>NC_137436.1:29592542-30833792 GCF_964374335.1 Astatotilapia calliptera | reverse complement strand
CTTTGACAGCGAATGCGCACCTGCAGACCACTTATGTGCAGCCCTGGTTATTTAGCTCGTCATATTGCAGCCACAGAGATTCTTTTGTCCATGAAACCATAAAGCTGCACTTTCTTTTTGCCTTATAGTCTGATTTGTCATAACTTTTCCGTTTTGTGGTAAGCTTTTCTTTGGCTGTCACTTCTTCACCCTGACCTGTCTTATTTGGCTCAGCAGAACTAAAATATATATCCTGCTGCTTTTACACACACACACATAACCGTCAGCGATTCTCTGCGTGATCAACCTCTCATATGTTTAAGCTTGCTGCGGGAAATTTTACTTGTCATGTTTGCATAGTAAGCTAACGATTGATAAGACGATGTCAGAGGAATTGGTGCGCAAATTATCATCACTCAGTGCTGTCGCTCTCTATACACAGTTCGCGCGATTGCAAAGTGAAAGCAAAAAACAAGCGCAAATTCAAACGCGATTTCAATATGTCACATATTGACAGTGGCTCACCGATGCCAATGACATAATTACCCAGCTACATTTCCGAAAGAATGCAAAAGCATTGACATATATTTTTCCTTCCTACAATAGGCCGACGGGCAGGGCAGAGATAGATTTTGGTAGCCCGACTGGAAAAATCGCTAGCCCCCGGGACGTCGGGCTAGCTTATTTTGCAAGCCCTGTATCTGATTGAGGAATCACTCATCTTTGGAAAAGAGAGTTTATTACAGAGAAATGGCTCTTTCCAAAATAAAAGCTATACTATACGCTTCTTCTGGGCTATATTTTCAGCAGCATATTGTAGCGGTCAGGGCTGTTCGGGGTTCTGTTTGTACAGTTATGTTTTGTTTATGTTGCCATAGTGACGGGTGACGCCCTCTCGCTGCCACGGTGTGTCCTTCCGGGGTCAGAGGGCGCCTTGTGTGTTGTTGTTGTTGTTGTTGCTGTGCGGTTGCCGCGCTGAGCAGTTAGCTAGCGGCAGTGTTCTTCTGCAGATGTCAATAAACGGCTGTGCTCCCTGGCTAGCTCACGGGAAGCAAGACCAAACGACACCTCCGTCTCCTCGTTGTCTGAGCTCGCCACATTGGTGTCAGAAGTGGGATGATGGTGGCACCCCATGTTCTGACCCGAATGACTTTTCCCCCGCTGGTCGTGACCGGCCGGTGCGCCAAAAGAAGGCACCTGGACATTTGCAGGACTTTGTGTGGGGCAATGGGGTCGTCGGGGACGACTGACCCCTTAGGTGCGGGGGCTATGTAGCGGGTCAGGGCTGTTCGGGGTTCTGTTTGTACAGTTATGTTTTGTTTATGTTGCCATAGTGACGGGTGATGCCCTCTCGCTGCCACGGTGTGTCCTTCCGGGGTCAGAGGGCGCCTTGTGTGTTGTTGTTGCTGTGCGGTTGCTGCGCTGAGCAGTTAGCTAGCGGCAGTGTTCTTCTGCAGATGTCAATAAACGGCTGTGCTCCCTGGCTAGCTCACGGGAAGCAAGACCAAACGACACCTCAGTCTCCTCCTTGTCTGAGCTCGCCACAATATTAAACATATCAGGTCCCCATAAGGAGAATCATGTGCTAACGGCTGTCTAAATGACTCGGCTAAAGTTAGTAGCATGCTTGTTGTTTTTGTCTGCTTCCACTTGTCTTTGCACTAGGATGATGTCGGCGTAAATGTGCAGTCATATTTGTTGTGTTCCCACTAGTGCTGTCAGCGTTAATCTCGTTGAAATGACGTTAACGCCACAACACGGAAAATCTCCGTTAACGAGCTACCCCTGCGTGGGGCTAGACGGCCAACACATTAACACTAGCATCCCCAGGCTTCTACCTTCTACAGGTAGAAGCCTGGGGATGCTAGTGTTAACGAGCTAACTGCACTAACACACTAGTTCCCACCCATGTAATTGAGCATTGCGTGGCACATCCAACATACTGTTTTACTTTAGTCCATGACACGCTTACCTTCAGGGTCATACGTCACATGAAAACCAAAATAATTCCAAACGCCAGATTTGAATGAGGGTGGGGGAGGTTCAATTTGCCATGTTGCAAGGAGAGCTTAACTTCTGTCTCGCTAGCTTGCCCTGCGCTCTTCCTTATGACTATGCTGTCTGTGTTGAGCGCTCAGTGGATCTGCGCTGGACAGTGCAGCCTAGGCGGAGTAGTCGAACGCAGATTCACTGAGCGCTCAACACAGACAGCATCGTCAGAAGGAAAGTTGATAAAATAAATTACAAATTTTGTATTGTTCATACATATGCGTACCGAACCGAAAGCACTGTATCGAACGGTTCAATATCGATACCAGTATCGTTGCACCCCTAATATATATATTATCCTATCCAAGCTCAGGTCTTCTACCAGAGCCCTGGGAGCTTGTGCCTTTAGATGTTGAAGGAAACTGTACTCAATGACACGTTGACTTTCTTTGTGATTTCTCTGTAGGAAAGTTGGAACGCCTGTAGGAATTAGTAGAATCAATCTCCATTGCTTCAGAACAGTTTTAAATTATTAACCCATGTTGTTTTACCAGAAAACACCCTTTTTGTTTAATTCTGAAATGTCAAGTAATTCTATTAAAATTGTTTTTTTTAAAAAAGCAGCAATACCACCAGCACTATCAAGGAGTCCATTACTTTCTTCCTCTTGCAGGGTCCATATGTGCCTGTAGATCTGAGGGCATCTTCTCCACAATTCCATGAAAACCAGCGATTTTTTTTATGACCTTCTAAAAAGTGCCCTCTTTTTCCTTTATTAGTGAGGAGGACAGCTGTCTTAAGCCAGCCATCTTCAATACTTCTATGAAGAACATCAACATCTGCAACACCAGTATGGACTGAAACACAACCACAGACCACAGACATTCTGTGTGTTTTCTATGACTGGTCTAGTCTATGCTTCCAGTGGAAGTCATGATGAGACTTAGGTCCTGTAAGTCACCCTAACTCTGAAGATTTATATCACAATTTTTATTTCATTTGTTTTCAAATACATTTCTAGGTCAGTGTGTTATATTCGATTTTTTTTTTTGTTGTTTTGATTTGGTCTCATCAAGTGTTATACATTGTAAAGGTTTATTCTGAAATCCATTTGGAGTCCTTAACAAGACACTGGTGCCATGGCAGATGCACTCAATGAAAGATTTGAACAGTCACAGCACCTGTTTGCTACATTAAAGCATACCTGAATATTTCTGCTAAGGTTTTTTGAACATACTTTCATATTACATGAGTGTGACTGTGACCACATACTGCTTGGAACATGCTATTGAGAGATATATGGCTTTGGACTTACAGTCTAGAAACTATTTACACTGCTTCACTTGTTCCACATTTTGTCATGTCACATCCTTATTCCAAAATGGATTAAATTAATTAATCACAAAAGCAAAGGGACAAATTGAAGTTTGCTTCAAATTCTTGCAAATTTATTAAAAGTAAAAAAAATAAATAAATAAAACATGTCAATAGGTATCCAGCTTGGTACTTTATTGAAGCACCTTTGGCAGCAGTTACATCCTCAAGTCTTTTTGAGTATGATGCTACAAGCTTGGCGCAGCTTTTTTGAGCAGTTTCTCCAATTCTTCTATGCAGAACCTCCATCTAGTAAACTGGGGAGTTTCTCTGCACAATGTTTTCCTCCGGACATAATGTTTGGCTTTTAGTTCAATCCTTGTTTCAGCAGACCAGAGAATTTTGTTTCCAGTGGTCTGATTTAGCAAACTCAAAGTAGGCTGTCATTTGCATTTTGCTAAGGAGTGGCACAGGTCTTTCAGGTCTCCATAGGTTTAACTTTGTCATTACAGGGTATTGTGTGTAGAAGTCTGAGGTGAAAAACGAGTTTGATCCATTTTGGAATAAAACTTTAAAATTACAAATGTGGAACAAGAGGAGCACAGGAGAACAGGATGCACAGGATGCACAGTAAAACTGCATTAATGTATTATGGTTTTTTGTTTGGTTACGTTGTGGCAGCTCAGCAAGGTGTGAATGCAACGCTAACATGTTAGCAAACAGTTGCTAGTTTATGCTGATATAATGTAATATTGGCATTGTTAGCACATTAACATAAGCAATTAATTACATCGGCTTGATGAATGCCCAATATCCATAAAGAGACTTAAAGACACTGTAGAGCAGGGGTGTCAAACTCAAATACACAGTGGGCCAAAATTCAAAACTGGAACAAAGTTGCGGGCTAACATTAATATTTATTGGAAAAAAAAATCTTCCTCCAGATATAAGAATGAATCTTTTCTTATGGACTCAAACAAGTTTTGATGAAAAACTGAATATGGAACAAGCAAAGCTTAATACTAAACAATATATATATTAGCTGTATAATACCAGTAGGCTAGCTCTGATAGTAATTTGGTATGGCTTCACGGGCCAAATGTAATTAGGGCCAGAGTTTGACACCTATGCTGTAGAGCATGGATGGGCTATGAAATACAATGAATTCATGGGTTTATCTCTATAAGTGGTCTGTTTCTGGTCTGGTGTTTGGTCTGCAGTTTTAATTATTGCTGCGTACATACACAGGCACGTACGTAAGCTTACTTTAACATTGTTTTGTCTTAGTGAAGTGAATGCTACAGTATGTGGTGAATTTTTTGAACAGTGTTCTAACAGTCTTTTATAAGCAGTTTGCACAAAGCCAGTTTCATTTAAAAACAAAAATCCTCATTTGCTAAGGAAGAAGTAGTGCTAGTCTATGGTCAGTGTCTTCATAGAATAATGGTGTGGGAAATGTGGGAATGGGTGATGTTAAACTGCACTCATGTTTACAGTAAGAAGCAGCAGCAGCTGTGTTTGAGGAAACGCTGACACTTACTGGTGAACAGTGAGTGTCACATTGGTTCTGACAGCTTAGTGACAAATACTTGAAACACAATATTCAAACATTGAAATCTTTTGTAAGGCTCTTACATGCATTTATATACAGCTGCATTGTTTTTGTGTATTTTTGTATTGTTTCGACTTTGCAGAAGAGAAGTCTGAATGAAGCTGTTATGTTTTTTACTGTCTTTCTTTGTACAATAAACGTTTGTTTGGGGAATTTATTCTGTGAAAACTCATCAGTCATTAGTAAGAAGTGGAACAAATCATGTAGGAGAACTAGCAGAAAAGGTTAGAAATGAACCCTTGGCTAATGGTTTGACACATAAGACTTTCAGAGTGTTGCTGGAAGCTGCCATCAAAGAATGATTAAGATTGAAAACAACAGCAACAACAACAATTTTTGCCAAAAAATATGCTCACGTAGAAACCTGTCAAACAGATTCAGTGACTACTCTTGAATGAGAAACAATAAACCAGTAATCAATATTTACATAATATACATTTTCATTCATTGCCAAAGACTACTTATCCTTCTTAGGGTTAAGTTTTGAGTGAGCATGGTGGTTTATAAAGGCAGGAACATAAGAAGAGCCGCAGACACTTAATATCCTAGTTAATTACTAGCACTAATGTACTAATGACTCTAGTTAATTGCATTGCACTGCATTTATTTTGAAGGTAAGGGATAATAAGGGCAGCATGGCACGGTGGTTAGCACTGTTGCCGCACAGCAAGAAGGTCCTGAGTTCAATTCCACCATCAGGCCGGGGTCTTTCTGTGTGGAGTTTGCATGTTCTCCCCATGTTTGCGTGGGTTCCCTCTGGGTACTCCGGCTTCCTCCCACCGTCCAAAGACATGCAACTTGTGGGGATAGGTTAATTGGATAATCCAAATTGCCACTATGAGTGAGAGTGAATGGTTGTCTGTCTCTGTGTGTTGGCCCTGCGACAGACTGGCGACCTGTCCAGGGTGTACCCCGCCTCTCGCCCCATGACAGCTGGGATAGGCTCCAGCGCCCCCTGCGACCCTGAAAAGGATAAGCGGAAGCGAATGGATGGATGGATGGATAATAAGGGAGACTAAGACTTTAAAATCTATCAATATTTTCTTCTGCTTCTTTCTTGCTATTACTTGGAGGAACATGGGGTTCATTCATGCAACATGTGTATTTTATACAATTTCAAATATCTGCTGTGAAAACCATCTATGAAGTAGATATAAATAGAGATCTATAAAGAACATCCAGAAAATAAGAGTGTTTTTAGGCCTTTTTTTTATCACTGGGAGAAAGATTTGACTTCTTGTTTAAAGAGGCCTGCTTTTCCATTGGAAATTAGGAAAAATGACTAAAATAAAAATAAAAACTAGATCAAAAATAAAGGTGCAGCTGTGTGGCTGGTAGGATAGGCTAGAGTCATTAAGAGGCCAGATAACATAAGTATATATCATTGTATTAATATTATATTAATTTTTAAAAAGAAATAAGTGAAAATCTAGAAATAAGAAAAATAATCAACTAAACCCAAATCAAAACCTAATAGCTGGGGTTTAGACCATGGCCATAACTAGCTGAGAAGTCAAATAAGTAATTAAGAAGTAAAATAAAACCAGTTGACAGTAGAAGCCTTGTAGCTTACCTACCACCAGAGGGCGCAGTGATGCAGTCAATTAAGCTGGTGTTTCTTTTACATTACATACATCAATATTAAAGGAGAATATTGATTGAAACCAATAAATATTTTTTTTAATAATTACTTAAGGCTTTTTGTGTGTGTGAGAAGCCCAGACCTCCCTCTCCCCAGCCACTTCCTCCAGCTTGTCTGGGGGAACTCCAAGGCGTTCCCATTCTAGCCAAGAGATATAATCTCTCCAGCGTGTCCTGGACCAACCCTCTGATTAGCAGCTTACCTGCTCTACCTTCTAAGATACAGCTACAGGTTCAATTAACCTGTTAACATGAAAGAAAACACATATTGTTATATGTTGCAGTGTACAGCATCATTGTATGAGGTGTGAAGGATTAACTGTATCTATCCTTGTAGGAGCAGAATTAAATGAGTATGTTACATAAAGTGTTCCACAAACGGCCCAGTAAGTGACGTTATAGTTACATTATCCCTGGCCTAAACACATGTGTACAATAATTAGAATACCATAGTCACTACTGCAGATTCTTACATAGTTTACAGAAAAATAAATCTACTTTTGTTTTTAGTACAGAAAACACTTTCACAATTAAAAAATATTCTGACCACTCTGATGAAGCAGCCTCATGTGTAACAAATTATTTAAAAGTAAAGCTCAAACTGTGTTATACATCAGCTGTCTTTAGTCTGTGCAGAACTAACTGATAGTTATGAACAAGTTTTGCGTGTGCACAACCCTTAGTATGTTAGCTGTTTATTGTCCGCTCACCTTTTTTTTTACTATGTGTTCATACATCACTCTGCATTTAAACATTAGTTATTATTAATCTCCCTCTCTCACTCGTCCACAACATGTCTTTGTCCTGTCTTTCGCCCCTCACCCTCACCCAGTTAGGCAGATGGCTGCATCTCACTGAGCCCAGTTCAGCAGGTTTCTTTCTGTTAAAAGGGTGATTTTCCTTCAAATTGAAAAAAAAACAAATTTGCTCATAGGGGGTCATCTGCTTGCTAGAGTTTTCTCTGTATTATTGTGGGGTCTTTACCTTTCAATATAAAGCATCTATTGATTTGGCACTATATGAATAAAATTGAATTGAAATTGAATTGATCTGAAATTATTAAATGTTCTTTCCGTGGGAGAGTTGCAGTCACTACATGTGTTTGGTGAGCTTCATATCCACAGTGAGTGATGTTGCAGAAGTTGTGAAAAAAGTTGTTTCCTACTGTATTTAAAGGCTAGACGACATCTATTCAGTGAGAGAGAAAGCACAAAAGCATCCTCCATGCTATAGCTCGTGAAGCACTCCATTGTCTATACCAGGATCCCGTGCCAGTGCTGAGATAGTGAGGCCTGCAGCTGTGCCAGTGTAGCAGAACTCCTCTTTTCCCCAGTAGTATTCCATAACTACTGCGTTTCTATTAGACACATAAATGCTCTTTTCCATAAGTAAAGCATTCATGTTTCTGGGCCTTTGTGAAAGATGAGGACAGAGCAGATGAGGGTTCCAGGAGTGTTTGGGTCAGGACAACACCCAATTAATAATATCAACAAACAAGCAGGCCAAGCCTAACCAGCTAGCTGTAACTTATTTATGATGCTTGAATCTAGCCACGGTTAATCTGCAATGATGCTGGGAAGGGGTGAACTAGGGGTGATTAGTATGTACTAATGTCTACAATACTACACTTGTGTATATTAGCATGAACTGATGCAGCTGGAGCATTATAATGCTAGGGTATTGACAGATAAAGTTGTTGTAATATGACCCGACCATACTGGATTTTGGTGATTGTACATCATGTATAGTCAATGTAGTGTCACAAACATGTTAGGTGTGGTTTATTATCTGAACTAGTGACATTGTAATGCAGTCATAAACAATTGTGACATGACATACTTTTATGATGTTATCAAGACCCCAAAAGTGAGACCGCTGAACTCAACATGCCATTTACTCTAGTCCCCTTGCTAAGATAGGTGACGAGCAGACAGACAAAGGTTCCTTGATGTATGGGATGTCAGGGCTGCTTACATAGAAGCATGTAAGTAAAGCTCAGTGTGTTACTCCATCCTGCCAAACATGAACAGCTGTAGGATATAAGTTGAAAGGAGCTGGCAGAGGGTAGAGTGGCTGTCATCACTGACACATCAGCCTTAAGACATCAGACATCAACTGGAAAGCAGAAACCTAAATAAGCAAAGGGTATAGAGCAAGACTAGACCACTGTCCTGATTCCACAGTTAGCCTGTGTCACTGCATTCCCATTTTTATCCACCCTGTTTGTAGAAAGGTCTACAGAATGTATTTTTTAGTGCAGTTTTCATCCTGGTGTGGAACACTTAACTATTTCTTCATCGTCTTGAGGACATCTAAAGGTGTGTGACTAGTCTAGATATGCTATGTATCCCTTGGTGCAGTTTGGGAGAAGGGTGCTCTGAGATTGTGCATCATCAGGGTTGTTGTTATAGGCAATTTGGTCTCTATATATTCATATCAAGAGCACCACACACGTTCCTAACCGGCACTAGACTATGCCAGAGCTTGCTCTTTGTCACAGTTCTATTAATAACAGATTACCTATACAAAGCAAGTGGAAGGTTTCTGGTTTGGTGGCCTATTGGTCTCATCTTTGCTTTTTGCAGATGATGGGTCCCTGCTGGCTTTGTTTAGCGCTGACCTCCATCTGAAACTGCGACTGGGGCTGTTTGTACCTAGGTGCAAAGCAGCAAGGACAAGCATTAGCACCTCCATGTGTGAGGCCACGGTGCTCAGCAGGGGAAAAAAATGAAATGGCCTCTTTGAGGAGACTCCTTTCTCTGCTGATAAGCACTAGAGGAGGTTTGGCATAGAATAAGTAGTAAAAATTGGAAGGATTCTACCACCTGACAAAAAATTAGGCGTTTTTAAGAACTGGCTATGTATAACATCACTGACTCATGGCGATCTATGAGTATCTGACCTACCCTTTCAACATTTTCAAAGAAGCATGGATGGCAGTGGGTCCGTTTCATTTGTTGTTCCAGTAAGTCAGCCCAGTGAGCTACAATATCAGCAGACATTATAGCATATAGGTTAAATAAAGATAGGGATATCATATTACACAGAATAAAGAACTAATCTCATTAGCTTTTCATGCTAATTTAGTCAAAATATAAGTAAATACAACTGAATAACTGTTTTTAATGTCGCTATACCCATGGAAGATATTTCTACTGTTACATTTTAGCAAATATTTATATTATTTTGTTTTCAAAAGAAGAAGCAACTAAAGGAATAATAATATTACAAAAAAAAACTGTGATAAAAAGTGCTGCTCCATGTGCAGACAAAAGATGGCGCCTCAACAATATAACAAAACAAACAAACCTCCACAGCATCCCAAACAGCTATGTGTCTCTTCTTTTGTAAAGTCAAACACTTCATGGCAGGTCATTCACCTAGCACTTTATTATATAAAAATCGATTTTTATTTTAAATTTTTAACAACAAAGGCCCCACATTATTTCACTGTCTCTAACTATTCCCAAATGTATTTTATTTTTGCCTTATTGAGCTTTAACATTCTAATAAAAGACTGTAATTCAATAACTTTGGTGTAAACAAAATTTTTCTCGAAGTGTGTCACGATGAAATGTTCGTCGAAGAAATCTATATACGGACAGTTCCCTGTTCCGCCTCCAAAACCTTTCCTCTCCTCTGATTGGAAGGACGTCCTATCAGTCAAACCGCCGGGTTCGGAATGTGCCCTTCGAAGCCTCTTAAAAAATACGGAATTTTAACGATCGATTATTCAAACGCCACAATAAGAACACCAAGGTATTAAACAAGTACGAAACAAACGTGACAAGCTTCACAAATTAGACCAGCGTTTAGTCAGTGTTTTTTTTCTTTGAAAAATAACCAACGGTCATCTACTACTCCAGAAACAACATTAAATGAATTTGCAAACACATTCATCACCGTAACTTTTTATGTCTTACGTCCTGTGAGTGTAGCACTAAACAGAAGATATTTAGAATGTCACGGAGTTTCTTTCTTTCTTTCCCCCCCGTTCTACCATACAAATGATCCATGTAGTCTTCTTTCCCCTAGTTGGTCTGTGCCGACAATATCCGACGGCTCGTGAAGGCATCAGCCGTTTCATTGTGGCCCTGCAGAGCCAACGCCATCACACTGAAGCGGCTACGGCGAGCAGGACGGCGACAGCAGGGCCACCATAGCAGTGCAGTCTTTTATTACTGTCATATTATTTTATTATAACGACCATGGAATATAGTGCCGCGGACTATTAGACGTCTCTGAACTGGTAAGTTACACCGTTTTTTCGTTTCGCTCATCATTCTCGCTCTTGCTTCCCAAACCGATTGAATTACTTTGATTTTTTTGCTTTTCCCCAGGTGATATTATTATTGACGTTTTGGAACGTAAACGTGCTTAGCCCGTTCGCTAGCTCCACCGCTCAGTTTGTATAGAAAGGCTAAGGTGAGGCTGTTTGAATGTGATAACCGATTTATATATGGTAGAATAAATATACACACATCCAGTATGTACAAGTGGGATGAAGAAACAGCACCCGAAGCTAATTAAACAAGTAGGTTATCCACAGTCACCGATGGAAACCGAGCCTCTGACATGCAGGGGGCTTCAAAGCATCTTGACGCATTCGTTTTTGATTCACTCCAGCTCGCTTGTTTACCATTCCCCCCTCCCCTTTTCTCCCATCCTCAGCAGCAGCAGCCTCTCCTCTCCATTGATGCTCAGTGAAGTCAGATGAAGGACATAACCTCACATGATTCAGTGGCTCTGTTTTCTGCCATGCTTTTTCTGTGTGTGCTTCAGGGAGAAGCCTGGCTGCTCTGTTTACTTTGAGGAGCGGGCTGCATTCGTGCACGCAGTGCCATGCAGCTGTTCGAGTGTATTCGCTTCTTGTTAATGCCGATCCAAGCAATCTCTGTCTCTTTCAGCGGTTGGTTGGAAAGTCTTTTTTTCCTACTTTCCATCGGTGACTACTTTCACTGTACCTGTGGATTTTTATGCTCTGTGCCGATGATGTTGTTTGCATTTCAGGCTGATTTCTCCCTCCTTCACTTCAGTAATTGGGGTTAAACACTCATCACCTCTATTTCCGTTTAAAACAATGATGAGCATCCCTCCATCTATTGACTTCAGACCATAAAACTGCATACCTCTGACCGGCAGCCATACGTTCCCTGTGTTTTGATAGCAAAATGGGTGCAGTATATATATGTGTCATTAGCAATCCTTAATGAATGACCCTCTATTTGCGAGAGTTGTAATCAATGTGTTTTTGGTGGCACTTAAAGGGAAAGTGCAGAAACTAGAGGGCCTTGTAATGTGTGATTTTATTTCGTTTTTTTAGAAGTACTATTATGGCCTGTTTGCAGAAAGGCAGCTTTCTCTGGTTTTGAGCATGCCAGCAGCTGGTGTGCAGCTCCTCCGCCTGCACTGAGTGCAAGATTTCTGCAGTAGGAGGAAGAAGCTGGGATGTGGTCTGCTGAGTTTAGGTTCTGCAGGTGCACTGTGTAAAGGCACAGTATATGCATCTGAGGACGGATGTATCTCTAGGATGATATCAGATATCTGCTCACAGCTAATAGTCTTGGAAACAGAGCGTTGGAACCAGAGTGCTTTCAGGTTTTTTTCTGCTGATCTAAATCATTACTGTAAATCAGCAGAAATATTTGTTTTACCAATTTTAAATTAAAAATTTGTTTAACATGCCAGTCGTTGTAATAAAGTTCTAGATTGCACATGTCGCCGTCTGACTCGTTGCTGAGTTCAGGGGCGCTTTTTTTAATACTCTGTCTTAACCGAATCAGATGAGACATGAGTCCCTGATGGAAGTCACTCATGTTTAGTGAGGCAGCTTTAAACAGCTTGTTTTGCCAGGAGATCTGATCAGGCAGGTTATCACACAGAGGTGATCAGGTCAGGAAAACAGGAGAAGAGGAGTGTTTGCAGTGAATTTTGCCAATAATAAACTGTGGATAACTGCAGTCATAGACTAGTGCTTTCGCCTCAAGCTTCCAAAGATTGAAGATTAAATCCAAACTAGTGCAGAATTTCACACAGAAGTCGATTCTGTCTGCGGCGGACAGGGATGTGCGCAAAAGGAGACACACCCACATTTTGTTAAATGAAAAAAAGGGTAAAGCCCTGTTGTTGTCTTTGCACTGTATTTGGCTGCTTCTTTGGCAATTCAAGCAATTCATATTGTTTGTCCCATCAGCCTACATTAAATAATCTATAATATCAGTATGTTTTAATACCAGCTGTGTGCAGTGGTACAGTACACAGTGAAACAAGACAGCATTTCTCCAAGACCATGGTGCTACATGTAACATACAGTCAGCACGGGACTATATAAAGCGCAAAGCGTGCAAAAATTGCCAAAAAACATGCAACAATGACAGTGGGTTGTGCAAAAAGACCGAGCAACTCTCCAAACTATGTCTGAAAATGCAGTTTATTAAACAGTTGCTTATGCGTGCACCAAATTCCTGTCCAGCAAACTTCTCAGAGGCTGTTTGGGTAAAAACCTGGCTCAGTGAAGCCACACACACTTAGGGGTGCAACATGGCCCAATAGTAGTTTCTGTATTTATGCTGTGGTGATAATGCTGCATGATTGTGATCAGATGACAGTGTCTTGAAAAGCTGGTGGAGTTTTTATCAGAAGTTTAATGTTTGATGAACATACTGCAAGTGACTATTTGTCTCTTTAATGGTTGTCACTAACCTACAGTAATGCACAGAATGGTCACAGTCTGACATCTTCCAGTCAACAATTCATAGAAAATTTCATGATAATCTAGAAGTTTTTCAATTTTAGGAAATATTTTGGACACTGATTTTGTGTGCTTACAGAAACTGAGTGAAAATACAGGCTTTGATTTTTGCAGCTCTTCGTTGTAAAGTTTGCACTGAACTACGGCTGAACTGAACAGCCTGAGAGACGCAAGAAGCATTCACTGCTGTAGCAGTCTCTAGCCGAACCCTAATGTGCACATTATACTCTCTCCATCTGCAAGTGTGCTGGGATCCGCGTGACGTAAATTTCATCAACAGACAGTAAATGTGACCGCTCCGAAGTGGAATTCCGTGGGGAACTTAGATTACAATGCAGCCCAGGGTGGGGCTGAGTAAAGAAGTATAACAAGAATGACTACCCGGCCATGGGGTCTCCAGCTGTCCGTATCCACAGCAGAGTATAATGTAGGATTGGCCTTTTTGGCATAAATATGATTGAAATTCATAATGAACTACATTATAGCATTTAAGAATATCTGTTCTGAAGGAAACAACGTACTGTAGGACCCACGTACTGTAGGTACTCCTATATACACAGCTGATCCCAGTTGGTAATTTTAAGCTCTTGATTTAACTTAATTGCTGGAGGGTTAATTAACTGTGAGACAGCTCGAGAGCCTAATTGGACTGCTTCTGTGGTGATCTGAATCAAATACACCTATGAATTTAAGATCTCATTTCACACTTGAAGCATATCCACAGACACACCAGGAGACAAAACACAAATATTTATTGATCAGTTTTGTTCATTTTCTTCAGGGTCTAAAAAGTGAAGCCAAAGTAAAAGTTCTTAAACCCATATTTTTTACAACATGTGGGGGGAGACTCCTTTCTGTTCCATTTGTGTGGAGTTCAATAGACTTAAGTAAACACTTTCTCAAAGATTTAATGGGCTCAGTCACTGTTTTCATATCATACTGTGATGATGATGTTTATTTTATGCGTTATGATAGTTATCAGAGTTATAAAGGGGATTATGCTAGGATTGGTCTTGGAATAAGGACTAGATTAGTATGAGGCTGGTCAGTCAGAACTGGCCTCTGCTCATTATATCTAAGGATAGCAGAATCACTGAATCATGATACCATAGTAATTCTGGTGAATGTATCATGAGAGTATTATATGGTAAGTTGCTCTATTATTGCAGATGAAGCTGATAGTATGAAATTAGCCTGGGATTTGACCCACATAGGACCAGATGCGCTCTCATTGTGCTCAGTGTTCCTGCTTGAGGAGGGTGTTCGGGTGTTGTCATTCCCTCTTATCCTTTTGGTTCCTGTCTGTGCACAGTGAATTTGGCTAGATCCATTTTGAGTAGATTTGGGGAGCTGACAGCATCAAGGCTAATGCTAATCCTCATCTTTGTGCAATCTTATGTAATCTTTAATCTCTTACTGCACAATTATACACTTTTCTGACAGAAAATAGACATTCTGGAAGACTTTTACCCTTAGTAGCTAAATTCTGCAGGATGGACCTACAGATAATATTTATTTAGTAAAAAAGAAAACAAGTTGCTTCTTCAGTGAGTGTCTTTCATCCCACAGATTGACTTAAAGTTCAGCTGGCAGTGCTAATACTTGTTCTGGTGAGTTCAGTCAAGTGACACATGAACCAGTTTTCCACCTGCTGGAGATTCTGGTTATAGGGATCCTCCAGGCCCACTTCCACTGCTGCTGTTCAAGACGGTACAGTTTTGAATTTGGGATGCAACAATCCAATTTATTTATGGATGAAACAAGATTAGGATAAATATTTTTTTAACATGTTGACAGAGGAGAAACTCTCGTGGTAGGACAGCTAAATGCTTCCATAATTAAGGGAATATTTTGCCCTCCATTAACAGATGTAGCAGCACAGCTGAGTGGTGTCTGTGTGTAGAAAAACCAATGCAGGACTTCGTGTCATCACATGGAGGTCAGATTGTTCAGGCTCACACAATCTTAGACAGCCGTTCATCTGTTCTCAACCTCACACCAATTAAATGTGCCTTTTCCCTCTTAGTTTCTTATTTGTTTCTTTGCTCTGGTGGTTGGGTTGTGACGTGCTTGCAGGCTGAAATTATTGTCACGCTTGAGTAAATGTTGATCCGTGTATGAATGCAGGCTCTGACTGAGCCAGTGGGGACATACGGTGACACGTGGGAGCCGAGCTGTAGATCACACGATGGCCTTCGCTCCCTCTAGGATAGAGCTGGGCGATAGAACGATAACGATATGTATCGCGATATAACTTTTACTCGATAGAGAAATTAAGCTATCGCGATAGACCTCGCCGCTCTTGTCCTCTTTAAGAAAAAAAAAAAAAAAAAAAAAAAAGGTCAGCCAATCCAAATTAAGTAGCGCAGAGCCGAACCAATCACAGCCGCAGCGTCACGTCGCGTGACTTGTTACGTACAGCACAAGTGCCAAGCCACACGTGTGTTTGTTTGGGAAACAGCCAGCGGGTAATGGAGCCAGCGCGTAATGGAGGAAATGAGTGTGCCGACTAGAAAAATCAACCGAGCGTGACCGAAGAGAAAACAGATGATGGTTGCAATGCCGGAGAGATTGTCGAAACGGAAGAGCCATAGAAGTTCCGTAGGGTGAAGGTATTTCGGCTATTTCAAGTCTGACAAAAAATAGAGTAGCGTGCACTGTAAATTGTGCCGAAAGCAAGTCTGGAAATACAATAAACTGGTGCATGCGTCACACTGTGCGCCACGTTATTGTTTCGGTGAAATGAATTTCTACAATACTGTTAATTCTACTCTCTGCAGTGTTTAAATGCTTACATATACACACAGTTACTGTCCCTCCACACATACGACTCGGTTCTGCTTCTATGCCCCAGCTTTGTTTACTTTTTCCCACCGAGGCTTCTAGACTTCTGATTGGCCAACATTTCTGCACGGTTAGGAATATAGCGCCACCTGCTGCTTTGGCGTGTTCATAGCAGCGTTTTCCTTCATTTCTGCCTTTATGTGTGGACGGGATTATTTTTAAAACGAAAACGGAAAATCTCCGTTTTCAAAGATACCCGTGTACGTGTGGACGTAGCCTCAGTCTCTGACTGGAAGCGCTAATTCGTCATTCGGCTTTTGTCAGACTAAAGTAACTGTTAAAACTGTTTGAAAAGCTAAGCTATACAACAAGGAGAGATTGAGAATTTCCTTTTAGTTCTCAGTTTATTTGATATTGACAAAAGTTAGTCAGTTTTGTCTGTTCTTCTGTAAAACAAACTAAGATTTATTTTTAGAATTTATATTTTGTTTCTAAGTGGAATTGACAATTTAGTCTGTTTCGTTTGTTCTATTTTGAAACTTAAACGCTTTAGTGGCTGCCTTTTGTGTAGTTTGCAATATTTGCCTTTATCTATCTGAAAAAGTCTCATGTTCCTTAAGTACATCTACCCTGTTGAACTTATTATGGGAAATAAATATTTAAATAAAAACAAGCTGCTGATTATTTCACATTTTACTTGTGAGCAACGGCACATTTAAATCTTACAAATATAGTTATTTGGCTTATATCGTGATAGATATCGTTATCGCCTGAAATGAAAAAAACATATCGTGATATGAAAAAATCTCATATCGCCCAGCTCTACTCTAGGATGTCCCCCATGAATTAAAAACAGAGGCTATTCTGCTTTTGTTGTCTCCCCAATCCATCAGCTTCATTAATGAATTAGGCATGTTTATAAGCCAAACGTATTGCCACTGGGTCATCGTCGTAGCCATGTCAAGGGAGGAAACGATGTGTGAAAGTGATACACTGGCATGAAAAAGCTTGTCAAAACTGGGCCCGTGGAGATGTCCATCTTTGGGGTGTTTCTTCAAAGGAATTCAATTAGTGGGAGTTATTTGTCTTGCTTCAAGGACCCGGGGAATACAGGGATCCTATCATGCCGATCGCATCATGACAGTCCACTTCAACCTGCCACACTCTTTGTGTTTGCTCACAGAGTACTTAAAATGCACAAAGTCGGTCGGCGGTGCTTAAATGTGGCTTCATTTCCTCTGAAAAAAAATCTCACACTCGCTCGTTTACATCTGGAGTGCAGGCAAAGCAAGAGAATTTGAGCAAGCATGGCTGCTTCTCATATCCTGCTCAACATTTTCCATTTTTAATCCCCCCCCCCCTTTTTTTTCTTTTAATCTCTCCAATTCCATTTAGCTCTCAAGTCCATTTAGCCTTTATTCATGAGTTCAGCAGTGCACTGGAGCTCCTCGGTCTATATTTAAAAACCTCACCACTGAATAAATCGAGCAGAAATCTTTTAATTCTGCCAGCCATCTCCCCACTCCAGAGTTTTTACAGTGCAGCTGGAGCAGAAGAAAGACAGAGATAGGTTCCTTTACCAGGCTTCAGCCATACGCTAGCCTCTCGGCAGTTACACAGAGATACAATTGACTGAATGAGTTATCCTCAGACTTTGTAACTCTGTAACTATTTTCAAATATTTTGTTGGAAAAAGCCAGTCGATGCTGACTATGTATAAAATTATTATAGATGTCAGCAGTCAAGATTTGTATGTTTGTCATGCCAATTCTATGGTGGCTAATCTCATATCTGACATATAAGTTATGTTTATAAAGAGTTCTTGGTTTCAAGAAATAACAAAAAACAAGGAAGGATATTAGTATCAGCATCAGCGTGTGCAGATCAGTCGTTACATAAAAGTCAGTTTTAGGCCAGTAAAGAAGTGCCGAAGCAGGTTTGTGCACAAAAAGAACTTAGAGAGAACTCAAGTAACCAAGTGAAGCAATAATATTGGGTTTAACGTATTATTAGATATGTTTATATTTTGGGATCTTAACATTTGTATTGGAATTTGTTTGCTTGCTTGCTCATTTTCTCGGAAATTATTTGTCAGAGAGCCAAAGTTGTATTCAAGACATGTCATCATTTCCTCTGACATCAGTGGAGAAACTTAATTATAAGCAGTGCGGGCTGTTTTCTAATATTAGCTAATTAGCCAGCACCAACCCACATATCAACCTGCTTTCCAAGTCACAAAAATACAAAAACATACAATCTATTAATTGTATGTTTTATAAAATATCACACCTAGTAGTTTTTCTGTGTGTGTAGTTTTGCAGTAACCAAGGGACAGTTACATACACGGGAAAACTGCATATATTCAGCATATTTCTTATGTAATAAAATTCCAGATTTGTTCAAACTCTTAACAGGTTGTGCGGTCTGCAGAGTTTTACAGGCCCCACACATATTTTAACAGGCGTGTCAAGAAACAAGCAAAGAATCAGATAAAATAAAGCTCATTACTGCAGACCATATACTACAGAGAAACTCAATCTGTAATAATGTATCATCAGTAGTTATTAGATTTAGTGGAGTAAATGCTTTGCTACCCATCAGTTGGGATGGTTGCTGTCATCCTGCATAAAAGTTTGAACATTTTTTATTGAATTTATTTGTACAGCACCAAATTACAACAAAAGCCATCTCGAGGTGCTTGATATTGTAAGGTAAAGACCCTACAATAATACAGAGAAAACCCCAACAATCCAACGACCCCCTATGAGAAAGCACTTGGTGAAAGTGGGAAGGAAAAACTCCCTTTTTAACAGGAAGAAACCTCCAGCAGCAGCAGGCTCAGGGAGGGACAGCTATCTGCTGCACCACTTGGTGGTGATGGAAGAGAGCCTGATTAATAACAACTCATGATTAAATTCAGAGTTTTTTGTAAACACACATCACACAAAGCTAGGAGTTGTCTGCATGCAGACAGCTTGTTCTTAAGTCAGCTGTGCTGATTGTGAGAGGATCGCTTTACTTCATGCTTATGCTTGTTGAATACGATGTTTCATATGACTCTTGTTGGCTTTTCACCTACTAAGGAATAGATTTGATTACAGCAACTGCTGCTGTCAGCTCTACAATAAGACAGACAGAGAAGAAAGGGCTGCAGAGCTAGCATAAACTACACACTGTTGTTTGGTGTGTGAGGTTACTTGATTTGAATCTTCTGTTTTTTATTTGTATATGTGCTTCTCAAAATGTTTTATAGTCTGCACGTATCTATTTTAGTCATACGTGCTACACAACCGAGCGCTGTCACTTTTGTACAGTATTTTCCACGTCACAGAATCGTTTTTTCTCTCTTTCCTCTTATACTGTTTTTTATTGCTATAATACTGACTGAAAGAAAAAAGCTAGATGTTAGAGCTCTGTTCAGCGCCTGACAGGTGAGCTGTGATTGGTGGAAAAACCATCAGCTGCCCATCAACTTTCCCAGCATATGTTTTTACTGGTTCAGGGGCACAGGGGCATCTTTCTTGCATGAAATGTGTTAGACATTAAGCAAAGCAAAGAGTCTTGATGTAGTCAGCATAATGTATGCAGCCATTTCGTCACAGGGGCTCCCAAAATGATCCAATGTGTCAGGCCGATTATGTGTAGTGAATGCATTCATTGGATTGGGTCAAGGAATGGCTTGCTGTAAATTCACAAGGACGGTGCTTCTCCAGAGAGCGTTAGCATGAGCATCTCCGAGCTCTTTCTCCGCCAGTCACAAGTAGCAATCATGTGGGCGTTGATCTTCGTTGATCGAAGCGACGATTGAGGCGCGTGATACATCTCGCTGTGCTTTATTATTTATTAATGATATGTTTATGGTGGTGGCGTGAGACTGATAACGAATGTTTGTGTTTTGACTAAAACAAAAGTGCTTTCTGTACACACGCTAACGGCACTGAGAGTTTTCATGCATTATTAAGTTGCTGTGAATTTTCCCTGCTACGTCCAATGTCACGTGTGGGACAAAGGCTGGATTCTGTCTCAACAAAGCCTTACTGTGCCACATGTTGAAATCTGCATAGCAGAGAAGCAATTATGTTTTATGGTCTCTATGAATTTCAAATGCAGACTTTATGGTTTTGCTTTGTGCCCACAGACTTTCTGTCAGATTGTGGTGGACAAATGAGTGTTTCTGTGTGGAAGCTTTTGTTTCTGAGCCTTTACCTTTGTCTTAGCAACTGTGACAAACTCCTCCATGGATGGAGGTTTCTATTATAGCCAGTTTCCACCACTATATAGAGCCCCCTGATCCGTGTGCTGTCCGTATTACGCTGTGGTCTACGTTTCACTGTGCAGCGTCATTTCCCTGCATTGCTGATGCAGCTGCAAGATGCTGACAAAGGAGATGATTGCTCACCCTGGCAGCAGCAGTGCACTGGCACACCAGGCCAAGGCCTACACCAGGCCCCCATTAAATGGCTGTGATGTTGCCAAGGGATAGAGCTGCTGGCAGAGCAACAGAGCTTTATCTTCAGGACACCCTGGCACATGTTAAATGAGTTCCACAGCTTTGAATCAGCATATGCTGATAGGATTTTTATCATTTCTCAGATTCCCGTAGGAATAATGCACTATATTGCAATCGAAAGGATCTGAATCGTTTGCAATGAGATTTGCATGGTAATGAGTCACATAGCTTAAGAAATGAGTGATTTGTCTATAGAGGCTGCGGCCAGGGTTGAAAAGTTCAATCTAAAGCTGAATCTTCCCTAAGCTGCCATACACTGATGCTCCTCTAAGACCCCGACTGAAAGAGATGTGAAACTGAGCAGCACTCGAGCTGAAACATGAAATGTTCAATTCACATTCAGTTTTGTCACCCAAACATAGGGTCCCATTTGTGTCCTCCAATCACACATCAGACATCCATGGATGTTTTGTATATCCACTCTCTCTCCTCTGCACATGTCCAAACCATCGCAGCTTTACCTTTCTAATCAACCTGACTTGTTCCTCTCAGTCCATTCTGCTCACTTGCACTGAAAAACTTCACATCTTTGACTCTCTCACCTCCAGCTTATCCTCCTGTCTTTTTATCTGTGCCTCTTTCTCCAAACCATACATCATAGCAGGTCTCACTACCTTCTTTTAAACCTTCTCTTTCACTCCTGCTGTGTGTATGCGCAGCTTCATTCGCATATTTAATAAAACCATTAAAAATCTCCTCTCTAACTATTTAAAATAAATAAATAATAATATGTTGATGCCTTTTTGCACTGCAGTTAGCAAGCAGCAGTCTGTTGGTCCTTGTTGAGCTCAGCATGGCAAGAGAATAAGTTCCGGTCAGAGCGATCCTCCAGGTCACAGGAGATCATTTTGGCTTGTTTTAGATACCATATCAGCTTTATCTATACTGTACTAGAGTAGCTTTTCAGTTGAATATAATCTTACACTGGCTCTTATTTTGCCTTTTCAGGCCATTCTCTTACTTAGTGGAATTAGAACTGCAGCATTCCAAACCTCCCCTGGCATTAACATCAACATGAAGCGTCATGGCACACAGCTGGCCGAGCAGCGCCTCTAGGTATACTGTTTAGGCACCTTAGGACTTTTAGCCATATAGCGTATGTCCTGATAACACAAAATACAACATCCTCCATATCACCCACTCTCTGTCTACCAGTCATTCTGGAGTTTCCCTCACTCTGCTGTCAGTGCGGTCTGTGGGAGTAAGATCAGTTGTTAATTCTCTCTTCTTATGAACACCCTCAGTTTTTTTCTCACTTTAATCACCTGGCAAATCCTTCTCTGATGTAAGGATGCGGAAACCCAGAGGAGGAGGCCTAATGTGCTGTTAGGATAATGGTTCATTTTAATCCACTCTTCAACAGCGTATGCCAGTCAGACTCTCACTGGTGGTGCTGGTCAGTCAATCAAATTAAATCTCTGAGGGAAATATTCGGGATGTTGTAACGTGGTACGTCTTTACCATGAGTTGTATCAGAATGTTGGAGGACAAAACACACACAGCTGAATATAAAATCACTGTTGAACTACCACACTGTCTGCAAGATTGCTCCACATCCATGTAAAGGCTACAGCCTGCAGCTGTAAGCTTTGCCAATGCAGCTATTATTGAAATGGCAAAGTGCCCTACTTACCCTTTAGAGACTAGCCCTAGAATGAACCACAAGTGGGTGGCTGACAGCGAGCTATATGTTCAACTATACAAGTCAGAAAGACAAAGTCGCCCACCACAACAGAAACTTCTTGGGTTCACTTACCAGCAGGGGTCCCTCCAGCTTGGCGAGGGTCCCCAAAGAATTGTGGCTTCCTCTATGTTTCCTCTCCTTCTACACTTGCACTTGTCTCCTGCTATAATTTGCTGGAGGAATCAAGGAAATATGGAAGGAAATGAGTCTCCAAAAGGTTACAAACATGTATGGTATGATCCTCAAGCCTATCACTTGGATACAAATACAGATGTAAAGAGCATCTGCTCTATTTTACAAATGCATATGTCTGAATCTGAAAACCTCACTTCAGCACAAATGTCTTTTCACTCACTGATTGCATGAGTTGTGTGCATAGATCATATCACATGTAAATGAGGTTGTGAGACAAATCCACAAATGTGTGCTATATTCAAGTGCGAGATAGAAAACTTGGACATCTGGGCTGTAACTCTTCACTTCTCGACTGTGACGTATACATTTACCAATTGCAGACTCTGTATAGTAGCATATAAAGGTTACTATATAATTGAAAGAAATTCCTGCTATATGGTGGATGCTCTTCTGCTGAGAAGACAGTCGGACAGTGTGAAACAATACAGAACAATAACCCTGTGGCTCATATCTTAGTTATAAATTCAGAGGAAATGTTGGTAGTTAAGGAGTAGTTGGCATGCTCTTAATAAGACTGAAACATTTATTGCTTGGTAATATTTGACAAATAGTTGAACCAACTATATTAGTTATGAAGCTATTATTAATGTTATTGTGCTGTTATCAGAGAATAAGAAGATGAAGATCAAAGGGTCAGGTTTAGCTACACCTCTTTACAATTCTTATTATCTGTTTAAAAATCTGTCTAAAAAAGAAGTATACTAAATTAAGTTTAGTACAGTTACTACACTGCTTATTCCCTAGGTGCACTGCACAGTGCATAAACATGAGTTCATGGTTGTAATTAGGTTATTATCTTATTTGTATCATTGCTAAACCTAGATGCTAAGGGCTAACAACAGAAAGCAACGACCATGGAAGTGAAAACCAGCGTGTGTCAGAGGTGATGGGGTTGCACTGAGGTCCAGCTGAACTGTGAATCACAGAATATACCATGGAGCAGGAAATGAGCAGAATAAGAACACTTTCAGTATTCGGATGCTTTCTAAACAGGCAGCTGTTGTGTTTGGGTGTGTAGCTGTGTGTGGTTGCTGAGTTCGGGTGACGAGGACTGGAAGAATGTGAAAAGTTTTTAAAGGACAATAGAAGACTTGTGACCATTAATAGATGTGCATATGGAGCCGCTGTTGACTGTGCTCACTTGGATGAAGTACAAAAACAAAAGCAGCACAAACCCTGATTTTTGTTCTCGTGCTCAGTACATGCAGCGCATGTATTTCAGCCCCCTGTCCCTGAGTGGCAGCTCAGCACACTGAATCCGGATCCCGCTGCGTGTCCGGCCACTTTAGCGGCCCACTCATGTGTCCCGCTAGCCAAGTGGCAGCGAAGGAGCAGAATGACTGCTGTTGTGCCCCGGCCAGTCATGTGACAGCTTTCGTGTGGCTGAATGACTAACACCCCCCCCCTCAGCCGGGTGGGCTGCAGCTGAAGGAAGAGAATCAGCTCGCTTTCTCTGGGGCCTGACATGGTGAAGCATGTCGCTCGTGGGAACACTGCAATTTTGTGCTGGTAAAGAAGACTTAAATCACAGGTTTCAATTACACGCTAAGGTCATCGTGAGTATTTTGAGACTCCCTCGCAGTTTTATGTACAGATCACCCAAACTGGAAAAACATTAGTGCAGACAGTTGTGTTTCTAGGACAAGTGCTGTGTTGCCGTGCTGCTGCTGACTGTGAAAACCTGAGACTTCACAGGAAAGAAAGTGTCAAACCATCATCCTGTTGTCCTCATATCTTTGTTTTCTCTCATTTCCTGTCTCTTCAGCTACTTCTTTTTCTGTTTTTGTATCGGCCAAGAAACAGAGTAGCCAAAGCACCCACCTCCACCCACGCCTACACCATTTAGATGTTACACCAGGCTGTCCTCGATAAATATCTACCCTTATACATTTTTGCACTTTATCTAGACAAAGTCAAAAGCTGCGCATTAAGGAATGCATCTTTTTCAGGTCATTTCCCATCATACCTTGCTTCGTGCTTATTGATCTTAAGCAGCTGACTATCACCAGAGAAACCACTCAGACATTCCGTGAAGGCCTAATTCAACCGACGACAGGAAGTGTTCATGTAAGAGACCCCCTAAAAAACCAACAACAGCAGCAGCACCGTTCAGCGTGGGCGTCTGCTGTTGCAGAACAAACAGTTGCATCACATCAGCAAAGCCCGCCTGCACTTGTAGTGTCACCGTTGATCCGCTCCAGCAATCAGCAAAGCCACAGAGGCAGATTAAATTAGATTAGCAGGACTGAGCTTTAAAGTCAGATCAGCAGCTAATGGCTTCTAACATATTTTGGCAGCAGCAACAGTGCGTCTTTTGTAAATAAAGGGCAGTTAGGAGGAGCGCCACGCAGTTAACCCCAGCCCTGCTGCCACACAATCACTCCACTGTGTAATTCCGCTGTCAGTCAGAGATCTGGCAACCACTGCGAAGTTTATTCACGCCCGCGTGGAGATTAACTTGTGGGGGAAAAAAAGAAAAGTAGCGTGTCAGAAATGGTCTGTGTGTGCTTTATTTCTCGCACTTTTGCTCCCTGCACTTTTGAGTTAACAAATGAATGCAAGAAGAGCTTGGTGCTAGCATTGTAGATACAAAAGAGAGCCTCTGTTTTCTTTTATAACCAGTGTGTGTGAGCAAAATACATGGGTTTTTCTTTAACTACAGGTGGTAGGAAAGTACGCTGTGTGGAACTATAATAAACTTCAGCAACCTCAAAAGTATCTAATGTATTAAGACAAGTCAAAGGTAGATCTGAGTATTGGATGTGGACCAGTCTGTGTGAGTGGGCATACATGGTCACGCTCCTCTCCTTATCATACCTGGGGACAATATGTAGCTAAGACCAAAGAAAAAAGAAAATGAGCTGCAAACAGACAGAGGAACAGAATAAAGTGAATTTGAATGATTGAAGGTGACAAGAAAGTCTAAAGCTGTTGTATTACATTTTTCCACTTATGGCTTCCATGGATTTCATTCATTGGTTTCATTTAAATTTGACTTAAAAGATAAAAACTCATTTTAAATACTTTTAGGCTGAGTTTTCACAAAACTTACCAAAACCCATATTATAATACTTATTACTGAGTGGCACTGCCGAGAAGGTCTGGGTTTTGAATCCACCATCTGGCCAGGCCCTTTCTGTGTGGAGTTTGTGTGTTCTCCCTGTCTGCATGTGCTCTCTCTGGCTGCTCTGGCTTCTTCCCACAGTCCAAAGACATGCCTGAGCTTAGGTTAACTGAAGATGCAAAGTTGGCTGTAGCTATGAATGTGAATGGTTTTCTGTCTCTGTTTTGGCCTGTCCAAGGTGTACTCTGGCTCTTGCTTTGTGCCGGCTGGGATTGAGGGGAGCAGCAGCCTAAGCAGAGAAGCCCAGACCTCCCTCTCCCCAGCCACCTCCTCCAGCTTGTCCAGAGGAACACCGAGGCATACCTAGGCCAGCCGAGAGATTTAAGCTCTCCAGCGTGTCCCAGGTCTGCCCCGGGGCCTCCTGCCGATGGGACATGCCTGGAACACCTCACCCAGGAGGCTCCCAGGAGGCATCCTTGTCAAATGCCTGAACCACCTCAACTGGCTCCTTTTGATGTGGAGGAGCAGCTGTTCTACTCTGAACCCCTCGCTCATGGCTGAAATCCTCACCCTATCTCTAAGGGAGAGGCTAGCCACCTATTTCCACCGCTTGTATCCGCGATCTCATTCTTTTTGTCACTACCCACAGCTCGTGACCATAGCTAAGGTGTCTCTGTATTTATATATATGTGTGTGTGTGTGTGTGTGTATATATATATATATATATATATATATATATATATATATATATATATATATATATATATATATATATATATAATATTCTGTAACTCTGTAACTTCTGTCGGTGCTGTGCTTTTTTGGAAATCGAATTTCCCAGAGGAACCCACCCGAGGGATTAATAAAGTTCTATCTAATCTAATCTAATCTAATCTAATCTAAGGGTAAGGAAGTAGATCGACCGGTAAATCAAGAGCCAAGAGCTTCCATTTTACACTCAGCTCTCTCTTCAGTACAATACACACACACACACATATATATACAGTGGGGCAAAAAAGTATTTAGTCAGCCACCGATTGTGCAACTTCCCCCACTTAAAATGATGACAGAGGTCAGTAATGTGCACCAGAGGTACACTTCAACTGTGAGAGACAGAATGTGAAAAAAAAATCCATGAATTCACATGGTAGGATTTGTAAAGAATTTATTTGTAAATTAGGGTGGAAAATAAGTATTTGGTCACCTCAAACAAGGAAAATCTCTGGCTCTCACAGACCTGTAACGTCTTCTGTAAGAGGCTTTTCTGTCCCCCACTCGTTACCTGTATGAATGGCACCTGTTTGAACTCATCATCTGTATAAAAGACACCTGTCCACAGCCTCAAACAGTCAGACTCCAAACTCCGCCATGGCCAAGACCAAAGAGCTTTCGAAGGACACCAGGAAAAGTATTGTAGACCTGCACCAGACTGGGAAGAGTGAATCTACAATAGGCAAGCAGCTTGGTGTGAAAAAAATCAACTGTGGGAGCAATCATCAGAAAATGGAAGACATACAAGACCACTGATAATCTCCCTCGATCTGGGGCTCCACGCAAGATCTCATCCCGTGGGGTCAAAATGATCATGAGAACGGTGAGCAAAGATCCCAGAACCACACGGGGGGACCTGGTGAATGACCTGCAGAGAGCTGGGACCAAAGTAACAAAGGTCACCATCAGTAACACACTACAACGGCAGGGAATCAAATCCCGCAGTGCCAGACGTGTTCCGCTGCTGAAGCCAGTGCATGTCCAGGCCCGTCTGAAGTTTGCCAGAGAGCACATGGATGATACAGCAGAGGATTGGGAGAATGTCATGTGGTCAGATGAAACCAAAGTAGAACTTTTTGGTATAAACTCAACTCGTTGTGTTTGGAGGAAGACGAATACTGAGTTGCATCCCAAGAACACCATACCTACTGTGAAGCATGGGGGTGGAAACATAATGCTATGGGGCTGTTTTTCTGCCAAGGGGACAGGACAACTGATCCGTGTTAAGGACAGAATGAATGGGGCCATGTATCGTGAGATTTTGAGCCAAAACCTCCTTCCATCAGTGAGAACTTTGAAGATGAAACGAGGCTGGGTCTTCCAACTAGAGCTGGGCGATAGAACGATAACGATATGTATCGCGATATAACTTTGACTCGATAGAGAAATTAAGCTATCGCGATAGACCTCGCCGCTCTTGTCCTCAAGAAAAGAAAAAAAAAAAAGGTCAGCCAATCCAAATTAAGTAGCGCAGAGCCGAACCAATCACAGCCGCAGCATCACGTCGCGTGACTTGTTACGTACAGCACAAGTGCCAAGCCGCACGTGTGTTTGTTTGGGAAGCAGCCAGCGGGTAATGGAGCCAGCGCGTAATGGAGGAAATGAGTGTGCCAACTAGAAAAATCAACCGAGCGTGACCGAAGAGAAAACAGATGATGGTTCCAATGCCGGAGAGATTGTCGAACGGAAGAGCCATAGAAGTTCCGTAGTGTGAAGGTATTTCGGCTATTTCAAGTCTGACAAAAAACAGAGTAGCGTGCACTGTAAATTGTGCCGAAAGCAAGTCTGGAAATACAATAAACTGGTGCATGCGTCACACTGTGCGCCACGTTATTGTTTCGGTGAAATGAATTTCTACAATACTGTTACTGTTAATTCTACTCTCTGCAGTGTTTAAATGCTTACATATACACACAGTTACTGTCCCTCCACACAGACGACTCGGTTCTGCTTCTATGCCCCAGCTTTGTTTACTTTTTCCCACCGAGGCTTCTAGACTTCTGATTGGCCAACATTTCGGCACGGTTAGGAATCTAGCGCCACCTGCTGCTTTGGCATGTTCATAGCAGCGTTTTCCTTCATTTCTGCCTTTATGTGTGGACGGGATTATTTTTTAAAACGAAAACGGAAAATCTCCGTTTTCAAAGATACCCGTGTACGTGTGGACGTAGCCTCAGTCTCTGACTGGAAGCGCTAATTCGTCATTCGGCTTTTGTCAGACTAAAGTAACTGTTAAAACTGTTTGAAAAGCTCAGCTATACAACAAGGAGAGATTGAGAATTTCCTTTTAGTTCTCAGTTTATTTGATATTGACAAAAGTTAGTCAGTTTTGTCTGTTCTTCTGTAAAACAAACTAAGATTTATTTTTAGAATTAATATTTTGTTTCTAAGTGGAATTGACAATTTAGTCTGTTTTGTTTATTCTATTTTGAAACTTAAACGCTTTAGCGGCTGCCTTTTGTGTAGTTTGCAATATTTGCCTTTATTTATCTGAAAAAGTCTCATGTTCCTTAAGTACATCTACCCTGTTGAACTTATTATGGGAAATAAATATTTAAATAAAAACAAGCTGCTGATTATTTCACATTTTACTTGTGAGCAACGGCACATTTAAATCTTACAAATATAGTTATTTGGCTTATATCGTGATAGATATCGTTATCGCCTGAAATGAAAAAAACATATCGTGATATGAAAAAATCTCATATCGCCCAGCTCTACTTCCAACATGACAATGATCCAAAACACACCGCCCGGGCAACAAAGGAGTGGCTCCGTAAGAAGCATTTGAAAGTCCTGGAGTGGCCTAGCCAGTCTCCAGACCTCAACCCCATAGAAAATCTGTGGCGGGAGTTGAAAGTCCGTGTTGCTTGGCGACAGCCCCAAAACATCACTGCTCTCGAGAAGATCTGCATGGAGGAATGGGCCAAAATACCAGCTACTGTGTGTGCAAACCTGGTAAAGACCTATAGTAAACGTTTGACCTCTGTTATTGCCAACAAAGGTTATGTTACAAAGTATTGAGTTGTATTTTTGTTATTGACAACTCAATGAACCAGCATCTGGTCAACACATAACAGAAAATCTAGCAAGTTGAATCTATGAAAAATGCAAACAGTAATGCAATTTGACACTGAAATTGTATTTTTTGCACCAACAAAGTGATTCCCTGATAGCTATTAAGAGGGGAAAATTGTACATATGTTCAGTCTAAAGCCATCTGTAAATGACAAGGAGCAGAATTTCCTACTAGGGAAGCCAGGAGAAGTATTCCGTTATAATACAGACTTTAAATATATCAAATATGGACTTTCAAGCTCTTCTGTACAACCTTTTTTTTCTTTTCTGTACAACCTTTATTTTGCCCTATATTATGCATCCTAAATTTAATAAACATGCAAACACGTGGAATGCACCTATATAAAATAACTGCATAAAATTTACCAAATTGAGAGGTGGCTGCACAGTACTGTATGTGTGTTTTACTTTAGGCACTTTAAGTTGCTTTTGTTGCAAAAGCTGTTCAATAGAAAATAATTTCAGTATCTTAAGCAGTGGCACTCTTTACATAATAACAGGGCACAGGAGCCTGAAAAATCGTAGCCAATCCCAGGACGGCGATGCCCAAAAAGTCAGATCCTCCTCCTGTCTTGCTGGATTCACATGAAGAGTGAAGGTTTATTAGTCTGTGGACGTAAATAGGCATGTAGAAAACTATAAATGTTATGTTTTCTACATAGCATTTATTTCCTCATTTCCTGTGCTCCCCACCCTGTGCTACCCCATTAAAAAAATCCCTCCTCCTCTGAGGCAGTTTGAAGCACAGAACAAAAGTGGAAATCAAGTTGTAACTTTAAAAAATGCAGTGAGAGCTACAAACACTAGTAAAGTTGCATTAGACTGTATTATTATAAGCAACATTTTCTTATTCCAGCATCATTCATGCTTAGAATGCAGTCAAGCCTCATTCAGTGGCAGATGGCAGTGAGGGATGATGTCCTACATTTAGCAGCATCGTCTCATTTGCACCTGGACGAGTGAATGAATAGATTTCCAGAATGCACCTGCTGGAGAGGCTGTCAGAAATGGGGCCACCACACAGGCCTGTGATTAAAGCCAGCAGTTCCTGCACCCTTCACACTAACCTGTTGTTGACTAGTTGAATGTCACAAATACAGTGCCGCCATGCTGCTGTGTAAGGGGGGATTGCAGTTTCTGTTCTGCTAATTGGATCGAGGTCATTCATTCCAGCTGGACACATCTGCTGCTTTGTTTTGTTTTGTGTCTTTTGTGTGTGCGTATGTGTATAAGACCCATTTTCCGCAGACTATCGTGAATGACGAGGTCTGGCACATACGCAGTTGATATTCATGTTTTATTGAATCGCAACAATGAATAATTGAGCCTCTGTGTGTCTCCGCAGGGCCTCTGTTTTGGCGAAGCACAACGCAATGTGGAGGAAATAAAGATCCTGATACGCTGAAAACCCGAGGTATGAGTCTTCACACTCCACTGGACATTTGTAAGCTGACACAAACACACTTGTGGATGAACTCGGCCGTGTTTACTCTCTTGCTCACACACACACACACACTGCCATGTGAAAATAACCTCATAGCAGATGGCCCACAAAACCTGCTCATTCTGGAGGATTTTCCTTCAATGGATGTGGGTCATAAGGATACTAGAGCAAGCGCACACACATGCATTAAAGCACATGTGTACACATGAAGCGGAGATAGTTGCCACAAGCTAACCTGCTGTTCCAAATAGGCGCTCATACCTGTGGTGCGTTAGCTTGGGGCGTGCAGCGTAATAGTGGTGCGCCACTGATGTTGTTACAAGTCTGACCTGCAGGTCAACAGCTGCCACCAGCTAAAAGCTAAAGTGTTGGATTCCTTCTTGACCTCCATTTCTGCTGCTGCCATCTTTAATACGCAGTACAGCACTAAGGTCAACCTGAAAAATTCCTGTGGGAGTAAAGGTAAGGTCAGCCGGTGCCCACTGCAACCTCTCCTCAGCTCTGACACATCAGTCCTGTGTGTGTGTGTGTCTGTTCTCTTAGTCCCATGCTGCATATATCCGGGGGTAAAACTGCAGCGGAAAAAAACATGTTCCCATTATTTCCTAATCCGAGTGTGGCTGCTAGGTTAGACTGGAACATGACGGCACTTATATTAGATTGGTTTTCGACAGCCAGCAGCAGCACTGTGTTCTTTGTTTCCTTCTTGGAGTCCACAGTGCACAAGCACGTGATACGTTTTGTTTTTTTGTTTTTTAAGTGAGCACAATGTTGCATAAAAAATGCACTTTGTTCCTTTGTGTGGGTTTTGTGAAGGAGGGATCTGATAAATGACAATGTGGGAATGGTAGAAAGTGCTGATAAGAGAGCCCCCATCATGTATGACAGAGAGTTAGAAAAGAGCATAACTGACATTAGACTCTGCCTTTGATCATTGTTTAACGTTGTACTGTGGTTGCCTGAGGCTACCAACTACTATAACTGAGCTGAGATGCATGGCGCAATAAAAGTTGTACTCTAGTATCGTTACCGTTGTCGTTATTCGTTCATACACTTGGACCGAACTGGCCGCACTGGACTGATACAGAATTCAAATTGTTTAATTTATTCAATGCTTTTCACTTAACATAAACAGTAAAACTTTGTAAACAGTAAACCTGATATTGCTTCTTGAAATCTAGAAGAAACATTGCAAAGTCCATTGTACTGCGTAGAAACATACGTCTATGTCTACCTTGATGTTCAGGAGTCCAGGATCTGCAGAGACAAAGGACAGGAGTTGACTTTTAAAGCATGTACTTCATTGGGATTCCTACTGTGATCACAAATGTTTAAGTCAAGGGTTGAATGTCACATGTTTATGTCTTGAAGTTGTAGTTCTGGAGGTCCAGAGGTTAAAAAACCCTTTGTATTAGTATTTATAAGAACTTTGTAGTGGATAGCACCACCAGAGAGGAGCATGAAAATAGGATAAAAACATAAAGATGGAAGGACTGGCGTATATCAAAGGATTTCTGTAGCATTCAGATGGATGTGCCTTACATGATTATTCAGGTTGCTGCATTTCCCATTAATGGTTCTTATGAATGCTTTATCCTTTAACTTTTCACTGTCCACTTAAGATAGACTTGGAAATTTTTCATATATGAATATATGAAGCCCCTTGAGGCGACTTTTGTTGTGAATTGGCGCTATATAAATAAAATTGAATTCAATTCAATTGAAATATATGTTTATATATTTAGCTGTTTCAACTTAATTGAGGATCTCCATACAGGAATTTTTTCACTGTTGACCTTAACATGTCCTATTCATATACTCATGCAAATTTGTTTGTAACTGGCTTTGTAGAAATTCAATATGTAAAAACAGTGGATGACCCTGTAGATCATTAAGAAGACAACGGAAAGTCATTTTATCTTAATGGAAACTTACCTGCAGCCTAAATGAAGCTAAATGAACCACAATGGAAGTCGAAAATTAAGGCTAAATTAATGGTATTTCAGTCTGTGAAATTCTAGTATTTCACAGACTGAAATACTAGAATTACTCTTGAACTTCAGCATTTCCCCAGTTAGCCAGTTGCACTGCTTGATCTTCACTTTGCCAGTCACCGTGTCTTAGTTTAATTTAAATGACATCGGTGGTGGATGTTTGACCTTGCAGAAGTTTTATTCATATATGCACAGAGAACTTTTTTTACATATTCTTCTTTTTCTTGTAGCTTTACTTGCTAATATAAAATGTCTCAATATTTCACTGTGTCCCCTACTTACAAGCCAAGTGTTTCACACCCAGTTTTTCACGGGTGGAAAAAGAAGTCGAGGAGGGGAGATGTCATTGTCTTTTTGCAAACTCACAGTTACATTAAGATCTGGTGTCAAATCAGAACTACAGAAATACTTTATTATGTAACTTTATTATATTAAAAGCTGTTTTTAATGTGTAAAGATGAGTAATGAGAACAGTAGGCTGATATGAGTTGATGTTTCTAGCTTTTGTGTAAAAGCTTGTACCAAATAGGTGATGCTAGTTATGGGATGAGTGGAAAATCAGATTGCACTAGTATTTTTTCATCCTCTGTGGAGGTTGAGACAATGTGTCAAAGGCCTATCTGTGCTAAATGCTAAAAATTATATTCCAGGGCAGTTTCTGTGAAGTCACAGGATGTTCTTGACCTACTATTAGTACCGAAAAGATGTCAATGCCTGGACTCGTCCAGAACATTTGACTTTGTGATTTCTTCCTCGTTGGAGTTTCCAATCCAGAGCCAGCCTTTCACAAAGGAGACACATTGTAATAAAAAGGCAAAAACAAAAAACAAAACAAAACAGAAGAGCAGCAGAAGAGTAGCTATAAATGGAGAGCAAGGTTTTAGGGGTAAATTTCATCAATGGTTGAGTGGAAAAACACTTAACAAGGGCATTCTTCCAGGAAACTGGAGTCAGCTGAGCAAGTGTATTCATTATGCAAGGTTCAGTCATATTTACTCTGATAGCTCCTTTATTTTGTGTACCCCAGTTTCCTGTGACGCTTCGGCATGTTTCGATGGAGCGTACAGCCTGGGCTTGTCGGAGAGCGGAGTCACAGTTTGGCATGTCTTTTTTTTTCATTTTCTGTTTAGAACCTCTGCTGTAGATGTGAGGCGGTGGTTGAAATGTGAGAAAGAGCGATGCAGCGAGCGTCAGAAGAAGCTGTGCAGAGCTTCAACTGTAGCACATCAAGAGCATCCTCGTGGTGGGAGCATGGAGCTCGCGAGTGTGTCTGTGCTTCAGTGTTCTTGCTGAGTGGGTGTGATTGTAGGCTGGTGAGAAACAGCAAATGAGTCACCAATTCCAATCGTGTTTTCAAGCTTCTGCTCTGTCTCTCAGAGAGTTTCTGCACTGTACAGAGAAGCGAGCTACAACAGCATGTTATCGTGACGTCGTCCCCGTCCCAGACATTGATATGCATTTCAGCAATCACTTGCAGCCATGGAACAAATGTACACTTGTGCCTTGAGCCTTTAAATCTCAAGAGCTAACTGTTAAACCGCTCCTCCTCCCAGCTTGTTACTGGCCATGCCAGTGTAGGCTGGGCAGCTATTCACTGAAATGTCGGTGTTGCCCTCAGTCTTCCATTGTGGTTTCCAGTTTTTCTGATGGTAAGGAGATGCAGTTGGGGGTGGAAGTGGTGGCGCTAATGAACAGCATTAAGCTCCACTCTATTATATTGACACATCTGGTGGCATTTTTCATCCGCTTGCTTTCCGTCCTCAGCCTAATTAAGTGATCTGGGCTGCAAACTAAAGCATACCCACTGTAGAACACACAGGAAGCACTCTACACTAGCTCTCTGAGCTTGTTAACCAGCCTTGAAGTGACTTTGTGAAACCTCAGTATAATACGTCAGTAGCAGATTCAGCCTCAGACTTCTTTTGCCCACTCGATGGCTGTCAATTATCCAACTTTACAGAAAGAACTTTCCTCAGGTGCTGTGTCTGAGGAGATGTCAGTGAATTAGCAGCAGCAGCAGTAGTGTTCGACCACACTAAGGCGTCAGCTAGGTGCGCCGGACCCTTGGATCATCAGTCAGTACCAGTCAGGTAATGAGATCTGTCTTAGCTTCTGCTTTGTAGAAACCGTGCTAGCAGAATTCTGCTCATGTGTTTATCAGTTAATGTAATTATCATCAGGGGAATGTGGCTGCCTTTTCAAACTTGTTATGGACTCTCCAGATATGTAGAACACTTTTTTGGTTTTAGAATAGGACTGTTTGCTGGTTTTCGAATTTTGATCAAACTAAAGTTCAAGTTCAAGTTCAAAGTTTATTCGCCACTGCAGTGGCAGGTTGCCCTGCAGTGGAATGAATGAGCAATCTGAGCAAGACCTTAGGGCTTTAACGGAAATGTACCTCTTATTTCTCACATTACATCAGCAGCTTGTATCAGTATCATTCTTGACTGACCAGATTTAACCACATACTTAGATTCTGTTGGTGGAATATGTATGTAGGACCGTGTGACACAAGTTTAAACAGCTGCAAGCCAATTGAGCAAAGTTCACCAAAAAAACACAATTTACTGCTTGTTACAGGCAAAATACGGCATAGCCAAATCACGGATTCCGTCACTAGACCACATTTGAAAACCTGGCTACTATGTTATCCAAATTTCTAGCATTGGGAAATGTACTTTTATGATTAAGGTTAAATACTCTTTCTTTAAAAAGATGTGGGGAATTTTTTTTGTTGTTTTTAAAATGTAAACATACGACTGACGATGAACAAATATAATTGTACTCATTTGATTTAAATGGGAGATGTAATTTTGTTACTTTTTAAAGAAAGCCCAAGGAACCTACATATACAAGACTGTTCAATAAAAGGGTAAGAAGTGAAGATGTGGATGTCAAACTCAGCTAAAAACAGCTCATTACTGCAGCCACATTATCTGATGCCTTTGGACTAAACTCCAGCCTGCAGCCCTGATGTCACAAACTTTAAACCTGTTGTCTCACTGCGTTGTACCTGTTTTTAATACGTGTGTGTGTGTGTGTGTATATATCTATATATATATATATAGATATATACATACAGTTTTTAAATTTAATGTTGCTGAAACAACAAAGGGATAAAATAATAAATCTATCTGATTGAGGAATCACTCATCTTTGGAAAAGAGAGTTTATTACAGAGAAATGGCTCTTTCCAAAATAAAAGCTATACTATACTCTTCTTCTGGGCTATATTCTCAGCAGCATATTAAACATATAAGGAGAGTCATGTGCTAACGGCTGTCTAAATGACTCGGGTAAAGTTTGTAGCATGCGTGCTTTTTGTTTTTGTCTGCTTGTCTTTGCACTATGGTGATGTCGGTGTAAATGTGCAGTCATATTCATTTTGTTCCCACTAGTGCTGTCAGCGTTAATCTGAAATGACGTTAACGCCACAACACGGCAAATCTCCGTTAACGAGCTACCGCCGATCGCCCCGTGCGTGGGGCTGGACGGCGTCAACACGTTAACGAGCTAATTGCGCTAACGCACTAGTTCCCACCAATGTAATTGAGCATTGCGCGGCACATCCAACATACTGTTTTACTTTTGTCCATGACGCGCTTACCTTCAGGGTCATACGTCACATGAAAACCAAAATAGTTCCAAACACCACATCTGAATGAGGGTGGGGGGGGTTCAATTTGCCATGTTGCAAGGAGAGCTTAACTTCTGTCTGCTAGCTTGCCCTGCGCTCAGTGAATCTGCGTTTGACTACTCTGCCTAGGCTGCACTGTCGAGCGCAGATACACTGAGCTCTCAACACAGACAGCATCGTCAGAAGGAAAGTTGATAAAATAAATTAAAAATTTTGTATTGTTCGATACATATGCGTACCGAACCGAAAGCACTGTATCGAACGGTTCAATATCGATACGAGTATTCTTGGACCCCTCCTATATATATAAAAACACCCAGCGGGCGGTTTATCCTTCAAGCTCGGGTCCTCTACCAGAGGCCTGGGAGCTTGAGGGTCCTGCGCAGTATCTTAGCTGTTCCCAGGACTGCGCTCTTCTGGACAGAGATCTCCGATGTTGTTCCCGGGATCTGCTGGAGCCACTCGCCTAGCTTGGGAGTCACCGCACCTAGTGCTCCGATTACCACGGGGACCACCGTTACCTTCACCCTCCACATCCTCTCGAGCTCTTCTCTGAGCCCTTGGTATTTCTCCAGCTTCTCGTGTTCCTTCTTCCTGATATATATATATATATATATATATATATATATATATATATATATATATATATATATATATATATATATATATATATATATATATATACATACATGCCTATCATGTAGACCTGTAGACCAACCCTGACCCTGGCTACAAAAGGACCTGAAAGGTTCCCAACTTTACATCATTAAAGCATGTTTACAGCCTGGTACAAAAAGGATTTGGGCCTCTATGGATAGTTTCCACTTCAGAACTGCTGTACATGGATGTATTTTTTTCTTATTTTACAACTCATCCACCTGGAGTTAGGTGTGTGTTCCCTGCGGATTGGCAGTCATCTCGAAACTGTCAACCTTAGGCTTTCAGGTGTCGGCTAATTTCAGGCACTGAGTTGAACTTCTCCAGCCCAGTAAATCAATTCCAGATGTATTAAAAAGATAATGTGACTCTCCCTATATGTGTTGTTGTTTATTAATATACCTGGTTGGACTGGCCAAGTAAAGTCTGTGTGTTTCTTACTTACTGCATTTCTTACTTATGAAAATAATTTGTTCTATTGTTCAAGACTCTTTCCTACGTTTCCCAGAGATCACAGGGTGCTTTTACTACGTGTCGGGGAAGGATGATGTGTTTTATTCTGGTCTGTGGAAAAACTGGTGCATTTTATTGCTACTGCAGCATTGCCCCGTACGGTTACAGAACTATGTAACAGGAATATCAAGAGTTATATATATAGAGAGAGATGTACACCCAAACAGTGAAACAGACCAAAAATACAGGTTTGCTTTCCAGTAACTGCCTGCACAGAATTTTATGCATTCTGGTCCATTCTTCATCTGCCTACCCTGAAATGTTTCTTCTTTTTTGTTCTTTTTTCAAACAAAGCAGGAGGAGGTGGAAAATCAAACAACCATAGAAGAGGTGGAATGATTGACCACCTGTTCTGAGTGGTTTTTATCTCGACCTCCTCAGAAAGTTCTTTTGATGCTTCACCCCCTCATTCACTTGAGTGGAACTCAGTGTCGGTTGGAAACACATTTCAGTGATATTACTTAACCCCTCATCTATCCATAGCCAAGCTTGTGATCGAGGTTAGGCATGTGGGCGGGGGCCACAAGCAGAAGGCTGAAATTCGTCTCGGATTAAGATGTTTATGAAGTGCGTCTCCTTAAACTGATCAGTCGTGTTTGTTTGACTGGGAAAGTTTAAAGCTTGTGTATGCATGTTGGCAGCAGTGTGTTGCTGCGCCTACTGTGCAGATGGTATAGCAACATAACCTCATCCTGCTTTACTGACTGGCCAATTTGCTAAAGAGCCCACCAAAAGCACATCTGCTGCAGCATGCTAATGACTTGCCCTGGATCTGTTAAATAATTTATGTCTCGCACCTATTTCCCGCATCTCCTTGTGAAATTAGACGGGTATTTTTCGTGATGACGTAGTCAGCACACCCTCTTTTCTTTCTTGTTAATCTCAACTGCATGTAGTGGCGGATAAGCACAGAAATAAGAGAACTGGGAGAGCTCCTTGTCTGTAGGCATGCAGATTAAGTGACTAGGCCACCATATGGCCAGAAGATGAACACTGATTTTTTTTTTTTATGGGCTAGTTTAAAAATAAGCAGGGTGGGGCAATCACACATCCTAAACAACAGCAGCTGTAGCTCTTTGCTGACAAGCTTTAGACTTATTGCCCAGCCCACTGAGAGCTGTGACAGGTATATTGTGGCTGAAACTGTGGGACGCTCTGGATTTAACAGGGCTTCCTTCCCTCACATTTCGAAGGGCTTATTATGGACCCGTCTTCACGGAGGCCAACAATAGAGTCTTTCAGTCGGCCATGGCAGGGCTGGAAACCTTACACTGGCGGGGCTGGAAACATTTCTGGTTTGCAAATTAGCCTAATCTTAACCCACCCAGGCAAGACGAGCATTGATCCAACAAAGGAAACTTCTGTGGCAGAAACCTCTCAGTCTCCATGGGTGTAGAGATCACTTTGCAGAGGTTCAGTTATCGACATGTAGCACATGAAATGGGACATCATTCCTTACAGCTTCCCGAGGTCCTCCTTAGCTTTCTCATTATGGGTTATTTAACAGTTTACTGACTTTGGGTCATTGAGTGGTTAGTGGTTGTCAAACACTAAGAAAGGACCAATTTGATATGATGCTATCCAGTGTGGCCTGTCAGTAATCAGCCACAGTTTCCATCAGTGCGGTGATGTAGATTTAATTATAATGGGGGCGGGGATAAAGATGGCTGTTGGTCTCCAGCCATATGCTGGCCTCGGGCCCCCTGGGACTCAGCCCACAGCTTAATAATAAGCAGCCCTGCAGGAATTAGTGCTACTTTAACCACAGTGTTTTGACTGATGGGAGAGGTCAGCTGCTCAATGATTGAGTGCAGAAAGGTATAATAACATAAAGATAGTGAGAAGTGAAAAAAAAATGCTCAGTACATTGTGGTAAACCCTGACTATGTCTTTTGCACTAAGGGGGAGAGAAAACAACTGAAGGAAAGGGAAGTTGGATGTGAGGCAGAGTTTAACCTCTGAGTTGAAGACAATATCAGTCTTTTGTTCTCAGTTTTCTACTGCATGTGTTTCCAGAATGAATGCATACTGTATATTTAGTGCAGTAAGCTGACTCGCCACTCCAAAGGACTCCCATCTATCAGTTGCTGCTACATCAGCATCTCTTTAGACATTATCAGTGGATTGATCTTAATAGAACTCACCCACTGTGCTGTGTGGTAGCCTCAGTGCAGACATGGAGCAAGCAACAGGGGGCAAATTAGTTGTGGCCTGCTTCTGGCCTCTTTACTTACCGTGGTGACCTAAAGTCTGCCTCAAAAAATGGAAGCTGTGGTTTGGCAGAACTAATGCTTCCACCAGACAGGGTACATTGATTCTGAGGTGAAATGCAGATGGCAGAGAGATGAAACTCATTTTTAAACTGGCACAGTGATCCATAATGTTATAAAGTATCTGTGCTTCATTTACATACCCATTTATAGATGTATTGATTGAGGCTGGCTATGCCCAATGTTGTTCCAACTGAGCTAAGGTTAGGCATCTCCAGAGAGCCAGGTCCACTACACTTCCTGTGTTTGTTTCCATACGGCTTATCAAAGATTGAACAATGATTGAAGATTGAGTGATGTCAGTCGGTCACTCAGCATCACTGCCCTATTGCTTGATGTAGCCTCAAACTGCAAAGAACAGGTCATCGTTGCGACACTCCAGTGCACTATAATTCTGCTAGGTGTTAAATATTAGTATGTACGGTGCTTTGATCTCCGGCTTCTCTACGCTACATGTCCAAGAATCCTTGAGTAAGACATTGAACCCTGTATTCATCAACGTATGCATTTGTGTGAGTGTTGGGTTTTCAGTGCTCTTACAGCATTGCCCTCAAACAATTCAAACATGATACGGCAGTGTTGCCTAAAGAAATAAATGCTGACATGCAGTTTTGTGATTAATACATATGCCATCAGTTTCCACTTGTGCAACCAAGCAATGCTGACAACCTGATCAAGAAGCATTTCAAAGAGCCCGGTTTCCATCCCCAACTAGTCAGATGTATTGTAAGGGCATTAAGTGGTACAACATTAGGCTGGTGGTTTTAATCAGCCTTCTTAGCTCAGGAGGTAGTGCAGGTGTTTGCTGGTTTTCTTCCAGCTTCCAAGCTGATAGATTGGTGGTTCGATCCCTAGCTGCTCTGGTCTGTATACCAAATATCCCTGGGTGCACACTAACCTCAAGGTGCTGCCCCCTGTGTCTGGTTTTGCCAGAGGTTTCTTCCTGTTCTTCACACTGTTCCCAAAGTGCTTGCTCATAGGGGGTCATATGATTGGTGGGGTTTTCTCTCTGTTATTATAGAGTCTTTAGCTTTTACTAAGAAGCGCCTTGTGCTTACTGCTGTTGTGTTTTGACACTATATAAACTGAACTGAACTGACTGGCCTGTTATCATAGGCAAAATGTCTTCTGTTTGCAGAGAGGAATAAATTCAATTGAGCATTTAACATATAGGAGAATAAAGTTTTAATAGAAATGTACTTTTAAAGTTACCCTTTAAGAAATTGTAATTGTAATATTGTAAGATAAAGACCCTACAATAATACGATGAAAACAGAGAAAACCCCACCAATCATATGACCCCCTATGAGCAAGCACTTTGACAACAGTGAGAAGGAAAACCCCTTTTTAACAGGAAGAAACCTCTAGCAAAACCAGGCTGAGGAAGGGCCACGACCAGTTGGGGGTGAGTGGATGGAGACAGGACAAAGACATTCTGTGGAAGAGAGCTGGAAATTAATAATAACAAATAATTAAATGCAGAGAGGTATATAAAGACCTAGTGACGCTAATGACCCCAATTTGTCATTAGGGTCTATACACATAGGTGTGTTGTTTTTGTTGAGTGATCAAAGTGGCTTAAAGGCAAATTGTTTAATCAGAAACTGTCAGCATGTGCTGTAGGCACCCTTGCAGTTTGGTGTGTAACCCTGTTTGTGTGTGCATGTTTGAGCGTGTAGCCACGTACATAAAGCGAGCAAAGACAAAGAATGATGAGCCTCAAAGATTATCCCCAGCCGGAACACAATCCTCTTTGGAGGCGCTGTGCATTGCGGGGCGTATCTGAGTCTGGGTGCTGTCTAGACGCTGCTGCTGCTCAGCTGTGTGTGGAGGAACGTGCTGTACTAAGCCAGACAGCTGCACACACTGGCGCAAAAAGTCACAGCTGGATCACAGCATCTCATGTCAGAAGTCGCCCAGCCACAGTGACAAACAAACTCACTCGGATAGAAACGCTTGCGTGCAGTTTTCTATACACTCTCTCCCAAAAAATATCCCTTGGTGGGTCGGCTTCTTTCACAGGCTCCTAAAGCATCGCGGTTGCTGTGTCATTTGCAGTCCCAGACTCTTCCGACCCAACTCTGGCGGCAGAGCAAGGACACACAGTACTGAGTGTGCTCTGGAATGCGGTAACCTAGCAACAGGGCCGGAGAGACAGATCAGGTTGGCGATGGGCGACTGTGGCTCGTCTGCTTAAAGGAAAACCCTGCCTCTAAATAGGAAGTCACCCTCAGCTGTCATTCATACGTCTGGAATTTTTTATTGGTTTCTCTTTGCTGTCAAGTCTGATACCACAGATTGAAAAGCAATCCATGCATGTCTGTTCTGTACTTAGATCATAAAGGCTTATGATGCCACCCAAATGGACATAATTGTTTGGGTCTAATGTTTTCGGCTTCTGGCACTTGAGGCTCTCACAAGTGTCGTCTGCGCCAAATGTAGTCCAGGCATCAAGTTCTTTGTGGGCTAGATGTGGCACAAATACCACCACATATCTGCTCGTCCGTGTAAGGTGGACTTGTGGCTGCACTGAGACAGCCACACTCACCCTGAAAGCAGCATCAGTCTAGGCAAAATGCCACAACGAACACTGCAAATATACAACCAAATATATCTTGCGGTAGCTGAAAAAAATCTGACAAAGAGAGCGAAAAATGAGGCCTGAACGCCAGCTTGTTTGCTGTTTATGATGTAAGCCTCAGCCATTAAGTGAGCTAAAGTATCTGATACGTATAAATAATACGAAGAAGTTATATACAGCAATTAAATTAGGCTAAATCATTTGCATTTCAATGAGAATGCGTTTTACTCAGTGCACTCTTACGGTTGTATGTACGTATTTTTTATATGATCTGTTACTTTTTTCAAACTCATGTGTCCTCTGTGTACAACATGATGCATGCATGTTGCTGTTTTGTACTAAAACATATGATGCATATGATATGGAGAAGGAATACCATACAAGCTTTGGACAGAAACGTCAGTCAGCTGCCTGAAACACCTTACGAGCTACAAGAGCCACAGTCAAACCCCTGTTCAGCTAAGGTAAAATGCAGAGATTCAGAGCAGGGCACGTAGGCCTCTGTGGCCTATTTTTAGAATGACGGGTAAGACATTTCCTCAGCAAAACTGCCTTCCTCCAAATGGAAGAACTGAATAGTTATTTTCAGTATATTTTTTCATGCCTAAGCCATTATTACGTAGCTCCCCTACAACCTTATTGTCAGTGACATGAATGGAAACTTACAAGCTTACATGCTTTAAGGTATATTTGGGGCTTTAACCACATCCTGCTAGCAGTCATAATGTGATGATGCTCAGCTAGCTGTCAATGTGTTATAGCGCTCTGCCAGGAGGATTCAGCAGACTGTTGCACCTTCTTCACATTTTTACATTTACAGGAAGGTGCATCACCCACTAGTTACAGTAAACATGGTTGTTTTTGTGAGTTTTGACCTTTTGTTAAATTTTCTTCTATCAAAATATTTCCTCTTGGTATTAAAGTGAATATCAGCTGTTAAAATACAGTGGTTTCTGTTTCTCAAAGTATTATGTAGACACAAAACTATTGACATCTCGCATAGATTTTAAAAAACATGTATTAGCTGGTGACAACAGCATGCTATGGTGTGATATAGTGAACCGCTATAAATGGGCCTTAGTGATTATAACAAGAATCAAACCATTATTGCCTGTCACCATCAGCCAAATTTGAATAGTTGTTGTGTTGTTATGGTCAAAGTATTCATGAGCTAATTTGAGCAGACTGTTTCTTTTAAGGGACTTGTTTGGGATTCTCCAGAGGACTAGAACTGCTTCTGCTGTCTGATTTGTGATATCGTGGTAGCGTAGCAGGATATGGGTTTTGAATGTAAAGGAAGGTTTGAATCTGGCTTATCTCCTAAATGTACACCTCTGATGGTATGCATTACTTGAATAGGCATCTTCTAGGCAGCAGAAAGTCTTGAGTGCAAGCCTCCCAACGGAGAAATGCATTGTTGATCTGCAGCAGAGGGCGCTGTATGGAGCAGCTCTTTAGTTTTAGAGCAGGTTTTAGAACAGACTTTTTACCTATTGCCCCAAATGTGTCACAACACAGCATCTAGCTTATTAAACGAGATCAAATAAAGAGCAAGGAAACTGTTAAACTTACCTTCAGACGTCTGTGTTTTTATACCGCCCAATGGTCAGATGTTGAAGAGTTTGTTTTTAATTGCAGCTCAAGAAAAGTTCTTTGTTTCAGTTTATCTAATTTGTGTTTTTACTGGTGACATCTTTGTACCATAAACCAGGAAACCTTCAGAAGTCTGTAGATCCTTTTGACCTGAAACATTCTTTACTCACGCTGTAATAGGCCCAGGATGCTTGAGGATTTCCATGATGCACTGAGCATATCTGTTTATACACTACTCTGCATTTAATCATTAGTGATTATTAATATCTGGATCGCTCTCACATCTTGTGTCATGTCTTCCTCTCCTCACTGCCTTCACCAGACGGCTCTGCTCTCAGAGCCTGGTTCTGCCGGAGGTTTATTTTTGTCAAAAGGGAGTTCTTCCTTCCCACTGTCACCAAGTGCTTGCTCAAAGGAGGTTGTCTCATTGTGGGGGTTTTCTTTGTATTATTGTAGGGTCTTTACCTTACAATATGAAGCACCTCGAGGCAACTGTTGTTGTGATTTGCACTAAATAAATAAATTTGAATTGAACTAAACTGCATTGAATTAAATTGAATACAGCATTCCTCAGTGTGCTCAGATGTGTTGGTTGCCCATGAAGGACGAGCAGCCAGGTTTTATCACAGTGAATGTGTTCCATATCAGGCAAAAGCCCTTATATTGCTTCCCTGTAGTCTAAGTAAAAGCCCCTACCTCATCATCGTCCATACAGCTGTTTTTCTATTAATAGCATTTGAATAGAGAGCATGACCCTGACACTGCTAGCATTTGTCGTGCTGTCTTGGATGCTGAGCACTTGGGGAAGTTGCAGCATTACGCTCTAACAATGTTTTATTTCCTCCTGTTTCCTGTTGAGAATGCAGTCAGCGCAGCAGCAGCAGCAGCTTCAGGCTGTGCTCGCTAATGCGAGGATGTCTTGACAGCAGGGCTTTCCTGTGCAGGGCACTAGAAGTGTTGATCTGCAGAATTTCTTTCTCTGGTGCAGAGCATTGAGAGAACACTTTGATCACACAGAACACATTCATCTGTACATGACAGACAGTCACGGCCTGTAGACAGTCTTTTTCAAATCCTCTCTTTGGGATGTCATTGTAATAGGGTCAGGTTAGGTGGAGTGTTTGTTTCTACTTCCTATGTGTCCAATTTATCATCATTACTGCAAAAATAACCTCTTAACCTCCAGCAGGTCACCAGAAAGCCACTTACAAGGGAGATTTAGGGTTGTTAGAAGTTTAGCAGTCATGTAGATATGGTGACAGAACATTTATTTAAAATATGAACATTGTATTTTATTTACAGGACACAGACTCAAATGTTAGGATGGTTGCAGAATATCCTACTGTTTTAATTACATTATGTTAGCATAATTATGTTATGTTAGCTATTGCAAACATTGCAGCCTGGTGTACAAAACGTGACCTGACAATGGCAGTGCTAGATGTATCAAACAAAAAGGTAGCATGCAGTTTAGGATGATGTAAGAAGGATGATATTTTGGATGTTTTTACTGTCAACTGAAGTCTTCGGACAGATCTGGAGATTAGGTGATTTGCTAAATTGGAAGCATTTCCTTCCTTATTCCAAAAGACCCCATAATGCCTTTTGAGAATCATTTGTCATCCCTGGGTCCCCCTTAAACACAAAGTACTTCCATACGCTGCCATTCCTATCAATGAGTCAGAGCAGCACTATCGTAGCAGCTGCATGAGTAGCCATCTTCCTCGTGTAGTTGTTACTATGCCATCTGTAGTTTTTTGTGCTTGTGGGCTTCCCTCTTCTTCTTCTTCTTCTCCTTCTTCTTCTTCTTCTTCTTCAGTATGTAAAGCAAGAGTAGAACACTTGTACATGCTGTACACTAGCAATGGTATCTACAGTACCAAAGAAAAAGTGCCTTTGCTTTTTACATTTTCTAAAGTATCAGTTTTCGTGATGTAGGAGTAAAGTTAGGCTGCATTGTGACTTTGATTAGTAGTAAGCTATCAACTTTTTTTTTTTCTTAATTTGTATTTTACAGGACGGGTTACGATTGGACTCACATACTTTGAATGTATTTTCTACTTTCCTTCTCTATATTTTTATTGTTAGACTCTACTTTGCATAATTCACAGTTAAAAAGTGTAGTTATTTCATACTGGGGATTGATATAGCCCCTCTCTTCATCACTGGCCTCAAACTACTTAGACCACTTATGATACACAACCACTGCCAAAAATAAAAAGTTTGCACTCATGGGTTTATTTTAATAATGAACCTCAAGTGTGTGTTCTAAGGATATCGCTGACATGCTGACCAACTACCCCGACCTGCAATTACTGTTACTGAAAAATGATCCTTTAGCCAAGATGGACATTTTAATGCCCCATGAGAGAGTTGGTATTAGCACTCAATGTTGTCTTCCACGTTCCACCTCATGTAAACATGTGATGCGAATGACAATAAAGCTCCTTGAATACTTGAATATATATATATATATTAGGGGTGCAACAATACACAAAATTCACGGTTCGGTTTGGTTCGATACTTTGGTGTCACGGTTCGATATTTTTTCGATACAAAAAAATGTTCATGCCTTTTTAATTTGTCATTTATTAAAATTATAAATATATATTTTAACTCAAAAGTACAGTTTTTAAATTTAACCCTAACCCTTGTGCGTGTTTTTTATTTTGACAGCGAATGCGCACCTGCGGACCACTTATGTGCAGCCCTGGTTATTTAGCTCATCATATCGCAGCCACAGAAATTATTTTGTCCATGAAACCATAAAGCTGCACTTTCTTTTTGCCTTATAGTCTGATTTGTCATAACTTTTCCGTTTTGCGGTAAGCTTTTCTTTGGCTGTCACTTCTTCACCCTGACCTGTCGTATTTGGCTCAGCAGAACTAAAATATATATCCTGCTGCTTTTACACACACACTCACATAAGCTCAGTGATTCTCTGCGCGATCAACCTCTCACATGTTTAAGCTGCGGGAGATTTCACTTGTCATGTTTGCATAGTAAGCTAACGATTAATAAGACGATGTCAGAGGAATTGGTGCGCAAATTATCATCACTCACAGATCAGTGCTGTCGCTCTCTATACACAGTTCACGCGATTGCAAAGTGAAAGCAAAAAACAAGCGCAAAGTCAAACGCGATTTCAATATGTCACATATTGACAGTGGCTCACCGATGCCAATGACATAATTACCCAGCTACATTTTCGAAAGAATGCAAAAGCATTGACATATATTTTTCCTTCCTACAATAGGCCGACGGGCAGGGCAGAGATAGATTTTGGTAGCCCGACTGGAAAAATCTCTAGCCCCAGGACGTCGGGCTAGCGATTTTGCGAGCCCTGTATCTGATTGAGGAATCACTCATCTTTGGAAAAGAGAGTTTATTACAGAGAAATGTCTCTTTCCAAAATAAAAGCTATACTATCCGCTTCTTCTGGGCTATATTCTCAGCAGCATATTAAACAGCTGTCTAAATGACTCGGCTAAAGTTAGTAGCATGCTTGTTGTTTTTGTCTTTGCACTAGGATGATGTCGGCGTAAATGTGCAGTCATATTCGTTGTGTTCCCACTAGTGCTTTCATGTTAATCTCGTTGAAATGACCTTAACGCCACAACACGGCAAATCTCCGTTAACGAGCTACCGCCGATCGCCCTGTGCATGGGGCTAGACGGCCAACACGTTAACGAGCTAACTGCGCTAACACACTAGTTCACACCAATGTAATTAAGCATTGCATGGCACATCCAACATACTGTTTTACTTTAGTCCATGACTCGCTTACCTTCAGGGTCATACGTCACATGAAAACCAAAATAATTCCAAACACCAGATCTGAATGAGGGTGGGGGAGGTCCATGTTGCAAGCAGAGCTTAACTTCTGTCTCGCTAGCTTGCCCTGCGCTCTTCCTTCTGACTATGCTGTCTGTGTTGAGCGCTCAGTGGATCTGCGCTCGACAGTGCAGCCTAGGCGGAGTAGTCGAACGCAGATTCACTGAGCGCTCAACACAGACAGCATCGTCAGAAGGAAAGTTGATAAAATAAATTACAAATTTTGTATTGTTCAATACATATGCGTACCGAACCGAAAGCACTGTATCGAACGGTTCAATATCGATACGAATATCGTTGCACCCCTAATATATATATATATATATATATATATATACACATATATCCTATTCATTCCAACAACGCCCTGTTTTCGTCTCTTGCCCACCGATGCCTTCTTGTTCCAGTAGCCCACTTGTCGCCAGGGTGCCGTCAGTGGTCCCCGTGGTAATCGGAGCACTAGGTGCGGTGACTCCCAAGCTAGGCGAGTGGCTCCAGCAGATCCCGGGAACAACATCGGAGATCTCTGTCCAGAAGAGCGCAGTCCTGGGAACAGCTAAGATACTGCGCAGGACCCTCAAGCTCCCAGGCCTCTGGTAGAGGACCCGAGCTTGAAGGATAAACCGCCCACAGGGGCGTGCTGGGTGTTATATATATATATATATATATATATATATATATATATATATATATATATATATATATATATATATATATATATATATATATAACGACATTCCAATGTCATTGCTGTATAGCCTGGTAGTGTGGATCAGTGAATCGATGTCTCGTTCACTCTTGGCATACAGCTTGATGTCATCCATGTACAGGAGGTGGCTGACAACTGCTCCGTTCCGTAGTCGGTATCCGTAGCCAGTCTTGTTAATGATCTCACTGAGGGGGTTCAGGCCTATGCAGAACAGCAGTGGGGACAGAGCATCTCCTTGGTAGATCCCGCACTTGATGGTGACTTGTGCTATGGGCTTGGAGTTGGCCTCTAGTGTTGTACGCCACATCCCCATTGAGTTCCTGATGAAGGCTCTTAGGGTCCCATTGATCTTGTACAATTCTAGGCATTCCAGTATCCAGCTGTGGGGCATTGAGTCATAGGCCTTCTTGTAATCAATCCAGGCAGTGCACAGGTTGGTCAGTCTGGTCTTGCAGTCTCGGCTGATTGTTCTGTCTACCAGTAGCTGGTGTTTTGCGCCTCTGGTATTCTTGCCAATTCCTTTCTGTGTCCCGCTCATGTATTGACCCATGTGCCTGTTCATCTTAGCCGATATGATGCCTGACAGGAGCTTCCATGTAGTACTGAGGCAGGTTATTGGTCGGTAGTTGGAGGGGACCGGTCCCTTCTTGGGGTCCTTGGGGATCAGGACCGTCCGGCCTTCAGTTAGCCATTCCGGGTGTCTCTCGTTAACTAGCAGCTGGTTCATTTGTGCTGCCAGACGCTCGTGGAGTGCAGTCAGCTTCTTCAGCCAGTAGGCGTGAACCATGTCGGGCCCTGGTGCTGTCCAACTCTTCATACTGGAGACCCTTTCTTGGATATCTGCCACTGTGATGGTTACTGGACCCTGTTCAGGGAGGTCGCTGTGGTCTGCCCTCAGATCCTCTAGCCACTGAGCATTGCCGTTATGGGTTGCATCCTTCTCCCATATGCTCTTCCAGTATTGCTCCGTCTCCAGCCTTGGTGGTGCTGTTCTCTTATTGTTCCCTTGCCACTGAGAGTACACCTTTGCTGGTTCTGTGGAGAACAGCTGGTTTATTCTCCTGCCTTCTATCTCTCTGGTGTACCTCCTCAAGCGGCTGGCCAAGGCTGTGAGTCTTTGCTTGGCAGTTTCCAAGGCCTCAGGTATGGACAGCTATATATATATATATATATATATATATATATATATATATATATATATATATATATATATATATATATATATATATATATACATGGCTCAGTCCTATCACATGATCACAAAAATATGTCTGAGGTGACAAAATCACAGTGACATTTGTGAAGTGAATGAGGAACTGTGACTTATTAAGGAGTCAGGATTTTTGGATGTTTTTCATTTTCACAGTTGTTTTCTTTACCAGATGAACTCTTATGGGAGGAAAGTAAAGCTGAAACACATATTTACATCTTGCTGCATTTTGTATAAGTTCATATCAATCAATCAATCAATCTTTATTTATAAAGCACTTTTCATACAGAAAAAATGTAGCACAAAGTGCTTTACATAGTTAAAAGCAGCCCACCCCACCCTCCAACTCACTCCCCACACTCTCAATACACATATATACCCCCACCCACACACACATACACACACGCGCACACTTAAAGAGTAAAAATTGGGCTGGGCTCGCATGAGCCAAGTGAGGAAACATTATAACAGAGAGCCGTCTGCACCGGGAGCCGGTCACAGACCGCAGCCTCCGGGCTGGGCACACAGCCGGAGGGAGGCAAAGGAGCCCCCCAACCAGGCTGAGAGGACCCCAGAGACCCAGCAGCCACGGTCAATAACAGCCCCGGTGCAGAGAGCGCCCTCCGAGGAAACACTGGAGATATGACGCAATACGATGTATACAGGGTAAAATGATAAAATAAATAAGAACAGGATACAATATAAATATAAATATAAATAGAGTAAGAAGATTAAAAAATGAATAAGAATAAAATCAAGAAATATTAGGTAAATCCTAAATTAATAATAGAATAACAGGATAGAATAAATAAGCATAAAAAATAAATAAATGCTAAGTAAAAGCTAAATTAAAAAGGTGGGTCTTGAGCCTGTTCTTAAAAACATGTACGTTCTCTGCGGCCCTGAGCTCCTCCGGCAGGCTGTTCCACAGACGAGGACCATACCACTGAAAAGCTGCCTCTCCGTGAGTATGTGTCCTGACTTTAGGGACAATCAAAAGGCCAGTACCAGAGGACCTCAGGGTCCGCGAGGGTTCGTATGGTAAAAGCAGATCTGAGAGATAAGAAGGCCCAAGACCATTAAGACATTTAAAAACCAATAAAAGAACTTTAAGTTTAAGTTTAAGTTTACTCAAGTTTAAAACAACAACTACACTAAAGCTATTCTGTTATACCTGTATGCAAAAAATAAATAAATTCATAGTTCAGCAATACTGATCAATCTAATAAACTTAAACCTACACCATCCTCCCTATTCTGGTATTTTAAAGAGTACTTAGCATAAATATTAAGCAACCTAACTAATAGGGTTCCAACTCCCAGCAACAACAAAAATAAATAAATAAAAAATAGGGAACCACCCCTCACGCTCCACCTCATGATGCTTAATCGACGTAATCAACCTTAATTTGATGCAGTGTGAAAAAAAATGCACAGAAATCAATTATTTTTCAAGAAATATTAAATAAATTCAACATCTTTCTTCAACAAAATTGCAGACTGCACAGATGGTACCTTCCCAAAGGAAAAAGTACTATAGCTTACTAGGGTATATATATTAGACTTAATAGTCACTATATACAGTAATTGACTTCTATTCATTTTACATCAAATTAAAACTTTGGGTGTCAGATAATTATTTATTAAAAGCTAGACATTTTAAATGAGAATAAGAAAGAAAAGTATGTCTTTGTGCCCCCTTTTCCCTGTTAATGCCCTATCGGCCCCCCTGGCTAAACTTTGCTAGATCCGCCCCTGCACAGTTACCAGCGTCAGCTACGTAGAAAAAGATCCTGGTGTAGAAAGTAATAATAAATAAATTCTAACAACAGCTGATCAAGCTTAAACGTGCTGCTGTTGTTCAGCCGCTGGTTTCCTCTTTCTGGTGCAAAGTGGGCCAAAAACAAACAAGAGAGACGGACTCGCGACAGAAAAGCCGATCAGCTGATCGTTAAGCAGTTTCATGATTGAAGTAGCAGCAGGAGAGGCAGTCGCTTGTTAAGCTTAACGCAGGAATGCTTTACAAACATTCAGAGATGGACTTACACACTTGCTTTACTTCTCTCGGGGATAACTTTGTCGGAGATGAAATGCCAGGTTGCTAGCGAAGCTCCAAATGCTATCCAGACCACCGACAGGTCCCGCATGCCACAGCCGCTCTATCACGTGATGCATACTGCTCCGACGTGCTAACGTTCTGAGGCGAGTTACGGCGTGTTGCAAGTTTTGTGAGGTGCTTTCGTGATATTTAATGGATCGGATTACATTTTTTATTTTTCTCCGATATCCGATCCAGTAATTAAGGTCAGTATCGGACCGATACCGATACGTAATATCGGATCGGTCCATCTCTAATTTACATGTTAGGTTTTCTACCTTGCTCAGTTGAAGCAAAGCACTTGAATAAAACCGAAAGCTAATTGACAGTTTCCTCCAAGCAGCCGAGGAATATTTCAATGAGGAGAGCAGACGTAGCATCTCGTGTTGGTGTTGATTCATTCAGGGCTCAGGGGAAGAGTGGGGGGGCTGCCAGGTCAAGTCCTGGACACAGCTGCATTATTAACAGAAGGTCAGCTGTCAGCACGTCTGCAGGGTTCACATCAAGCAGCTCCCTGTGTTTCTGAGCCTGCGGCTGGGATGTTTGTAACCTTGTATGCCATTTAATGAAGGTTCATGAACTTTTTCTTTCTTGTTCAATAAAGCAGAGGCAGACCACAAGGAGCACATAACACAGAGCATCTGGAACAGATTTTATTACTGAACCATAAAAACACATATAAGATGCAGTGTCGTGAATGAGCACCTACGACTATTGAGATGAATAAATTATAGGGTTGTAATTAAATAAGGGATTTTACACATTCATATTCTCTAAAATACATAAATTACACACCTATATACCTGGTTAATAGGAACAAAAACCCAAGATTTTTCTTGCGATCCACAGATCAGTGGATGAATCACTTGCTGTTAAAGTTGCTGTTCAGGGTTTGTAGGTTCAGCTCCTACCTGAAGACACAGCATGTCTGGAGCAAAATAATCGTTTTCTAACAAAGTCTAAGAGTTCTGTCTCCACCCTGGAGGATCACAAGGTGTCGACTGTCATCTTCTCCCAGCTCTTCATCACTGTCGGTGCTTCTGACGCTGAGCCGCCCTGACACAATGGTGTCACGGCGTGCTCCACCCTGCCTGGGTTATGCTGACAGGAGTAGGGAGGACAGAGACATGTACCTTTTTCCACAATGTGGAGAGTGCTGGGAGAGATGCAGTTGAGACCTGTGTTGTTGTGATCTACGCTCACCCACCAGGAAGGGATGCAGACAAACATGTTGCGTCTCAGCTCTCTCCCAGCAGAGGCAGGAGGAAGGCTTATTCTTGCTTTGACAGCTCACAGCTCATAATCCCAACCAGAGCGGAGATACTGCACCCTGAAATGAACCACGAAGCAGTGCATTTTATCCTCTATGGCGTTATCCTGTTCAGGCTGAGGAGCTCACAAGATAGTCAGATTTTTAATGAAGGGGGGTTGGGGCATCCTCTGGAAGACCTCCTGCAGAGACAAAGTGCTGCTGAGCACACGATTATGAAGCCCTTTGCTTTCCAGACTCTGCTCCACCCAACCTCTTTAAAATAAACTGAAGCCAAACCGCTGCATGACTACTTACTTAAGGGCAAAATGGAGAGTTTACCTCTTTAAATGGGGAAGCTAGTAGCAGCTGCACATGCCAAGTGAAAATATATTTTCACATATCCTGCCTTGCTTTGTTCCTGGGTCGTTAATCAGGGCCTGTAGTCATAACCGAGTCATTGCCAGCTAAAAGTAGCTTTCTCCACGTGTTCCTTTTGAAACCCGACCAGCTGAAGTGTCTTTGGTCACTTGTGTGTATTTTTCCTTTGCTACCCTGGTTCCTTAGAAAACGGAGCCTGCTCTGTGTGAAATGGTTTGGTCAGCCTGGCAGAGGCCACCCTCTAAGCAGCTGGGGGAGGAAAGGACCGCAGATGCTGCAGCAGTGCTGTTGTGTCAGCATTGATTCCTCTGTGATGTGGCAGGTGACCTCAGTGAACCCACAGCTGAATAAGGACTACCAAGCTCCAAGCCACACAGACATGGTGATTTTTAAGTCCATCATATTGATTGTCAAATTAGAATGGGATTAATTCCATTTTTTTTACTCCTATTAAACAAATGTTCTTTAGCAAGGTTAGATTATTATTTTACTGACGATCCAGATCAAATAAAAGCAAATATAAAGACTAGAATGCAAAGTTGACATAATTTTAAAAAAAAAAACAAAAGCCATAAGTAAATTATGGAATAAATACACAATTTAAAAAAAAAAAACAACTCAATTATTCATAATTTAATGTATATACATACAGGATAATTAATATATAGGTAAGTTAATACAGAAGCAAATTAAATTGAAATAATTAGTGTGAGGTTTTCAGGAATGAAATCATTACCAACTGAAAGAATATCAACTAAAAAATGATTTTTGGTGCAATACATTTAAAAAAACAAATACTGATTGAGTTTTCCTTCACTGATTTATTTTGATTCTGGCAATTTTGGGGTCGCTGCATTTACAAGAGCAAATTCTTGCTATGCAATGGCTAATTTATTTTTCTTAACCGGACCTTTTCAGTAACCCCACACAGTATTGCGGCTGTTAAATAACTGATAAACTCTCTAAGGTTGCCGAGCATTCAGCCGGGCTATTCTTAGATCCTCGTCAGTGAACAGTGTTTCACAGCTTCACACAGTCTTGTGCAGAGTAAAAGCAGAGTGACTGGACACTAAGGCTGCGTAAATATTATGGTTGAACTGTTGATTCAAGTGTAGTGACCTGGCTTCTTAAATCGGGAGGCTGCTCACATGTTTATGCCCGATAGGTTGCATTTGGTAATCTGCAGCTTTAGTGAGAAGCAGGTTTAGGGGTGTACTCTTATAGTTGGTGTACATATCAATAAATCAGACAGGAAGCGATGGAGTGAGGCCTGGGAGTACATCCTTCCATCTGTCTGTGTGTGAGCGACTGACCTTGACCAGCACAGACATCCTCCCTCCACAGGGCGCTGCATGACAGCGGTGGGACGGCACGCTGCGAGGGCAGAGACAAGGCTTTCCCCCAGCAGAGACGGGCGCAGCATGTGACAGCCCGAGCCCATCATTAGCCTGCTCCTTTGTCAAGCCCCTGCACCCACGTATATTTTCCTCTCTTTCTGTCTATTCATTTCAGCACTCACCACCTTCTTTTCCACCCCCCTGTCGACTCACTCCTTCACTTCAGCTCCGTCTCACACTTGCCTCCCCCATCTTCCTCCAGTGGTTGAGCCACCGTTCTTCCTCCTTTGCTTCATGCCCTCCTTCCAGGCCCCGTAATCCTTTTCTTCTGCATTATTACTCCATGCCCACCTCTGATTCTATGTCTCTCTGATTCAGGGCACAGATGATGTGAAGTGGACAGTTATTTTGTGATGTGTCGTCTGTTCTACAACAGTGAGAAACTAAACATTTGGTTGAATGATCAGTGACCAACCTGTGCAAGCTGCAGAAAAAGGTGGTGCAAGCAGCTTCGTGTTGGGACTTCATATTACTTGTGGGCGGTGTCAGATAGCTGTCACGGACACCTCCTACATTTTAGACTTTCTGGGTCTCTGTGTTCCCTCAAAGGTCAGCATTGTCAAGGGAGCTTAAAAATGAATTTGCATGAAATTGCACGCTGTATTAATGCGCATGAACTGATGTTTTTAACAGGGGGCAGAAAAATAGCTCATGCAAACGCACTTTAATTTGACTTTTATTGTTGCTGGCTGTGCAATTTCTATATAAACTGTAGGTCAGATTAGAGAGTTTACACTAACTCTCCTGAGCATCTTTTTGCCTTTATTTAACCACAGCAGGCAGGAAATATTAGGGTGCGATTGCAGTCAGAGTCAGCTTTAAGTATGAGCTTATATTATGTTAAATATGTACACCGTATATAAATGACAATTATTTTATAGCCTGATATTTCTAATTAGGCCGTTGCCATCTTCATGTTTTGATGCTAGAAGTAACGAGTGAGAGATCAATGGGAAAGTGCTGTGCACTCCTCTACAGTTTGACAATAGCAAAGTTGCCACACACTAAATCATACCCTGCTTTATCATGATTATCCAGCTGACTCTAAATCGTATTATAAAATCCATAATGACCTTCAGTAGTATTAAAGAAGAGTATAAAAGTAGCGATTGAGATCCTAATTCATTAGTAAAATGGGAATAGTGAGGTTATAAATTAAATGAGACTGACTTTTATTCAAGAATGACTTCTTTTTTGTAACTAGTTGCCCCTTATTGGCTAATAGAAAGAACACAAGGTTTGGCTCTACTTATTGAATGCTTACATCCCCGTCCTATATAAATTATGTGTGGAATATGAAATAAGAGAAATAAAAGTAATAGTTCAGTCATTCTTGGAGGTAACTCCAGTTCCTTGAGTGTTGTGTCGTGGGCACTTTTACCTTTATCAACTCCTTCATAAGTCATCATTAAAAGAGAGTGACTACTCCTTGTTGTTCTCCCTTAAACTGAGTAAGTACAGGAGCTCGCATTCTTGCTCTGGAGAAGTCACCACTTTCCTTTCTTCTCAATCATTAGTCTAGACAGTTTCACTAGGATCTGACCTAAGCCCTTCAGTATTCAAGGGGAAGGAAAAAGCCTTCCCTCAGGGGTTAATGTAACATTGTGTCCTCCAGCTCCATCTACTTCAACCACTCAGAGCCTTCTCCCTCCTCTCCTGATTTTAATGAACCTCAATCCATCACCTCCCCATCAAATATGAATGCAGTCAGGGAGCGCTGCCTTCAATGGATGCCTCCAAACACAGTGACATACCTTCAGGCCTGCACAGCCATCCAATGAATTATTTACCCAAGTGCACGGTTGGTTGTGCCTCTGGTCAAAGCCCCCAGTGCCCTCCTTTATCCCCCCATCTTTTCTTTAACAGGAATCATATTTCACACCGAGTTAATCTATATTCATTCCTTTAACTCCTTTAATGATGCTCTTCACATCTTTAGGTGCTTTAGGTCTTTGGCTCCAATTAAAGAGCCTAATGAATTTTGACCATCCAATGAATAGCCTTTTGCGTTAACTAATTATAGATCCAACTCCACTACTGGTCATGTTCTGCTCTGTAATTGGATTTTCACCAAGAGTTTATTGATTTCATGTTGAATAAGGATGAAATATAGAAGGGGTGCTTAGTCTGATGTGTAGCATGCAAGGACGTGGAGAACTGTATTGCTTTCTTGTAAAGATTCATTTTAAAGGCAAATAATTTGCGTTGAATAAACAAATTTTAGAGACATTTTGCAGAAGTGCCTTGTGTTGGTGGTGGGCAGTGATTAGGCACCTCTATAGCAGCTCCTGCTTCACTCTGGGTGAGGAGAAGAGAGACTGCAGGGAATAAACAGCAAAACAGCCCCTATGGCAAGCAGGTGACTTTTTTTTTTTCTGTGGAGGAGGAATAATTAATCAGTGGAGAGGGCAGTGTGAAAAGGAGGGAAGGAAGTGGAAAAGAAAGAGATGAAAGGGGCTTCAGTTCAAAGACAGCAGTCAGTGATGAGCCTGGCCCACTGCAGCAGGCTATGGAGGAAGGCCCCAGACAAACAGGGCTGTCTTTGGAGGAACGCAGAGTACATTCAGCATGGAACCAGCAATCCGATTGCATCAGTGATTGGTCTAATTGATTTGAGTTTTAAGAAAAGCAGAATAATTGCATTGTGGCCTAAAAATATTTTTAACATAAACAAAGTTTCATGGCTGCTCGATAACAATAAAATACCTAATGAGGGAATATCGTTCAAAGAAGTGAAGGTACTCTCGGAATAGGATAAAAAAAAGTAATCATAACAAGGAGAACTGAAGATCTTGTTGAAGCTCATTTTTAACTGACACGTTACAAAGACTTTTTTTTTCTTTCATTTGTCACCACGAGCCTTGTTATGTCTGTCTGGAGCATCAAAAACTGTCAGCTACCAAACGTCTGGCATCAAACGTCTGGCCAGAGGCAGCGTGCCTGCATGAAAATAATTGGCAGTTTTTTTGAACAGCTGGTAAATGAGACATTGATCGTTAAACCTGAATGAAATTAACAGCTGTTCAACCACCAACCTTTCACCCATCCACTTTCTATGGCTTATCTCAGGTTTGGTCACAGGTGCAGCAGTCCAAACCACCCTGTCGCTGGCCAGAGCTTATAGCTCTTGTGGGAGGGAACCTAGGCATTCCCAAGTCATCACAGGGACAGTGTGTCCTCTGTCTGCCCGGGGGTTCCTAAATGGTTGATAATCCCAAACACCTCAGCGAGGAGGTTTCTAGGAGGCCTTCTATCCAAATACCCAACCAACCTAGACTTTCCTTTCAACGGAGAGGAACAGCAACTTGTCTCTGAGCATTCAGATAAAACTGAGGTTACTGTACTCGGCCCCGAAAATCTTAGAAATATGGTATCTAACCAGATTCTTACTCTGTATGGCATTACCTTGGCCTCCAGTAACACTGTAAGGAACCTTGGAGTGATTTTTGTCCAGGATATGTCCTTCAATGCACATATTAAACAAATATGTAAGACTGCTTTCTTCCATTTGTGCAACATCTCTAGAATTAGAAATAAAAATCTCTCTCAGAGTGACGCTGAAAAGCTAGTTCATGCATTTATTACTTCTAGGCTGGACGACTGTAATTCATTATATTCAGGAAGCCCTAAAAACTCCCTGAAAAGCCTTCAGCTAATCCAAAATGCTGCAGCAAGAGTACTGACAGGGACCAGGAAGAGAGAGCATAGTTCTCCTGTTTTGGCTTCCCTTCATTGGCTCCCTGTTAAATCCAGAATTGAATTCAAAATCCTGCTCCTCACATACAAGGTCTTAAATAATCAGGCTCCATCTTATCTCAATGACCTTGTAGTACCATATCATAATACATTTCTCTCTATGTATTATTGTAGGGTCTACCTTACAATATAAAGCGCCTTGAGGCGACTGTTGTTGTGATTTGGCGTTATATAAATAAAATTGAAATTGAATCCCTTGAGTGACTGAGCTCCTCACCCTGTTTCCGAGTTCCTTCGAGGAAAACCCATTTCTGACATTTGCACCTGATATACTATCAGATATATTACCAGCTGACTGCAGCAAACATCCAATAGATTAAAAAGTTACTGCATAAAAAAGTACCCAGTGGAAATAGACAACCATTTTCTTCTGCTCAGTAGGAATCCCATAGTTTGCTATTTCAGCTACACGGGGAAAGCAACATATAGCTAAAAAGGCCCAATGTAAGTGCCTTTTTCTTCATGTTGGTGTTGGGCAATATACCATTTTTCCACGAGATACTTATACCTGGTGGCAGATTCAGTTTTGTAAAGTTTTTCATTGCTGTTGCTAGCTGGCTAACACATAAGCTATGGTTATCCATTATTTATAAAAGTTATTTTTCTCATTTTTTTAATGACTACAACAATAAACATGTGTTTATCTTAAAACAGTGATGTGATTTCTATGATTAAAATTGCTTTAATTTAATAAATTAACGTTATTTCACCCATTCGGCCTGCAAAGTTCAAATGTAAAGGATCTTTTAACATATTTAACATAAAGGTAACCTAAACAATTAAGAGGTGCCAGGGCTGCTTCTATCCCAGCAGAGTGAAGTAGAATAGAAGAACAATCCTCTGACTTTACACTGTCTGTATCTTCTGCTACCACTCTGAGTGACAGCAGGGCCTTCATAGTGCTTTCATATTGCATATTAATGTTGAGAGATGCTCTGTGTGTGCATCATTGGGTGCATTTACAAGTCTATTTTTCTCTGTGTCATCGCTCTTTATCTGCCTTTAATCAGAAGCAAAAATGTGTCAAAAGCATCGAGCTCTGTGTGACCAGCTGTAATGCTAAGCCATCCATTCTGGAATATAGACCTGATCTGTCATCATCCTTCCTCCATAGATTAGCGTTTAACAGCAGGAACAGCTTTCCATCCAGCTCAGAGGGATCAATACATCGGTTTCCCTTCTATAAAATCTGATTCTGCCTCTGCCAAGTGTGGGTTATGTAGAGGGTCGGAATACACAGCAGTTGATGTTGGCTTCTGCTGGGAGCGTACGATTAGAGATGCTCTACAGGCTCGCACTGAGCGTAGTGTTGCTGCTGTTGTCGCCTAGCCTTCCCTGCCTTCCCTGCGTCCTGTCACTGATCATTACAGCGTCCCCTGACAGAGTGTGCTGGTGCACTGCTTCTTCATGCATAGCCTTCTATTCACTCTGTCTGCTGGTTTCATAGCTTTAGCATAGGTCAGCTCAAGTTCAGCCAGAGGATGAAAAGGGTATTGTCCACTCCTGATTTTCATCCTTACATAACGAAGATGTCCACACTTCGTGTTTTGTATAATATCTGGCATTATACAGCATAAAATTTCCTTTGGAATTAATAATGTATTTCTGATTCTGATTAATATGAATAATACACAATACAATACAATACAATACAGAAAGAACAAAGAGTAAAACAGAACACTTTGTTTGAAAGGCATATCTTTGCCGAAGATGTTAAACGCAAACCAATATTACAGTAAGACTGGTCTCTGTTCTACACCTCCACTTGCTGTGACAACCTCTGATTGTCTTGACAGGCATTTCGGCCTCTGTCTGCACTTTGGTGCCATCTGAGGGACTGGTCTATAATTATGTTGAAAGAGAATAGTCACAGTGTGTCAGTCAGCATGAGGCACCTGTTCTAAATGGTTAGTCACTGTTCTGGCATCAACAAAGAGTCAAGCCCAGGAGAGGGTAGCACTTGGAAGCTCTCTCCTTATAACGGTGGACCGATGTAGCATCCACATGATTGCGAAAGCATAGATTGAATATTCCATTTTATTTATAAAACAACTGTTTACAACAGTCTTCTTAAGGCACTTTCTATTGTAAGGTAAAGGCCCAGCAATATTAGGGTGAAATTAATGATATGATCCCCTGTGAGGAAGCCCGTGTGACAGTAGAGAGGAAGAAATCCCCTTTAACAGTAAAAAAAAAAAAAGCTTAGGAAGGTGCAACTATCTTTATCACAGGAATTTCTTCCCAAATTGATTTGATGTCATTAGCGAGGTAAAGTTTTTGGATTTTAAAACAGTCAAGACTTAATTTAGATGCAGACTTGCAGCCGTAGTTAAAAAGATATAATAAAAGTATTTAACTGTTTGGGGGATTACAGGTATTTTATACATAAGGTCTAAAGAGATGTTGATGCAAATGAAGGAGGTCATACTCTGAAAAACCAACATCAACCCACATAGCAAAATTGGTATGGCCCGGATCTGGCCCACACAATGTGCTTACACATGGCACACATACCACAAAGAATGACGGCCCTGTGCTGGCACAGAACAGTTTCAGCTCTGGCCCCAGATGTCAGCCTAATGTGTGTCAAGCAATGTAATAACAACATGTGCCGGAACATAATAGTACAAAAGTAACATGACAAAACTCTGTTTAGACACTGAATTAACTGATTCTTAGATAGGTCTTTCCTACTCTCCCGGATTACTCAAAGTGCTCTATACAACATGCCAAATTCACACACTTTCTCTAAACTGGGCGCTTCCTAACTACATTCATACTCTTGACATGCAGACTGGAGGAGCCAGGAATCGAACCACTAACCTTCCAATCAGTAGATGACCTGCTCTACCTCCTGAGTTACAGCCACCCGGTGGTACACATGAGTAAACCCTCACTACGTTTTGGAAAAAGTGTACACTCACAAACCTGTCAAACCTGCGTTTGAAATGTTGGCCCATAGCAGTATAGTATTGCAACGTGGTATTTGGGTCTTTTAACTGAAATAGGAAAATCGGAACATAAACAGTGTCATCATTGCCAGACCTGGCCCACATCTGGTTGACATACACCCTGCCATGACACCAGTCAGTCAGAAGGCTTAATGCCGGATCTGGGCCAGACCTGTTTTCTATGAGCCTGGGCCACATAAACCAAACTACAATCGGGCCAGCTGTGGCATGCCATCACATAAACAGTGCCATCTATGCCAGGCCTGGCCCCTATTTGGATGACATAACACACGTACCATGCCAGAAGTCAGCCAGCAGTGCTGGCTTGACACTACATCCGGGCCAGACCTGTCTGCTATGTGGGAACGCAACACCAACAACAACCGTCAGACCAATAGTAGAAATTTTTGACTGGGAATATCAACCATCTAATACATTCTCAAAAGTACTGGCAAGAGCGCCAAAAGGCCTGAAAGACCACAATAGACAGTTTTCTTCTTTGGTTTTGAAGGAGAAGTTAAGGAGATGTTAAAGGAGGTGTGTCATTGTTAAGGGCTACTGACAAAGAAATGGGATATACTTCAATGACCAACTCATTGACCTGATCTCATCCCAAAAGAGCATGATTTTTGCTTACTGAAGGCAGAACTGAAGGAAGAGAGACCAGCAAACAAGCTGCAACTGAACACGGACACAGTACGTATGGCGTTATTTTTGTGCCACTATTCTGAGCGCACGTAAAAAAAATTTGCAGGTGCAAGTGTTGCATTTTGAGGAGAAATTTATTTTGAGCGAAGAAAAGCTGAATTTGAGTGAACAAAATTCATTGCTGCGTGCAAAAAATGTATTTCAGTGTTTGCTATTATCCACACACACAATAGCAGCCCCTCTCGCTCAGTTTTTGCACTTGCGCTCGCTCGCAATGTGTCGCTCGCGCTCTCAACATTTCAGCCCGTGCGCGCTCAACTCGTTCTGTACACCGTTATATTTGTGCCACAAAACCAGCCAATCACAGACTTGGATGCAAAAAAAATCTGATTGGCTGTTTTCGTCTCCAACCAGCTCGAAATGACGAAATGCAATATCCCAGAATCCATTTCGTCCAAAACTCAAACGAGGCAGTGGCGGAGGAACACAGAGTGGCAGAGTTTGAAATATTACTCTTTGTGGGTCACAAAATAAACTTTTAAGATATTTTCATGCGAGAATGGTGCTGTGTAAACTTCTAATATCTGCTCGATTTATCAAGACATCACATATTTGCATAAGTGCTCTAAAGTTTTTGGAGATGCCTGTTACCCACCAGCTGACCGAATACCTGGACTGGCCATTGGGCATTTACCCGGCATTTGCCCGGTGGGCCAATGGTGATTTTTCATTTTTATGTTAGTTTGTTTGTTTTTGTAATGGTATAAACAATGAAAGGTGGTGGATTAGCCAGCTGGTAATAATCAACTCTGGGCTGGACCAATTACAATACATCCGTATTGAGGGGAAAAGACTTCAGCGAGAATAAAAAAGACACAAAGCTGGAGTTATTCTGTGTCTTAGCTGCCTCTTCTCTCCTCATTCTCCCTCCCTCTCCTGTTGCTACTTCAATCATGAAACTGATCAATGATCAGCTGATCGTCTCTCTTGTTTGTTTATCTCCCACTTTGCGCCAGAAACAGGAAACCAGCGGATGTTGCGCTAAACAACAACAGCAGCACGTTCAAAATTGATCAGCTGTTGTTAGAATTTATTTAAAATTAATTTCTAGTATCAGCTGATGTTTGCTGGAGCCACAGCTGTAAAGCTGGAAACATGAAGGTGATACAAATCATACATATATACCAACAAAACAGTGTACATCACTGTCACAACAGCGTTTGTTTTCGTTCAAAGGCTTTATGGTTTTTCCAATAATACCTGGTGGTGTAGTCGGTGATTTTTTTGTCAGTTCAGCCTTATATATTATGTTTAACCCGAGTTCCCACCCGGTCAGCTGGTGGGTAACAGGCATCTCCGAAAACGTTGGAGCACTTATGCAAATATGTGATGTCTTGATAAATCGAGCAGATATTTGAAGTTCACACAGCTACATTCTAACATGAAAATATCTTAAAAGTTTATTTTGTGTCCCAGAAAGAGTAATATTTCAAACTCCGCCACTCTGTGTTCCTCCGCCACTGCCTCGTTTGAGCTTTGGACGAAATGGATTCTGGGATATTGCATTTCGTCCTTTCGAGCTGATTGGAGACAAAAACAGCCAATCAGATTTTTTTGCATCCAAGTCTGTGATTGGCTGGTTTTGTGGCACAAATATAACGGTGTACAGAAAGAGTTGAGCGTGCACGGGCAGAAATGTTGAGAGCGTGAGCGACACATTGCGAGCGCAAATACAAAAACTGAGCGAGAGGGGCTGCTATTGTGCGTGTGTATATGGATAATAGCAAACACGGATATACATTTTTTGCATGCAGCAATAAATTTTGTTCACTCAAATTCAGCTTTTCTTCGCTCAAAATAAATTTCTCCTCAAAATGCAACACTTGCACCTGCAAACCTTTTTTACGTGCGCTCAGAATAGTGGCACAAAAATAACGCCATAAGTACGTGCCTGGTAGAGCATCTTAAGCAGAGGTTGTCCAACTGCAGGCTTCAAGGGCCCGTCTCCTGCAAGTTTTAGATGTGTTCTTGATCCAACACAGCTGATTTAAATAGCTAAATTACCTCCTTAACATGTCTTGAAGTTTTCTAGAGGCCTGGTAATGAACTAATCATTTGATTCAGGTGTGTTGACCCAGGGTGGTATCTAAAACCTGCAGGACACCAGTCCTTAAGGCCTCGAGTTGGGCATCCCTGATCTTAAGGAAAGAAAGTGAATTTTGTAATGTCCATTGTTCTAGAGCTCAGACAGTCACTTCACTGTCACTTTCAAGTCTCACGGATCAGTTTGGTCAGTTTTAACTTTTCATATCCATGAACAGTGATAGGTATAAACCTAACAGTAATCTGTCAGAATCCAACCCTCAGTGAGATACAAGACAGGCAGTATCAAAGCACCCTGGTATCTGAACAGCAGAAACAACAAAAGCATGAAAATAAGACTGACAGTGTAAACTTGTCCTGGGGTAGAATACCAGTGGAAAGGTCATTATCAGTTCAAAGTGAAAATGGTTCTTCCCCTAGGCAACATGAATGTGCTCAACAAGTTTTTTGACACTCTGTCTAAGCAGATGAGGAAAATTCACATCAAATCGGGTGTGAAGGTGATGCTGGGAGACACGTTGAAACTGCAAGAGATTATTCTCCTAGAAAAGTTAAATATCCTCAGCAGTTTTTCTTAGTCGTCGGCTATAATGGTTCATGATGTGGTTCTGTCTATCTGTGTCACAGTATCCTGTTTATCAGGGACATTATCGATTGATAGAAGACTCATATTCCTTCCTATGATCTGTGATCCACTTGCTGCTGTAGATCAGGGGTGGGGAACTCTAGAGCTCAAGGGCCCGGTGTCCTGCAGGTTTTAGATATCACCCTGGGTCAAATGATTAGTTCATTACCAGGCCTCTGGAGAACTTCAAGCCATGTTGAGGAGGCAATTTAGTCATTTGAATCAGCTGTGTTGGATCAAGGACACATCGAAAACCTGCAGGACACCGGCTCTCGAGGCCTGGAGTTCCCCACCCCTGCTGTAGATCATGGATCATGGGAAGAAGGAGGGGAATCCTACACTCCTTCTTTAATATTCTCTTTTCACAAGTGAATAAATTTAATTCTTTTCTGCAGTCACTGGAGGCAAAAGACAGAAGGAAACTAGGGTTTAAAAAGAAACAGGAAGTGAATATATATTTTCATGTAACAGGCCAGAGCTTAAGGCCTGATCAGGATTTTGTTTTCCAAGGAGAGACAAGATTTATTGCTCATTCTTTCTTATGTTCCATTCCAATAGTCTTATATTTATAGATTTTTTCCTTTAAGGAAACAATTAGATGTTTTTTATTTATTTATTTAGGAATATACTAAATTGGGTAAGAAGAGTGAGCTGCTTTCAATACTGACCAATCTTACTTGTAAGCTAGAGGCAGGGATGCATGAACTGAGATTTATAGGTACAGAAATCTTCGAGCACATGAAAGACAGGTGAAGATTGTTACTGACTTTGATTAGGAGGCTCTGTGATAAAACTAGCGTCCAATCGCCGACTCTCCATCCTCCTACAGCTATCCATTAAGATTGACGAGGTGACATTGACAGCATGGCTCTGTGCCTCCGCACCGTCAATGTGATAGGAGCTGTTTTTCTTCCTGGCCATAAAAGAGAAACACTGTTTGTGTGACTCATCCAGAGACCAAGCTGTATGTCAGGCTATGTAAAAAAAGGTCCCCATGTCTCAGACCAGAGTGCTAATCAGTGGAAGGATCTCAGCTGTAGAGAAAATGGTGTGAACTAAAACCTTTTAACAGAGCGATGGCTTCAGTTCTGTTTGTTGTGGAGTGTGGCTAAGCTCTGTTCTCCAGCTCATCCTATCGATCCACCCATCAGGTTGAAAGTATATAATTTTTATTTATTGCCTGAATTAAGGCTCTTGTAGCGTGTTTATTTCCCTTGCTCATTATTACATTTCATTCCTTATTACTTATATAATCAGTTGGATGGGTTTCTTTTGGTTAGCTGCAGTCATTTTGTTTTTAATGACCTGTCACTCCAGTCAACAGTTATTATCCAAACTCAAAAAATGCCTCTTGTTTCTGTGTCGTGAACAGATTATAGATAATGGGCTGTGTGCAATGCAAGGATAAGGAGGCAACCAAACTCACAGATGACCGAGACAACAGCATCTCCCAGGGAGCGGGCTACCGCTATGGGGCCGACCCCACGCCACAGCACTACCCCAACTTCGGGGTCACCGCCATCCCCAACTACAACAACTTCCATGCTCCTGTAGGACAGGGGATGACCGTCTTCGGGGGAGTCAGCACTTCCTCACACACGGGAACGCTGAGGACCCGGGGTGGAACAGGTAAAGGAATCACAATTTTTATTTCTGAATGTGAAAGTAATGAAAAGTGATTCAATATATATATATTAATTGCACAGTAATATACAGTATGCTTAGCATTTGCTGTAAGACCTGTCCTGATTAGGGTTTTTTTTCCCTGAGCTATAAACCCTGAGCACGTGCATGTTAGCTTCAGAAACGTAGATCCATTTGTTGAAGATCCCAGTGTAGGGAGACTAAGCAGTGCTGTCAAAATTCCCTTCTTTATACCTAATTTATATTGCCATCCTCATCTTGATGGGTTTTCCACTTTGGCTATGTTCACACTGCAGGTCTTAATGCTCAATTCCGATTTTTTGATCAAATCCGATTTTTTTGTCTCCTCGTTCACACTACAAATAAAATGCGACAGCAAACGCGCTCTAGTGTGAACGCTCAAAGCGGCCCGCATGCGCAAAAGAAGATGTCACACACAACGCGCTCTGTTTAGACCAAGAACAAACAGTATTGTTTGACTGATGGCCGTTAATATAAAGACTTCGGACTTTACGTTTCCCAATTTTTGCTTTAAGTTATTTTGTTATTTACATAATAATGTAAATAACCTAATAATGATCCTTATTGCTGTTTTAGAGAGGAGCGGTGCTTCAAAGGATAGCTGCAGATTTCTGTCAGAATCTGCAGATTATACAGTACAAATAAAATGTTTACGTTGTCTTCCCAACAGTTTCACTGACATCTACACTGGATGGCTAGGAAGCGTTCACGATGTCTTCTCGGGCGCTGATAATTGGCTTCAGTCTTGTGTCGGTGACGTAAAAGGCGGATTTAATGCGACTTGACCGTTCAAACAGCAGTCGCTTTCTAAAACATCGGATATGTATCGGATTCAGTACCACATACGAAAGTGACCCAGATCGGATTTGAAAATATCGGATTTGCGCCGTTCACACTGTCATAGCATGATCGGATATGGGTCGCATAGGGTCAAAAAAATCGGATTTGATGCGCTTTCGCCTGCAGTGTGAACGTAGCCTTTGTCACAGTACTAATGAATGTACCTGCACAGGCAGGCCAGCAGGGTACCTCGCATGTCTAAACAACTTTGACATGAAAGAGCGTTGGTACTTAAGGTTGATTTATCAATATCCAGAGCTTTACCAATTCAATTTAGTTCAATTCAATGTGATTATATTTACAAAGGGCTAAATCATAGCAACAGTCATTTCAAGGAGCTTTATATTGTAAGGTAAAGACTTTACAGTAATACAGAGAAAACTAGAAAAATTTGCATTTCCTGCGAAAATGCAGTGTGGATGCCTTAACAGCTGAAGATATCTGCTGAAAAAAGCTGAAAAAGTTGAAACAAAAAAAAAAAAAAAAAAAGACGCCCTGAGCAGGATTCGAACCTGGCCCTCCTGATCAAAGGGCAGCTATTTAGCTCACTGAGCCAAACACTTTCTCACAAAGAAAAAGTGGAGAGATTGACAATTGTGCTAGCAGAATTTGGGCAAAAAAAAGGGGTGAAAATTCTGCTGAAAAGAGTTCCATCAGCAGAATTTCTGCTGAAAAGAGGTGAATGAGCAGAATTCTGCTGAAAAGAGTTTTTTTCTGAAAACAGCAGAAAAAACTGAAAATTTTGCTGAAAAGAGTTGAATGAGCAGAATTCTGCTGAAAAGAGGTTTTTGCTGAAAAAGAGCTGATAAAGTTTGGATTTGTGCTGAAAAGGGGTTAAAAAAAACTGAAAATTTTGCTGAAAAGGGGTGAATAAAATGAAATTTGTGTTGAAAAGAGTTTAAAAAAAGTTTAACTGTTAAGTGAAAGAAATGTTGCCATAAGCTGGATTTGAACCCAGGCCTCCCAGTCTGAGAACGGATGCTTATCTCACCGAGGTAAAGCACAGCTTAGCCCGTCATGCAAAATCATTGACCACATTGATAATGTGTTCCATTCATTTCAATGGTCAAAAGTCATAACACACATCAGCAGAAATAGCAGAATTTTTTAAAGTTTAAACATAGCATTTCTGCTAAAACTTAGTATTTATACTAAATAATATTTTTTTCCTGCCAAATCATAGCATTTGTGCTGGAACACAGAAAGTTCCACCAAATCATACAATTTGTACTAAAACATTATTTATGATTTAGCAGAAACATTGGGACTTGGTAGAAATACTATGATTTACATGAAATACTTTGACTTAGCAGAAGTACTACAATATAGGAAAAAAGTACTAAAGCATAGCAGAAATTCTATCATTGAGCAGAATTACTAGGATTTAGAAGAAATACTAAGATTTGGCACAAACACTGATGTGGCTCAAGAACCTTTATTGTGCAGTTATACTATGATTTGGAAGAAATACTATACTTTGGCACAAATACTATGATTTGGAAGAAATACTATGTTTTAGCACAAATACTATGATTTGGCTCAAATACTATAACTATCCTCGGTCAGAAGGAGAGGCTGACATCCAGGGATTAGATTACCACAGGTGGAGTTTATTGCGGTCAGATGGATGGTACAGGGAGGTATGGCATACAGTAGGAGGATGTGGAGAGGTGATATGGTGTGGTTTCTATGATTAAGAACAGGGTATGCATTACAACATGCATACAGATTAAAGATTAAGAAAACTGGTAACAAATTCCTCCACTACAAATCAGTCTGATGCCACTTTTTACAGGGTTCCCGTTTACTAAGGCACTACCCAAAAGGCGCCACAAGAGGGCACTCCAACACAAGAGATGACCTATTTACACTGATGCACTTAGTAAACAGCCCCTACTTAGCCACTACATAATACAGTGATATTACAGTATACAAATTCACACGAATACTATGATTTGGCAGAAATACTATGACTGAGTAGTAATACTATAACATAACAGATTTCCTAAAAAAAACTATTAAATTGCAGTAATTCTATGACTTGGCAGAGATACTACATTTTAGCACAAATACTATAACAACGCAGAAATACTATGACTTAGTAGTAATACTATAACATAACAGTTCAATGTTCTTGCACAAATACCACAATATGGCAGAAATACTATGTTTTAGCACAAATACTGTGATTTGGTATAAATACTATGATTTGGCACACATACTATATTCCGCAGATACACTATAACATAACAGATATGCTACAACTTAGTAGTAATACTATAACATAACAGAATTATTATTTGGGCACAAATACCACGATTTGGCAAAAATACTATGATTGGGTACAAATACTATGAGTTGGCAATAATACTGCATTTTAACACAACTACTGAGATTTGATTGAAATACTATGATTTAGAAGAAATACTATTACTCCATACAAATACGATGCTTTGGGACAAATACTATGTTTTGGTTCTAATACTATGATGTGCAACAAATACTATGATTTGGCACAAGTACTATGATTTAGTACAAATACTATGATTTGGCAGAAATACTATGACTTAGTAGTAATACTATAACATAACAGATTTCCTAAAAAAAAACTATGAAATTGCATTAATTCTATGACTTGGCAGAGATACTACGTTTTAGCACAAATACTATAACAACGCAGAAATACTATGACTTAGTAGTAATACTATAACATAACAGTTCAATGTTCTTGCACAAATACCACAATATGGCAGAAATACTATGTTTTAGCAAAAATACTGTGATTTGGTGTAAATACTATGATTTGGCACACATATTATATTCCGCAGATACACTATAACATAACAGATATTCTACGACTTAGTAGTAATACTATAACATAACAGAATTATTAATTGGGCACAAATACCACGATTTGGCAAAAATACTATGATTGGGTACAAATACTATGATTTGGCAATAATACTGCATTTTAACACAACTACTGAGATTTGATTGAAATACTATGATTTAGAAGAAATACTATTACTCCATACAAATACGATGCTTTGGGACAAATACTATGTTTTGGTTCCAATACTATGATGTTCAACAAATACTATGATTTGGCACAAGTACTATGATTTAGTACAAATACTATGATTTGGCAGAAATACTATGCCTTAGTAGTAATACTATGACATAAAAGATATACTATGGTTTTGCAGACATACTATGATTTTGCACAAATACCATGATTTGGCACAAATGCTATGATTTAGCAGAAATACTATGATTGGGTACAAATACTATGATTTGGCAATAATACTGCGTTTTAACAACAACTACTGAGATTTGATTGAAATACTATGATTTAGAAGAAATACTATGACTCCATACAAATACGATGCTTTGGCACAAATACTGTGATTTGGCAGAAATACTATGACTTAGTAGTAATACTATAACATAACAGATTTCCTAAAAAAAACTATGAAATTGCAGTAATTCTATGACTTGGCAGAGATACTACGTTTTAGTACAAATACTATAACAATGCAGAAATACTATGACTTAGTAGTAATACTATAACATAACAGTTCAATGTTCTTGCACAAATACCACAATATGGCAGAAATACTATGTTTTACCACAAATACTGTGATTTGGTATAAATACTGCGATTTGGCACACATACTATGCCTTAGTAGTAATACTATAACATAAGAGATATACTATGGTTTTGCAGACATACTATGTTTTTGCACAAATACCATGATTTGGCACAAATGCTATGATTTAGCAGAAATACTATGATTGGGTATAAATACTATGATTGGGCAGAAGTACCATGTTTCAGTACAAATACTATGATTTGGCAGGAATACTCTGGTTTAGCAGAAATACTCTGATTTAGCAGAAGTACTATCTTTTGGTAGAAATTCCTGCTAAAAGGTACTATTTCTGCGTTTTATCAGAAATACTGTAATTTGGCATAAATACTATAATTTGGGATAAATACTATGATTTGGCACATATAATATATTCAGCACATATATTATAAAATAACAGAAATATTTGGCCCCAAAACCATGATTTTGCACAAATACCATGATTTTGCAAAAATACTATGAATTGGCAGAAATACTATGATTTAGCAGAAATACTATGATTTGGCAAAAGTACTTAGATGTAGTAGAAGTACTTTGCTTTAGCAGAAATACTATGATTGAGGAGTAATACCTAAACATAGGAGAAATACTGATACACAGACACACATACACAGAGAGTAAAGGGAACAGGAGCTGTGGAGAGTCTGGGCTTGGTATATGTAGGTCAGTTAAATTAGCTGCACCTGCTGTAGTCAGCCCTTACACACACAGAGACAGAGAGAGGTGTGAGTTTTCTTCAGTGTATTTCTGACATTCAGGATTCCCCTCGAACAAATGGCCATAATTCCCTAACCGTAGAGGCTAGAACGGTCATTCAGACATCGTTTTGTTCAGAAGAGATGGGGGAATCTTCAGGTCTTCATAATTCAGAGATAAAATATAAATTATTAAAGATATATGACTTGTAATACACTGTAACTGTGTAGAGGCGAAGCAAAAACTGCCTTACTTGCTCTCAAACAACCTTTGGTAACTCTAAATCTATATGGAGCATCAAAATCATTCTTTCACCGTAAGAAACAGCAGGCTTTGGTGAACAGTCATGGAAATTTTCAGGGCTCTGTGGAAATCCATCAAAAAGATATGACGAGAGAAAAAAGTGGTTCATTTCCAGAGATTGAAATCTGATGAAATCTGAGCGAGGGACAAATTTCCACCCCTCAATCAAGTCTAACTCATCTCAGAACGGTAATAGGTGAGAAAATAATTCTTGAATTGTGAGCATCAGGAGTGTCTGAAGATATATCGGGACAAGCCTCATGTCTTAACTTCGCTTCGTTAAGGAGATATGACAATTTGAAAATGCCTCTCATTAGAGAAATCCAGCGGTGATTTTGAACAAACTCTCCATTGAGTTTATATGGAGAGTTTTCTGACTTTGTGTTACTCTGAGGAGATTTGCAAAAAATCTATAAGTCCCACAACAATGATAGTGACATTTTCTGAAAGCCAGCAAAAATACCTACGTTTTGATGTATAATGTGTGGGGCTTGAGTGGAAATTGAGCGAGTAGCAAGAAGTTGTTTGGACATGAAGAGAAAATTCAAACAGTTTCACTGTCCCCTCTGAGTTAATTGCATAGCAACCATAGCAACGCATGTATTTTCTGAAAAATCACAATTTTGCAACTGAAAACTCAAAGAGGGATAAGATTAAAACGGTAGAAGATCTGAAAAAGCTGAATCATACAGGAATAGCCAAATCATTTGAGAACATTTTAAAGTTTGAATGAAGTTTCTAGGTGAAAGTATGAGGCAGTAGTTAAGTTTCAAAGACAAGAAAGTTTTAGCAGAATTGTGGAAGTTTCCCATTCATTTCAATGGGACAAATTAAAGGAAAAAAGTGTAATATTTTAAAAAGTATAATAGTAATAAACACCAAAAGTCATAGCCGGCATTAGCAGAAAGAGCAGAACAGTTTAGAGTTTGAACGGTGAAAATAGCACAAAAATTGTGGAAGTAGATCCACGGCAAAAAGTGTACGGAAACACCCGGAATAATAAAGAACTAGAAAAATTTGCATTTCCTGCGAAAATGCTGTGTGGATGCCTTAACGCTGAAGATGTCTGCTGAAAAAAGCTGAAAAAGTTGAAAAAACAAAACAAAAATCATTGCCCTGAGCAGGATTTGAACCTGGCCCTTCTGGTCTAAAGGCGGCGATTCACCTCACTGCACCAAACTCATTCACACAAAGAAGAGGTGGAGAGAGTGACAATTGTGGTGAAATTAGCAGAAGCTGCTTAGAATTGTGCTGATAAGAGGTGAAAAAGCTAAACATTTGGCAGAAAAGAGGTGAATCAGAAGAATTTCTGCTGAAAAGAGGCAAAGAAGCAAAAAGATGAGCTGAAAAGAGGTGTAGAAGCAGAAGTGCTTGCTGAAGATGGCTGTATGTGTAATGACACACTGGAGAGCAGTGACACACAAGAAAGCAGAGCGCATGCAAGCAGGGAACATGTGTAGCAACTGTCACAGGTAGGATTCAAACCTCTGCCACCGGGTCTCACGGCAGATGCCCTACCCTCTGAGCCAAATGAGTTCTGGTCACAAGCAAAGATATGATGAGAGGGACAATGTGCACTGTGGAGCAGAAGCTCAAATTAGCAGAAAAGAGGTGAAGAGGAAGAACTTTGTTGTGAAATGAGGTAAAGAAACTGAAATTTTTGCTTAAAACAAGTGAAAAAGCTGAACTCTGAAATCCTGCTAAAACAGCAGAAGAGGCTGATATTTTTCAGCTACTCATTGAGCCAAACTGGTTCTCACGTAACTGAAAAAAGGTGGAAAAGCTTACAATTCTAATGAAAACAGCAGAAGAGGCTGAGATTTGTGCTGATAAGAGGTGAAAATGCTGAACCAATCAGAGGTACTGCTTCTGTCTGCTTCATCAGGCTGTGTACTTGTATGTATTTCTGCCATAGACTGTTAACAAGAATCTGAGGTCCATATTAGAAAAGCTGCTAAAATCATAAAACTTTGCAGAATTGTAATAAATTATCAATATGAATTACCGGTCTGTGATAGTGTATAAATTTGTACTCAAAAACTAGGTGGGATAGAAGCATAATTCTTGCACTGGGTGAATCAGCGGACTTTGGTGTACTTTGACTGCGATTTACATAGCTCTTTGTATCTCTGTCGCGGAGATATGACGAGAGAAGAAATGGCTTAATTTTCGGAGTTTGAAAAATGAGAGGAGGACAGATTTCCACCCCTCAAACATGTTTTTGCAGAAACACTGTAATTTCGCTTAAATAGTATGAAATAGCAGTAATACTATGATTTGGCAGAAATACTACTTTTTAGCACAAATACTATTGTACAGAATGGTGTACGTCAGTTTAATGCTGGGTGGTGCTGCAATAGTAACTATCCTCGGTCAGAAGGAGAGGCTGACATCCAGGGATTAGATTACCACAGGTGGAGTTTATTGGCGGTCAGATGGATGGTACAGGGAGGCATGGCATACAGTAGGAGGATGTGGAGAGGTGATATGGTGTGGTTTCTATGATTAAGAAAACTGGCAACAAATTCCTCCACTACAAATCAGTCTGATACCACTTCTTACAGGGTTCACGTTTACTAAGGCACTACCCAAAAGGCGCCACAAGAGGGCACTCCAACACAAGAGATGACCTATTTACACTGTAAACACCCCCTACTTAGCCACTACATACTACAGTGATATTATAGTATACAAATTCACACAAATACTATGATTTGGCAGAAATACTATGACTTAGTAGTAATACTATAACATAACAGTTCAATGTTCTTGCACAAATACCACAATATGGCAGAAATACTATGTTTTAGCATAAATACTGTGATTTGGTATAAATACTACGATTTGGCACACATACTATATTCCGCAGATACACTATAACATAACAGATATTCTACGACTTAGTAGTAATACTATAACATAACAGAATTATTAATTGGGCACAAATACCACAATTTGGCAAAAATACTATGATTGGGTACAAATACTATGATTTGGCAATAATACTGCATTTTAACACAACTACTGAGATTTGATTGAAATACTATGATTTTGAAGAAATACTATTACTCCATACAAATACGATGCTTTGGGACAAATACTATGTTTTGGTTCCAATACTATGATGTGCAACAAATACTATGATTTGGCACAAGTACTATGATTTAGTACAAATACTATGATTTGGCAGAAATACTATGCCTTAGTAGTAATTCTATAACATAAGAGATATACTATGGTTTTGCAGACATACTATGTTTTTTCACAAATACCATGATTTGGAACAAATGCTATGATTTAGCAGAAATACTAAGATTGGGTACAAATACTATGATTTGGCAATAATACTGCGTTTTAACAACCACTACTGAGATTTGATTGAAATACTATGACTTAGAAGAAATACTATGACTCCATACAAATACGATGCTTTGGCACAAATACTATGATTTGGCAGAAATACTATGACTTAGTAGTAATACTATAACATAACAGATTTCCTAAAAAAAACTATGAAATTGCAGTAATTCTATGACTTGGCAGAGATACTACGTTTTAGTACAAATACTATAACAATGCAGAAATACTATGACTTAGTAGTAATACTATAACATAACAGTTCAATGTTCTTGCACAAATACCACAATATGGCAGAAATACTATGTTTTACCACAAATACTGTGATTTGGTATAAATACTGCGATTTGGCACACATACTATGATTTGGCAGAAATACTATGCCTTAGTAGTAATACTATAACATAAGAGATATACTATGGTTTTGCAGACATACTATGTTTTTGCACAAATACCATGATTTGGCACAAATGCTATGATTTAGCAGAAATACTATGATTGGGTATAAATACTATGATTTGGCACAAGTACTATGATTTAGTACAAATACTATGATTGGGCAGAAGTACCATGTTTCAGTACAAATACTATGATTTGGCAGGAATACTCTGGTTTAGCAGAAATACTCTGATTTAGCAGAAGTACTATCTTTTGGTAGAAATTCCTGCTAAAAGGTACTATTTCTGCGTTTTAGCAGAAATACTGTAATTTGGCATAAATACTATAATTTGGGATAAATACTATGATTTGGCACATATAATATATTCAGCACATATATTATAAAATAACAGAAATATTTGGCCCCAAAACCATGATTTTGCACAAATACCATGATTTTGCAAAAATACTATGAATTAGCAGAAATACTATGATTTAGCAGAAGTACTAAGATGTAGTAGAAGTACTTTGCTTTAGCAGAAATACTATGATTGAGGAGTAATACCTAAACATAGGAGAAATATTGATACACAGACACACATACACAGAGAGTAAAGGGAACAGGAGCTGTGGAGAGTCTGGGCTTGGTATATGAAGGTCAGTTAAATTAGCTGCACCTGCTGTAGTCAGCCCTTACACACACAGACACAGAGAGAGGTGTGAGTTTTCTTCAGTGTATTTCTGACATTCAGGATTCCCCTCGAACAAATGGCCATAATTTCCTAACCGTAGAGGCTAGAACGGTCATTCAGGCATCGTTTTATTCAGAAGAGATGGGGGAATCTTCAGGTCTTCATAGTTCAGAGATAAAACATAAATTATTAAAGATATATGACTTGTAATACACTGTAACTGAGTAGAGGCGAAGCAAAAACTGCCTTGACTTGCGCTCAAACAACCTTTGGTAACTCAAAATCTATATGGAGCATCAAAATCATTCTTTCACCGTAAGAAACAGCAGGCTTTGGTGAACAGTCATGGAAATTTTCAGGGCTCTGTGGAAATCCATCAAAAAGATATGACGAGAGAAAAAAGTGGTTCATTTCCAGAGATTGAAATCTGATGAAATCTGAGCGAGGGACAAATTTCCTACCCTCAAACAAGTCCAACTCATTTCAGAACGGTAATAGGTGAGAAAGAAATTCTTGAATTGTGAGCGTCAGGAGTGTCTGAACATATACGGGGACAAGCCTCATGTCTTAACTTCGCTTCGTTAAGGAGATATGACAATTTGAAAATGCCTCTCATTAGAGAAATCCAGCGGTGATTTTGAACAAACTCTCCATTGAGTTTATATGGAGAGTTTTCTGACTTTGTGTTACTCTGAGGAGATTTGCAAAAAATCTATAAGTCCCACAACAATGATAGTGACATTTTCTGAAAGCCAGCAAAAATACCTACGTTTTGATGTATAATGTGTGGGGCTTGAGTGGAAATTGAGCGAGTAGCAAGAAGTTGTTTGGACATGAAGAGAAAATTCAAACAGTTTCACTGTCCCCTCTGAGTTAATTGCATAGCAACCATAGCAACGCATGTATTTTCTGAAAAATCACAATTTTGCAACTGAAAACTCAAAGAGGGATAAGATTAAAACGGTAGAAGATCTGAAAAAGCTGAATCATACAGGAATAGCCAAATCATTTGAGAACATTTTAAAGTTTGAATGAAGTTTCTAGGTGAAAGTATGAGGCAGTAGTTAAGTTTCAAAGACAAGAAAGTTTTAGCAGAATTGTGGAAGTTTCCCATTCATTTCAATGGGACAAATTAAAGGAAAAAAGTGTAATATTTTAAAAAGTATAATAGTAATAAACACCAAAAGTCATAGCCGGCATTAGCAGAAAGAGCAGAACAGTTTAGAGTTTGAACGGTGAAAATAGCACAAAAATTGTGGAAGTAGATCCACGGCAAAAAGTGTACGGAAACACCCGGAATAATAAAGAATAAAGAGAAACAGGAACTCAATAGTGTGGATGCCTATTAAGGCATCCACACAATAAAGAGAAACAGGAACTCAATAGTGTGGATGCCTATGTCCAAGCACTGGCAACAATGGGAAGGAAAAACTCCTTTTTAACAGGAAGAAACCTCCTGTAGAACCAGGCTCAGGAAGGGACATCAATCAGCCGTAACCTGCTGGTGGTTGGGGTCGGGAGGCTGGGAAAAAAATAACAATAAGTGATGATTAAATGCAAGTGGTGTACAAGTGAGTGGCAAGTGCTGTGGCAAGTACACAGATGTATACATCTCCTGTTGCGCCTTGACTGTTTTTATCTGTGCTGTACCTACACCTTACCTTACCTACATTGTACCAGTGCCGTCCTTACACTACACCTGTGCTTTACCTATGCACAAAAGGTTTAGGTTCAGTTTTAAATTATAAATGAAGCCTTAGTTATTTCCTTTCATCTCCGTACAGTCATAAACCCTCCATTAATTACCAAATCTTTTATTAAAACATTTTTTCATGTGCTCTAAAACTTTGCCCTAAATTTGTGATTAAACACAGTGCTGGTATGCCAATTTACCCTGCAAAGGAAACTGACTGAAGTTTCTAGTATGTCTGTCGACAGGTATTAGTGTTGTTGTTGGATGCTGTAGTGTTCCAGCTAAGATCGTGGCAGAACATGACGGTGTTGTCGTAGGCTTCTGAGGACTCAAACACAGAGACAATAACCTTTTCATCTATCACAAGTTTATCACGGGTTACATCGTGGACAGCTGTGATCTTATTAGTTGCAAATTGGAAGGTCAACGCCAAACAAAGTCAGAGTTGAAGCTAATTGAACTTTTACAACAGTGAAGTATAAAATCCAACGGTGCTTCAGACTTTAGGATCCCAACAAATATGACTGCAATGTCTCTCTTCAGTTTTAAAAAGCATTTAGTTATATTTTATAAGTTATATTTTCTAAATTCTAAAAGCACATTAACAGGGAAGACAAAAAGTCGTCCCTTTCACTGTGGGTTGAAAACGCCTCCCTTGGCCACCATTATCTCCATGAATTGTGTCTTTTGAACTTCTTTGTATCATTAACATTAACAAGTGGGACAAAGAATACCACTTTCCCACTGCAATTCTGCCATGAGGATGCCAGACAATTCAAGTTCATTTGAAGCGTATCAAGACTTTGATGACTCTGCTCACAACAGCCAGTTTTGATCCCTGGACTTGGATGATAACAGAATGGGAAAACAAAGAGCAGAGCTTGCCTGTCACCACTGCTGTGATATAGGGCAAAAAAACCTTTATATTCAGCTTCTTTTGCAGATCTGCTCAGTGGCAAACAGATTAGACTGTGTTTGTAGTTGTTAGTTACCATTTGGGAATAGTGTGACATATAAAAAGAGCAACTCTCCCTTAGAAAATCACTGCAGAAGAGAAGCAGAAAACTGATCATATCCTTGTTCCATCTTTGCTTTCGCATCTGAGCAGTCCTGTCATGTGAAGTGTGAGGACAATGCTGCTGAGAGACAAATGGTATTTTGCAAACAAGCAACATAGAGGGAGTAAATAACAAATTTCTTGGAGAAAATACTCTTTATTGCTTGACAGAAGACGGGAAGGATTTCCATCACAGCCTGAAGTGTGAGTGTTAGTTCTTTTTGTTTCAGTCCCACACAATTAAGGTGCTGACTGGGCCTAGTAATAGTGTTGTGCTCACAGCCACCCACAGGCATACGCCTCCATATGCAAAAGCAAACTAAGAGGGGTTTCTCTTGCTGTTAAAGACTTCCCATAACATCCCAAAAACCTCGACAGTCCGACCCCAGCCCGGCCATGTCAGGAATGTCCGACTGGCATTAGCACCGGCCTTTGTGTGCCGGTTTCATTGTTTAGGTAGGGAATATTCCTACTCAGGATATCCTTTGTGTTTGATTGAGTCCAGGCTGCTATGCAGAGGAACTCTGCATTTCCACTCAACTTAGCAGAACACTCCCTGAAAGTGTGGATTATTTTTCTGCTCTGTATAATCCAAATCCACACGGTGGTAGAGAAGCAGAGAGGGGTTTAGCTCTTTAATTTTCTCCTGGTGGGAGAAATTTGGATGTAAGCCGGCCTTCCCTTTAAAGCCTTGTTATAACGCAGCTGCCTAGCTCATTCTCCTCAGCCCCAGTCAGCCCCTTCAGTGGAGCTGGTATCTGAAATCTTATTGATCAGTTGATCTTTTGCTGATGTCATTCTCCCCAAATGGAAACTTTCGGCTAGTACCATGGTCTTATGTAACTAATTGAGTGGCATCGCAACAGACAACTCTGATCGATAAACTAGTTTATAGTTGGCGCTCACCTCTGCTGACCTAATCGAACATTCAAACACCACAAACAGCTGTTCTGGCTTGAAGGTTTTGTTGATGTTGTTCGGTTGGAGAACTCGAGTGTTTCAATCAAACACTCTTTTTAAAGGTCTCCTCTCGCATCTGTGTTGGTTTTTCACATAAGTAACAGCAGGTCCTCTTTATCTGCAGTTCCATCACCCAGAGCGCCACAACAAGCCTCTTCATATCACTGCTGCCTCCTGACAAAGAATCCGTTTGATGAGACTCTGATGAGAAATTACTTGAATTATCAAGCCGGTGTAAGTGGACTCTAAAGAATTGCCTGTTCAGCTTTCATATGTCAAACACTCCACAGCATCAAACAGCTGCTGTCGTCTCAGACCTGAGACCTGTTACGAGGCGAGACAAATGGAGCGAAACTAAAATTGGATTTCCGAGCTGTTAAAAGATAATATTTGATTTGGGGTCTTATTTTCATAACTGGAGCCATCATTTGTTATTGATAATATCATTACAGTTACAGTTGATGAAATGGTGGAAGAAAGATGAGCATCCAGATAATCAGAGAAGTTTTTGTCTGTCGTTAAGATAAATTCCAGTTCAAAGACCAACTTTCTTGTTCAACTTTCAGGAGCTTTGCGTGCATGCGTATGGTAACGTATGGCTGTTTACATGTTCTTGTCTGTACTTTAACCTCCCATAAGAGGTATCTCCGTCATCGCAGTAGTTTTTTAATTGGCGAAAGACAATCATTCAAATAGCATTGAAAAATGGTCTGTTTGATATTATCTGTTTGTCAGTCTATCAGTATCAGTAATAGCCATTAAATTTAAAAAAAGAAGAAATAAGAAACACCCTTCAACTATGTTATGTGTGTTGACGTTGTATAGCTTGTCCACCAGAGGGCTTCCTTGTTGGTGGCATATGTGTTTGGAACAATAAAGAACTACACTTACCTTTATGTTTTATGTGTTTCAAGAAAAAAGAACATCCGCCAATATGTTGAAATTAATAAAATATCACGCTCTGTAAGTGACATTATATATATCCACTAAAAAGTCAGCAGAAAACAATTTTCTTTCTATAACTTACCAGAACTAGATTTTTGCTTTTTCTCTGCATATCTACGTGAAGTATGTTCACCTAATATTGAAAGAGGAAAACTTTCCATCAATGTATTTCCCAAAGTAGTTACCAACTTGCCATATTATGCCACTCGCATGTGTGTTCAACTGTGCTCCAGATGGTGCAATCGAGCTACAGCTACTTTTCTGTACAAATTATGGGGTTGTTTGTAAATTACCTCAAGTATCATTTTCTGCTTTATGTAATGTTAACCAAAAAATGGGTAAACTCAGCAAATATCAAAGCATTATATACCCACATTAATAGATGCAGAATGGGCTAATAGCAGCTAATGATATCAGCAGGTTAGGAGGAGGTAACTGTTTAATCTGTTTTATTTGTGGTAAAATGTTATAGAAAATACAAACACAGCTAGATTACAGATTCTGCCATGTAAAGCCTGTTATAAAAATGATGTTTCAACCTTTCAGATGTTACTGTTAACAACTTTAGATTTCGAAGTTGTATCTGTTATAAGTAACATTACAAATACAGTGTAAAGACAGAGTAAGGGTTTCACACTGTATTAATAAGTACTCATATTGTATAAGCAGGTTGTTTTGCTCTCACTTATCCAAGTCGTTGCATTCATTTGACTCAGTCCCAGTCAGTAGAATCGTTATTTGGACATTGAAAGCATTACATAACTGCTTTCGTTTCACACATTGCGAGGTTTTCCAGTTGAACTTTCCACAACACCTGCCTTGTTGTCAGGATTATTGCAGTTTGGTGTGACAAACAGAGAAGCAGAAAGGCATTCGAGATTTGTTCATAAAAGTCACTTTGTAATGGCTTTTGAAAGGGAAAACAACAACTTCTGCTCTATTTCAGCCAGCTTGATGTTTTCAGTCTTGTCTGTGTGGAGTCGTTGAGATAATGCTGGCATGGCTGAAAAGGTTTTGCAGGCCACTGGTCTTTATCTCGAGTTTTAGCCAGTCTGATGGGAGTCAGGCTGGATTGAAGTAAGTCCATATTCAAGCTTCTGTCACTGGACAATTCAATGTCAGACCTTTGGCTGCCCTGCTGCTACATTCACATTACTGTCAGCTTTATCTAATTGAAGTGGTGGATTTGCTTTAGGCAAGCAGGAGCTCTGGCTTGTAAGGTCAATTTTGAACTTTTGCCAACACTTTGAAACTATCTTGTAGCAGTTTTAGCAGTTCTGTGTGGGTTTTAGCTTCAATTAAAGGTAAGCAAAGATCACTCCATGTCACAATGTTGCCAGAATTTGACTGAGCCAGTGTCTAGACAAAATGCCTTTTTGATTGTTTCTTCTATTGCTTTTTTATTACTGTACCAGTTTGAATTTCTTTCTTCCTTAGTCTCTTTTTATTGTTGACCTCCTGTTATCCAATAACATATTCTATAAAAGGTGTGTAAGGGTCAGAAAACAGTGCTGAGATAGATATTTAAAGGATACTGTTCTTTCTTACATCTGTGATAAGAGGTAAATTAACAAAACTGGTGGAGGAGAATATTGATTCTGCAAAAGTTAGTCTACAAATATAAAGCATATAGTGTCACAGAGTAAACGTGATCTGTATGATTAAGACTCGCTGGTTCTTTTAGACTAAAAGCCTTCCCGAATCCTTAAAAAGATGAAGACAATAATCTAAAAATAAGGACTTAACTGGTAAATCAGGTCTTCAAATATTCAGAATGCTAAGACCTGAGAAGCAGGAATCAACATACAGCTTTTTCTTCTAACATTACAATTTAAAATTAATCTCAAAATATTGCTCAAGGGTTTCGATCCTGGCACAGAAGGAATCAAATCAGTGAAAAGCAGCAATTCCAGGTCAAGCAGCTCTAACATATTAGCCTAAATTGATAGCCTACATACAAGATTTCCACGGTGACAAGGACATGGGCAAGCCTGCAATGAACTACATGAACCAAATATTATTGCTTTGTCAAATTGCTTAACCATAGTGGCATTAACAAAGGTATTAGAAGGTCATAAATATAACTTGTGGTAAACTGCAGGAAGCTGGTGGATTTAGTTTGTGTCTGACGTGTCGGTTTGATGGTTTGAAACCATTATAAAACAAGGTTTCTATCTGATATTTCAATGTTTATGTTTTATCTTTCAGATGATCCAGTATTCACATCCACCACACACCATAATTGTACAGAAACTGAACTTGTATCTTTTTAGCTCGTTTTTGTCTGTTTCTGATTTAGTCATTGGACTTCAACCCAGTGCAATCGATCAATGTCTCTCTGGAAAGATGGACGGTGCTGTTGTCCATCGCTCTTTCCAATTTAGCCATGGTTGGCAGCATCGTATCTCCTCCTTGATCTTCTTTCAAGAATCTTCAGCATTTTGTGGTTATCGGTGAAATTAATGCTGCGAAGGGAGTTAAGGGCTAAACATTCTAACAGTCTATCCTCAAAGAGCACTTGATTATATACACAGAAAGTGACGGCAGTACTTGTGTGTAGAAGGAGTCTCATCAACACTGAACATGTTAAAGAGGATTTGGATCGTGACTATGTTAGAAAAAGCTTTGAACGGACATTACGGAGCTACAGCAGAACCTATCCTAGTGTATGTACAGTCAGTCTCTACTACCTCAGGCTAAACAGTTCCAACTGCCAACCAAAAATAGTTTTAATATATTTTAAGAACCTCCTTAGTACCATACAATAGTATACAATCAATCAAATAGTTCCATTTTTTCTGCTTTTGTCTTCACCCATTCGGCTGAAGTTCTTGTACAAGATCTTTAATTTTTACCTTCTAGGAGTTGCATCTAAAAAGTCATGTTGTTCTGATTTTAAAAGTTTAAAAAGATCTGCTACCATACAATGTACTTCACACAGTTGTTCCTTTATCCTCATTGTGAAGGAGCTGTTGTTGCAGCTCATTTCAGTTCAGAGTGTAATTTTAAACTGGATTTTCTTGCTAATCCTCCTAGCGCTGACACTATGGTTTGGTCCCTCCTGCAGGAGTCACCCTCTTTGTGGCACTTTATGACTACGAGGCACGGACAGAAGATGACCTCAGCTTCAAGAAGGGAGAGAGGTTCCAGATTATCAACAGCACGTAAGTTGCAGCTGCTTATCAGTCTGTCCACACTCAGGAGAAATGCAAGTCTACGAGAAGATGGCGCTAGCTACTTGGAGAGGTGCAGACAAGTTTTCAGATGAGTCGAAAGTGGCAGCTTGTACACGAAAAAGAAATGTTTTGGTTTCATAATGTAGAGCAGGAAAGAGCCCAAAATAAGCCTGCTTTACTGCTTCAGTTTGTGAAACATAAAAGCTGTGTTCTGCTCTGGCAACCTCAGCGTTGAAAACTCAATTATTCAAACCATGAAATAAGACCTAAGACCACAGTAGCTGGTTGAGAAAGCCAGAATTGGCAGCAGCTTTTCATAGGGTATGGCATTAAAGGGTGCAGAGCCTTTCACATGAGGTAAAAGTGGTGGCTTGAACAAGCAATATGACAGTCATGATTTTACAGAGGGTGGAGCAGGATCTCCAACCAGCAGTGATGAGTGTAGTGTAACTTCAAGACTTCCTTCTGAACAGGAAGTGCCTAGGTTACACCCACAGTCATGTTGGCTTGCCTTTCTGCTAGTCAGCAGAACTGCAGCAAAGTGTGTGTGTGTGTGTGTGTGTGTGTGTGTGTGTGTGTGTGTGTGTGTGTGTGTGTGTGTGTGTGTGTGTGTGTGTGTGTGTGAAACTGAACAAGAAAAGAGCCACAATCATCTGCCAGCTCTTTAACTATCCTTGATGGTTTTCATTGTCTTTGTGTCTGCATCCGGCTGCATCTCAGCCTGCCTCTGTTTGTTTGGGTTCCTGCGGCAGTGCGCTGACATTTGAGGAGAGCATGAACACTGCTGGGACTGCGCTGTGACCCTGTTCTCCTTCACATTTCATTGTAATAAGGTTGCTCAGTACATGTGCAGAATAGCACTGCAGAGGGGACCCATATAGTTTCAGAATTAAACAGTAGGCTGTGAGTGTTGCTGTTAGTTTTGTGATTTCTAAGCACATGAACACAGTGGAGTGACAGTATTATGTTGCTGGTATATTGCTGCTGGATTTCAAAATTGAATATTTATTTTTCAGAGAAAAGTTGGGTTTATTACTTGTAAGAAGAATGCAACCATGAAAACAAAGTTTCTATCAATCTAGTATATAACACTGTATAGTGTATAACACTGATATTGACTTCAGTTTTCCTTATAAGGCTAATAAGATCAAACTTATATGCAAAGATGAGAAATCACAGAAGCTTGTTTACTTGCTAACAGTAGGTGCAGATGGTAACTGATCTCAGAGCAGTGAAAGCAGAGCCAGCAGCAGCTTGTCTACCTCGCTAGTCTCTTGTCTCTTATCAGTTTCTTGTCAAATACGAGAGGTTTATCCACAATGCTCACACATAGACACCAGAAAAAGCTGCTGACTTTACATTGTGACAAGCTTAAATCAGGACAGATACACCAGCAGAAATGAGACACACTTCAGATTTCACTGGACTCATAGTCATTCAGAGTTAAGGCTGCTTCCAGCGACAACAATATGGCAGTAATTTTTAAGAGACGGAGAGAGATGAGACAGGCTATGATGAAGAGCGCTGTTTGAGATGCAAAGGGAAAGAAATCTTTTGCTTTGAAATTGATGTTTATTTTTTGATTTCACTGGGCAAGTAGTGCTACCTTGCTTTCCCTGACTGAGATCAATGTATATAAATGGTAATTGTCACCCACTGGTTTTGGAGTGACCATATTGAGTTAAGAGGGTGGACCGCTAAGTTTTCAGCTTTTGGCTTTTACAATCTTGATTTCCATTGTCCTTGATAAATATAAATAAATCAACACGCTAATATGGGTTGTCAAATTAATCGGGCAGCAGCTTGAAGTAGTTTGTTAGAAATAATGTGGAAATTGCACAAATTTATCTTTTTGGTTTCAGAGAAAATTCTAAGTAAATTCTAACGGTGGAGCAATCTATATAAACCTTAGAGACTAAATTTAGGTCAAAAATGGGAAAGAAGTTCACAAATTCCCCGTGATTCCTTGTAGAAGTGAGTCAGTGCTGCTAATTTTAGTAACATGGATGTTTGTATTGGTGGTCTTACTGATACTATATTATAAACAAGCACAAGCCTCTATTGTTAAAAGGTAATGCAGTTCCCATGTGAGTTTTCTTCTGATTCATTTTCATTTTCAGCCTCTTGTCCATACATGAGTGCCTTATGGCACAACAAGGTTAGCCTTCCTTCTCGCCACACCCACATTCCACAACACACCTCGGCCTTTCCAGGGCTCCAGCCAGAGCAGGAAAAAAGTGTCATTAAAGCCCCAACCTCCCTCCTCTTCCTCCTTTCTGTATGTCTTTCTCCCCAGCATGAAACATAGATTGCTATATCTTTACTCCCTTACTTCTCTCCTTTCCACCTCTCTCCATCCACCCACGCCTCAAGTATGGTCAGGGCTCCTTTCAGCTGCCCACACTGACCCCTGGTGGAGAAAGGCAGTAAAATTGCCTAAAGCCTTCGTCTGCTCTAGCCTGTCAGAGCTGGCAGTGACTAACAGATGCCCCCGCCTGCCTGGGCAACAAACTAGTTCTGGGAGAGTCTCAGCTGACAGAAGGCAATGTGTCTCCTTTGTGTTACATGATGGCATCCTAAAGGAAACATCTCTGAATGTTTAGAAGCCACTCCCTTCAGCTCAGGTTTTTTGTAAGCCACCATTGAGCGTGTTATTGTGTAGCTTCATCAGACATAATAAAGAAAAAGAATCCTACACTACACGATTACACTATTAGTAAATTCAACTTGAATTGTTCTGATCCGACCACAGGCTATGAATAAACGTGCTGTGGTGTGAATGGCCGTCTGTACCACTCGTCTCAGTCGACACAGTGCTGTATTTAATTATACTCTCATCAGCAGTCACCACAGGGAAAGAGGATTTGAATCCATTTGGAGACAGGAGGGAGGTTCCTTGTTTACTCTCGTTGTTGTTTTCAGTCTTTTTGTGGTGGTGCAGAGTTGGTTTAAAGGGTTTGTTTCAGGAGACAAAAGAGGCAGCGGGACAGACTGGGGCTCACCCCACCCCGTCTGTTTATGCCTCCCCGGTTCCATGCAAACACACATATCGACATTACACAGAAAAACACATCCTCTTACTGCTGCATACTTTTTACCCTCAGAAGGTTTATTGTTGAGACTTCATGTGTGCCTCTCTCCCTCCCTTCCCAAGGGATCCCCTCTGAACAAAGGGAAGCGTGTCTGTTTCTGCCTGGGATGTCGTCCCCAGGCAATCCTCATCATGGCTTTATTCAGAATAAATGAAGGCTCAGCAACGCCTCTGCGCTCCTCCCCTTTCCTCCACTCCCCTCTCTCTGTCTCTTTCTCTGTCTTATAACCGTCTCTCTCATGCATAGATAAACTCACACACATCTAAAGCCATTCCTTCCCAGTGTGTAAGGGACATGATAGTAATAAGTGCAGAGTGGTACAGCATGTCAGTGAGGCACGGTTTTAGCACAGAGATGGAGAGACGAAGGGTACATTGTTAGATACTACAGCAGCGGTCTCCAACCTTTTTTGCGCCATGGACCGGTTTATGCCCGACAATATTTTCACGGACCGGCCTTTAAGGTGTCGCGGATAAAACTAGTACTGGTACGGAAAAAAGAAGATTTATTCATAACACACGTGAAAAGACCCAGGAAAACCGAGTTAATGATAAAAACGATAACAAAATAACGCTGAAAACCGATAAAAACCCTGAAAACCATACATTTCACACCTGAGCCTCAACTCTCGCGGCCCGGTACCAAACGACTCATGGACCGGTACCGGTCCGAGGCCGGGGGGTTGGGGACCGCTGTACTACAGTACATTTTTACTTTTGTTGGCAAATCCAATCTGAAACTCTAAACTACTGGTGTGATTCCACCTCTCAGTGTTTTGTGATCTCCATACTTTGTCTTTATATTTTTAATATGGGTCAAAATTATTGATTTAGCTACTTATGAAACTATAGTGCAGGACGTTATTAATGTCAAATTCCTTTTTGACATTATAGTCTTCATATCAAGACGTCTGTTTTAGAACTTTAATTATTATTTGATTACAATTGATTGCTTATTATTAATTAAGAACTTGGAGGCCAGCAGTAGTTTTTCAACAAACATTTCAGAGGACTGGGGGATATAGTGCTTGTCCTTGGAGATTATTTCTAGTAGAACATTATAGAACACTTCATTTTTTGAGCCAAGCCAAGCTCAAGTTTTCAGATTTTTTAGGTCTAAATAAACAGAACTGACCAATCAGATGACTGCATTTGGCAACGAGTGTACTTGTAGCTCAAAATGCAGCCTGGTTGAATTATTATAATATATTATAATTATTAGTATAGTACTATTTCACCTCAGCCTCTGTGAATTTTTTTCCAGATGTGGTGCTTTAACTCGAACTCCTGGTTTAAACCATGAAAGTCTCCTTGCTGCTGCCTTCTCATGAGGATTGGATGAACCCAGAATCTCAGTTTCTTCCTCGTCTCGTTAGGAAACATCAGGACCAGCTTCAGCTTTTTATAACGTGTTTTCTGATTTTTTTATTTTTTATTATTAACCTTTATTTAACCAGGAAAAGTCCCATTGAGATTAAAAACCTCTTTTGCAAGGGAGTCCTGGCCAAGAGGCGACAACACGTTGAAATTACAAAGTTACATACATATTATAAATAACAATTACATTTTAAAAACATTTTTCTCTGGCTCTCTCAATCTGGACTTAAAAGCATTTAATGAAATAAGATCTGCTATCTTCCAGTCTTTTTGCATCATGTTCCATGTGAAAGGGGCAGCATAAGTAAAAGCCCTCTTTCCCAGTTCATGATGATGAGGAAATAATAATATACACCTTCAAAAAAATACATCTTTATTATATCGTCATTATGTTCTTACTTCAGCGGCTAAAATATGCTCTCCTGAACTCATTGAGCTGTTCTTTGATAACGTGCATTTCTTTTAGCTGTTTCTTAATTTTAAACTTATATAGGGATTATAGAGTTCTATATATGTTGCACAAGTGAGTGGACCAGAGCATGTCAGCTCATATAAAATGAAGTTGTATAAATGTTCTCCTTTCCTCACCCTATTCCTCTTTTTGTCTTTCAGTGAAGGGGACTGGTGGGATGCTCGCTCCCTCACTACCGGTGGCAGCGGCTACATTCCCAGTAATTATGTGGCTCCAGTGGACTCTATCCAGGCTGAAGAGTAAGTAGCATATGTGTGTGAGCGTGCACTTGTTCATACCCGCTGACTTTCATAGAGAATGTGCTCTGAAGTACTTTGAGATTAGTGGATGTGAAGCTTCAGACTGACAGCTGCACGTTAACCTTCTGAGAAAGGAAGTTCAGGAGAGAGGAACAGTTTATACTTTATACTCAAGGCAAGCTTTTCTACTGGCCTTATAAAATGGCATTTATGTGACACTATAAAGAGTATTATGTTTGATTCAGACATCAAACGGCTGGATTATTGTAATCTTCCACACAGATGTTTTTCTGAATCAAGATTCAGTCAATTCACTGTGAAGAATTATATTATTCTTGTGCATTTAGCTTTGTAGAGAAGCATTTTCATACAGTGGTAAGCTAACGAGCTCACATAGGACAAGAGAATGAAGCACCAGTGGCAGACCTGCCAGTTCTGGTGTTCTCTGGCGAATGCCATTCAAACTATATGGTGTTGGTCTGTCAGCACAGGGCCTGATAAAGGGCACTAATGTCAACCTTATAGCATCTGATTCTGACATGTTGTTGGGAAACATGCACAAGTAGATCACTGGAGGTCATTTTGGAGGGCTCTGGTAATGATGCCCTGCTCACACAAAGAAGTACATACTGGTCCAGCTTCAGGGTTAATGCATGTATATATCCCTGCCCAGCTCTTCTCATGTCTCTTGCTACTCCTGAACACTTGTGAGACTGTATTAGGAGATGCAGAAAACCCTATGTGCCTTTCTAAAAGAGCCAGACTACTTCTTCAACTTGAATGGACTACAGGTACTGTTTCATGCTACCAGTAGTGACAAGGATCCTATTGAAAACAAAAAACGAAAGAAAATTGAGTCAGGGGGACAAGGAGAGAACGACGATCTCTTGTTGGAGGTTGTCTTTGTCACGTCTGCCGGGGCAGTTGGCATGGAAGGAATGAGGCTGAGGACCCAAGTGGAGGCAAACTGAGACGAAGGTGGATGATAACAAAAGCCTTTATTGATGGTTGAACAAAAGTACAAACAGGTGGCACAGAGAAAACTAACCAAAACTAAGCATTAAGATAACGCAAACCTGAAACTAGAAAACTTGGAAACACGAGGACAGAGGTAATCCAAAGGAACCACAGAGGATGATAACATGCAGGAGGAAACGCAGACGATCAAACTGAACAAAGGAAAGCACACACTATATACACACCAGGTAACGAGGCAGGAATGCATAACAGGAGGAACACACGGCTGGGATTAATCTGACATAACGAGACACAGGAAGTAAATCAGACTACACTGACAAAGGACCAGGACCATCAAAGTAAAACAGGAAACACACAGGCTGAACTCAAGACATGTAAGCTTAACACAATGAACCTGAAATGTGGGACAGGAAGGCACAGACTAGACACAACACGGAACACAGGGAAGGCACATAACAAAACCTGAAATCAGCAAATACTAAAAAACTAGGGAGCTAGAAATACTGAGACAAAAACTAGGAGACTAGCAGGGACAAATCATGAACTCAGAAACTATATAATAATTCAAAAATACAAAACCACTGAGTCACCGACCCAGGACCGTGACAGTCTTGTTGTTGATTTTATACTTTACCTGTTGTTATTTTCATTTACACCAAAGCATTTAGAATCCACTCACAATAGTTTATGCATCCTTGCTGGACAGATTGATATCCCTAAAGTTTAACTGACTAACTTATACTGTGATGATCAGGTGTTCCCTTAAGATTTTTGAGCAGTGTATTTTTTTCTATAAAAAATGTAGTTAAATGTAGCTAACAAAGCAGTAATTGATGCTCTTGTTGATGGAGCTTAGGGTTGTAGTACATCCATCAGTTGAAAGGGCACTCAGAAATCTGTGAGGGGAGCAGAGACAGCTGCTGGGTAGTGTTGAGCACGAATTGTTTTCCAAATTATTGCTCTCACGTTGCCATTAGGGGTGGGGGGAAAAATCGATACTGTGTAGTATCGTGATATTTTGTTTGCTAATAATGTAGCGATACAGGGACAGCAGAAATCGATATTTTGTTACAAAAAAAGTTTTTGTGGACTGGAACTCTGACTTCAGAGCATGTTGATCCTTTTTCTGAGCAAGAATCCTGACATTCCTTCACTGTCCAAATGTGTTTAACTTGTTTTTTGGCAGCAATAAACATGACAGTTTACTTATTTTAATTTAAGACATGTTTTATTTTAATTAAGTTTAAAACTTTTTTATTTAATGTAAAATTATATTTTGTTTTAATTTACTTTCAAATTCTTCAGTTGCTGAATGGGCTGCATAGTTTTCATAAATTGCATAGTTCAGAATAGCTATAATTGTACCAGATGGTTGCATTCAGTTAAGTTGGACTAGACTGTAATACAAACCGTTCAGTTTGTCAACAATAAAACTGACTGAAATGAGAGAAAGACTGAGTGCGAGACTTTGATATTAGATAAAATGAATATTGATAAAGTTTACCTTTATGTACAGAATCTGAATATCGCAAAATATTTTTAAAAATTGCAATAATATCGTATCGTGCGTTAAGTATTGTGATAAGATCGTATCGTGGGATGTATGGTGATTCCCACCTCTAGTTGCCATGTTGTGATACTCGAAACAAATATGTAATGTAGGAATGTAGATTGTCAGTGTTACTCTCCATCCATAATATCAGTGTTGACCGTCTCATCATCACTTGATTTCATCATGTGTTACATAATGTTAAAAGGTCAGCTGGCAGCCGGGCTCTCAGTGATGACATCGCAAACCCCGTGTTCCAGTGCTATCATACACATTTTGGCCTCATTCATTTGTCCAACAGTGTTGGACAAATGTTGGACAAATGAATGGCCTCTTGAGAATTACGCTTATCTTAACAGTCTTTTAGCATCATCAGACTAAAAAGCTCCATGATACTGTCCGGGATTTTCTGATTCCTTGGCAAAGACCAAGGAACTGATCGTGGACTTCAGGAAGACCAGGAAACACTTGACCCCTGTTTCAATTCAGGGGGTCAGTGTTGACATTGTGGAGGACTATAAATACCTTGGAGTACACATTGACAATAAACTGGACTGGGCTAAAAACACCACAGCACTTTACAGGAAGGGCCAGAGTCGTCTCTATTTTTTGAGGCGACTGAGGTCCTTCAACATCTGCCAGAAAATGCTGAGGATTTTCTATGAGTCTGTTGTGGCCAGTGCGATCCTCTATGCTGTTGCATGCTGGGGGAGCAGGCTGAGGGTTGCAGATGCCAACAGACTTAATAAACTAATCTGTAAGGCCAGCAATGTTGTGGGGATGGAGCTGGACTCCCTCAAGGTGGTGTCGGAGAGGCGGATGCTGTCCAAGATAAAGACAATGTTGGATAACACCTCCCACCCACTCCATGACATGCTGGTCAGTCACAGGAGCTCGTTCAGTGAGAGACTGAGATTACCGAAAAGCACCACTGAACGACACAGGAAATCATTCCTGCCTGTGGCCATCTCCCTGTACAACGCATCCACTTAACACACTGGTTACTGCTACAACTACACGTTTCTTTTCCAACTATTTATTTATGAGTGACTTATGTATGTATGTATGTATATATATGTATATATTGTACTATTCTTAGTTAGTGTATTGTCTGTCTTGTCTTAATGTTGGTTTAAAATGGAGCACTGTAACAAAAAATAATTTCCCCCAGGGATCAATAAAGTATTCTGATTCTGATTCTGATTTTGGCAATACCCCTGGAAATAGTAGTACTATGATGTGACCTTATGCATGACTTGAACACAGTGACTGCAGTGTGTCTGTGTTTGACTTCTTTTCCTATATTTGCAGCTGGTACTTTGGTAAACTGGGCCGTAAGGATGCAGAGAGGCAGCTACTGTCTACTGGCAACCCTCGAGGCACCTATCTCATCCGAGAAAGTGAAACCACAAAGGGTAAAAAAACCCACAAAACAGACACACTGACACACATCGACCTGTAAGTGTGTGTGTTTATGCCATGACAGATTTACTACTTAGGAGTAATAAGTGTTCACAGCTGCCTGATGGTGTAATCACAAGTAGAACGCATGGAGTATTTTCTAAGCTCTCATATTTCTCATAAGACTTTTGTAGTAAAAGTGTAGTGTGATAGCCTCTGCTTTTTGAATAGCAGCAGAACTGGATGGGTAGAAGTGAGTACTGAAGTGTTGAATGGGAACTTGGTGTTCAGTGATTCGAACCTCCTGGTCTGTCTTCCTCAGGTGCCTTTTCCTTATCCATACGGGACTGGGATGATCTCAAGGGCGACCACGTCAAGCATTATAAGATCCGCAAGCTAGACAGCGGCGGCTACTACATCACTACCAGGGCTCAGTTTGAAACACTGCAGCAGCTGGTTCAGCACTATTCAGGTAAAATACAAAGATTCTATAATTTGTCATGTTGTGTAAACTTGTAACTATTTTTGTTTGTTGTGTATTTAAGGTCGACTTAAAAAAAGGTAGCTTTGCAGTTTGTTCTTGTAAATGTGCGACTGTTCAGTTTGAATGATTTTAGATTGTAATTGCTTCTTCCACATGAGCCACAACAGTGTTCAGTGCCGTTTTGGTTGAATGTCATTAAAGCTGATGGAGAGGTGGAGAATGGCTAAAGGAAGAGTCTGTGCAGGTGTAGAGCTCTTTGTTTCAGAAAACGCTGAATATGAGCCATTGTCATTATTTATTCAAGTAAATTTGAAGAATTTCAAAATATTCTCATTCTGGTCTGTTTGGATTTTCTCCTCTTTGTTAGGACAAAATATACTATGAGATAATACAATATGGTTTTATATGTTTGTAGAGGTATAGGGCTACGTTTGTGTGTTAATCCTTATATATTTATATATTTAAAGTATATATACTTATATATTTAGTATTTAAAAGTAGAATGGGAGGCAGAGCGTTTAGTTTTCCGGCCCCTCTTCTGTGGAACCAGCTTAATTCAGGAGATAGACACTATCTGTCTCCCGCTTCAAAGTTTCCTTTTTGCTAAAGCATATAGTTAGGGCTGGATCAGGTGACCCTGAATCCTCCCTTAATTATGCTGCAGTAGATGTAGGCTGCTGGATGATTCCCATGATCTTCAGTCACCTTTCTGACTCACTATGTGTTAAATAATGTTCATAATATTCTAATATTATCTAATATATCTAATAATCTAAACTCTATGCTTACAGTACAATGCTTCCACTAAAGCTATTAGTTTTCCCTTTTTTCATATAGATATATATATGTTGTTAAAAGCTTATGTTTAAGATGGACAACCAGTCAGTCAGTCTAAATGGAGAGGGAACAGAGCTAAAACAGCCTCACTAATGCCGAGTGTAAGATAATAAGAATCAATTTGAACCTAGAAAAAAACAAATAAAATAGGTTGATCTTAACAAAAATCGTCCAGTTTTAAATGTGTTTATCCTTTTTATATGCTCCACTTCTCCACCAGGTCTTAGGAAATTCAGCTTGGTACTTTCTGCTTCAGTCCAGGTAGACAGGAATGATCACATAAATTTAAGTTCAGATAATAATCTGGTAATATTTAATGCTGTACTGGGAAATGCTGAATGTATGATGCAGATGTCAAGAAAGTGCATCGCTGGCCTGAAAACAAGCAGATCAAACGGGAGAAATGCCTTTTCTTTTTTTAAAAGCCTTCCAGACAGACGTTGCCGTAGACAGATTTGTCGGTGGATGCAGAGCACTGACACTGCGACCCCATTTTCAAAAGCCCAAATAGGAAAGTGTTTTGTGTGGTGTCCATTTCCGTGAATTGATCAAACATGCATTAAGCAAACACTGTTACGCTGTTATTGCATTTTCACATACAGGAATAGAAGATGACTCGTACTGTGAGACACAAAGACATGGCCTGTGTTGGAATACCTGCTAGTTTGTGTCTCACGTGCAACTGGATTCACATTAATTTTTAATGCAGCAAACAAGAGGCCACAGAGAGAGCACTCTGACACCCTGAAGAGCCACTGTGAGCCCATCCTGCTGTTCATATTGAGCTTATTGGAAACGGACACCCCACTGGTGCACTGACACATATATGTTTTACTTATTACTTGTTAACACGGATTCTGTTTTTCAGCATTTTCTCACTGTCTCGCTTCTACTTGTGCTTCTTTGAAAGCGTGCTCATTTGTTGTGTTTGATCTCTCTCATTCTGCGTCCCTTTGACTAAGAACGGTGCTTTTCCAGTCACGCTCCAGTTGTCATTGACATATTGATCTCTTGAAGTCCTAAAATCAGTGCCATGGATTTTCTGTATGCGTTAGCGTCATGGCACATTAACTGTCCGTCCTGCACTTTATCGCCACTCTAAATGGCATATGGAGCACACCTTTGCAAATAACCTTGACTCTTTGCAGGGCTTATGCTTTTATTGCTTTCTGCTTTGCGCTATTTTCTATTTTACATGTTGCTGAAGAGCCGAGGAGCATATCGGGCATCGTAGAGCGTTGTTCTGTTCTTCGCATCACCTGCAGGGGTCAGAAAGCAATAACTCTTGGCTGCTAATCTGGCCAAATTCACTAACAGGCTGAGAATCAAACCTAGCTTTACTCTGTTCAAACGACATTTCTGCTAGTCACGAGAGAGAAAATTAAAAGCTGCACGTGATGAAATAAAATAGTCAGTTTCAAGGAGTACTGAGTTTTGTTTGTTGTTTTGTTTTTAATTTTTATCGTTTTGCATTTTTTAGTTGTAGAAATCCGATTCCTTAAGTGTGTTTTTACAAATAAATGGCTGCAGTTCATGATGATGCTTTTGCTTTTTGCATCCCACTGATGTCAAGATCACTCTCTGGTCTTTACCTTATAAGGTCAAATGCCTTCTTGTGAATTGGTACCATTTAAATAACATTTTATTAAAATGCATTGATAGAATCAGTGGCTTCAGGGGAACAAATTACAGTAGGAGTGTTGTTACCTGCTCTCACTCATTCACACTCTGATTGCGTAATAATGTCTTTAAAGGCAACTGACCCAAGAGAAGACCAGGAAACAATCCTCTGAAATGATTTATTGCGATTATAAAACGGTTAACAAGCTAGCCCTGTCTACTTTTATATTCTGTTTATTTATTTTTTTTCGTTATAAATTGATGTGATAAGGCACTGAATGGATTTGTGTATGATCCTACCATCATTCTACCAAAACCAGGTGTTGGGAATTGCTCAGGTTTGTAATTGATTAGAGAGCAGAACATAAACTTTAATAACTGTCAGCAATAACACATTTATGAGCAGGCAAAATGGAGTTCAGCAGCATCACAAAGACTAACTTGGTCTTCAAAATAAAATGAGCTTTCCACACTTTAAGCCGCCACCTCTTTCTGTGAAACACCCTCTGCTTCTGTGTTTTCTCCGTGGAGACGGTGCACATATTGACAGCTTTTATGACAGCCAGTGGAGAATACACAGAGCCGTATTGATGTTTGAGCGGAGCAGCTGTGGCAGCAGGCAGGTGGCCCAGATGGGCTTTGATGGCCGTGTTCCAGGTTTAACACTCCTGTGGGTGAGACGCGGGCCTTTAACTCATCTTTACTGCCCTGTGCAAACACCCTGGGGTCTTACCAGTGACCGTGAGGATAAAAACCAAGGGTCAGTTTATCATTGCTGTCAAGGCAATATCTAAATATCAGCGTGAGGATGCCTGCGGAAACTCTGACCTAATCCACTGGCTTAATCAGTCGGGGGCAAACATGAGACTTCCTTCAGAGTATAAGAAAGAATGATTTGAACGAGCACATAGATGTCGTGGTGTTATCAGCTAAAGTGACAGCAAACAGGCCTAATCTAAATGGAAAGGGCACTCATCGTCCTAAACAAGTATGGTCGATAATGCTTTTCACAGTACACAAAGTACCTATGATTTAACGTTACATAACTATAAATATATACATTTTACCGTGCAGCTATCTCTTTACGTAAATGGCCATTGTTATCGTAAACCGTGTGCACGTCGCCATGCCCTTAGCCACAGGAAGCCTTTAGAGTCTTTAGTTCTGCTTGTTGCTATTGAGTGTTGAAGACTTTTACTGTTATACTGTGATACTCTACCAACCCAGGCCAGAAATAACCATTAAAGTCATTTAAATTTCAGCTGTAACTGCAGAGCTAGGTACTGTTTTATTTTAGCTTTCCAGCAACAGATGATGCTTGTGAACTTATAGCACACTCAGAGGTAGACTGCCAACAATTTGAAATGACAACCGACCCCCAGTTTGGCTGTTTGGCTACATGTCAGAGCTGGCGTTTGTATCTCTGGCTGCTGTTTTAACCCCTTCACCACCCAACAGTCTATACATCATTACTCGCTTGTTTTACAGATTGTTGGGAGTTCAGAGGGTAGACTTCCAACTCTAACTATGCTCTGAAATCATATTATAGAAAATGAGAACATTTTAATAGATTTCTATTCGTTTTGGCTATTAGGAAGAATATACTTAACAAGTTATTACATAAAAAGCCAGTTGTGAAAAGTTCATCCGCCAGTGCTACATCACAACGCTCTAATTTTATAAGTATGAGACGCGTGTGACTTGTAAGCAAACTGATTAATCTGATGATCAAGATGGATGAAAGAGGCCACATCCTGAATCTTTTCACCTGTAATCAGCTCATGTGCCCACCAGAAAGTGAAAACAGAGGCGCTGGTTCTCAGCTTTGATGTTTACTATGCTTCCAGTTGTTGTGCCACTCTGAAGCTTGTCTTTGTCTCCTGCAGGGTGCTGCGCTAACCCTCTGTACATCTCCCTCTCTCTGTCTCTGCTCTTTTTTGCGCGTTGCCGTGTGCTGTGTGCAGATCGAGCCGCGGGGCTCTGCTGTCGCTTGGTGGTTCCCTGCCACAAAGGCATGCCCCGCCTCGCTGACCTGTCCGTCAAAACCAAAGACGTGTGGGAGATCCCACGGGAGTCGCTGCAGCTGATCAAGCGTCTCGGGAATGGGCAGTTTGGGGAGGTTTGGATGGGTACGGATCGAGTCGCCTCCTAGTAAGGGGGCCACTCGGAAGGAGCCACACAGAGCTGACGGAGACACCAGACACAGTCCAAAACACAGGCCAATAATCTGATGGGTTCGATCAAATGAGAACATGGGGCAAAAATGTTGGTAATTCTTAGATTGAGGGTGTTGCCAGTCAAATTGTCCTTGTTTTCCAAACTTTTCTGCCAAAATAATCTGGAAAAATCATCCAGTGTGTCAGGAAACTCTCACAGCCTAAAGATGGCCTCCTTCCATGTGTACCTCACTGCATGTTCCTTTCCCCTAACCCTGTTTGCCTTACCTCCCCCCCTCCCCTGTAGAGAGTGCGGATGGTTTGTGCTTTAATTTAACGGGCGTGTGTGTGAACTACATCCCTGACACTGTGGGCTTGAGTCATGATGCCTGGGAGATCAGCAGAGACGCACTTGAGTTGGAAGTAAAGCTGGGAACAGGATGTTTTGCCGATGTGTTTTATGGTAAGAAAATTCAAAACCAAACTTTGAAATTTTCACTCTGGCCCATCCCACAAGTACACGTGGAGTCTCCTTTATGCTCATCTATGTATTCATAATTGTGCCAAGAAGCTATTTTGCCATTTCACATGCAAGCTGGAACTTTCTTATCCCTCTCCAGCACTCCCACAGGATTTTTGTTTTAGTTTCTTAAGACATAAACTATAAAGTCTCTTTGAAAATCAGCTGATACCTATAAGAATAGTTTTCCACCCCACAGTGTATGTTTGCATTCTTATAATATTCCAGTTGAACACTGAGGTGGCCCTGAAAGGTGAAATGCATTGCAGCTTAAGAAAACACCAGCAAACAGAAAATACTCAGCAAAAGTACACACAAACACACACAACAATACTTTTTGTGTGCTTTTGCAGTATTTCTCTATTTGCTGATGGTTTCTCAGTTGCAGTATGTTTGACCTCTCTGGGCCACTGTAGCAGCAGGTTACCAGTCCTGACTTCCAAAATTGAAAGCACAGTCACGATGCTACAGAAGCCCACTCTGATATATGAGCTTAATCTTAAATTAAGCCCCTTAAAATAAACAAGTAGGTCAAATTTGTCTTTCCTAAGATTCTTGTATGTTTACTGTAAAAAATAATATAAAAAAGGTACTGCTTCAATAAAATAATTGAAGTCATCCATACCTTTACCTACATTCACACAGTATTTTGATAGAGTGCATATTGGAGGCATAGCCGTGCTGTGTTACAGTCACTGACATGTAACCAGTGAGGAGCTTACAGGCTTGCCTTTGTTGATCATCCTACAAAGGATTATCCGCTCCCATGTTGGCGTATTGTGACTCTTAAAGCCCTGCTGAATCTCTCTCCAAGCCTTTAAAAGCCATTTCAAATCAATGTCCGCTCCAAATCCCGTACACATTTAATTATCCTTCAGCCCAACCACTGTGCATGAAAGATTATTCCCTCAGTCTCTCGATCGCTTCCTGTCTTGCATGTTTATCTCGTTGTCATTTCAAAGCAAGACTTTCCCCATGTTTTTAAACTACAGTTGCCTCACACCTGCCAATCATGTCTTCGGGTTAGAGCACAGGGTTGTCAAGCTTGACTTTGAAATGACACGAATGCATTTTCCCACTGTACTGATGCCAGCTTCTGTGTACCAGGAACGTGGAATGGCACCACTAAGGTGGCAGTGAAGACTCTGAAGCCTGGCACGATGTCCCCAGAGTCCTTCCTGGAGGAGGCTCAGATCATGAAGAAACTCCGTCATGATAAGCTGGTGCAGCTTTACGCTGTCGTGTCTGAGGAGCCCATTTACATCGTCACAGAGTACATGGGCAAAGGTAGATGGAACACACCCACAATCCACAGCTGCTTACTTGCGTTTTTCATTGCACCCCAAAAGTGCTAGTTATTCACTTGTTAAAAAATAATTATTTTTATAAAATAAGAGTTGATGCAACAGTTTCCTGTTTCAAAATATGCAGTTTCTCTCGCTTTTACAAGCATCTTATACTATGTAGAGTGATTTTATTGAAGAAGAATAGAAGAATTTTGTCATCACCATTCAATTACGAAAAAGATGAATTTTTACAGAATTTCTGTTGAAAGAGAAAACTAATAATGGAGACACAAGCTTAAAGCTCTGTGTGACAAAAATGGGTTGTAAAGCAGTTGACCTTGCATTGCTTTTGGTTGCATGTCAGCGAGTTTGCCTCTCTCACCCTTGTGCAGAAACAAAGTGTGAGAGAGGAAAGGACTAACACCAAACAAGAGAAATAGCTCTTGGTATGGTTTTGTGCGTAAGCTGCAGACTCAGAAAACGTAACACAGCCAAGTTTTGCAAAGCAAAGTTAATTTCCATTAGTAGAAGAGTTTAAAGTTCTATGTTATGTTGTATGTTGGTTGTGTGACCAGCTCAGTCCAAGCCCCTGTATGTGTCTTCACTGACCACTATCTCAGTAAAAAGTAACCCCGGCGGAAGGGGCTACATGAATAGGATGAGGGACCTATGGATTCTTCGATACCCAACATCCACAATGACGGCGAAACAACTAGTAGCTCAGTGTTCCAATATTCGAAAGAAGGGACTGCTCTCACAGCTAGAGATTGACGAGGTACAACACAAATGCTACGGCAAGGAGGAGTCAGGACGCCAGGTCAGGGGGGCGATATCATCACCCCCACCCGAGATTGGGTACATAGCCCCAAGTGCGATAGGAGAAGGATCGTTGAGTGCGAGAGGAACTGACCTGAAAAATAGGATCATGGCCAAGCTTGAAACCTGGATCCCCCGTAGCCGGTTACCAAGATTACGTGAAGTACCCTCAGAAGGTCTGCTAGATGATGTTAATGCAGCACTACGGGCAATACCTACAACCACTAACAAGCTGATCTACAATACGGCAGCAGTGATCAGTGAGATGCTTGGCTACAAGTTGAACAGCGACAAGGGGCAGTACCCTCCATGGAGAAGGAGGCTAGAGGGCAAGATCAAAGTAGCACGGAGGGAGGTTAGCCAACTAACGGAGTTGCAGAAAGGTGCGACAAATAAGGTGCCTAAGAAATACAGCAAGCTGTCCATACCTGACGCCTTGGAAACTGCCAAGCAAAGACTCACAGCCTTGGCCAGCCGCTTGAGGAGGTACACCAGAGAGATAGAAGGCAGGAGAATAAACCAGCTGTTCTCCACAGAACCAGCAAAGGTGTACTCTCAGTGGCAAGGGAACAATAAGAGAACAGCACCACCAAGGCTGGAGACGGAGCAATACTGGAAGAGCATATGGGAGAAGGATGCAACCCATAACGGCAATGCTCAGTGGCTAGTGGATCTGAGGGCAGACCACAGCGACCTCCCTGAACAGGGTCCAGTAACCATCACAGTGGCAGATATCCAAGAAAGGGTCTCCAGTATGAAGAGTTGGACAGCACCAGGGCCCGACATGGTTCACGCCTACTGGCTGAAGAAGCTGACTGCACTCCACGAGCGTCTGGCAGCACAAATGAACCAGCTGCTAGTTAACGAGAGACACCCGGAATGGCTAACTGAAGGCCGGACGGTCCTGATCCCCAAGGACCCCAAGAAGGGACCGGTCCCCTCCAACTACCGACCAATAACCTGCCTCAGTACTACATGGAAGCTCCTGTCAGGCATCATATCGGCTAAGATGAACAGGCACATGGGTCAATACATGAGCGGGACACAGAAAGGAATTGGCAAGAATACCAGAGGCGCAAAACACCAGCTACTGGTAGACAGAACAATCAGCCGAGACTGCAAGACCAGACTGACCAACCTGTGCACTGCCTGGATTGATTACAAGAAGGCCTATGACTCAATGCCCCACAGCTGGATACTGGAATGCCTAGAATTGTACAAGATCAATGTCCCCACTGCTGTTCTGCATAGGCCTGAACACCCTCAGTGAGATCATTAACAAGACTGGCTACGGATACCGACTACGGAACGGAGCAGTTGTCAGCCACCTCCTGTACATGGATGACATCAAGCTGTATGCCAAGAGTGAACGAGACATCGATTCACTGATCCACACTACCAGGCTATACAGCAATGACATTGGAATGTCGTTCGGACTGGAGAAGTGTAGTCGGATGGTAACAAAGAGAGGGAAGGTAGTCAGAACTGAGGGAATGAACTACCAGAAGGCAACATTGCAGACATAGAGGACAGTTACAAGTACCTGGGGATCCCGCAGGCGAATGGGAACCATGAAGAGGCCGCTAGAAAAGCTGCAACCACCAAGTACCTGCAGAGGGTCAGGCAAGTCCTGAGGAGTCAGCTGAATGGTAAGAACAAGATCCGGGCCATCAACACGTACGCCCTGCCCGTGATCAGGTACCCTGCTGGGGTAATAGGCTGGCCAAAGGAGGAGATAGAAGCCACTGACATAAAGACAAGAAAGCTCCTTACCATGCATGGAGGGTTTCACCCCAAATCCAGCACCCTGAGGCTGTACGCTAAGCGGAAGGAAGGGGGCCGGGGACTGGTGAGTGTCAGCACCACAGTCCAGGATGAGACAACGAACATCCAAGAATACATTGGGAAGATGGCCCCAACTGACCGAGTGCTCAGTGAATACCTCAGGCAGCAGAAACCCAAGAAAGAGGAGGGAGACGAGGAACCATCATGGAAGGACAGGCCCCTGCACGGTATGTACCACCGGCAGATAGAGGAGGTGGCTGATATCCAGAAATCCTACCAGTGGCTGGACAAAGCTGGACTGAAAGACAGCACAGAGGCACTAATCATGGCAGCACAAGAACAAGCTCTGAGCACAAGATCCATAGAGGCTGGGGTCTATCACACCAGGCAAGACCCCAGGTGCAGGCTGTGTAAAGATGCCCCAGAGACAATCCAGCACATAACAGCAGGGTGCAAGATGCTAGCAGGCAAGGCATACATGGAACGCCATAACCAAGTGGCCGGCATAGTGTACAGGAACATCTGTGCCGAGTATAACCTGGAAGTCCCGAGGTCAAAATGGGAGATGCCCCCAAGGGTGGTGGAGAATGACCGAGCTAAGATCCTGTGGGACTTCCAGATACAGACAGACAAAATGGTGGTGGCTAACCAACCGGACATAGTGGTGGTAGACAAACAGAAGAAGACGGCCGTAGTGATCGATGTAGCGGTTCCGAATGACAGCAATATCAGGAAGAAGGAACACGAGAAGCTGGAGAAATACCAAGGGCTCAGAGAAGAGCTCGAGAGGATGTGGAGGGTGAAGGTAACGGTGGTCCCCGTGGTAATCGGAGCACTAGGTGCGGTGACTCCCAAGCTAGGCAAGTGGCTCCAGCAGATCCCGGGAACAACATCGGAGATCTCTGTCCAGAAGAGCGCAGTCCTGGGAACAGCTAAGATACTGCGCAGGACCCTCAAGCTCCCAGGCCTCTGGTAGAGGACCCGAGCTTGAAGGATAAACCGCCCGCAGGGGCGTGCTGGGTGTTTTTTGTTTTTTTTTAAAGCCATAAAAAGCATATATTGTGGCCTAAAAGTGAAACTTGTGGCCAGTTAAAAAAATGTCTGTCAAAGCACTTTGTTTCATTCCAGTCTGAAGAGTGAGCGCTCTGGAATGGCAAACCCTGCCTTTCAAAGAGAGTGGAGATGATTAAGGCCTGCAAAACAGTCCTTCAAAACACTGGGGTTCAGAGATGCCACAAGAAAGCGTTGTGGACGCGCATTAATCACCAGAGAATGCAAGAATGGAAACTTTGATGTACGTTGCTGTGTCTGCTGCGTGCAGAGCCTGCCATATCTAGGTCAGCCAATTAAGCTGGAGAGGAGTGCCTTTAAAAGAGCCGATCCACTGTGGAATTGTATGAGTGTAGAAGTTTATGTGGGGATCTTTTTAGGTCCACCAATCCAATATTTATTTTTGTAGCTGGCGAGCTTTTTGTGGCTTATTTCTAAGAGATATTCACCTGATTTTTCTTCAAGGTTATTTTACTTCAGATTTACAAACACTTCCTGTGTTCCTGTATTGCACAGGGCACGGAAACCAAAACTGATTTAATAAAGTTGTGTTTTATTTATTTTATTGTGCACATGTGTGCAACATAACATGTTTTTATGCCTACTCCAGGAAGCTTACTGGACTTTTTAAAGGATGGAGAAGGACGAGGGTTAAAACTGCCTAACCTGGTGGACATGGCTGCACAGGTATGCCACAGACTTCAGGTTATGGTCCTGAAAATGGTCCTGCTATGGCAGCAAAATCTGTTTGTGCAACCATAAATTCCAAAATATCCCAAAACCGTTAGGACACTGAATAAAATGTAAATATGCAATTCAATTCAGTTTGATTTATATAAATGTACACCCTACAATATGTGGTACTATGAAGTCTTTTAAGCTAAGATAGGGCCTGATTATTCAATATAATCACATATATTCTAATATGTGATTAGAATATGGTCTGACATTGGTTAGATTAGAATATATGTGATATATTTGAATAAATTTAAAATAGATTCTGGATTTAAAAGGGATCCAATGAAGAGAAGCCAGTACAGGAGAAATACGCTCTCTCTAGTATTCTCTGTTAGGATTCTTGCTCCAGCATTTTAGAACAACGAAAGGCTAAAGTCCGCCTCTAGTGGCCACTCCAGAAACTGCACTTCTGCATTGGCTTACTTTTTCAACCCCAGAACTTGTGCCAGTAATTCTACAGCTTTGTTCTTTATAAAATATGATTCTACACTGGTTTCAGTGTACCCTTCTTGTTGTCCTCTTTTCAAAACTGCAACTTTATGATTGCTCTAATCATGTGATTAGAGGACTTCATTAAGAGATAACTTGAGGGCTTCTATTGTCAATTTCTTTTTATTTGACCCAAATCTTTAGCAAATAGAGAGTCATTGAGAGAGAAGTTGAATCAAACCAATCCAAACTGCAACGACATATCTTACTGAGGGCTGTCCTATCAAAAAACAAGCTTTACCTACCATTAGATATAGATATAGATAAATAGATATAGATGCTATTAAATGTATTCTCGTGAAGTGAGAGCAACTCACAGTTGAGACAGAAATTTCTTTAGCTATTGTTGCCTTCTGTGCTGTTCTCAAGGTGGCAGCAGGTATGGCCTACATTGAGAGGATGAACTACATCCACAGAGACCTACGCTCTGCTAACATCCTGGTTGGCGACAACCTGGTGTGCAAGATCGCCGACTTTGGCCTGGCAAGGCTCATCGAAGACAACGAATACACGGCTCGACAAGGTAGGGCTTCTAACTCCTTTCCAACTCGCTCAGAAACGATGTTAAATGCACATACTTAATGCTCCCACTCACACAAGCTCACATGCTGCCTGACTGCATTAGATCATGGAGGAAATTCGCTCTGGGAGTTGCAAGCTTTGCATTACACCCACAAGAAAATGACTAGCCAGCACAGCCAGTCAGCTCCAAATATTTTTCTCAATAACACAGACATTGAGGGAAGACACTCCCTGCCCCAGAGACACAGAGAGATTTTAAACTGGACATCATGTTACTTCACTATTGACCCTTGAAGCCTTTGAGATATTCAGATATCAGGTTGTGCTAGCTGTTCCCTGATTTGGAGAAAACATATTTGTACATTCTGCATTCTGGAAGTATAAATAAATATCCACAGACCTTTTTCTGATCTAATTGCCATTTCATCCATCAATCCATTTTCATCCGCTTACCCAATTCGGGGTCATGGACAAAGTGGAGCCTATTCCAGCTACCGTAGGTGAGAGATGGGGTACAGCCTGGACAGATCACCAGTCTGTCTCAGAGACACCAAAACGTTGCTGTGCCCTCATAAAATAATTCTTGGGTTTAATCCTTTTAATTCAACAAAGGAACATTTTCTTCCACATTTGAACTTTAAATGTGCAGAAAGACAGTTTCATGCAGAATTATGGGTCATGTTAGATTAACGTTTATAACAAATGTACGTGTCAGCACTCAGAATACTGTAAATATCGTCATTTCCCAGCTGGTTAGTTGAAGCTCATAGCAGCTGTTCATGCCATTTCTATGTGCTCAGCAGATACTGTCATTATGTTGTAATTTCTTTCCTCCCTTTGACAAATGAAGTCATTTTGTTGCACACATGTTCTTTGCTCTCTGCTAGATGCTTCACTTCACTTTTAAAAGTCAGACCTCTGATGTTTAATCTCTGGTCTCTAATTTCCTTCCTGACTTTTCCCAGGAAGTACTTTTAAAGTTTAATCAGTTACAATCAATGACAGCGTGTGAAGGGGAACCTAAGAGAAAACGTGAATGTTCCTTTTTATCCTGTAAATTTTTTTACAGGCTGTATTGCTGGTATCAAATTTGTACATGTTAGCATTGTTCACTTAAAAGAGAAAGGCCACCACATATACAATAATATGCATTTACACACATACACTCACACACACACACACACACACACACACACACACACACACACACACATGTATATATATGTATATGTGTATATGTGTGTACTTTAAAGATAAATTCATCAAGCTAGTTTAAAATGATAAGGGACTGTGAAGGCCCAGTATAACAGAAAAAAGGATCATGTTAAACTGAATAAACCTGAAGTGTAGACATGCTCTCCTCGTTAATACTAATGTGGTCTCACTGCTCTCCTTCAGGTGCAAAGTTTCCCATCAAGTGGACCGCCCCAGAGGCCGCGTTGTACGGGAAGTTTACCATCAAGTCAGACGTGTGGTCGTTCGGCATCCTGCTGACGGAGTTGGTCACCAAGGGTCGGGTGCCTTACCCAGGTAAGGAAGGGGAAGGATCAAACGGTGCAGTAGAAGCTAAGCTCTGCTCGCTCAGCTGCTTTCACCTTGAGCCGGTCAGTCTACACTGATTAAGGGGCTCAATAAAGGGGAACTGCGAAACACTGAGCAGTTACCAAAGTACACACAGCTATCACAACAGGCAGCTCCTGCTGCTGTTTATGGGATTAAAATGTTCCTTTACGCTTGGGTAACCTTCGTTTCCCTGCCAGAATATGAGCTAACCCTTAATTACTTCTGCTGCCCTGTGGGACAAGATACATTTTACACAGAAACAAAAAGAAAGAGAGTGGGAGAGGCTGGGGCGTACTCCGTATACAGCTCCATGCAGGGAGGGGGAACATGTTTGACCAGATGGTGCTGGTGGGCTGGTTCTGCTGTAGAGAGCAGGTGAGGATGGTTAGCTTGCAAGTGAGCTGAGGGAAAAGCAGCACCTTAACAGCTTTATAAGGTAGTGGACAAAATAGCAGAAAAATGGACTCAAGAAAGAGAACTATCCTACCCAGGAGACACTTGAGATGAAGATTATTGCCAGATTCAGTTAAAAACTGGAAGGTTTCTCAGATCATCTGGAAAGAGACCCCGTAGAATTCAGCTGTTTTTAAAAAGGGAAAAGACATCATTTGAATTTATATTGAATTTTATCTGATCTCAGGGTCAAAATTATACAACATCAGTAAAATTTGGTTAAATGTCTCGTGGCAAGTTTCACTTCAACACTTTTGGGAGCCAACAACAAGCTTCTAGCATACTTCAGACTGGATATTTGACTGTTCATTGAAGTAGGTTGGCATGAAGCATAGTCCACAAATTTTAATAGGCATGAGGTTGGTGTGTTGGGAAGGCCTCTGTGTTAGAACACAGTTTCAACTGTCTGGCTGTCTGGTTGGAGAATTTGGAGGTAGTCCATTATTCCGTTCACTTTGTGCAATGTACCACGAGCCTCTAGCAGCACAACATCCCAAGAGCATGACGCTACCACCACCATGCTTGACACTGTTACAGAGTTCAGCTTTGCCTCATCTTTACTACTACAATAATATCTCTCGTCATTGTGGCCAACTAGTTCAATTCTTTGTCCCATTTGACCATAAAGCTTTTCTCCAGAAGGCATTTGGCTTCAAATTTTAGTCAAGCACTGAGGACAATGACTGTGTGTTTGAGCAGATTCCAGTTTTTGGCAGGTTTCGAGCCACAGTGGATCGTGAGTTGTTCCTAAACAACCTAACCAATGTTAGACCATCAGAATAACTTTTACTTGAGTACAGTTGTTTCAACTGATGATCTGAATCAGCACTTGTCTAGAAATGGCTCCAGAAGACCTTCCCAACTTGTATAAATCTACAATTCTTCGTCGATGTTCACTGAGTTCCTTGTCCTTTCCCATTGTTCTGTATTGGTCAATATAAGGCTGCAACAATGCATTGAGTAACTCAAAAAGATGGTGAGCTCAGGTGGAGTCAAAAAAGGGGTTTTCTAGCATCCAGAACAACCAGCTGTAATCAACATTCAAATCTTTACTGAGAAAAAGCCGACAGGAATCCTTCATCAAAGCACCTGATTAACAACCTCCAACGTGAAGAAAAGCAAACTTTGTAGCTGCTTCCATCCACTGCTGTGTGTCTGTTTGATCACCTACTGAAAAGAAAATAAGCAAAAAGAGAAGAACACAGTAGGGAGACCACAGCAGCAACCAACATAAGCATAAGTGCCAGTAAATAGTGAATATTGAATGTTACTGAGGAGCACTTAAGACCGACAACGCACGACATGTTCAGACTAGGCCATGTTTTTCAAAACTTTAGTAACATTATTTTGTAGATTTTGCTTTCTTCAGTTAGAGGTTTTAATTAAACAGATCTTCATTAAACAACCCTTTGCAGATTCAGCACGTTAAGAACTGATTTTTTGAATTTGATCACTGCGTGATCCCAGGCAGAGCTCCCGAGCGCTCTTTCTCACCTGCTTCCTGCATTTAATTTTCAGGTATGAACAACCGAGAGGTGCTGGAGCAGGTGGAGCGGGGCTACAGGATGCCGTGCCCACAGGACTGCCCCATTTCGCTGCACGAGCTGATGCTACAGTGCTGGAAGAAGGACGCAGAGGAGCGGCCCACCTTTGAGTACTTGCAAGCCTTCTTGGAAGACTACTTCACAGCCACCGAACCTCAGTACCAGCCCGGGGACAACCTCTAACCCACCGCTACCACCCCCCACACCCTGTTCTTGCTTTCTCTCTCTGTCTCTCTCTCTCTCTCGGGGTCAGCTCGAGGCCTGGACACGATTAGCTACAGCAGTGCTATATAAAAAACAAAAACAAAAAAACTATGGATCCTTTTCAGCCTGGCCTTTTTATGTTAGGGATGTGTACAGCTTCCTCAGCTCAACTTGAGTTCCAATACAAACCCCCTGACGACACCGCCCTCAGTCTCCGACACGCCCCCCTAGTGTCTGAACTCTGTAAATGCCATAGTTAACAAGGCTGATGGAACTGGGGTTAACTGGGGGTTGTGCTAATGCAGTTCCTTGTATTCAATGTAAATAAGAAAAGCTTGTTTTAGTTTGTCTGCTTCCGTTTCAGATTTTATTTTCTTCTGCACAAAAGTAATAATAATGATAAAAGGAAGTCAAGTACCTGAGGAGGCACAGTTAATCTGTATGTGTATTATACTGTAGCTTCTCTATTATTTTCTAGAGATTGAATTGGAAGGCTCTATATTTTTTTCTCATTTCCTATAAAAGAGAATTCATCGCTTTATTCTCTACTTTTCAGTTACACGTGTTATTGCATAAAGTTTCTCCTGGTGAGCATGACACAGTCCACTTTTTTTTTCTTTTTTTTTGCCTTCCCGTCACAAAAGCTTCTAGTTAGGCTGCTGCTGCTGCAGGTTCTTTTACAAACGATCTGCCACATTTTTGTAAATCACAGCAACGTACAAGGATTTTGACATATCCCTCATTGCTATTTGGGTGAAAATGTTTCTGTCTTTATACCACTGGTGTGTTATTTTGTAGCTGGGAGACAAGAAAGATTTTCATTTAAGAGTATAAATGTCTTTGATTGAGAATCTTCATTTGGAAACAGATCGTGGGGTTTTTCCTCCTGCACGTCCTCCACCCGAGCCTGCAGGATCAACAGGCTGCACCTGAACCAGGACCATCTTACCTCCTGAGCTGCTTCTTCTTTTATGTTTAAGTGACACGATTATATTGAGTCTTTGATTTTATTTAACCCTTTTAGGTGATCCTTCGAGAGACATTTGGAGTATATGATCAGGGGAGCTCTGGACCAGTTCATGTGACAGGAGTCTGAATGTGAAACGCATTGAAAATAAATGGAAACCAGCTCTGGTCTGGTCTGGTCTTAATGCAGATGGTATCAAAGCCTTTGGTAAATCCTCATTTTTCAGTTGTACAGCTAAATGGGTTTTAAGTGTCGCTAACTTCTCTCCTTTGTATCTTTCATTTCCATTTTTTATTAACATGACTCGTTTTGTTAATTCAGTGATTTGGCATTTGGAACTCAGAAAAGACCAATAAACATTTTACACTCTTTCCAAGACACTTATTATGACCAATGCCAGTGTTTTACATGTGTGTGTGCACCTGCCTGAGAAACCAAGAGAAACTAAATGCTCACAGAGCAAGAGAGCCAGTGGCAGCCAGGCCCTACTTTCCCTGTGCCCTCACACAACTTGAAGTGGTCAAAAGGTGGAGCTGAAAAGAGAGAAAAAGAAACTAAAAATAGATGCAGCAAAATGTGACAAATTAACTGCCATGTTAGTACCAGCACAACTGGTAACAAGCCCTCACAGTCACAGGAGGCTGCTGTTGCTAGCAGCAGAGCAGGAGGAGGAATCTTATTCTGGATCTTGTTGTGACATATACTCTAAAAACTAAAGATTTTACAGTATTCCCTGAAAACCTTCATTTGTCTGATAATTTCTTAAAAACATGGATTACACAGCAGTAGCAAATACATTACATTACTGTAGATGTCTTTCTGAAATTGCTGTAGCTAAGTCAAGGATATAATCCGCCTGCTGTTATCCTCTTGAATGAAATGTGCCAACACCGTGGGAGTTTAGTTTAGGTAGCTGCTCTGCTCTATGCCTGATTATCATGTTAATAGTGTGACATTCTCACTGCGTACGATTCTGCCTGGTATGCAGTGAATAACTTCAGTAATCCATTTCCATTCCTACAAGACTGCTCAAAGAAGTCCTACCATTAAATAATGTGTCAATCTTAAATATGATAAGTCTGTGGGCTATGTACCATTAATATGTACCCCTACAGGCCTTTAAGCTGGCAGTAATTAAACCATTACTCAAAAAGATTTGATCCAGCTGTCTTAGCCAATTGTAGGCCAGTCTCCAACCTTCCTTTTATCTCAATAGTTCTTTAAAGAATTGTTGTAAAGCAGCAACAGAGGAATGGTTTATTTAAAGAGTTTCAGTCAGGTTTAGGACCTCATCACTCAGAAGGTTAAAAATTATCTTCTTATGACCTGTGACAAATAGACCTATCTCTTTGCTTGTCCTGCTAGACTTCGGTGTAGCGTTCGATACTGTTGACCGTATTTTATTACAGAGATTAGAGCAGGCCGCAGGTATTAAAGGTCCTGTGCCGCACTGATTTGAATCATATCTCTCTCCAATAGACTCCAGTTTGTTCATGTAAATGGGGAGTTTTATTCACACACTAAGGTTAATATTGGAGTTCCACAGGGTTCCATGTAGGACCAGTTCTGTTTGCATTATACATGCTTCCCCTAGGTCACAGGTGTCAAACTCCAGTCGTTGAGGGATGGGGTCCTTAAACTTTTGAATGTGTCCCTGCTGCAACACACCTGAATAAACACCTGAGGTGGTAATTCAGCCATTTAATTGATGTTACAGCAGCTCATGAGTGAATAAACATGGTGCAATAAAAGTACTTTTAGAAGTAGATTTTTTTCAAAAACTTACATATATAAGTAGGATTAAAGCAGGGGTCGGCAACCCTAGGCACGCATGCCCGAAGGGTTAACTGATGGCACGACCATAGTTGGACAGGCCATCGGGCATACCAGGCATTTGCTCGGTGGGCCGATGATTTTTTTTTTTTTTTTGGAACGGTATAAACAATGAAAGGTGGTGGATTGGCCAGACGCTGGCCGGTGTGTAAAAATAACTCAGTTGTTTGGTGGTGGCTATGGCGGAGCTTCCACAGATTCAGTAACATTAACAAGTGGTGGAGGCCAGCAGGTGGCTGGGGGAGAGGGGAGGCAGGAGGAGGAGAGACCCAAGGCAGCCGACGGTCCGAGTGTCAGGTGAACTGAACTTCAGGTAAGAAGTTATGACCTGCAGTCTATCTGGGTCAGATATAAACCAGGTGTATATCTGAGTGAATCATAATGCAATCATATGGCACACTTACTTCTGAGGAAATTTTAAATGGCACTCATCATCAGAAAGGTTGCCTACCCCTGGATTAAAGTCACTGAAAGTGCAGGTCTCTGGCTCACCAACTGGTAACACTACCATTAATGGCCATTAATGATTATTGCGCCTATGTTTGACAAATCAATGTCTTCTATGTGAAAGGTATCACTTCTTTTCCATGACAACAAATTTTCCAAACTCAGCTAAAGCATTCTGTTTGTACACTGCTGTTTGATTTATTGATCAGTAGGATTTGAAGGCAGAAAAGAGGACAGCTAGTATGAGTACAGTAAAGAGATTTGCTAACTTTTTGGAAAAAAATCAATAAATAAATCAGCCATACAGCTTGTGAAACATCTGTTTAAATCTTGTTGAATTTAATTGGCTAAATTCACAAAAAAGCAGTTTTAGAGTAGCACCACATCTCACCTGATCACAGCCTTATAAAACAAGTTATGTTACTTATTTCTAATTACTTTAATCACACTGTACAGCTTGTCATGGCTAACAGATGGATTCAAGCGCAGACAGCGTTCTGGCAAGCAATAAAGGTGACAAATTATTGACACAAGAGTGAAACCACAGTGATTTATATATACAGTGAGTGGGGCAGGGGTCCAGGGCTCCAGGGGATAGAGGGGAGGAAATCCATGCTCGCTCTTCACTCAGTCCAAACGCCGCCACTCCTTTTCAAACGCACACTCACTTCTCCTCAGCCACTCTCGCTCCAATTTCCACTTATGCCGACACGCTCAGGGATCACAGGTAATGGTGGGTTGAATATATGATTGTTTGTGAGTGGAATTAAAGTTGAGCAGCACCACCATCCAAAATAATTTGCTAATTTTACTTTGGGAGAGTTTAGAGCTTAAAAAGTCAATGCTGCCAGTGAGGAATGGGAGCAGCTTTGATGTTCCATCAATGTGCAACCTACCATTTTAGACGGACACCAGCTGCAGAATCAGTACTACATTCAAAAGGAGGGAGGCACATCTTTTTAAAAAGAAAAATCTGCCTTGAAATTTTGCAATTTAGTTGAGCTCAGCACTGCAATGGTAATATGCAAAGCACACAATAATGTCCTAAAGTGTATTCTCAAGTTTTTCAAAATTAGAGAGACAACATACTCAGAGGAAGTCAAAGGAAAAGTTATGTTCCAAAAAGCAAGGATTAGGACAAAAAAGGAGATGTAAATGTGCCTGTGTCATCCAGGTCATCGTAGTCTAAGGAGCTTGGAAACGTTTCACCTCTCATCTGAGAATCTTCTTCAGTTCTAAGACTATAATGGTGGAGAGTCCCAGATTTAAGATGTAAATGTGTTAGAGGATAAACTTGTAGAGTAATTGTGATGAGCAATTCACTGTAAATTTACAAAATATTATCAGAAATCTCAGAGTTTCATTTCAAATTCATATGACTTTCTATTTCAGTGGAGCTGTCCAATGAAAAGGTTTCACAAACCTGCATAGTGAGGAAGAAATAAATTCTGTCTATTTTTTTTGCTTGAAGTTTTTTCCTTCAAAACACACGAGTGGGAGGGGGGTCATTTCAGTAACTTAATTTGGTTTGTAAAGGCGTGTGTTATAAGTGCTGCCAGAAATGAGCTTCCACTGTGTAGGAAAATTCCTTTCAACCGTATGTCAGGTGGTGTGACTCCCCCCTCCCAAAGCCTTATTGGAGCAGCAGGTGGAGCTCCCTCAGCATCTCTCCTTCATATTATCAATACCATTGTCTTTGTGGACTCATAACCAGCTGGGATGCATCTCTGTGGAAAAACTCCCCTTTATGTGGCAACTTTATAGCTAAAAGGAGCACAGCAATCACATCCTGCAGAAACTAGGTAAGTCTAATTTAGTTCACTTTAATAGTAAAGACTGCTATATTCATACAGAGTTTTGAAGCTTCTAAAAGGTAAAAAAGGATGAAAGAATAAAGCTATATGTATGGTTCTGTATGTCATCAAGATTACAGTGGATCCCTAACTTCTCTCAAGTAACACAGGGCCGCAGACAAGCAATTTCCAAGTGACAGAGATTTGAAGAAAACATAACTTTCTTCAGAAACCATTAATGCTTTGTTTTAGTTACACCCAGATGAAACCCACCTAACACAGTAGGCCAGCTTTCATGTAGAGTTATTTTGAGTTTACAACAAAGTAGCCTACAAAATGTAAATCTATTTTTAGCAGCTTAAACTCAACAGTTGTCATCATGTACAATATGTTATCCTAACAGTTACACCTAAAACTTTCCAAGTAGGTCTTAAAAAGCTGCACAATGTGACGCCCTGAACATTATTTGTCTTACTGTACATCCAGTGGTTTTATTGCAGGTATTAGCATGTGAGCAAACAATGGAGGGAGCCACTTTATCCATCTTTGTTACTATCCAGAAGATCTACTACCCTTTACTTTGTGTCATCGGCATTCCAGGTTTGTATTGCGTTTGGCTTTCCACGATCTATCAAGAATAATGGACATCAAAATATAACAATGCACAAGACAAGTAGAAATAGAAATATGACATTGCGTATTTAGCTGCGGACGAGGATTAGGGCCACTGGAAAAAAGAAAAAGTGGGCACATCTTTTTTTTCTTCTTCTCCAGAATTCTGAGAAAAGTTAGAATTCTGACTTTAATCTCAGAATTCTGGGAAAAAGTCAGAATTCTGAGAAAAAAGTCATCTGAATTATTTTTTTCTCAGTCTTCAAGCCTTTGTCGCGTCGTTGTGATGTAATCGGCCTACAAATGCGGCCTCAGGAGGATGTAGCCTCTGAATTTGGACACAGCTACTCTGTAACCAACAACATTAGCTAACTGATGTATGCTAGCTACCAAATCCTTGATGAAATCCATGAGATGAAGTTTCCTAAATAGTTCCTGAATAGTTAAAAATGTGTGAAAACTGGACATCAGATTAATTTTGCTACTTACTGTATCTTGTGGATGTGTACAATATCATATGCATCCTTAGTTTTAGCTTTTATCTTTGACCAAATGATCAATAAACGAGTGTGGGCCTGTGTTCCTACTCTTTGTTCTAGGAAACCTCTTCACATTCTACATGATCTGTTTCCGTAATTGTGGGATGTCCAGCACAGCCATCATCTACCTCAGCTGTCTAGCTATTGCTGACATTTTCTACTTGGTGTGGGTAATTCTTATTGACCTAACTCTCGCCTTCTGGACCCTGCAGCCCTTCTGGCACTCTTACCCCTGGTGTAGCATTCTGGGATTTTTGCAGTATGGGTCACTCTACAGCTCCTCTTGGATTGTGGTGGTGTTCACCATCGAGCGTTACTTGGTCCTCCGCAGCACGGCTGTCAAACAGCATTTGTCACAAACTAGGGTCACTAAGCTTACCTGCATAGCTATTGTGCTGGTATCCCACCTGGTCTCTGTGCCTCTGGCTTGGATCAATATTGTCACACCTGTGAACCTCACAGTGGATGGAGAGAACATCACATTGCCCAGATGTCTATACCGCAATGAGACCTACACTACTGTTATAGTGTGGATAACTACATTCCTCTCAGGAGGAATTCCGATCGTGTTGGTTATCATTTTCAATTACCTCATTGGGTACCATTTGTGCAATGCCAGTAAGCTCTTCACTAAAGAGGAGTATCGTGTCATGCAGGGTAAAAGCACGAGGGGCATGTTGAGGAGGACCATTCTCCTGCTGGGAACCGTCTCTGTGGCTTTTGTTGTGCTTAGCCTTCCTCGTTTTGTCACGTATTGCATCTTGAGGACCAACTACAATAATGAGAATTTTAATAGAAATGACTACAGCATTCCAATCAACGTTGCCGGAGACATTGCCAACATGCTGCAGAACCTGAACTCCACCACAAACTTCCTACTCTACTGTATGGTCAGTCGCCGCTTCCGGCAAGAGCTGGTCCAGGTACTGACTTGTAATGAGAAGGCACTTGAACTGGGCTCTGTCCTCACAAATACTACCATGAAAGTTTTTTCAGTGGTGGATCATAAGGCTTCATATTCCAGCAACCCTGTGTCTGTGGTGCTAACCAGTTTAAAACCTACAGAATAGAACGAACTGTGAATCAAGCCGTGAATCAAGGTACACTTACCTACTTTTATAGGCTGTATCCCCGGAAACTCATCAACTTCGATATTAACCTAAAGCCAGAATGATGTGTTTGGTTGGTTTACACAGGTAGAACAGTATCAGCATATACGCAGATGGTGTATATGAAAAACTTGTTTAACATAATATATTGCAAAAACAGATACTTGGGACGAATTCTGAAAAGGTGTCAAAATGTCAAATGAAGTGAGAGGACTTGAAAGAAAGATTGAAATACCTATGTTGGTGTCATGGCTCTCAATACATACAACAATATTAGATTGCAGCAAAAGCCCAAATTGGACAGATGGATGACCTGCTCTGAAACACCTCAACAATTTCTTGATTGCTATGAAGTTATACATATGTCCCAAAAAGCTGAATCCAACAGATAAACAGATATTTTGTGAATTAATGCCACAGATAAGCCTCTATTTCTTAAAAAAAATTATGACTGAGATTTAAAAATTTATTTTGTATTCAATATGACCCAAAATGAGTGACTGAGCCCATAAACTTAACCTCTCAAAACGTTTTCCTTCTAAGTCAGAAAGCCATTTTTCCATGGACTTCTATGGGACTGGGAGTCCTTTTGCATTCACAGCTATCGTCATCAGGTGGACTTGAGACAGAAGGCAGGTTTAAGGAACTGCATATTGGCTGAATTTTTCCAACCGGGGTCCTACGTCTATGTTTTTACTGTATGTGATGCCAACATATAAAGTACATCTACTGACATCGTCACCAACAGTCACTGGTTACTAAAGTTACATTATTAACCCAGAAGGTTGATTTTGGGCACTCTTGTTGTTTTAAAATCAACCTTCTGTACTACTGAAGGGTGTACTACCAAGGAAATAAGTCAGGCTTTCTTTGTATAAGCTGACTTGACAAAACCTAAAACCCCAGTCAGAGATGAGAGATATCACGCTATAATTTCTGCAACTTTCTCTGTTGAGGCGGCCTTTCTTTGCTGTGTCATATGATCTTTTTCCATACAAAATTATCCCTATGAATTCTGCCTATCATTCACAGTAGAGCTCTGGAACTTTAAAACTGGCCTGTACCTTAATAAAGGCGATGTGGAAATTTAGTTTGTTGGCAGAAGTTAAATCAATTTTATTGATTGACAGGTGCTCTTTGTGTGTGTTCTGCATTCTACTAACTGCGCTGTAAAAGAGCAGCAGATCAGAATGCAAGTGCATATGCAAGTCCAGCCGTTTGTAAAAAGAAATCCTGAACATAACCCACTCCTGTTCAGGTTAAATTACCACAATTTTTTAGTCAGGTAGAAAGAAAGCCACTTTCATGACAAACAACTTAAAACAAGACTTTCTTGCTAACCTAGTAATCTAGCTTAATGACACACCCCTCTTGGTTTCTTCTTCCAAGCACAGGAATGACCAGTGTTGAACATCAGAAAGAATGCAAGTTTAAGATATTAAACTAGTTCTCTTTTCAGACCCAGAAGTTACTGCATTTTTTCCCATCCACACAAAAACATGGTATGCATTTTGCTCAAAGAACCATTATATACAACCTTTTGCCCGACTGTGGGCCTTTGTCAATACAGTTTATTTATAAAACAAAAAAGGAAAATCAGACTTGGGTGTGATATGGATCATGTCTAGTTATGAAACAAAAACATGTTCTTGTTTGATGGCCTTGAAAATGGGTCACTGTACCGTTTTATACATGCTGTAGTATATGTTCTTTACCTGTCAAGTCCTGTGTATCCTTTTCCCCCCTGCTGCTTCAATTTCATTGCTTCACAATGTGTGATGAAAACAAAACATGACACCTTTCCAACAAAACAGTTGAATGTGGCTAGCTGCAGCCTGCCTACCTGGTTGAAGAAGCAACCTGATTGGCAGCCCTGGAGTTCACGCTCCACACCTTTTGCATAAATGGGTCACGAGACTTCCAGGATTTGCATAAGACAGGAAGGAACAAGCAGCGGGAATGTTTCCTGTTTGCCACAAAACAGGTTTGTGCTGAGGCTGAGCAGCTTTAAGCGAAGGTAGGTGTGAAAACACATTGGCTTTGTTCTTTAACTTGTAATGTCAAACACCATGTTAACTTTTGACTCTTTTTTTTAGTTATTGTTTAAAAAGAAATACCTGGCATTGCTTTTGATGAATGATTCTGACCTTTGTACTTGTTTGTCACGATCAGGTTATGCTTCAACCCACCTGTAGAGATCCTCCGTTTTCACTTGTTTCAGTGTGAAAAATAAAAGAACACATGAATACTTCTACCGAGAAGCGTTTGCCATATTAAGGGTAATGCTTTTCCCTGTGGTTCTAGTCTCAGTTTGTAACCGCCATGTTGATTTTATGTAGGGCGTTTTGCTGTGTGTGTGTGTATGTGCGTGCGTGTGTTTTTGTGTGTGTCTGTCTTTAAGGTGCCATGTTGCAACAGATTATTTTAACACTGCTTTCATTTTCACCACAGAGGCCAAAGACACTTTTAATTGGTAAAATAAAATTAAAAAATGGACCCTTATAAAGGTAGGAAGGCACAGACACAGAGCTATCAGCTTGCCAAAAATGCCATTTTAAGTGAAGTGAGTAAAAACCTGTTGATCTTTTCCTTCTTGCTTTCAGGGCCTTGTCCCCATCATAGCATTCCTGTTGAAATGGGTGAGACTCTGGACTTGGAACGGCTCCCCCCATGTGAACAGTGTAACGCACACACAGAGACCGTCAAAAGGCTAGAGGCCCGTGAATTTGAGCCTCCACAGCGGGCAGCACAACAAGTGGGCTTGAGTAAATTCCCTGAGAACCAGTATAAGCACCAGTTTCGCATTAACTCCCCAGCAGCACCACTCTCGGGACACGTGAATGCCCCATTCATGGAAGATTTTTGGCATGTTAGCCTAAGACAGAAAGTGCAGTATAAGCAAGACCCCATAGGCCCTTCAAGCCAGCACCGGAGCCACTCTGTGGACGATGCAGAGTACTTGGAGCCCCCCCAACCGCTCAAATCGGACTTCAACAGCATCAACTATGTTAAAATGCCAATTCCACATATGCCATGTGAGTATGTCAGTGAATTACCACTGGATTGTTTCATTTAAGTAGATCTGAAAAATTATCCAATATTTACACAGAACACCGTAAAAGAGGTCACAAATTAAAGGAAAAATAATCTGTACCTTAATCCCTTACAATGTCTCAGTTTTTGCTGACATGTTTGGAGTCCACAGATTTACGTGGAAAACAAAAAAATACGTAATCCATAGGTTTCTCTACTGTTTACTGAAACCTTTCAGCATAAACAATCACACCCACAACTTTAGGCCTGTGAAGAAAAAAAAAAAATCCAACCAGGTGAGCAGGAAAACAAATTCACACAGAAGTCAGCGCTGTTGTGCCACATTCTAACAGGCTGTAAAAATGTTAAGCATTTTAAAATGGGATTCTATAGGGACTGACAAGCTGGTGAACTGTAGCTTTTAGCTTCCTTTTTCAGCCCTGTTTGTTGATACTGTGTCATAGGACACTAAAACACCAAACTCATGCCCACTTTAAGACATCTTTACTTTGCGGCTGGCGCTCAATAACATGGAAACATCGAGTGTCCCATAACAAATGATAACTATAATTGGTCATATTGTGACTATGAATTTGACATATGATATTGAATGTCACTGAAAAAAATTGGTTGTAGGCAGCAATCATTTAAAACCATAATTTTAGCACTCAAGAACAAACAGTAAATGTGCTATTGCATTCCAGAAGCAGGACAATCTGCATCTCATTTCTGCTAAACCATCTGAAAGAGGAACTTATGTCTGCTCCTCTGTGTCTGTCTGCAGGCCACATGCCAATGCAGGGAAGCTGTCTGAAACAGCGCGCGTGCTGGCCTCCAGCAAACCTGTGCGGACGCGATAATTATTGTCATCAAGACCCGGGTTACCCAGCAGCCCGACACCAGGAGCCTCAACCTCACCAGAAAATGTTTGTCATTATGATCTACTAATTCCAGCATTGGTTCACTGGTGGAATACTTTCCCCAATACCGTATGTTGTGAGTCACTCTGTGGTCATTTCTCATCATTTCCCTCCACAGGAATCTCTCTCAAAATGGGCAGCAACTTAAAGGTGCTCTTAATGGTCACTGTGGTTCTGCGCCTCCCTATGCAACACCTCCTCTAGACGTGATGCATGAGGTCAGCGTGGGTTGCTCCGACCTTGCAGGCGCAGGATCAGGCACGAAGGAGATCAGGAGGACCATCAGTCTTCCTGAGGAGTGCAGTAAGTCCCACCATGTGCCAAAGCATGCATCATTCCCTTCTGTTTCATGTTTCCCTTCTGTTCAGGATAATGACTGATGGGTTTTTTGTTTTCTGTTTTTCCCCTCCCTCATTGACAGGAAGAGTTTTTATCACATATTCAGTGGACATAGCCAAGGAAATGTTCATGTTTGTTAAATTTCTCGTGGACCAAGGCTTTAGACCCTCAGTAAGTCCATCAGCCTTTGATTTCCCGCAGATGCTCACTCCACTTCAAATATTCTCACTCGCTCTGCCTTTCCTCAGCTCGACATGTTTGACAGTTCAATCCGAAGCATGGGTATCAACCAATGGATGGACCGTTTTCTGAATGATGTAAGTGTGACGGCTGAGTTTGATTAGGCAATTCTTCAACTCTTATCACAGCTGTGCTGAAAAATTGACAGTGAGGATTGTTTTGACAGAAATCAGTGCTGATCATTGTGGCCATCAGCCCCAAGTACAAAGCGGATGTGGAAGGAGATGGAGTCGATGAGCATGGCCTGCACACAAAGTACATCCACAACCAGGTAAATGGCCTCTTAGGAACTGAGAAGCAAATATTTTCTCACAATGTCTCCCTCTTGTGGCTTTTCTGTATCATTATAGTACCTCCTCTCACCTTTCAATTGCATGGAAGAATGAGGAAATACCTCCCAGGAACTGAAAACAGCCGTTCCTCCCAGATTCCTCACTGTGTTAGTGTGCCAGAGCAGAGTGCAGTCAAATTCTTCTGCTTTCTGTCAGAGCATCAATCACAATGTGTAATTGTGTCAATGTTAGGTGACAAGGAAAATACATTTTGGTTGAACTCATGAGTGAAGCCTTTGTTTAGTTCTATCACTGACTATCCTTTCACAATGGCACAGATTCAAAATGAGTACATCCAGCAAGGCTGCCTGAACTTCAGACTGGTTCCTGTGATGTTTCCCAATGCAGCCAAGGTAAGACTGATCAACACATGATTGGGGGGACGGACGGGCATGTCTTTGTGATTTGTGTGAACTGACCCTTTAATAAACCACTCACCATCACCCCGCATTGGAAGCATAAGTAAAACCTATGTGAGGAAATAAAACCCTCCAAAAAAACTGATTGAAAAGAAAAGGACAAATAAAGTTTACAGCTTTGCGTAGACTATAAACAGGAAAGAGATGAGGGCAGTTAGGTTCCAGGTAAAAGGCCCATGAATCCAGAGGATTACGTACATTGACTGTGCATGTTAACCCACGGCTACCCCTCGTATCCTCTTACAGGCTCATGTACCCAGCTGGCTTCAGAGTACCAGAATCTACCGTTGGCCCCAGGACACCCAGGATTTGCTTCTGCGTCTCTTGAGGGAGGAGCGCTACATCATCCCACACCGGAGTGCTGACCTCACCCTCACGTTCCGTCCTGTCTGAGAGCAGTAAAAAGAGGACTGGGGACAAAATATGTGGCATAGTTAAAATTGTTTACTTTACCCCAGATTTACTGATCTTTAACAGTGTTCAGTTATAAACAATCAATGAAGTGGCACGTTTAACCTTTACAGGTAGATTAAACGTACTTGTTTATTTCCGACAAATCTGCTTTTACACTGGCCAATCAGAGCTTTTGCTGCTACTTTGTAGGTTTCATTTTGGTTTCTTATTCTTTCCTTAATATACACTTCAAATGAATTTTACCAATATTTGTCTACAAGAAGGCAGAAAGGCTTTTTTCTAGCTTATTATATTAGAAACATTAGTACATATCTGAAGTTGTGATTTTGTGCATGTGAAAGATCTGGCTTAGTCTTCACCAACACTTACAAATATCTGGATATTCAGCCACATAATTATTTATCTAATCTATTTTTTTCCTAACAGTGTACAGTTAAGTGCTGGGCAGGTACAGTGCTTTAAGAGTAATCTCAAAACTGAGAAGCATTAGTATATTTTGAGAAGTGTGTTTATTTTAAATATCTTTCAGCTCACAAGGCAACGCAGGCCACTACTACTACTAATGATAAAAAAACTATATAGAGAGATATAGAAAATCAACCAAAAAAGGAGTGCTAAGTAGGACTGTTTAAAAAAAAAAAAAAAAAAAAAAAATTCTGGATGTAAAATTGCAAAGCATTTAGAGAATTCATGATCTAGAGTAAATAAGTATCACTAACATATTTCTGTACATAATAGAAAAAGCTGAAAATTGATATTGAGCGGCTATGATTTTCAAGACGTGATTCAGCGGTAGACTGCATGGGCTAAGGATTTGTTCTGAAAGAGTCCGTGGATGTGATATCTGACTGCATTTACAAATGCACGTTCAAAAACCACGCAAACGCACAGACCACCACTATGATCCAGGAATACTTCTACCCTCTGGAGTAAAGATGAGAGTGAACATCCTGCTTGTTATCAGCATGCAGTTCAAATGCCAGCACGTATGATGGTATGGAGGGCATTGGTCCGCATAGCACCAATGCCTGAACTGTTGAGCAGTTGAAATCCTTCATTAAGCAAAGATTGTAAAATATTTTGCTTTCACAGCAACATGTACTCCTGGGTCTCCCCCAGTAAACACAGTGTGTTGTTTTTAGAAATGTACAGTAAAAAAATTCTGTTTCAATATTTGATGTTGTCTTGTCTTCATTCATTACCACCAAACCATGCAGTTTTTAATATATATTTTACATGGCACAGCTTTCAAGGAAATAATGTAGAAAATTAGAGAAGGAGTGTGGATTGAGGAAAGAGAATCAAGGAAGTGCAGAGAATTAGTAAGGAGGAAATAAGGGAGATGAATAAAAATGCATTTGGTCCAAATACCTGTAGAAGTGCTGAGATGTCTACAAGAGATGGAAAGTGATTTAAACAAGACTACTTAACACAATCTGTGTTCAGCATGAGAGCATGTCTGAGGAATGGGGAAGAACTGGTACTGATTTTCAAGCTATGCAGGGATAAAGTTGTTGAGCCCTGCCATGAAGCTATGTGAAAGCGTTGTTGAAACTAAGTTAAGAAGAGAGGGGATCATCAACAAGCCTGAGTGTGGTTTCCTGCCAAGAAAGTGCATTACACACATAACATTTACTTTCAGTCAGGAGGTCAGGAGTGACAGAAGTATGTAAAGATGGCGCACAACATTTATGAAGACGGTAAAACAATGGTAAGGTGTGCGGTATGAGTGCCAGATGGGTTCGAGTTGGGGGTGGAATTACATCAGGGATCAGCTCTGAACCCTCCTTGTTTGCAGTGGTGATGGACAGGCTGATAGATGAGGTCAGACAGGAGTCTCCGTGGACTATGATGTTTGTAGGCAATGTCTGGGAGAGGTGGAGGTATGCACTAGAGAAAAGCAATTAAACTGAATAAAAGCAAGACAGAAATCATGCAGCTGAGAGGGAGAGAAGTGTAACAGTGAAGCTACACGGAGCGGAGGTGTCACAGTTCTGGGCGTTTTGACCCAGTATTTTGAGTTTTCATGTTTTAGTTTGATTTTGTATTTTTGGTTATTTTCTTGATATATTTGATGATGATGTTCTATGTTCCGGCTTATTCTGGTTTATGTTTAGGTCTGCCTGTGTTAAGTCTGTGTTTCTTAGTCTGCGTCCTTGTGTATTGTTTCCTGTTTTATTTTGAAAGATTGTGTCTTATGTCAGTATGTCCAGCTTTGCTCCTCATGTCTTGTTAGCCCCAATTTCTCCCAGCTGTGTCTCCCTCCTGTTTCACATTCCCTAATCACCTCAGTATGTATTTTAGCTCTGTGTTTTTCCCTGCCAGTTGTTGCATCCTCCATGTTTGTTGTGTGCGTGGTCGTCGTTGTCTGCCTTCAGGTTAGAGTCATTTGCGTCTCCAGTCTAGTTAGTTTAAGTTGTTGTTTATGTATCGCCAAGTTTGTCTCACCAGCAAATAAAGCTGCCGTTTAAGTTAATGTTTTGTCTCCGAGTCCTGCACGTGGGTCCAGCCACTAACAGCCACACAACTCATCGTGACAGGAGGTAGTGAAGGTGGATACATTTAAGTTTGAGAGCCAAAGCAAGGGGTGTCAGGGTGGGATCGGTGACAGAGGGATAGCAGCGAGACTGAAAAATGTTTACATGATAATAATGAGACCTGTTAAAATGTATGGTTTGGACATGTTTGCACTAACATAAAGACAGGGGATGGAGGTGGTACTGAGTTGACTATACTAAGATTTTCATTGGGAGTGACAAGAATCAATGGGATTAGAAATGAGTATATGAGAGGGACGGATCAGGTTGAGTAGGTTGGAGACAAAGTTGGAGAGGTAAAGCGGAGATGCTCGCAGATGCACTGAAACAATGTTAATTACAGGATAATTGTCTTCTCAATTCAACACAAATTTGCTATAAATATATAATGCAGGTTTTTGAAAAGTATTATTTAAAATGTTGCAATTCTGAAATAGAAAATGAGATTATGAACACAGGACAATTTGAATCTGTTGTTCTTATTTATTTGCGCTTATTTAAAGTAAACAGCACATTTCCAGATAGCCACATGCTCGCAGAGGTCGAGTCTGCAGTACCGCAACGTCTACGGTGACCCTGGATGGTTATGTAGACGGTCCAAGTACTTTGGTGTAATGCAAAGGCTAACTGGAAGAACCAGAAGATGGCAGCATGTACCAAACAATAACACCCAGCATCAGTCATCTGTTCATGGTGAAAGCGCCAATGTCTTCTCCAATTATACATTGTTTTATTATTTTTTTATTTAAAAAATACATGTAAAAATGTATATTTATTTATTTTTAAACTGGGGTCACCTTTCACTTTGAACAGATTACAAAAAAGAAAAAAAATGTCGGTCATAAAGCATCAGTGTGATAAAACATGTAGACAGGGGCCCAGGAAGTCTGGTAAAAACATCCGGTCCATATGTTCCACCACTGACTCCCTGATAAGCCAGCATTGTGTGGGGCACCTTTAACTGCCAGATTTTCACTCTGAACTTCATTTTACTCTGTCAGTGTGCACAGCCTGTTTACCAAACCTGACAGAAAAGGAAAAAAAAAATGTTGCTCACATATGTGTGCGTCTCTGTGGGGAACTCTGCTGATGTCCAAGCTTTTATCAGCTCCTGCATGAGGTGCCTGCGTGTAAACAGAGCTGCAGCCAGAACCAATAAATCCACTGTTTGTTATTGTTTCAGGACCTGCACACCACTCCACTCAGTCTTATCTGGTGGATCCAAAGCAGCCAAACGCACGTATTCTTCCTAAACGGCATGAAGTTACATCTAATACATGAGAATCTTACAGAAAAGCACTATGGGGAATCAAAATGACATTAATATGTTCAATGAGAGGTCTGTCAGTCTTTTGCCTGCATTGCCTGCTTTTTGCATATTTTACAGAATTCTTAGAAGAGACTGTTCATGAAAAATGCTTTTCCTCAAGTGTTACCATTATTGGGAATGCTGTAAAACCCAAGATCCAAACCCTTCCCAGGATAATGTGGGCAAAACACTAATGTGTATTTGCCCACGTTAGGTGAAATGGCAAGAACATGACCTGTGCAACAATTAAAAATAAAAACAATTTCATCAACAAAACTTTGACCATTAAGCTACCCTTCCAATATATATCCATCTCTCTCTCTCTCTCTCTCTCTCTCTCTCTCTCTCTCTCTCTCTATATATATATATATATATATATATATATATATATATATATATATATATATATATATATATATATATATATACACATCTATCTATTGATTTTTTTCCCCCTAAAACATTACATTAAAGAATGAGCTCATGCAACCAGTGAATGTTTCACAGTAATCTCAGTAACCTCCACACATACTCAATATTGTTATCTCAGTTCCAGGAAGCACTGAAACACACAGTCCAAATGCAGGACAAAGAGGCTGATTAAAATCCAGACACACATAGCCTAAAGGAAAACAGCAATCCCAGACTAAATGCATGACAAATGCTACAAGAACACATGGCGCACAAACAGATGCACTGACAAAGGGAAAGGCAGGACTATATAGCATTAGACAGAGGTGAAGCCCATCAAACACAAGTGGAACTAATGATAGCGGGGCAGACAAAGACAAAAGTGGGCATGCAAGGTAAGCAGGAAGTAAAACTACAAGGAGACACATTAGAACTAATCTTCAAAGCAAAACATGGACATAACCAAACAGAGAACCCTGGCACATAAAGAATAACCCTAATAAACACAGAAGGCACAGAGAAAACATCAGAAACAAATAAAACCTGACATGATTCTTCAGACTCATCGCCTAACAGAGAAATGTGCAACACATTTTGAACACACACCAAATCTGAACATATCCACAAATGTTGCTAGATTTGAACAAATCGGAGATGGTAAATTCCACTGATTATTCACTTACATGAGAACAGGTGGGACATGCGCATGTAAGAAGGTGACATCGCCAAACAGGAGACGCAAAGCAGGCTGATATCAGAAGGACCTGAACCAACTTGTCTCACACTAACACATCTAAAACCAGGTGAGAAATAAAGGTCTTCCTGTGTTCTACTTGAGATGGCTCTACCTTAGACTGATGTTGAAAGGGTAGAGATTGGTGCAAAAGAACTGACAGTAATGGAAGAAATAAAGTCTGTGATAGTGAGAATTGTTTAACATCAAGTTTTGGAGATACAAGGCAAAAGAACCAAATTTATGATCTATGTACAAACCCACTTCCATTAAAGCACGTTCAAAGTTATAACTGTTACACGTCGATTTGACAGAAGAATACGTAAGAGCTCAAGGTCCTTGATGGCAGACATATGAAACAGCTCAAGGATGTCACTCGTTTCCCTCCTCTCCTTCACTGAGGAGAACAAATCCTTAAGAACAGATTGCCTATGAAGCAGGAAGTTTTAGGCTCTGCTCCCACTGGGCTCATCCATACTAAAAATGTATGCACTTAGCACTGTAAAGCACTTTAGCTAAAAGCTCCCACCAAACACTACATTAAATATGGCATCCATAATATTTTGGGATTTGTTTGATAAGTGCTCTCAGACCTCGGGCATGCTGCTGGCAAATGCAAGCATACGACTGCCGATTGGTTCATTAAGAGGGCCAGGCTCTTACTCAAGGTCAGCGCACACTCCAGCAGACAGAGGCTCCCTTTGTCTGCTGGAGCGTGTGCTGATGAAAATGCTAATGAAACATTTTTATCATCGGGGAGTCGTTGACTGCCGTGTCCCCAGCATGAACTGGACCGAACCAGCTGTTTGTAGAGGGTTATGGCTCTGTCACTGGAGAGGAGAAAGCAGTGAGCTCAGCACATCCAGCACTGCTGCCTGCCATGTACTGGCTGTTCGAGGAATCTGAGCAGAATGATGAAGAGCTTGGAGATTTGTTATAGGCATCCATAAAAAGCACCCGTGAGTGCTGGTCACACTAAATCATAGAAAGTGCATTAAAAGTAAAAAAAAACCCCAAAAAAACAACTTATTCGAGGTGTTGCAACAACAGGATGGTGTTGATACCATAAGGAACAAGGACAAGCCTAATAGGCAATAAAGCAGAGAAGCATCCGCTGATCCTGAGATCTGCTGTAATTCTGAAACATTTCCCAAGAATTGAAGGTATTTGATCAATGCGCTATTTCCAGACCATTATAAAGAACATGTGAACACCAACATTGGTTTCTTATTTCACAGCCATAAGCTACATTCATAGTTTTAAAATACTACTGTATAAACAAATATTTTGACATGAAATGAATCAGCTTTAAGCAAGACGTCTTCTTCTTCTTCTTCTTTTCTGTTTGGAACAAAAGAAAAGAAGAGACATTTCATAAGCTATAACTTCATATGCTCATTGTTCTCATGTGACTCAGAAATATACTTCCTCCTACCCCTTATAACTTAAAGTCAAGTCAAGTCAATTGGACTTGTACAGGTCAATGTACCATGTAAAGTCTCAAAAATGCTTCACAGACAGGACATGTAATCATCATCCTCGTCTTATTAGGATAATTTTCCTTCCTCACAATAAGATAAATAGGATATTACCCTTTCCCCTAATTCACACATACCTACACAGTGTAATGATATAACACCTATAATAACAATGCTCTTGCCAATGTTTGTTTGTGGTGCTAAGTACTCTGCAGTGTTAGGTGAAAGGTTTCACCTAACAATGCGAGCTCAAAAAAATTAATTCCTGTCACTTATATTGTAAAAACAAATATTGAATCTTGGATCTGTATTAGCAAAAATTGCGTCTATTTTCATATTTATATTATTTAAAAAAAAAATGCCAATCGGGATGTAACAGGATAGAACCGGTGACTTCGTGCATTTGATTTGTGACATGCTTATTTCGGGTATTTAGGGTATTTTTAGGACAACTCGCCACATAAAACGTTCTAACCTGAAGGTTTCTGCAACCATTACACACTAAGAAGCTGAGGGATAGCACATTCTGTCTCCTGCTGGCGGAATAATCTTATTTGAATGATGGGAATTTCCAAACAGATGCAGCTTTGTGGCCTAATGCGCTTAGCCGGAGAGATGGTCCAAAAAACCAAGTATATATGCCTCCCAGTTACGTAGCCCATAAACAACGTATGCCATGGCTGAGCCTTTCAAAATAAAATGGTCGTTCTCACTCCAGTGTCTTGTATCACTGCGCTGGACTAGTCAAAAATCATTTTATTCTGAAGTGTGCACACGGAAGTACAACTCTTTGGATTTTGAGTAGCTTTGTGAAAGGTTAGCTAACGCGGGCTAGCCTGATATGGAAGAAGAGGGAGCAAGAGGAAGACTGAGGGTCTACCTGAGAAAAGCGGACTGGCTGGGACTAGTTCTGAGGGGTGATTTCGAGAGATAACGTTACATACTGGAAGGAATGTCCTCCTGGCTTACAACACCACAGAGATAGCTAAAATCACGGGACAGCCGCAATCACTACTAAAAACATGAAGCTGACAGCTGCGGAGCGCCTGTTAACAACCCGCCACCGTCGAGTTTAGCTCCCCGTGGCTGCAGCTGGACATTAACGGCGACGGCACCTCGGGAAGCGTTGTAGCCAACGGGAATCTTTGTTCGCGTTTTTTCCCGTTCTTCTTTTTTTCCCTTCTTCCATGGGACACAACTGGGCTTTACCTCCGCTCTGCCGTTGTGTTACCGCCGTGACAGCAGCAGTCTTCGGCTGGTATCGACTGGCCACCGTGGTCCCTGCATCTTGTGGACTCCTAGCAGCTAAAGTTTTTTGGCTTATTTGACGGACGCGGCAGTCATGTTTGCTGTACGAATCGTCACCGCAGACTACTACCTGACAAGTCCCATTAAAGACCTGGACGTCTGCTATTCTGAATTCAGGGAGAGCGATGTGAAGAAAGTGCCGGTGGTGCGGATATTTGGAGCAACACCAGCAGGTTAGCCTTGTCCTGTGTTTTATTCTCGTTGACTCTTCAGTAAGCTAAAGCTTGCTGCACGCGGCGTGTCACAGGTTTGTTGCCTTCGCTGCTGCTGCTGTTTGGACACGCGCGCACAAACACATCCGCGCTGTATTGTTCCGAGGAAACCTAACGGGTGTTTTATGTATGTGACAGGAAGATGTTGTAGGGTGTTGACACGTTTTACCAACGCGGCATGCAGCCCTGTTGCAGCAGTGGGAGCCCTCCGCTGTGCTTTGTTTTCGCTCCATCGTGGTGCGGTGGCGGACACCTTGTGTCTGTCTGCCACATGTGGCATTCAGGGAAACTGGTACCTTTCCCCTGCGATGCTTTTATTGTATTTATGGCAACCTGTGGAGTGTGGCTGGCATGCAGATATATATATATTTATTTATTTTATTGGGGGGGTTGAAAGGATAACACCATTTTGTTGCCTAACTGTAAAATGGGTGACAGTATTATATGGTGGAAGAAAAATGTATAGAATAATTACTGTATCATGTGTTGATAAAGCAGGGCAGTCGTGACTTTACATTGATAGCCTTGACAACAGAGGTTGTCATTGTATACAAAACGGAACATGCATTGTGTGAGTGTGTAATGTTCAGCGCTACAAGCCTGGACAAGACCCCTACAGTATGTGGAGTAACTATCGTGGCTTGCAGGTGCTGCTTTAGATAAAATATACAGGACAAATGTGTTGCAGATATTTATTGTAGATGTGTGTTTTTTCTGAACTGTGCCACATGCCCTGCTCTTCGGTAAAGCCATTACAGCCAGGCATTCTGGCCACTTTAATCCCCACAAAACAAAAGAATGGTTTTCCTGTACAATGGCATAGCATTAGCAACCTGTGCCAAATCCTCCGGCAATCACTGTGCCCTCTTTTCAACCTTGTTTGATGGGTGAAGACACATTGCAGTGTAGTGACTATAGATATTCTTAGCAAGGTTTGTCCCCAGTGGGGGGGAAATGGTGAGTTATACTTGCCCCCTCGCCCAATCAGTGCTCCTGGGTCGCAGGATGACCTGGAGCAGCGTCCAGCAGGATGTGCCCTCAGTGAGGATTAAAGGCTTTACAACGGGGGGGACAGCGGGTCATGGTGAGGAAGGTGTCTGCTGTGGTTTGGCCCTGTTTGTGTTCAGGTCTGCACGTTCACATGCATTGCTTCTCATGCAAATTGAGTATACAGACCCAGAAACTGCAGTGATGGCTTGTTAGGTGAATTTTAGTGTGAATGATAAGGTCCAATATTAAAACCTGAAGTGACTGGTGGTGTGGATAACATTCATTGTTTTGCTGGGAAACCCTGCATCCTGCCAGTCATGTGGACGGTAGTTTGATTTTTACCACCCAACTTGCCTCAGATAATGTGACTTCTATCCACCAGTGGTATCCTCCAGCAGGACAGTTATCTGCACAACAAACATGAAGAGACCAGTGTGTTGACCCGGCCCCTGAACTCCCCAAATCCTTATCCAAATCAACTTCCACCAGAGAACAAGCCCGTTCCATGGATGTTCTACGTGTAGCAAACCACAGAATCCAGAAAATTTGCTTCCAATGTTTCAGTGCCTGACACCCAGACGTCTTGTGTACGTTATGGAGGGAAGAGCTATTTTAGTGGCACAAAGTCAAAGCAGTTGTTGTGGCTGTTCTCTGTATGTTATTAATTAATACCTTTTTCTCGTCTCAAAGTGTAGTAGTAGTAATGATAGTGATAAGCAGATCCATTGTTTGAACGTTAATGGTTCATTTAAGTAATTTTTAAACATTTTTTTGTCAAACAATTTTATTTCCCCTTTCTGTTTGATATGAACTGTGATAGTGAACCGCATAATCTAGGCTTCCTGTCAGATAAGTCTTTGTTACCTTGGGCTGTAAGAAGTCATCATAATTTGATGGCCTCTTAATAAAATGTGGTTGACAGTAACTAATATATTAATGTTTTTGGTGTTGGAAGATTTAGGAGGCTACACACGTGTGCAAAAGTATGCATCTGAAGGGAGGTGTACACTAAAACAACTAAATGGTACAGTTTTTTTTTCTTTTTTTCTTATTTGCCAAAAAACCTGTAGCAAACACAAGTGCACTGGTGCAGGTCACTCAGCTGAATAATATCCAGCCACATTCCACTTGTGTTTTTCCTGCTCTGACATGCACAAATGTCTGCAGTGAAAAAGAGCCAGCTACATAATTGTCATAACAATGATGGTTTGTCGATACGGTTGGTTTGACCCACGTGTGTTTGCCAACACACTTGTCTAAATGCCTATGCCTCTGATCCTATCTGATTGGTTAACATTCTTGAGTATGCAGCAGTGAAACAAAAGCGAGGATCCCAGTGGAGCATTAAGAGCTTTCATTGATTGAGTCCTTACAGGTTCAGCAGCACACGAACAAGCCTCGTTTCTCTGCTGTGCGTGTTGTATCTGCAGTTTGAATATCGGGCTCTGTGTTGTTTCCACTTGCAGTAATGACAGAGTATCTTGTCTGCAGTCTGTGCATTGCGGTCGATGCCCTGCAGATTCTCATAGTCGGATCCCTCTCTCGTTCAGTTTATGTATCAGTTGTGTGGCCACATTTTCAGATTTAAAATTACATCACCATCTGGAAAGCATTGAAGTGGAGAGGGATCTCTTTCTTTCTTCCTTTCCTGCAGCTTAGAAACAAGCCACACCTACTAGAAAGTTTTTTTTTTTTTCTTCTTCAGATTTCACTTTGCCTTTTATGGTTTCATTGCGTTGACTCCTCAGACTGTTCATGTGCCTTTATCATTAGCGTGTTTACTCTGGTGTAAGCGGTCAACAGCGCATCCACACCACGTGGCTCTTTCCACAACCCCAGGCCTCATATTTCCTGTCCTTCCCTGACCTAAGCAACGCACACTCCCACTGTGTAATTTGATGCCAAGTTTCCTGCTTTTTTCCCCCTCCCCACTCTTTGTTAGCATTCAGAGACTGTCCTGCCTCTGCAGCACACATACTGTACATGCATGCCCATCTTTGGTTTAGCTCAAGAGGAAGACAATACAAGGAATCCTTTCGTTATAAAAGTTATTGGTGCTGTTGAGGTGCCGGAAACCTTTTAAGGGCATGCATCTCCAGGCTTGAAGCTGACAAGCTAGATCTAGATACGCTGACGGGGCCTGGTCCTCGTGGCAACAGGAGGCACGCTGTTTTGGTTCATCGCTTGGATGTGTACACTAGAGTGTTTGTTGGGTACGCATGAGAGCGGAGAGGGGGAGAAAGTGCATGACCAATTGACCTGAATGAGAGGGCCAAGCATTGAAGCCCAGAGGGTGGTAAAAATGAGGGCCTCTTTTTCTACTCTGGCCCTTTCCTTCTCAGGTTTAGCACTCTCCAGGGGAACCCTTAATACCATCTGAAGGAATTCCTCCTGATCCATTAATAGGATAATAGGCAGACTAGAAAGGAGACTGGCTCATTAAACAGAAGGTCATTGTTCCCTTTACTGTTTACTCTCCTGTCTTTCTGTCGAACCAGGGTTCACTTATCGTATGATTAAGATGTTTAGTTGTTGACAGGTTTTCTCTGGAGTTGCCTTTCGTTCTTTTCCCCCACTGATTTTACACTTTTGTTTAAGTTTAAGTGCAGGTTTACCATAGTGATAGAGTAGAAACACAAAAGAAGACCGAAGGCTGCTCTGCACTAATCCTCCTCCTGTGATGTTTTTTTTTTTTTCTTCCTTCCCTTCAGATGAGGCCCGGCTTCTTGTCAGGGTTTTTTTGAATCTTCAATAGAGGAAGAAACATTTTAGAGTATTTTCGATGTGGGGACACAGAGTTACTGTTCATTTGAAAATCAATTAAATACTTGATGTTCTACATGCAGAGGACAAAGGAGGTGTTTGGGTTTTTTGGGTTTTTTTTTTTTTTTTTAGCAGTACTGGCAGTTACTTTTTACCAGTATGTTTGGAGAGCATGTACAGTGACTTAATGTTTTAAGAAAAAGGTATGTTATTATTTTTAATCTATAAATCCTGTATGACTAATAGAGGTGGGAATCACCATACATCCCACGATACGATATTATTGCAATTTTTTAAATATTTTGCGATATTCAGATTCTGTACATAAAGGTAAACTTTATCAATATTCATTTTATCTAATATCAAAGTCTCGCACTCAGTCTTTCTCTCATTTCAGTCAGTTTTATTGTTGACAAACTGAACGGTTTGTATTACAGTCTAGTCCAACTTAACTGAATGCAACCATCTGGTACAATTATAGCTATTCTGAACTATGCAATTTATGAAAACTATGCAGCCCATTCAGCAACTGAAGAATTTGAAAGTAAATTAAAACAAAATATAATTTTACATTAAATAAAAAAGTTTTAAACTTAATTAAAATAAAACATGTCTTAAATTAAAATAAGTAAACTGTCATGTTTATTGCTGCCAAAAAACAAGTTAAACACATTTGGACAGTGAAGGAATGTCAGGATTCTTGCTCAGAAAAAGGATCAACATGCTCTGAAGTCAGTTCCAGTCCACAAAAACTTTTTTTGTAACAAAATATCGATTTCTGCTGTCCCTGTATCGCTACATTATTAGCAAACAAAATATCACGATACTACACAGTATCGATTTTTTTCCCCCACCCCTAATGACTAATGCTTTTAGAAGTTATATATTTTGGTTTGACTTATTGACTCTTCTGATCGCGTATCTGACGTCAAATGTTTCCACAACATTGACTTCATAATCACAATACTCAGGACCCCCCCGTGTCATTCTTTATTGAAGTGAATGTGACTGTTTCCAAAGATTTGCTCCATGCCTGCCCTTGATATGAAGTGACAAAGCCCAGCCTCCTGTGTTTGTTTCATTGGCTTTCACTCTTAACTCACTGCTAGGGCTGTAACCAGGACTAACTTCTCTGAGGACAGATTTGCATTTATAATTGTTCCATATCTGTCCATCTATGGTTGTAGATGATTTAACAGTTGTTGGAAAATGTCTCTCGCATACTAACGAATGTGTGTGTGTTTGTTTGTGTGCACATTAGGGCTGCCACAAATGATTATTTTGATAGTCGACTAGTCACCGATTATTTTTGCGATTAGTCGACTAATCAGATCATCATCCATTAGACGTAAAACTACAGCTTATTGCACCAGCAGCATCTGCTCTTATATAACTATCATTAGCTTACAGCTTTAAGTGTTTAAGGTCTGTGCTAACTAAAAATAAAGACAAGATGATAGTTTCTTAAATTTTAATGAAATTTGCAGATTGTTTCGGTGAAGTTTAATAAACTCCTTGCTATGTAAAATATAACAGGACACTGGAGTATATTCTGGAGCATCTCACACTTCTGATAATCAGCTGTCTGCTTGACGTTTATTCAGCTGTGTAAAAACTATAACTTTAATCTCAGACAAACTGATTTACTCAGGAACAAATAAAATACTAAAAAAAAAAGCCAAACAATAACATTTTAAGTTATCTAAGTGACTCATATATATTTAACCTGAGTAGCGAAAGACGGCGGTGGGTTTGAAAACGATTTGCGGGGAGTCCGGTGTTCTCACGGCGCTAGTGAGCCTAGCCCCCGGCTCGCTAACGAGCTAGTGGGTAACAGACGTCTCCGAAAACGTCGGAGCGCTTTTGAAAATATGTGGTGTCCTGATAAACTGAGCAGATATTTGAAGTTTACACAGCTACATTCTCGCCTGAAAATATGTTAAACGTTTATTTTGTGACCCAGAAAGAATAATAAGAGTAATATTAAAACTAACTAGCTGCCGCCATTGTTGGAAACTGCGCTGGGCCGCGCTAAGAATTCTGGGACACAGCTGCTTCTTCTTCTTCTTCTTCGGGGTTTAACGGTAGCTGACATCCTTGTACATGCAATGCTGCCATCTTCTGTTTCAGTCCGTTATTACACTCTTAAATCCTGCCACTTATTCCTGCGTCTTTTGTGATCGTACAAAGTTTCAAACGACGCGTCGACTATTAAATCAGTCGTCGACGATTTTGATAGTCGACAAATCGTGGCAGCCCTAGTGCACATGCACATTAGTTGTAGCACATTTCCAGTTCACTCCAGAGGCAAGTCACCACACTAGCAGTCGCTCTGTACTCATGGTCTGCTGGTAGTACTACCATTTTTGTAACATCTCCATTGAAGCGGCCTACTGACATCCTCTCTGGGGTGTGCTGTCTGGTTTCAGAGGGACTTAACCAGCAGCCAGGGGAGCCACGATGAAGAGCTTTAATAAGTAAACAGGCAAAGTTAAGGCTGTTTGATATAACAATATATATCTGATGACGATATAAAAACATCTATCGTTTAATTCGTGGTGTCGCAAAATAAACTGTTTACAGCAATATTTTTTTTTTCATCGTTTTGATGGTCACTGTAGTGGCTATATTAATTTCTTAAAGTTCTCTCTTTCTCTTGTATTTAATATAACCAAAATATGGACGGGCAGGCGGTTGTTTTTATGCGTTGTCATTAGCAACAACGACGGTAAAACCATCGCGTGTCCGCTTGTTTATTTTCCACATAAACCTTTCACAATAAAGCTCAAGATCCTGTTGGGACTTTTCAAAATAAACTGAATCACGTGAAAGAGTATGCGGAGTATTTATGGATGAGAAGCAAAAAAGAGCCGTCATGTGCTAAAAAATAAACCTTAGACTCAAACATTAGAACAGGCTTTTCCCTGCATCACGCCGTGTTATAAATACTCACAAAGAAAACGGCGGCTGTTACAACTTATGTCTAAAAATGTATAGTTTCATGCATTGGTTAAAACACTCGACTCCAGGTACACGACGCCCAGCTGGAAACGCTTCACGCAAGACGAGGTGCCTGAGATTCACAGATTTTACAGAAAATGTTAAATTTTTGTTATTTATATCGTTATCGGGATATAAGATTTTCGTCATATCGCACAGCCCTAGGCAAAGTCCTCTGACTCCAGTTCACATAGGCCTGTGAGCGTCACATATGGATACGGAGGAGAGTTTGTCTCTGTCTGAATGCCAGAGTACCACAGCTGGTCTTTGTGGTGGAATACAGACAGAAAGGCTGGATAGATGCAGCTAATGAGGAACATCTAGCCAGAGGTGATGAAGTCATTCAACTTTGTGATATGTTACTGCTCGAGTGTAATTCACATTTGGCAATTTTCCAGATCCTTTTAATTTTTTTTAAAATGCTCAATAAGTGGAAGGCACCGCATCTAATCCAGCATATGGCTCACACATTAAATTGACCAAAATAACTGTTTTATGGTTATGAATGTAACACGACCACGATGCTGTGTCAGCCTTTAATTTCTATGTGATTCCAGAAAACACTAAACAAATACAATTCATGCAACTTAATTAACCAAAGAAAGTTCCAAGCATTCACTTCAGAGTAGTAAACATCTGAAATGCCCCTGGGGTTGAAATTCTTTGCAGTGTACTTGGAACTCGACAAAGATTATCAGAGTAGTTGTAGTAACCAGCCGCAGTCAGTCGTGACTACACGGTGACAGGCGGTGGTTTTTGTGCCTTGATTGGCAGGACAGTAGAGCAACAAGACAGGGAATATGGAGAAGAGAAAGTCGAGGTGTGACTTGCAGTGAGTGGTTCAGTTGGTGAGGATCTGGATGAGGGGTTTCCTCAGCTTGGTCTGCTTTTGTCTTGAAGGAGCTGTGAGTGTACAGAGGCTCCCTCAGTGTCCTTGCTGCTGTTGCTGCTGCTGCGACAACCTGATTGATGGCTGTAATAGCTCCCTCCGGCTTCTCTGTGGGTAACCGAACTCATCACTGTCGAGGGCACAAGCCTGACACTGCAGCATACTTTGTCCCCAACACATTCTGTTCCCTTTCACCTCGATTCATGCTGAGGTAGTAGAGGTGACTTTACATTAACACCCAGAGCTGCTGGATATCTCTTTTTCGCCCCACAGGTTAGATCAGTACTGTAGTTCCTATTGTTCAAGTCTGACCCTGCCACCCCTCCCCCTAATATTCTTTTCACAATGCTGCATCGATCCACTGAAAAGAATCTATCTTCAGCGTGTGCTCCTTCACGGTGAGTTTAAAGCACCTGCTCGGCTGCCACTGTAACTCAGTGTCATTCCCACAGACATGTATGCAGCAGTACAGTAAGCACTTGGAAAGCTTTGTTTTGCTGTCTCCTCTCATTCTCTAACCAGTGAAGCCAGCAGCACTGCCAAAGTTAACACAGATGGAATACACACATGTTGACTGCCTTCTAACATTCCTGACAAGGGCTGTACCATTACAGCATGCATTATTTGAGCAACGTTTTAAGGAGGTTCTCTGTAATTCAACTAAAAGAGAGATATGGAAAGATAATGTGCTTCTAAATTGCAGGAAGCTTGCTGTTATGTCGGGGGAGACCCATGTATGATTTATACAAGCCAAAAAGATGGCTTCTTAGCAATAAGGAAAGCTAAGAAGTAATCACTTTATTCCAATTGTCTCATGTTTGATTTTTGTAAGTTATAGAATATTAGCACATCTGCAGCACAGATTGTTAAAATTGTAAAGGCAAGCAGTCAGCACCAAGTAAAAATGTCTTTCTGTGCATTTCCCTGTTTGTTGTGCTCTCTGTAAAGGTGTTTTAGCAATTTTTTTCTTCAATCTGATTTCTTATCAGAACACTCGGCCTGTCTGTTTTCCAAGTCAGTAGGGCACGCAGGCTGTGACAGTGCGAGGCCTTGGTGGTGCTGCTGTTGTTGTTTTTCTGTAGCTGCACAAGCTGCCAGATGGCTTTGCCAGCGAGGTAATGTGATTTAGCTCTGTGACGAGATGGATACCTACTAGAGAGGCAGGAGAGGTAGGCTCACAGGCAGTCGTCGCCTCTCAGTTTGGCTCTATGGAGAAAGAAAAAACAACATTTAATGTAAAGTGCAAAAGAAGGGCAAGTTCTTCAGTATGGCACCATGTCTTCTTTTTCAAAGCAGGTCGTTTCTTTAATGTGGTTCTGTGTGGTCTGAAAAGGGACCACGTTGGCACGTGTTGTTGGGTCATTTTAGGCCCTCGGTTCAGCGTTGGTCTCTTCCTCTTTCCCTGCACCATTGTCCCCTCAAAGGAGGGGAGGGAGAGAGAGGGTGGGCCCTGCTTTGTGCACCCAGCCTGTGAGAGTGGGAGACTTCCCACTCTGTGTTCCCTCAGGGCCACTGGCACTACTGCAAGAGAACTCTGCAGCATTTCAAGGCAGATTAAGACCTTGTTGAAAAAGAGTGAAAGAATTTGGCAGGCCGAAGAAAGCTTGAATCACTGCTGGTGGGGGGAGGGAGGAATGCTTTGAACCTACCATGCTATGCCATTCAGCATTGATATTAATGAGGCGTGCGTATGTGTGTGTTGGTTGGGTGTACGCACGTGCACTTACAAAGTCAAATAAAGCAGATAAGTTTGTACCAGTAGCGATGGGTATATCTGCAGCTCGGGGTGGAGTAGCCTCCTGTTGCTTCAGCGTGTAAGCTTTCTTATTACACCTTCTGTTCAGTGATAGAATTTACAGGATTTTTTTTTGTCTGTTTGTCTGTAGTAATTGAATTATAGTTTGGCTTTGGGATCACGTAATGCAGTATACTTCTCTGCCAAGAGTCCTAGATCGGGTCCAGTGAGATGGGATGGAAGGATATAAACAACTAAATTCTTCTGCAATGTCAGTAAGCCAATTGTGTTGTTTTGGTTGATGCTAGTTTTTATACAACTCAGACTGGATTCAATTCAGTGTTTCCAACAGATTTAGAGTTTGTACATTTGGGCTTTTTTGTTTTTGTTTTTTACAGCCACTCTTATGTGCCGACAGACAAGACCAAGTTTACCCTGATCTTAAACACCAGGAAATTTTAAGGCAAAACCTTGAGCCATTCAGTTAGCTAATGTGAATTAATTCTTGTGTTTACATATATAAAAACGGTTCTGTGAAATGTGCAAATGCTACGACTTAATGCAGTTTTATCTATTCAGCTGATATCCATCCACTGGTGGCCACTCACTGAACAAACAACACTGAGCAAACAAAAACAAAAACCAGTCTTGCAGTCTTTTTCATACACAACTGCACAGCTCCAACTGAAAGGGTTCTTTTTGATCAATTTTTAATTCCATAGCACTGTACAGTCATTTTGAGGGCAGGCTTATTAAAAAGGGGAGGGGGGAGGGACGTTTTGCAAGCCAAGCTCTAAAAATAGCCTAGCTTGTATGTACATATGTAAGGGCATGTGTGTTTGCAATGTGACTGAGCCCTGTCTCTGTGTGACTAGACAACATTCTGGTTGCTGTTGTTTAACTGGTCATCAACTCTTTCTAAGTGCATGCTGAGTGTCTCCAGTTTGTGAGGTGGTTCTGCATTTGTGGCAGACACACACAGCCTCCCATCTGAGAACTTAAAACCTTTTGTTCCTCGAGGAACTGTGTCTAGACCTGCTCTCTGTTCTCTGACTGTAATCTGTTGCCATCATAGCAATAGCTCAGCTGCAATTTGGTGTGTTTGCATGTGTCGTTATGGCTGTCCCTGTGTATGTCGAGCGAGTGGGAGGAGAGGGGGATGGCGCTGAGAGGAAGAGAGGGGAGGAAAGAGAGAGAATAGGCATTTATGAGCCTTGCTCGCCCAATGCAGCAGCTGAGCTGCCGTCCCTGCTTCTCGTGATGTGTGGCAAGAGCAAGACATGCTGTGAATATCAAATTTCGTCAGAGCTGAGAAAAGGAGGGCAAGCAGCGCTTGGAAATCACTCCAGTTGTCTGGCGAGAGATTGCTGCCCTCTGATAACCGAGCTGCTCTGGACACACGCAAACAGCATCCTCTAGCACCGTGGCAACCACTGGGCTCTAGCCAGTTCTCCCCAGACTCATTATGAAATCTGTAGCATCTCTCTGCAGTTCTCGCTGTAATCCGACTGTTTATAGGATTTCTCCCATTTCCCTGAAATGGAGTCTCATTTTGATTTCTTTTCATATTTTATTGTTTTGTTAAACTCGTCATATCCAGCTGCAACATTTTTATTATTAGTCTATTAAAGTAGCTTTGCATGTTTAAAACCATTCAAAATAGTCAAAATTGATCATATACTACGACTTGGTGCAGCCCTCAATTCATCCGCTGTCTGAATTTTTCTTTTTCTTCAGTAATCAATACATTTTTCACCCTATTCATTACACTGGATATAAATGAGTGAGGTTTAAGGGCAGGCAGTGCTTGGAAATCATTTCAGTTGTCTGGTTTGAGATTGCTGCCCTTTGATAAGTGAGCCTCTCTGGACACACACAGGGGTTGTGCAGCTGCAGTGTTCAGCTGCATAAGCTGACCACAGCCCAAATAAGATTAACAGCAAGAATGTTAGAAGAGAGACACGGCATTTTAAGAAACCTGCACTGAAGTCTTTGGTCGAACTCCACAACAGCAAAGATGGTGAAAGGCATATAATTTAAAACGGGGAAAAAAGCCTGCATGAGTCAGCAGACGTTTCTGAAACTGTTGGTTTTTATTTTTAAATGAGATTTGACCTGCAGTTCTGTGCATGAGTTTTGGTAATGGACGTTTCGAAACGATTGTCCAAATAAGGCTATGTTCACACTGCAGGTTTTAATGCTCAATTCCGATTTTTTTGATCAAATCCGATTTTTTTTTTTTTTTTTTTGGTCTGGTTTTTCACACTACAAATAAAATGTGACAGCAAACGCCCGTGCTTTAACAATGGCCACCATGCTTTCTCGTTTGTCTTCTCCGGCGCAGATGATTGGCGTCTGTCTTGTGTCAGTGACGTAAAAGACTGATTCAATGACCATTCTAACAGCAGTCGCTTTCTAAAACATCAGATATGTATCGGATTCAGCACCACATACGAAAGTGACTTAGGTCGGATTTGAAAATATCAAATAGATTTGTGCTGTTCAAACTGTCATACCATGATTGGATATGGGTCGCATAGGGTCAAAAAAGTCGGATTTAATGCGCTTTCGCCTGCAGTGTGAACGTAGCCAAAGTGCCTGACATGACTTCTGCTGAATAACAAGACTTGTTTCTAGAACAACACTTTGCCGTTTTACGTTTACGTGTTTAGAAGGTAGGTGGCGATGTAGTCTAAAGTCCCAAAATATACTGAATGAGATCTCTAAATGTTCTCGATCCTAATTAGTTCAACCTTTTGTGGAAAGCAAAAAGTGACACACTGGTTTAGGAGGAATCACATTCTTTTGGGCTGTCAGTAGGAAGAGAGACTGCTGTGCAGCGTTCAGAAGCCTTCTTGTCACCATAAAGCCATTTCCTCACAGTTACTACAGGTCTGAACTTTTCTAAACGTCACCTGGTGGAGTTCTATGTGAGAATGCACATAGAACGTGAGTGAGTGAGTGAGTATCTATCGATCGATGCAGGCGCTCTGAGGATTTCCCCTCCACTTGTCATGGTTCCTGACTCTCTGTCGTCCTCTTGCTCTCCTCCTCCTCCCTCTACTGCTGCCCCTTACATTCTTTTGTTTTCCTCGATGTGCTCTCCTAATTTCGAGGGTTTTCACTCTCTGCCTGAATCACATCAGCGTTTCCTCTCATTTCTGCCCGCTGTCCTTCCCACCTCCTCTCTCTCTGCTCTCAGATTGTCCTGGAGTGGCGCTGAGGGAGAGCCGCTTCACCTCACACACGGAGGCAGTGTTTACAACCAGAGCAAGTTTGGCCTTTTCTCTCACCCTCTCAACTCTCCCATCCCCTTTCCATTGTCCTCCGGAACTCAAACCTTCACACACACAACTTTAAATCTCACTCTCCCTTCAACAGCCACCTCCTCTTTTCATCTCGTTGCCTCACACGCTTGCTTGAGCATAAAGTGGTGATCTAAATTGGCAGGAGCTAATTGAGAGGGGTCAGTGGGCTTTACTTGGACTTCATGCTTTACGTAAAGAAACCCAAAACAAAAAGCAAGAGTCAAATACAAAATATGTATCAGTAATCAACATCACATGTCTAGTTAAGACTACAGAACAGACGAATAAAAGTTTTTCTTGTAGTTTTTGCACCTCTCATTGTGGAAGTGGGGTGTGGGGTAGCTGCTTTGACAGGGAACATGAGTGGAAAAATAAATATAAATTCTCTGCTCTATGATTGATTGTGTGCAGTGAAGCCAGGTTTTAATTGGATTTCAATTCTCCTCTGTTGCATAACTTTTTTTTCTTTATTAAGCATTGCATGCTGGTGCAGCCTAATTGCACTATACTGCTCCTACATTTTCACCCCCTCCTCCTCTTCCTCCTCTTGTTTTGCTCCAGGAGTCAGGGCTCCCTGATCCCAGCACAGCCCTCCCCCAGGGCTGTGCTTTCTCCTACATGGCCTACGCTCATGCTCCCCATATTTATGCACAGTGCTCTCGCCAAAGAGATCTGCTTTTTCCCCTCCTCCCTTTCTCTCTGTTTTGAGGAGTTCAGCTGAGGATATGTGGGAATAAAGTGTCCTAGTTCACAGGGTTCTTCCTGTAAACTCTCAGCCTGCTAATTACTCTCCCACTGGATGGACTGCTCTTTTCTCTTTGCACCCCCCTTTCTGATTACTCTTTTTTTTTTTTTTTTTTTTCTTCTTCTGACTCTCACTTTTACTCTCTTTGCACTGTTTTTCTCTCTGTCTCTTGTCTGTTTCTGTCCACACTCTAGTTTTTCTTTGGCCTCTCTCGGCCCTCCGGCTGTATCCATATTAGTTCTAAAAGTTTCAAGTGGTTTTCTAAAATGTTTGTAAATTTTTGTATCAGACATTTCACCTGCTCATGGCAGTTTCTGATAATTTATGACATGCTTGTTGTTTATTTTGTTGGTATTATTTGCTTTAATTTCTTAATAACAGTGGATCCTTACCAGATGTATGTCAGCTGTCATAAATGGAATTGATTTTTATCAATTGCTCTGACAGTAAGCTCCATAAGAGCCACAAGAAAAGCATCTCTCTGCACATTGTTCTCTGCGATGGACCTCCTCTCTACATTGATTGTTACTGATTCATGTCTTCGCTGCCCTTCCTCTGACTCAGGTGACTAGAGACATGCAGGCTGTGAACTCTTTGACGTGAACTGATCCCCCCCCCGTCTTTTTCTTTTATCCCAGGAAAGTTGACTGAGCACTAGGGCTGTGTTACGGCTCTAGCCGCCTAGACCCCTCAGGGGAACGTAACAAGCTGCCACAAACGATTATTTTGATAGTCGACTAGTCATCGATTATTTTTGCGATTAGTCGACTATTCAGATCATGCATCCATTGGATGTAAAATGTACAGCTTATTGCACCAGCATGCATCTGCTCTTATATAACTATCATTAGCTTACAGCTTTAAGTGTTCACGGTATGTGCTAACTAAAAATAAAGCCAAGATGATAGTTTCTTAAATTTTAATGAAATTTGCAGATTGTTTTGGTGAAGTTTAATAAACTCCTTGATATCTAAAATATAACGGGACACCGGAGTATATTCTCGAGCATCTCACACTTCTGATAATGACTTGTCTGCTTGATGTTTATTCAGCTGTGTAAAAACTAGAGATGGCACGATTCCACTTTTTTATGTCCGATACCGATATCATAAATTTGGATATCTGCCGATACAAATCCGATATAGTGTGTTTCTTAATTAATAAAACCGTTTTTTTAATGTCTTGCTGCATTTTGTATAAGTTCATACTCAAGTTTAAATAAACAACAACACTAAAGCTATTCTGTTTTAAAAAAAAAAAAAAAAAAAAAAAATACACTGCACCCAAAATATTTCATAGTTCAGCAACACTGATCAATCTAATAAACTTAAACCTACACCATCCTCCCTATTCTGGTATTTTTAAAGAGTACTTAGCAGAAATATTAAGCAACCTAACTAATAGGGTTGCAAACTCCCAGCAAAAAAAAAAAAAAATAGGGAACCACCCTCCACCTCATGATGCTTGATCAACGTAATCAACTTTAATTTGATGCAGTGTGAAAAAAACACACAGAAAAAAAATATTTTTCTACAATAATTAAATAGATTCAACATCTTTCTTCAACAGAATTGCAGACTGCACAGATGGTATCTTTCCAAAGGAAAAAGTACTATAGCTTACTAGGGTATATTGGACTTAATAGTTACTATATACAGTAATGGAATTCTATACATTTTACATCAGATTAAAACTTTGGGTGTAAGATTCAGATAATTATTTACTAAAAGCTTTTATTTATTAGACATTTTAAATGAGAATAAGAAAGAAAAGTATGTCTTTGTGCCCCCTTTTCCCTGTTAATGCCCTATTGGCCCCCCTGGCTAAACTTTGCTAGATCCGCCCCTGCACAGTTACCAGCCGTCAGCTACGTAGAAAAGGATCCTGGTGTAGAAAGTAATATTAAATAAATTCTAACAACAGCTTATCAAGCCTAAACGTGCTGCTGTTGTTCAGCTGCTGGTTTCCTCTTTCTGGCGCGAAGTGGGCAAAAAACAAAGAAGAGAGACGGACTCGCGACAGAAAAGCCGATCAGCTGATCATTAAGCATTTTCACGACTGAAGTACCAGCACGAGAGAGAGAGAGAGAGAGAGAAGAGGCAGTCGCTCCATATATCGATTGTTAAGCTTAACATGGGAATGCTTTACAAACATTCAGAGATGAACTTACACACTTGCTTTACTTCTCTCTGGGATAACTTCCTCGAAGATGAAATGCCGGATTGGTAGCAAGGCTACAAATGCACACAGCCGCTCTATCACGTGAGGCATACTGCTCCGAGTGCTACGGTTATGAGCCGAGTTACGCCGTGTCGCAAGTTTTGTGAGGTGCTTTTTTTTGATATTTAATGGATCGATTACATTTTTTATTTCTCTCCGATATCCGATCCAGTAATTTACGCCAGTATCTGACCGATACCGATACGTAATATCGGATCAGTCCATCTCTAGTAAAAACTATAACTTTAATCTCAGCCAAACCGATTTACTCAGGAACAAATAAAATACTAAAAAAGCCAAACAATAACATTTGTAAGTTATCTAAGTGACTTATATATGTTTAACCTGAGCAGTGAAAGACAGCGGTGGGTTTGAAAATGATTTGCCGGGAGTCCGATGTTCTCACGGGCTCTAGTGAACCTTGCCCCTGGCTAGCTATCGAGCTAGTGGGTAACAGACGTCTCTGAAAACGTCGGAGCGCTTTTGAAAATATGTGGTGTCTTGATAAACTGAGCAGATATTTCAGGTTTATACAGTTATGTTCTCGCCTGAAAATATGTTAAACGTTTATTTTGTGACCCAGAAAGAATAATAAGAGTAATATTAAAACTAACTAGCTGCTGCCATTGTTGGAAGCTGCGCTGGGCCGCGCTATGAATTCTGGGACACAGCTTCTTCTTCTTCGGGGTTTAACGGCAGCTGGCATCCTTGTACTTGCAGTGCTGCCATCTTCTGTTTCAGTCCGTTATTACACTCTTAAATCCTACTACTTATTCCTGCGTCTTTTGTGATCTTACAAAGCTTCAAACGACGCGTCGACTATTAAATCAGTCGTCGATGATTTTGATAGTTGACATAATCGTGACTAGTCGACTAATCGTGGCATCCCTACTGAGCACACACGCTCTTTCTTAGGACTGAACTTCATTACTCGTTTTGCTTGTACTTTGCTGGTACCAGACTGAGTGCTGCAAAGCCACAGATTTTTTTTTTTTTTTTTTTTTGTTAGATTTTGTGACAGCAAAACATAAGTGCACTGCTATTAGTGTAAGAGCCTGTGGAATATTTCTGTGAAACATAATTCCAGGAAGTTAAGGATTTTCAGATGGCACAGATAGAGATTGTGGCAACATTTGGAAAGTTCATCTGAAAACCTGATCTGAGATGATATTTTTCTTTTTTAGCATCAACATGTATCAGCTGTGAACTGCAGTGAGTCAAGGTAGCCTCAAGCACGGGAGGAATGGCTAGTGTGCTGACCCATAGCCACAGTTTCAAACTGTCATGTCTGTTTTGATATCAGCCTGCGTCCTTTTATTAGACCGCGCTGTGCTTCTCATGCAGGTCATGTCTCACTCGCCGCATACATACTCTTCCCATAGATTAATGTGAATGATGCACTTTGGCTGTCAAAGATCGCTGTCACAGAGTAAAAACCCATCTCAATGCACCAAACACATTTTCATGTATCTGTCCCAGTCCCATGCCTCAGCCAAGCCACGGCATGTGTCGGTTTGTGTACTGACCTCACAGGTAGTACACAATAAATACACACACTCACACACTATGCCCTCACTAGGGCTGCCACGATTTGTCGACTAGTCACGATTACGTCGACTATCAAAATCGTCGACGACTGATTTAATAGTCGACGCGTCGTTTGAAGCTTTGTAAGATCCCAAAAGACGCAGGAATAAGTGGCAGGATTTAAGAGTGTAATAACGGACTGAAACAGAAGATGGCAGCACTGCATGTACAAGGATGCCAGCTGCCGTTAAACCCCGAAGAAGAAGAAGAAGAAGCAGCTGTGTCCCAGAATTCATAGCGCGGCCCAGCTCAGTTTCCAACAATGGCGGCAGCTAGTTAGTTTTAATATTACTCTTATTATTCTTTCTGGGTCACAAAATAAACGTTTAACATATTTTCAGCCGAGAATGTAGCTGTGTAAACCTCAAATATCGGCTCAGTTTATCAGGACACCACATATTTTCAAAAGCGCTCCGACGTTTTCGGAGACGTCTGTTACCCACTAGCTCGATAGCTAGCCGGGGGCAAGGCTCACTAGTGCGGTGAGAACACCGGACTCCCGGCAAATTGTTTTCAAACCCACCGCCGTCTTTCACTACTCAGGTTAAATATATATGAGTCACTTAGATAAATTAAAAATGTTGTTGTTTGGCTTTTTTTTTTAGTATTTTATTTGTTCCTGAGTAAATCGGTTTGTCTGAGATTAAAGTTATAGTTTTTACACAGCTGAACAAACGTCAAGCAGACAGCTGATTATCAGAAGTGTGAGATGCTGGAGAATATACTCCGTTGTCCTGTTATATTTTAGATAGCAAGGAGTTTATTAAACTTCACCGAAACAATCTGCAAATTTCATTAAAATTGAATAAACTATCATCTTCTCTTTATTTTTAGTTAGCACCTTAAAAGCTTAAAGCTGTAAGCTAATGATAGTTATATAAGAGCAGATGCTGCTGGTGCAATAAGCTGTAGTTTTACGTCCAGTGGATGATGATCTGATTAGTCGACTAATCGCATAAATAATCGGTGACTAGTCGACTATCAAAATAATCGTTTGTGGCAGCCCTAGCCCTCACCGGGACAGAAAGTGGGACGGCTGCTGTCAACCTTCAGCAAGCTGACCAATTTAAACATGTCACACTGATGGTGTATCCCACAAGTTTACTGTATCCGGCCTTTAAGTGATGACGTGATAAATCCTGCTTCCGGGCCCAAACTACTCGTTTAATAAGGCTTTTTTGTTTTGTTTTTTTTTACATGTTTTAATGCTTTGTATCTTGTTCTATTTAATCTCAACAAGCCCCTAAAAACAGTCAGTGATCACTGTCTGCCTCTCTCGGTTTTTATTACCGCTAATCATTTTAAAGCTCAGTTTTTAAAACCTTACGATGTAATTCCAGCCCAGGCCATGCAGCAGTATATTAATAACTAACCTCGTATTGTGGATGGATTATCTCAGTTATTCTCCCGACTGAAGTTTGGTCTGTTTACAGTATCCTGCCATACGATTGGATTTGTCCCGAACCTTCGGGAACCCTTGCGTTAACTTTTATTGAATGGAAAAAAAGTTAGCGTTCATCCAGCTTCACTGTTAATATTATGCTAACATAGCTGTGTCGCTAGTGATCACGTAGCACATCATTACATAACAATTAGCCAAACTTCAGTAACCCTACAAATGTCACTGCTGTTTACTTTCCTGTCTTCATTTATGGAAATGGCAGTAGAGCTGTACGTCTTAATTTGTTTTGGAAATCTCTGTCAGAACATGCTATATTATATTTAGATGGAATCTAGCGAGCTAACTTCCTGCTAACGTCTAACTCCGTTAAATTTCATAAATTCGTTTTTCATAGATGCCTGGGTGGTAAACTTAATTGTTACACCTGGTAGAGCAGCAACGCTGATCATTTTATTACAGGTGAAAGGATTTAGACAGTTTTTAACTCTCAGTGATGCCGCAGTGATTGTGTGACTTGGGGACCTGCAGCGGAGTTTGGGCCCAGTCACGGCTAATGATGTCAGACTTAAAGACCGGATTGAACTACAGCTGGGCAACTCTGCAATCAAGTGAACTAGTTCCTTTTTATACATATAAAAAACAGATTTGAACACATACAGGCATAGAGGAGAAAAGTAGTAATCACCTAATTAGACTTCACTTCACCTTCAGGATTGTGGGGTAGGCGTTCAGTACTGTGTTATGCACACTTGTTTAGAGCTTGACATAAATTGGGCATTCAGTCTTTGTCTACTTTGATGGGGATTTCATTCACAGTCCCTGTATGCTACACATTATGGCTGTTTAAAGGTTGCACATTTTGACTTTATTGCCAGAAGAGAAGCCCATCATTCTCCTGTTTTTTGTGGCATTGTTCAAGTTGTCCATCCTGCTTTTGATCCATCTGTTACCCAGTCCAAATCTGTGGAGTCTGCTGCCTCCATCTGCTCTGTTTTCACCAGCCAGGCCAGGCACACAGGAATCATATCATAAATGAATGACAGGAAGGCCGGTCTGGGCAATCTGATCATATGTGGGCCAACAATTTCCTTGTTCATATTTGTAAAGATCAGTGTAGCCTTGTTTTGTCTGCTTCACGAAGGTCTTGCATGAAGCACCTTCCAAGTCACCATCTGGTAAGACTCAACCTGTCTGCTCAGATGACCAGCTCTGGTGTGCCGTCTGTCTGCTCGGCTTGGCTCAAATTGAGGCATCTGCATCCGTCTTCCAGCAGAGTGATGGGGACATGCTGCTTACAAAGTGGTCATTAAAGAGAAATACAAAGCCGAATCTGCTTTCAGTCACGAAACTGGGATCCAGGAATAATGGATTGGATGGTGTTCACCTGCTTCACCGTCATAAATACATTTGACTACATTTGGGAAATGAGATGCACTAAAATTGGGGTTAAGTTTAAAATGACACTGATTTTACTCAGGTTTTTCTGCAGTTTCAGGTCCAAACTAAGATGGGCAGTGAGTCATGAATAGTTCACAGCATAAATCCTATTGCCACTTTTTCAGCTCTGTAAGCAGGCCTTACACAGCTTGTTCGGGACTAACCAGGCCAGCAAGTCCTCTCTCCTCTAACCCTGGCTTGTTGCTCAGGCATACAGCCATGACAGTCCTGGCTGTACAGCAGCGGGGGAGGGCCTGCTTATTTGTCCCGTTAATAAAGCCCAGACACAGCCAAAGAGGGAGCCTCACCCAGCCAGCTGGACGATCTCTTAGCAGCACTCCAGACTACAACATAAATTGTTTGAGAGATACTTTGTTAGTAAGTTATAATTGTGCAGCTGTAGTATAAGGAAATTACTCTTATTTGCGCCAACATAAAAAAAATGTCCATTGTTCTTTTTTTTTTTTCTTTTTTTTTTTTTATCCACTAAATATTGACTTGATAAAAACACTAAAGTGGCCAGTTGAAGCCTTCAATGTGAACCTGGAATAGAGAGTGCGTGGATCTTTACAGACTGGTGTTTTTGCATTCTCCCAGAGAACAATGCAGTGAGATGTCATTGTTTTATCAGGCTCTGTTAAGTCTGAGTGGATTCAGAGTCAGTAGAGTTTGTTCTGACTGAATAGTGATACAGAATGAAGGAGTGATTGATACTCCCCCCTCAAAGGTTCATGTGCAAAATTGATGAGTTACAGATGAAGAAAAGTAAGGGGCCCGGCTTTTGTGCCTGGTCTGTTCTGATGTATATTCTGATCTGCAATGTCAATGAAAACTTGATGTTTAGCTTTTAATTGATGTACAGCAAACATCAGTTCAGTGTGTAAAGAGAGAGAAAGTGCGAGGGAGTTGTTAAGTCTTACCACCAACAGGTAACTGCCATTGCATTTTTAAAATCAGAATAATTATATAGAATAATAGGTAGATGGTGCTCATCAGCCTGAAAGTCCAAGGGAAGTATCTGGAACTGGAGTCCCAAACACTTAGTCTCATCTGGTACCAGACTATACTGGTCAGTGCTGTAATGTTGGGTCCACTTGGGCTACAGTTGTTTGTCCATATGAGCTCACCCTTATTCACTTCCTAGAGAGGACAATCCAGCTAACCCAATAAGGATGTCGGCCTTCCTCACTGACTTAACACCAAACACACTGTAGCCATCGCACCAGGCAAAATGGTTGATGCTGTTACAGCCTCATCTCAGCTCCAAATGACAATTTTAGTTGCCGTGTAGCATGCAGCATCAGTTGCTGCAGTTATAATAACAGATGCACATCATCTTCAAAAGTCACCACACACAGGTTAAAGATGATGGATTTGCTGTGTTCACTATTTGTATAGCTACTCGTTTCCTGTCAACGCTACCATTTTGGATTCCTCCTGTTTGTGTTTTAACCAGTGTTTTCACGATAGCAGTTGACTGATCTCTTTTTGCCACAAAAGCAGAACATCTACACTGTGAAGAGCATCATTTCATCTCCTCCTTGGAATAATCCTGCCAAGTTTTTTAGAATTTGCCCCTTGGCTACATGATGCTTTTCACTCCCACTTTGGCAATTCCACAACCATAATTAGTAGTGAAATTAGAGTAGCGTGTACTTTCTTCCGACCACTTGAATTAAGTACGTGAATGGCCACCCACTGGGCACCTCATTTGGTTTTAGAGGAGTAACTGTAAAGTATTGAGCTTGCGTGGGACTACACATTTTTTTTGTATGCATGATTTTAAAGTATCCCTTATGCATTATCTGTTTGCTGTTAAACTCTGTAATTCATCAAGCATGTGGGAAATGTCCTTCTTCAGTTCTGCACCAAATTCTTGTATTTACTATCCAACACTGTATCACTGCTGCAGCCCAAGCTTGCCATTGTACAGCATTTTTTTTTCTACATTATTTCTTGTCTTTAAAAAAACAACAATGGCTCTTGCCTCATTTGTGGTATTTTTCGTAATGAAGAAGATTGTGGGGTAGGGCTGGGCGATATATCAAAAATTTACCGTTACCGAAATTTATGACTCTCATCGACGTCATTTTGCCCATGTCGGTAAATTCGGTATTTTAAAAAAAAGAAAAGGCATGTGCAGGTTGGCGATGTTCATGTCCCTTTAAGACGCTGTGCTACGTTACAGACTTGACAGGGTGGAGTCACATGACTCTACTACCTGTTAAGCTGGGCAGACACTGTGCGATTTTTTTTCTTCAGTCGCGCGATTCAGCTCCTGCTCAAACTGTACGGTTGACTCGCAGGGGTTAGAAGTTCATAGGTCACGATGCAGGGTCTCACACTATACGGCCCGATGCTCTGATACGACCTGAGTGCTCACACTGTGCGTCCATAAAATGAAGGTTATAACAGAAATTCTGTCGCTCGCTCTCCCTCTCTGTCTTTCACTCACACAGACACGCACACCACCACCATCAACTTTGCTAAATTGCTAATGAAAAACATTGATCAGGCAGCTGTGATTGAGCAGCAGTGTAGATCCAACTATTTTCACGGTTGTTGTGGTCGTGATCATTTTGTTAGGCCACATCGAAAAGGCTCGGATGAGCTTTCCAAAGTTCTACAAGTTGTGCCTCCGTCGCTTGTGTCCAGATCACACGCTGCACTGTCGTGCTGCGCCGTCTTTTTCGCTGACATTTGTGTTTGCGCGTGCGCAGTGTGACAAACTGCGGTGACACCCTCACGACGGTCGTGAATCCTCGCGACCAAGCGATTGATGATCGGGAGCTCGTCGTGAGGTGTCAATCGCTTCTCGTTACCCCACGTATACTATACGATGCATGACGCACGATGAAGGCCAAAATCGGGCCGATCGCCAAAACGGTCGCACGACTCAAAAATCGGCTCAAAATGGGCCAAAAATCGCACAGTGTAAGCCCAGCATAACAAGACGAGACACGGGTGAACAAATGGAGGACGATTTAAATGTTGAAGCAGCAGCGACGGAGGTAGAGCTGGTGGAGGAGGAAGAGGAGACGCTTGTTAACAAAAAAAATGCATCATCAATCGTTTGGCAACATTTTGGATTCAACAAGGATGATATTGATCAAAAAATTGTTAAATGTAAACTCTGCAAAAAGACTGTTGCGTCAAGTCAAGGTAACACAACCAACCTCTTCCACCACCTGCAGCACAAGTTTTTGTTTAAGAGTTTATAGTTTTCACTAGTCACATGGCAGTGCTTAGTATTTATTATAGTTTTTTCTGTGTTCAATTGACATTTGTGTTTGTGACATTATTTGTTTACAAGTTATAGTACCTCAAGGCCTTAGCAGAGATAGGCCTTTGTCCATGATGGCATTACATTTGCACAATCATTGTTTACTTTGTGAATAGCCAATGTGAAACATATTTATTATTAAACTATTTTGTTTACAAGGGATACACATTTTTTTTTAGAGAGCATGGTTACATATTGTATCCTACACTTTTTATTTTGTTCAGTTAATAAATCTTAACCACTAAAAGTACTTACTACTATTGTCTTCATTTATTTTCAGTGACATTTTACAGTCCTTTAAAGTGGTAATAATATAATTGCAATGAATAGGTCTAGGGGGAATAATATTATCAAAATAACTGGAGGAACTATGCTGCCTGCCACAGCCCCATCAAATGGAAAAAAAACAAAAAAAAACAAAAAACGTTTTTTTTTTTTTTTTTTGGCACTTGGGGTGGTTATCGTCCATTTATCGTTATCGAGGTTAACTGCTCAATTTATCGTGATATTGATTTTAGGCCATATCGCCCAGCCCTATTGTGGGGTGTTTTTTGTGTGTGTCCCGTTTGGATCTTTAGCCATCAGAATTGTTGTCTTAAGGCCAAGAAAGATGCCAAGCAGATTTATTTTACCAAGTGGATCATCATGGCCTTGGTCCATTTGATTGACCTTTATTATAATTATGAATTTAGTTTATTTTCGGTTGCTGCAAACGGGACAGACATGACTGGGGGATAGGACAGGGAGAAAGAAAGAGAGGGAGAGAAAGAAAACCAAAGGGGAGAAGAGACGGTGAGAAAGGGGGAAGAAAGAAAGAAAGAAAAACAAACAAAACACCTGGATCACCTGTATGGAGAAAAAAAAACAGAAGAGAAAGCAAACAAACAAACAAAAAAAAAGAGCAACATAATAAAAAACAGCACCATCACAATAAACTAGCTAGCAGTAGATAACAGTAAGAGGAAGATTGTGTTAACATAATGTGTCTAAGTGGGAATGAATCTCTGACATTGATTACTTGTGGTTTTTTTTGTTCTTTTAAGCATTATTGTGTTTGTGCAAGTGCATTGTTGAGCCAGCACTCTTTGATGTTCAGCTTTTAATTGATGTTGCATGTGGCACAAGTACCATTCAAAAGTCTGTATTGTGCACTTATAGCATTTCCTCTAAAAGTCTTGTAATGAAAACTGGATGTGGAGAGTTTAAAAGCCTCCAGTGTTCATCTTTACTTCCGTTAATTGCAAACACTAACACAGTTGCTGAAGAGACTATGAAGAAAAACTTTTAAAAATAGAGTCACTTATGTGTATTCTTAATACCGCATCTGTTTTATTATACCCAACTAATTTATCGACTGGCCAATATTATAGTCTGATATTGGCTATTTGCTAATGTTTAGGCATTTGTAATTTCGGAGGTTGCATCTTCAACATCAATGAGATGGAAAAAAAAGTAGTCGAAATTAGGGCTGGGTGATATGAGGAATATCTAATGTCGCAATATGTTTTTGCTATATTGCGATACAATATATATCACAAAATGTCTTGAGCCTTAGCATCTCCGGTACTGGGGGCAAACGGGGTGAGCTGCAGTTTAAGCCTCTGTGAGTTTATGTAAATATCGGCATGTGTGGTATCCACAGAAACCTCAGCTAAAAGCACATATAAACCATTTCTACAACCACCAAACAGCAAAAACGACAAACAATTAAAGAGCAGTTACATAATTTTGCCAAATGTGCCTAAACACAACCAACGAAGCCACAAACTCACTCAACTTCATGGAACCAAGCAAACGGCTAAAACTGCAAGTGTTGTCACGCTCTGACCGAAGTTTACTGAACCAGCTGCAAAGAAACCATAAATGTGCTTCACGTTCAATAAACAATAACATGGAATTACTGTGCCGTTTTTCTGTTTCTCTCGCCAGTAGGCGTTGTAGCTCGTATCACAGCTGGTTTATTTAAAGTTTTTGTGTGTGTGTGTGTGTGTGTGTGTGTGTGGGAAGATGTTGACATGTGGAGTTTAAGAAAGTCTTTATTTTGCAGTGGATGACTTTTAAGCTGATGGACTAATTTCGTGGTACTGCTACCTTTAGCGGCAATAGTTTTATGGCATGTTTTGCAAATTACCAGATTTTGTTCAACATCCTCCTTGTGAAATCCAAACGATGGCGCCATATTTTTCCTTATCTGGTAGCAGATAAACACGCGTGATCAGCGCAGAAGGGTTTCTGGTTCAGAGGGTGGATTAATTATGCATTCGCAAAATACCAAAACCACTCAGAGTGAATCACATGCAGACAGCTTAATATTTCCATGGCAGCCTCAGTGGTTAGCCATTTTAACAATCGTATGTGGGGAAAAAAAACTTAGCCGATTTATGGGAGTAGTGACATTTTTTTAATCACCAAATATCGGTATCAGTCTTAGAAATCCTATATCCAGTATGTCTGAACCATACTGGATATGAAATGTGTCACTTCAAATGTAGGCAGAACTAATGTTATATCTTATTCCAAAACATACAAAATACCATCAGTACGAATACAAAAAGTCTTGGTATCAGTACGCAACATCAGCCGTGGTCGCAGTGCAGATAAAATCCCAACATTTCCGATCCTTGCTGTACTATAAGTATTTGTTTAGTATGTGGCAAACTGTTTTGACTCAGCATCGACTCCTGTGTTAAATTTCTTGATATGTGTGTCTCTTTGTTACTTAATGAAGATAAGATAAAAAGGAAACATTGTAATCGATAAACCACATCCCTTTGACAGATCTTTTCAGTGTGCGGCCGTTCTTTGTTCTTGGCAGTTGTCTTCATTTACCTTTCCAGTGTGTTTCTAGAAAGAGCCTACATTAAACTATAGAAAGAGTTTGAAACACATCAACATGTTTGCATATTTTGCCAAGTACTGTGTTGCTTTGGAGGTTTTTGAAGTTTTTTTTGTTTGTTTGTTTTTAGATACTAAATAATGATCAGAGGCTTACAAGCAAATCTTGTTTTCAGACATGCCTGGCCTTATTTGTGTACTCAGGAGTTTTAACACACAGTTTTAACACAAAAAATATGACATTTTTTATATCATGTGAAAGTTTATATTGGGGAATTATCGGGGACATGGCGCTGCTGCTCATCTGTGTAATACATCCCCTCTGTTCTCTCCAGGAGTTAATTTAAGGAGCACAAGATTGCGAATGAATCTATTAGAAAGGCTGTGATTTAGCAGGTCGTCACCCTCCTCTGTTCACTCCCCTTCCTCTTATTGCTCTCCTCCTACACACACACCCCTAGCATCAAGCTACACTGTGTGGCTGTGTGCATATTTGACTGATATTTCACTATTCCTCAGTGAATTTACACAAAGGCTTATTTAAAGCATCGCAGTATAGGTGCTGTGCTCCACTAATGTTTCCTGGAATCAATTCAGAATGACCCCCAACATCATACAGGGGCATAACTACACTTAATGACAGCTGTTAATTGATTAGAACAATGGCAGTGACCATGAAAGTTGGTGTCAGGGCTAGGGATGGGTATCGTTTAGGTTTTATCCGATACCGGTGCCAAACTCGTACTTTTGAAACGGTGCCGGTGCTTAAATGGTGCTTAAGCGGTGCTTGAACCGGTGCTTAAAGAATGGAGAACACAAACGTTGTCCAAAAACCTCTTATGTTTTTATTTTTAGAATTCTTTTTTTTCTGCAAAATGATAACCAAGTTAGCCTTTTCTGTTGATACAACATACCTCCTTTGGTTGGAACCGGTGCTTAAACAATGGAAAACACAAACTTTGTCCTAAAACCTCTCATGTTTGGCTGTTTTTCTTGTAAAAAGATAACAATGTTAGCCTTTTTTGCAGCTATAGGGCATATATGGTATCACTCTATCACACAAGAAGACAGCCGCATGTAACTACGACGGTGTTTGCTAGTTCACCTTACATGCATTAATGTAATAACGTGGTTAGCCTACTCAACATAAATTACACACGAACAACATTAAGCTACTCACGCAGAGAAGAACAGCTGCTGCTGCCGTCATCATGCGTCATCATTTCTGCTGCACTGGCAGGGCTAGGGGCCAGGACTCTACTCTCCGAGTTCTTGAGGGATGTTGCTAACTCTGGGTCCGATAACAGGCACCACACCCGCAGTAGATGTGCTCGGTGCTTGGTCTTGCAGCAAGCTATAAAATACGGTGCATTTCTCGGCTTAAAAAAACGCTATGCGTTGCCAGGTGTTTCATCAGATTCGAGGTGTTACCTCCTTTGCACAGTATCACCTTAAAGCACTTGTTGCAGGCTGCTGAGTTTGCATCTTTTGCTGTGAAGTACAGCCAGACTTTTGAGCGCTCCGTCTTGGGCGTTTTTAATCTGTAGCTCTGCTCTAAAAGAATGTACGTACCTGGGTGGGTCCGCCTACTATCCTTGGAAAGGTAAAATAATTGGCTAGAATCCAAAGTGTATGACATCTCAAGAAAAAAAATGTGCGCTGCTTTTCGGTCTGGTTACTACCGTTTATGTCAGAACCGGTACCAGTACCCATCCCTTGTCAGGGCTGCTATGCTGACTAAGAAGTCATTGTTTGGCTATGTTTGTCATGCATAGTGGCTATTTCTGTGTCGAACTAAATATATTTATTCATTTTGTGGGGGTAAGGCACAAACAATCTAATATTGTAGAAGAATTTATGTGTGGGTGTAGAGGCTGTTTGTGTTTTTCTGATATTTCCAGCATATGAGAAAGGAAAGTTCCTGGAAAAAAAAACATATTGGGTTGACAAATATATGTTTTGATGTAGCTATGGTATAGGTAGTCACTGTAGTTACAGGTACAGGCAGTCTGTCTTTCTTACTGTTATGTCTATATGTATTGCAACCTATACTGTTTTTGTTTTTATTTTAAACATTGCAAATGGACCCCAATTGACAATAAAATGTACAATTAAGTGGAAAAACCTGAATGTACAAGAGATATTAAAACACAAACAAAAGTACCTTTTTGGGGTAGATGCCAATACATTCATTTTTGCTTGATAAGGAATCTCTAGATTTAGCATGTCTGACATAATTTGAAAAGTTTTCCAATATTGTTGAAATAGTGCTGTTTTCCCTCCAAACACTTGATACATGTGTCACAAATATCAGGAGACCATCAGTTAAACTTGGTTGGGGTGATATAGGTCCTCATCACCGTTTGTATTTTAACATCTTCATTATTGTATGGATTGATTGTTTTTGTTTTGGGACTTTTAGGCATGCCTTTCCTCACTTCTTTTCATCTGTATTTGCTTGAACATCCTTTCTCTGTGCTTCTAACATGTCAATAGTGGATTTGCTCTCATGCAACAGCAATGCTGTATAAACTAAAGAAATCTAAATTTCCTTATCAACAATAAGGTTTTCAAGGTGGGATAGTGATAGCTCAGATATTAGATGCTATACGTCTGTATTTTAAGAATTTGACATTTTTAATTGCAGATACTTGAGAAAATGTTTGTCACCCAATGCCACCCACACTCTAAAAACTATTGTTTAAGCTCAACAAAAAAAATTAACGCAACAGTTTCCATTACTCTTTTTGAGTTATGATAACTTATGTTGAAATTAGATTGAACCAACAAACTATATTGAGTTACGGGAATTAAATTATCCTCCATAATCAAAGGTGATTTTAATTACCATTTACGTAATATTTGGTAGCTTAAAAACATATTTTTAAGTTGTTTACTCATAAAAATTATGTTCCTCCAATTACTTTTTCCACATTATTTGAAATGATTTTTAAGTGTTATGTAATTAATTACAGCAATTACAAAAACAATTTTTTAAAGTTCATTATTTAAAATATTAAGTTGCTAATTTTCATCATTATTATCATCATTTTAGCTTTCTCTTATTTATTTTTATTGTAATAGCTTTTAAGAAAGGAATTCATTCAACATTTTTTTTTATCAAATAACTTTTTTTATTTTTTAACAGTAGGCATTTCAACACTTTGTATTTAAAAAGTGAAAATAAACCAGAAATTTAGATTTATACCATCACAGCCAAGTTATAGAATATGCCTTTATGTATTTAACACCACAGAAACAAATGTGTTCAATTGGTAAAAAATCTACTTAGAAAACATTTTGTTGCAGTAATACTTCCATGCAAGTGTTCAGTAAATGTTAACTTTCAATGCCTACCAAACTTTACAAGATCTTGCATCTTTCTATTACACAATGCAGCAAACACCTTTAAGATCAATGTTACACATACAGGATTCAAAACAGTTAACAATTTTTGAAACAGAGTCAACATCTTTAACATAATGATGGTTCCATCAAGGTCAAGGAACAGCTTCTGAACAACTTCAAAAGTATATTTCAGATCCTTGCATTAGCTCAGATTGAGAGCATATATTATGCCCATGAGCAAAACACAGCACCTTGGGAAATTCTGGCCCTCCATGATTTTTGTTTCCTCCACCACAATGGTTGCAGTCTTATGGTTAGATCCAGGGGTGTACCGGTCACTGATGATGGCAGTTTTCATCACCTGCCTTAAGTTCTTCGGTGTCCTTGTAAAGCAAATTTTAAAAAAATAGGTTAGTAAATTATAGATTAGACTTTTATACTTACTGAATCTTAATGAATTCAGATGATCAATGGAACACATACACAATGCTGAATTACTTACACCAAACTCCATGAAAAGGTCCTCGTCCTTCTCTCCAAGGAAAGTGATAAGGCAGCAGATGGCTTCAATTGTATTGTGCTATTTAAGAAAAAATAAAGTATGAGTATAAAATACATGGGTGACTGCCAACAAAGTGCATTTCAAAGCTACCCAAAGTCTAAATAGTTGTCCTACCTCAAGAAGCATGTCCTTGATCTGCCTGATTCTCACTCCCTTAGCTCCTCCCCTTGAGAAAATGACATCCATCAGTTTTGGGGTGCAATTGTCAAGTGTAGCCATTCAAGGCTTACAGTGGTTATTCTCTTGAACTCCTCCTTTATCTGTAGACCACACAAACAGAAGAATTAAACCTTGCAGACTATTAGCTATACTGCATTAATGAATGCTCTAATACATTATTTAAAGAGGATAGAAGTGATCTAAGGCTACCCCAAGTTTTGAGGGAACAAAAACAATCTTGGTGAAGACAAGGGAGACTTCGCCACCATAACCGTGGTGTAATCTCTAATGTTTTAGCAACCCTGTTTTTGCAGAGGTTTCGAATTTACACATTGTTCACTCCCAGCCCATTTTGTAAAAAATGTGTCCCAACTTAACAAAGCACTAATGACCCTAGATTATCACACTATACTAACTGCTTACATAAAGTCTTAATATTAAGTAGATTCACATAGCCTATGCCAGAATAATGCTATTGGAATGACATTAACAATATTAAAAACAAAAAAAACAAAACAAAGATAGCTACAGCTCTTAAGATCAGGAACAGTACTTACTTTAAGCTGTATCACAATACTAACCAAAATCATTTACAATGTAATATTACGTATAGGTCATGCAAGTTTTATAAAGACATAAAATAGATGAGCCAGACAGAAAAAATAAGCCTCTAGGTTATCCCTCTGACAAAACTATTCACAGTTTAAAGGCTTCTAATTTTGGTAAAAAGAAAAACAAAATCAGCCTAAGATCGAAATTAGATTGCACTGTGTAGCAAAACTTTAACCACGCTTTTCCTAGCCACAGTTGCACTCTCTAGCTGAAGACTTTTGTCAAATGAAACTTTCTAAGTCTTATCCTCTGCTGTGCTAAAGTTTACAATGGCTAGCATTAGCTACATGTGGTAGTGCAAAGTATTTCCTTATCTGTATGAGCATCACATCATACACAAATCCACTACAGGTGACTAGCACACATGCTTTGCTTTGGTAGAACTGTTATTTGTAAATGAAATGTTACTTACCTTGAAATGTCTTTTACAAAAGCTTGCACCATGCAACCCAACATGTGTGAATTTGCCCGGGCTAGTTAAGTCGGTAGGGGAGGGAATTTGAAATCAGAAGTTACAGTGGAAAAAAAATAAGTTATCTATTCAATTTCTTTAAGTAATTACAACTTGAATTTTATTTTGAACCCACTAACATTGGGATTTAATTTCAAATTACATATAAAATTAATTTAATGTAATTACCAACATTATTAATTCAACACAACCCAAAAAAATAAAGTTTGCAACTTAGAAGGTCTATCTTAATCAATAAATTAGAATTTTTATGTTGCAGCCATGGATTTAATCAAGTGGTGGTAAAAGGCCTGATGAATCACTTTTTAGAGTGCAGATTTTGAAGCCACAATCTGTCCTTCCAGCCCTAAAGGATTCATTACAGCATATAGGGTAGTAAGATGATATGGAGGAAGTAGCTTTAATATGCCACTTTGTACCATATGTCGAAAGTATTTTCTAAGGACAAGGTTTCCCATTTTTCCTTTGAGTGTATAATATAAAGAATATAAAAACAGAATATAAGAACAGTTTTACTGGAAGATTTGTAGTAGCTCTGATCCACATGATTATACATTGATGTAGGCAGTCATCTGTCTGATGTCTTCCTGACCTCACAAATCAATGCTCCTAGGTCCCTGGGATAAATATTTTACTATCAAGGGTAATTTTAAGACTTTAAATTTTAAGTTTGTTAGGAAAAACTGTCGCCGGCGTACAGGGGTATTCTATGCTCTTGGTCACTAAGTTGTATAGCCACTAGACCCACCTCTATCACCACAGTCAAGGCCTCATGACAAGCATTATTAGCATCCCATGTTGCCAGATCACTCTAGAAAAATAGTTATTGTATGTTGCAATTTACTCAGTCATCTCTTCTGTCAAATAACTGTTTTTAACATAGGTTTTAAGCAGGAAGCTATTTTAATCTCTAAAATTACTTCATTTTAGCTTGTGATTTATATGTTAACCATATTTAATAAATTTGTTTGTTCCATATGTCATTTGTATCAGATCAGTACAAAAAGTAAGAGGGAGTTTGCTGTACTGAGCCCATGGCAACCACTAATAGGGCAAAACAAAGAAACATTAACACATGAAAACATTTAAACCCACAAATCACCACTCCCTTACTCAAAACAATGAACTAGCTGGGCATATGATTATCCTTTTTAAGAAGGAGCAGCTGAAAACTTCAAAACCAACCTGTGGTCTCTACCAACCATGAACCTTATTAAACATTTAGTCTTATATAACAGGCCCTGTTCAAGATCAAACTGTTCCATCTGAGTATAAATGGTTTTAAGATGTAAATTTCAGTCACAACAGAAAGAATGAATTGAAAAAATATTCAGGCAACACAAATTCTGTAAACCATGCCACAATGAACAATGCCAGATACAAAACCTCTTGGATGTAAAATCAACTGTAAGAGGGCATCCTCAATAGATGAAACTCCATATAATAAATCCTATTGAGTTTTTAATTTGAACGGCAACTACTCACGAACTAGTTTTCCCTAGCAACCACAGTGTCCCAGCAGGTTGTCGATCATCTATGTCTGTGTGACTCTGTTCATGTGCAGCTGATTCTGCATCATTGTTGTCCTCCAGAAATATTAAAATTGGATTGCTTAAGCCATTTCTGCAGTTTGATGGAGATGTGTGAGTGCATTCATGTCTGCAACTCATGAAATCTTACAAAGTGGAGCTATATCAGGAAGTGCTCTTTGGAAGCAGCCATTTACAGGAAATCAAAGTTATTATAACAGCAGCTACTTTTTGTCAGAAAGTGAAATTGACTTTCTGTCAGAGAATGGGGGTTCAGTAACTTGAACGCATACGACGTGGTGATTCCCTGATTGGTGGAACCATTTAATCTTCTATAGTAGGAATTCTAGTGGTAGCATGATTAGTATGAGTCTGTGTAAAACAAAGTGTGATGGATGGAGCAGCTACGAAGTTTGCTTTTCTTCCCATGCTTTGATGTAAAAATCCTCCTAGCTTTTTCCCAATAAATGTTTTAATGGAACAGTGTTGCTGTTTTGAACCCTAATAGTTTCTTTCACTCAACCTGAGCTCACAGTTTCAGTAACAGTAACGGCTCCGACTCCACATTAAACTGTGCCAGCGTCATCACCGCTGCTGTGTTATCATTGTTTTTGTTTAAAACTGGGGGCTGAGAATGAACACTTGCAGCACGAGCGCATTGGCTTCATCTTTCTGACAAGGAATCTACATTCCTCTTTGTTGGTCTTTCTTTTACAAGACACCTGCGTAGCAAAGAGTAAACTGGTCATACTTGTCTTCACAATCTTTCTCAGTCTTCTTTTTGGACTCTTGTTATGATCGGTCTCTTTCTCAAAATGTCCTTCTTCCAAATAAAAACAAAGCCATTCACAGCACATTTTTAGACCCAGCATTAAGCAGTAAGTGTCCTTTGTACCACAGACTTGCTTTGCTTGGTTCTGTCCTTCCCTTCCACACACCTCCTCTACCTCTGTCTCATTTGTTTGGCACTCTGCCAGGCTGCTCAGTGAGCCAGAGGGTGACTCTGCCAACATGTTTGTGTGCATCAGATTAACTTGCGTTTTATTCTGTTTATTTTTAATTCTCTCAAGACTGCGTGTGTGCTTTGCCCTCACGTACCCTGTTGTCAGGTTTAGGTAAAAACCGTTGCACAGATGCACCTCGATTAAAGTTCCTAAAGGCGTGGGAATTATCATCACTATTTTGTCTGTCATAATCTTCTTCCTCCATCGTATTCTGCTGTTCTGACATTTTCTATGCAGGCAGTGGGAGTGGCTACTCAGTCCTAGATTTCACACAGTTCTCATTGGGCCTTTTTAATTAATACTAGCAGTGCTTTTATTAACGTCTTCTTCCACTCCTCCCGGTGGCAGCTGACTGTTTAATTACAGCAGGAGGCTAGCTGTACCCGCAAACTGGGTAGGAGAGGGAAGGGGGGGAAAGGATTGACATTCTCGTGACATAACTTAGAGCAATGTTTTGAATATGACTATTTTATTTTTTTTATGGATTTAAACATAACTGGGTTGTAGAGAGCTTTCAGGTGTATAAATGTATATGTGTGTGACGACCCGGCTCAAAGCCGCAACATAAAAAAGGAGACGAATACCAGAGTATGGGTGAGAAGAGGTTTTATCTTAAAATGGAAAACCAGGTTTGCTAAAATGGCTGATGCCACCAAGGCAAAGACAAGTGAGCTCCCCGGGGAGTTCCTGGAAAATGGGACCTGTACTCAGCAAAGCTCACCTTTCATAGAGGATGATGATATTATTATTATTATTATTATTATTATTATTATTATTATTATTATTATTATTATTAAGTGTCTTTTTGCTTCTCTGCTGCAGCAGACACTGTGTATTTGGAGCTTAAAGATATGATGGTTGTAACAAGGGAGGGAAATTTGATGCTTTAAAATGCCATAACAAGCATTGTTTGTTGTTTTAAGCCAGGGGTAGGCAACCTTTCTGATGGCAAGTGCCATCTAAAATTTCCTCAGAAGTCAGTTTGCCATATGATTGCATTAGCAATAAATTTAATAACGCTCTATATGAAGAGTTACACACTATATAGAACGACTTTATAGAATTATATTTGTTTGCAGATGTTGGCAGCTATCAGCGAATAGTTATCAGCTATTTTGAAACAAAAAAAATACACTTTTTATCCATAACAAGAACTCCATAACAGCAAATGAACTGTACAACAGAAAATGCAAATGCTATTTATGGTCTCCTCACAACAATGATAAGAAAAATAAACTGAGCCAATATGGCATGTTTGTTAATACACATGTTAATCTGATCTCTGGTCCAGCATTCAGACGGCTACCTGAGGAAACTCTTCATGTGAGAGAAAATCTGCTCACACAGATGTGTAGAGCCAAATACTGTCAATAAGGCCTCTGCAATGTTCTGAAGACAGTCAAACTTGTCAGGTAGTGATGTGAAAATGCAAGCTCCATGAACACGCACAGCTATGGATTCCAGCTGCTTCAATGTTGCATTAACTTAAAATGTCTGGCTTTTGTTAAATAATTTTCTGAAGCTTACAAACAAAGTTTTTATCTGACATAAAATGTATAGAAATCATACATATACCAACAAGATTGTACATCACTGTCACAACAGTGTTTGTTTTCATTCAAAGGCTTTATGGCTTTAATACCTGGTGGGCCGGTCTTTAGCCAAAATGCCCTGAGCACGACACGCAGTGAATTAATCTGAGACGGTGCATTAAAAAAAAAAAAAAAATGGCCACGCCAGCAGTGTACATCGCAAATCAGCTCGCATAGACATATTAGTTGTGCCGCTTCTTAATGATGGTATCTTAGCTAACAACCCCAACTACCAGATTCAACTTGTAATTGGCTAAAAATAATTTAGTCTACTGGTGAGGGGGACGTTGTTAGCTTTCCACATTCCGACACCTCAAAAGCTTCAGGAGCTTTCCGCTCAGCACAGCATCAGCACCGTGGAAATACACGGATACATCCGAAGAGTCGAGACAGAATTCACAATGCATTTTTGGGACTTTCAGGTGTGTGGACCAATGTTTTCTTTTCTAATCAAACCAGAAATCTTTAATGAGCAGGTGGATAATTAAATGAAAATAAGAAAGTATTTTATGTGCCCCCCCCCCCCCCCCCCCTTTCCCCCCAGGCAAAACTTTGCTAGACCCGCCCCTGCACAAGTTACCAGCTGTCAGCTACATAGAAAAGGATCCTGGTGTTATTTGTCTCTCAGAAACAGTTCATAACTTCCCTTCAACTCATTCATGTCACCTAAAAGGTAAACCTGTTTCTCCATCACCTGTTCAGCTCTGATGATCCAGTAAGGACATCTCCTGGTTTCATCTTCATGTTTCCCTCTCACCAGATAACCAAACCATATCATGACCAGCAGCTTTTTTGCAGCTGTGGCTCCAGCAAACATCAGCTGATAGTAGAAATTAATATTAAATAAATTCTAACAACAGCTGATCAAGCTTAAACGTGCTGCTGTTGTTTAGCGCGACATCCGCTGGTTTCCGCTTTCTGGCGCAAAGTGAGCGATAAACAAACGAGAGAAAAGCCGATCAGCTGATCATTGATCAGTTTCATGATTGAAGTAGAAACAGGAGAGAGAGGGGGAGAATGAGAGAAGAAGAGGCAGCTGCAGCGTAACGACAGAATAAGTCCAGCTTTGTCTTTTTTTTTTTTTTCTATTCTAGCTGAAGTACGGGACAAATCGTGTTTCTTTTCAGCTCAATACGAAACGTGTAATATTTTCTCTGAATACGGGACGATTCCGTTTTTACGGGACGGTTGGCAACTCTAATAATTAACCTTATGAATAAAATAAAGTTCACTATCAGTAAAATCATAGCACCCACCCAGCTGTATAGAAACTCCGTCATGCTATCTAGTACGCAGTACGAGTTATTGTAACTGACTATAAAAAGTTAGCACAACGAAAATAAACTCCACCTAAACTTGGTTAGTTTAGACTGCAGGTCATAAATTCTTACCTGAAGTTCAGTTCACCTGACACTCGGACCGGCCCCGCCTCGGGTCTTTCCTCCTCCTGCCTCCCCTTTCCCTCATCCACCTGCTGGCCTCCACCACTTACTAATGTTACTGAATCTGTGGAAGCTCCGCCATAACCACCACCAAACAACTGAGTTATTTTTAGACATCAGCCAGCATCTGGCCAATCCACCACCTTTCATTGTTTATACCGTTACAAAAAAACAAAACAAAAAACATTGGCCCATAAAAATGAAAATTCACCATCGGCCCACCGAGCAAATGCCCGGTATGCCCGATGGCCAGTCCAGCTATGGTCGTGCCATCAGTTAACCCTGTTAGAGCTAGAGCTGTGGGCTCTAGATATGAGATCCATGTAACTGATCATTAAATGTTCTTTAACCAGCAAGTCGGGCTGCTCGATTATGGCAAAAATTATAATCACGATTATTTTCACTGAAATTGAGATCTCGATTATTTGACGATATTTATTTAACCCTTTAAGACCTACCATAGAACCAAGTCCGCCAGAGCTTATATTATTTTTTTACATGTTGTAGTGCAATTTGTGGGAGCATTTCAAGTTGCTATACATCAATACAACTATTATAGCCCATATTTTAATATGTATGCATTAAGTCCATAGTAACTACATTAATTGCAAAAAAAGTGCAATAAACTACAAAAAAATTGAAAATCGTTTTTGGTTTTGTTACATATACTTCTACTTGGAGAAATTTTAAGAGGTTTATCCCTCAAAACTTTAAATACAAAAAAGTTGCAAAAAATAGTTTACAACAACAGGAAATTTATTTTGAGTGTCTTCATAGTTTTATTTTGGAGATGCAGCAATTTTTATATACTGCAGGAAAAAAAAAAAAACAATCCTATGATGCAAATTTGCAAAGAAAACAGCATGTGCATCAAAATAAACTATTTCCAGCAGTGCAATTCGAGTTCTAAGCATCACAGAAACTATTCAGAAAAGTCAAACATGACTTATAAAAACACCAGTATAGGCTTTTAAGGCCTACAAGTAAAAAACTATTTTCCGCGAAAATGGCGGACATGCGATAGTTCGCTCTGACGTCTGTTTCAGTGTGGGAAGTGTTACAAACAGCTGATCGGATCGGCAAAGCGTGTTTCTGGAATATTATGTTTTTGTTCCTGCAAGCGCTTTTTATGCAATTTTTGCAAAGCTTTATGTGGAAGGAAACCGTGACCGAGGACAAGCTGATGGCATGAGATGCAAGTACAACTCCTCTGGTTTCATATGCAAAAAAAATTATTGCGCTAGCTTACGCGGTTCCGGTTCTATAGGGATTTAAAAATAGTTACACAAAACGGAGCGTGCAGCTCTGACCGGCTTTAAAGGGTTAACAATAACAATGTATTGGATAATGACTTTAAAAAATAATATAAAATAGTGTGCAAATACTGATAGCAGTGCAAATGTTTGCAATATAAGAAATAAATAAAAAATGTAAACATCTATGTTTAGTGAACTTTGCAGTGTTGCTCTGGTGCAGCTACACCGTAGCAAAGTTTACACACTGTGTCTACTTGATCCACGTCTGACTCCGCGAACCCATAATGTTTCCACACCACCAACGGCAGTCACTCTCCTCTCCACATAACTTCTGCTTAGCTTTCCGAGCTTCCCTCGGGTCCTCTTCTTAATTGTTGTGACGCTGTTCGAAATGCAGAGAGGTGCGCTCGATTTGCCACACGGAGCAGCGCGAGAGTAAAGCACGAGGGAGGGGCTAATAATCGGCTCAGTCATTTTTAATGATCATTGAAAGCCCAGATCGTAATCGTGATTCAAATTCGATTAATTGAGCAGCCCTACCAGCAAGTTCCTATATACAGCAACAAGCATTAGTACTTCAAACCCCCCATTTCACTGCTAATGTCAATGACATTACAGGACCTGTTTTCATTTATTTATTTATTTTTTTACCAGGCTATAAACACAGCATTTTAAAATGAATGTCTAGGGGCACTTACTCTTTTGGAGCCAGTCTCTAGTGGCCACACAAGGAACTGCAGGTTTTGGCACGTCGTTTTTCTTTTTTAACCCTGGAGGTTGCTCTCTGTGGTCCTGACATTTTCTGGAGTTCATGTGTGGAAACGTTTAAATGGTATTGTGAACAAAGTCTTAAACCATTTTTTGTCACAACTTATAAATTATCTACTTTAACTTCTCCATAGGGAGCTTGTTGCTTGAATCCTTTATAAACAATAAACCAAAATAGTAAAAAAAATAATAATAAATTAATAGCACATAGCGCTGTCTTTTTATTTGTTAGAATATCTGTCTGTCTTTGTCCCAGGGTGGTTAACAACACTTGGCTGCTCCGCTGTCTCAGACTCACTTACTGGCTGGTTTTTATAGCTGAACTGCTTGGTAGTCATTTTACTGTCCCAGCAGTAGTCTGGGGCTTCTGTGCCAGTGCTGAGTCATAGAGCTTCAGTTACCACAAGGAGGTTGGAGGAGGGGGAGAAGAGCTCGAGTGGAGGAAGGCCATTGGCAGAGTGCTGTCTCACTGTCTCAGCACTCCTGCCCCAAAGATAACACCCAAGAGCTGTCACAGCCCCTCCCTCCCTACTGTTCTCATTCACAATTCCTCAGCAGGAAGGGAGATGGGAAACGGCACATTTGGCTGGGAACAGCTGAGATGTGTGGGAGCTGTCACTTCACCAGTAATGAAAACAAACTTCATAATTTTTCTATCTTTTCAGTATATCAGGTTGTATACCTTTGGGGTTTGGTCACGTCAGGCTCTTTCATCTTGAGGTTAACACAAATATTTTTCTGACATTTCAAAGCTAACAAGCCTAGACGAGCTCTTCTTCACAGGCTGGCCTGAGTGGGAGGAATCAAGTGTCCATTAAAAACAGCAGCTGTGTTTATTGGGAGAAAAATGAATAAGTCAGATATGACAGAAAGACAGACTGTTTGTCTCTGTAATGTGGGAAGTGTAATGAAAGATGTTCAGGCACCTGGAAAACTACAAACTCTTCCTTCTTCTCTTGTTCTCTTCGTGGCTTGCCTTTGCAGATAGAAGCAATGTCAGAAAGAACAATTTACATTGGAATTAAGCCAGAGCACTTTCTTATTTTATGGAAATCAGAGAAAAAGTGTGGTGAATCCTGAGGATGAAGTGATTTTTGTGATGCCTGATTGACAGATGTAGATTAGCCGTGCGCAGGTTTTGTTCTTTCTGATGCCTTAATTGGATGAGCACTTCAATGTACCGACAGTATGTCTGCAGAAATTTACCTCAGCTTAACAGGATGGATCGAGGAAGAAAAAGTTCTTAGTTAAATGCACAAAGGAGTCAGATGTTTTTCCTCTTTGAAACCCTGCTCAGTCCCCACTCCCTCTACTTCCTGTTGTTCTTATTTTTCTTCAGCTCCTGAAAACCTGCACTTCTAATTAGGGCTGGGCCGTATCATACCGTTCACGGTAATACCGGTATAATGTTGGGCAACAATACGAAAATGAAATATCGCGATAGAATATGGGTAAAACGCGCATGCGCAGTGCCTTTGTTTTCATACGCACATGGCGGGAAAAGCACGGTGGCGACGAAGAATTAGAAGGGCGAAAGCGGATCGTTGAATGAAACCGATGAACCAGAATTGGTTTGTAAAAATGCGAAAACTTCAGTGGTGTGGAACTGGTTTGGCTTTCGTCCGTCAGATACACAACAAAGCACTATTTTTGGTTGAGCATGCTAGCGGGCCGTCGTTATTACCGTGTTTTTTGGAAAATACAGTGCACCTAAAATCAATCCTTTGATTTTTCTGAAAATCGACAGTGCCCTTTATAATCCCGTGTGCCTTATGTAGGAATTCTGGTTGTTTACTGACCTTGAAACTATTTTATGGGGTACATGGCACTCGAAAATCTGGCAAATGTTGTAGTACGACTTTGCTAAGCTACAAACCCGCACCGCTTGATGGATTGTCAGAGCATTACGGCTATCATAAGGAGGAGCCTTGCGGAGTGATACATACTGTGCTTCAATATAATATTACCGTATTGTGTGTATAACCTCTTTTTAAGTTTTGTGGATATTATACATGGTTATGCTGAAGATATGTCGGCCAATTTCCACTGGAAATGCCTTTTGGTTAAACTGTCAGCAAGAATTTTGCATTTGCACTGTTACATTTTTATATAACTTTAATGCACATAAAAAACAGCTGCTTGTTTAAGTGAAAATACATTGATGGGTTTTTTGCACTAATAAAGTTGTGGAGTTGTAAAGTATTTTGTCTAGTGTCAATTATATCGTCAGTTATATCGTTATCGTAAATTCGTACAATTTTCCATTGACAAATACATTTTTTGTTTCTCATCTTAGTTTCTGTCCTTCTGTTTCATTTTATTCTTTTTTGTTTTGTTTTTTATTTTCCTGGTGTTTGTCCCCCCCCCTCTTTCCTCTCATGCAGACACACACCTCATGCCTGTCAGCTCTTCTCTTTCTGCTTTTTTAGACACACTCTCACTCCTTCTCCTTCTGTCTCTTTCTGTGGCCTGACCAGCTGGGTGGAAAGAATCACTTGTTTATCTCCCCTGCTGCCCGTCAGGGGCTTTTGCTTTGCTGCCACCGTTGCCTAGCAACTGCAGCAAAAGTCGGCATTGGCTGCTTATACAGAGACTGTGTGTGTGTGTGTGTGTGTGTGTGTGTGAGAGACTCCATGTTGACTCGGCAGGCTGAGGACAGACACGCCGCTCTCACCACTCCCTCGGCGCAGAAGTGGTCGCCAGCCTTTGTGACTCCAGAGTAGGCACACTTACACAAACCTTAGCAGTGTTTAGTGTAGACACACAAACACATGGTACAAACAAGACTGGGACTTCCCGATCTCACAGTCTGTCTGCATGCCACGAGCCACCAATCCACATTTTCACTAGTGATCAGCTGATTGTCTTATTCAGTGAAATTTTCATTCCTTGGATGAAAATATAATTTTGCTTCTCCTTTTTTTTTTTTTCCCTTTTTATTTTGAGTTTCAAGATCATAAAAATTTGTTATTACGATTCTAACCGTGATCATGGTGATCTGTGGAATCAGTGACTTCTTTATGTCTTCCTGTGTTATGCTCACGTCTCATATATACAAATATTTGCTCCATGTCCTTTTCACTTCTACTTAAGGTAGCTGACAGAATCACCTGAATATAAGTACAGAGTTAGCGCCGAGCATATACTTTATATAAAAGATGGACTTAATGGCATTTAATATGGGAGTCTTTGATCGATTCTCAAACAGCCATGACACAAACTGCAGTTCTAGCACTTGGATTATTACAGGGTAATCCCAAAAGTAAGCTCTAGATTTAAAACACGTGGGGATCGAGCTTTTCAGGCACTGGCACCTAGGCTGTGGAACTCTCTGCCGTTGTCTTTACGCTGTCTAGACTCTACTGACTCCTTTAAAAAGCAGCTGAAGACATTTTTATACAAACGGGCTTTTAATTAATTTAATTAATTTTTACTTGTATGTCTGATCTTACTGTAAAGCACTTTGTGATTTTTATCTGTGAAATGTGCTATATAAATAAATTTTACTTACTTACTTACTTACTCTCCTTAAAAAAAAAAAAAAAAAAAAAGAAAGAAATACAAACAACTGTTTATTTTTTATAATATTGACATTTCAAATGTTGAAGAATTATTTATTTTTCTACATTATTGCCATTTCGGCCGATGCATTATTTGTAGACAGTGTTCCAGTTTGACAATGCCCATGTCATACCAGCTCACCGCCATGTCCTTCAAACAAACGTTTTTCAAATTTTTTGCTTTGCCTACTAAAGAGCAGTAATGTACAGTCCAAAATCAGCTGTTTGACTTTCTGCTTACGAAAAGACTTTGACAATCAGTGCCTCACAGGCACAGTTTTGTTTAAGTATTTCTAGCAATCAAGTAATTGATAAATCCAATAATTGTTGCGTATCTAATCAGCATCATTGTAAACACATCCATATCTCCTGTCACTATGAGTAGCTCTGCTTGTATGAGCTCCAGCACAGTAGATGCCTGATTCTGGCATGTTCTGAGGATCTCATTGTCTTTCAGCACCACGTTCCATCTTGCATCACCCTCCCTTTCCTGTTCAGATGCCCTGACATGTATCTTGGTGCAGAAAATGCTGGGAATATTTCTTTTGCTTTTTTTTTTTTTTTTTTTTTTTTTTGAGGTGCCATCTTGGGGGTCTCGACAATGGTGCCCCGAGGACTGCAGCACTGCATCATACACAGCATCTGTCAAACACAGAATGAGGATGGAGACTTGGCAAGCTGTGGGTATATGTGTGTGGGGTAGAGGAAGAATGCCAGAAGCTCCCCTTTTCACTCTCCTCTGTTCTCCCTGTGATGATTGTGGGGAAGTCTCTGGGCATGTGCAGACACGTCTGGGCAAGAGTCAAGCTCTTGCTCAATGCTGCCTCCTCCTGTCCAACTGCCTGTCAGCCTGTCAGTGATGCAAGATAAGCAGACAGAAAGAGGCTTGGCATGGATGAGCCTTACCACCCTCTGCCTTCGTTGTAAGTTAATTTTCACACTGCTGTTCTTATTCTCTACGTGAGGCTTAAGACAGCAGATAAAAGCTCTGGCCCAGGCTGATAATCGCAGCGAGAGAATGAATCGGAGCATCTGCAGTACAGATCACCTCTGATAACTTCAGTGTGCTTGTCAATGATGGAGCAGCGTTGTGTCACACCGTTGGGTCAGCCGGCGCAGAGCTGCAGTATTCCTAACTTCACATCGACCTCTGTGCTGCACTCCTCCCACACTTTTCCTGTCTTTTTCTGTGGAGTTTTTCAGCTAATTAGCTGGATTTAATAAACTGACAAGGAAAATGTTTACATATGTCAGTACTGAAAGCTGTTTTCCCTTAGACTCCAATATTACTGGAAGTGTTTTTACAACCACAGCTCTCACTGTCTGGTGGCCTTCAGATAGGAGATTTAAGGCAATTCCACATTGGCTTAATTTATTTTTTTTTTGCTAGAAGCTTTGTCCAAGTTTTATACTGTCTTTGGTTTTATCCCAACATTTTCTTAAATGATACAATTATCAGCTGTAATGAAGCAGTGCAACTGCTAAGAATAAGAGCTTGCATAAACACCATCACCACAATTGAGCGCTGGCACTGATTGGACACTGATCTTCGGATTCCCAGAAGAGATATGAGCTGTACAGAACGTATTTCTAATGATCAGCAGCTTACATTATAGTCTGATGTGCATTTCGATGTAAGAGACTTGGAAAACATGATAATTAATTGTAATCCTGCTTTAATAGAGTTTCTTATTGCGTTGCAGGCCAGAAGACGTGTCTCCACCTCCACGGTGTGTTCCCCTACATCTACGTGCCGTACGACAACTATGGGCAGCAGCCAGAGCGCTACCTGCGGCAAGTGGCCTTCAGCATCGACAGGGCCCTCAACGTCGCCATGGGAAACCCCACCTCCAACAACCAACATGTCTTCAAGGTGGTGCTGGTCTCCGGCATGTAAGTAACTTGTGTTTGCTGTGTTGTACCGACACAACTGAGCTGAGATTTGCTTCAGAAAGCAGCTTGACTGCACACTTTGGTAAAGGTTGTTGTTAAACACAGCCTTTCTGAAACAACAAAGGGTGTGTGAGCCAACAATTGTGACTTAAGACTTCTCTAAACACTCAGTTTCAGATATACGTATTCTAAGTTTTCATGTCACATTATTGCTAATTCAGTTACTCAGACTCTCGTCAGGTTCAGAGTCCACTTTAAGATTGTGGTTTTAGCTTTTAGAGCTCTGCATGGACAAGCACCACTGTGCACCAGAGAACCTTTACTTTCTGTGACCTGTCTATATGTGTATGTATACATTACTTTAACATGTGTATGTGATGCAGGTTTACATATTGAATGCCTTTTTTTTTTTTCTTCTTTTCTTTCAGGCCTTACTATGGTTATCACGCCAAGGAGAAGCTCTTTATGAAGATCTATTTATACAATCCTCAGATGGTCAAGAGGTAAGGATCGAAGCAGTTTAATGTGAGCAGAGATCATCCCAGCCTCCTGTTGTTTGAATGCCACACTGTGCGCACGAGTCTGCCAGCTTACTAAACTGAAATCGATCGCTGCGTATTCAGCTGTACTCATTGATTGGCTGAGTGTGTGTCCATGCATGAAAGCACACGGGAAGACTGTGAATTATTTGCCAGAGTGATCAGTGTTGGTGTTGAAAGTGTGAGTGGAGCTACTGATTTGAGGCTTGGCAGAGAGCGAGTAACTCTGTTAGAGAGAGAGGGACAGGCTGGAGGAACGAATGATGTATCGCTGGGAGGGGAGGGGTGGGGTGAAGGAAGGAAGGTGGAAAAGTAGACTGGCCTTGTATGTGTGTAAGTATGTTTAAGGTTTGGTTTGGTGTCAAAATAAATTTTTTTTTAAGGTGAAACTGCAAATTTTATTTGTAATTACATGTATGTTTGGATGTGAATATATATATTTAGGCTATACCAGACCTTCCCAAAGTGTGGGGCCGGCGCGGTATGAAAGGGGGGAAAAAAACCATGACAAAAAACAACGCTTGGACGCTGCTAGCACGGGGCGCCTCCACAAACGCAAAGCAGGAGATGAAGCATTGCTGAATATGTTTCCAAACCAACTTCATTCTAAGCAAAAGACTAGAAAATATGGTGAAGCATATCTGCCCTTTGGCTTCACCTGCACAAGTGCCAAGGTAGGTCTCCCCTGCAGAATTGGTTTTCCCTTCGTCGAGAGCACGCACTGGGCTCTCCAAATCAGGGACAAACAGTGTCCCACATTCTTGATTTTTAGTTCACAAACACTTGTTGTAATGACTAACTACTCCTGACATTTTGGAGATGTTAGCTCTTTATACAGTAAAGTTACAGTGGGATACAAATAATATCAGGCTGATCCTGCCATGATTTGTTCCCCCGGTTCAAATCGCGGACAAACAGGATCCCACAGCTGTTTATGTTTTTGTTTTTAAACCCATTTTGCACAGAGAGACATTTTTTGAAAAATGTATTGATAGCAATGTTGAATATTATTACACAGGAAAAAAAAACAAATTACACCATGACGCCTCTGCCTTTCTAAATGGAGGGACAGTAACTGCATGTGTAAGCGTGTAAAACCTGAAGATAGTCAGATTAACAGTATTTTGTCTCTATCTGCCATTCTGCAATTCATGTCATGTAAACAATAACGTGGCGCACAGCGTGACGTGAAAAAAGGCACATACCTTTAACGTTGCGTGACGAACTCTGTATTCCTCGTCCACACGTACAGTGGGGCAAAAAAGTATTTAGTCAGCCACCGATTGTGCAAGTTCCCCCACTTAAAATGATGACAGAGGTCAGTAATTTGCACCAGAGGTACACTTCAACTGTGAGAGACAGAATGTGAAAAAAAAATCCATGAATCCACATGGTAGGATTTGTAAAGAATTTATTCGTAAATCAGGGTGGAAAATAAGTATTTGGTCAATAACAAAAATACAACTCAATACTTTGTAACATAACCTTTGTTGGCAATAACAGAGGTCAAACGTTTACTATAGGTCTTTACCAGGTTTGCACACACAGTAGCTGGTATTTTGGCCCATTCCTCCATGCAGATCTTCTCGAGAGCAGTGATGTTTTGGGGCTGTCGCCGAGCAACACGGACTTTCAACTCCCGCCACAGATTTTCTATGGGGTTGAGGTCTGGAGACTGGCTAGGCCACTCCAGGACTTTCAAATGCTTCTTACGGAGCCACTCCTTTGTTGCCCGGGCGGTGTGTTTTGGATCATTGTCATGTTGGAAGACCCAGCCTCGTTTCATCTTCAAAGTTCTCACTGATGGAAGGAGGTTTTGGCTCAAAATCTCACGATACATGGCCCCATTCATTCTGTCCTTAACACGGATCAGTCGTCCTGTCCCCTTGGCAGAAAAACAGCCCCATAGCATGATGTTTCCACCCCCATGCTTCACAGTAGGTATGGTGTTCTTGGGATGCAACTCAGTATTCTTCTTCCTCCAAACACGACGAGTTGAGTTTATACCAAAAAGTTCTACTTTGGTTTCATCTGACCACATGACATTCTCCCAATCCTCTGCTGTATCATCCATGTGCTCTCTGGCAAACTTCAGACGGGCCTGGACATGCACTGGCTTCAGCAGCGGAACACGTCTGGCACTGCGGGATTTGATTCCCTGCCGTTGTAGTGTGTTACTGATGGTGACCTTTGTTACTTTGGTCCCAGCTCTCTGCAGGTCATTCACCAGGTCCCCCCGTGTGGTTCTGGGATCTTTGCTCACCGTTCTCATGATCATTTTGACCCCACGGGATGAGATCTTGCGTGGAGCCCCAGATCGAGGGAGATTATCAGTGGTCTTGTATGTCTTCCATTTTCTGATGATTGCTCCCACAGTTGATTTTTTTCACACCAAGCTGCTTGCCTATTGTAGATTCACTCTTCCCAGTCTGGTGCAGGTCTACAATACTTTTCCTGGTGTCCTTCGAAAGCTCTTTGGTCTTGGCCATGGCGGCGTTTGGAGTCTGACTGTTTGAGGCTGTGGACAGGTGTCTTTTATACAGATGATGAGTTCAAACAGGTGCCATTCATACAGGTAACGAGTGGGGGACAGAAAAGCTTCTTACAGAAGACGTTACAGGTCTGTGAGAGCCAGAGATTTTCCTTGTTTGAGGTGACCAAATACTTATTTTCCACCCTGATTTACGAATAAATTCTTTACAAATCCTACCATGTGAATTCATGGATTTTTTTTTTCACATTCTGTCTCTCACAGTTGAAGTGTACCTCTGGTGCACATTACTGACCTCTGTCATCATTTTAAGTGGGGGAACTTGCACAATCGGTGGCTGACTAAATACTTTTTTGCCCCACTGTAAAGGCAAAAAAAGGAGTTTTAAAAAATCTCAGTTTTTGGTGATTCGAAACGCCGTTTACGTGTGGACGAAAGGTCCAAACGCATAGAAACAGCTGCGTTTTCAAAAATACCCGTGTAGGTGCGGACGTAGCGTAAAAGAGTTAGTAGTTTATTTTCTTACTACCTGTAATTTATTGCAGTTTACTTGTATTTGCTTAATTGTTTACTAAATGTTTGAGGTGTGAAATAAACCGCAATGGAGCAAAATATGGGCGTGTGTGGTTGGAGGATGTGTTTGTGCGTGCGTGTGCGCTCACGCGCGGGGGGGGGGGGCGAGCATTTTTCTTGTAAAACAAAGAGGGGCCTAGCGAAAAAAGTTTGGGAACCACTGGCTTAGCGTTTCATCCTGGGTTCAAACCCACTTGGGGTCTTTGTACAGGGAGTGCAGAATTATTAGGCAAGTTGTATTTTTGAGGAATAATTTTATTATTGAACAACAACCATGTTCTCAATGAACCCAAAAAACTCATTAATATCAAAGCTGAATGTTTTTGGAAGTAGTTTTTAGTTTGTTTTTACTTTTAGCTATTTTAAGGGGATATCTGTGTGTGCAGGTGACTATTACTGTGCATAATTATTAGGCAACTTAACAAAAAACAAATATATACCCATTTCAATTATTTATTTTTACCAGTGAAACAATATAACATCTCCACATTCACAAATATACATTTCTGACATTCAAAAACAAAACAAAAACAAATCAGCGACCAATATAGCCACCTTTCTTTGCAAGGACACTCAAAAGCCTGCCATCCATGGATTCTGTCAGTGTTTTGATCTGTTCACCATCAACATTGCGTGCAGCAGCAACCACAGCCTCCCAGACACTGTTCAGAGAGGTGTACTGTTTTCCCTCCTTGTAAATCTCACATTTGATGATGGACCACAGGTTCTCAATGGGGTTCAGATCAGGTGAACAAGGAGGCCATGTCATTAGTTTTTCTTCTTTTATACCCTTTCTTGCCAGCCACGCTGTGGAGTACTTGGACGCGTGTGATGGAGCATTGTCCTGCATGAAAATCATGTTTTTCTTGAAGGATGCAGACTTCTTCCTGTACCACTGCTTGAAGAAGGTGTCTTCCAGACAGTAGGCAGTAGGACTGGGAGTTGAGCTTGACTCCATCCTCAACCCGAAAAGGCCCCACAAGCTCATCTTTGATGATACCAGCCCAAACCAGTACTCCACCTCCACCTTGCTGGCGTCTGAGTCGGACTGGAGCTCTCTGCCCTTTACCAATCCAGCCACGGGCCCATCCATCTGGCCCATCAAGACTCACTCTCATTTCATCAGTCCATAAAACCTTAGAAAAATCAGTCTTGAGATATTTGTTGGCCCAGTCTTGACGTTTCAGCTTGTGTGTCTTGTTCAGTGGTGGTCGTCTTTCAGCCTTTCTTACCTTGGCCATGTCTCTGAGTATTGCACACCTTGTGCTTTTGGGCACTCCAGTGATGTTGCAGCTCTGAAATATGGCCAAACTGGTGGCAAGTGCCATCTTGGCAGCTGCACGCTTGACTTTTCTCAGTTCATGGGCAGTTATTTTGCGCCTTGGTTTTTCCACACGTTTCTTGCGACCCTGTTGACTATTTTGAATGAAACGCTTGATTGTTCGATGATCACGCTTCAGAAGCTTTGCAATTTTGAGACTGCGGCATCCCTCTGCAAGATATCTCACTATTTTTGATTTTTCTGAGCCTGTTAAGTCCTTCTTTTGACCCATTTTGCCAAAGGAAAGAACGTTGCCTAATAATTATGCACACCTGATATAGGGTGTTGATGTCATTAGACCACACCCCTTCTCATTACAGAGATGCACATCACCTAATATGCTTAATTGGTAGTAGGCTTTCTAGCCTATACAGCTTGGAGTAAGACAACATGCATGAAGAGGATGATGTGGACAAAATACTCATTTGCCTAATAATTCTGCACTCCCTGTATGTGGAGTCTGCATGTTCCCCCATTTTCTCTAAGAACTGTTGTTTCTCCTGCCTTTGGAAAACATGCAAGGTTAATGCTGCCGATGTTAGCCCCGGACACTCTTGGAAAAGAGATTGTAAATCTCAAGAGTTTCACTCACTGATTAAGTAAAGTTTGATTAGATTAACTACCCAGTATTTCCAGTAGTTGTCATATTCAGACTATGTAAGAGGGGCCTGTATGGAAGCCTTTGTATAGACAAATCAGTAATTCTCTGTCTTCGTATGACTGAATGGTAAAACTTCTAAACATTTAAACTTTTCTTGGGGCTGTATGTGGACTAAAGTGTTAAATTAAAGCATGCCAATAAACTAAAATTCTGGGCCTAAGTGAAACTGAATTTACTAGCCCCACTTTACATGTACTTGGAGCCTGTCTCAAACATCAATGTGCTTGATTTTCTGAAGCTTGTGTAGTTAAACATTCCTAATTTCACAGTGGGGTAATGTAGATATGAGCCAGTCCTTGACATTTTGGCCTCTGCTGTGCAGCTTGATAAAAATGTGGTATGACATCTCTGTGATCTCTCTCTCATCCTCAGAGCATGCCCTCAGAGCAAAAAGGAACAAAATGATTAAGCTTTGCTGAGAAAACTTTATCAGATACAACTTGTAGCAATCCTTGATTTCAAGGCAGACCGCAGTTGTGTCTGGTCTCCACCAAAAACGCTTTCTCTCGAGCTGGGGGAGCATTTGTTCAGTTGTGTGTAAGCGGTTGAATGTTTTTTCTTTAAACACCAAGTGGCACATGTATCTTTTTATTTTAAATGGAGCAATCTGTGTTTGCTGCAGAGTGTGCGAGCTGCTGCAAAGCGGAGCCGTGATGAACAAGAGTTACCAGCCTCATGAGGGCCACATCCCCTACCTGCTGCAGCTTTTCATAGACTACAACCTGTACGGCATGAACCTGGTTAACCTGGCAGCTGTCAAGTTTCGAAGCAGCCAGAAAAAAGGTAAGGGATTTGGACAGGGAGAGCACAGATTTCCGATCTTGTCTTCTTCTCTTTTTTTGTTTGAGTTTTCTGTCAGTTTTTTCTTCGTGCCTTGTCATCAAAATCTAATTTTAGCATCTGATTGTAGTACTGACCGATAAACATTTTCCTCATACTTGGAAAAACCCATAGATTTAATCTGACACTTACCCTCGTGTACTTTAGGATGCAGGACAGGCTGCTCTTTTTTTTTTTTTTATCAGTTGGCAGTGCCTTTTTTTTTTTTTTTTTTAACTCATTACTTGATTGTTCCCTCATTGCTCGGCAGGGATGAGAGCAGGCCAGGGAAGGGTTGCCATGCCTTATGTCATATTGAATTAGTCTTGATCTCCCCTCAGCCTCAGGATGCCTCTGTTGTCTTTTTCTCTGTTTTCATCCCTAATGTTGTCCTCACGTTTCCCTTCACGTTTTGTCTTGTGGTCTTTGCTCTTTTCTCTCTCTTTCTCTCTGAACTTTCTTTTTCTGACCTCTTTGTCTTTCTTTCTGTCTTGTTCCTTTCGTTAATGGCCAAAGGTGAAATACAGAGGACGCATACCTCCATATGAAAGTAACAAGTGGAAAAGTATGAGGACAGGAATGGCAAGCAGATACTGGGGATCAGTAGCCCGCAGTCTCAGACTCTTCATTTTATTTGTCTGAGCTCCCTGTAGCCTGTGGAGCCGTGTCACATCTACAGAGTAACAGATTAGACACCTGCTGCAGCTGCTCTAGGTTTTGGCTCCTGTTTGATTTATAAGGTGAATACATAGCAGAAGTTGGATGTGACAGTCTGTGAACAAGCAAAACATGGGAGACACTTTTCATGCTGTCTTTATCTAATATTAGCCACACTGCAAGCAGCTCTATAAAAATAAACCATTTACCCTGTAGAATTACAACAGGTTTGAATGATGTTCATTGCTTCTGTCTTTCTTTGTGTCTTCTTACACATGAAGTGGCGTTTGACCAATGTGAAAAACAGTATTTCCTCCTTTTTCTTCACCGGCTACCATCAAGTTTGTAGTTTACTTTTGCCATTATCCGCTTAGCAGAGAAGTACACAGCTGACTGATGTGGCTGTTTAATTTAGATAACATAAGAACCAGTTTCCTGTTGGGTTCTGCAGTCTGCATCGGACGACTCGGGGTGAGCATTTTCACTGCCACCATGATTTTGGTTTTTTTAACATAAATCTTTTTATTTATATATTTTGGGAGCCAGAAGTGACTATTTGGATGACAAGGTGGTGACCTACGTCTTCAGCTACTGCTAGTTATCTTATCAAGCTTACATCCATAAAATGTACAGGTGCATCACAGAGACACACATACGTGCTAATTATTGCTAACTAACAGACTAATGAAATAGAATTTCACATATTAAAAATGAAGCACAGAGGGCTGCTAGCTACAGCTTTCACCCAGATTATAAAATATTATACTGGCTTCTCAAAAGCTTTTAATGCTGTAAAGTTTGATAACTTTACATGGGTGTCTATGGGGATTGACTCAGTCTCTAGTGGTCATTAGAAGAACTGCAAGCTTTAGAAATTTCATTAGCTTAATTTTTATAGCCCTCTATTTGTGTTGGCAGCAAGGGAAGGAAAAATTCCCTTTTAACAAAAAGAAACCTGTGGTGTGACCAGGCTTGCAAAACAGCGGTCATCTGCTGCAACAGGTTCGGGGTGAGAGGAGGGAGACGGGACAGAAGAGACACTGTGGAAGAGAGCAGGAGCTGAATAATATCTAGTCATCAAATACAAAGCGGTATATAAACAAATAAAGTCTGAAGAACCAAAAAAATGTGTCATTCTCCAAAGCTTGTGGACCTACATGTATCTATGATTTGTGCTACAGTGAGCTGAACTCTTGATATCTCTGTATTGATCTGCTTCACGTAACCCCTGGAGAGAGGTGGTAGTGTGTGGGCTTGAAGCTCAGCAGTGTCTTGGACCTCACAGTGGTAGTGTCACGCTGGGGGTTTCTCTTCAGATCTTTGGTGAATCTTACCCAACTCCTCTCGCCCCTCGTAGGCACTAAAACCCCTGATTGCCAACTCTGTTTGATCTGAGTTTAGGCCTAAACTCAGCCTTCTGGTCGTCGTGCCCAATCAGACCTCTCTCCACACTCCCAGAGAGCATCCCGCCCAGCAGGACCACCTTCACTTGTGAGGCCATTAAGGACTCCAGACAGGAAATTCCACACTTGTTCTTTTAATAAAGTTCTTTTATAGAAGTCCTCACGCCTGACTGTCCTCCAACAAAAGCACAGTTCCCGTGTTTGATCCACCTCTACACTGATGCAATCAATGGAAAAGGGCTCCAGTGTTCCCCTTACAACAAAGAAACCAAAATGCTCCAATAATGGGTACACCAGTTTACATTTTCTGCTCCCCTCAATGTCCAACTTGAAAGGAAGTTCCTAATCTGGGATCAAGCAGCAGAATAATAATAGACTGAGCTGGTAAAATGGGCCAATTCAAGATAAATGAAACCCTTAATGTGTTTTGAAGTCCATTCAACAACTTGAACACTCTGGCCTCCTAAATACTGAGATTAAAAAGTGTCACAGGTACCAAAAGAACTCTCCATGTAACAAAACAATGTTTTATTGTGCTTACCTTTGCTGCATTAAAGAAAGGAGGATAATCATGATTCATTATACCTCAGATTCTCTAACAGTGTGGATCGCAGTTTAATTGCTAAGAAATGGCAGCACTGAGCAGTTAATCAATCTGCATGAAATGAAAACCCTGTGGTTATCCAAATACCGTTACTGTGATCCTCTCATGTGCCTCTTATGTATATCTCTGTATATGGTTAACAGATGAAGCAAAGGCAGACCCAGAAGGATCGGCGTTCAGGAGCATCAGCCCCTGGAAGGCTCCCTGTACGTCCAAGCTCAACGACAGCACCATAGGAGGCACATTCGTCCGCTGGGAGGAGAACGCCATACCCAGGCGAGTCTCGCCACATCTTAGTCTAAGCAGAATCTGAATGCACTGTTTTTGGCTTATGTCCGAGCTGCAGTGGATATTAGTTCTCCGTAAAGATAATTGAAAACCAAAATGGTAGCTTGTTTTTATTCATTTATTCTCCTCCCCCCCCCCCCCCCCCCCCCCCCCTTTTTTTTTTTTTTATGTTCACTGACTGTAGCTCTTTAGTCCTGGATGAGGTGGAGAGGCAGAGCACCTGTGAGCTGGAGGTTGATGCTGTTGCTGTGGATGTTCTCAACCGCCTCGAAATCGAAAGTAAGTTCACTCAGTATTGCAGCCACAAACTTAAGAAAGCAACGGGTGGGGGAATGTGAAATTCAAGTTAAAGCACAGAAGAGTGATGGACTGCTCTGACGGCTGCCACACATCGAATCTGTTATCAGCCCCAAATACAAACATCGTGGATCTGACCTAATCCGTCCAATCACAGAGGATGGGATAGAGGGTTAAAACGAACCAGGGACAATAAAGACAGATGCTGTCATCTGGCAAAGTAATGTAGTGCCAGAGCAGATGCAGCTTTTGTTCCTGAAAGATTTGTTTTAATCGCACACATCTGGATCTGTTGTTTTAGCGTGTGAAAGAAAGAAAGAGAGGTCATTCTTGCACTTACAATCTGAGCGGTGCCAGTTTTGCTGAACGTTGTGTTGTCTTAAAAGCAGTCCTTCCATCTGGGCTGTAAAGATGCTTTGAGTTTTATCATTGAAATCAGATGGGACCTAACAAGCTTAAACCACACAAAGAATCTGTCTTAAAGTGAAAAGAGAGGCCGTGATAGACAACAAGTGCGTGTGTTCTGCACTTATGAACTATTACAGTTTGTAAAGCCAGGGCTTTTTCTCAGGAACTTTATTTTCCTGGGAGCTAGAAGATTCCTTCTAAGCTTTGCTTGTGTCTTAAAAACAGCAAAGATTAGGCAGATTAGGACTAGAAGATTTCAGAAAGTTCTGTGGAAAGTCCTAACAATGTGACTGAATGAGAACTGATAAGTTTAGATGTAAGGGTTAAAGAGAGAGTGGGGCTTGGAGGTGAGGTTAACCATTCTCTGGAAAAATTATCCAGAGAATCACTGCTTCACCCTATTAACATAATATTGGTATATAATAACTGGTCTGTGGGATGTGTAGGATGTGTATTGTCAGGTGCAAGTTATCTGTGTGTTGATAAAGCTGTTATTGTGATATGTGTGTGTAAAGATGCCCACTGCTTTTGTTCTTCCTGCTTCCTATTTTAAGGCTGCAGGTTTTGGATGAAATAATGACTCTGCACCTCATCTTCTTTCCACATTATTTCTTTAATTGCGGTGTTGGAGCTGCATGACTGTGTAATGACTGCTATACAGACAGAGCAGAAGTCCTGCTGTGGAAACATGTGCAAAAAACTATGCAGTAGTTCTTGCAGTTAAAAATAACTTTATGAGTTGATGTTGTTAAGCACAGCTTTATATAAACACCGTGTTTGAGGGTACAGAGTTTGAGTATTTTTGTGCTTAATTCTCCATTTTTTTCCAGATCAAATTGGCAGGAATCCTGGCCTGCAGGCCATCTGGGAGGATGAGAAGCAGAGGAGGAGAGAGAAGAACCAGCCCTCCCAGATTGAAACCCCCGAGTCACAAGGTACAGGCATTCACCATGGAAAATCTTAGCTTTGTCTAAGTCAGTCTATGGTTTTCTGTTTAATTTCTCTGCGATCTGGGAATAATGGAAAATGTATGAGTATGGTTAACTGTATATAAAAGATGGTCATAGTCACTATGCTGTCACCCATTCATTTCTTAACTCTTCAGTTTCACCATTTGGGTCATTCCCATTGGTTGTTTGGAGCCAGAAGTGACTGTTTTTGGAGCTAGCAGGCTTGGTTATCAAGCGAGGCTCATAAACTGAACGCGTGCAATGCACAGGGACACAAATCTGCTCATTAGTGCAAAGTAAAACATATTTTCATGAAACAAAGCAGGCTGTGTTGTTTGTCAGGTGATTCCATTATCAGGCATCGAAAGAACAAATGTGATGTAGAGGTCCAGCAAATGGAATTGGCAGAGAGCTTTTGGCTAGACAGACTTCTGTTGGCACACTTGTCAATAACAACAGCCACACCTTATCAGTATTCAGTTGGATTAGTTTTAAAAAGAAAATCACCCATGCTGCACCCAGCATCTGATCTACTTCTTGAGGAATTGCCCTTTTTTGGCGATTCTTCCATCCCCCAGAATTGCTAGTGCTGAAAGCGTAAACGGTGCCTATGCTGGAACAGTGTAAGAACACAGCGTATCACAGCTTAATGTTTATGGAGCTGCATAGCCACAGACTTTGGCCATGTGACACAGTACCCATGCTGGCTACTGCCCTCAGCAGCTGCAAAGCGAGCGTCAGGAGTGACCCACGAAGCAGCAGGAGAATGCAGCCTGGTCTGGTGAATCACATTTTCTTCGACGTTATGCCAAAGGCCGGGCGCACGTCTCATTTATCTGGAAAGAAGAGCTGGCCTGCATGATTCGCTTTTAAAGAAGGCCAGTATGATGCTCTGCAGCGTAATACTTACTAAACATAGTTACAGGCCACCTACATCATTTCACCGACGCTAATCTAATTGATGCAGAGGTTTCAGCAGGATAATGTGCTTTGTTCATACTGCTCAGGAATGGTTTGACCAACATGACAAAGTGTAAATTAACTTTTGAATTTCTCAATTCAGAGGAGAGGAGATGTTTTGAAACGTTGATTTGGATGCAAAATTCTTCGGTTCTAATGTGCGGGGAGTCTCATTTCAGTGGCGCCAGTGTTTCTGGTTACTGTGAAAGAGTTTTGAGAATGTCTGGAGGCAGTGTAGACTGTGGCTCACTGTGTTCTTCTATCATGTTATGCTTCTCTTTGTCCAACTGTGGCATCTGTCTTAGTTTTGTTAGAATTTTCCATTACCTCCACAAGTCAGAGTTATAATTCAAAGAGCTGTCCATATGATCGGTGGGAAAGCACTGTCTTTAAACTGCAAACCCTTTGAATCTTGCCAAAGTCTGATTCTCCCCAAAACACACACACACACACACACACACACACACACACACACACACACACACACACACACACAGCTGTTATGGAAATAGGCTGCCAAATAATCAGAGCATGGCTGCACTGTGACAAAAAGTTTCTCAGGCCTACACCCAAGCACATAAGCACACGGGGTTCCCAAGCTTGAAAAGTGAAGAGAGAAGAACTGAGATAATGTCCATGAATTATAGCTCCTACAAAACAATTTACAATGTGCAAAGACAAAAGACTATGGTATGCAGAATTAAGGTCACAGTTTATTACAGACTGACAGTAAAATTACCCAGCCAAACAGCAGCATGCTTAACAGCTATTACTGACCACAATGTTTTAATTGTAGCGAAGAATTCTATGTCTGAAGAATGTTTCTAAGCGCCAGAAAGTGCAGTGTTGAAATTGCTTGTCTGATGTGTTCCAGATCGTGGGTTTGTCACCTCATCAGAGAGTGAGAAAATCTTCATGAAGAGAGTCGAGGAGATCCTCAAGGAGAACGAGTTTGATGTGTAAGTTGATTCTCCTTCCTTTGATTTATCTTGGTAGTGCCAGGGTACATGATATCTGAAAGACTGCACGAATCTTGATCCTTAAGATTGTTCACGAAGAAAATTCATAATCACATCACATATTAACCGTTTATTAACGCTTCCACTTCGCTTAGAAGTGCTGTAGCACTTTGTGTATATTTTGTACCGGTGTTAGGTACACCTGTACAGCTCATATGGCCAATCACATGGCAGCCTTTTGTCACGTCTCACTCCTCTCACTCCCCTCACTCACAACCGGGCATGGCACATGGCTGCCCCTCCCTGAGCCTGGTTCTGCCAGAGGTTTCTTCCTGCTAAAAGGGAGTTTTTTCTTCTTCCCACTATCACAAAGGACTTGCGCCTAGAGGGTTGTCTGATTAATGGGGTTTCTCTGTATTATTGTAGCATTTTTACCGTACAATATAAAGCGCCTTGTTGCATGCAGGCATAGCTGAACTGCTGAAATTCAAACTGGGCATCAGAACAAGGAAGATGGGCTTTTAAGTGATGTGGTTGCTCTTGGCAGCCAGGCTGGTCTAAGTATTTCAGAAACTCTCTAGGGTTTACAGAGAATGATCTGAAAACAAGAAACTGTCCAATGAGTGGCAGTTCTCTGGTTGCCTTGTTGATGTCAGAGGTCAACGGTCTGTTACTACTGTAGAAACAAGCAGTGGTGTTTTCATGATGCACAACCCTGTTAATATCCAATATGTGCCTTTCTCCACTAACACCTACTAGGCTCAACTTGGTTTTTCTGTTTTCCAATAGGTAGATGTACATTTTTATTTTATTTTTTTAGTACCAGTTTGGCCGGGGTTCCAAGTGAGCTCAGCCGAGCCACAAATGTGATATCACTGGATAAATTATGAAAGCAACTCTTTCACGAGAATCAAGTCAACCATTTTTGAATCCTGGAAAAGGCGACACACAAAACCAACACCATGTTCTAACAATGAGGTGCAGACTTTTTTGTGCCTGATGACAGTCCAAGAGGGAGTTAGACTATTGTTGTGTTATTTGTGTCAAAAGCAAATGACATCACTGGACTTTGAGGCCACCTTGCCCACCCATGTTGAGATGGTATTGAATTATAATGAAAAACAACCGAAACAGAGTTGTGGCGAAACGATTAGGTGCTAGAGGAAAAAAGGCATTGTGTCCCTTCTCACGTGATGCACTGCCTTCAGGCTTGGAAACGGGACTCTTGGTAATTTGCATCACTTGTGTTATGACCCCCTTTACACAAAACCTGCATTTAAAGTTTGGAACAGAAATTGGTATTCACTGTCTGCAAGTTTGAGGTCTATGGTGAAATGGCCGAGATCACATCTGATCTGTATGATGCATTACTCGCTCTTTGCCAGATTCAACACAGATGTCCTAATTTTGTTGTGGCATGACAGTTCTAAAGGGCCTTTGAAGTCAGTGTGGGCATGCACAGTGTTCCAACATGATTTTCTCTTGCACAACTATTTTGTTTGCCTTTCTTTTATTTGTTTATCTCATTTTCCTAGTGTGAGAGTGCTTATTTTGACTTTATTCTTTTCATGTTAGGTTATGGTTTGTTGTTTGTTTGTCTTATTGTCATTATTAAAAATTTAATAACTGAAAGTCAATGTCCCATATCCGTCATGAAATTTGGAGTAACTGTCACAGAGTTGGAGTTTATGCAAGAGAGTAACAGTGTTTGAAAATGGGGACAAAATGCTCCCAGCCTTAGAGAGCAAAGTCTCCCATAGTCTGGCAGCCCACATCAATAACAAGTTGTTCTTGTTTTTTAGTTCTTTGTATTGAGCTGTAATGAAGTTGTTGTGTGTCCTCATTTTCTTTCTGCCTCAGTGTTTTTCTTCTCAGGGCAGAGAGCGAAGCAGTAAAATCAGAGATTGGATAAAATGGGGAAAGTGAAATTGCAACAGATGTAGTGGAGAAAAAAAGGGAGGGGGATGGTGAAACAATCGCCAGATGTACAGCTAGAAAGTATTTCCTGTTATAAATAAAGTACAGTTGACTCGACTGTGTGTGTGTGTTGCTGCATCACATCCAGATGGCTTCCATTCACCAACCCCTGATATCAGACAGGAACAAAAGGGAGGGGGGAGCAGCGCAGACCTTCGGTGTAGAGTCGGCCTCGTCTTAAGTGATGGAGCGCACACACACAGAGTTGCCTGGCTTCTTTCCCAATACCTGGCTGTCTCAGTCACCCTTTCTGTTAATACTCTCACGCAGCCTATCACTTCCTGTCTGTTGGCTCTCCTTTACTCTACTATGTACTGCTAATATTGCTGCTTTTTGGAAACATCTTATTTCCCTTTACTCATGGTTTTCTTTTAATTCAGGGATTTTGTCCAATTCTTCAGCTGTGAACCTTTGTTTTGGCAGTTTCTACAGCCTCAGTTATGGACACATTTTTGTACCTCTTATTCATCCAGAACCAGTCTCTCATGACACTCTCTGGTAGGCAAGTGACCTTCTGGGCTTCCCTGATTTTGGATTCCAGCCTTCTCCTCCATGGGAGGGCTTTTATATCCGATTCTATATATAGCTCTTTAAACCTCATTTTGGTTGGAAATGTCCTCCCACTCGATTAACCTTTACCCTGTTCTGCCACGCTCTTCATACAAGGTCATGTGAGAATAGGTCAGTGTAATGAAGGTCATCTTCATTACTTAACTGTATAAACATGAGTAATTTTAATATTTATATTACAGGAAAGGGCACTCATACAAAAGTTTGTTTTTATTGGTTTTCCTTGTGGGCAGTCTTCCAGCTGGTACCGTTTAATGTCTGCCTAGGAAAAGAGATTTCAATTAGTATAGAATGTTTGGTTAAGCTGGTGGAAACCAGTACTTTAACACTTACATTTTGGATGAGATTGTCTTACCTTTGTTTTCTTTTGATGGTGTGCCAGCCACAAGAGTCCTCAGGCATCTCGAGTGCCGTTTTAAAGGTTCCTGGTGCTACCCATAGCTATATTAGTTTATTGTAGATTGTAGTCGTTAGGCCAAGTGGGAAATATTTTATTTACTAATTGCAATTATGTTAATTATGTCTACAATATTGATTTGATATCAATAAAGGTTATTACGTAAGACAGTTAGCACTGTTGCCTCACAGCAAGAAGCTCCTGAGTTCAATTCCACCACCTGGCCGGGGTCTTTCGGTGTGGTGTTTGCATGTTTTCCCCGTGTTTGGATGGGTTCTTTCCAGGTACTCAGGCTTCCTCACACAGTCCAAAGACATGCAGTTAGCGCAGTTAGGTTAACTGGTAACTCTAAATTACCCATAGGCGTGACTGTGAGAGTAACTGTTGTCTGTGTCTGTGTGTTAGTCCTGCGACATACTGGTGACCTGTCCAGGGTATACCTTGCCTCTCGGCCTAAGACAGCTGGGATAGACTCCAGTCCACCTGCAACCCTGAAAAATGATAAGTGGAAGAGAATGGATGGATGGAACCCCAGATCATTGTATGACTTGAGGACCAATTAGCCGCAGTCTATAAAAGGCTGCTAGTTAACATCAGAGGCTGTTACAGGAACCATGTCCCACCCCTGGCCTACACTCTTTTTTTTGGAATTTTAATGTTGGTGAATAAACACCAACAGGTTTGTCTGCACTTCATCTCTGCCTCAATCCTCCTCTTTGAACCCAGCTCCTATAGGCCATCCTAACAGTCAGGTATTGGTATGGGGAATTTACTCCAAGTCAATTGGATGTCTTATTTCTAGCCTCCTGTCTATGCTGGTGCCATATTGTTATCTGGGGCGATCGTGGCTCAAGAGTTGGGAGTTCGCCTTGTAATCGGAAGGCTGCCGGTTCGAGCCCCAGCTTGGACAGTCTTGGTCGTTGTGTCCTTGGGCAAGACACTTCACCTGTTGCCTACTGGTGGTGGTCAGAGGGCCCGGTGGCGCCAGTGTCCGGCAGCCTCGCCTCTGTCAGTGCGCCCCAGGGTGGCTGTGGCTACGATGTAGCTTGCCATCACCAGTGTGTGAATGGGTGGATGACTGGTTGTGTAAAGCGCTTTGGGGTCCTTAGGGACTAGTAAAGCGCTATACAAATACAGGCCATTTACCATTTGTTATCTAAACCCACTGAAGAATTTGGAGCATTTTCTGCTGTGTGCCACGTGACAGGAAGAGAACCTTTGGACAGTGCTCAGACTTGATTACCCCACACGGCCTGGGGTTAATGCATAAAGATGTGGGGACATTAACTGTCAGTTAGATAAAGTGTTAAACAAAGCCATCTGAAGCAAATCTGTTTGTTCAAATTAGCATCAGCAGATGTAGTTCTACATTTTTTTTATTTTTCTGACTCCCGTGTATTAATCGCAGTGTCAGCCTCAGAGCCTCTGTGTCATTTGAACTTCACAACACAGCTCTTACTTGTGATGCCTCATCGGTGTATCTGTGGCCAGTTGTGGCTCTTCATCACTCAGCATGGTATTATCTTAACAATTAGTGTAACTGCACACTTTTGTCTTGAGGCAGCAGATAGAAAATTACAGTCAAAGGTGCAATTCATATGTGCATCTACATATTACACCTAGAGGAGCTGCTTTGCCATGGAAACCCACACTGGAGCTCCCAGTGCAGTGTTTGTGCTAATGTTGATGGAAGAGGTTTGGAACTCTGCCGTTATTAAGTTTCAGAGCGATGGCGATTTGTAGTCCTTATTGCTTCAGGGCTTGGCATCCCCATTCTTTACTTATATGGTCTGCAACTGGAGTTGCTGTGGTTCCACTTTGCTATAATACCACTTCCAGCTGGTCATGGAGTAATGACGAGAGAAGATGTTTCAAAAACTATTACAGTATCGCACCTGAATTCAGTCTTTAGAACAATCACAGATGTGGTGCTTGATTTTATACACTTGTAAGATGAAGAACATCTGAATCAGAGATTAAGCTGTGTGGTCTGGTAGTTTTAATGTAACAAGTAGTCTTAAGTTAAATCTTGTCAACGGCTCATCAAATGGCTCAGAGTCTGTATTTCAGTATATACTTACAAAGGCACATATCTGCTAACAAGACTTTCTAGTTATCGTTCCTTTCTCTTTCTCATCATTCAAACTCTGAGAGGGCGTGGCTTGGTGGCAAAATGTGTTCATCATTGCAGAAATCTCCTGACGCTTGCCAGGCTCCCTCCCTGGCTCCCTCTAAAGTCGTTAGCTGGCAGACTAATTAAGAACAACCAGACAGTAGCACGTGCACGCTGACTCTCGGGAGGCTCTTCATCATACAGCACCAGCAGAACGAAGTCTCTGTCATGAAACCTCCCTCAATCTCAACCTAAACTCTGAGTCTGGAGTAGATTTCATTTTACAGCCATGTTGTCTGAAAACCATTCATCATTTATCAGCCTCCTGCCTGCCGCTGCTGCTCATTCATCATTTAAAGTGAGTTAGAGGGTGTCCACAAGGCTGTGATTCATAGTCTACTATTCTGTCTGATGTGTTTGCTGTTTATTTGTCTCTGTCTGGCCATCTTCCCACACGAGTGTTTGTGTTCTTCCCTGAGCCGTGACTGGGCTCAGTCATGGTGTTCTCCAGCTTCACCTGTCAGTCCCGTGCTTTTCTACATATTGCATCAGAAGGTTTAAAGAAGCTTGAACTTGTGCTACAGAAGTCGTCCGTGCAGTCACAGGAGCAACAGTTTAGTATCCTGAGGGCTTTTTACATGGTCAGACTCGTGGCCAGGCTTCAGACTCTAGTCTACCATCTTCACCAGATCTGAAAGACCTCCTCCAGAGCAGTGCCTAAAATGGAATTCGTTTTTTTTCTTCCTCAAAACCACTCCTGTGAAATCTGTTCCACGTGCGAGTGGCGGCCGCCCGCCTCGTCTTTGTTTCAATATTTCAGAGTCACTAAGTGGTGAGTTGCCAGGCGATGCAGCAGGGGCAGCACGATTAAGGGGGCGTGATAGGCAGCTTGTGGCTGAGGGCGATCCGGAGGGATACAAAGCCCAGTTGGCTGCCTGCCCGTTTTCCATTCATATTCCCTCTGCCAACACACAGACACACACACCACTTAGCTGTACACACCCATATACTTCCTCACACAGTTGCCAGACAAGAGACACTCTGCACACTTGTGCAGTCCCACACACAGCTTTCACCCACTAAACCGAGCACTTTCTCTGATTAAGACCCGCTGTAAAGAGATGCTAATAAAACATGGCTGCTGCACAAGGTGCTCAGCTTTCTAATTCAGCTAACAGCCATGCAGTCAACACTGTTAAATGTTTTGGTAAAAAGTAAAACTTGATGTCTGTTTATCTCCTCAGGACACAAGATCTGTGTGCTTGTGATGGGGAGAACCAAGAAGATTTCCCCGGTGAACTAACACTTCATTTTGACCCCCTGACCCCAGACGGGCTGCCGTGTACCCCTGCTAACGCTGTGGAGGTGCACAGGGGTTCACAGCCAGGTGAGGACAGTTGCAGTAGATGTTTCACAGACCGGCAACAGCAGATTTTGCTTTGAGTTATATCATATCGTTAGCTTCATAGCATAAGTGCCTAAGTCATTGACTTAGTCAAATGACTTAGGCACTTATGCTATGAAGCTAACGATATAGAGTTATCACGATGGGATAGTTTGACCTGCTATGAAACCAATAAAGACCAAAGCTATGTTCTGATTTGGTGTTTTACACTTTTTATTTGGTGGCTCATCAGTAATTTGGTGGCATGAAGTGGGTTAAACCAGATACTGTTGTATCTTTGATAATGGAAGTCATTTCTTTGTACAGGCTGTAGTGAGAACATAGCTTATACTCACTACAGCCTGTACATACTTATAGTTACAGAATATTCACAACATACTTCATACCGTGTACATTATAACATACCATAATAGACCCATTTCTGTAATACACTCACATATCTATATTATTGCTAATATATATTGTAATATATCTATATCACTAAAGCACTTCTGGATGGATGCAAACTGCATTTCGTTGCCCTGTACCTGTGCATGTGCAATGACAATAAAGTTGAATTCTATTCTATTCTTTCTTGGGTAGTTATCAAGGGTTATATAATTGAATAAACTGACTTTTTAGGAAGTTGAATAAGTTTTTGTGCACATAAAACAATGTACAGCGACATTTCTTTCTTACATTTGTTTTGTCTGGCTTTAAAGCCAATATCAGAAATGAAGGTTGTTATAATTGTAAAGCGCTTTGAGGGCCCCGAAAAGCGCTATATAAATGCAATCCATTATTATTATTATTATTATTATTATTATTATTATTATAAGCTTATTAAATCTGAGAACAAAACAGAAGAGAAATCCCCTTTTAAAGTCATCTTGTAAGTAGTCTGATTCACTATAGGAGATGAAGAAGTTCTGGATTTTACGTACTAGCATCCTACACTTCCTTTTCCTTCATAGAATTTAAGCCCTAGTTGGACTAGGTTTCCCTTGTGACATGCATTTGTTTCTTCTCTCATTCTGCCTGTGTGTTTGGCAGGAGAAGTACTTGTTTCATCACCCTGTCGCTCCTTCCCAAGTCCGGGAGTTGAAGGAGTGACGATGTGAGACTGACATTGGGCTAATGTGCAGGAAATCTCTGTGCTTGTGTGTCCAAACGTTTCACTGGTACTCTAGAAACTGCCAAAGATGGTAGTCACCGAGCTAATGCTGAACTGTGCTGCTTTAATATGGTATCTCGGTGAAACTGTTGTTAGCAAAGTGTGACATCGAAGTATGGCTAACGGTAGTTTCCATCTTCTCTGCTGCTGCCCACAGACTATGTGAGGAGCAGTGGGAAAGTCCCAGAGGAGGCTGTCGTTGATGAGGAGGCCATCCTGACTCTCCTGGAGAACAGTCAGTCTTTCCTCCCACTCTCCCAGACATCCAACCACTCGACCCTGTTAGGTAACACAGCCTCTTTCATTCGTGCACGTTTTTAATTTTCTATGCTCGATTTTGCTTCCCATGATTAAACTGTGATTTTTAGGTGATAATTTTAAGGCCGTCTTCCGCAAACAGCATTTCAAAGATGCCGATTCAGTGGTCGGGTCATGTGACTTTGACTCCAGAAGCTTCTGAAATGGATTTTTATGGCTGTTTTGGATTGTTGTCCTGTTGTAAAAGCCACTTTTTTCCCCTTTCCATCCATATTTTCTGATATTTAGTGGATTCTTTCCTCCATATACATCTGGTTCTTGTCCACTTGGCTGCCACTACACCCTGAAAGGAGAAAATATTGACCTCAATGCTTAACAGCTGTCCAAGTGTTGTTTTCTTTAGTAAAAAGCATCTTTAGTTTCTTCTTGTTCTCTTCTACATTTTAAATTCTTCTAAGTTGGTGGCCAAAAACTTGTGAATAAAAGTTTGTAAGCAGACGACATTTCTAGCTTTGATTAACTGGCTGATCTGGAGAGAAAGTTATTGCGTACAGCTGTCTGATATTGTCTGTGTGCTTTATTTTGTCCTCCATGCAGACAGCAGCCGGGACCAAGCCATCATTGACTTGCTGGCAGGCCTGGAGGACGATGGTTTCTGCAGGACACCCGCTAGGCAGAATTCCCAGTCCCGCTCACTCCCCGGTGTCACGAACTACAACTGCAACAGTGATGAAGAGGAAGCAGGCCCAGAACTGGACAAGGAAGAGGCAGAACTCAGTGTTATAATGTCACAGCGTTGGGACAGCGACCCTACTGAGAGTGCTTCCTCTCAGAGGCATGTTTATCTCTGCATGGTTGAAGGCAAAAGTATAACCATCAGTTTTAGAGTATGTTGTGCATCAAAATGTTTTCATTTTTTAGTAATAAGTACAAGTGTAAGCTACACCTTTTTTGTTTCTGGTTGTATCTTAAATAAATAGGTGAGCGATCGCTGTACACGATCTGTGAGTCATCCCCAGTGAGCTCTGCCTGGGCATTTTTCTTTAATAATACGGTTCCTGTCGTTGGTGTGTGTGTGCACAGACCCTGCATGAAGGAGACAGAAAACTGCTTCAGTGATGCCCAGCAGGAGTCCTCTGACGAAGACATGGAGTGGAGTGGAAACAACTCTATGTTCGCTAACCTGTCCATCCCGCAGCTCGATGGCGCCGCAGACGAGAGCAGCGGTGAGTTGTCCTATGATGAGATGTACTGATAAAGCATGAAGTGTCAGCTTGCTTTGATGCCCATCTGACACCCCCCACTGATTCACGCTCTGTCAAGTATGTCAGGAGACGGGATCTGATAGCTGCTACAGAAGACAAAGTTAGTATGATTTTTAGTTTTGGCTCTATGACCTGACAGGCTACAATTTGATGCCAGACTCGGGGGTAAAAACTGACTCTCTGGGGTTAATTAACTGTTCCGTTTTTAGAGCGCGCATGTGTGTTTGGAAAGATGACTACAACTTCATAGACTGGTAATAGACTCATTGTACATGGACAACAAAATATGGGTACTTCACGTCAGCTGTGCAGGAATAAATAACAAACAGGAGAAATGTATACCGTCGAGAAGAATATCATATGCTTTATACTTATTATGAATTGTTTTTATATATTTAATAACTCATTATAGATATAAGATCTGTCTGCATATATTCACATAGAAGTATTATCAGTCCATAGCATGACCATATTTGAGCTGTTATTTATCACCCCACCTGCATTAGATGACTTTATCAGTAGCTCAACTGGGCCAAAAGCAGAACAACTACATTATCAGAAGAGCCAGAGCAGAGAATGAGGGACAAGCTTCCTGCTGATGCACATGTTAGTGATGTTCTAGTTGCCCTGTGTCTTATGTAGAGCGATGGTCACTTTCTTATTGAGCTTAAATTATGAATTTTGGCATTCAACATGTTATAATGGCATAGAAATATTGTAGTAGTTTGACTTTTTAAAATTTAAATTAGTGCTGTCAGCGTTAATAGCATTAAAATGACGTTAACGCCATTAACGCGGCAAATCTCGGTTAGCAGGTTAACACGTGTGCAGGGCTGCATGGTGCTAATGCGTTGATGCCGCATTAGTGAAACGTTTGGGGTGATCCACGTTAACTCGTTAACGGAGAATTGCCGTGTTAATGCGGTTATGGCGTTAACGTCCTTTTAACGAGATTAACGCTGACAGCACTAATTTAAATATATCAAAATAGTGATCGATCTCACCCTGGGGTTTTGGGCTAAGATTCATGGGTGATTGCGCTGTCTGATCAGATGAATTTCAGGTTAATTTCTTGCAGCTGTGGATACTAACTGATATGCCTCTTCTTCTCACATGCTGTATCCATAGATTCCTCCTTAACAGATAGTGGCTCAATGACGCAGTCTTCGCTTACGGCCACTGAAAAGATGTTGGGCAAAAGAAATCCCATCCCAGGGGAGACGGTCCACCTTGAGCCACCATCTACAGCTAAGATCCTTTTGGAGTGCAAGCATCCCGAGCACATACCAGTTCACGTGTTGGACACGGAGCAGCCGCTTGACAAGCACTTTCAGTTAAAAAGCAGTCAGGACAGCAGTAGTGAATGTTTGACAGGGTTCAAGGTGAATAAAGAAATCCCCTACATCCAGCCAGTCAAGCACCCTATTCCCTGCATATTAGCCAATCACCCTGAGGTGTCTCCCATCTGCATGGACAAAGAAGAACTACGACCTTTGTACACCTACGATAAGAAAGCTTCGATAGCTTTGGATAAGACGGATATTGAAAGTTTCCCATTTGGTAATGGAAAGGTCGCCAAGGACAGGAAGAAGTACAGCAGTATAAAGAATGTAGAAACAAACCGTCTGTCCATTCTTCAGAACCACAGGGGCTTTTCTCTCTGTTATTCTGAGCTGAGAAACTGCTCAGCTAAGACTGACCTGGAACTGAACACGAAAGACAATAAAAGCCCCCTTCTGAGGAGCATCACATCAGCCCCATCGACCTTGAAGGAGGACGAGTTTCTTGATCCTCATGAGGACGAAATTGGTAAAGACGGCGAGGAAGGAGATGTCGGTGAGCTGAAAATCAGGTACGAGGACTATCAGGAAAATAAGACTGAGAGGACTATTGTTGCCCAGCAGGAGGCACACTACAAGTTTTTCCCCAGTGTCATTCTCTCCAACTGCCTCAGCAGAAAGAAACCTGGGAACAAGAAAATGGCTGACACCTGCAGTAAAGTAGAACAGGCCCAACCTCGCAGGTCTAAGCTAAAGATGAACAAAAAAAGGCTAGGTATGACAGGACCTAGGAACAAATTAAAGATGGTCCAAAGCTCTACCTCTGATGGCCAGATTAGCACCGGCATCACCTCAGTAACACCTGCTAGTCCTGTGACTACGGACACTGAAATGCTGATTTCTGAGGATCATCAGGATTTACAAGAGGCCGAGTTGATCAAAGAGGAAACGATTGTGAAAAATGAGTCTGAAAGTGAGGAGCGGTCCATAGGTGAACAAGCAGAACCACAGCCAGAGCCCCTTGTCTCCAGCTCTGCTACCAATTCCTATTTTTCTGAGGAAACTAAAGACTCTACTGAGGATGTGGTAAGCCCACTGCAAGATTTGTCTGCCAAAGTCACCTGTACTAAACCGTCAGCACTGCCAGGTAGTAAATACACCCTGAGGACCAAACGGAAGATGAAATATGATTCAGAGGATGGGGAACACTCAAGTGCTACTCGTTCTAAAAACCTAGCTTCTGTCAAAGAACGACTTAAGGACAATGATGTCTCAGGTGGGCAAGAAGTAAAGTATCAGAGAAGACGCAAGAAGGAACCTCCTATTATTATAAAGTACATTATTATTAACAGGTTCAAGGGAGAGAAAAACATGCTGGTGAAGATGTCCAAAGTGAATGCAGCTGAGCAGTTGGTGGTGTTGACGCCAGACAAGCTAGAGCACTATAAAAAACTGGCTCCTCTCAAGGATTTCTGGCCCAAGGTACCAGAATCCACTGCTGTTAAGTTTCCCGTGACTGAACCAAAAGCCAAAAAACATCCCAAAAGAAAGGCAAAGGTTAACTCCACAAATAAAAAGACTATCAACAACTCCTCCAAACCTCTGATCAGACAGGGTGAAAGGGTTCAGAGGCCAAAAGGCCGCAAAAAAGCCCCAGTCCTGCCATCTCTGCCACCCCCTAGACCATGTTACTGTGAGTTGGCACATGACTATGATGTTGACTATTCAGATGTCATGGTAGAGTTGGGCTACCTCTCAGATAGATCCCAAAGCCCGAGAGACTCAACGCCTCCACGCTGTTGGTCCCCAAGTGACCCCCTCATGAATACCAGGAGTTCAAAAGAGCTGATAAATCCACACATTGACCCATGTCTTAGTTCTGCTTTCCAAAAGCCACATAGATCGTCTACAGCCAAAGGAGCATGCAGTAAGTGTCAAACTGCCAAACCCAAGAGACTGTCAGATGCTAAAAGGAAAACAAGTAAGTCTGCAGAAAAGCCTAAAACTGAGAAGGCAAAACAAGGTAATCCTGCTATTTCGAGGCAGAGGATCAAAGCTGGAGGGGCTGTCAACAGTTCTACAAGCACTACAAGACCTAGAAGGTCTCGTAAAAAGAAAACAGAGGAACCCAAAAGCCATGACTTAAGTAAAGAGAGCTCCCAACTCCTTTTCCCAGAGGATGAGTTGCCTCCTTCTGAGAACTCTTCACAAGAGGTTCCTCCATTTCAACAGCAGGTGGGCAAAGACAGCCAGAGCACGTCCCAGACTCCATCTACACCAGAAAGGAACTCAGTAACCAAGTTTATCAAGCCAAAGGTTGAAGACTGTGAGACTTCCATCATGGAGGTCAACCAAAGCATTTCGGCACCTGCTCAGACGAAGCAGCAAGCTTGTCAGACCACCGTGGTAAAGGCAGAGGATTCACAGGATTATTGCACAGACTTTCTGCCTCCAGTACAGGAACACAATAAAGATGCCCAGCTAAAAGAAGGTCTCCCACACTCAGGCCCCAAGAACGGGGAGATCCCCCCTCTCTCTGAGACCCCATCTGGCTTGGCTGTCCTCAAGAAGCTTCTTCAGACGAGGCAGAAGGGACAGCCCCTTCCCATACAAGTGGTTGGTACAGCAAGCCACTCTACAGCCATAGCCCAGGCGGCAGCACTTCTAATTCCCACCACTAAACCCACTAAATCCAGAAAAGCCCCCACCCTCACTTCTCGGAAACCCAGGGCCCCAAAATCTACCACAGCAAAAGAAAAGGGGCCGAGAAACAGGAAAGGCAAGACAAGCAGTACTCAGCCAAAACTGTCAGTAAAGCAGGAGGGAAGCATGTCAGATGAATGTCCCCTCTTCCTGTCAGACCCGGGACTGGACAGATGCAATTTCATAGAGGACAGCTTGTCACCAGAGCTCCCGCACAACTACACATTTGATATAAATGCTATCGATCAAACAGAGTTCTCCAGTCCGTACAGTGGCAGTCAGTTTGTCGTGACTGATAAAAATTTACCGGTCAAATTCCTGAGTGACATCAGCCAGGATTCTGTATCTGCTCAGGCGCCGGACTCCGAAAAGAAACTTGACAGGCTGCTTTGTTCTGGGGAGGATCTTCAAAGGGGCTCTGACTGCAACAGAGCAAGGCCGGACAGCCCTGACCTTTTAGATGGGCATACGAACCGCGAGCCTACATCAAGCCTCACGTCCCTCAAGAGCAGAGAGTGGGACTTCTCTTTAGGTAAAGCCCACACGCTCAGCCCCTTTCAAGACTTTCACTGTGAGAGGAAAGAGCTGCTCTTTTCAGTTTTCGACTCACTGCCTTTAAGCTCCGCTTCATTCGTCGACCACGAGGGCTCACCAACAGGTGAGCTGCCGGATGGCATTGACGGACTAACATCCACCACCCCCAGCAGCTCTCCACGCTCCATCAGCTCGCTATCACAGGTGAGGGCAAGCCAGCTGCAGCGAGGGACAGCGGCCGGAGGAGCCCACATTCTCAAGCCCCTCATGTCCCCTCCCAGCCGAGAGGAGATCCTCAGCACTCTTCTGGACCTGGAGATGTCAGAGGCCACCTTCCTGGAGCCTTTCTGCAGTGACCCCTCTGATGCCCCAGGGAAGCCAATGTAAGAGTAACAGCAACAGTAACCATCATCTAGCATGCATTATTTACTAAATATAACAAAATAAATGTATTAGTAAAGTTTTCACATAAGAGCCAGAATCTAACTCAGGGGTGTCAAACTCAAATGCACAGTGGGCCAAAATTTAAAACTGTCGCAGGCTAACATTAATATTTATTGAAAAAAAATCTTCCTCCAGATATAAGAATTAAACTTTTCTTATGGACTTAAACAAGTTTTGCTGAAAAGCTGAATATGGAACAAGCAAAGCTTAATACTAAACAATATATATTAGGGGTGCAACGATACACAAAATTCACGGTTCGGTTCGATACTTTGGTGTCACGGTTCGATATTTTTTCGATCCAAAAAAATGTTCATGCCTTTTTAATTTGTCATTTATTAAAATTATAAATATATATTTTAACTCAAAAGTACAGTTTTTAAATTTAATGTTGCTGAAACAAAGTAATAATAAAAAAAAAATCTGATTGAGGAATCACTCATCTTTGGAAAAGAGAGTTTATTACAGAGAAATGTCTCTTTCCAAAATGAAAGCTATACTATGCGCTTCTTCTGGGCTATATTCTCAGCAGCATATTAAACATATCAGGTCCCCATAAGGAGAATCATGTGCTAACAGCTGTCTAAATGACTCGGGTAAAGTTAGTAGCATGCTTGCTTGTTGTTTTTGTCTGCTTCCACTTGTCTTTGCACTAGGATGATGTCGGAGTAAATGTGCAGTCATATTCGTTGTGTTCCCACTAGTGCTGTCAGCGTTAATCTCGTTGAAATGACGTTAACGGCACAACACGGAAAATCTCCGTTAACGAGCTACCCCTGATCGCCCTGTGCGTGGGGCTGGACGGCGTCAACACGTTAACGAGCAAACTGCGCTAACACACTAGTTCCCACCAATGTAATTGAGCATTGCATGGCACATCCAACATACTGTTTTACTTTTGTCCATGACGCGCTTACCTTCGGGGTCATACGTCACATGAAAACCAAAATAGTTCCAAACACCAGATCTGAATGAGGGTGGGGGAGGTTCAATTTGCCATGTTGCAAGGAGAGCTTAACTTCTGTCTCGCTAGCTTGCCCTGCGCTCAGTGAATCTGCGTTCGACTACTCCGCCTAGGCTGCACTGTCGAGCGCAGATCCACTGAGCGCTCAACACAGACAGCATCGACAGAAGGAAAGTTGATAAAATAAATTAAAAATTTTGTATTGTTCGATACATATGCGTACCGAACCGAAAGCACTGTATCGAACGGTTCAATATCGAGTATCGTTGCACCCCTAATATATATATTAGCTGTATAATACCAGTAGGCCAGCTCTAATAGTAATTTGGTGTGGCTTTGTGGGCCAAATGTAATTAGGCTGCGGGCCAGAGTTTGACACCTATGATCTAACTGATTGTGATGGTTGGTAAGGTTTTATATTTGTTTGTGGGATTTTTTTAGCTTCCCTCACAGGCTTTTTAATTGGGTTGTAAAACATCTTAATCGACAAAGTACTGCAATAAATAAAAGGAAGGTTGTCAGATAAGAGAATAGAAGTCCAGTGAGGAAAGAGTTTTAGCATTTGTTTTAGACTACAGCAAACTCAATCCTTTATCATTAAATGTCTGAAATTTCCATATGTTCAAAAAGAAATCCACTGATCTGGCTCTGTTTTATACTGTCTACATGATGATTTATTGTAATTCAAATGGAAATGAGTGTACTGATCCTTTCCTCGTCTTTTCTCCAGGGAGGTCGGTGGCCGTAAGCTAACAGTGGGCACTCGGCTAGCTCGGGAACTTGCAGAGTTTGGTGGAGACCTGTCTCTGGAAGGCCTCCATTTCTGGAAGACGGCCTTCTCGGCCATGACGCACCCCGCCACCACCGTTATCTCATCTTGTCAAGGAGCAGAGGCTTCAGAGACAAATAAACAAAAGGCAGAGGGTGACCTATCCTCATCCAGCGATAAGAAGGTGGTGCTTTTGCCCTGCAAAAACCCACCAAGCCGCAAGCGTGTGCAGGTGTGGCTAAAAGCTAGAAAGCAGTATGAGAGTCTACAAAAAGGCAGGAGAGAGTGTGAGGTGCTGAAGACAGAAAGGGCTGGTCTGGAGGTGGAGGAACATGGGAGCTCAGAGAGAAGCGAATTGCCAGCTGCTGACAGAAGCTTGAAGGTTGAGCTCTGTGGTAACTTTTCCTGTACCAGAACTCAAAGGAGAAAGAAACAGAGCCTGTCTTTAATCCTGTCTCCGCTGGAGAATACAAGATTGAGGTGTAAATCCACAGAAGCAAGTCCAGTTTCAGATAAAGGCAGTGTCTGTCTTGAACAGGAGGACAAAAATAAAGAGGATGATGATGATAAAACCACCTGTCCAGAGTCCCCAGAGCTGCCTACATGGCAGCAGTCCCATCAACCAAGCCCCTCTGGCCAAGGACAGCTCAGTGAGAACAAGCCAGGTGAAGACTCTCCAGAACCGCTATCACCTATGCGCTGTAATTCCCCAGAGCTGCTAAGAGGGAACCACAGTCCCTCACCTCTCGCTGTCAGTGACAGGGATGAGAGGAGAACCAGTCCCCAGCTCATTCACAGCACCCCTTTCTTGAGGAGGCGATGGAGAAGCAAAGAAGATCTGGATCCAGTGTGCAGCACACCCATATCTCAGGGTAAGGAATGTGCATCTGTCTCCTTTGATGTTGTGACACCATCAACTGTTAGAAAGAATTGCGGTAAATCCTAACTTGGGAAAATTCAGCATGGAGTTTCTGTTATTAATATTCACTGTTATTCACTCCTTCTCTGGTCTAATTCCCGCTGCAGAGGATCCTGTTTCTCAGAGACTTCAGCAGAGGAGGCGGAGCCAGGCAGACCCCCTGAGAAGAGTGTTACTGACCACGCAGATGAAGGTCAAAAACTGATTGTGATTTTTCTTTTTAGACTTTTAAAACAAAAACTACAAGCCGCACGGGTCAGAAAGTCAACTATTTAGTATCACTCCAGAACATTGCATGTAGCAGTCCTGTCTCTCAGGTCGCTGATCGTTTGATGTGCCTGTGATTTCCTCCTGATTCCAACTTTTCTTGTCATGTTTTTTTTATCCCCCACAGAATCAGTTTGCTGCTTTGAATGTGCCAAAGAAAGATAACTCTCAGATCGAAGGGCCAAGTATAGCCAACTCCTACGGCTTTAAAGTCAGCATGCAGAACCTACAGGATGCCAAAGCTCTGCATGAGGTAAGTCTAGGGCAACTAACCTGTAGCTCTTTTCCAAGTCGATGAATAAATGGCTTTGTTCTGGTTAGATGTTGGTTTTGCTTTGTTTTGTTTTTAAGAGAAAGTGTCCACCTGATTGGGAAGAAGGATTTATTTCCCCAAGTATCATCACAACATCCTGCTTTCGACTTTGACTGTCCTATCGCCAAATCGATATGCTTTACACAAAACAACTAAATAAAACCAAGACACACCCAGCTTTGAATGTAGGCCTGAGTACAGGTGTTTTGAATGTATGCACAGATTTGATTAAGTTCAAGCTTTTTCCAAAAAGGCCTGAACGTAACTGAGATCACTGCCAGCACACGTAGATCTCATTAAATTCAAAGAGAGGTTTGTCATGTTTTCATGGTTTCAGGCCTCTTTAATATCTCTTGAATACTGTAATTTCTGTTAGAGTGGTTGGTTTATTTATTTATATTAATGATTGAGCTAAATACGAAATAAAAGACTGTGGTTTAACAGGCAGAGGGTGACAGGATGTGCTGCTTTTAGTCTATTAAACCTCAAATGTATTTGTTTCCGCCTCCATCTTCAGGTCCAGCACCTGACACTGATGACCATGGAGCTTCATGCAAGAACCCGCCGTGACCTCGAACCTGACCCCGAGTTTGACCCCATATGTGCCTTATTCTACTGCTTCAGTTCAGATACCCCCCTGCCTGATGTAGACAACACCCAGCTCACAGGGGCCATCGTGGTAGATAAAGACCATCCAGGTTCCGGCCAAGGTGAAGCACGCGAGCGGTGTTTTCCTCCGAGAACATAAGGTTCGATCACTAGTTTTAAAGCCACTAGATAATTGGCTGTTTTTTTTTTCTGTTTCTAATCGCTCCCGCAGGATCCAGAGGAAGAACGCCGTTGCTGGTCAGATCAGGTGTTTCTGGGCTGCAAGTGACATACGCTGCTGATGAGAAGATGCTGTTTGACGTGTTGGTCACCATCATGAGGAGGTGTGTGCAACTGTTTTATGAAAGGGAACCAAGGGCAGAGTTGCTGCAACTGTAGTGCATCATTACTATCATTTAAATTTGCCTTCATTGTAGATTTTACACCTCCTACAGGGGTGGGGGTGGGATTTGTTTTGAGAAATGATCTCCATCTGCTAACACGGTCTGTTCTGTCAGATTTGACCCGGACATCTTGGTGGGCTACGAGGTGCAGTTGCATTCTTGGGGCTACCTCCTTCAGCGGTCCTCAGCACTTGGAGTGGATCTGTGCCAGCAGCTGTCACGAGTGCCAGGTACAGCCAGGAGCCACTGAAAGTAGTCCCTGCTGTGGTACCCAGTATGGCAGTTCAGGGGACGCAGAAGTAAAGATTTGGGGGTTTTGAGAGGAAGCTACTTTCAGCCGCTGGTAGCTTTCAGCAGGTAGCTCTGCATGTTCGATTTAGACACAAACAGTGACGACTTAACCTCTACACCCTCAGGCACACTGAAGAAGTGAGTCTGAAAGTAGGTGAATAAAATCAAAAACCATACCTGATTGTAATTTAAGATTGTCTTCTCATGCAGCTCTGATCCATACTTTTGGCCAAAGATGTTTCTTTCTTCAATTTGATTACTTTTTTTAAGGAAGTGGATGAAGTCATAGGGAGCTAGATCAGATAATTCAGTACAGGTGGTTAGCCGGGGTTACACAGTAGTGCACAGTTATGGTCACTTCTGCCGAAAGGTCTCCCCCCTCCATGTGGGCAGCCAGACCCTGGCAGACAAATGTGCACAACCTATGAAGAGAGTAAGCAAAGACACTTCTGAGGCTTTTGACTCCAGTGAAAGGCGGTGTCCATGGGACACGACAGTGAGACTCACTTGCCTCAAAAACTGTCAGTTTAGTGTTCATGACTCAATAATAAAGGGAGAGATCCATCTGCTGACCAAAAAGAACATAAACACTAGTCTCATTTTGCAAAAAAACATCTCAATGATTCCAAAATTCTCTGCAAAATATTCTGTGGATTGAAGGAAGAAGAGTTGAACTTGTTGAGTCCTGTTACATCTGGAGTTGGCTGTTACGAGAACATCATGTCATCAGTTAAACACGGTGGTGGTAGTGTGATGGTCTTGAGCTGCTTTGCTGAGACTTTCTGTAATCGATGGAACCATGAGCTCTGCTCTCAACAGAATATCCTAAAGGAGAATGTCCAACCATCAATTCATTGCACGAAGCTCCAGTGATGTTACATATGAGGAGAATGATCTGAAATGCCTCTGAAGAAAAACGTGTAGTGGAAGTTTTGGCGTGGCATAGTCACAGTTCAGATTTCTATTCAAATTCAGATGCTTTGCCGTGGCTTTAAACGGGCCATTCATTTTCCAAAACCCTCAAATGAGGCTGAATTAAAGGTTTATTTTTGGCATGGGGGCAGGTAGGCTTCGAGAACATTTTCCCTTAATGCATGACACTATCATTTAAAAACTGCATTTTGGATTTAGTCAGGTTGTCTTTGTCAGATTTTAATGTTAGACAGTCCGGAACGTGACAAATATGGAAAAAACTAAAGTGACAAAGGGGGCGAATACATCTTCCCATCTTCCTGTCTCACTAGGTGTGAAATTCCCTCTTAAAATGTGCTTGTGACTCATCAGGGTTGATCCACAATTAGCAGCTGGCACTAAATGTGCAGCCACATATTAAACACGCGCAGTACTTTACTGTGCATCCCTGTTATTGAATCTGACAGTGTGAGTTTGGCTAATGAAAGCCAGTACATGGTGTGTGTGCTGGATCTGGTGCATAATGTAGGTACACATTGTAGATAATATAAGTGCAAACGTGTAGCCCCATTTTTGTGGTGTGCCTGTGACTGAGTCTTGATACAGCATGTATGTGTATGTGTTTGCCTGTATAAGTGTGTGAATGTGTGATTCCCTTTGAGTGTGTGTGTGTGTTTGTGTACTCGAGCTGAATGGAGAGCCTCTGGCGGCTTCCCTCCTCTGTAATCGGCTGCCTGTCTGGCTCTGTGCGTGTCCTCAGGTGACTCCAAAGAGAACCGCTTTGCTGCAGAGAGGGATGAGTACGGAGCCGACACCATGACAGAGATCAACATCATCGGGCGCATCACCCTTAACCTGTGGAGGGTGATGAAAACTGAGGCAGGTGTCCTGGCATGACCTCCTCACAGCTTTGTAGCTCGTGACCTACTTTCTGTCTTTCCACTTGTTTTTCCCAGCACGGCTCTCCCCACTTTACTTTTTCTGCTGCTGCTTTTTCTGTGACTCTTATTTTTTTCATAGTTTCATATAAAGTGAAGCTCTCGTATTAACAAATAAAAAATGTTATCATCAAGTAGTTATTATTGTCTTTACATTCCCTCAACCCCAGTGACTCCAGTTTTCTCTGTCCTGTTGTTTGATTCTGTTTACTGTGAGCTGCTGCTGTCTGAACTGGTCCAGTTGTTTTGCAGCTTTATGCTGTGTGCTCTGTTGCTTTTGGATTAAAACTACTTTTTTTTCTCTCACCAAGAATACACGGGGATTCCCTCAGTCAGCTAGGATATATAGATATAGATATAGATATATATAGATATAGATAGATATAGATATATTTATATATCTATAGATATATCTATAGATATATCTATATATATATAGATATAGATAGATATAGATATATCTATATATCTATCTATAGATATATATCTATAGATAGATATAGATATATCTATAGATATATCTATAGATATATCTATATCTATAGATATATCTATAGATATATCTATAGATATATCTATAGATATATCTATATATCGAGAGAGAGAGAAAGAGAGAGAGATCTCTACAGCTCATCCACAAAAAGACTACAATGTGTGATTAGTGGTCACATGTAGACACTTGTATACATTTAAGTAAGCTAACACATCTCTTGTAAAAGATTCAGAGTTTTAGTTGAAGTGAGGAAACGTTAACCCTTTGTGCTACTCTTTTCCTTGCGTTCTGTTATTGCTATTATTTGATTCTGATCCATAAATTGTGTAAACGTCAGAGAGAGGCAGTTTTGAAAAATAGAACTAGAAAATGTTTTTTCTTTCCTCCTCCAGGTGACGTTAAACAACTACACTTTTGAAAACGTGGCCTTCCATGTGCTCCACCAGCGCTTCCCTCTCTACAGTCCCCGCACTCTCTCTGACTGGTTTGACCACAACACAGACTTGTACAGGTTTGTGCCGGGGTCAAACACAACCAGCTTTTTGGACATTACCTTACATGAAATTAAAAGATGTAGTACAAAGAGATGGTTGTAAATTTCTCATAATTGACTCTTCCCTTGAAGCCAGCTCTGTAACTCTGGCTTATATGATTATCCTGTTTGTGTTGCTCTAGGTGGAAGATGGTGGATCACTACGTGAGCCGTGTGCGTGGCTGCATGCAGCTCCTGCAGCAACATGACATCATTGGCAGAACCAGCGAGCTGGCCAGGCTGTTTGGAATTCAGTTTTTCCACGTTCTGACCCGAGGATCACAGGCATGCACACACACACACTCACAAACAATTCCCAATAATTTTTAGTTCAGTCCTCAAATAGCTTGGTAGGAGACACAGGCAGGGCATTTCTATGGAAAATCCAAGTTTGTGGTTCAGTTCGACCGGCTCAAATCGACCGAGGTCAGTCTATCCTTCCTGGTTAGTTAATAGTTGACTGTTCAGGTAGATGAAGTCCCTTTGATGTTCTCTGTGTGAGATAACTGCAGATTTTTTTTTTTTTTTGTTTTGAAACCTCAGGTTCAGTCATGGGGTGAGAAAAGTTTAGAGCATGCTTCTGTCTCAGTGCCGTGTGAGCAGGGTTTTAACCATGTTGGTGAAAATGTATGAGAACATTTTAAAAACCCAGTTCCGCGTGGTGCAGCCTGAAATCTGTCAGTGGGTAACAAAGTGGGTCGTATAGCTGATGACCGTCTTCACATCGAAAAATGCTGACGAGTGTACGGTAAGAAAGTGGGATGAAATCATGTTGCAGTGAGCTAGAGTTACACTCATCAGCATTTGGATGTTAACAATGGATCGTGTGTGTGTGTGTGTGTGTGTGTGTGTGTGTGTGTGTGTGTGTGTGTGTGTGTGTGTGTGATTTTAAAATTGTCCAGTAATTCTCATCCAGTTTTGGAGGTGTTTTTCTGCTCTGCTGGTTTAGCGTTGAGCTCACTGTAGACGAGCCCCGCCTGTACTGGTTTGATCACTGCTTACTGCTGCACAGATTTCTGTGCACACTGATGCTGACATGCGCTAACATCATGCAGTTACAGCCTCAGAGCACAATGGGAAACTGTCTAGGCTCTCAACTGGTGTCACAGCTGTTTGCCTCAGAGGTTGACTAAACAGTATGACATTTAATCTGTTAACACAGTAAATGTGTGGCTGATGTTGATGTTTTCTAGTTGAAGAGATCACTGCCTACACATGATTTCAAAGCCCTATAATCTTGGATCCAACTGCCGCCTCCTCGATTTCTCAAGGTGACCATGACGGATGACTGAGAAGTTACACAGATAATTTGATTTAAATATTAACTAACACAAAAATATTACTTATTAGAGAGACAGATACATCTGCTCTGCAAACAGGGATGATGCTGCGCCCGTAAAACATTTTAACAACTGCGGATTGAATACAACCTGATACTGGGGTCTGATAACACCTTCCTAAATCTGAATCAGCTCCAGCAGGGTATGAGTGATTCTCTGACTTCCTGTACAGACTGAATGCAGCTGAAATCTGTTTGACTTGATTGCAGCTTTTTGTATGTTTCCCAATGCTGCTGCTTCCACCTGCCAAATATGAACTAAAAAGTAAAAAAAACCTAAAAACTCTGAGTTACTTAAACACACCGAGCGTGCTCCAGATGAGATTGTCATTAAGACATCATTAAGAGTTTTGTTTGCAGGTGGTAAAAATTCCAGTTGGATGTGTGAAGGAACAAAAGGAATAATAAGTCAAACTTTGTTTCCTCCTCTTGTCTTTAGTACCGTGTGGAGTCCATGATGCTGCGTGTGGCCAAGCCCCTAAACTACGTCCCAGTGACGCCCAGCATACAGCAGCGTGCCCAGCAGAGGGCTCCACAGTGCATCCCTCTGGTGATGGAGCCCGAGTCCCGTTTTTACAGCAACTCGGTGGTTGTGCTGGACTTCCAGTCGCTCTACCCTTCCATTGTCATCGCATACAACTACTGTTTCTCCACCTGCCTCGGCCATGTGGACAACCTGGGAACGTAAGGACATGACAGGCCCACACAGCTACAGCATGTAGAGAACTCGCTCAGACTGCACGCCTGCCAGGAAAATCTCCCTCTGGCAGCGGCTTCCTCCCCTCATTATTTTTAATGGAACAGGCACGCTGAGAGCTCGGCATGTTGTTCACAGCTCAGGGCGGCGAGCAGCGCAACTTAAGACTGAGTTCAGGTTTTCAGTGAGATTTGTGTGGTTGCATAGCAACAGCAAGGAGCCATGAACACTTCTTTCCACATGCATATGTCTGCTACATTGAAGTAACACAAAAAGAGTGGTTTGTGGCAGGCGTGCACAGGCTTCATCCTCAGCAGAGACAGCTCAGTGGGGTGCAGTTCAGATTTCTACACGGGCATTTTTCTCACTTATACCTGACGCTGTCTTTCCAGACAGTAATATTCACATTGCAAGAATAATGTTAAGTGATTGAACTGGTGTTCTTGTTCACATTCTGTCTCAGGCCTGATGAGTTTAAGTTTGGCTGCACCTCCCTGCGAGTCCCTCCCGAGCTCCTCTACCAGCTCCGCAACGACATCACCGTGTCGCCTGGTGGCATCGCCTTCGTTAAGGTACAGCAACCTCATCATCATGACCGTTGTCTCTGACGAGACCTCACCAAGCTCTTAGTGTTGGCGTTGTGATGGATTGTCTCATTAGTTGCTGTGAAGGGCCAGTGCCTCCTAAGAAAACCCACTTTGTGATCTCTGTGCTTCCATTCATTCACTGCCTGATTGCTCCACATTGCCCGTTTTTACCCTGTTGTGCTACTTAAGCAGCTCTCACAGTAGATCAGGAACATCTTTATTTTTGTTATTTACACTGAGAGATATTGTGGGCCTAAAGCTAAACTTCTAAATTGCTTTTTACGTTCTAAGTTACAGCGCTTCCCCATGCTGCAGATCAGGCCCATTTTAGGTCCTTCTTAGAGTTTTGGTGCAACCCTACTTTATGTTTCTTCATTGTAAAAAAAAAAAAAAAAAAAAAAAATCTGTGTTTTAAATGATCTGTGTTTTATTTGTTCTAGTCTTCAGTGCGTAAAGGTGTCCTGCCCATGATGCTGGAGGAAATCCTCAACACAAGGATCATGGTGAAGCAGTCCATGAAAACATACAAGCAGGACAAATCCCTGACGAAGCTGCTGGACGCACGGCAGCTCGGACTCAAGCTCATCGCCAACGTCACCTTTGGATACACCGCTGCTAACTACTCTGGGCGCATGCCCAGTGTGGAGGTAGGCTCAGCAGCAGCTGCTATATGGTCTCTGCACTGTGCACTCCCAGTACGATACCACTATAATCCATGAAAATAGTTGTTGTTGCTTTGTCAATCAAACTATTTTCTCTGTATTATTGTAGGGCCTTTACCTTGAGTCAGTGTTGCTGTGAATGTAGTCGTAACCCCTTTGCTCCAATATTTATTAAATCTGCTGTGTCCAGGTTGGAGACAGCATTGTCCACAAAGCCAGAGAGACCCTGGAGAGAGCCATCAGGATGGTCAATGACACGAAGAAATGGGGAGCGCGTGTTGTGTACGGAGACACTGACAGGTAAGCAATTTTACAAGACTTTTTGACTTTTTCTCAGATGTAAATACTAGGGGTGCAACGATACACAAAATTCACGGTTCGGTTCGATACTTTGGTGTCACGGTTCGATATTTTTTCGATACAAAAAAATGTTCATGCCTTTTTAATTTGTCATTTATTAAAATTATAAATATATATTTTAACTCAAAAGTACAGTTTTTAAATTTAACCCTAACCCTTGTGCGTGTTTTTTATTTTGACAGCGAATACGCACCTGCGGACCACTTATGTGCAGCCCTGGTTATTTAGCTCATCATATTGCAGCCACAGAAATTCTTTTGTCCATGAAACCATAAAGCTGCACTTTCTTTTTGCCTTATAGTCTGATTTGTCATAACTTCTCCGTTTTGTGGTAAGCTTTTCTTTGGCTGTCACTTCTTCACCCTGACCTGTCTTATTTGGCTCAGCAGAACTAAAATATATATCTGTCTGTGAAGGTCCTCAGTCATCCAGGTCATCATAGTCAAATATAAATCCTGCTGCTTTTACACACACACACACACATAAGCTCAGCGATTCTCTGCGCGATCAACCTCTCACATGTTTAAGCTGCGGGAGATTTCACTTGTCATGTTTGCATAGTAAGCTAACGATTGATAAGACTATGTCAGAGGAATTGGTGCACAAATTATCATCACTCACAGATCAGTGCTGTCGCTCTCTATACACAGTTCGCGCGATTGCAAAGTGAAAGCAAAAAAACAAGCGCAAATTCAAACGCGATTTCAATATGTCACATATTGACAGTGGCTCACCGATGCCAATGACATAATTACCCAGCTACATTTCCGAAAGAATGCAAAAGCATTGACATATATTTTTCCTTCCTACAAAAGCCCGACGGGCAGGGCAGAGATAGATTTTGGTAGCCCGACTGAAAAAATCGCTAGCCCCGGGACGTTGGGCTAGCGATATTGCGAGCCCTGTATCTGATTGAGGAATCACTCATCTTTGGAAAAGAGAGTTTATTACAGAGAAATGTCTCTTTCCAAAATAAAAGCTATACTATCCGCTTCTTCTGGGCTATATTCTCAGCAGCATATTAAACATATCAGGTCCCCATAAGGAGAATCATGTGCTAACAGCTGTCTAAATGACTCGGGTAAAGTTAGTAGCATGCATGCTTGTTGTTTTTGTCTGCTTCCACTTGTCTTTGCACTAGGATGATGTCGGCGTAAATGTGCAGTCATATTCGTTGTGTTCCCACTAGTGCTTTCAGGTTAATCTCGTTGAAATGACCTTAACGCCACAACACGGCAAATCTCCGTTAACGAGCTACCGCCGATAGCTCCGTGCATGGGGCTAGACGGCCAACACGTTAACGAGCTAACTGCGCTAACACACTAGTTCCCACCCATGTAATTGAGCATTGCATGGCACATCCAACATACTGTTTTACTTGAGTCCATGACTCGCTTACCTTCAGGGTCATACGTCCCACGAAAACCAAAATAATTCCAAACGCCAGATCTGAATGAGGGTGGGGGAGGTTCAATTTGCCATGTTGCAAGGAGAGCTTAACTTCTGTCTCGCTAGCTTGCCCTGCGCTCTTCCTTCTGACGATGCTGTCTGTGTTGAGCGCTCAGTGGTCGAACGCAGATCCACTAAGCGCTCAACACAGACAGCATCGTCAGAAGGAAAGTTGATAAAATAAATTAAAAATTTTGTATTGTTCGATACATATGCGTACCGAACCGAAAGCACTGTATGGAACGGTTCAATATCGATACGAGTATCGTTGCACCCCTAGTAAATAAATAGTACGCATGCCCTTGGTAAGACCTGTACAAAGTGTTATTCACTGTCAGTGGTAATCATGTTAGGCCTGATCAGTGTTTGTGTCCTCACATGGGAAACCTGCAGTCACTGTTCCATTATCTGCACAACAGGCAGGTTTACAGGTTGCACAACTTTACTGACAAATTCATAACTTCACTCGAGTGTGAACATGACCAGCAGCTCTGTTGTGTGTCACTACGCTGTGATGATGTGTAAGTCTGAGTCTACTTGGGCCGTGTTCTCATGAACACTTGCACCAATTAGCTAACAGCTTTCATTTCTGACAGTCCGTTAAAGAAGAGCTGCCGCTGTGTTTGGCAGACAGGGAATTGGATTGTTTCTGACCTGCAGAGTCTCAAATAGAAGAAGAAGCATAAAGTTTTAAACTGCAGCATGCTTTGCATATATGGGACACACTTTCCTCCAGACTCGCTCGTCCACATGGGATGTGTTCAAGCACAGAGCCAAACGCGAAGCCTCTGAGAGCGTATCGTTTACCACTGTAGTATGTAGTGTGGGTTGTTTGATAAGAATTAGTAATGAGCCTTGTGTGTTTTTGTGTGTTTGGCAGCATGTTTGTTTTACTGAAAGGAGCCACCAAAGAGCAGGCTTTCAAGATCGGCAAAGAGATTGCAGAAGCAGTGACTGCAACCAACCCCAAGCCGATCAAGCTCAAGTTTGAGAAGGTAGATACACACACACACACACACACACACACACACACACACACACACACACACACACACACACACAAAGGGAGCGAATAAGACAAGGTAGCGGCTTCTCTCTAACATCTGTTCACTGTGATTTTTCCATCTCCACACATTAGATGTAGTTATTTATCTATGTGTGTGTGTGTGTGTGTGTGTGTGTGTCTCAGGTGTACTTGCCCTGCGTTCTGCAGACAAAGAAGCGTTACGTGGGCTACATGTATGAGAGCCTTGACCAAAAGGAGCCCGTGTTTGATGCCAAAGGGATTGAGACGGTGCGCCGCGACGGCTGCCCTGCTGTTTCCAAGGTAACAGGCAAACCATGTTTTCCCCTCATTTTCACTGTGTTGTGCACCAATCGCAGGCATGCCACTCTTGTTCCTGCTCCCGTTTACTCAGACCGCTTTGCATGTGTCAGTCAGGGAAAAGGTCGTCTCCTTCCGCTTGCACATTAAACAGCATCAACACCTCTCTTAGATTACCAGTAAATCATTTTATCTTCATCCTCTTATACCTGTGTTCTTTTACTCATGTGCTCCTTAGATTCTGGAGCGTTCCATCAAGCTGCTGTTTGAGACACGTGACATTAGCCAGGTGAAGCAGTTTGTGCAGCGTCAGTGTATGAAGATTCTGGATGGCCGGGCAAGCATGCAGGATCTGACCTTCGCCAAGGAGTACCGGGGCAGCGGCTCGTACAGACCTGGAGCTTGCATCCCTGCGCTGGAACTCACCAGGTGTGTGTGTGTGTGTGTGTGTGTGTGTGTGTGTGTGTGTGTGGTCACAGTACAGGAGAAGTCAGGAGTGTGGCTTGGATAAATGTTTGCTGGTTGGCTCTGTGTGTGTCTGTGTGTGCGTGCAGCAGAGAACAGGATGGTGAGTAAGAGCTTGCTGTCAGCTACAGTTACAGTACCCAGCGTGAATCCAATTAGTCCTCCCTCACTGTGTTCATTGTCTGGCTGCACTAGCCTGTACAGTACCTGAGTGTTGCTAGGCAACCTGTTTTTTAACGAGTGGAGGACAAAAAAAAGTGATTTTTAGATGCACAAGGAAGAAGCATTTATGAGCCCTGCTTCAGTTCATCTGCTTTATTTTGTGTTTTCTCTCTCAGAGCACCAGCACACGTTCTCGCTGCTAATGTGAACATGTTGGCTGTGTGATGTAAACAATAACTGCATCATCTGCTGTCACTTCATTTTTTTTCTGCTTCGCCTCAGACGGATGATGGCCTATGACCGAAGGCTGGAGCCACGCGTGAGTGAGCGGGTGCCCTATGTCATTGTGTACGGCACACCCGGCGTGCCCCTCATCCAGCTGGTCCGCCGGCCCACCGAGGTGCTGCAGGACCCCACCCTGCGCCTCAATGCCACCTACTACATCACTAAGCAGATCCTGCCGCCACTGGCCCGTATGTTCCAGCTGATCGGAGTCGACGTGTTCAGCTGGTACCAGGAGCTCCCCAGGGTGAGGACAACTTGCAGACATACGGGCCATTGTGATGTTTTTGTCTCACTGCTGCCATTTAGAAGCAGAGCAGCAGCAGTGGAGATAAGAAACCCTTCAAAACAAAAAAAAGAACCAGGAACATCATAAAGACACACAATCAACTTAATACTGAGTTTGGAGGATGAATTAGATTAATTGGTATCTTCCTTTGACTGACTGTGGCAAGTCAAAGAGGTCACCCTCTGCTTCCACTCTTGTCAAAATAAAAGCAGTCTGTCATTTAGAGAGAACAAAGGATGAAGAGAGATCTCTTCTGCTTCCTGCTGATGACTAAATGAGTCAAGCTGCAGCGCTGCTGCCTCAGTCTTTGTTTCTTTCCTGAAGTCTGACAGAGTGCACATGCCATCTGCTGGCATAGCTACTAATCACAGTCAGATACATAAATGGTTGCGGCTCCAGTGCCACTGACTCCTTTTATGTCTTTGTTTTTTCCCAGTGAAAACAGAGTCACACACAAAATCCTGAATGTATGTATTTGTATTAAAAAAATTGAATCTTTGATCTCTGATCCTTCAGCATCTAATGATATTCGGTAGGATTCTTAACAAACCTGAAAAGTATCATGATCACGTAGTTCACACTGTTTTATGTCCATGAAGATGCTGTGCATGTTAACTCCATGTGTCTGCATATAGTCCAGCAGCAGTGATCAATCAAACGTGTGTTTTCAGCTACATCGCTCTTTTCTCTCCAGATCCAGAAGGCATCCTGCTCCTCCGTGGTGGGTGGGGAGGAAGCGGGGAGGAAGGGGACAATTTCCCAGTACTTCACCACGCTTCACTGCCCTGTGTGTGATGAGCTGACCCAGCTGGGTGTGTGCTCACGGTGTCGTGCTGAACCTCAGCGAGTCGCTGTTACACTCTACCAGGACATGAGGCAGTGGGAGAGTCAGCAAGAGCAGTTGCTGAAGGTGAGAAGTTGAGGACGCACAGAATATGAGCTCCTGTTAAGGTTTTGAATAATAATTGGACCATTAACTTCTGTGATTACAGGTATTTATTTCTTCCTGCTTTTGTCGCACTGTCTTTAAACATTTACCCAATTGATACGACTCAAAGCAGGCGACACTGAAGGAACACGGAAACTGCTTTCTGGCGATAAATCTAGATTTATTAAGACAGCAATTGACGTCAGCAGTTATGATGCCTGGTGGCAGCAATCACTCGGGTTGAGTTGGTGTGCAGTTTTGCTTAAACAATGTCGGACTCCACAGTTTTTCTCTGGTCAGACTAGTAGTGACATGTTTGTGAGTGGTGTCCATACCAGAGCTCATCCTTGTGTGATCACTGTGTGCTTGTGTTTCTGTTTGCATACAGATCTGTAGGAACTGCAGTGGCAGTGCTGAGCGGCAGGTTCCCTGCGTGTCCCTCGACTGTCTCGTCCTCTACAAGCTGTCCCGGGTAAACAGACAACTTTCCAAGGCCCCCTACCTCCGTCAGCTGCTGGAGCAGTTCTGATTGGCTCCCGAGTCCCGGAGCCACCCACTGATTTGGTGCTAATTCCTGGCCTTCCATCTTAGTGTTTGTCCATTTGGTTGTAAAAGTTTAAATGGTGCTTTGATTGAGCCCTGACGGGTTTTCTCATTTTGTCTCAAAGTATTTCTCTGAGTATGGAGACTGTTTACTTCATGCCTCCAGTGGAAGAGGCCGTGTGTTCGTTTGCTGCCATCTCCATTAGCTGCTATGGGCCGAATGAAGCTGATCTTTTTGATGACACGGCAACAGACGGCCTGTTGCGGGACTGAGTGCAGTCCAATCATGGAACATGTGTCGTATTGTGTATTCACTGTAACTGGTTTTTAAAGATCTTATAAATTCAGAGACGAACTACACCCAAACCACTAATTGACTTTTTCTCCTTTTTATACTGACTGCAGTCTTTTTGTAAATAGTTCCTGTACAGATCCATCTCCAATCTCACTGTGCATTAACCAACTACAGCTCCAACCATGAACACAATCAAAGCAGTTTGATGCGTTCTTTTTGAAGGTGCCATTTTTCTGTTTCTTTAACCTTGTCTGTTTTGGCAGATTTGACAGTTCATACTACAGAGTATGGGAACTGGAAAGCTCTCCATTTTTTTAGTTTTAAATGTGGGACTGCTGCAATACTGTATTTGGTAATTTATGCCATGAAGAGTCTATTATTTCCTTGTGGATATATGGTTTTGTGTACGTTTCCAATTTTACTGTGCGAACCGTCTTCAAACTACATTAAAATTTGATCTTTAACCCTCCCACTCCATGCAGCCGTACACAGGATCTGTGGATTTGTAAAAATGTAAAAACTTATAATGAAGGAGATCCTTTTTGTTTGTTTTTAATGGACATTGCTGTGGGTGAAGGTTTGAGATTGATATAATAAAATAAAAAAATCAATGTATGAAGATGCCTTCTTTCTTTCACTAAATCAGGAGCTTAAAAAGAAAAAATCAGAGGAATCACAGTGACATGACCCATTACAGCACAAGACCAAAAAGAAGAAAAAAAAATCCAGTTTTCACAAAAGTGCAACAGAAAACAGCTGCATACACTGTACAGCTCAGCTCATCACACACACACACTAGATTGCCAAAAGTCTTTACTCGTCTGCCTTCACACACACATATGAGCTTGAGTGACATTCCATGTTTAGCTATAACAGCTTCAACTTTTCTGGAAGGCTTTCTACGAGGTTTAGAAGTGTTCTTCCAGAAGTGCATTTGTGAGGTCAGACACCAATGTTGGGATGCTCTAATTCATCCCAAAGGTGTTCTGTCAGGCTGAGGTGTAGGACTCTGTGCAGGCCAGTCCAGTTTTTCCACACCAAACTTCCTCGTCCATGTCTTTAGAAACAGTTGTGCTGGAATAGGAAAGGGCCATCCCCAAATTGCTCCCACAAAGTTGGAAGCATGAAATTGTCTCGGTGTGCTGAATTATCAAGAGTCCCTTTCTCTGGAACTAAGGGAGCAAGCCCAAGCCCATTAAAAAAAATTTACACTTAGTGCAATGCAGTCAAACAAGTACTGTTCTAGCAGCTGCCAACTCGAACTCCTCCATCAGATTGCCAGATGTAGACATGATTCGTCATTGCAGAGAACACCTCTCCACTTCTCTAGAGTTCAGTGGCATCATATGCAGTTTGCACCACTGCATATGATGCTTTGCATTGCACTTTGCAATTCTGTAACCTTCTGTACTCTGTTCTTGAGCTAATCTGAAGGCCACATGAAGTTTAGAAGTCTGCAGTGATTGACTGTGCACAAAGTTGCTGATCCCAGTCTGTTATTTTATGTGGCTGAGCTGCTGTCAATCGCAATCACTTTCATTTTGTGGAACATTTAATGGTGACAGAATTTCCTGACTGGACTTTGCACAGGTGGCATCTTATCACAGTACCATATTCGAAGTCACTGAGCTCCTGAGAGCAAGCCATTCTCTCACAAATGTTTATAAAAGCAGTCTGCATGCCTAGGAGCTTGATTTTATATACCTGTGCTCATGAAAGTGATTGGAACACCTGAATGTAATGATTTAGAAGGGTGAGTGAATACTTTTGGCAATATAGTGTATTTGCAGTGCAAGATTTTATTTTAAGGGGGTGGCTAGCTGTCTGTCCCTGGTTCAGCTCATCCACTCTCCTCACGTCCTCAAACAAGGCACTGAATTCTAGCGATGCATCAATCCATGTTTGTCTAGCTCCAATGTGATACCAGTAACTCAAAGAAAGAAGCTGACAGAGAAGTCTTAGCTGTAGTCAAAAAACACTGCAAACATAAAAACATTCAAAATGTAAGAAGTATAACAACTTGTTGTCCCTTGGCTTTTGGCTTCATGTTATGTTACCAAAATGTTAGCTCTCCCGTTTGTAATCAGTGCTCTACTGCTGATGGAAGGCATAGTAAACACAGAACATAGAATTGAACTGAATAGATTGACCTGTTGCCAACGATCCCAGTGAAGTTCGTTGAGTCAGGATCAGGCTGATATCTGATCTATTTCTTACTTTCATTCTAGCCTTACCTTTTACCTAACTACAGAGGGGATAAGGACACAACAATATTGAACACAGTGTCAAATGATTTATAAGAAAATAGCAATACTTCAACATCTGATCCTTCACTGTCCAGCAGATGTCCAAAAGCTTTAAAAGATGCACTGAGTTGAGCTGCGGAAGCGTGTGTATGATTTATAAGCTGCACTGCTTAGTCAGTGCTTCCTTTACTAGAGTACAAACAGTAACTATGTTGGAGTTTCCAGGTCTTGGACAGCAAATGGACAGTTGAGGCGTGTCACTGAGCCGACATTCTCAGTCTCCCTTCTCTTGGTCCAAAGAGAGCAGCAGGTTCTGTCTTGGTGAGTGTCCTACCAAAGAGATGCTCTCTGAGAAAGTGGCGCCTGCAGGCTCTGACACCAGTGTGGTTTGGGCAGTGGGGCTGTCTGTTAGAGCCATGACATCAGGGGGAGAGGACATCTTGCTTGGTGAATTCATAAAATTTGATGTATCGTCCATTTCAATGACCTCAAAGTCTGCGTCGTTCAACTGATCGGCCTCATTATCCTGCTCTTCCTCATCCTCATCTTCATCAGCTCCTGAGTCCAGCAGTGCCCGTTGGGATTCACTGCTTTCAATTTCATCATTCACCGAGGCCAGCTTGTACATGACTGGAAAGAGGATGGAGGTGAAGATGGCAGTGACGAGTGACAGGTACATGAGCAGCGGGTGCTTTGGAAACCTCTCGAGCAGGAAGCCTATGAGTGCTGGCAGCACCATCTCGCCCAGCGCTGCACCCACCACGAAAACTGCCGCTGTGCGCCCCGTTACTGTGGTGTACTGCTCCACCCACGAGATGCCGCTTGGGAAAATGGCAGCCATGGAAGCCCCATAGATAGCAGTGCACACCCACAGGACCTCCTCTTTCTTGTTGAAGAAGCAGAGCAGAAGAGAGGAGATAGCGGTGCCCAACAGGCTGAGCAGGATCATGTTTCCCGGGTACATGCAGGCTGCAAAGAAGATGGCTAACCCACGGCACGCTGCAAATGACCCCCAGAACAGGGAGTTTAGCCCAGCTGCCTTCGCCTCAGCCATGTGGATGTACTCCTTAGCAAAGGTAAAGATGAAGGAGCCATATGCTACTTCAGCACCGACGTAGGCAAAGAAGAAGAGGAAAAGGAGGGCTGTAAGAGCCACATGATATTTGGCCACCAGGGGCTTTCCTGAGGCCGAGCGGGGTTTTGCACGTGACACGCTGCAGCGAGAATAAAGGATGAAGAAGAGGAAGGACATGAGAAAGACAAAAGCACCGATCACGATGTAGGCCCAGGTGGAGTTGAGGGTACTGTGCGAGACTCCCTGAGTGTTGACGGTTTTGGTCACCTGGGGCTCTGTGGAAGGCGTACTCTTGGTTGGTGCTATGGCCTCAGTGCCCTTCCAGTCAGTCCCAAACACCAGCTTGGCTATGATAGGAGACACAAAGGCCCCAGCGGCAAAACTGAAGTGCAGCGCTTGCAAGTGAGGCCCCGACTGCTCACCCCACGTGTCCAGTATGAGCACGTTACCACCTGACACACAGGAGAAACACATAGTTAAGAATGGAGACACAAGCATCACTTTGCTTTGGCTAAACTAGAAAAAAAAGATTAACAGAAGAATCACAATCAGACAAAACAAGGAATGACTCCAAATAACTCCATCGGCAAGTTTCCATTCTTATGATGTTAAGAATAAGCTACCACTGTTAGCAAAAGCAGATGAAGGATTATTCTACAGGCCTAATACCACGTGGTGCACTAACTACATGCAAGATTTACAAGATTTCAAAACAGTTTGTAAATGTCTTTGTAAGGTCTTTATAGGTCAATTTGCAGGAAGGAAACATAATTCACTATGAATTCATTTCACTTCTTCTGGTGCACATCAAAGTGAAAAGAGGTGCACTGAAGAAGCAACAACCAGACAACACCCCGAAAAGGAAAAGTTTGCTGTGTGTGCCAGCACAGTGTCAAGAGTATAGAGGAGAGGAGACGTTACACAAGCAGAGTTGAAAGGGGCCTTCGAAGAGCATTAACCCAACAGCAGGACAAGTATCTGTTCGTTTTTTGAGAGGAGGATCAGGAGAAGCACTGCCAGAGTGCTACAAATTACCTTCGGCATGCTACTTGTGCATGTTTCTGAACAACCTTTTGGAAACAAACTCTATGAGGGCCCACTGTCCCTCAGTGAGACCTTTGTTCTTACAGCTGAACCACAGAACACCAGAACTAGCAGGTCTGTCACTGGTGCCCTGTTCTCTCCACGGTTTCACTTTCATTCAATTTTATTTACGTATGCACCAATACACAGCAACAGTCAACTCAAAGCACATTGTATTTTAGGGTAAAGAGCCTACAACGTTAGAGATAAAACCTCACGATGAGACAACATTAATGACAAAGCACTTGGGAACAGTCGGAAGGAAAAACTGGCCACCAGTTAGGGATGAACAGAGGGAGACAGGAAAGGCACGCTGTGGACGAGTTGGTAATGTGGTTTGAAGCTTTAAATCTAAAGTGGTGGATAAACACATGTAGAGTGAAAAGAATCAAGTTGAGAATAAATGCTCAGTATATGAGATGAGATGAGATAGCCTTTATTTGGTCTTTTGCCCACAACCGAGATGACAGACCTTGCCGACCGTACATACAATACACAAACATCACATTGGGGAGACAGGTCAGGCTAGGTAGCGAGGAAAAAAAACATCGAAATGTGTAACACAAAAGGATAATACAGGAATGCACAGGTATCAACACACAATAAACACAGAAAAGCAACAAGGGTGTCAATAGCATTCAGAGACCAGTTGATCAAATCCATAATTCTCTTTAGGTTTTAGAAACAGACTGTGAGAGAGTGTTCCAGGGAAAGTAATACAAAAAACACGAGACTAGACAAGGACATAAGAACTAAGCAGGGAAGATAAGGGAGATAAGGGAGAGGAGAAAAAGTGTGTCCGCCTCCTCCGAGAGCCAAAAGGAATGTCATATCATATCATGGGAAGTTCCCAGCAGCCCATGTCTATTGCACTGAATTACTCATACCATCTCCCTCAATGTTACAAACAGGACTCCACTACTGTTTATTCACTCTGCTGCAGCTAAGCCATGCCCTCATTTAAACATGCATCACCACAGCAGGCGAGAGAATGATGAGAAAAAGAGGTAAAAACAGCCACTTGTGGCTCTGAGCCCTGCACAAACTCATCAGCTGAGGCTGACCGTTAAAATCATTGAACTTTCACTGATACAGTGAATATCAATAGTTTACTTACCTGTATCTATAACACCCATGGATATCCCAATGCTGGACATGAACACAGTGAGGAGCAGAGCCTGCTTACAGTAAGGGATGGCACACATTCCAGAAGCCGTGAGCAGCATGGACAAACCTAGAAGATTACCACAGGAGGCAAAATCAATCTCATAAAATGACTGTAAAGGCCGGCCGGCAAGAACAACAAGCTAGAAAGGTACCTAGCAGGAGATGGGGGTTCATGCAGTCAAACAGAATGCCTCCTAATAGGGATCCGCCGGCGTAGCCTGCAGAGCGGCCAACAAAGATGTAGGAGATGTTGCCGATATCCTGGTTCACATTTGCAGCCAAGTCTTCCAGTGTGGGGCCAAGAACTGAGATACACATCCCCTAAGAAAATAAGACAAAGCTTAGAGCAAGCCACGACTGTTGTTGTTGGACCCACTCCTCTCCCTCCATTGTCCTACTTGTCTCATCTCCTTGAGAGATCAATGACAAATGATCGCATCAGGATCTAGGAGAACTAAACTAACATTTCCAACCCTGTGCATTCTGCTCACCCCCAATGAAAACTTTACCTCCTCCTCCTGTGTTTTTGTCAGCAACAAGACACGAGGTGAAGACAGAGGTGGCAACGTATCAACACATACTGCACAAATGTTTATTTTAGGATTTCTGTTGAGAAAAATTAAGACTGAAAAATTTTTACAAATTTAAACGAATCTAAACTTTTTTTTGATCCCTGCTAATTTGCATATAATTGTTTAACTACTATAACTAATATAATATAAACATTTAGAGAATAGTTAAGCTTATGCACAATTACTGTTTGTGGACCTCAGCTCATGATTTAAGACTACACTCCCTCACATACTGTTAAACACCATGCTATAGATGAAGGTGAACTCCTGTATAACTAGACAGCACCTGGCTTTTCTAATGAAAACACAAAAACAGTTAAATGTCAGTTCTACTCGTTCACGCACCTTGACTCTCATGTATACTAGATTCATTAGTGCCAGAACTAGTCTTCCAGAGTTTACACTTTCTAAACTCCCTGGGGTGGATGAAAGCTTTACTTATTTTATATGCTAACTACTGAATCTGCTATCTGTTCTGGCAATACTACACAGTTTAGTAACCTGTCTGTAAGCTAGATCAAAGGTTCAAAATTTGATGCAAAGGACTGGAAAGACCACTGGCATGCTCCCTCCATTTCCCCCCAGGTGCTATCAGAGGAAACTGCAATAAAGTGTGGCCTGTAAAATTCCTAGAGATATAAATCACACGGTTTACACAAAAACCTAGAGAATATAAAGCTAATACTATCAGGTAAAAGGTACAGGGTACCAAATTGTGAGTTGTTCAAATTATATTTATATTTTCTTTAGTGCTCCAATTTGTCAAACCATTGAATTGCTACTACTGCACATTCACCCAATGTATATAATATATATATATATATATATATATATATATATATATATATATATATATATATATATATATGTTCTTCCTCTACACCCCCCCACCCCCCAATTTTTTTGCACATGTCGAGGAGCGTGTCAGGCTACATTTCACTGTGTGTTATACTTGTATAACTATGCATGTGACAAATAAAGAACCTTGAACCTTGAATAGTAATAAGTAAACTGTAAGTGTGTGCATGTGAAATGGTATGACGATTAATTTATGTGCTGGTTTTTCTTGAATGACAAAGCAAAATTTCTTCGAAGGGAGACAACAAAGGCTAATCTAATCTAAACTGAACATTGGAATCATAATCCTCAGAGTTTATCCGTTCCTTTTACCAGTGCCAGCATGCTTATCTAACTGCTTCGCATCACACAAAAAAGTGAAGTGGAGCTTTTGCTCACAGAGCCTCCAAGTTTTTTGTTCTCTACACTGAGTTCACACTCAGTGACAACAAAAACTGCAGAGCTGACACTGGCATCAATCAGAGCTGATTGATATCAATCCTTAAATAACTGTAATAAAAGTTTCCATTTCCCCACTTTTTTAACAGGATAATCTGATGCTGAAACAACAAAACTTGAATGTTCTTCCCCAGGCCCAATGGGGGGAGAAAAGGTTAATGCAGGAGAAAGTCGTCCAGTGTGTGCAGGTGGATTTCACTAATCTGATGCGGAATAAATGGTTGAAGAGCGAGATTTACAACTATGAAAATCCGGTTGTGCAGGATACTGCTGCATTCACTGAACTATTACAACCGTAATATTGCTTACTATTCAATAGTTACAAGCACATGTGACCACCTTGTGTACGTAGATTCACATTCTGTTGCACCTTTATAACAACTATAAAGGCAACCGACATGTGGGGCCAGTCAAAAACAACCTAAGGACACAAAGTACGACTTAAATTGAAAGGTCTCCTTCGTTTACAACGCTCGACAGAACCATAACAGGCCAAAAATCTACTATATTATGGCACTATATAAGTAACTGCAGATCTTCTGACATTTCAAATTCATTTCCTGGAGTAGACTTCAGTAGAAATTCCAAAGAACGCAAATGAATATTGGACAGCCGTGATAAGCTAGCGGTTTATGGCTATATGCTAACGGATAACATTAATACAACCCTAGCTAGCCAACTAGTTAACTGTTGTAGATATCCCAACCAACTTAATAAATCTATTCAGTTACCACATTATATTTATTTATTTAAAATTTTCCAATTCATTTCCTTTTTAAAGGAATGAGAAAAGTCAGAGAATTGTTTAATGAACCGGCAGGTTTAAGCTAACTTCCCACTCCTAACTATTTACCAAGCCCAGGCAAGATGCACAGAGCGCGAGCGTAACCATCCAGCGGCCGCCTGCTCCTTGGCCGCCCCTTCCTCCGCCAACCACCTCCACCCGGTCGTCGCTGTTTTGTGTGGTCTTTCTCTTCGCCCCCTTTAATGCGTTCTTCATTTCTCGCCCAGTGTCCTTCCTCTTGTCAAACAGGGTGTCCTCCTCCTTGTCGTCGTTGTCGTCCTCCTCCATACTGGCGAAATGGACGTGCTTCTTTTTAATATCGGTGTCACGCGTGACGGACGTAGACATAGCTGTCGGTCTAGCACCGAGAGAGAGAGAGAGTGTGTTGCTGGGAGTGATGGTGAGCTGTCACAACGCCGCACAACTGCTGACTGACTACAGATAATAAAGCGAGTCTTTTATCTCCTCCCGTTCTGGCGCCTCGTGTTTGAAGGCCGCAGTTGGTTATTAAATACACGGATTTTTTGAGTCGGACATCTTTAATGCGACGGTGACCGCAGGGTACCACCGCTGCAGCTGTGGAATCCCTCCATATGTCAACAGCTGCTGCCTGTATGGCTGCTGAAGGTTTGCAAAGATCATCTATTGGGATTGTTGCTCACTCCGTGTGTAAAGAGACACCTTCCTTTTGAATAACCTGAATTTTTTTTTTTACTTTAATTATATTAATCAGCAAGCACTGTTTTGTAATGTTATCACTTTCACCTGTGCGTTTTCGTATTATTGCAAATCAATGGACCTGGGACCGATGCAAAACCCAGAATGCCATGTGCCAAAACAGGCGATCGCTTCGCTTTGTTTATGAGCTTTTCAGTACCCTGAAATCATGGCAGAGTAAGACCTCTGTTTCTACTGGCTGTTCACAGCTCAAGAGCACCAAATGATCCAGGGCTGCCGGTGTCCTGTCATAGTCGTAGTTAGAAGCCTTTTCTGCCTGGCTGTAGTGAAAGCACATGGCGCCATCTAGAGTTTGTACCAAGTAAACTGGCTGAGCACAAATAAAAACCAAAGCGTGTAAGAACTTTAATTACTTGGCAGCAAAGTTGCAATAGGTCCAGGCTGCTGGGGGCATCCCACGATGCACTGTGTGTTTCTTCTTCACTCAATCCTCCCTCAGCCTAGTTCTGCTGGAGGGTTTTTCCTGTTAAAATTGAGTTTTTCCTTCCCACTGTCCCTAAAGCGCTTGCTCATAGGGGGTCATATGATTGTTGAGATTTTCTGTGTATTACTGTATGGTGTTTCCTTTACTATATAAAGCTCCTTGAGGCAAATGTTGTTGTGATTTGGTGCTATATAAATAAAACTGAACTGACTTCAAAGACCTGAATTTTAAAAATCCCCTTTTCTCCCTTAAACATTTCAAGTCCAATATTCTTTCGTAAATTCTCAGCTATGTAGAATAACTGCTAATGCCAATGCATTAGTGCATATAAATATTATATTTGACCTTATTTATGAACTACAATTTATACAATCTTATATTTCCTTAAGAACGAGAAGAAGAATGTCTTTTAATTTCAAAGGTATTGGTAACAATAGCTCTCAGATAAATGTCAAAGCTATTACAGATACTTGTGAAATTGTAGTTATTTAGTAAAATACTCCACTTTAAATTAACTTCTTCTAATTAAAATACCTCACGTAGCACTCTCACTGTGGTATGTTGGAGCCTGAACACCTATAAGAGAGGTTCTAATAAGAAATTGCAGTAGTTTGGCCTTGACGTAACAAGTAAGCATAGAAGAAAACATACAGGGGTCAATCTTAAATGTAAATCTTAAAGGTTTTGCGGTGTACTTCATGTGGCAGCATGGTGTGGTTTTGTGGGAGCAGGTCTGGAACACTTGTCACATATTTTCTGATCAGTTCCGCCCATTCATGCAGAAGCATGCTGGGACCATTCAGAGAGGAGCTTGCAACAAGAAGGAGAGCAGCTGCAAAAACACACTGGACACACACGATGCACAACAAGGACTAAGCACTGTAGGAAAAAATAAAGAGCACCGCAAGCACTGTCTGCTGTGCTAGCTGTTGGGAACCTACGGTGGTTCTTACTTGCTGTGATATGAATTTTCAGTCTCCTTTTATGGCTTTGTTTTTTTATAGAATAGCAAAGTGATTGGTATCAAATCCTCTATCAGAGTTGCCCATATGCTCCGATGCTGACCCTGCATAGAATGCTGCACAGAGTCCACCGTCAGAGGCCATAAAAAGATTATGAGTAACCTACACTGGTGCTGTTCCTGTGCTGTGATGAACTCTAAATCCTGACTGAATCAGGTGAACACTGTTGGGATAATATGTTACTGTGATGCCTATATGATATGAAGGGACATGATCATTCATGACTTTGTAAAGTAGAATGAGGATTTTAAATTCAATTCTAGGTTTAACATGGACTCAATAAGGAGAAGTCGATATGGCAAATGTGATATTTCTACCTGGTCTCATGCTGCGGTATTTTAGATCATTTGAAGGCTTTTCAGGGAGCCTGATACTAAATAATAACAGTCCAGACAAATATTTACATTTGTTTCATGTGTCCTAACCTGGGCAACAATGACGCCAGGGTTCCTACATATAGGACATTCATTAGCTCCACATCAGTACGTGTTCCCCACCCCCAGGCAGTGCTTTCTGACTGTTAAGAAATCCTGGTTCCTTTACTGAGATCCATAACCTAATAAAAGTGCAGAAGGACTAAATCTAGACAAATCATCTAATCACACACGCTCACACATGGGTCAAAAGAAGATAAAGATTATTAGAGAAAAACTGTGAAGGAGTGGCATGTCAGTGTCTCACAGGTTCAAAGGTATAAAGTGTTTTTGTTCATGTTCAGTTTTACTGCACTTGATTTTACATCTTGATTAAATGAACTTCAGTGTTTTCTATGATCTATAGGCATAAATTAAAAAAAACCCAGATAACTTAAAAGTAGATATTTTTACTGTTTTTAAAATGATTAAAATTAATTGTGTTTACATACATTGCATATACTGTTGTTCACAACACATCCTGCAACAGAGGAAATGTAGACACATTCATATTTAAGAACACTTTTTGGGGAGAATACATGGAAAAGGACGGAAGCAGTAAAGATGCAGCAAATAAAGCCAGTGGCTGGATTAGATGGCAAAATAACAGCAACTAAATACTGTTAGGCTTTGGTGTGTTAACTTCAGCAGATTGTCTCAACGATTTTGGTCTATAGTAATCACCAAGTAAAAATAAATCATGCAATTTAAAACAAAGCATCTCTTTGGTTGGCACATATCATTTCTAGAGGCACATATGACCGAACAGCTACAAAAAACAAGTAAAAGCGCGAATAGAGTGCAATGAATACATACAACAAAGCATTCATATTCATATATGGCAATGAGAAATTACTCGAGGCTCTCACAAATGAATAGCACTATGATGGCACTCCACCATAAAGAGTCATGCACATCATAAGGATAAGACATGGGATTTAAGCATAGTATTGGAAATGCTGAAGATTTCAGTCACTTTGTGCATTAAAATAAAATAAAATAATGGCAACATGTTTTTCATTAAAGAGCAAAGTTAAGACGTATTCACGGTGACAGGACAGTACAGACAAGGAGCAGAGCTCTGCTATCATCTGAGGTAGCGGGTCACAGGTCTGCAGAGGAAAAAAAAAACACTGACCCACAGCATTTCTATGATGGAGATTCATTTCCCCGGCAGCGTGAGTTTTCCAAATATGCAGTCCACCACAGTCAGTGATGGGTGACATCACTTGGTTCACTGGCACTACATAGGGGGCTTTGGGGAGGCGAATGAGGGCAAGCAAACACACTTTCAGACATTTGCATTTGTGCACAGTTTGGTCTTCAGTCAGTTCATTTAAGGCTTTTAACAACATGAAAGTCTCCAGAAGTGAAAAATAAATAAAACACAAAACAGATACCTTTCTACTGAATGTCATTGAACTGGACAGAGTTAATAATTAATGGGACTGATGGTCACATAGTCAATTATTAGTTAGACTCACGTCCACAGTTCAAACAGAGGCGTCTCTGAAATGATTCAGTAGAGTGAGTAAATCATACAGAGGTGAAGGAAAATGCACAATGTTTTGTGGGGTTTTGGGCCATTTAAGAGATCATCTGACATGAACCAGGTCAACTGTTAATGAATGCTGCACAATTTAAGTATGAACTCAAATGTGAGAGAAAATTACAAGAAAATGAACAAAAACGGTCCCCATCTGGCAGTAGGCTTTAACAAAGGGGTGAGGATTCAATTAAAAGGTAACATCTTCCAATTTCTTTGAATGTGCTCACTCAGCATGTTGCTAAAACAAAACCCACTCATGCCCTAACTTGGCCAGTGACCTAGAGTTCAGTTCAGCTCTTCATCCCGCTGTCTTTGAAAGAGCAAAGTAATCAACAAACTGATGCAGTACATCAGATACGCATGGCTAATGTAAGTGGTGAATGTCTTCTTATGTGCTGATAGGCTGAAAGCAGTCAACAAAGTTTTAAACAGATATGACTTGATGATAAGTGAACTTTCACAGTGGCTAGAAGTCCTATTTTTCCTACTCCAGACTAATATTTTCTGCTTGCTTCCAGTCTCTGTGCCTTTTTTAGGATAACCAGTTGCCACATATTTACTTTCTAAAACTATTTCTTTAAATATAACATCTAAAACACTGAGGAGGTTTGATTTAAAGCAGCCTCTTTGAATGAATCAGTCACAGTACCAGATTAACTGATGACACAGTTGCAGGGGGCTTTATAGAACCCTCTCTATGCTTTCATGTTTGTATAATGTGATCATTAATAATTCAATAGTGGTAATTTTGGAAACACAGGCAGCATAAATTCTGGGATGCTCCACAGCATGGGATCAAGAGTGGATAATAACCTTAACCCCTTAAAGCCTGAAATATAAAATAATTGCAGAAAATTCTTGTTTACTGAACCATCAGACAAATTTGTTTAAAAATTAAGTACATTTTAATTATCTTATATGACTTTTAATTTGTACCATATATTTGCTACCTCTGGTATTTAAAAAATGTATTGTGCAGTTTATTTTGAATTTTTCAAGGGAAAGAATTACGGGCTCAGTGAGGTGAACTTAGAGCTTTTGGGTGCCAAGCTCTGCTTGGTGAGTTAAACAGCCTTTAAATGATCAGATTTCCTAGATCCAACCTCGGAAGGGAAGCTGGGTCAGCATCTCTGACAGGACATATTTTATTGTGCTTCCCAAAGCTGCATCCTTACAAGCACCTTTACAGCTCAGATTCCAGAGTCAGACAGAAAAACCTAGACTTTTTAGAGCACTTCTCTGAGCCGATAGTTACTGTGTGTCTTTTTAAACACCAATCATTGATTAGGGATGCACTGACTGTCAAAAGGACCAATACCAGTACAAATATCAACGGTAATACAGATACTGGTACTGATACAGATATTGATGTCTTAAAGAGCATCTGGAAGCCTGCAGATAACAGTATTTGTATTAGTTTTTGTTGTTATCTAGTTCCCGGTTTGGTCCAGGAAAACAAATATAGCATATTATTTCATTTGTGTCAGGGTTTTTTTTTTCAGCTTTTGTTAACTTTTAGGCAGGACATCAGTATATGCCAATTTATTTGCAGAAATGCTGGTATCAACCAACCCCGACCACTGTATCAGTGCACCCCTAAAACAGATTACATAGCATACTGGAGGACATAAAGATGGCAGGGTTAAATATAAATCTTTGGCAGACTGGTTCACTATGAACTTATACAAAAATTTAAATTAACACCATAAATTGTTTCCTATGTTTTTCTGTATGTTATACTATACAACATGTTTTAACTGTATGTCTAAAACTGTATGATAGTGATGAAAAGTCAATGTTAAGATTAGAGTAAGCCCAGTGAGAATGGCTGCTGACGGAGTTGATCTTGGACACAGTACTGCATGCCTAACTCTTATTGTGACAAAAAAATAAATGTCCAGTTTTCCCCATTTTCAGCTACAATTTCAAGCTTGTCTGATGTAAGATTAGTTCAGTCTGATGCATAGTTCTTCAGGATCACATTTACGTTCAGCTTCAACATATGACTCTGATATGTTTGAACACTTTGGCATTTTTTCCTACTTAAAACAGTCTTCACATAAACACAGATATGCACAGAGTATCTTAATACTATCAATGAGCAGCAGCAGCCTCAGTCTGACCCCCTGCACCTCTCTGTCAGTCTCTCTCTAGGGGTATTTAGAGGACAGACTCTCCTGCTTTGTGTTGCACAACTTCTTGAGCCTTTTCATGATTCATCATCTTCTGGTCAGCGTCCTGCTCCCCTTTCACGGCCTGCTTTTTCTCTCTTCTCTTGTGCTTGGCTTCCACCCAGGGTATCAGACACAGCAAGGCCCCGCCAATGATCGGTGGGACTCCTGCTAGGTAGAAGGCCATGTCGTAATATCCCATTTTGTCCCTCAGATAGCCTGCAACCAGATAAAGGGGGGGGGGGTAACGGTCAAATAAACACAGCTAAAGGTCAATGTTTACAATCACATCCAAATACAAAGAGAAACACAAGTGTCAGAACTCCTAAACATCGCAAGATTAACAGCTGGTGCTGACCAAGATGTCATTGACTTTTGTCACCTGTATGGCTTCTTTACATATGTAAACTCTCCTAATAAAGATGGCTTCCAGCTCTACCCCACACACACACACACACACACACACACACACACACACACACACACACACACACACACACACACACACACAGAAGCTGCTCTGCCAGCAGCCGTAAATCACTGCAGAGGGTGGTGAAGGCAGCAGAGCACATCACTGGCACGAGGCTTCCTGCCATTCAGGACATTTATCTCCAGCGATGCTTCCGTAAAGCACACAGCATCATCAAGGACCACAGCCACCCAGCACATCAGCTGTTCTCTTTGTTACCATCTGGCAGACGTTACAGGAGCCTGTCTGCTCGGACTACAAGACTCAAAAACATTTTTTACCACCAAGCCATACGACACCTCAACCACAACACTTAAACACACACAACACAGCACTCAGAAGCTACCCTGCAGCTTCACAAGTACTCTATTTAATCTGCACTGGTCACTCCACTTTATTGTCATTGATATTTATATTTAAAAGTGCAATACTGTAATTTTCTGCTGCTCATTCCTGTGCAATATCCCATCTGCCCTCCCGTCATATTTCTTTTCAAGATTTTCTTATTTAGTCACTAGTGTACATATATTTATATTTATAGATACATATATATTTAGTCATCTTTTCTCTTTTACCATGTCTCTCTAATATTTTGCTCCTTACTATTTTTTTTTTCTTTATTATTTTATTTTATTTTATTATATTTTCTCCTACTGTATCATGCTGCTGAGTGACTGCTGCTCGTCAAACACATTTCATTGCAATGTTGACCTTGTGCTAACTTGCATATGACAAATAAAACTGAAAACTGAAAACTGAAAACTGAAAACAACTGATTGTCTTCCAGGAAGCCCTCTGCACATGAAGCTCACATGAGTAAATGCACATGCTAGCAGTAAACCTTTGGTGAACCTTTGGCATTCAGCACTGAAGAAGTCTCGCATTTTTTAAAATCCACATGTAAACAGCGTCAGCTAGAAACATACACACACACTGATTAGTCACAATACTGAAACCACCTGCCTAGCAGTGTGCATGTCTCACACCTTTCAAAGCATAGCTATCGGGCATCCTACAGATGCTCAATCGTGCTCATGATTGAGCATCTGGGGAATCTGAAGATTAACTGAACACTATGAACTCTTAGCAATGTTCCCAATGGTGGAATGCATTATCCTCCTTAAGGGGTCAGTGATATTAAGAGATGCTCTTGGGAATGCAACTCCCACGTAACTGTTTCCAGCAGAAAATTGGCCCAGGAGTCCCATGTCCTCTGTTGGCTTGTCTGATAATGCATCCTGCTGCCACCTCTTCCCTGTGTAGATAAGTGCATACGCTGGTGTTGAGTCTGTGTTTCCACAAACCCCGCTAATTCTAGAGACTTATTCATCATGAAGAAAACAAGACAGTCGATCGATCGATTATTTGCGCAAGGGAGGCCTCGTCTGTGTCCACCACGAAAATGACCCCCAGATCTGACCTCCTCCTGCTACCTTTTATTGAGAGACAGTTCACACAAAACATGTCAGAACAAAGCCACGCCCCCTTGGTTCTAAGACCAATGTGTGAACTTCTGTAAGAGTGTGTGTGTGTGTGTGTGTGTGTGTGTGTGTGTGTGTGTGTGTGTGTGTGTGTGTGTGTGTTATGTGAGAATGTGTGTGTGTTAGACCTCCTGCTGACCAAAGGGTCATAAACCCAGGAAGCTTACATCAAAAGAAACAGATCTTTCCGATAGGATGTATCTACAATAAAACCTCCCCCAGCACAGAGTGATTGGAGAGGTGGTCAGGATCAAAGGAATGGCTTTGATCCTACTGCTTGAACTAAGACTGTACAAATTTAAGAAACACAATGGCAACATTCAACAATTAGACTTAACAGCTGGCTCACATGATTCATCAGACCAAGCCATCCTCTTGATCCATGATCCAGTTCAGAAACTCACATGCTCAGTGTAAGATCTTCAGCTTTAGTACAGGGCTCAGCATGAGCACTCTGACCAGTATTGCAGCTACAATCTCATGCACAGCAAGCTGTGATGCCCTGTGTTCAGACACCTTCGTATCACAGAAAGACAGCATTAAGGCTTTAACCAGATTGTGCTGTATTAGCTCTTTGTACAAGACAAGGTAAAATGCGGAAATGTGTCAGTGATCCTTGTGCACTCACCAGCTCACTGAATGTCCTTTTTGTAGGTACACATCACTACACAGTTGGAATTACCCCAAAGAGGCTTATATATAAAAGTCTGCATGTGCTAGATTTTTGAAGCTAGTTGAGGCCAAGGATCCAAAATGACTAAACTGCCATATTATTAGATCATCAGTTTAGTGTGGGCATGTGTCATATGTTCAGGGGTTACCTGAGCATGATCACAAATTTCAGTTAACTCCTGCTTTACCTGCAATAGGGGGCCCCACAGTCATGGGCACAGACATCAGGCCTAGCAGGAAGCCAATGGCCTGGGACACATCTTTGGCTCCAACCAACTCAAAGGCGATAGGTGCCATGATGCAGATGAAGCAGCCGTCAAACAGTCCCATCAGCAGACACACTGCGATAAGCCCGCCAAACACATTGCACAGGGGGATCATCATGGACATGAGACCGATGACGAAGAAGGACGCCACCTAAGTAGAGAGATTATTTTGTTAATTGTTATGGTTTAGTACACTCTATATATTCAGATTGGATGCAAAACCAAAAGAAACCCCTCATTTTACTTTAACGTTACACGAGAAGGCTCATGTAATGTTAAATCTTCACCCCCTATGGTAAGACCTTTAACTGGCTTAAAGGTCTCACTGTGCTATGATCCTCACATGATCCCTAAAATGCTATTTCAGAGAATTTTTAATGGTCAGAACTTCTGCATTCAGACAATGTAAATCTGCTTACACGACTGTTTAGGCCACACACTCACTTGCAGGAACACTTTGTTGACTCCGTTAATGTAATCCGCCACTATGCCGAAGATCAGTCGGCCAATGCCAGATGTTATACCAATGCACATGAGCAAAACTTCCTTATTGGTGTCTTTTCCAAAACGCTCCTCCACGTGTTTCATCTGTGGACAGTAAATGAAAGATGAACACAGCTGTTTCATTTCTTTAGTTTACTGCAGTTATATGATGCACAGTACAGCACAAATAATTACAATAAAAACTGTGAAACTGCAACCACTGACTAAAACCTCATTGGACAGTGCTCTTTGCTTAGTCATTGTGGATTTGTGTGTTAACTACATGAAGATATTTGCCTGAGATCTAACCTCACTGGACACTTAACTAGGTACACCTTTCTGGTACCGGGTTGTACCTCCTTTTGCCTTAGGATTACTTAAATTCTTCATGGCAAAGGTTTACCAAGGTGCTGCAAATATTCCTCAGAGATTTTGGTCCTTGTTGCCTCGACAGCATCGCACAGTTGCTGCAGATTTGTTGGCTGTACATCCATAATGCAAATCCCCTGTGCTACCTCATCCTAAAGGTGCTCTATTGGATTAGGAGGAGGTGGCTGAGGAAGCCATTTGAGTACAGTGAACTCATTGGCATGTTTGAGAAACCAGTTTGATGATAAAAGGTGACTCTGCCAACCTGTAGCATCAGTTTTCTGTTCTTGGTTGACAGGAGTGACACCTGGTGTGGTCTTTGTTTTTTATAAGTCTGTCAGCACTGCGCTGCACTCCTGTGGATGCATATAGTTGAATGAAGAGAGGGAAAATTCACTAAATTTTTCACTCAATGTATCTTTTACTTCACATTCTGCATGCGTTTTTCAGAAATCTGGGGTTGAATGGTTTTGCAGAACTGGGTTCAAAAAAATGTCCGGTTTTACAAATCCTTTTATTTATATGACAGCAGCCATATTTCAGGCAACAGGTCAGTTTGTTGTTATCATATCATCAGATCCTTTTATCTAGCTTGTCCATATTTCAGTGCTCATTTGTATTTCAGCTTCCAGCGAATGCCGTTTTCTAGTTTACACTGTCCAGATGTTGGCTTTCCACATTATCTCCTGTAGCCACGTCATTCCTACTGCTAAGCATTAATCTGTGAGGACCGAGAAGAGAAAGAGGGGCCTGCTGTGTTTCTACCTCCAGGCAATGTGCAGCAGACCTTTTCAAAGGACCTGCAGTCTGCTGATGTATAGACCCATCGCCATCACCCCCTACACTTTCTGGCAGACACACATACATCCCTAAGACCTCTGGGAGACTTACATTCTTTGCCAATGTACAACAACATGCTCTGTCTTTAGGAAGTCTTACATCCAAGAAGCAATGCTACACACATCTTTGTTTGTTTGTATAAGTGTCAGGAGATTAACTTATGATACACACACTCAGTTGAGGCTGACCAGAGGGAGGATAGTTTTAAAGTGAAGTTAGATGTATCTTGAACTTTGCCACCTAGAATTCTGCTTGGAAGGTTCACGTGACAAACGTGCTGCTCCCTCAATCACACGATCACATTATCAGACATAAACCAGTGGACAGTTGATAATTGTTGAAATTTATTGCTTCAGCCTAGCCTTCTGAAGGTGATTGATATTCCTCATGTGTCATACAGTAGTGAATACCTTATGGAGAATGTGGTTCAGTCAGGAAAAGCAGACCAAGGGAGTCATATAGCAAATATGTAAGATAATATGGAAGTGTATGAGTTACAACCTAGCATCACCTACTCACTGCCATGATGAGATCTATGATACCAGCGAACTATCAGTCAAACAAAGATCCTTTGTTCACAGCTATATGGCTGGTAAATGATCGTGGATCTTTTTTTAGATATTCCCTATCTGACTCATTCCCACATTATCAGGTTAGGTTACATTTTCAAAGCTTCCTGCTCCAACCGATATATAAATGTAAAGAAAAATAAAGTGGTTCATCTCATAAATTCTCACCCAGCATGCATAGCTGATGACATTATATTAAGCATAACAATCACTGAAGTTCTCAATAACCTGAGCTGCTACTTATGACTAGTTCAGATGTCTAACAAAGAAATCTATAGTTGGTGGATTTAGCAAGGTAACAAACTAGAGCACCTTAACACAAAATACATTTCAATTATAGGGAGAGTTTTCCCCTTTAGAGCCCCAGTGCACCAACCCAACTTTCCCAAGTGCTGTCGTTCTCCTACTCTCTCGCAGATGTGTAATGATCATCAAACATCCAGCCCACACACTGCAGCCCGGCAGGTGCTCCTCATTAAAAAAATGAAACAAGCTTATTTTAAAAGTAGACACAGCTATCTGAAGAAAAGTACGGCTCTGAATGGTCCTTTATGGTGTTCCATGATTCAATTATGTTGATTCAGGAAAGGGAGGACATGGATTATCTGTCTTGATGATAAGATCAAACTTTCTAACATATTGGCCTTCAGCAAGTTGCATAATTTTCACAAATTCCTTTCCCACTTTGCACTTGGCAAAGCAATAGCATACCTTTTATCAAGCCATTTACAGAGCAAACACAAAGGCAACTTCTTTTTTCTCTAATCAGCAATAAGTTGAGAACTGGACTTTACTCTTTAAGTAAAGAGGTAAGCAAGATGAAAAACATACGTGGTACTAGGGCAAGGCTATTTCAAAAGGCCGCGCTCAGCACTTTGCTCAAGGAAATAGACACTATAAAAAAATAAAAAGTATACAGCTGTTTGGAGGATCTGACAGGACTCCGTTCCAACAAGCTGAACAATATGCTGCTGGACACATGTTTTTCTGCTTTTCCATCCCACAGGGCTGGGGCTTTAGGTGCAGGTAGTGGGGAAGAATGGCTGCCGAGGCTGTTAGTCCAGTGCTGGTGCTGAGGCTTCAGCCAGATCCAAGTGTTATCCCAGTCTGTGTAGCAGACATGAGAAGTGTTGGGAAAACACAGGCATTGATCCACAGGACACTCTGATCTCCCTCCAATAACAAAGTCACCGTCTCCAAATAAACAGGCATCTCCTGAGTCTTTCCAGTACATACAGGCTCCCCTTCTGCAGCCCTCCCAAGACGTTGTCTCTAAGCTCAAAGTTTCCTATCTTAAAGCAGAAATAAACACTGATTTAGGGAAAGCGACACATGTTTACGGAACTGCAGATTAAATCCTCCTTCCATATTATGCCACATTCACCAGGACCACACAGCTAAATAATGAACACATGAGGAACTAGGAAGTTGTTGTGGTGAAAAAAGAGCCAGGCAACCCACACTACAAAATCAGCTGACATCTACCTGCCGAGACTGATTTTCTTTAATCATGTTTTGTTTTGTTTTTAATATGTCTGTCTTTGAGAGTCAGGGCTCTTTGCCAATGCTGTAGAGTCACACTATATTGTATTTATGTTGTTGAAAGCACTGAATAGTTATATTTCAAAATGGCTCTAGAAAAGTATCATTGTATTAAGAAAGGTGAACTAAATATCTAGTAAAATATAATATGTAAAAGTAGCCCAAAATTGACCATAAGTGGACCATGTCACAATTACACACAGAGACCTTTATTACAATAAATTCCAATTTATATTTCAGGATTGTGCACAAATACATTAGCAAACTGTGTTTGTTGAGCTATTCTTTAAATGCGCCATCTTAAGTAATTTGGCCTTGTGTTCATTTTAATTGCATACATCAATGTAATTGCATTGCGCTGATGGACCCATGGCTCTGCAGGCAGTGCAGGTAAATATTTTTTTAAAAACATTATAATGCAGGGAGACCTCACCACCGTTTAGGCGTCCACCAAAGCTCAGCCCTGCTGTTCATCCTCTGCATGAACACAGCATTACAATAACCAATACCTTGGACCCTCCTTTACGCAGACGATGTGGCACTCGCAGACCCAGACCGCCTGCCTCTACAAGAGCAGTCGCAGGAATGGAAGGATCAGCTGAAAGAAAGTGGAATGCACCTGAACACCAAGAAAACGGAATACCTAGAATGTGGCCCTCAGATCCTGGGATTGATCCAGATCGACGGCCAGGAGTTAAAGAAGACGGCCCAATTCAAATATCTCAGGTCCCTGGTCTCGGCGGACGGCGAGACTCTCCCGGATGTGTGCTCACGAGTCAACACAGCATGGCTTAAATGGCGTAAATCCACCGGCATCCTGTGCGATAAGAGGATGCCTGAACACCTTAAAGCCAAGATCTACAAGACAGTCTTATGGCCGGTGGCCCTATATGGAGCGGAGTGCTGGCCAGCCACCAAGAAACACGAGCAGATCCTCCATGGAGATGAAGATGCTCAGGTGGATGTCTGGGCTTAACCCGCCCGGATTGTGTGACAAATGAAGATGTTTGAAAATGACTCAGAGTTGCCCCAATCGAAAAGATGATGAGGGAAGCACGCCAACGGTGGTATGGACACGTCATGCACAGCAAGGATAATTCGGTGTCAAGAAAAGCCTGCAATAGTAAAACTGTAATCTTTGTGCCACTTTTGTGCATTTGTATCGTGCCAAATATGCCGTGCGCAAAGCACCAACATTTCTACTGGAATCCCCATCATTTCAAATCATTAAGGGTCTCACGAGGCAAGGTGTGAACTCTTTGTGCGACACTGCTCCACCCTGCCATCATGTGAATTATTACAGCCACATATTACACACACACATATTAGAATGACTGATAGTCTAATGATGACTCTTCTCTCAAACCATGTTTCCAAACTGTGAACATTAGAATTCTCAAAGGAGTGCCCTCTCTCTGTTTGGGTGCAGATGTTCAGCTGAGTCTTGTCTTGAAGAGCTGGCTCTCCTATCCTGTCCCATGCATCTTCAGCATGCACTTAGCTGTCTAGCTTGCGTTTAGATGTTTTGTCCTTGGGATTATAGTGATATTGAAGTGCACACTTGGAGAAAATTCGTCTGATATAACACTGGTGCACGTGATGGAACTCTGGAAACGTTCTCAAATGATGTGTTTTTCTGTCTCCTTTTGCATCCTCCCTTAAATAAAATTTTTAATTTATCACAGTTGCCAAAAAGCAAAATATTAAAAGACAGTAACACTCTGTGCCACCGCTGAATGTCTGGAAGATCCTGCCATGGTTTCAACTTCCCTTCCTCTCCCCTTTCACAGTTCTGTTATTCACATAGCTGTTATGAGTTTTGATGACTGTGCTGTTGAAGCTAGCTAACCTCTCACCCTTATTCCTTGTTAACCATGCCAATAATGAGATCCAGAACCAAGGAGTAGGATAGTTGCAAAATCACACTGTGGAATCTTGGAATTGGCATGCTCCCATATGTCAAATGGATCATTACCAACCCCTTGTTTGGAGGGGAGTGAACGGCACATACACAAACAGTAAGTATGAATGCCAGCATAAATATTATTAGCACAGCAGATGAAAGAAGTGATAAGTACTTACCAGATGAACATAAGGCACAAAGTAGCCATAGAGGGCAGCGGGAATGCCGAAGGCCCAGATGCGATATCCCCACGACTTCCAGATATTGACGTTGAAAATCTGTTTTAGGTGTGAGCTGCCTGTTTGGGAGTCTTTCGGTTTGACCGGCAGCAGGGGCTTGTAAGTGAAGCCAGCCAGCATCAGCACAAGCATGAGGATGCAGAGGACACGCAGGGTGGAGTATAGGCCTATGTTTTTCAGTAAGGCTGACAGCACAAAGGGCATAGCGATCGTGAAGACGCTGCTGCCGGCTGTTACAATACCATTTACGAGGCCAAGGCGCTTCTTAAAGTAATGGCCAAGGATGACCAGGCTTGGCTGGTAGGCGAAAGAGCAGCCGCAGGAGAACACAATGCCGTATGTGAAGTACATGAGGTCCAGGGACCTAGGAGCAAATAAATAACATCAGTGTACAGTCGATTCATTCAGAGTTGCCAATTCATCTGCAAGATATTTCCCAGAAAAGAATCAGTTCTTAGCAGCAGCAACTATAAAATAAGATGTCAAATGTCTTTAAAGGTCCAAAAAAACGTTGTTTAAATTACGATACAGATTTTTGTTTCAAGAAGCTTTATCACGTATTAGGTTAAATCAAATGCAACGCAGTAACACAATTCTCATTCACATAAATCAAATACAGAGTAAGTCTCCTAACTCGTTCTCACATTAAGTTAATTTGCTATAACTTCAGTGACAACAAATAATTAGTTTAAATATTTTTAACACATTATGACACATTCTAACCGATGGTGCATATTGGTTTACATTGTCAGTGACTCATAACTATAAAAGTTATCAATTGTTTAAACTAAGTTATTTTACTATTTCATGAAAACTGACAGACAGCATGTTGCTGCCACCAAATTCAAAATGACCACATGCCTTTTCCTTAAAATAGTACATGTTCTTAGTTCCACTGTTAATAAAATATTTTATAGGTTTATGAGCTTTGCCAATCACTGCATTCTCTTTTTACTTACATTTTATACAGGGGCCTAGCGTTTTTGGAAATGGTTTTGCACACAGTGAGTTTCAAAGTTCTGTTTGGCTTAAATAAATATCTAAGTGCCAATAGCAGTCACATAGTAAGTCTGCACCCTGAGAACTTAGCTTCCTGACCACAGTTTCTGTCATTTGACCACCTGTAATTCAGCAGTTTTATTGCTTACTCTAGTGATAAAGTGTGTGCGTTGCACTTGTTGCGTTGCTTGAACCACATATGACTGTGTGAGTGTTTCCTCACTTGTAGGCCACAATGAGATTCTAGGTCATTTTTACCATGAAGTCATCATTTTATATAAAATGTTTTGTTTTGGGAGATCAAACTGACTCATCGAATTGATCAAATAAAATCAGGCAGACCACACAGTTACACTGATTTTTATTTTTATTTTTACCATTCAATTAACCAACAGGACTACAGTACAGTCCCCTTGCTCTCATTTTGAAAGTTTCGCCAAGTGAACAGAGTCACTGAGTTTGACCTCTTCACTATGTTTGTGATATTGGTATTTGATATTTAGGGTAAATGTGTTGTGCTGCAAGATACAGTGCATCCAAGACATTTGCGTTTGACTTTAGATGAGTGAATGTCCTGTATTTCATTTGTTACTTAGTACTAGTTAGCATGTGTCTATGCATTTTGCCCTCACAACATGCAGCCCAAAATGTTAACTTAGAAGTTTCTAAAAAGCATGATATATTATAGTTGTGGAAACCATATAAGAAATCATGGATGCCTTGTTACTGCCCCAAATACAATCTTTTTCAGTGGAAAACACTGTATGCATATTTTGTCATGTGACAAAAAAGTGAAGCGAGACAGGCCTGATATCCTATAATACTAAGGTTTTGCCTGTACGTGCAAAGTTAAATAACAGTTAAAAGGTGCTACAAAAGAATTATACATAAAGCAAAAGCATGCTATCTTAAGAAATTTAAAAAAAATTCTTATGCAGTTGTGAGTTGGAAAACTTCCTTACGTGACATAGGAGCTACCCAGTAGGCCGACCAGACCCACAGCAGCACCACCCACTGCAACAATTCTGCAGCCGAGCATGTCGGTGAATATGCTGACGATGGGAGAGCAGAAGAAGATCATGCCCATGGAGAGGGAGCCCACCCATGCTGCAGGAGACACACAGTGGGAAGACAGAATGAATGTCATGATTCTATTATATTTCAATTCAATTCAGTTGAATTCAATTCAATTCAATATTATTTATATAGCGGCAAATTACAACAACAGTTGCCTCAAGGTGCTTTATATTGTAAGGTAGACCCCACAATAGTAGATACAGGGAAGGAAAAAAACACCTTGCACAACTGTCTCCAGGAAAATACTTTACACTACAGACACTAACCGCTAAACAAAGGGTCATGTTGCAATAACAGAACACTATTGTTTCTGTATCGATGCACACATTTACTCAAGGATACACACAGACTGTACAGCTTACTAGGCAACCAGTCATCACATGCCTTACCAACGTCATGAGTTCCCTTTTTTACATCTTGGCCATTTTACTCCTGCTGTACTTTGTATTTGAATCTACTGAACTCGGGCTTTACAAATGCTTCTTACGTACATAGTCTATACATTTACACATTCCTCGTATGATTTCCTTCGTAGATGGAAAAGAAGCAAATAAACCATTTGGTGACAGAACACACAAGATACAAAATACATTATTATTAATTTTCAAATACTGAGGTCGTTAGTAAGTCATACCTGTGAGCCAAAGGTTCAAGTTTACTCTAACTGGCATCAGTGAGGGGGGACAATCATAACATGGTCATCTCAGATTAACAGCTCCGGCTGTGCAAGACCTACTCACCTGCTGTTCAAACTGTTTCTTTGCAAAAGCCAGCCAATGAGAAGAAAGTTCATTTTAATGCAGGGGGAAAGCCAAAAAAATTTGTTTTAGACAATGAATGGACTATACCAAGGCCCCTTAAAAGGTAAATAAGAATTGCTGTGAACAAAGCTATTCTGTTAGTGTGTTTGTCATGACTATAGGGAAAAAGGCGAGAGTGACATGTTTTTGTACAAAAGACTGCTGGGAACTGGGAACTTTCTCTTTAAGACATCACACATCCAATACCAGATAACAATAGAGACCAGAAATGCCTTCAGGTGAACAACAGGTCAGCACATGTGACACAAGCCATATAAAAAGTTGTTGACTCTGAAGCTAAGTCAGGTGAAACTTGTGGGAAAAGACCAACTGGAGCTGGAATGCTTTTGTTGTCTGTTTTTTTACACGACTAACAGGAAACCCTTGTGTCAAGTTTCAGGGTTGTTGCTGGGATTTTATTCTCCTCACCTCACCCCATGCTGGCAGAGTATTAAGCAATCTCAGGTTTCCAAATGAAACAGATGCTATGAAGTTCCAAAGAAAAACACCAGTGTGGTTGTGATTTTAGGATTAATCTGGACAACACTGTCACCAGCTTCTCCCTTTTTAAAGTCACACTTGAGGAGACGTGTTTATTTCAGTGTGCCAAGAGTTTACAGTCAGCCAGCAACTGAGAGGCTTTATTGCTCATTGTTTAAATCAAACTGTCCACAGTTGTTTATTACCTAGTGGTCCCTGCGAAATGTGGAAACAGTTATTTTCATTTTATTTCTTATCACAGTCACTTTTTTACACAACAGTAATTCACCATGATAGTTTAGATATTTGTCATGTAAGGATTAATGTTGTAAACACTAAACGCACTTATGTTGTTAGGTTCTATATCAGTTTTACAGCCATTCCGTCATAAACCAAAGTACAAATTAAAACTCTGATAACAAGGATGGACCGAAAGTCAGAGGAACACATAGTCTTTATCATTCGGGGGAACTCCCAAAGCTTCTTTAGAGTTATTCCAGACAACACAGTAAGTCAGAAAATGTTCACTCTAATAAATGCCAGTGAACGAGAAGAAGCAAGAATCCTTCAAAAGCAACAGGAAATTGCTGTTGTGCTCTTCTGGCTGTCTTGATTTAAAAGCATTTATGCTTCAGACAAGAGAAATTCTAGATTAAAAACGATGTAAAATCAGGATTCTCTGTGTCCCAGTGACATCCACCTCTAGCTACGTGCACTGCTTTAAATACTAGCAGACGAGTTTCCCTAAGTCATCCGTCTGCTTCGCTGGAACCCCCCCCAACTCTGAACCCAGTCACCCCACAACAACTGAACCTTGAGACCTAGGAAACTGCATAATACACCTGTTATCCACAGAAAACTGCATATTTTAAAACTCAGAAAGCCTGTGTATCATTTGAGGTAACTACTTTGGGCATTCTTGCCTGATTTTCCCTAACGACCCCAAGAACTTCAGTAATGACACCATGCATCACGTGTTGTTTTGAAAGAGGGTTTTGAAAGACAATTCAGTTGGACCTGTCAATAATAACATTGAACAATAACTGAAATGTCAGTGTTTTTTTGTTATGCTCAATTATGCATTTGTGCAGTTTTAACTCTAATTTCTAATATTTCAAGCTAACTATTAACTGACTAGCTTAACGGCTCAATAAATGTAATAATTTCGAATATTTTGGCCGTTTAGTCATTACTTTAAAATTATTTTTAAAACGTTTCTTAACTTTGTTTCAAGTACTGACAAATAATTACCACTGTTTACCCATTAATTATAATTAAACATCCCCTGTGCTATGTGCTGACAAGTTTAGCTATAGCATGTACGTTTATAAGTTCATGTCATTTTTCTTTATTTTCCTGCCTTAAAACAAATATATTTATCTATCTCTTTAATCCTAATTTCTATGAAACATCAAGTGAGATCACTGCACTGAATGCCACAAACGGAGCACTGAAGACTTTACTTAAATGTATGAATAAATTCAAAGGGTTTGCATTTAAAAAAGCTATCTGAAGAGTTATCTTATAACCAAAATTAACAAAAGCATCTAATGGATGAGGCATTTTGCAGTATTGAGGTAGCACAAGACTTGCTCAGGTAATTAAACAAACAGAACATCTCTATGGCACGTTCTAGGAATCTGTTGACCAAAGATGCTCAGATGTTACCAATGTCTAGTTGAAGCATGGAGAATGAAGACAGGCTTCATTTAACACTATAGACCACTTACAACTTACCCCGAAGTCCCAGGCTGTTCCACTATAATGAACACAAAGTGAGGAGGAAAAAGGTTTTAGCGACTAAAATGCTCTCACGGCCAACAAACCAAAAACAAACCAGATGTCCACCTGTATATATATATGTCCCCCCATATATATATATATATATATATATTAGGGCTGGGCGATATGACCCAAAATTCATATCTCGATATTTTTTAGCTGGATGGCGATATAAGATATATATCTCGATTTTTCTTTTTAAAGCCATAAGTTAAGAACAAAAAGAGAGTTCTTAGTCACACTGTGTCCCAGATGTCACACGAGCACTTTTATTTACATACAGCGTAGATATTACTCAAAAATAAATTATCAGCATATATTAAATAATCATGGTCCATAAATAAAAGAAAATAATGTTGTTTTTGTGCATAACAAAAAGCTCACAATTGTGCAGTCAAAATGTAAACTAAAAGACGCTGAGCATAATAACAAAGAGACAGATTTCACAGCTGCACCACCTCTCTGAACAGGTGCCATTTGTGGTCCTTATACACACACTGTACGTATCACTCCGCGAGGCTCCTCCTCTGTAGCCGTAATCCTCCGACAATCCATCAAGCGGTGCAGCTCCGTAGCTTAGCAAAGTCATATTAAAACATTTTTTGACAGATTGCTGAGCGCTGTGTACCACATAAAATCGGTTCGCGGTCAGTAAGCACAACCAGAATTCATACATAAGGCGCACTGTCGATTTTTGAGAAAAGGAAAGGATTTTAGGCCGTGCAGCCCCTCTGGGCTGCATGTCGTTAGCGTGGTTAGCTCGCTAACACGTTGACGCCATCCAGCCCCACGCACGGTAACTCGCTAACGGAGATTTTCCGCTTTCATCTTGTCATTGCCTGCAGGTGAAGCTATGGGGGAGGCGGAGTTGTGTTCAGTGCAGGAGAGGCGAGGCCGAGTAACGTTGCGTAGAGACAAAAGTGGACGAAAGAGAGGCAAACCTGCGGCTCCACAAGTATAATTATAACGTAACATAGATTATATCGATATAAACGATATTGTCACATCTTATATCTCGTATGAAAATATATCGATATTTTTAAAAAACTCGATATATCGCCCAGCCCTAATATATATATATATATATATATATATATATATATATATATATATATATATATATAAACACCCAGCACGCCCCAACATTGTGATCAGGCCATCATCATTATTTCACTTCACTTTCCAAGAGCATGAAAGTACACCCAAACCCAGGTTTAACTTTAGAGATCACACTATGTAAAAGTTTTGGAGACAAAATAATAGTAGCTGTTTTTTCAGATTCAGTTGGCAGTTCAGTGAACGGTGGAAAATATTAAAAAGGTAACCACCGGGAATCAAGATTTTATGATAACCTGATACAGTGACCATGTTAGTTAGAGCTATTACTGGACAGTGTTTCCATTCATCCATTTTCTTCCACTTGTCCAGGGCAACACCAAGGCGTTCACAAACCAGACAAGAGATTTCTCTAGCGTGTTTTGGTTCTACCCCAGGGCCTCCTCCCGTTGGAACATGCCTGGAACACCTCACCCAGGAGGCGTCAAGGAGCCATCCTTGTCAGATGCCTGAACCACCTCACCTAGTTCCTTTTCATGTGGAGGAGCAGCGGCTGTGGAGGAGAGAGCCCCTCCTGAATCCAATTTAAGACTCTGTAGGTGGTGCTCTGTTTTTTCTTCAAATGCAATAACCATCGGCAGTTATGCTAAATAAACCACTGTTAGAAATATTTAACATTTCACTTCTTCACCATGTGCAACTATTAATTACTGTACTTAATTACAAAGTAGAATACTAGAATAGCTCAGTTCTTCTGAGAGACAACATACAGACCACAAGTTGTTCTGTTTAAATTCCAAAGGACTAAATGATATGCAAAAACAATTCAGTTGGACCTGTTGATAATTGTGTGGTCTAACATCCACACAGCCACTTCAATCTGATAAGCTATTAGCTGGCTAGAAACACCTAGCCTTTCGTGTACTGTAGTTACATCCAGGCTCCTTAATCTCCCAGACAGAAGAAACTAAGCAGAACAGTGGCCTTAAATCCTGCAGCTGTCTATACCCAGCAGCCTCACAGCCAGCTCACTATCAGACATTTGGACTCGCTGACCAGGGCTCAGGAAGTGGACCCTGCTGCACTGAACGCACAGTTGCCTCCCACAAGGCAGAGCACATTCTTCTCTGACGACAGCATTGAGAGCCGGGGGAAGAAAAAGGAAAAGGGAAGTTAAGAAATGCCAACCAAGTGCAGTGAATATGTTTTAGTGACCCACATACTTCCCAGCTAACTGCACTCGATTCACATCCTCCCAGCTTTGCTTCCTAATGCTAATCTCAAATAATTATATCTAAAAGGAAAAAAAAAGAAAAGTCTGTGTAGGTTCTCAGTCATCCAGGTCATAGTAATCAAAGGAGCTTTCTTGAAACTTTTTTAGGCCCCTTGAAGGTTTTCTTTTCAAGCTCCTTAAAAAGAAAAGGAAAAACAACAACATGCAAATAAAGCATGTTGTTTGCATCTCTTGAAACAGAGAGACAGACAGCCATACACACTAACAGTCATTCGGAACTAACAGTTAACCTAACCCCACTAACTGCATGTCTTGGGCTGTGGGAGAAAGCTGGAGTACCTGGACAGAACCCATGCATATACAGAGAGACTATCCAAACTCCACAATGAAAGGCCCCGATGGTGGATTCGAACCCAGGACCTTCTTGAGGCAACATACTGCCATTTAAATAGTTTTCAATATTTTAAATGATTTTGAATACTTTTGGATCTCTATGACATCGTCAAGAGGGGATATCCTCAAGATGGTTCATGGGCATCCAATCAGAAGGCTGGCCTCAAAAGAAGAAACCTATAAAAACCTTTTTGAGACGGTGGATGAACTTGGGATTGTAGAGCATGCAAGAGTTCTCAAATTAAAATTTAGTGTACCAAAGACGTGCTGAAGTTAGTGTTGGTGTTTATTCTGTTTCCATGACACAATTTCTCACTTCTCTGATTATTTGGTCTGGAGTAGGCATTTTATTTGAATTAAAAGGAAGCAACAGAAATCTTTTTTAAGAGGAACTGTAATCGACATGCATAAATTCTGTGGAGTTACCCTAAGAGACTAATTATGACACTTTATTTCTTTTACAGTGGGGCAAAAAAGTATTTAGTCAGCCACCGATTGTGCAAGTTCCCCCACTTAAAATGATGACAGAGGTCAGTAATTTGCACCAGAGGTACACTTCAACTGTGAGAGACAGAATGTGAAAAAAAATCCATGAATTCACATGGTAGGATTTGTAAAGAATTTATTCGTAAATCAGGGTGGAAAATAAGTATTTGGTCACCTCAAACAAGGAAAATCTCTGGCTCTCACAGACCTGTAACGTCTTCTGTAAGAAGCTTTTCTGTCCCCCACTCGTTACCTGTATGAATGGCACCTGTTTGAACTCATCATCTGTATAAAAGACACCTGTCCACAGCCTCAAACAGTCAGACTCCAAACTCCGCCATGGCCAAGACCAAAGAGCTTTCGAAGGACACCAGGAAAAGTATTGTAGACCTGCACCAGACTGGGAAGAGTGAATCTACAATAGGCAAGCAGCTTGGTGTGAAAAAATCAACTGTGGGAGCAATCATCAGAAAATGGAAGACATACAAGACCACTGATAATCTCCCTCGATCTGGGGCTCCACGCAAGATCTCATCCCGTGGGGTCAAAATGATCATGAGAACGGTGAGCAAAGATCCCAGAACCACACGGGGGGACCTGGTGAATGACCTGCAGAGAGCTGGGACCAAAGTAACAAAGGTCACCATCAGTAACACACTACAACGGCAGGGAATCAAATCCCGCAGTGCCAGACGTGTTCCGCTGCTGAAGCCAGTGCATGTCCAGGCCCGTCTGAAGTTTGCCAGAGAGCACATGGATGCTACAGCAGAGGATTGGGAGAATGTCATGTGGTCAGATGAAACCAAAGTAGAACTTTTTGGTATAAACTCAACTCGTCGTGTTTGGAGGAAGAAGAATACTGAGTTGCATCCCAAGAACACCATACCTACTGTGAAGCATGGGGGTGGAAACATCATGCTATGGGGCTGTTTTTCTGCCAAGGGGACAGGACGACTGATCCGTGTTAAGGACAGAATGAATGGGGCCATGTATCGTGAGATTTTGAGCCAAAACCTCCTTCCATCAGTGAGAACTTTGAAGATGAAACGAGGCTGGGTCTTCCAACATGACAATGATCCAAAACACACCGCCCGGGCAACAAAGGAGTGGCTCCGTAAGAAGTATTTGAAAGTCCTGGAGTGGCCTAGCCAGTCTCCAGACCTCAACCCTATAGAAAATCTGTGGCGGGAGTTGAAAGTCCGTGTTGCTCAGCGACAGCCCCAAAACATCACTGCTCTCGAGAAGATCTGCATGGAGGAATGGGCCAAAATACCAGCTGCTGTGTGTGCAAACCTGGTAAAGACCTATAGTAAACGTTTGACCTCTGTTATTGCCAACAAATGTTATGTTACAAAGTATTGAGTTGTATTTTTGTTATTGACCAAATACTTATTTTCCACCCTAATTTACGTATAAATTCTTTACAAATCCTACCATGTGGATTCATGGATTTTTTTTCACATTCTGTCTCTCACAGTTGAAGTGTACCTCTGGTGCAAATTACTGACCTCTGTCATCATTTTAGGTGGGGGAACTTGCACAATCGGTGGCTGACTAACTACTTTTTTGCCCCACTGTATTACAATGGAGGATACACTGGATAGTATCCTCCATTGGTTTGGTTGGTTGGTTTTAATCACTGCTACATCTGTTAAATAAAGTCTAGACACAACAACAGGTTCACATACCTAGATTGCATCAGAATCAGAGGAGCTTGGCCCACAAATGTATAACAGCTGCTTAAGACTGTGTTATCTTTTTAAATTAATTTAAAAAATTGTAAAATGTATAAATTAAGTTTCAGCAAAAAAGAATAGAAATTAGAGGACAGGATAGCTGGAAAAGAGATGAGGGAGACTCCTTACAACTCCTGCTGAATTAAAGGGGTCTTACTGTGTAATACTGTTACAGTATGACTTTTCAACTGGTGCCGATCAGTCACAAAGACCCCAGTCATAACCCTAATCAGGGCCTCTTAGTGCCGCAGTCAAACATCTGGGTCTGCAACAAGGATATAGCAATTCCAGTTTACAGCAGCTGGAAGCCATTTGTATTGGGCAGTTCCACTGGAAACTGTGGAGAAGGGGGAAGTGTTTTTTGTGTGTTTGCAACCCACTCAAATCATTTGTGTGTTTTCTGGCCTCTCACACTGCAGGAAGTGAAAAGGTCTGTCTGCTGACACAGGAAAAACTTGGGGAGCAGCTGCAGAGCGATTTATGGCTGTGCATAAAAAAGCACATCATATGCATGCTTGGAATGACTTCCCTCTGCAGCAGATACTAGAAGTCCATATGAAAAATGTTAAATGGGAGTTGTGTTTCATGTTAGAGGGAAGCAAAAAGGGGTGGTGTGTCAGAACAAGTTGGTGATTGGGGGAGCTTTTTGTCCACCCCCTTTTTTAAGCTCACTGTATAGTGTTGCAAACAACAGCTTGAATACATACACTCCTCCCCAAGTCCCCTTATCTCCAGCTTCTTGTTTCACAGAAAGGCCAACACTTAACCTAGAACTGCCATTATCTGTACCTTCAAAATGTATCCATCGGAAGGTGTTTTTGACTAACATGTTATGTATCTTGTGGTAAATCAGAGGATTTGTTGTACTTAAATATGTGTTTGTTGAGAATTTGAATAAAATACTTATTGTTCCATGCACTCTGCAGTTGCTCCATCAGTACTTTTTTTGTAAAGGGCTACGGCTAAATTACCCCACAAGGTTTCTTTTCATTGGCCTTGAGCAAGACAATGACAGATACAGCTATCATCTGTGTCAAGCTATTGTGATTTTATGTTTGTTTACTAAAAAGTTCCCTCCAAAACCATGCTAGCTAAGCTAGCTATGTGTTACTAACAAAAAAAGTAAACTGAAAACAGCAGAGAAACCTACTTTGCCTTTAAAAATATGAGATTTTTTGTAGTAACTAACAATAGTGTTAGTATTAAGAAAGAAACAAAAAGTAACCACAAAACTATAGATACTTTATTTTAAGTCAGTCCCAAGTTTAAACATTTGTTGATGCCATATAAACTTGATCTAAAATAAATATTTATTTCAATAATTATTTATTTTATTGTAAAATAATAAAAATTACATGTATGTACATAATAAAAACCCACATCAATCCATAATATCTGTAATGATAAAAGAGGCAACAGAGAAACGTATTAAAATCTTGTCCTGAGAAATATATGAGCACTGTGATATAATGGCCATGCTGTTTTCTATGGTTACCATGGCTGCTTAGAGACACATGGAGACCAGACCGATCATGTACCTGTGAATCTTATTATAGTGGCAGTGTGGTTTTTGCCGGTGCTGCCTGTGATGTTCGATGTTCCTAATTAGTTCACAGTGGTCTTTGTGCAAAGTTAATTTTATCCATGGTCGATGAAATGAACGGATGCAGGAGACAGTAAACAAATCAAAGAGTACCCCATGCCATGCTTAGGCTAGAGGGCTACTGAGAGCTTCAGTAGCTTTTTGGGGATATTAGTCACCATAGGATAGTACTATAGGATACTATACCATTATCCCAACTCTGTTTTTCCTTCAAAACAGGAAGGTGCCACTTAGAATTTTGTTTCTGATATTTATTCCCTCTTATTCCCTCTTTTGCCCTGTAAAAATAACGCATTTTCATACTTGTCATGCACTGTAACACCTCCACATTGTGTCAATTAGACGTGGTTGAGTGAGACCATAAAGACTGACTGTTTCAAGACCTAATCTTGGTGCAGTGACACAGGGATTGCCTGCTGTTAATCAGTCTGACATTGCCCAAGAGCAAGGACATCACAGCCATTAGTTCACATCCAGCCCCTCAGGCTGTGGTCTGAGGGGCTGGTCCCCTGCGTGTCATGTGCAGGGGGCCAAACAATTTGTCCTGGTGCCACTGAAGTGGGCTCTGCCTCCAGCATGTTTATCTTCTCGAGACTTTATCTCTTGACAACCTTCACCTACTCAGACCCAAGCTTACACACGCCTGAAATCAAACGGCCTGTCAAATATTAACCAGTCTATGATTAAAACTTGTCAAGGTTTTGTGGAGCCATTCCATCTGAGTCATTTTGTTTTATTTTGAACCAAGTTACCCATGAAGATCAATCAATTATGCTTTTTAAAAGTGCTTGTAAACTTGGTTGGGCATGTTACATTCATGTGAGCCTGTAGTTGTAGATAAATATTTAACTGACAATTGTCTCATCTCCTTCAGGAGCCATCTGAGCATATTATTCAATCGGAAATCCATTATCCATAACCTTTTAGGTATTTGAATTAAAAAAATAAACTTAAAACAGTTCATTTTCAACTAGTGAAACGTGTCTACTTCACAAAACAAACCCTTGCATAAAACATCATGTGACAGTAAATTACTGCTAAAGCAGCAATATAGTAAGCCTGACTGCTGACAGAATAAACTCAACATCAACTGAACACTTTGCCCTCAGTACAAGGCAGACAGCAGCCAAGCAGTGAGAAGTCCTAATATAGTCTTTCCCCCGTGTTCTGATCCCTCTTCAGTCAGTTCTGCTGCCCTATAACTGAGGGAAACCAAATTCCTGTTAATGTACAAGGGAGTCATAGTTACTGTTAACTGATCTAACACACTCAAAAAACACTTGATCTAATGTTGGTGAAAGCACTGACATTGCTTTACTCTCCCACGCACTGATACTAAAACAATATTTTATCCTTTACTGCACCATCAATCTCTTTATTTTTTCCTTTCATACACAGTCAAAACAATATTCAGCCAAAATATGCTCACATAATGTCTTGTTATTGACATTTTAATGTCAATTAAATACATGTTGTTTTGATTACTTCAGAGTCATCAAAACAACACAATCAAGGTATCAAAAAACTCTGTGTTTAGTCCAAAGTTCTTTGGCAGGTCTGACAGTAGACAACAACCAAGTGGCTTTTGGCACGAGGCTCAAGAATAACCCCATCTGGCATTTTCACAGGGAGGGAACCAGCATAGAGCCTTGACCTTCCCACCCCAACATAATGCATTGTGATTGGTTGACTGTGACAATTTCCGAGCTTTGCAGCGCGTTATCTTTGCCACCAACAAACAGCTACTAGCTGAAGATTTCAGCTATTGGAAACTTGCTCTTTATGGAATATATATCCCTATTTAAGAAATTCATGAATGCCCAGCAGATAATTTCTGGTAAATTGGTAGTAGATCAGACCATAGGAACTACAGCTACAAATTCAAATTAATATGTTAGCACGCATGATAAACACATTATGCGACCTGAAATCATACACATTACCCTGCATCACAGAAAAGAATATAGTTTTACTCATAGGCAGTAATGTTTGATCATTCTTCTCAGAAAGGAAAGAGAGAAATGCGCAGTATTTTCAGTTATTCCAAGCAGGGATTGTTATTGTTATTATAATAATAATTATTATTATTATTAATGTAGACCCTAGAAGAATTAAAACTTACACGTTAAAGACCTTACAATATAAACTGTTGTGATTTGGCACTATATAAATATAACGAAACTAAGTTGAACTGAATTTAATTATTCCAACAAGAGCAACCCGTTTACAGCAATCAGGCCATCATGGTCCTTAAAGTGAACAGACAAATACTGGCCCTAATAATTGCTTTAAGTTGCAGACCTTAACTGAACATTTATTTTCATCTTAGGTGCAGTTTCAAGGCATATGCAGTTTTAGCCGCATCGGAGCTTGAATGTGAGACAAAGAAACACGTTCAAACATGTGCGTTGGTATGTCTTTGCACTCAAATCACCAAGCACAGGGCACATGAGGGGTTTTCAATGTGGAACTGCCTACATTTCAACTCCCCAGTCAACTTAGAGGATTAAAAACTTACTGTTTGTACTGCATTCTCCATAAAGAACAGGAGTAAAACTACCTATCAGAAGGCTTTAATAGGCAAGGTTAAAAACAGTAAATCAGCAACAATCTCTCCCTATTATGTTATCTTTACTTCGGGTCTTATTGACTGTAATTATGCCCATTCAAAATGTACCGAAGTGGGATAAATCAGAGATAAGATAAAGGAGAGCCATGGCACTCAAACAGTAAATGGCCTGTATTTGTATAGCGCTTTACTTAGTCCCTGTGGACCCCAAAGCGCTTTACACTACATTCAGTCATCCACCCATTCACACATTGGTGATGGAAATATACATTGTAGCCACAGCTGCCCTGGGGCGCACTGACAGAGGCGAGGATGCTGGACACTGGCGCCACCGGGCGCTCTGGCCACCACCAGTAGGCAACGGGTGAAGTGTCTTCCCCAAGGACACAACTATCAGAGCCAGGGCTCGAACTGGCAACCTTCCACGATCGCCCCTTGGAAACAGAATTTTAAAAAAAGCTTTTTAAAGCCTTATTTTTGGTTCAAAGTCAAACATTTTCAGGATTTTTTTATTTTTATTTGACTTCATTGGTGAATCAATACCTGCAGTTTTTATATCCTGGTGATCATCAAAATAAAAGTTCATTAAAGTATTTCTTCTGAACTGTCCCATCAAAAAGTGTCTTACTCACAGGAAAATGAAAATAACTAATAAGTATCCAGTAACACAATAAAACTGAAACATGAGAAACAATGTTAATGTCTTAACAGAAAGGAGGTCTAACCCATTCGGCTTTTTAAACCCACCAATCTACATCAGATACTGACTAATACTGACTCAATATCTTTGAGTATTCGTGCTTATAAGTTAATATATTCATTTCAGTTACATCGTATTCGTGTTCTGTGTATGACATGCACCACAGGCCATGATATTGATGGTCTTATCTGCTCCACTCCATGTGTACAGCGAAACAGATAAGCACACACGGTGAAACAGACAACAGAGGAGAGAATATTACTGCAAAACGTACAAGCCTTAAATGCTGATCTGAAATGAACCTACGTAAATAGCAACGTGTTGCCATCTCTCATTGCAACAATAAAAACCAATTAACTCACAGCAGGCAATCATTTTTTATTCATGTACATATTTTGGGTTGAGTAATTTATTACATGTTCTATGTCTCCCTCCAAGACAAGACTGCATATCAGTATCTTGTCGCAACTTTCACTTGTGCTAAAATGAAGCTCTCTATATGACTTGCACTCTTTTTTCTTTTCTTTTTTTTGGGGCAGTGACTTGCACTCTTAATGTGTGCTATGCAATGCTTGAAAAGCTTGCTAAAAATACACATATGTGTGATTACAGCCAGTGATAAACAGAAAATAGATCCAAGGGACTGTGCTGGGAAGTAAAACTGTTGTCTAAAGTTGAGTAAAGTAAAGTCTATGTCAGCAGTGTCCGTGTAAACAAGTGATGCAAATTTCCATGGAAAATCCTGACCAGGGAGATGAAAAGTGTATCTGCAGTAAAGTGTCTACACAGCCAGAGAAGACGACTTGTTATGTTGCCAACAAGCAACACTCATACAATGGCTGATGGGTGTTTCTTCCATCTCATCTTTACTTTTTACAGTTTCATTATGAGATATTAGAAATACCATTATTAATATATCTGATAAAATTCGTTGCCCAGCTACAGTTCTTCCCCCAAAATGACTCAGAAACTAGACTAAGACGATCAAATCACGCTACACTCAGTAGCCATTACAGAGCCAGCTATCCAACGGAATTCATTTTAGTATTCTATTTTCCTCCATGTCAATTAAATTCCATCATTTCCTCTAACGCTCAGTCAGATAAAAATATTCATGTGGGAAAGAAGGGGATCTCATTCAAGGATTTGTGATGTTTATGAAGACTTGTATCCTGACTGTTATAGATGCGTTCTCTTAGCATTCTGGCACTTCCTCTATGACAATGTCCAACTTCAAAACCACTCAACTGCCTCATTAATTCTCATTAGTTCTGTTCTCACGACAGGAAGGCAAGCTGAAGAGTGAACATCTAGTTTGAAGCAGTACTTTGTGTTCTTTCTGAGAAACAGGATCAGGGAATTAAAATGGAAAGAATGGATGCTGTCCATCTCATGAAGCGAAAATAAGCAGGAAAGACCTCACTAAAACTTCTAACTCAAGAATTTACATCCTGGCAGTCAGGCACTGTAATCTCAAATGGATAGAAAAATGAAGTAATTATTAGTGCTGTCTGAATGTTAAGTTATATATATATATATATATATATATAGGGGATAAAGTAGTTGTTACTTGTTAGTATACTTGTTAGTGTTATTAATTTTCCAGAGTTCATTAGAGATTTAGCTAACAAATTCAGTGTGTGAACTGTGTGCATAGTAAAAGACAAAATATACATAAAACTTTAAGAAATGCATTACTCAATTAATACTTAACCAACATTGTTTTTCATACATTGCTAACTCTCATTCAATGTGAACACATGCTATTACGTTGAATCATTATGCTGTCAGCTGACATCATTGATGGTCACCTCTCCTTCTGTCCTATGTATGGACGTGCTGTTTAGTCTGTTGATGGTAGATGGTGGACTCAGGTGCAGACCAAAACAACCACCAGGGGTGGTCTCAGCCTGGTTCCAAACAAGCTGAAGAGCGATTTATTACAAGATCTAACCTCGATGTAGTCCAATTATCCAATGTACAGTGCATGTTTTAGCTTAGCACTTTCATATAACCAAGGTTATAAGACACTTTAAAAGAAAGTACACAGGAGAGTACACAAACCGTAGTAACAGCCTGCTACATACCATTTATCCTGAAATATCTATCAAATAAACATAAATATTTGCAGTAAATTCTCCATGTTTTTTTTTCCATTAGTCCAGAATACAGCACATTTTCCCTGTATTTACTTTTGTTGATACTACCCCAAACACATTTGGCCAATAAGTAGATTGAACGTTGCCAAATAATTTGTAGTGATGCACTTTGGTTGGCTAGGAGTTTTCTGTGTGGAAAGAAAAACCATACCACAGGAAAAAGCAACTAATTTACAAAAGTATCATCTGATTTAGAACAGAGTAAATAGGTCTAGGTATAGACACAGGAAATTTAAGGATGTCCTATGGTGGCATCGGGAATCAACACACACTGCGAGCATAATTTTGGCTTCTGTGGATCAGGCTTGTTGGAGCACATCCCAAGGATGCTTAATTGCAATGGGATCTGTGGAGTTTGAAGGCAAATCTTTGTGCTCATTACCAACTGTCCTACTGGGGGAAGATGCTACCACTGCGGAGTGCTGTTGCCATGCTTGCTGTGCAACCACCTTTAGGTGGGTGATATAAGTCAAAATAGCATCCCCATGTTGGGCTGGGGCCCAGAACACTGCACTGGACTAAAAAAAGCCCTGGCGGTTTACAATTTTTCTGGCACAAACCCTGTAATGGTGCTATGACTGGTGCATATGAAAAATCTAATTAAATGTTTCAGATCATTTAAAAAAAAGAAAAAAAAACACACCAAGCAAGCAATGGGTTAGAGCCATAGTACAAACCACCTTGGCTGCAACCAACACAAAATCCAATGCAATAATCACAGAGATCAGCAGAAGAAGCTATTGAGTCGGTGAACAGCTAGGCCCCAGACTACCAACAAACATGGGTCCCCCATGCAGTACTACTCTTACATGCTCATTTGCCAAACAGCAATACCAACAACAGGTGGTTACAATCAGCACAGGGCCATTATTCATGTGGTAAGCCGTCCCTCTGTCTGTCTCTCTCTCTCTCACACACACACACACACACACAAACCGCAAAAAAAATTCTCTATGTGATTATGCCATGACTGTGTGGCACACCGCTATGTGTAATATTCAATGTTTTTAAGGTGTTCTTTTAGTTTAATGCAGAAAAACATGTAAGGCTTTACATAATTCGTACGATAATGCCGACTGCTGACTAGACTGAACGACAAGAAGAGAATTCGTGTGAGGAAAAAAAAGAGTATTTGTACACGCTATGGTATAAGAAATTACTACTTTGATTTGTGTTTCCCCTTCAGTGACTTTTCAAATAATTAACTATACTCCGTCCCCCGCTGGGAGCAAGCTGTATCAAGCTGTATTTCATTCGCGGTTTAAAGCGACTCTCTGCCGTACTTTCACACCGAGAGCACGCTGAGAGCTTTCCAGGACTCCTCGGGATTAGACACAAACCATAACAAACACTTAACCCAGTTTTTTTTTTTTTTTGAATTATCACCACACTGAGTGCCAGGTCACAACTTTGACGCCAGGCTCGCAACGTTATCCCCACAACCGTGCTATATAACCGCACTGTCTTTTGTCTGCATGCGTTTCCTTCTCTCACACCAGGAAACGACACATTACTTGCTAGCTGAACTTAGCTAACGTTTTTATAGTGGGCTAAATGTTAAACATATGATGCTATAGAATTATTATGTCTTTACGAAGAAATTGTTCTCGAGAAGACCTTCGTTGGTGGTTTGAAAGTTGTCGGTTCAATTCCCCGCCATTACTAAAACTGTCCCATGAGCAAGACATCACTTACTTTAAGACCGTTACTCATCCTGCGGGGTTACATCACGCCTTTCTTCTATAATAATACACACTCATGACATAAAAATGACATTTAAACATATATATAATTCTTTACTAATGTGGTACTTTTACTCATACAGCCAGGTTAGCCTATACTCACATGTTCTGAATTGGAGGTCTTTATCGTCCGGGCTACCAAATTCCTGCAGGAGGTAGATATACATTACACCGAAGGCGTTCTGGATCCCAAACACCGAGCCGTTGCACCACATGGAAGCCAGCATGACCATCCATCCCCAGCCGCCCTCGGGGTGCACAAACTCAACCTCCTCCTTGGCTCCCGGACCCTCGCTTTTCTCTGGGATATCCACTTTGCTGTCCCCGTTCTCCTTATTCTCCGTCTTCTCCTTCTCCCCATCCTGCTCCTCTACTGGACGCTTCTCCTTTGCGGGTTCGCTGCCGGCTGGTGTCTCGGCGGCTGCATCGTTTTCTGGCATATTGTTCCCTTCTGTCATTTTTTTTAAAATAATGTGTCAAAAAGGCACTGCGGATTTTGAAGTATGGAGGTATTGCGCGTAGGCTGGCAGGGGGAGGTCAATAAATTCAGACACAGGATATGACAGAGATTTGGGGGCACGGTAAAGTTTTATCCATTGACGGGGGCTGTAGCTTCAGTAATGCTGGTACTGCAGCATGTGCAACTGTCAAACATCTGCCGTTGCACTTTTATAAATAGACTACGCAGAGGGGCGGGGCTGCGGGTATCCTTACACTGCAGCTGCTGAGGCGTTTCCAGGATATCTTCAGTGGGGTGGCACAAGTCTAAGAGAGTGTGTGTGCGTGTGGGGGGGTGTCCAGCAGAGAACAATGTAAGCATATGGAAGAATATTTGACCATTTGACCTTATACAAATACAGTATAGAGAACTAGCACAGCAAACATTTGAGGCTAGTAAGTGGAACGGTGAGAGTTTAAAGGTACTTTTTGTTTACCCTTGTTTACCCTACTTTTTATTACCCTCTGCAAACTTTAAACAAGAATTTAACCACCAGGGGCCAGCATTTAATCAGTGGATGTGTTGTAAAAAAAAAAAACGCACGCAAAGACAATGTTCCGTCCTCTCTTTTGACTTTTAATGTATGCTTTTATTCCTACCTAATAGACTAGGGCTGGGTAACTCAACACTTCAAAGACCAAGGAACTGGTTGTGGATTTCGGGAGGTCCAGACCAGCTCCACTGCCAGTTCAGATAGAGGGAGAGGAGGTGGAGGTGGTCAACACATACAAGTACCTCGGCTGTGGGTGGACAACAAACTGGACTGGACATGCAACACACAGAACCTGTATAAAAAAGGCCAAAGCCGACTGTACTTCCTCAGGAGGCTGAGGTCTTTTAGCATCTGCAGGAAGCTCCTGAGAATGTTTTACCAGTCAGTGGTCGCAGGAGTCCTTTTCTATGCTGTGGTGTGCTGGGGGAGCAGCACAGCAAAGAGGGACTCATCCAGACTGGAAAAACTAATCAGGAAGGCTGGCTCTGTGGTCGGCATGAAGCTGGACACTCTGGTGACAGTGGCAGAGAAGAGGACCTTAAAGAAACTGATGGACATTATGAACAATGCCGGGCATCCTCTGCACACGGTCGTAAACAATCAGAGGAGCCTATTCAGCGACAGGCTGCTTCTCCCAAAGTCAAAAACCAACAGACTTAAAAACTCCTTTGTCCCACACGCCATCAGACTGTTTAACTCCTCACTGGAGGGGAGAGGGAGGAGAAACAGGGGGACAAGGGAGGGCGGGAACAACTGAGTTGTAGGGACTTTTCTACACGGTGCAATATTTGCAATATTTGTTTTTTGTTTTTTGTCTCTTTCTTATATTTGACTGTGCAATAATCACTGTGCAATATACTCACTCAAATGAGCAATCCTATTTATCCATGTTGTATATTCTGTATCTATATATGTGTATATGTGTATATATAGTGTATTTATGCTTATATCCTTACTCTCATTCCCCTTAATGTATCTGTAACATGCAACTTCTGTCGGTGCTTTGCTACTGGAAACTGAATTTCCTGGAGGAACCCACCCGAGGGATTAATAAAGTTTCATCTAATCTAATCTATCTAATCTAATCTAATCGTCACTGATTTCTAGAATTGATTCAATTCCGATTCACAAGGTCCCAAATCGATTCGATCCACGATTCAATTTAATTTGATTTGATTCGATTCGATTTGAATCTGGGAAATTTTGACAGTCAGAAATATTATAATTCAGATCAGTACATTCACATATTTTTGTATCTATAAAAAGGAAGCTGACACATGCAAGACTTTATCAAAGGTGTGAGCATCACAGCAGATGCCTTTGTGTCAAAGTAGCAGAAGATAAAACAGAAAAACATGAAGGTGATTTTCCTGGCCTGGGATTTTATAAAAATATTCTGCAGTACATCAAAAACGAAAGAAAACCATCAATCAACAAATGAACATCACCTCTGAAGTTACAACGGTTTTATTAGAGACACAGCTAAGCGTTTTGCATTTTGCATAATTTTAAAAAGTTTAAATTTGTTCAGTATTGAACGGCAGAAATTAGGTTTTCTTTTCGGAAGTATATAAAACGGGGGAAAAAAAACCTCGCCCGACAGCCTGTAAACAATGGTAGACTTGTGCGTAACAAGCAAGCGAATAATGAAGTACAGAGAGAGAGAGAGAGAGCTGTGTATCGTGGTGGAAGCAAAACAGTAAAAGTGAAAAGTGAATACATGACGATGTTTATGTGAAGCGTAGTTTGGATCTTATTTTGCTGCTGGTTCGGTCAATATTGTTTGGAGAGAGATCAAACTAACAGCTTTAGAAAGGGCGTGAACACAAAGCACGGACCCGCCAACACATCAGGATCAGCGAGCTGTCGGCTTTCAGCCCCGACCGTGAGAAGGGCGACATCTAACTGATTCTGATCCGCTGGTTGCGCTGTGTGTTTAAGTCTTTGTGCAGAATCTGTGTTCCTGCTCTCATTTACTGTCTTAGCTGTTTGGTGGTTGTTGAAATTTTGTGAGATTTCACCAGAGATTCTGGCATTTCGGGCAAAATAAATTTATATTAAAAAATCGATTCAGGATTTTAATGAATCGATTTTACGTTATCCAAGCCAGAATCGATTTTAATCGATAAATCGATTATAAAAACCCACCCCTTTAATAGACCCTGTGCACGAGAAAATGCTAACTTCCTGGTTTGAGACCGGATGTAGGGTTGTACATTTCCAGTAGCTTTACTTTGTGGTCAATCGCTACTGCGAAGATATACTCCAAAATCATGTCCAAAACTCGAAAACATAAAGATCGCGTTAAGTTACAAAGAGCAGAAGGTGGGAACACTCACCACTGTTGTGTCACAAAAAAATCTAATGATCAATTTTGACGTTTAAAGAGTTTAGATCGATCAGTTGTTTACATCACTCAACACAAGCAGAACTGCATTACAAAATCAGAAGACACATCATCCACATTCAGAAGCACATCTCTGTATAGTGACTGGTCTTATGATTTAAACAGGCAAAAATTCAAACTACAGGTGAAGAATAGTCAAACCAGATGTTTCCCCCGTCATGTCGATATCAGCTAGTCAAGTACACACCTACACAGCATGTTAACAAACCGTGAAAAAAAGCCACACAAAAAATGAGTGTTTGCTGGTAAGGGTTTCTATACTAGAGATGGCACGATATCACTTTTTTATATCCGATACTGATATCATAAATTTGGATATCTGCCGATACCGATATGAATCCGATATAGTGTTTTTTTTAATCAATAAAACTGTTTTTTTTTAATCTTGCTGCTTTTTGTGTAAGTTCATACTTAAGTTAAAAAAACAAACACTAAAGCTATTCTGTTATACCTGTATGCAAAAAATACACTGCACCCAAAATATTTCATAGTTCAGCAATACTGATCAATCTAATAAACTTAAAACTGCTCCATCCTCCCTATTCTGGTATTTTAAAGAGTAAGCAACCTAACTAATAGGGTTCTAAAACTCCCAGCAAAAAATAAAAAAATAAGGAACCACCCTCCACCTCATGATGCTTAATTGACGTAATCAACTTTGATTTGATGCAGTGTGGAAAAAAAATGCCCAGAAATAAATTATTTTTAAGAATGATTAAATAGATTAAATATTTTCAACAGAATTGCAGACTGCACAGATCATACCTTCCCAAAGGAAAAAGTACTATAGCTTACTAGGATATATTAGACTTAATAGTTACTATATACAGTCAGTGTTGGGAAGGTTACTTTTAAAATGTATTCCACTACAGATTACAGAATACATGCCTCAAAATGTATTTTGTAACGTATTCCGTTACGTTACTCAATGAAGCAGTAAGGAAGCTGACTAAATATTAACTGATAATTTATGGCAAAGGGGTGGGATTAAATAAGTGTATACTTCTTCCCACTCCCTTTCAACATGTAAATTAATCACAACTTTTTTTTGTATGTAATTTGTATAGTATTTTTTTTCTCTCTTATTTTCTTTTCTAAATGTACTTGTATATTGTTCACATGTTGAAATAAATTACCAATCAATCAATCAATCAATGAGAGTAACGTATTCTGAATACTTTGGATTATTTAATATATTATCATGCTTTTTACAACTGCATGAATGTACTATTGCTGTGTGATTTATTACTATTACTGAAGGTCCGCAGCTCCGAACCGTAGTAAAGGGACCTCTGGCTAATACGTCGGGTTCCGTGTCGGGCTCGTAGCCGAAAAATAGCTTTACTTTGTTGTTGTATGGCAGTCCATTCTCCCTGCAGCACGGACTACACTGCCAATGAGGCTACATTCTTTAGGGCTATGCCTGTAGCATTCTGCCTATTAGCTTAGCACAACAACAACAACAACAGCAAAAAGGCACTCTCTCTCACCCAGGAAACACACAGTTGCAGAGAGAGCGCGTCACCATGGCAACCGTAACGCTGCCGCCTGGAACAACAGAACATAGCTATCAAACAAAATCCAAACAGTCCTGACCCGCCACAATATGAAACAGGAAAATACCGCCGTGTAATCCATTTATTTCAACAAAGTAACTGTATTCTAAATACCACCTTTTTAAACGGTAACTGTAACGGAATTCAGTTACTCATATTTTGTATTTTAAATACGTAACGGCGGTACATGTATTCCGTTACTCCCCAACACTGTATACAGTAATGGATTTCTATACATTTTACATCAGATTAAAACTTTGGGTGTAAGATACGGATAATTATTTATTAAAAGCTAGACATTTTAAATGAGAATAAGAAAGAAAAGCATGTCTTTGTGCCCCCTTTTCCCTGTTAATGCCCTATCGGCCCCCCTGGCTAAACTTTGCTAGATCCGCCCCTGCACAGTTACCAGCGTCAGCTGCTTAGAAAAGGATCCTGGTGTAGAAAGTAATATTAAATAAATTCTAACAGCAGCTTATCAAGCTTAAATGTGCTGCTGTTGTTCAGCCGCTGGTTTCCTCTTTCTGGTGCAAAGTGGGCCAAAAACAAACAAGAGACGGACAGGCGACAGAAAAGCCGATCAGCTGATCATTAAGCAGTTTCATGATTGAAGTAGCAACAGGAGAGGGAGGGAGAGAGAAGAGGCAGTCGCTCCATATATTGGTTGTTAAGCTTAACACGGCAATGCTTTACAAACATTCAGAGATGAACTTACACACTTGCTTTACTTCTCTCTGGGATAACTTCCTCGGAGATGAAATGCCGGATTGGTAGTGAGGCTACAAATACACACAGCCGCTCTATCACGTGAGGCATACTGCTGCAAGGTGCTACAGTTATGAGCCGAGTTATGCCATGTCACAAGTTTTGTGAGGTGCTTTTTTGATATTTAACGGATCGATTACATTTTTTATTTCTCTCCGATATCCAGTCCAGTAATTTACGTCACTATCGGACCGATACATAATATTGGATCGGTCCATCTCTATTCTATACATTAGTATTTACGAAGGATATGTTGTGACTTACCTTCAAAATTACAGTGGTCCCTCGCTATAACGCGGTTCACCTTTCACCGCGCTGTTTCGTGTATTTTTTAGTGCAAGTTTGCATGCTTTTTTTTTTACATCACATTGTGTCCTGCGTCCTGATCGCTGCAGACGATCTCCTCCGTGACGTCTCTCCTGTACAGTACAGAATCGCTGCATTGATGCTAGCAGTGTGACTCTGAAGTGCAGTACTGTATGTCGACGAAACGTTTTGCACCATCAAAAAAAAATTGGCTACTTGATTTCACCTATCGCTGGTTGTTTTTAGAACATAACACCCACGATAAACAAGGGACCGCTGTTTACAGATACTGAGAAATATAACATTTGAATCCCTTTTCTCTTTTGCTCTGAGGCGCGGGGGGAAATATCGACAAGTCGATGAACATCATTTACAGATATATTGGGTAAATGCCCAAGACATCTATAGAAATGTAAATCGCCGCTTGATTCATTCATTTGCTTAACTTTTTTTGGACCGTAAACAAGGCGCGAATAGGACACCGGAAACAAAGCTCCCCACAGGAGTTTCCGCACCGGAAGTAGCATATGCTAACGTGCACATAGTCTATTACTTAAGAAAAGCACATAAAACATGCTGCAAAGGCACATAAAACACAAAGGAAGTAGAAAAAACAAAAATGAAATCTCACAAAACGCAACCAAAGCGTTTGTAAGAAGACATTAAAGTGGCGGAACAAAAGAAGAATTGTACTGAGACACACGTGTGTTTTAATCGCATGTTACTGTAGCTTCGTGTTTGCTATTGTCAAGGGATGTCGGATGTAAGACCCAAAATGCAGCACACTCAGACGGAAGAGTAAACTCAAAGAGGCTGCTTTTATTGCAAGAGTAGAAAAAACTCCATAAACAATAGACTTGCAAAAACCAAAACTAAACTAGAAAATGCATTTTCTGAAGAAACTGCTGTGTGAATGCTGATAGCTGAATGTTTTGAGCTGAAATGAAATATTTGCTGAATTTTAAGTTAAAAATGTTGAATGAGCTGAAATATACAGAATTTTTCACCTGAAAACAAAAGTGCAGAACTGTTGAAAGCTGACATTCACACAGAAGAAGTTGAAAAGTAGCTGAACATGTTTAAAATGTACATTCGAAAAAGCTGACTAATGACTAAAGAAAATTCAGAGTCAGAAAACATCTGAATGAATATTAAAAATTCATATTATATTAATCACTGAAAAGTGGGGTCCTTTCTGCTGTTGAGATAAACTCCTGACTGAAAATACCATGTATTTCAATGGGTCAGCTAGAAGGTTATCCCTCTACTTGGATCCACACAGTTTAAAAAGTTTAGATCTCTGAGCTTTGGAAGACACACTGTTGGAAAGAGAACAACGATGGCAACGTTTTGAGCGTTTAATGATAGCTGTAGAGCAAACACTGTGCACACAGCAGCAGTTGAAACAGAAGTTTTTAAGATTAATCTTGGCAGAGTGACAGAGAGCTCATTAAGCAGGCGGTGTGAGCCTGGATGCTATAGCAACTCCAGCCAGTGGCACCACACACACACACACACACACACACACACACACACACACACACACACACACACACACACACACACACACACACACACACACACACACACACACACACACACACACACAAACAAACATGTGGCTCTCTTCTGCTGCTTCAAATAAACAGAAACAGTTTTTCAACTCGGAGCTTATAGTTGCAAATCTCACACGTCTTGACAAAAGGTATTTAAAAGTCCCTGAAGTCATTGCTGTGATATCATGCTTGGGTTATCAAAGAAATACTCTTCATCTTGGATGAAGACCATCATTAGAATGATGAAGGCTTTGAGCCTAAAAGATGATCCAACCCAACAGCCAGTGTCTACAAACCAAGTACGGAGCAGTTTCTCCACTGGAGTGCAAAGTCCACCCAGTGTGATGAAACTATCATTGGTTGATCAATCTGCTTTAACTAGCAACAAACTTGCATCAAAAAGAAAGCGATCTGAAGTTGAGGATCGACTTGATGACAAAAGAAGCTTCTCCACAGCAAAGAAGCAACGGCGTTTCTCTAAAGAGAGACCCCGCAGTCACACTGAAATGAGCAAGACACAGAAGAGGGTACCTAACATATGGATCATCGGCTCAAGTTACATAAAGTGAGGAGAATGGGCAGCACGCCACGTGTTTGGAGAAAACTTTGGACTTGATGCCAATGTTCATTGGTTTGGAAAAACAGGGATGCGCTGGGATGGCGTCCTTCTTCGTTTTGATGCAGAGTTGATGTCCAGAAAGAGTCCACCTGATATTTTGGTCATTCATGCAGGCGGGAATGACTTGGGACTCGTATCCGCCCAGGAACTTTCCTCTGCAATGACTAAAGGCTTGACTGAACTGCATGCAAGGATCCCCTCCATGACAATCCTATATTCCTGCATCAACGAACGCCAAGTGTGGAGGTACAGAAATCCAAAGTACATGATGGACATGGGCGAAAAAACTGTAAACTCAATCATGAGAAAGGCAGTTCATTCCTTTGGAGGCTTCATCATTGAACATCCCTCCCTGAGATATTATGACGAAACCCTATTCGGACAGGACGGAATTCACTTCAACAAGAAGGGAAATGAAGTGTTTCTGACCAACATCCGCTGTGCCATCGAGAAGATCCTTTAGAACTTGTCTCACAGAAAATAGACTTGAGAAAACGCACGACCTCTGGCAAGCCCAACCTACCATCTGACATCAGGAGCTCTATCAAAACTGTCTTTATTTGATTACTTTAATGTAGTCAAATAAAAAGGAGTACAAATCTGAACACTTAAAGTAAACTTCATTAAAATAAAACGATAAATACAAGCTGAATAGTTCAATGTCTTGGCTTCGTTTTAAAGTTTTAATGGTGGCTCTATGTGAATGTATGTTGATATACAGGGTGGGCTATTTATATGGATACACCGTAATAAAATGGGAACGGTTGGTGATGTTAAAGTCCTGTTTGTGGCACATTAGTATATGTGAGGGGGCAAACTCCTCAAGATGGGTGGTGACCATGGTGGCCATTTAGAAGTCGGCCATCTTGGATACAACTTTTGTTTTTTTCAATAGGAAGAGGGCCATGTGACACATCAAACTATAATGTCACAAGAAAAACAATGGTGTGCTTGGTTTCAACGTAACTTTATTCATAGTGTGAATGCTTTTCAATCATTCACACTAATAATTGAACACTCTGGAACTGTTGGAATTTTTTTTTTTTTTTTTAATAGAACCCTGTATGACTATGTCAAACATTAAATGCTGCCCTCACTGCAGACATGGGCCTCAAAGTGTTATGAACATTACCAAGACAACTTTGGCAATGTTCACTGTGGAGTGTTTGTCTCTTCTGGAGTCAAACAGCTGCATCATATCACCTGCACCCTGAGCAAACACTTCACTTCATTCTCCACAGACATGTTCCACCATCTGATCTGTGTCTCTGTGGAGGATAACGAGCCCAAACACACTCCAAAGCTTTTTGAAGTAGTAAAAAGATCAAAAAGGACCAAAGGACTGTCACTTGACCTCAACCCCATGCACAATTTAAAGGAGAGAGGGACAAGAATCTGTGACATCATAAAAAAAACTCTTCGGAGTACTAATCATGTGTGTTGGGGTGGGGGTTGTATTAACTTCTGAAGTAAAATGTTCAGAATTTTGAACCCCACTGTCCTGTTACATGTCACCTTGTAGAAATGCGGGAAATGAACCAAAACTAAAATGCAAGCAAGATGTTGCCAAAGCACACTTTCAGAAACTATAATCAGCTTTAGTTTTACAAAGTAAACCCCCAGGAAGAGAAAATATACTGCACTTAAATGGCCTGGTAAATGGCCTGTATTTATATAGCGCTTTACTAGTCCCTAAGGACCCCAAAGCGCTTTACATATCCAGTCATCCACCCATTCACACACTGGTGATGGCAAGCTACATTGTAGCCACAGCCACCCTGGGGCAGACTTGACAGAAGCGAGGCTGCCGGACACTGGCGCCACCGGGCCCTCTGACCACCACCAGTAGGCAACAGGTGAAGTGTCTTGCCCAAGGACACAACGACTGAGACTGTCCGAGCCGGGGCTCGAACCAGCAACCTTCCGATTACAAGGCGAACTCCCAACTCTTGAGCCACGATCGCCCCTTAGAGGGAAATAACTCCAGGCCTGCATCATCAAACTTCATATAAATATGTTGTCATGTCTTTCGAAGAACTGAAACAAACTTAGTCTGAACAGAAATCCTTACTAGCTTTGCGAGAGCAAAACATTACTGATCTACTGAACCCTCCATCATCACTGGCTTAAATATTTAAGCTTAAGAGAAGGCCCAGATATGTGCACGTAATAAACAATACAACAGAATGTAGGCAGGTACAACAACACATTCAATTGGAGTATTTATTTCACATTTAAAAAACAAAAAACAAACCCCCGGTAAAAAACATTTTACCAAGGGTTTGGCGACACACGGTCAATCATAGAAGTATCCAAAAGGCGTACAAAGTCTGCCTCAACTCTCTACTTTGGCCACCTTGGGTGCCTGTCCCTCCTGCTCCTTTGTGACCACCTCGCCCCTCCTCTTCCTTAGACCCTTCATCTTCCGTGTCTGCAGCTTGGACAGATCCTGTTTCTGCATGTGCACACGGCCAAACTTGGTGCCAAAGGCATCATGGGAAATGTTCTTCTTCTTCTTGGGCTGAAGTAGTGTAAAAGAGAAGACGAGTTAAAACAAAGTTTAGCATGTTTGAACACTGGCTGCACAGAGTATTTAGTATCTGTGCAGGATTTTGGCAACCATGTGGTCTTTCCTCTGGCGCCATCTTCAGGACAAACACTGAATATTTGGAATCATTCATACGAGAACAGAAAAGCAGCATCTCTGTATATTTTAAACCAGGACACCATTTCATTGGTGAAACAAGGAGCTTCAAAGATTGAATAATAAGGCTGAAAGGGGCTTTGCTCATATGGAAATGGAAATGAATAGAGTAGAAAACGAACGAGTCAACATGCCCAAAGGACAAATCCACTGAGAAGTCAAGGAAGCTAGCAAACAGTCATATCCACATAGGCTAAGGCCCGGCCACCCGATGCTCGCCCTCGAGCACCTCGCCAGGACTAGCTTCAGGGTTGGACATGCATGATTTCTGTTTCATCACAGGATTGTCAGAATGAGATGTTAAGACAGTCAGGAACATGTCCATTCATATTTACCTTCAGGGCTTTGGGCTGCTTATGAGCCAACTTGTACAAGTCATCTGAAGCCAGATGCGTTCTCCTTAGGACAAAGTCAAATGACGGTCCAATCTCTTCCAACTCGATCCGCGGCGTCCGGCAGCCAGACTTCTTCAACAGAGACCTGAAATTACACCCATCATTATCTCAGTTCTGGATGTCGGCATTCAAATTTTCTCGCTAAATTATTACAGTTTCAGCACCTGTAGCTGCGCATGTAAATTTTTCCATCGATGGCAGTGAAGTGCAAAATGTGTTCTAAACCTGCCAGACGCACTGCAGGCACAGTGGGACCCCTGAAGAAGTCTGAGACAGAAGAAATAAACAGACTAATCAATTACACATCATCATCACCTCAAATATAATAATAATAATATTATATATATATATATATATATATATATATATATATATATATATATATATATATATATATATATATATATATATATATATATATATATATATATATATATATATATATATATATATATATATATATATATATATATGTATATATATATATATGTATATATATATATATATATATATATGTATATATATATATATATATATATATATATGTATATATATATATATGTATATATACGTATATATATATGTATATATATATATATATGTATATATACACGTATATATACATATATATATACATACATATATATATATATATACATATATATATATATACATACATATATATATATATATATATATATATACACATACATATATATATACATACATGTATGTATACATACATGTATGTATGTATGTATGTATGTATGTATGTATGTATGTATGTATGTATGTATGTATGTATGTATGTATGTATGTATGTATGTATATATATATATATATATATATATATATATATATATATATATATATATATATATATATATATATATATATATATATACATATATATATAACCAGCACCAATAATTTGAGTTTTCATAATTCATTCATCACAAAGCACATAAAAAAACAAAACAAAAAAACACAATATCAGAATCAGACCGGTTAACACTTTTAGTGTGCTGTGTGAGTACCTATTAGCAGACTCTTCAGACGTCTGTGCTCATTATCTGTATCAAAAGCGTCCCCTGCAAACACGAGCATTGGTTTGGTTCCTTCAGGACATTTACTGGCCTAGAACAGAAAGCAAAGACTTTATTTTAGGAGACTGTGATTTGTGTGGGCGGCACGGTGGTTAGCACTGTTGCCGCACAGCAAGAAGGTCCTGAGTTCAATTCCAACATCAGGCCGGGGTCTTTCTGTGTGGAGTTTGCATGTTCTCCCTGTGTTTGCGTGGGTTCCCTCCGGGTACTCCGGCTTCCTCCCACCGTCCAAAGACATGCAGCTTGTGGGGATAGGTTAATTGAATAATCTAAATAGCCACTAGGTGTGAATGTGAGTGCGAATGGTTGTCTGTCCCTGTGTGTTGGCCCTGCGACAGACTGGCGACCTGTCCAGGGCGTACCCCGCCTCTCGCCCTATGACAGCTGGGATAGGCTCCAGCGCCCCCCGCGACCCTGAAAAGGATAAGCGGAAGCGAATGGATGGATGGACTGTGATTTGTACTTTGACCAGGTTCACTCGGGTGCTTGTAGAGTGGTTATGGTAACACAAGAGATTTACAAATGATGGAAACTATTGGAGTGAAGCAGCGATAGGTGTAGTCTCAAGAACACGACAGTTTGTTCCCTTATGTTGTTTCAGAGTGTTTGAACTCAAGGCTCCTCATTGGTTTGGTGAATGTACAATTATGATAGAAAGAAAGTAGAACCTCTAAGGTTTTACGTATCAGGAAATAATATCAATGATCTGGTCCAGGCTTGGTAGGTAAACAACAATCCATGAATATTACACTGTGTCACTGTTTATGTAACAAAATGTGAAACAAATTGCAGAAGCAGTATGGAAAAACTAAGTACACCTTACGGTGCCATTCTGCTGTCGCCTGTGTTGTGGTTGTCGCAAGACGATTTTAATATTACATCATGTGTTGTGTCGGCCAGTCGTGCATCTCTAGAGTTTTGCAATAGTTTTTCAATATCCCTGCTGTAATGGTCACTATGCTCACGGCCGCACCCGCGTCTTTATGTATGTGTGATAGCTGTATGGTTTAGCTTTACACGCAGAGGTAGGTTTTGGTCTCTAGTTTACATTATGAGGAAAATAACAAGGTGATGAAATGACTGTGACCATGAGTCAAAATGACTCCCTAGCCAGACACAGTATGACTGAAACCATTACCTTAATTTCACTCAGGGAGACGTACTTCTCAATTCCAAGTTCAATCATATCAAGTACATGGAAGTCAAATAGACGACCTGCAAACAAACAAGCGAACAATTTATTTGATTGGGTCAATTCAAAATCTGAAAACCTTTTCTTTGCAGAGCATCTTCTACACTGAAATGTTTTTTACTGAAAACCTGCAGACCAGTATTCACTAGCATTATGCTGATAGTCTGCTAAACATAAAACACAACGTGTAACGTGAGACGAGACACTGACAGTCCAGTATCTTGTAAAAACCTGAAAACAGATGTTATAGCTGCTGTATATATATTAAGTGATATAACTGATAGAGAGAAAGTTTAAATTTACCAAATATGAAGTTGTTGGGCCGTTTCTTATTGTGGGAGCCGAACAGGAACAGGGAGCAGTCTGTCTTCTTGGAAAAGAACTCCTAAAATAAATGTTAGATTATTAACAAGAAAAGCAACACTGGTGAAAACTCTGAAAAGGACCATCGCCCCTCTGCACTCACCAGTGATGTTGAGTCCTCAAACGGCCGAGTGATGTTCTTTCTAAAAAGCGTACACAGACACCATCAAGACAGAAAACAGACACTGTAGGGGACTTCACTCTTAGACCAGTAGCTTTGTATGATCACCCACTGTCTGAAACAAGCCCTTTTAGCTCCCTTTATGCCAGCTTTTATCCTAATTGGTTTTCTGTTTAAAAATATTAGGTTTTAGTGGATGTCTGGAGCTGCTGTGTGCCTGAGACAACCATATGAGAGAAATTCATTCTCTCCCAGAGCCAAGAGTAGAACAGAAATGGTCTGAAATCAAGGATTTAGAGAAGTACCAACAAGAGAAACATACACCAGCTGAATGAAATATGAAAAAGGCAGGCTTGGTCTTCCGTTTTAGGCTGCTCCACAGCCACAGTAACGTGATCACACAGCCACTTCTGCTTAAACTCCCCGTTAAGGTATAGGTAGTTGCTGCAGTACTCTTTTGGACACTAGGTGTCACCACTCACCACATAACTGCCACACTGGCACTGACATAAGAAGAAGAAGAAGTAGAAGCAGACAAACTCAGAAGCAAAGACACTGGTGTTGTGTTTTACTTTTAAAGACCTTTTTTCCAACGTTTTTTTTTTTCAGGAGGTCTCATCTTTTCAAACTGCTTCAACGTTTCCCTCCATATAATCTGACAATCGCCAAGCGTCTATACTGGAATATCATCAAAATACTGGGAAAAACCAGCATGACCGTACACGCGTCTTCAAACTGTGACTGCATCATCACATTCTGCCAGGATACGGTTCATGACAAACGACACCAACAAGGCAGCTCGCGCCTTCTGATGTGACATCAAGTTCAACACGTGGATGTAAATACAACTACCAGTGTAATTCTTTACCTCCCAGTCATCATCTGAAGCGACCAAAAAGACAATTCAAAGTTTTTCCAGCTCAAATATCTAGAAACGACCCACACTAAGCAGATGAACTGATAAACCTGTTCCATCAAATAAAACCCGAGCATTTATTATAGGAACAAAGTGGATATGTCACTTACTTTTTGTACAGCACAGCATTGGGTTTCTTCAGGGAATACTGTGAAGGAAACAAATGTACTTGCATGAATATACAGAAAAATTACACATTAAAAAACAAAACAAACAAACCTCAAAACGCACTGTGAGATGGAAAAAATCTAAAAAATTGATCTCAGTTTGGAAAAAATGAATGCCACAGATTCATCCAGTGAAATGTTAAAAGGGTTGGCGTAATAAGCAAATGCTTCAGCCAATACCTTTTGATTAGCCTTGTCTCATGCTTTCTTGCTTTGTGGTAGATCTTTGTTCTGTCTTCACTGAGATATTTGAATGGTAATCAATAAAATCAAATCAAATCAAATTAGACCGTCGGCGTGAACAGCTGCTTTAAGAACAGATGAGTAAAATATTTTTAACACACCAAATATTCACATGGATTTTACACGTCCAGTAGGCTTGGGCGATATGCAAAAGTTTATACCCGACAATCATCAGTCCAATAATCAATGATGGGCAATATATTTGCACATGTGCAGATTTTTTGATGGGCAAAGCAATGTAATCATGCACGGACTGATTTGCACGTTTACAACACAGAAGAACTCCAACTAATTTCCCCCCCAAGAAATTAGGGCTGTCAGCGTTAATGCGGTCATCACTATTAACACGATTTAAATTTTTAACGCGCTCAACCCATCTGGAGCGCAGAATGAACAAACCTTGGACAAACTGCCCGAAATGCATTGACAGATTCATTTCAGGGATTTTGACTCAGACTGTGCTCCAGATGGGTTAATTTTTCCTGTTGACTGCTTCTATTAGATCCACCATTTAACTTACTCAAATAAATAAATAAATTGTAAAAACGATCAACGATGGGCTTAGCCTTATGTCGAGAGTCAATATATTCGGCCAGTCACCCAACCCTAACGTCCAGCCTCAAGCTGATAGGCGTCAATCTGTGTTCTTGATTGTCTTTAGATCGTGGCACAATATCTTACTTCTTGAGATTTTTTTAGCCTGCTTCACTTTTTCAGATAGACTCTAAAAGTCTTGTTCTGGCTGTGATCAGGCCTGGGTGTGGTTATCTGAAATTAAACTCAGCTTTCCAAAGAACTTGGTTAATCATAGTTAATTTAATAGTATTTTCACACCTGTGCTATTTAGGCTATTTCGATCAAACTCTTGTTCATTTCCCCCCTCAGTGCAGTTTGTTTTTTGCAGATTTGGACTTGTTATTGTTCCAAGCGAACTCCAGAGTGGTTCGTTTACAGTGTGAACATGATCCGACCTCGATCTGAACCAACTACCAGGTGTATGTTACAAGTCTGAGCTAAAAAAAATATAAAAAAATAAATAAAAAAAACCTCCTGTAGAGGAACTATAGATGTGCAAAGGTCTGTACGGGCTAGCCCCTAGCAGTATTGTGTTCTCCAATAGTCTAGAACATAGCACCTTCTTCCTGCTGCCACAGACACATCTGGCCAATAAGCCGACTGAACAGTCTCATGTGGTTTGTAGTAAGGCATTTGGTGTAAGAACTCATCATTTACAGGTGTGAAAACACCCCAAAGTTTAAGAATTGTGGGTGGGGCTTTTTCCACATAGAGCCAGGTAGGGTTGGACAGCTTTTGTCTAATACTAAAATCTGTTTGATGATCTGAAACATGTCAGTGTGACAAATATGCCAAACTCCATCCTTACACAGCTCCTCTGTGACTTACTATGTCCTTCAGGGCCTGCGTGATGGTCTGACTTGTGTTCCCTCCTTTCATAATCATGGCACTCTTCACATCTTCAGTCAATTTGGGTGCTCTGCTCTCCAAGAAGCGTTTTGAGCGCTTTGTCTTCGGTTTTCTGAGGAAGAAAACACAAGGGAATATAAGAAAGATGACAAACTGCACACAAGGCAAACTATCAGAAAATCAAACCGGTATTTCTGATTGGTTGATGACCTAAAAATGTACGTCAATTAGCCAATACAGATATTGTTTCTGTTCATCTTGTTTCCGATCTTCCTCTTTCTTTCAGAGACACGGGGAAATCATCTTCATAAAATAACTTCACTGTCTGAATGTCTTCTAGCTTGACAACAAACTATCTTAAAACTTAGAGCATTGTTTCAGAGCAGCCCTGATGTGAATCAATACATCTGCCAATACATTAATAGATGCCTAAGAATAATGCTATGTTTAGAATAGAGACTTTATGTGCACAGCGCTGAAGAAATATTAACCAAACTTGTATGCAATGCCAGTATATACCAAAACATAATGCACTGAAAGTAAGATGGTAACCTTAAAAAGTTTAGTTTCAGCAGAGAGACTGGATACAAAAACAAGACATTTAAATGAGTTTGTTATTAATTATATTAATATGATTGCCTTAAACATAAAATACTCAAATCGAGTGTAACTCAGACCGTTAGACCCTGAATTTTAGGCATAACACCACTAATCTCACAGCACATTAAAGACGAACATGAGGCTGAGAGATAGGGAAATCGATTTGATTATGCGCTTATGTAGAAATATGGGGTGTCTCCAAATCCTTTGTGGCATCTGAAGATCGGACAATGAGATGCCACAGAGGCATGGCACAGGGAGATGCCACAGAGGCATGGCACAGGGAGATGCCACAGAGGCATGCCGATTCCACGACGGAGCTAGTTGCAGTTAGCCGACAGCTAAAGGTTAGAAGCTTTGCCATAAACAGCACATTCATAAAACGATACATAGCAACACTTCCCAGGCCCCCCAAAGCGAGAGTCCACACTTACATTACAGAATCCAACTGCGTCATTGTATATGTATTTTTATTCCTAATCGCTAACGACCACACTAATTAAGAAACACGTGAAAACGACAAGAGCGACGATTTTCTTCTTCGATCATATTTAACAAAAGAAACCCAACTCAAAATACTGCCATCAAGTGGTCATCTGCTGATGGCCTTTTAAACTCTGAAGGCAGATCCCATCCCCATATCTGATCAGACTGTACAAGAAGTTCAGATTGTCATTTCTCACTCCAAAAACAAAAAATCTCCTGGAATAGAGTGCCTCTTGACTAAATTTTCAAATTCAAATTTTATTTGTCACGTACACAGTCATACACAGTACGATATGTAGTGAAATGCTTGGACAACTGCTCGTGACCTAAAGAAAACAAAAAAAGGAAAGGCTATGAATAAGATAGGAAATAAATATGAAAAATTAAAAAGGGTAAATTTAACTAGGAAGGAATAAAATATAAATTAAGGTTAAAAATGAAATAACTGTACAACACAAATTAGAATGAAGGGTAAATTTAACTGGGAAGAATAAGATAAAATATATAAATTAAAGTTGAAAATAAAATAACTGTACAACAAAATACACAATACACAATATAGAACTATATAAGAATGTATGAAGAAATCTAAATATAAATAAATATATACACAATAACAGCAGCTGTACAAGTATTAACCGGAAATGAAGAATATAGTGACCAGTGTTGTGCAAAAAAACAATGTGTGCAAAAACAATGTCCAGAAAGTCCAGTGTGTGTGTAAGAACTGTATGTGTGGGTCAGTACTGTGTGGTGGTGTGATTGAGAGACCGTATCGCCTGCAGGAAGAAGCTCCTCCTCAGTCTCTCTGTGTTGGTCTTCAGGGAGCGGAATCGCTTTCCTGACCTCAACAGAGAGAACAGTCTGTTGTTGGGATGGCTGAGGTCCTTCACGATCTTCCTGGCCTTGGTCCAGCACCGCCTGCTGTAGATTGAGTGCAGGTCAGGGAGCTCGGAGCGGATGGTGCGCTCAGCTGACCGCACAACCCTCTGTAGAGCTCGTCTGTCCTGCATGGTGCTGTTCCCGAACCAGGTTAAGATGTTTCCCGCCAGGATGCTCTCTATGGTGCACGAGTAAAGTTCCTGAGCACCTTGGAGGGCAGTTGGAAGTCTCTCAAGCGTCTGAGGTGGTAGAGACGCTGTCGGGCCTTTTTCACCACGGTGTTGATGTGACAGGACCATGACAGGTCCTGCGTGATGTGATATTTTATACATTATTATATATTATGTTATATAATAATGTATGTAAATAGAATTATATTAAAAAAAATTTAATCAGGAAAAACCTGCTGGGTTGGATTTTAGGCTTTTTAACTGACAAGTCACGAAGAGTGAGAATAAATGGTGTGCTGCCTGACCCAGTGTTCTCCTCCACGGTGCGTCTTATCGCCCTTATTATTCATTCTCTATACAAACACGAGCAGATATGCCGCCATCATTTAACTTAATAACTGTTTTTTGATTTAATTCATCTTGTCTAATTATTACCAAATGTGTTTAAATAGGTGTGCGTTTTGTGAAGGGGTGTCAAATGCTATAATGTTTCTGTAAAGCAAATCTACCTACGGGTATAAATAAAGTAACCTTGAACCTGAATTATAAATAAATTTAGATTTGGTTGTAACTTCATTGCTGCTGTGAGAACAATAAGAAACTTAAGGTTGTTCAATTTCCCATATCTCTTTCTCCTGGTTGGTTCACCTCTGGGCTGTCAGAAAAAAATATTTAATAATAATCCCATTAAAGGAATTTCTTTACCTGGGCAAGAATTGATTTTAGCACAGAGCCTTCTTTTTAAAGGACGACACCCAAATTCCTTAAGCTAAAAACAAAACAAAGCATCAGGTCTCTTACTTAACATCAATAAATTTAAACTAATCACAATTAAAGACTGTTCTGAAAAAATTAAAATTATAGAAGACTTTTGTTGTTGTATGCCCCATTTTGGGGCTTCCAGTCAATTCAAACAGATGATTTCAAAATCTTTGTTTCCATATGTACCCGTTTTTAGGGTTAAGAGCAGGATATTAACCAGGCATAATTTTACCCTCTTTTCAGTAACCTATACTTGACACCGTAATCAAACTGGAAATTGTTTTTGGTAGGAGGGGGGGGGTCTAGAGGGGATGTCAATGAAGACTGCACCCTGTGCTGTTCTACTGTAGAGCAGCTTATTCTCACACACAGCTCCAGTTTGTTCCTCCTGGAGCCACTGTTGTGTGCCCCCCCACCACCACCACCAGTCCAGTTGCACTGTATGACCAGGAGAGATCCCCTGTGATTTAGGTCTAATCAGTGTATTAGAGTAGGGAGCAGCTTGTTTCACGTTAGGTCTTGAGATTTTTGCACAAACTACACCAAAACCCACTTAACCATCCCTTTAAAGCTTTCTGATGCAGTCAGTCCTACAGGGTCTTGATACCAAAATAAAAGCACACAGATCTCACATTTAAGTATCTTTTATTGAAGCATTAAGCTCATAGCACAGATATTTAGCACATCTTGACCATCCAGAGAACAGATAAATGAATTAGAACAGCAAAGTTGCTCATTCAGTACAACCTGCAACTGTACCCTCACAAGCAGGAGGCTTTCCTGGCTTCCGTTTCCTTGAATTCACAAAGCAAAGTGATAACATGATCTAGTCAACTTGGAAACGGTCATCCCTCAAGTAACTTTGTTGGAACATCGTTTTCACAAAAACATCTAGAACCAAAGGGCAGAAAGAAAAAAATTAAAAATAAAATTGGTCCGCAGCAGAAATACAAAATATTTTGTATAAAATTCAATTACCATTAAACTGCAAAATAGAGATCACCATATAAAAACACCAACGATCCACACCAACAAGGCTGAAATGCACTTAATCCAACAGCTAGCATACCATTTCTGTTGCTAGATGGAAATTCTTAAAAAATATAAATCAGACTACCATTACAAGTCATTTAATCTTAAATTGAAGGAAAAAAAAAAAAAAAAGAAAAAAAAGAAAACCAAAAAGCCACGTAGCCACACTAGAGGGACACTTTTCAAAATTCCTGCCCTTATAGATAAATTTACCAAGTGCTAGCTTGACTAGCATGCTAAGTTCCTTAGATGATGTCAAGTGCTGAAATCAGGATAAAACTATCACATCTGCAAGATTCTAACAGCATTCTCTGGCAGGAGAAGCTAAACCTTAGCTGTAGTAGGGTATCAAATAAAAACAAAACCACAAACAAGACTGAAACTTCTCCTGCTTTTAGCACCTGTCTGAAGCCTGAAATCTATAAGAGTTAGACAGGTACATGAAATTTATAAAAAAATAAAAATAAAAACCAAAACAAAAAGGGGGAATAAAATACAAACAAAACCACCTATCCAACATGTACCAGGTTGGGGCAGTTCCAACTTTCACCTTGTAAAACAAGAGGAAGGTGAAGCACACACACTGACAGCAGAGACAGCGCTACATTACACTGTTGAGCAACACGGCACTAGTAGTCACATGCAGTGTGTCAGGATTCCCCTTGCAAACAAAGGGCATTGACCCAAATGACAAAAAGAAAAAAGTGAGGGCACAATAAATTTCATAAATGGCAGTTTATGTAGTGGTTATATGCGGAATGATCTGGGACCACCCTGGCATGCTCAGACTAGTGGGCCTCTTTTGTGCGCTTACATCTCTGTATGTGGCAGAAAGAGACAGGGTGGATATTATGTTTGGGGGGATGCTTTGGTGGGCAACTAAAGCAAAAAGTGTCTGATTCATTATTTCCTTTCAGAGCTGAACACAGTGCGAGTGGCCAGGAGGGCTGGCTCTCGGTGGGCTGGGGCTGAACAATGGCCGGTCAGCAGAGGGCATTGTGAGCGCGTTGTCTGGAGTCGTACATTCAGCTCAAACCTGTTCCAGGCTTTCTTTCCAGAGAAATGTACATTCGAAAGATGGCCGAGCAAGCCGCTCTGCACGGCCTGTGCTACATTCAGGTTTTTTTTTTTGTTTTTTTTTTAAAAAACCCTCTGTGAATGCTGCATGACTGGGTTGAAATATCTAGATGCTTCCTACAGATGTGGGCCAATGTAAAATGTTCAAGCTCAGATCTGAAGTGTATAAGCTGAAAGTTTACCAAAGAACAAAACTGCCAAAAAACAAAACCTGACCAATAAGATGAGAACTTTTGAACCTTTAGTGCAACATCAAAGCAAGATGGCATTTCAAAGACAATCCCACAATGCCCAAGCTCAGCACAACTTGAGCTGAGGTGATTTGCCTCCAAGTACCTTGAGTAAACAGGGTTTTAAAATAAACTCAGTAACAGAGTAGAGAAATAGTCATGCTAACTAGGTGGGTGGGTGCAATTTGAAGTTTAAACCAATGGATGAGATCTAAAGTATGCTCATAAGAGGCGGACTGATCTGAGCACGTCAGGGTCCTGGTCTAGGGTGGGCGGAAACCTTGTCTGTGGGGAATGAGGGGGGACACCTGCAGGAAGGGACCATTGTACTGGGCACAGGTGGACAGCCTGAAACAGAGCGTGTTTAATACCTCTACATGCACTTCAAGATCACAGCAAGAGTGGGCTAGAATATCGTAACAGAGAAAAGAGCTTTCATGCAAGGGATCTAAGTCACGGGTACAACAATGCAAACAACTCAAACTGGAAGTTAAAGTAGGGGCAGCAGCGCCATCGCTGACACCAGGACAATCTGGATGGTGACAGCAGCAGTGGGGAGGGTGGGACAGGAGAGACGATGATGACAAGCTCGCTACTCTGTGGTGAAGCGCATTGCAACGTGGGAGCGCCGAGGCGCCACGTTTTTTGCGCCTCTTCATCCTCGACCCTCAGCTCTGCTGCTGGTTCTGCTGGCGATTCTTGGTGTAGCTTGTGAAGACAAAATTGTAATCGTTGAATTGAGCCAACTGGCGGTCGAGGCGCTTGTAGCCCTCCATTTTTGGGGGAGTAGAAAAGACACTGCGACATTTAGAGCTCTGCAGGAGAAAAAACAAAAACAAACCACTTTACAGGAAGCCGTTTAAAATCCCCCCGGGTAGATTGTGGAACAGTTTACCTCCTCACGTCAGATTCTCCAAAAGCCTAGAAACTTTTAAAACTGCTCTTAAAACTCACCTCTTTTCATTGGCTTTTAGAAAGGTTTAATTTATTTGTTTATTTATTTGATCAGCGAGGTGTTTTACAAAATTGTGTTCTATTGTATTTTTATCTGTATTTACTGTACAGCACTTTGGTCAGCCTTGGTTGTTTTTAAATGTGCTCTATAAATAAACTTGACTAGATGCAAAAATTGGATTTGAAATGCACCTGATTGACAAAGAGTGTAGTCACAAATTTTCCTGGCTTGAACACCTCCACAACCTTCCTGATCAATTCATCGTATGATGTCTGGGAGAGGTTTGTTTCAAAGCTGACGTAGGAGAACTCTGGCTCTGGGGTGATGTGGATGGTCCAGTAGGTTCCCTGTGGGGAAAATGAGCAAAGTCGCATCACTGATTTGCTTGAGCGCGCAACTATGATGAAGAAACAAAATGCCACTCACGTCAGTCTTCATCCCGTTCATCGAGTATCCACAAGGGTTGAACATTGTGGCATCAATCACAGAACCTGGAATCAGGTCACGAATTCCACTCATCTGCGAGAACAGAACGAGACCGTGATTACGAAGGTTAAACTACTACCACATGCTTGTTCTGAGGGGGAAACCGGGGGAAAACTTACACGAGTGACCTCACTTGCGGAAACACCGTCTTTCATGTAGAACTGGTCCATGATGGCTGGATCAAGGTCGCTCATCAGAACTTCCAGCGTCTGATCAGCACACTTGTTCTCCCAGTACTCTGGCATATCCAGAGTAAACAGGTACCTGTGGGAGAGATGCAAGGGGGCATTAAAGATTTTCAAACCTGGACAATGCATGGAGCTGCTACCTATGAGAGGAGGCCTTGAACATCCTTTCAAACTAAAGGCTTTTCACCTCCCTCATGAATTGGCATTACCAACATTCACTGACAAGTGCTGAACTCCAGAAACCACAAATATTTAATTATATTTCATGACTGAAAATCTTGACCATCTTAGCTATTAGCATATTAATCCAATGTGGGATATTTTAATGCTCACCAGCAGTCAGAGTTCAAACGTCCCATACAGTAGGCTGCACCATCTGTAAAAGGAGGGAATGTTATGGTTACCGTTTATAATCAACAAAAACATTAGGCAGCTCTGAAGAGAACCCACAATGATAAAATTAAGCTACACAGAATTACAGTCTGTGATAATACTGAATTTCATTGTCCCCACAGCTATAGTATAAGCAATGCACTCCATAGTCTCAATATTACAAGCAACATTTGTTCTTAAATGATTAAAACAGCTTGGGTAGAGATGATGATCACAGATACATGATTACCTGATCTATAAAAACAAACCTAAGATTTGCATTAATCAAAATCAGGGTGTGTCTTATGATTGGATATTTAAATGTTCGCTAACCCCGCTAGTCAGTGCCAAACAGTTTTATTACTTTATTCATGAGGGTAAATACATGACAGCTATGTTAAGCAGTGCTGCTCTGTAGTTCTTTTGTGCTAAAAAGCTGCATGTTGGTGTTGTCAGAATAAACTATAAAACCAAGTTGTCAATGTTAGCATAGGAGAAGCCTACTGCTAAGATTATGTTTGATCAATGAGGAATGTGCTAATTGCTTAATACAGCTAACACATGAAGTGTTTGTTGGTTAACGTTTCACTTTGATCATTTAAAGTGTGTTTGATTTCAATTTTTTGTGGGGGTAGTGGTTGAGGAGTTCTGTCTTTTAGATTTGTCAACTAGTCCAGCTTTTTGTTTAAACAACTAGCAGATTGTTTGCCAGGAGCAGCCATAAACCGGGAACTGCCCTGGGCATTTTCCAGCTGTAAATTCAGAGCGTCAGGGATTTAACAGACTGTGCTACAAACACCCTTTACTAGGGCTGTGCGATATGACCAAAATCTCATATCCCGATATAAGAATTCTATCGTCCCGATAACAATATAAATCACAAAAATGTAACATTTTCTATAAATTCTGTGAATTTCTGGCAGCTCGACTTGCGGGAAGTGTTTCCAGCTGTGCGGCATGTACCCGGAGTCAAGTGTTTTAACCGATGCATGAAACTATACATTTTTACACATAAGTTGTAACGGCCGACGTTTTCTTTGCGAGTATTTATTACACGGCGTGCTGCGGGGAAAAGCCTGTTCTAACAATTGAGTCTTAGGATTATTTTTTTAGCACCTGGCGGCTCTTTTTTACTTCTCATCTGTAAATAATCTGCTCTTTCACGTGATTCAGTTTATTTTGAAAAGTCTCAACAGGATCTTGAGATTTATTGTGAAAGGTTTATGTGGAACATAAACAAGCGGACACGCGATGGTGTTACCGTCGTTGTTACTAACGACAACGCATAAAAACAGGCGCTTGTCCGTCTGTAGTGTGGTTATATTAAATAATATCAACTTTAGGAAATTAATATAGCCACTACAGTGACCATCAAAACGATGAAAAAAAAAAAATTGCCGTAAATAGTTTATTTTGCGACACGACGAAACATAACGTAAAATGAAACGATAGACGTTTTTATATCATCATCATCCGATATATATCGTTATATCGAACAGCCCTACCCTTTACTTGCGTGTGTAACACACTTCAGAGTTTCATGTATCACGTACTGGGAAAAATCTGGCTGAGGAAGTCCACTTCTTCCTGGAAGTTTCGATGAGGGAACTCTTGATGGGCTGGTTTCATGAAGTTCTTACGGGAGTAGAAGAAATTCTGCAAACGAGACACTAATGAATAAACCTACGCAACTAATCAGCTTCATTGATACAGCTCGTTCAGATTGAGATGAAATAAGCTTTGTCATGCAAATGCTACACCAGTCTAACCTCAATGGTGTCGAAGCCGCAGTACTCCCTGGCGAGTTCCAGCAGAGGCACCAGTGCTTGCAACAAGAGGGTGGTTCCGCATGTCTTCAAAATGAAACGTCTCTTGGAGACAAACATGCTACTCTCACTGTAGAGACAAGAAAGGAGTTAGTCACCAATAACCACAGAGCATCGTTTTCCTCATTATATTCTATGATACATAATGATGATTAAGTAAGCCTGGTATCTTTGTAATATTTACCTAAAATGAGCAAACCAAGCCCCTCAGCTACTCATTCGTAAAATGAAATTTTACTATTGATGCGTGTAATAGAGGTCCGGTATTCGTTTTTATATTTGTTTCACCTTACTACATTGCAGAGCAGTAATGGGGAAGGTAAAACTTCAGTGAAGGCTTTCTCTCCTTTTTAATGGGGAAAGGAAAAAAGGTGGACAGGTGAGCAAAAGGAGGAAGAGAAAAAGCCACACCCTAGTTCCCATTCAACTTGTCATACTTGTTTGATTACCCAAGAGGAGTTAAGCTTACTGGCTTCAGTTTTAGCTTCATGTTAGTTTTATCTGACATGCTCATACTTGGCCTACCTTAACACAACTACACATTCATATAAGCACTGCATGTGACATGTAGAGTACATGCCCATACTGACACCTGAGACTGTCATTAATGGAAATTAGGTTAAGGTCTAGTTGGAAAGACTTTCTGCAGGTATCGAGCAGGCACTCACCTGAGTATATAAGCTTCCTGCTTGTCAGTCTTTGTCACACTTATTATCAAACAATGCACATTTTCCAAGAGTTTGTCCCACTCAAACCTGAAAGAAAAAGAACACAAGTTAAATGCACACAAAGACAAAGTTGTTCTCTTTTGAGGTCATTTTAAAGTGGCACCCACTACAGGAAAGAACTATTGATGGTTATGTAACATGGCCAAGTTTGAAATGTTTTCAGGATTTTGAACAGAAATGTCTATGAAGCTTGCTGTAGTCTTTACACTGAAAAAGTAAGTGCATATAACAATTTCAGTGCCAGAGTATGCTCTGGGCATACAATACTGATGATATCAATAGAGGTATTGTTCAGACTGAAATGTGTTTTCCACCATGTGCAGATGGCTGTAGGGTAATGTGGACTTATTCTGCACCTACAGCAGACACACCTTCTAGCAGCTGCCTCGGCCCCCCCCCACCCCGGACACCACCCAGACAGCTGGGTCACATTACAACCTTGGAACAGGAGCCAAACCCATTCACAGTGGGGGCCTGGGCTGCAAGACAAACGTTCCAAGAAATAAAGTGTTCGATGAAAGCATACCAGCAGCTCAATGAATGCTTTATGAAACTGGCTTTTCTAGAGAACCTCTCAAAAAGAAATGCCCCTCAGTAACCAGACTGCAGCAGTATGCGTAAAGGCTGTGGGCAAAAATGCAAGACCCAATTATGTTCCTTTCTACATGGTCAATCTACAAATGAACTAGATGACTGAGGAAACTCACACAAAACACAAATAAACAATGCATCTCTCAGACATTGTTCTAAAGACAACAAAATCAAGAATACAGTTCACACTGCAGCCTTTTGTATTCGGGCCTAATGGCCCAAGAAACTAAACTACAAATATGTTTACTACCTTCCAGTACCACAAACAACACTTCATCTAATCCCTTAACAACATTGTCCTCAGAGAGTGACAGGCTTACGTCATCTATTGTGAACATCACTTCCTCTGAGAGGGTGGGGGCAAAAGAGCTAGGTATGGTATCACGGAGTCAAATGTGCTCCAATATCAAGTTTCAAATAAGGTCAACACATGAACAAGTAAACAGTTTTTTGTTTTTTTACACTTCCAGCCCAAAACACCACCAATTTAAAAATCTGGTTTTTAGTTTGTGCATAAGAAAATTGTGTAAAAGGATGTGAATGATTTCAAAACTGCACGTCTCAGAAGATAAACAAAGGTCCTGCACCGAGGACCAACATTGGAGCAAGATGATATAAACTCTAAATCATGCTATAAGCTACTCTAAATCTGGCCATGCAGGCGATGTGCCTTTAAGATGGCTTTGTTATACACCAGCTTCTCTTTGGCATTGTCCTTAATGCAAAGACTCAACATCTTTAGTTTGCCATCAAGGCCAAGCCTGATGAGAATGGGTGTATATCATAGTACCATCTAAACTCTGCAAATGATATAATATGATTAAGTAATGTCAACAGTGTATTTGGAAGATGAACAAAGGCATTACAGGTATGTCTGGATACAGTTCAGCTCGATCACTTCCCGCAACATAACAGAGCTGTTGCGACATGCCTACTTCCCAGTTTCATACCAGAGGCCAAGCATTAGCAAGCTGTGTCAGCTCCTGCCTCGGTGAGAAATCGACACCAGAGGTTATTTCTAGCTGTGCAACAAGATCATATTTTCCTCAAAGAAAGCAAAGCGCCAAACCTGTTTTCATGCATCCCAGAGATTACGAACACATGGCTGATCAAGACGGCACATGTTGGAACGTTTGCCACTTATCAGACAGAAAAGTGGTCACTTACTGGATGGCTTGAACACAGGGAACAGTAAATTTCTCAGGTGTTTAGAGGTGAATATGCTATGACTTTATGAACCAGTCTCCCCTACAATGACTGGAAGTGCTTGGTATGCAGTCTGAACCCTGACAAGTGGCAGCAGAGGTAATGTGAGCAAGCTTCACATTTGTGAATCAGATGCCCTTGTGGTCTTATTTGGACATTGGCTAACGTCCATCGAGTCTGATCCACTGACAGTGTCCCTTTGAGCCGTTAATCTGCCCTCTGGCTGTAAATTAATGCCAGCTTTCCTTTACTCCAATGGTTATGCACTTGTCAAACCAGCCCCTGATCTGGTCATTAACCAGAAAAAGTCACCCATCACTGGAGATGATTTGGCCTCCTTGAACCAGTCATGAAATGACACACTGCCAGAGAAAAAAAAAAAAAAAAAATTAAAAACAAAACCCTAAGCAAAGGCAGTGGACACCATTAACACTTTCACTTACTCTCACCTTACATTAAAGAATCAGTACCATTCTTACCTCTATAGGTGACATAACCCAGGTGATTTTAAACAATCTATTTGTTTTACAGTGGACAAGTTCCACTAAAGTCTGGGAAGCAAAAAATTATTATGACACACGGTACAAATCTGCCTTTAAGGTTTCTCCTTGTTAAAGGTTGTTTAAAACGTGCATTTCAAACCAGCTAATTTTGCTAGCAAGCAAAAACCGAATTTCTCACAAGAACTGAACCCACATGGACTTTTCAGAATCCATGCCGCCCCGGGTCCTCCCCCCGTCTTTAAACGTAACCAAGTGCCCCGCGGCACAACGTAACAGGGAACCCTCTAACCAATCAGAGCAACTAGGAGCGAGAGCACCGCGTGGCCGAAAACGTGAACACGACTTTACGCAGTTTCTCTCTGGTTAAACAGACAGCGGTAACAGACCTGGGGCCAGCCTTTAGCAACCGCATGGGCAGAGGGAAAGGTTGACGGTTTTCCCCAATCACTTATGAGCCTTAAAAAGTAAAGAATTTAAAAAAATAAAATAAAGGTGGAATTGGAATACTTGAATCTATTTCCGTGCCAGCAAGGCACGCGGTGACAACGGACGACCACATGTCTCACATGCCCCCCTCGTTGTAGAGTGACGCAGGAAAAAATAAAGCATATGTAATTACAAAGCCCAAGCAATTTAGTGCACACGAGCACGAATATATATAGCAATTGGCAAATAACGACAATAAGATCGCCTCATCACTAAATCACAAGTAGTCTGAGAATTCAGCGTCGGAGAATTCAGGAGACGGCTGATAATTTGAATATTTTTTCCTAGGGACTAGCTTAAATGAAGTAGCTCTAAATTGGCTGTCATGGTGGCGTCCAAGCCTCATGCGACAAATCATCTCGCAAAAACAAGCGATGGGAGCTGAATATATTAATTACCGCAAGCTCCCAGGGTGAAGAATGAATGACTCAGCCACTGTTAAAAGGGGGAGGTGTCCATTTTCCAATGGCGACGTTAGCTAGCTCCCCAGCTTAAGGATCCACGGTTAGATTTGGTTCACTTCAATGCTTGCCGTCTATGAAGGGGTGGATTAATAACTATAAGGAATACAGTGTAAACGGAAACGGGACTGTACAATATTCAAGTTGTTATACATCTCAAAAAGTGACCACTGAAGCCGTGCATGTAGCCGGTGTTTCTGTCCATGTACCACTAGGCTGCTGTGGACTGACACTGCCCCGGAGACACTCAAGTAACACGAACCTTGGGATGGTACGGAGGTCTCCGTTTCCTTTGGTCTCATCCTGCCGAGAGAACCACACCTCCAACAGCTTCTCGGTCCCCTCGAAGAAATGTGCACCGTTATCTTCCATCGTGAGACAACAGACACCCAACAACCAAAAATATTACAACGTCGTTTATAACGTTTACAGCTTAATTACTCCTTCCTCGACCTGTTATTATTTCGCGAGGTTCAGTCCTTAAAACAATCCAGGAGTTGATTTGCTTGAGTTACCGTCTTCCCTTTAGCAGAGAATACCGTTAGCGAGCGCTAGCTAATATCGCCGGCCATACTGTGTAAGCGCTGAATGGAGACCGCGCGGAGCTTTTATTTGGCAATAGCCCTACGTAAGCCTCACCTCGAGCCAATCTGAACGCGAAGCCATATCTTGGGATTTGTGATTGGTCAGAAACCTATCAATTATAATAGAAGGCGGGTCTTCCGTCATGAAACTTTTCCGCCTGCATGTAGCTTTCCTCTGGAAATACATACTAATTATATATATATATAAACAGCAACATCAACATTACATGACATCTGGATTTAAGTTTACGAAGGCCAGTATGACAGTTGACGGCATGTTCGTGTAAAAGTCTTTTTCTGATAAGTTTTCTTCTGTTCACGACGATTACGTAACTTTTTTTCTAACACAAGCCATTGTGTTTACTTATCACATTAATTTTTCGTATGTACGCTCTCTCTTTTTTAAGCTGTATAATTTGTTTTTTTTCACTTAATGGTACTATAATACTGATATTAAACTGCGAATATCAGATATAAACCACTTAAATGAGAATATGACCAAGTTGTTAAATTGGATTGAACTAAACTGGACTGCGCAGGTATTCGTTTTAGCAAAAGAGTGTACTTATAGAAGGAAAACAGGTGAAAGAACTCCCAAAGGATATTACATATCTACTGTATGTGTTACAGGACTTGTCTCATCTCATTGTGTTCCGGGCAGTGGGAACTCACACATACAATTGTCACCCAATAGAATGACAGTAATTAAGTATGAATCACATACATATGACATGACGTCACTCATCTACATATACAGGTGTGTGTGCATGTCAAAAACCTATCGATTATTATAGAAGGCAAGGGTCTTCCATCATGATGTTTTGTTTTTTCATAACCTTTATTTATGGAAGACATTTCATATGTTTACCACTAACTGCACTAAACAATTTTCTTGTTTTTCTTTTTTTGGCTGACTGTAGTTCACAAAAGTAAAAAATGAATCTAAATCTCTAAAGAAAACTGTGTCTTAAAAAGAGATGCAGCGACCTACTTAAACCCTTAGATGCTTATCAGAAAAAACATCAGCTAAAATAACAGTTAAGAAGTTGGAAAACTAATATTATCCCCCGAAAAAACAACCCCAGAAACACCCAGGATGTTTGCACATATCCTTAAGTTAAACATAGCACTTGATATCTTTAAACAATTTGTAATAGGTCCCATACCCTTCGGATCACATTGAGTTTGGTGGGAAGTGGTCACTCTAACTATATTAAATGAATACACTGCATATGTACACAGTTGTCCAGCTTTTGCAATACCATTATTATTATGACCATTAAATAATAATAATAATAATAATAATAATAATAATAATAATAATAACAATAACAATAACAATAATAATAATAATGATGATGATGATGATGATCCAGATAACGAGGATCCGTTTAGCTCATTTATTTATTCATCTTACGTGACGTTAAAAAAAGGTAACCTCAAACCACCGACGGCCGCATTTTTGAAGAGCTTTCATGAGTACGCAAAGTGCAACGAACAGCAGCGAGAAACGCGGGTTGTAGTTTGCCATAGCTTGCCTGACAACGCGGCAAACTGCGGCGCCTGCTCATAAGAACTACCATACCCAGCGAGCCACGCGCGCCAATTAGAAACGTCAACGAGCCAGTGAACATTAAGCGGAGCAGACCAAAATCCCAAACAAGGAAATGGTGGGGGAATAAAACGACCAGATTATTTAATTAATGCATGTTATAATTAATATTTTATTTTATTGTAAATTAAGGCGTATTTATGGGTTAAAATGGATTACGACTTCAAAACAAAGCTGGCGGCGGAGAGAGAGAGAGTAGAAGATCTGTTCGAATATGAAGGTTGCAAAGTGGGTCGAGGCACCTACGGGCACGTTTATAAAGCTAAGCGCAAAGACGGGTAAGATAACCGTGAACGTTATTGTGTATGCTGACATAAAACTGACCGCGGGATGCATTTTGTGAACACACGCCTCGGTTATGTGCTGAACGATTTGTTCGATTTGAAGCTCCCCGAAGCGATAGCCCGTGTCTCTGTGTTTTTGTTTTCATGTAACGCACTCACTCACCAACGGTCCCCCCCACCACCTCCGTCCCCAACCTCAGAGCTCCCCCCTTTCCTCCTCCTCCTCCTCCCCAACACCCCCAAACAACAATGTAAAGCCGCGGTGCTGTTTATTTTCTGACAAGTGTCCTGTCGGCGGTCGCAGCAAAGGTAGCTTCTATCGTATTCTATCGTCACTTCGCGCAATAGTGACACCTGAGCGGCTTTTCTTGGCCCCGTTTTCAGCATCGTGGAGTGCCAAACTTTTTTTTCTCCCTCTTTCTGACACACATTGTTTTCTCTCTGCCATTTGCTGCTTACACTCACTGACAAGCATATGACAGCGTGTGACCACGATGTATATATCAGCAACAGAAAGCAGGACAGATATGTTCTCACATTTCTGCTCTGCTGTGCCAACGGTGTCAATGTTCCTTATGCAAACTGGCAAAATCCCAGTCCAAAAAAGTGGCAGAATCTGGCCAGTGCGCTTCGTATTTGAATACTACAAGTTTCATTTGTACGATAGCCAAAAGGTTAATCACTCTGATCTAAAAATTACATTCAAGAAAAGCAGCGTTAACCAAGGGCACAGTGCATTAAGAGCTGATTTTGCTGCCCCGTCTTCCAAATGCTTTGTCATAAAGTTTTCTCGAAATCTGAGATGGAGAAACTAATTTTAAGCATTAGATGAACTTATTATACAGATGGCCCAATTTGACTTCTTCCCATGTATTACTCGTTTTAGAATAGAATAGAGTAGAATGCCTTTATTGTCACCATACAGTTGTACAGTGAGATAAAGAGCATGTATAAAAATGTACAAATATACAATCCGGTGTAAGAAGAAAAAAGTAAATATGTAAATAAATTGTTTTTTCCAGTCATGGCAGATGGCTGTCTCTCCTTGAGCCTGGTTCTGGTTTCTTCCTGTTAAAAGGGAGTTTTTCCCCCCACTTTTTGCTCAAAGGGGGTCATTTGATTTTTGGGTATTTTTTCTATATTACTGTGGGGTCTTTAATCTTACAATATAAAACATCTTGGGGTGACTGATGTTGTGATTTGGCGCTATATACATAAAATGGAATGGAATGGAATTGTCAGTGTTGTTATAGCAAAGCTAAACACTGTTTTATTACCAGTAGGAACAGTATCACTCCAATTAGATCCAACCTAAAAGGAGTGTCACAGGGAACAGCTAGCTTTTCCAGATTTATAATAGCCATTATCAAGTCAATATTCATAACTGGTTAAGAATACACATAAAACAGTTGTTTTTTGTTCATGTTTGTATAGCTATGGTTATAAAATGTCTGCACCTCCATGCACTTGTATTTTAAATATATTTTGTATTTTTCCAAAGAGATTAAAAAACATGAAATAAAGTTAAAGCTTTATTAGCTTTATTTCTTTCAACGTTTTGTCTGTATTGCTGTGATAATGCTAATGTGGCCATAACCTCTATAGACAACTCAAATAATACAATTATTATTAACATTTTAAAATCTTTGTAATAGAATCAAATTAAAATTTACCCAAGCTGTTAAAGAAGGCCTTTTCTTCTTCACGTACTTTGAGAATTGATGTATTAAAAACTTTTACAATCACTCAGTGTCTTTAAAATCTGAAACAGTTTAGGTTTGTAGATCAGTCAGTTAGACTGTTTCTTTCTCACTGTGTTTGTTAATATTGCAATATTGTAACTTTATCAGCAGTGTAGATATGTTGGATTTAAACAAAGTGAGCCTAAAAGCAATGTTAAGCTACTTGACTCTAGTTTAGCCAATAGTTCGATGGAGTAACATAAAGTAGACAATTAACCACTGGTATTGCTTTAGTTAGTGGGCCGAGTTCATGTAAAACTAAGGGGGCATTAGTGCTTTCCAAACTATAAACTCAATAATAAATTCTTTCATCTTTAATAAAATGATCAGTGTTGCTGCTTTGTCAGGTGTAACAATTAAGTTTAACATCCAGACATCCATGAAAACAGAATTTATTACATTTAACGGAGTTAGAAGTTAGCAGGAAGTTAGCTTGCTAGTTTCCACGTAAACATGATATAGCATGTTCTGAATGAGAGATTTCTGAAAAAAATAAAACTTACAGCTCTGCCATCACTTCCAACATAAATGAAGACAAAACTAAACAGCAGTGACTTTTGTAGGGTTAGTGAAGTTGGGCTAGCTGGTAATGATGTGCTACGCAATTGCTAGCAACACAGCTATGTTAGCATTATGTAAATACAGTGAAGCTGGAGGATGGATGCTAACTTTTTTCCACCTAATAGCATCCTGCCAAACAATCGCATGGCAGGATGCTATAAACAGACCAAACTTCAGTCAGGAGAACAACTGCGATAATCCAGCCACAATATGAGGTTAGTCATTAATATACTGCAACAACATGGGAATAGAGCAGCTGCGAGAGAATTCCGCACTAATGAATCAATGGTACGGAAGTGGAGGAAGCAAGAAGAATGAGTTGAGTAAAATTTGACGGTTTAGTTTTGCTTAATGCGCCTTATAATCCGGTGCGCCTTATGTATGAAAACAGACACGTTCATCGACAGTGTGCTTTATAATCCAGTCCGCCATAAGGTCTGAAAAATAAATGTATCCAGGCCCAAGACGGGAACTTAAAATACTGAATGTGGTCGTTGTTTCTGTTCTTGACAGAGCTGTCGTCATTCAGAAATTTGACAGACAGTTGGATTTGACCCTCAGAGGATGAAAGGCCCTGAGAATAAAGAGCGTTATAAATTCCCAGAAATGTGAACCTGTTAATGCTTAGCAAAGCCTCCTTTTCCCAGTACCCAAAATGTTACTCATGACTTACCCCAGTTTTGCAGCAGAATTTAAAGTAATGGATAATTTTCATTGTTTGCTGCTTTCTCAACTTAAGAAAGCTTAAGGAGCCTAAGGGGCCTTGTTGTCATGTGAAAATGCTGTGTCTTGGAAGTATAAAGATCCAGTTTTGCTTTTTTTACAAGTGGAACACGTCCCACCAACAGCTCAGTGTGTCTTAATAACTACATTATAGATAGTTATATCAGTGATGGATGCATGTTTTTACAGTGCCATAAAGTTAGTCCTGGAAGGAATTCATGGTGCATGTATGGGTCAGGAAGTCATTGAAATTTCTTTTAACCGTGACTGTTGGATAAAGAGCATAAAAAGCAATGTTTTGTTCATTTCTTTATAGCTATTTTTAGTGCTTTATCTGTCTTGCTTCTGGTCAGCTCCTGTGAGTTGTACCAGTGGGTTCATTACAAGTATCCTGTATGACTTTTGAGAACAGACCACTAGTTGGTACAATCTGTTGTGGGTGTACTGTGACAATGTTCTATGAAATCACAGCAGTTCAGGTCCAAAGAAACCTTTGTTCAGACATTACCAGTGCTGATTTTCTCTGACTTGTGTATGTGTGTATTTTAAGGGTGTTATTATCTGCTAAGAGCCAGTCACCAGGGCACCAGACCGCAGCTCCAAATTTTGAGGAAGACGTGAACCGTAGAGACATTATGGCAGAGGCAGACGGAGCTGGCTCACGCACACCATCACAAGATCTGTGCGCTGGCCTGAAGGGGCCTGAGCAGATAAGCCAACACTCGCCCTGTGGGTGTTGTGGGGCAATGTATCGCCGATTTGAAAAGGATTGATAGTCAGTGGTGTGTCTCCTCAGAGTGCTCTGGGCCTGCTTCATAGAAACCAAAAGAACAATCACTTCAGGGATTGTTATGAATATAATAAAATATTACAGTTTGCATATTCTCAAAAAAGTCATTAAAAATAGAATGTAGTGATTTTTCAGATCACATTGAATTCAGAATCCAGCATAGAATTATGATATTTACACGGAGACATTTTGCTCTTTCATGAAGAAAATGTTCATTTTTAATTTGATGGATGTGTCTCACAAAATTACTGTATGGGCCAAGGAGCTCCAGAGATCACTGTCTGTGAACATAGTCCGCCGTGCAATCTAGACATACAGGTTAAAGGTCTGTCATACAAAAATGTATCCATATGTGAACATGGTGCAGAAATGCAAATAATAGTGAGTGTAAAACTGTGACTCTTTCTTTGACTGTCTACGGTAGATCTGACAGTGCCTGTTTGGGCTGTGAATAACTGATATTTATTGAAGTTACTGCTGATGTGCCACATGGCTTAAACCCTCCTGCTTTGGAGATGATGCATATACTGTATGGATATATGCGCATATATTTAAGACACTCAGAAAAAAGACAATGACCAACTTGGAGAAACAACCACAACACCGACCAGTTACCATGGATAACACTGAGTAGGGTGTCTCATTAGTAACGTCTAGCAGGCAGATCATGAGGGACACACCCAAGTTTTGTTTTGTTTTTTTAAACTCTCGATCAAACGTTTTTTAGAATTAAATTTTTTTGTCAAATTGCCAAATACACTCGATAGTTACAGTTACTTTTGCTTATCAAGTCAACACAAATGTTTCAGTTAGGACAGAAAAAAGCATGTGGAATAATTTAGCTAACAGGGGTGGGGTTACAAAAAACTATACAGCATATTATTGCAATATTTTGTATGGCAATAATCTATTAAATAGGGATGCCAAATATCAGTGTTATGAATGAATTAAAATACTCGGGGAGTACTTCAAAGAAGAGGTTTCATCTCACGCACAACCATCCAATTTAATGTAAGTTTGTTTGACTAACGTTACGTTACATTAAATTGGCTCTACTGAAAAACCATCAGACACTGGACAGAGTTATTCAGAGCAAGCCAATGGCTCAGTCACACACATGCTAGAACAAAAATGGTGGCTTTTTTCACAATGTGATAACGCACTTGTCATTGTTGAAAGATACAACAAAATTTCATTTGGTGACCAGCAACCAATGGTAATGGTTTTCCAAAGCTTGAGTTTGTTGCACCTTTACCGCCACTTTTGAATAGATTGTGACATTGACAGTTTTTTGAAGTCATAATTTGCACTTTAAATGTCGATAATGTTATTAATAAGGTTACAAATAACAATAGTCTTGTATTGTGAGTGAAGTGTTGTAATAATATTGTATTTTGGGATATCTGGTAATTCTCACCTCTATTAGCAAACATTCATAATTAGTACTGCAAGCATGGAGGGCACTATGGGCACTACATAGACTACAGAAGACGCACACAGTAGAAATAAACACTATATATGTTAATAGTGTAATGTGTTTAAGTGGGGCTTCCTTAATCTATAAAACAGTGAACCTGTTTCATAATCACTTTCATCTTCTGACATAAAATTGAAATTTCAAGCATATAGATTTGGGTTTACAGTGTTTGGATCCATCTTTATATGTCAAGCTCTGTAAGTTTGTCCTGGTTTGCATTACGGAGTGGATAAACTGTTTTATTGAGTAAATTGATTATATTAATGTGCAATTTTTTTATAGACTAAAGGATTAAATGTTTGAGCTGTTTTGAGCATCTGTGCAGCTTAATTAGTATTAGAGATGTGTGCCTGAGAGCTCCAGTTAATCCGTGACCATCTCCAATGCAAATTAGGCTGAAAAGTGTTTGATATTACCACCATGAGGACCTCTTTGATCTGTGCAGGCTGCTCACTGAATGAAGTTGTTATTGGACACTGTCCACTGAGTGTGTTTACATTTTAATCATGCCTCTTTGCTTATTGTAAACAGACTTATGAATCCTTTTAGCCCTTATTTTCTTCACTGCTCTGTGTTCAGGCTGGGCTTCCTTAACCGGAACTCTGCTTATCTCAAATAATCAATATTGGTCTGCTGAAAGTGCTCGGCCCTGCGGGCTCACATTTCACTTATTAACTGATTTTCATGCTCAAATTTGATGCACAACGGCAAATGACTACCTTGCAAAAAGAGGAAAATTGCCAACTGAGAGCTTTGGAAGTGTCAGTGTGTAGTTTGAGTTTTCGTCCCTGCATCAAGGGGAATTTCACTGGGGGCACTTATCCAGACCTAGGGAGCACTCCTGCAGGGAACTAATGGATCTTTGCTGCCAAAAGCTATCACTAATAACATGGATTCCTCTATGGCAGTTGTGGAACTTGAACCACAGGATGTTTTTTATGCCCTCTGCTGTCCTCATCCTCCTTGCAAAACACCTCCTTTACTAATCAAACCCTCAAAAAGCCTTTTTGTTGGCCATCTTCTAATATTCTTCATTTTCTCTTTTTCTCACCACAGGAAAGATGAGAAGGAGTATGCACTGAAACAAATAGAAGGCACTGGAATATCAATGTCTGCCTGCAGGGAAATTGCTGTAAGTTACCGTTTTCATTACTAAGGCCTTACATGACCATGTTGTTCTCAGGCTCTTCAACCTCTTAACACCCACTAAGTCATTGCTTAGTATAAATGTTATGTCAAGGATATTTTTGTTTTAGCTACTTGCTAAATAGGCTAATTTTCAGAAACTAGATGTTACATTTCGCATGGAGTTCAATACATTCATTTTGGCAACACGATTGTTATGCCAAGACTGTGTCCGTTTGGTCTACCTTACAATATAAAATGCCTTGAGGCGACTGTTGTTGTGATTTGGCGCTATATAAATAAAATTGAATTGGTTAATCCAAACAGACGTCCATTTTTATCATAGACGAAACTTGTGAAAAACCCTAACCCTAAATGGGTTGCCAGCGACCTGGTAGATGTCGAGATGACTTCATTTGCTGCAGAGATAAACATCAGCAAATATCACAAAACCCTGTGAAGACTTACCCAATATTTTCAAGCAGACTCTTTAGTCTGGATGTTTCTTTTAGCATTATATATAGAATAGTATCAGAGTTTGTCCAAGATGAGGATTTTAAGTGATTGCTTTGAAGTTCCTAAAGGGAGAACAGACAGTAAGAACTGGTAACCATTTTGGTCAGAAGATAGAGAGATACATGCTCCTTTGTAGTTTTGATTCTAGTTCCCTACAAACAACAGGTACAGTCTGCTACTAAAACACAGAGTAAAGTTAGTAAAGGGTCAACCCGCGGCTGCTAAAATTAAAATGAATGTAGCGTTGTTTTGCTTCATGTCTGTTGAATGAAACTTGGCAGAGATGCAGCTCAGTATATTCAGAACAGATTCATTATAATCAGAATCGCTGACAGATTTAGTAAATTTTAAAAAGGTCAAAGAAATAAAGTAAAGTATTTTATCTGAAAAGTCTCCTGAGTTTTTCTAATCCATACAGCCCAAAGATGGTCATATTGATCATTTCGTTTTGAAGCTGTTAATGAACTGGGGCATGTTTTTCAAGTAGAAAGGAAACGTAATAGAATATAGTTCAAGTGGGTAAGTGATGACATTGATGCTAGCACTGGCACTGTTTCCACAAATGTACTGCTTGCACACATAAAACCATGAGAAGCATTTTCTCTTCTCATAAAGAATGTTTTTAACACTTCATTAGATCTATTTAACAGTGGTTTTCACCCTTTTACTTGTGAAGTAAACTTAAAATGGCAAAGTTTCAGTAGATAAAGTATCGTATTATATTTAATGGGTCAGACTGATGCTGTAACTACCTGTGGTTTGTACACCTTAATATATCTTGTACAATTTAAAAAGGTGCAGAATTGATTAATTTAAGTTTTTATCGACTTGATTTTCTACAGCTTACTCAAGGATTTTTATTCTTATCTTATTTTCTCCTCACTGCCATGCCACTGATAAAGAGGCCATGTGCAGAATAATATTTTACTGAATATAATAAATGCTTTTTTATCCCCCAGCAGTAAAAGGTTGATGGGTTATTGTGGTCACCCTGCGGCAGTTTGTGAATGTGATAACTCAAGATTGAAGCAACATAGACGTTTCAAATTTATACCATAGGTGTATCTACTCTCCACCACATGATCACCACGATCATGATCAAGGCTGCAATAGAAAAACATCAGTGTTGCCTGTAAGAAGTAAAAAGAAAACAACTTGTACCTTCTTATCAAAAATTTTCTAACTCATTGTCAGATTCTCTTCCCCCCATTATGTGAGCAATATGGGCGTGCCACTCTCTCAGTCTTAAAAAGAAGCTGCAGTGTACATTTACTGAATGACAAAACAATGTCACTTGGATAGTTTACAATATTTCTGCATAAAGCTTCACACAATAGACGTGTTTATTTATTTTTATAATCACTTTGTAAGATTCGGTAGCCAGCTGTCACGTTTGACTCTGTCAGGTGAGTAGAGGGGACGTCGTGTTGGTTGAGTGCATGTCAGTATGTCACTTAGCAAGTCCTGCCGATAGACACAGAATGTGGCCAGACAGGCTGGTGAGCTGTTATGTAAAGGTCTCTGGTTTCATGTATAACATGGTCAGCTGGAGGCGAGCTGAGCACTGTATATTGTAAACACAGTAAATGACTCTGCACCTGCATATCCATCAGTAATGACCAAACTCAGTGTAGTTTCCATGCCCCTTTGCCACCCAGTAACATTTAAACTCACTCAACAACGTGTTGCATGTTCTCAGTTCCTCTTTTTGCCTGTGATGTTCTGGGTAGTGTGTACATTTTTTACAAAGAAAACTGATATAACACTACACTAAATGAAAGTGAGATTTCTACTAAGACATGTCGACTGTACATAAAAGCTCAAAAAGTCCACTTGATTTAAATAACGTGCAGTATTATTACACTGAGCTTTTATTTAAAAAAAAAAAAAAAAAGCTTGGACACGCAGCAAAGGGCTGCGGGGTGGATTCGAACCCAGGACAGCAGCTTTCAGCCGTATAGTATGTGGTTTTCACTCTTTGGCGTGGGGATTTTGTAGACCTTGGTTCCACTGCATTTTACTCATCTGTCAACATAGAACAGGTTTTACTGTATATCTACTGGATATACAGTCTTCTGAAAAAATAGAGTGAGATTATTTTAAAAATGAATGGTTCTTTTTCCCAGATGCGTGTCACGGGTTCCCGGGGCAAGCCGTGTGAATTTAACAAAGGACCCAAGATGCGGATATGCAGTGAAGTGAGAGGGCTTTATTGACACAGAACCCGAGTGACAACAAACAAAAGGAGAGTGTGGCGAAAAACCGAACTTAGACATAAACTACACTGGGAAAACTAAAACCTAAACAACAAACCTGAACACGAGAGAAAGCAACTTGCAGGGAGAATTCACAATAAACAAGAACACAGAATATTATAAAGAAACGCAAAACATTGAGTCGTCAGACTCAGGACCATGACAATGCGCTTGCGCTTAGTTTTTCAAGGTAGTTAGCAGATGGTCTCTGCCCTATACTGTGTTCCTAGACTATTTAAAAGTAGAATGGGAGGTAGAGCTTTCAGCTTTCTGGCCCCTCTTCTGTGGAACCAGCTTCCAGTTTGTATTCAGTACACTGGAACCCTCTCTACTTTTAAGATTTGGCCTAGAACTTTCTTCTTTGATTAAGTATATAGTTACGGTTGGATCAGATGACCCTGAATCCTCCTTTAGTATTTTGGAGAACTTCCTGCGTTAATTAGCCTCTGTCAGATTTTTGATATACAGTAAAACATCTCTGGCTACATGAATGTGTTGAAGCAGTGAGTGTCAAAAATTTGCTGTACTGGCATTACTCCACAATGTCACCTGTGCAAGTTAAAGTAGTTACTAATCTTTGTCATTTTGGAAACTGCTGTAGAGCTTTTATATAGAACTTAAACCCTCTCATACTGGTTTAAGGATTATGGTGCCATCCTGGTGTCATCTTCCTGGCACTGGCACTGATTTTTTAGAAAAAAAGACAGAAGGACAGCCATGCAACAGATATGAAAAAGAAAAAGTACCTAGAAAAAGTAAAATAAGTTTTTTTTTTAGGTGATCTAGCGGTAGCTGTGTATTGATGACTGTCTGCAGCTTTGGTTGGTTGTCAGTGGGTTGGATATGTAGAGGTCTGTGACCTAAATCCTACTGTGGAGGCTTCTCTTTCTGTGTCCTCAACTATTTATCAGTTTTTTATCATTTATTTGCCCTATATGTATTGTCCTCTTCAGTAGTAAAAACTGCTTTTAAAAATATTCTTTCTTAAATATACCTCTAAAAATACCCCTAAAATATATTTTAGGTGTTCCAACCAGCAATGAAGAATTTTTGGTCCTTTGCTAACCTTAACATCTGTAGAACATTAGAAGTGATCAAGAAACATGACCACCATTATCAGTCCAGTACCCTTAAACCCCTGTAGAGGAGGAGATCTATTAGAATTAGAAATTTTCATATGCTCAATTTGACTATATATATATTTCCAAATCATAATTATTGCACGTGGGTGTATGAATTTTCCAGCTGCGGACATGGCCTCAGATTTGGAGGTACTGATTCTCTTTCATACTCAGCTGCGAACCGCTACAGTGCGAGCTGGAGGCCGTCACCCGATGAAGCCAACAGAACCATATAATTTGCAAAAAGCAGAGATGAGATTCTGAGCCCACCCGAGTGGAAGCCTTTCGCCACTCGGCTACGCCTAGAAATTCTGTCCATAAAAATTACGAACAGAATCGCTGACAAAGGGCAGCCCTGGCAGAGCCCATCTCCCACTGGGAACAAGTCCGACTTGTTGCTGGCTGTGCAGACCAAGCTCTTGCAACGGTTGTATAAGGATTGAATGGCCTGTAGCAATGGGCCAAACACCCCACACGCCCAAAGCACTTCCCGCAGGACACTTCGAGGGACACGGTTGAATACCTTCTCCAAGTCGAAAACACATGTAGACTGGTTGGGCAAACTCCCAGGTACCCTCGAGAGGATAAAGAGCTGGTCCAGTGTTCCACAACCGTGACGGAAACCGTATTGTTACTCCTGTATCTGAGGGTCTACTAACAGACGGACTCTCCTTTCAAGGACCCTGGCATAGACTTTCCCAGGGAGGCTGAGCCATAAATTAAACTTAAATTATCACACATGTAATTTGTCATTTTGAAAAATTTGAAGCACATACAATTTTGTAAAATTATGGACTGAATATGGTGAACTGTGGTTTTTGGGGACTATTGATGGAAGAAAAAGAAGACCTGTTCAAGAGACAGCCTTCAGCATGGCACAGAAACATGCAATATTTGAGGCTATGGTGATCTTGTTCCTTACTGTTTGAGTACTGTATGTGTAAGTGGTTTACTGGCAATCTGGTGGATGATAAAAAATTAAGACCTACTTATTTTAAGACTGCACAAGCTCTCTTGGTAGAGCAGGTCCCAGTTGTTAAGTTCTGATTTTACATTTTCAGGGTCCCTTGTTTTTTTAGATAGTTTGGTTATGCAAAAGCCAGTTGTATTTCTCTCTGTCTGTCCTCTCACAGCTTGTCAGTTTCTGCCTTTCAGCAGGTGTCAGATTGCATGCCTGCTGAACAATCTCTCTTTCTGGTCCTGATTGTAGTTTTGTGCTAAACAGGGTGTGGAGCAGTGCGTCACATCCTTGGAATAGTCAAATTGCGATTTTGATGCGTAGTGATGATTGATGAGTCACACCTCTCTGGTCAACAATTCACATTGACGTGCGTGAAACGAGTCTTGTTAGAAATTTGGTTGGACCATTCTTTTTACTTGCAGAACTGGCTGCTCACGGAGATCTGACTGGGTGTCATGTTTCATTCACAAGTGGAGCTTAGTGGGTTAAAAGGATACAGTTGTGTTGCTTTGTCTTTCAAGCTTTGGAAGAACAATCATCCCTTTCATAATTACTCCTCCTCTGATGATAAAATTGCTCTGTTTTTGATATCTGGAAAATTAAAAATAGGATATATCCTTTTGTCACAGCATTCTTTTCCAGAATAATCAGATCAGACCATAACAGTCTCTGTCTCCTGGGGCGAAATATTGCTAGGCTGCCTTTGCTTTTCTTACAGTTGTAATGATTAATTTTAACAAGTAATTATTTTCCAACATTTTCTACAATAGTTCTGTGCTGCAGTGAACAGTTTTGGAAAACTGAACGTTAGGGTTTTGAAAGAGTTCAAGAGCGTGGACTATGAAACTTGGCTGGTTGTTTGTTCAGTGGATTTAAACCATTACAAGTATTATGCAAATGATCTGTGTGTTTTGCACTTGTACTTCAGATCTCTTTAATTCGAGGGGAGAAATCTTTAAAGTGATTAAAGGGGCGATCAGACAAAAACTGACACAGTGTCTTTGGGTGGTTAGTTTAAGAATGTTGTCTTTGGAATGGGTATAATAGGCATTCTGTTATTTTTAGCTCATCTGGCCAAATACCAATGAGCTTATGCTATAGACACACTTTCATTCTTTTACCTGTCGTCTCTCTGTCGGTTAATCCACTATTCAAACGCATTGCTACTCCTCCTTAAACATTGGTTATCATTTTGGGAAACTTGCACACAGTGACCAACTAATGGGTTGTACTCCAATCTACTTTTAACATTTAACTTTTTAATCAAATATTAATTATTGCATTTTTAGAATGTGAGGGTCTTTTGTCAAAGCAAAGTTGTTTGTCAATGCCAGAGTAACTGCTGTATTGAGGCTATACTTGCCATATATTGATGCATGGTTAATTTTGTTGTGACGGGCCTTTTTCTTTAAATCCAAACCACATAGAATAAACACTCACTGGAGAGTACAGAGTTCTCAAATGGGACATGAACCATTGTCCACTGTCCAGAAATATTATTTTTTGTAATTTGTTTGAACATTGTGTAGCTCTCTAAACACAACTTTTCACAATTCAGTAAAATGTCAGTGAAGAAGAGCCTTCTCCTTATTGAAACAACAGCTTGGTTACCATACAGATGTCTGGTAGGCCTTTGATCAATGGAAAATCACTGAGTGGGTAAATACAAAAAGTCTTTGTTCAAACCAAATTTAGATGGTCATCCAATTTTGGTGAACCTATGTAAATTGTAGCCTCAGTTTCCTGTTCTTAGCTGACAGGAGTGAAACCAGTGTGGCTCCCTAATTGTATAGTCCATCTGCTTCAAGTGCTGTTTGTCATTCCGAGATACTCTTCCACATACCTCAGTTGTAACAAATGGTTATTTGAGTTACTGTTCCCAGCTTATCAGTTTGAAGTAGTCTGGCTGTTCTCTGATCTCTGGCATAAACTGCTGCTCAGGGGATTGTCACGGTCCTGGGTCATTTGGACCCAGCATTTTCAGTTTTTACATTCCTTTGTATTATGGTTTTTATTCTGATCCTTTTGTTATGCTTTGTTTATTAGTATTATTCTATGTTCTTTGTGAGGGGTTAGTTCTTGGGTTGTGTCTTGTGTCTAGTATAGGTTCACTTCAGTGTCAAGTCTGTGTCTGTTTCTTGTTTCCTGTTTTATTGTGAAAGGCTGTGCCTCATGTCAGTGTGTCTAGCTTTGCTCCCCGTGTCTCATTAGCCCAAACCCTCTCAGTTGTGTCTCCCTCCTGTTTCTCATTCCTTGATGACTCCCTCAGTGTATCTAAGCCCAGTGTGTCCTTGTGTCAGTGTCGCGTCGTTAATGTCTACTCACCCTCAGTCTATGCTCTGTGTTTTGGTCCCTGATCATCTGCCTGTTAGTTTATACTTTCCCAGTATAGTTTGTCCCCTGTTCAATCTGCAACCTGCAAAAGCTGTTTACTTTGAGTTCAACTTCGCCTAACTGAATCCTGCTTTTTGGGTCCTTCCTCCCTGCCTGCCGGTACACAGCTATGACAGAACAACGCGACCATTACCTGGACCCAGCGGATTCATCCCGGGAGTGTGATCTGTCCCGCATCCACAGCCTGGTCAAGTGGATTTCCCACACTAAGGACGCTAAGGCAATGGCAGTTGGGATTAACGCTATCGAAGCGATCCTGGAGGGAAATCCTCATCTGCGTCCACTAAAGGGATTTATGGGCTTGACGGACCAGCTGCACGAAGCCCAGGAGGTGCTACAAGCTTTTGCCCGCTCCCGGTATTCTGTCCCAAAGCCCCCACAGCAGCAGCAGCGGTGCACGGAGCTTTCCACTACACACCGGCGACTGCCATTTGAGAGGGGAATCTCAATACGGCTGCCACGGAATTCCTCCTCGTGCCATTCTGAGCCTAGCTCACCGGCCTCCTTCCTGGCAGCAATATGGTCAGAGGAGGAGGAGCAAGCCTTCATCGCTCCACCATCACCAGTTTCCTCCGTCACCTCTGTTCCCTCATCAGGGAGGAAACGTCGTTCACCCCGCTGGCACCCCCTAACTCAGCCAGATTCTGGGACTTCTGAGCAGCCGGCTGGGGTGAGTGACAAAAACGCGTCCTCTATCCCATCCGAGGGGGGCGGTTTCATCTTAGGAGACACAAATAACTCTGTTCATGCTCTTGTAGAGTCTAGAACTAAAACAAATAAACTGACGAGTAACTCAGTGACTAAAAATTCAATTAAAAAACTGTGCTTGTTGCTGCCAAGCTTGCATTTCCAGAGACTACTGAGCTAGTGCAGCCCATTCCTCTCTCCGCTGGCAGCTTAGCTGAGCCGCCTCTGCCTCCTGTTTCTGCTTGGAGCCCAGGCAAACTCAGCCAGCCTGCAAAATACTGTTGTTTATCTGTTCACTCAGAACAGAAGCTTCTGAGACAGGCTGTTTCCTCTAAGCTCTTCCAGCCACCATGCTTCAGAGACTCAGGAGGACCTACGCCATCCCTATCTTCACTTAGACCTCAACCACCACCAGCCACTCAGCCATTCCCCACCACTATGCAGGGAGAAAATCTCATTCCTACCCAGGGTGTTTTCCATAACATAGCTGTCTTAGGGGCAGTTAGCCACTCCAGGGCCTCACCAGAGGCTAGGTCTCAGTCCCCAGCAGACTCTGGACCCCTGGAGATTGAGCAGCTCCCTAAGAACTGCTCCGTGCCAGCGCTGCCTGGGCAGAGCCAGTGCCCAGTGCAGCTTCAGTTACAGGTGTCCCTGCCAGAGGTGTTTGCGCCTGCTGGTTCTGTGTTGTCCCTGCCAGAGGCCCCCGTGCCTGCTGGTTCTGCTCTGTGTTTGCCAGAGGCCCGTGCGCCTGCTGGTTCTGTGTTGTCCCTGCCAGAGGCCCCCGTGCCTGCTGGTTCAGCCCTGTGTGTGCCAGGGACCCTGGTGCCCGCTGGTTCTGTGACTGTTTTCGCTGGGGGGCCCGAGGAGCCCGTCCAGCAACCTTCCTCGTCAGCTGGGGGGCCCGAGGAGCCCGTCCAGCCACCAGCTGCTCCACCACCTGCAACATCCACGCCTGCAGCAGCAGTTTCATCCACGCCTGCAGCAGCAGTTTCATCCACGCCTGCAGCAGCAGTTTCATCCACGCCTGCAGCAGCAGTTTCATCCACGCCTGCAGCAGCAGTTTCATCAGCTTCAGCGTCGCCTGGTCCAGCCTCCGCATCAGCTTCTGCCTCGTCTGGCCCAGCCTCCGCATCAGCCTCGCCTGGCCCAGCCTCCGCATCAGCCTCACCTGCATCAGCTTCAGCTTTGCCTGGTGCAGCCTCTGCTTCAGCTTCTGTCTCTACCTCATCTGGCCCAGCCTCTGCCTCGCCTGGTGCTGCGGGGGCCACGCCGTCCTCAGGTCCCCAACTGCCACCTCAGTGTCGCCGGCCACTTTCCAGGCCTTTGGTCGGACGTCATCAGCGTAGAGGGCGGCACCCTGAACGAGGCCGTCGCTGCCACAGCCTTTGGCGTGGCCGGTCTCTGGACCTGCGCTGCCACCGCCGCCACTGCCTTCCACGTGGCCGGCCTCCGGACCTGTTCTGTCACCTTCGCCACTGCCTTCTGCATGGCCACTCCCCGGATTTGATCCACCGGTGCCTCTACCGTTGCCGTCCGCGCGGTCGGCCCCCAGAATTGTTTCATCGTCGCCGCCGGTGCCGTCCGCATGGTCCGCCCCCTGAACTTTCTTGTGGATTCGTGATGGATCTGGTTCTGTGTTGAACTGTTTTCTTGTTTATGAAATGCTCTGGACTCATGCTCCTTGTTTTCTTCCCTCACGCTCAATTTGAACTTAAGCAGGTCTTCTTCATTATGTCCACATGCACCGAGCTGCTGCAATGGGATGATTAGATAGTTGTGTTAACTACCAGTTGAAGAGGCATACCTAATAAAGTGGCTGGTGAGTGTCTATTTTTCCAACAGAATTCTCTTAACAGTTTTTGTTTAACTTTGTGTACATCATACCAATCATTTTTCCATCTTTGCATTTTTTGCTCTGTAATACAACAACATTGACAATACTTTTTACCAGGCAGTAGACTTAAAGTTCAAAGGGTATAATAGGAAGTATAACAGAAATGATTGCTTGGCTGTTAGTTCTCTAGCTGTTTGTGTCTGCAAAAGGGTATAATCAAGGGTTTAGTGGGGAGGTTCCTCTGCTTAACACTAAACAGTGGGAAAAACATTAAGAGCACAGTGAAACTCAATCAGCAGCATTGTTGTATGGAGCGTAGTGTCACATTCACTCTGTACAGAAGTGAGTGTAGCTCTTTCTTGAATTCTCTGGCATTCAAGTACCCCAAAAGTATACAAACCTGTCAATTATCGTTTTCTACACTTATGTTAATGTTATTAAATTGTTAGTATGTCAGAAGGTTCACAGAATAATGCTAATGCACACAGTTTCTGTTTGTTATCAAGCCTTTTTTAAGCCATGCAACAAAATGTATTGAAACAACCTTCTTACCAGAAGATTTATATTGAGTTGTCCACAAGTTTGATCAGATCTTATGTATTTATTTTTTGTGGTTATCTGAATAATAGTGCAGTCATATGGTCTAACGTAGGTAGATGTTAGACTGTAGACTGTAAGTAGTAGGATGTAAGTTACATTTATTTCTCAGCAGGACAAGCCTCACATCACTTGTCTACTAAATGTTGCACCATAAATTTGTCTTGCTTAAAATATTTGAGAGTTTCCCAGCAGAACAAAGGGGTCTTTGTGCCTTCCAACCCACCACCTCGCTTGGTTTAGCAAACGGTGCACTTCATTAACTAGCACGCTGCATGAAGTTGAATTGAGACAGGAAGGGAGGAGAGAGCTTGGCTTAGCTGCAAAATGTTTTTGGTTTTGGAGCAATAATGAGCATGATCTTTTTGGTCTTTTCATGTCGATGTAAAGTTTTGGATTGGATTGTTTCGACTGGTTGAATTTATCCTCAGAAAAATATTACACAGTTAGGTTTGCTTCGTTTGAAATCCACTGTGACATTTTAGCTCATTTGTAAATCAGATTAAAAATATTCTCTATTGTAAAGTTTATATAGCTAGAGTGAAACATCTTACAGCTGTTCGTGCTCTCTGTGCTATGATAGCAGCTGGTGTGCTTCTGTTGCTGTGTGGTATAAACGGTATACAGTACAGCCTCTGTCAATTCAAAGGTTTTACAGATCATGACATTATTAAAATTAGGTACCTATAACCTCAGATGAACAACTGAACGTGGCAGATTACATGGTGTAATTTTGTGTTTAACAAAAATTCTTCCCTGGTAAGTCTGCTGCCCCAGTGACCTGCCCCAGATAAGTGGAAGGAAATGGATAGATGGACAGAAATTAAGACAAAATGCAGAAGTAGAACACCCTTACTGCTTCCACAGGAATTAAGAAAATAAAAGCAACCATGTTCTGTTAATCAAATGCACTTGATTAACTGAATCTCCGCATGAGCGCCTATATAAAAGCAGAAGTTTTAGCAGTTTGCAGTTTTGGAGAATTCAGGTGTGTGCTAATACGATTGGAAGCAGGAAAGACAGACATGATGCAGCTGTTGTTGTGCATCATTCTTGGAAGCATTATAAAGCCATTCCCAAACAACAGGAAGTCCATCATTCTGCACTGAGAAAGATCATTCACACATCAAAAACACTCAAGACAATTACCAATCTTCTCAAAAGTAGTCATCCCAGAAAAGTCACCCGAGTGCTGGACTGTGCAAAGCTCATGAAACGGCAATAATTGGTGGTATTTGTCATGTGTAATATATGTTTTGTTGTTCATCACAGGTTCTGTTTATTTTGGTAAGAACTAGAGCCGGTTTTATTATGTCCTAATGTTACAGAGGGTGAATTTACTTACCATTACCGTACAAAGGAACTGAATTAATTGACTGTACATATAGGATCCAACTTTGCCAGTTTGGATTGGATCGATATCCGATTCAGTTATTAGTTTAGAACTTCCCTTACTTCCCCTGGAGTAGTAGAGCAGGGCGATATGGCCAAAAATATTTATCACGATATATATTTGAAAATTTGCGATAACGATAGAACTGACGATATAATTGATGCGAGACAAAATACAACTCCACAACATTACTAGCGCAAAAAGACAACCTTCCATTTATTTTCACTTAAACAAGAAGCTGGTTTTTATGTACATTAAAGCTTTATAAAAATGTAACTGTGCAAATGCAAATTCCTTGCTGAAAGTTTAACCAAAAGGCATTTCCAGTAGAAATGGGCTGACATATCCTGAGCATAACCATGTATAATATCCACTGAAGTTAAAAAGAGGTGCTTTGCAACATTAAACTGCAGTGTGCAGTACGTGTTTTTCGGACCATAAGGTGCACGGGATTATAAGGCACATTAAGCGAAACAAAGCAGTCACATAAATCAAACTTTATTAAACTCATTCTTCTTGCTTCCTCCACTTCTGTACCATTGATTCATTAATGTTGAATTCTCTGGCAGCTGCTCTATTCCCATGTTGTTGCAGTATATTAATGACTAACCTCGTATTGTGGATGGATTATCTCAGTTGTTCTCCTGACTGAAGTTTGGTCCGTTTACAGCATCCTGCCATGCGATTGCATTTGTCTCCAACTATCAGGAACCTTCACGTTAACTTTTATAAGTGGAAAAGTGTTAGTGTTCATCCTCCAGCTTCACCGTTTATGTTATGCTAACATAGCTGTGTCGCTAGCGATTACGTCGCACATCATTATATACCAGCTAGCCCAACTTCAGTAACCCTACAAACGTCACTGCTGTTTAGTTTCCTGTCTTCATTTATGTTGGAAGTGATAGCAGAGCTGTACGTTTGATTTTTTTCAGAAATCTCTCAGTCAGAACATGCTATATCATGCTTAGGTAACTAGCGAAACTAGCGAGCTAACTTCCGCTAGCTTCCTGCTAACTTCTAACTCTGTTAAATGTAATAAATTTTGTTTTAATGGATGCCTGGAAGTTAAACTTCATAGTTACACCTGGTAAAGCAGCAATGCTGATCGTTTTATTAAAGATGAAAGAATTTAGACAGTTTTTAACGCTCAGTGATGCTGCAGTGTTCGTTTGACTTGAAGTATACGGAGTTTAGGACCCAGATTACTCCCAGATTTAAGAGCATCTTAGTCCGACAAATACGACAATAACGACGGCCGCTTCCATGTTCTGCAAAAAAATGTGCTTTCCCGTGTATCTGACGGACAAACCCCAAACCAGTTCCACATCACTGAAGTTGCACCATTTTTACAAACCAATTCTGGTTCATCTGTTTCACTCAACAATCGGCCATGTGCGTATGAAAACAAAGGCACTGCGCATGCGCGTTTTACTCATATTCTATCGCGATATTTCATTTTCCTATCGTTGCCTAACATTATACCGGTATTACCGTGAACGGTATAATATGGCCCAGCCCTATGGAGTAGGACATAAAGTTTCTTATTTATATACTGTTAGTTTAATTGTAAACACTTTCTGAGCTAATGCTGGAAGGGGCATACTGTCACAGCTAGCTAATCCACATGAGATAACGAGTACATGTTAACTAACAACATTGACAGTGTTTATAATGAAGAGAAATGTTTATAGCCTAAATGCTATAAGATTAATAAAACTATATGTTCTTGCTAAGAAATAAAATGCTTGCATCAGAAAGAAACATCAGATAAAGATCAGCTCCATCGTGAAGAAACAATATTTACTAAATAAATAAATACGTTCTCCTAAGAAACCGGTTCTACAGTCTGGCCTTTTGTCTCAGAGACTGTTTCCGGATATGTCCACTACTTATCATGAATGCCAAGTCTGCTTTCTGTTTCTATTCTGGATGGTGAGGTGAAAGTCAAAAATAATCCACTTAGGTGATGATGAAAACCTTCAGGAAATCAATATTTGAAGGAGTAAGCACAGCAGGTTCTGATGTAGATCAAGAAAGTGAAACCTGCAATTTTTAGTCCATGCTGGTTCTTTTCCTTAAGCGTCGAGTTCCTACACTCAGCTCTACACAGGCCGCAGGTTGCATAACATGGCACTAAGGTTCTACAGCTTTAAACCTGTGTGACATAAACAGTCTGTGTTTAGATAATGCTTGGGCAACCTGGGTAAATCTGCTGGTTGGCTGTCAGAGATGATCTCGCCTGTGTACGTTGAATTCAATACGGTGGGGTTTATGGACGGAGGGAGTGCAGGTAGAATGAAAAACAGGAACTTCTCTTTTTGCATGCAGCAGTGAACTCCAGACTGTCGGCTGCTGTGTTTGTTTTATTATTGAGAGAACCATTCTCTTATCACGCATTCTCTTGACTGTGCATAACAGGGTTGGGTCAGGTTTGGTTTTGAACTGTTTGAACAATATTATAATGCAAAACTACTAGAAATGTCTCACTGAGAAATTTATATCTAATTAATATTTTAAGTATTATTTTAAGAACAAGTTGGCAGTTCTTGATGTATTTTTTCTGACATTTCATTTTGTGATGTCAGTTAGGTGAACGTAATAAACTACTCGCTAACTACAGAATATGGAGTGTAATGCAAAAGTTTTGTCTTGCGTCAAAAAATATATGAAACTGAATCTAAACTGTATCTGATGTTTTAGGTTGTATTTGCCTAACAAATAGTGGCAGGTTCTTATTTTTATATTTTGGAGTAGAGCTGGGCGATATATCGAGTTTTTAAAAAATATCGATATATTTTCATACGAGATATAAGATGTGACAATATCGTTTATATCGATATAGTCTATGTTATGTTATAATTATACTTGTGGAGCCGCAGGTTTGCCTCTCTTTCGTCCACTTTTGTCTCTACGCAATGTTACTCTGCCTCGCCTCTCATTCACTGAACACAACTCCGCCTCCCTCATAGCTTCACCTGCAGGCAATGACAAGATGAAAGCGGAAAATCTCCGTTAGCGAGTTACCGTGCATGGGGCTGGACGGCGTCAACGTGTTAGCGAGCTAACCGCGCTAGCGAGCTAACCGCGCTAACGACATGCAGCCCGGAGGGGCTGCACGGCCTAAAATCCTTTCATTTTCTCAAAAATCGTCAGTGCGCCTTATGTATGAATTCTGGTTGTGCTTACTGACCGCGAACCGATTTTATGTGGTACACAGCACATCTGTCAAAAAATGTTTTAATATGACTTTGCTAAGCTACGGAGCTGCACCGCTTGATGGATTGTCGGAGGATTACGGCTACCGGGGAGGAGCCTCGCGGAGTGATACGTACTGTGTGTGTATAAGGACCACAAATGGCACCTGTTCAGAGACGTGGTGCAGCTGTGAAATCTGTCTCTTTGTTATTATGCTCAGCGTCTATTAGTTTACATTTTGACTGCACAATTGTGAGCTTTTTGTTATACACAAAAACAACATTGTTTTCTTTTATTTATGGACCATGATTATTTAATAAATGCTGATAATTTATTTTTAAGTAATTTCTTCATGTACATCTACGCTGTATGTAAATAAAAGTGCCCGTGTGACATCTGGGACACAGTGTGACTAAGAACTCTCTTTTTGTTCTTAACTTATGGCTTTAAAAAAAATATCAAGATATATATCTTATATCGCCATCCAGCTAAAAAATATCGAGATATGAATTTTGGGTCATATCGCCCAGCCCTATTTTGGAGGCATAATTTTTGGGGGGTGGGCAGATGTATTTACTTAAATCATTGCTGAGAATCAGGAACACGTGGATTGTAAGCAGGCAAGCTTTAACCAATCCAGCCGTTTAGGTCAAATTATAGAAACCATTGCAGAGTCGGTGAGAACCCTACAGGTAAAGGGTGCAAAAAACCTCTGCAAAAAATTTAAGTTCCTGTTCCATTTTTTTTTCTTAAAAAACACTGTTGAAACAAAGTGTTTTGCCAATGTTAGGCATTAGGTACACTGTAAAATCTAATTACCGTAATTCCCAGAACTCAAAATTAAGGAAACTCGTTGCCTCAAAAAAACTAAGTAAAGCTTACTTAAGATGACAATTTGTGGTAACCTGAATATGATTAAAAATAATTAACAACACTTTTTGTAATGATGTTAAAATGAGCCCAACTTTTATTTTCAAACACAACAAAGTATAACAGCCAACATACTGGGCACTGTTCTGCTGAACAACCATCAATTATATTGCCATCACTGTTATAATCTTACAATGAAAGTCTCAGATGTAATTATTCTGAAAATAAGTTTAGGCCTACCTCAAGTTTGTTTTGTACTTACATTACTTATATGATCAAAATAAAATATATTTATTGTTCTGTCACAAGTGCAGTCTCTAATTTAAACAACACATTTGTTTTGCATTCCAACACATGAGCTGGAATGTTGTATTATTTTAAGGATGGCTTGTTTCCAGTCGAGGCATTACTTCCTGAATGACTATCATGGATCGAGGCGATCCAAATGTAAGTGCAGAAGAAAGTCTTTAACTTCCCTTAAGTACAGTGGCAGTGGATGTGGGTTAGCTTAGCAAAGTCGTACTAAAACATTTGACAGATTTTCGAGCGCCGTGTACCACATAAAATCGTTTCCAGGTCAGTAAACACAACCAGAATTCATACATAAGGCACACAGGATTATAAGGGGCACTGTCGATTTTCAGAAAAATCAAAGGATTGATTTTAAGTGTGCTGTATTTTCCAAACAACACGGTAATAACGACGGCACGCTAGCATGCTCTACCAAAAATAGTGCTTTGTTGTGTATCTGACGGACGAAAGCTAAACCAGCTCCACACCACTGAAGTTGCAGCATTTTTACAAACCAATTCTGGTTCATCCGTTCCATTTAGCGATCTGCTTTCGCTCTTCTCATTCTGCGTCGCCGCCATGTGCGTATGTAAACATAGGCACTGCGCATGCGTGTTTTACCCATATTCTATCGCGATATTTCATTTTCCTATTGTTGCCCAAAATTACACCGGTATTACCGTGAATGGTATGATAGAGATTGACAGACCACATGACTTTCGCGCATTGCATGCCGGGAACTCGTGGCAAAACAATCCAAGTACCGCATCAAATGCAAGCATTTGCAGCACCGCAAAACGTTCATTCTCCGGTTCCAATACCTTCTTGGTTTTTCTTTGCCCCCCAAAAAAGGTATGTACAAAACGAAGGAGAACAATGCCGGACCGTACAAAGACAGACTCGATGAAAAGGCAAAGAAAAGATACGAGGAAAAAAATCAAAGGAGTGAAAGGGTCAGACCCTTACGAGCACACAGAGGGACAAAATACGTTAGCGTGCTGCCCAACTTTCAGCACGCTCATATTTATAATTATACGGTTCTTGGAGTGAGTGCATACACTCATGAAGTTTAGTAACTTCAGGTCACTGCAACAAGCCCAGGTACAGTTTACCGACGGATGGGTACAGGACCTTGAAATGCTCCGTGTAGAACGAAAGACCATCATACAAACAAAGGTAAGTTTACCAGTCTTACAAATCGTCTTCATAAATACTAGGGGTGCAACGATACACAAAATTCACGGTTCGGTTCGGTTCGATACTTTGGTGTCACGGTTCGATATTTTTTCGATACAAAAAAAATGTTCATGCATTTTTAATTTGTCATTTATTAAAATTATAAATATATATTTTAACTCAAAAGTACAGTTTTTAAATTTAACCCTCACCCTTGTGCGTGTTTTTTATTTTGACAGCGAATGCGCACCTGCGGACCACTTATGTGCAGCCCTGGTTATTTAGCTCATCATATTGCAGCCACAGAAATTCTTTTGTCCATGAAACCATAAAGCTGCACTTTCTTTTTGCCTTATAGTCTGATTTGTCATAACTTCTCCGTTTTGTGGTAAGCTTTTCTTTGGCTGTCACTTCTTCACCCTGACCTGTCTTATTTGGCTCAGCAGAACTAAAATATATATCTGTCTGTGAAGGTTCTCAGTCATCCAGGTCATCGTAGTCAAATATATATCCTGCTGCTTTTACACACGCACTCACATAAGCTCACCGATTCTCTGCGCGATCAACCTCTCACATGTTTAAGCTGCGGGAGATTTCACTTGTCATGTTTGCATAGTAAGCTAACAATTAATAAGACGATGTCAGAGGAATTGGTGCGCAAATTATCATCACTCACAGATCAGTGCTGTCGCTCTCTATACACAGTTCGCGCGATTGCAAAGTGAAAGCAAAAAAACAAGCGCAAATTCAAACGCGATTTCAATATGTCACATATTGACAGTGGCTCACCGATGCCAATGACATAATTACCCAGCTACATTTCCGAAAGAATGCAAAAGCATTGACATATATTTTTCCTTCCTACAATAGCCCGACGGGCAGGGCAGAGATAGATTTTGGTAGCCCGACTGAAAAAATCGCTAGCCCCGGGACGTTGGGCTAGCGATATTGCGAGCCCTGTATCTGATTGAGGAATCACTCATCTTTGGAAAAGAGAGTTTATTACAGAGAAATGTCTCTTTCCAAAATAAAAGCTATACTATCCGCTTCTTCTGGGCTATATTCTCAGCAGCATATTAAACATATAAGGAGAATCATGTGCAATAATCCTTTCTGTCATCGTTGTATTTTTACTCAGTTGTATATAGTATTTGTATTTGTATTCTATTTTTATCTTATTGTATATTTATTTTATTTTATTCTACTGTATATAGTATTTTATTTTATTCTATTCTGTACAGTTGTGTACTGTATTTATTCTTATTGTATTCTAATTTTTGCCTCATAACTTTTGCACTGTCCACTTCCTGCTGTGACAAAACAAATTTCCCACGTGTGGGACTAATAAAGGTTATCTTATCTTATCTTATCTTAAAAGCTGTCTAAATGACTCGGCTAAAGTTAGTAGCATGCTTGCTTGTTTTTTTTCTGCTTCCACTTGTCTTTGTACTAGGATGATGTCGGTGTAAATGTGCAGTCATATTCGTTGTGTTCCCACTAGTGCTTTCAGGTTAATCTCGTTGAAATGACCTTAACGCCACAACACGGCAAATCTCCGTTAACGAGCTACCGCCGATCGCCCCGTGCATGGGGCTAGACGGCCAACACGTTAACGAGCTAACTGCGCTAACACACTAGTTCCCACCCATGTAATTGAGCATTGCATGGCACATCCAACATACTGTTTTACTTTAGTCCATGACGCGCTTACCTTCAGGGTCATACGTCACATGAAAACCAAAATAATTCCAAACACCAGATCTGAATGAGGGTGGGGAAGGTCCATGTTGCAAGGAGAGCTTAACTTCTGTCTCGCTAGCTTGCCCTGCGCTCTTCAAGTTTTTCACCTTAAAGGATCACATGTGAAGGCTATAGAATCATTAGCTCACGCTGGGCGCCGAACTAGCCTATTCTATTAACAATGGGTATTACAGGGCACTGGTTTAGCTCAGTGGGATGACCAGGTGACCATATGCCGCATTGGTTTATGGTCGGCTGGCCTGGGTTTGAATCGACTCGCGGCCTTTTGCTGCATGTCTTCCCCCTGGTTTCCTGTCAGTCTCTACTGTCCCTATCAAATAAAGCTGAAAAGGCCAAGTTAAAAAAACAAAAACAAAGGGTGTTAAATCTACTGGGTAAATGAAGTTCTGATTATGGTATGGTATGTCACCTCTCTGTGACATTACTAAGGGCTCTCTGTGGAAAGCCTTCTTGTCACAGGTGACAAAGAAAGCCAAAAACATGATAGATCTGGGCAGTGTGGTACAGCATCATTGGTTGGCCGAGTCTGTTGGCACTTTAAGTATGGTCAGGAAGCTGTGCGTAAACTTTAGGAACCCCCAAATGAATCCAGCACAGGATACACTTCTGATATTAAATTTTATTTGTTGAGTCAAATGTGTTATGTTTTCTCTTGTTGACAGATAATAGCATCTCAGCAAATAAGATGATTTGTGTTCACTTAGCCAGATTGTCTTTTAATTATAATCTGTTCTCATAGTCATTATCTTAGGAACTGGAGAAATGGGGAGGTGTAAACAGCTCTGACAGTCTTTTTATATTAGGATGTTATGACTGAGTTTCTTTGTAGTCTATTACCAAATACTTACAAAGTAAGTAGCCAGTGAACAGTTGTTGGTGGATGAGCAAAACATGGCAAAAACTGAATAAGTAACGGCCAAGTATGGTTCTGTTAAAATATGAAATAATTTCTTTTTTTGTTCCAATTTTTATCAAAGTGCGCCAAAATCTGTCATGGCTTATTTATTTTCACCCACCTGCTGTTTCACATCTGTTCCCTTCATTATGTTTGACCTTCATGAATTGAAACATTGTTCCTGGATTTTATTATTTCCATAAAACGAGCTGTTTCCCCTGTTGGGTCACAATGGCTTTTGTTTAGCTAAATGTCCTGCCCTCATAAACATTCCCTTCTGGCATAGCAGCACTTGTGGGCACACAGACGCCAGATAATATAACTGAAGGATGTTATTTTGTTTTCGTTAGCCTTCCTTCATGTTTAGATAAGTGTGCAATCGTTCACGCAGTAATAATGATCTACTCCAAGAACATTCCACAGTAATAAAGTGGCTGAAGGGTAGAAATATAATATTATGGGCTTTTATAATCTCTGACTGCCTTATCGATGAGACGGGCTTGTGTGTTTTCTGGCCCACGTCGGCCAGTCCTGGCAATCGCTGTGCAAACAGGAACATACTTTAGTTGTATTTGTACAGGGTGTTGGTAGCTGATGGTTGCTAGGGGCAAAATGAGTGCTGGTGTCCTGCTGTCCTCGAAAGGGGTGGCTTTTCTTTCATGATTAAGATTCATCTAAAGAAATAAAACCTGGTAAAGCACAGAGCATACATGCACAGGGACAGCTGTTGTTGTGGTAAGGAAATATTCTTCTGATGTGATGCATCATTAGTTATAGGTGCAGCTGCATCCTACTCTCTAGTCAGTAGTATTTATACTGTAAGAACACCAAATGGCTGCTGCTCTGCTGCCGTCTGGCTCAGCCTGTAGCCGCCACTTTTGTTCTTTGTGGAGGGAGAAGGCCCGGCCCATCACCCCCCGTAGACAGAGTTGCAGTGTTTGTCTCTAACCAGTGGCAGGCACGAAGCAGCCTGAAGTGGATCTATTGCCTACCAGCCACACAAGAAAAGTTGTTATTCAGTCCTCACAAGCAGCAAGATCCAGGGCACAACTGCTTTTCTTGTGGCCTTTTGTTGCTCGCCAAACCTTCTGTCAGTGTTATGCACTTTGAGATGCTAATGTGAAGTCTGAGATGTAGCCAAAACAGACCATCGAGGTCAGGTGAAATCTATCAGATTAATTCTAGTTTAGTCTTTCGAAAGAATGTGTCAGTCAGTATTAGTCATAATAATGTTTAGCAGTAGGAATTCAAACATTCCAGCTCCCTACCAAGTACAAATACCAGTCACCAGTCACCCGTAACAAGCACTTCTTGGTGCTGTGTAGCTGCACAGTACCAGTTCCACATTCAAACCAGAAACCTTCTTACTGTGAGGCAGCAGTACCACTCATGCCACCATCATGCAACCACATTTTTAGGTAAAATGTGAAACTAAAAGTTGATTTCTTGGAACAGAGCTATGAGTGGTTTACAGAAATGTGATCCCAGATACTGAATAACAGCTGCACTAGAAACAAAGCAATGGTTTCATTCTAACCCACTGCTGACAATGGTAGATGTCCTGTCTTAGACGTCAGATGCAGAATAGATGGAAATTCAAAATGTCATGTGATGCTCAATGACGTGCACCCAGTTGGTTCTCGGGTGAGCTTGTTCGAAGTGGACTAAATCTGGTTTAGCTTCACATATTTAGAAACCACTGAGTGGGTTTTGCTTTTTTTTCTTTGACCTATTTCACTTTGAAGGCCAAACAGTCAGATCTTTGGTTCTGTGTATTCTGTGTGGATAACACTGTACCTACCAGGACTGTACGGTGTTTCTCCAACAACAAACCTTGGATTACCCCAGAAATTAAAACCGTCCTCAAGCAGAAGAGGAGGGCCTTCAAATCCAGAGACAAAGAGGAGTTGAAAAGGGTGCAGAGAGAGCTGAGGGGACTGATAAGGAATGGGAAGGAGAGCTACAGGCAGAAGATGGAGAACCAGCTTCAACAAAACAACGTTGGTGAAGTCTGGAGAGGCCTCAGAACCATCTCGGGCCACAAACAGCAGAACTCTCTGCCTGGGAGGGATGTGAGATGGGCAAATGAACTGAATCATTTCTTCAACAGATTTGACTCAGCCATGAGGCAGTCTGCAACATCGGCTGCAGACTCACCCACCCCCACTGCTGCTGTTCCACCTCAGACACTTCACACCTCCTCTATTCACCCTGCTCACTCCCCCCCACCCCCAACAACAGCATCCAATACACACTCAACACAAGGCTCCAGCCTGTCTCTCTCAACCACCCAGGTTAGGAGGGAACTGAGGAGGATTAATGGCAAGAAGGCAGCGGGTCCAGATGGCATCAGCTCGAGGGTCGTCAGGTCCTGCGCGGACCAACTGTGTGGGGTGATGGAGCACCTCTTCAACCTGAGCCTGAGGTTGGGAAGAGTCCCACAGCTCTGGAAAACCTCCTGTGTTGTACCAGTGCCAAAGACTTCACGCCCCAAGGACCTCAACAGCTACAGGCCGGTGGCTCTGACATCCCACCTGATGAAGACCCTGGAGCGGTTGGTCCTGGCTCAGCTTCGGCGCCTAATAAGCTCATCACTGGACCCACTTCAGTTTGCCTACCAGCCTGGCATTGGAGCGGATGATGCCGTCATTCTACGTAGCACTCATAATTCTTATTCTCATGTATATATCTCATGTATATCTCATGCACATATCTTTCTTTCTACATAGCACTTTAATTCTTATTGTCTGCACTGAAGCACCGCAGCAATTTCCTAATGTTGTAAACCTCAACATCTGGCAATAAACCCATTCTGATTCTGATTCTGATTCACCTCCTACATCGTTCCCTCGCTCACCTGGAGACCGCTGGAAGCACTGTGAGAATCATGTTCTTTGATTTCTCCAGTGCCTTCAACACCATTCTTCCCTCGGTTCTAAAGGACAAGCTGGTGAACTCTGGAGTGGACCATCACCTCACTACCTGGATCCTGGACTACCTCACCGACCGACCACAGTATGTGAGGACTCAGGGCTGTGTGTCGGACAGGGTCGTCTGCAGTACGGGGGCCCCACAGGGAACGGTTCTGGCTCCGTTCCTCTTCACCATCTACACTGCAGACTTCTCCCACAATTCCACCCAGTGCTTCCTGCAGAAGTTCTCTGATGACTCTGCAATAGTCGGCCTCATCACTGATGGGGACGACAAGGAGTACAGAGGTCTGACCCAAGACTTTGTGGACTGGTGCCAGCTGAACTACCTCCAGATCAACGCCAGTAAAACCAAGGAACTGGTGGTAGACTTCCGCAGGCACAAGCATTCTCCACTGCAACCACTGAACATCCAAGGTATGGACATTGAGGCTGTGGACAGCTACAGGTACCTTGGTGTTCATCTGAACAATAGACTGGACTGGACTCATAACTCAGACGCCCTCTACAGGAAAGGGCAGAGCAGGCTGTACCTGCTGCGGAGACTCAGGTCGTTTGGAGTGGAGGGCCCACTCCTGAAGAAATTCTATGACTCTGTTGTGGCTTCTGCTATCTTTTATGGCGTGGTCTGCTGGGGCGGCAGCATCTCTGCTGGGGACAGGAAGAGACTGAACAGGGTGATCCGAAGGGCCAGCTCTGTTCTAGGATGCCCTCTGGACCCAGTGGAGGTGGTGAGTGACAGGAGAACGGCGGCTAAGCTGTCATCCCTGATGGACAACATCTCCCACCCCATGCAGCAGACTGTGACAGCACTGAGCAGCTCCTTCAGTGGGAGACTGTGGCACCCACGGTGTGGGACGGAGAGATTTCGCAGGTCTTTCCTCCCCACTGCTGTCAGACTCCATAATAAAGACTTTAACTGATCAAGCACACACATCCATACATATGCAATAATACTAAGTGCAATAATCCTTTCTGTCATCGTTGTATTTTTACTCAGTTGTATATAGTATTTGTATTTGTATTCTATTTTTATCTTATTGTATATTTATTTTATTTTATTCTACTGTATATAGTATTTTATTTTATTCTATTCTGTACAGTTGTGTACTGTATTTATTCTTATTGTATTCTAATTTTTGCCTCATAACTTTTGCACTGTCCACTTCCTGCTGTGACAAAACAAATTTCCCACGTGTGGGACTAATAAAGGTTATCTTATCTTATCTTATCTTATCCCTCTTTTTCCCATTTACTTTACACATAATGATCAATTTATGTAGTGAAATGTGGGCAAAAGTTTGTAGTTCAGCTTTTATTCAGATACTCAGTGAGTTTAAAATCAGCAGGTTTTTGCAGCAGAAAGCTGTTCAATGTGGTGACGATTTAGGGCGAGCCCACCATCCCAGCACGTGTGGCCTAAATGGCCTGGTCACAAGATTTTCTGCAATTTAAAGTTTTTTTCCCAGAGGACCTCTGGATTTCTCCCAGGATTATAGACGTGCGTGATTGTGACCTGTGTTAGTGTTTTCCCAGGACTCTGTGTTATTTTGTCAGCAGGTTGCAAAGTGAAGCTCCCTGTGAAAAACTCTTTATTTACACGAGAGATAACCATATTTTGTACATACACCAGTGCATCTCGTGCTGTTTTGTTCCTGTCATGTGAAGCCAAGTAGAGAAATGGTTGTTACTTCATGTTGCCTTTGATAGTGGGTCAATGAAGGGTGGCCATGGTGTTTGGACTGGTAAATTTTACACCGTCAACCACTTCCTTTACTCAGATATTGGCAGTATATTCTTACCTACAGCAGATGAGCAGAACAATGTTTTGTGACCTGTGACACTCAAGAACCAGTTTCCCTTTGTGAATTGTGAAGTTAGACTACCAGGAGATTCAAACCAGGAACCTTCTTGAGGTGACAGTGTCAATCAACATGAATCCATAAATCTTCTTTTACCAACCAGGTTTATTGTGGGGCAAACATGTGACAAATTTTTTGTGTGTACATCCCTGGTTACTCACGAGAACATGTTTGTATCCCTGGGGCTTTACAAACACACTGGGGACATTTTCTTCCTTGCCAAACATTTATAAAAGTATAGCTTGTGCTGTTTGCTAATCTGCATTGTTTACATGTATGTTTACTTGCTAGCGGTGTTTTTCTGGTTCTTTGAGCACTCAAAACGCTTTAAATAACAAGTCTTATTCATACACACATTCACACAGACTTACACGATGAATGAATTGGGAGCAATCAGAGTTTAGCATCTTGGCCAAGGATGCATGGCCTGCAGATTTTAGCAGCATCAAATGGACAGCACACGTCCATTTGATGCTGTGTTTGTTTACAATGTGTCTAAAGTGTAAGCTAAGCCTGAACCTCACTTAAGTGCTGATATGTTGAATGTAAATAGGATAATGTGTATTTTGTGACTTATTTTAGCAAATGTGGCTTCTGTCATGTTTTTTTTTTCCTTTGTGGAGGAAACTTTTGGGGGGTATTTTTTGTGTTTGTACAACTTTTGCTAAATAATTGTTTAAATTAACTAGTTAACAAGTTACCATGAAGCCATTGCTTCATGCTCCAACCTCTCCACGTCTGGGCTGGAGTCTGTCCCAGCTGTCAGTTAACATATCAAAATCATCAGGAGTTAACCTATGGGAGTGGGTTATTAAATAATACAGGGGTTAGCCCATAGTCTCTAATCTGTGTCAGCTATGGACTTTGTGTTTAACCGTGGTCTCGCATAGAGTCAGTGATCACAAAGTCGTACTGGGTCTGCCTCGTTCAGCACGCAGCCTAAGTGGTGGTTTAAAGTGGTGCTTTAGTGCATGGGGGGATTCAAGCCCTAAGCCCAAGCTTACTATCACAATGCCCCATTATAGCATGTGGATTAAGGCTGTTATTAAACACAAACCTCATTTCCCCATATGAGGCAAAACCAAATAGCCTGGATACAATTCCAGTATTGTACCCCTCTCTGCCGTTTTCTGAGATAGAGCAATTCTTGCCTACCTTGAGGGTATAGTGAGAAATATTCTAATTGATCTGATGTGTATTTACTGGGTAGAATCTTATTATCCATTTTCGATCATGTGAATACTTCTGTGGTTGATTTAGGTAGTTAGCTGTGTGTGCTGTAATCCATGATTTGCTTCATGGCATACATAAATCGAAACCTTACTTATTTCAGTTTGTTGAGTTAAAGAAGACACTTGAAGCCGTCAATTTGGATAAAATAATTTTTTTTTTAGCTTATATAGACCAGAAAATAAATTCATTAACAAAAAGGAACCCCCCAAAAATCCGTTGGGCTCTATATGACTTAGAGCTGGGCGATAGAACGATAACGATATCTATCGCGATATAACTTTTACTCGATAGAGAAATTAAGCTATCGCGATAGACCTCGCTGCTCTTGTCCTCTTAAAAAAAAAAAAAAAAAAAAAAAAAAAGGTCGGCCGATCCAAATTAAGTAGCGCAGAGCCGAACCAATCACAGCCGCAGCTTCACGTCGCGTGACTTGTTACGTACAGCACAAGTGCCAAGCCGCACGTGTGTTTGTTTGGGAAGCAGCCAGCGGGTAATGGAGGAAACGAGTGTGCCGACTAGAAAAATCAACCGAGCGTGACCGAAGAGAAAACAGATGATGGTTCCAATGCCGGAGAGATTGTCGAACGGAAGAGCCATAGAAGTTCCGTAGTGTGAAGGTATTTTGGCTATTTCAAGTCTGACAAAAAACAGAGTAGCGTGCACTGTAAATTGTGCCGAAAGCAAGTCTGGAAATACAATGAACTGGTGCATGCGTCACACTGTGCGCCACGTTATTGTTTCGGTGAAATGAATTTCTACAATATTGTTACTGTTAATTCTACTCTCTGCAGTGTTTAAATGCTTACATATACACACAGTTACTGTCGGTCCACACATACGACTCGGTTCTGCTTCTATGCCCCAGCTTTGTTTACTTTTTCCCACCGAGGCTTCTAGACTTCTGATTGGCCAATATTTCTGCACGGTTAGGAATCTAGCGCCACCTGCTGCTTTGGCATGTTCATAGCACCGTTTTCCTTCATTTCTGCCTTTATGTGTGGACGGGATTATTTTTTTAAAACGAAAACGGTAAATCTCCGTTTTCAAAAATACCCGTGTACGTGTGGACATAGCCTCAGTCTCTGACTGGAAGCGCTAATTCGTCATTCGGCTTTTGTCAGACTAAAGTAACTGTTAAAACTGTTTGAAAAGCTCAGCTATACAACAAGGAGAGATTGAGAATTTCCTTTTAGTTCTCAGTTTATTTGATATTGACAAAAGTTAGTCAGTTTTGTCTGTTCTTCTGTAAAACAAACTAAGATTTATTTTTAGAATTAATACTTTGTTTCTAAGTGGAATTGACAATTTAGTCTGTTTCGTTTGTTCTATTTTGAAACTTAAACGCTTTAGCGGCTGTCTTTTGTGTAGTTTGCAATATTTGCCTTTATTTATCTGAAAAAGTCTCATGTTCCTTAAGTACATCTACCCTGTTGAACTTATTATGGGAAATAAATATTTAAATAAAAACAAGCTGCTGATTATTTCACATTTTACTTGTGAGCAACAGCACATTTAAATCTTACAAATATAGTTATTTGGCTTATATCGTGATAGATATCGTTATCGCCTGAAATGAAAAAAACATATCGTGATATGAAAAAATCTCATATCGCCCAGCTCTAATATGACTTCTCTCACTTTGTGTGTGTGTGTATTAATATCTTTGTGGGTACCAGAAATTGGAAGTTTACTATACTAGACCAACAGCCCTTATGGGGACCAAAATCCCAGTTCCCAGTTTGAAGGCATTTTTGATACTCAAAATGCGGTTTTAGTTACAGTTAGGGTTATAATTAGGTTAGGGATAGGCAGTGTTGGGACTAACGCGTTATTAAGTAACGCGTTACAGTAACTACGTTATTATTGTGGTAACGAGCACGGTAACTAGTTATTATGCCAAAATCAGGAACGCGTTAGTCGTTACTGGGATTTAGATAGGGTCGTTACTCGTTACTTCGTGTGGTGGCATCGCCGAGTTTCCACAGATTCAGTAACATTAGCAAGTGGTGGAGGCCAGCAGGTGGATGAAGGAAAAGGGACGCAGAAGGAAAAGAGACCCGAGGCGGCCACCGGTCCAAGTGTGAACTGAACTTCAGGTAAGAAGTTATGACCTGCAGTCTCTCTGGGTCAGATATGAACCAGGTTTAGGTGCAGTTTATTTTCGTTATTCTGACTTTTTCCGTACTGCGTGCTAGCTAGCATGACGGAGTTTCTATACAGCTGGGTGGTGCTATGAAGTTAATGATGTTGCACTTTATTTTGTTCATAAGTTATTAGAGTTGCCAACCGTCCCGTCTGGTATTCAGAGAAAATATTACGCGTTTCGTATTGAGGTGAAAAGGAACAGTTTGTCCCGTAATTCAGCTACAATGAAAAAGGCACAAAGCTGGAGTTATTCTGTGTCTTTGCTGCACAGCTGCCTCTTCTTCTTTCATTCTCCCCCTCCCTCTCCCGTTTCTACTTCAATCATGAAAACTGATCAATGATCAGCTGATCGGCTCTCTTGTTTGTTTATCGCTCACTTTGCGCCAGAAAGAGGAAACCAGCGGATGTCGCGCTAAACAACAGCAGCACGTTTAAGCTTGATCAGCTATTGTTAGAATTTATTTAATATTAAATTCTAGTATCAGCTGATGTTTGCTGGAGCCACAGCTGTAAAAAAGCTGCTGGTCAGGATGTCGGTTTGGATATGTGGTGAGAGGGAAACATGAAGATGAAACCAGGAGATGTCCTTACTGGATCATCAGAGCTGAACAGGTGATGGAGAAACAGGTTTACCTTTTAGGTGACATGAATGAGTTGAAGGGAAGTTATGAACTGTTTCTGAGAGACAAATAACCCCAGGATCCTTTTTTAGGTAGCTGACAGCTGGTAACTGTGCAGGGGCGGATCTAGCAAAGTGTTGCCAGGGCATTAACAGGGAAAAGGGGGCACAAAGAAATATTTTTCTTTCTTATTCTCATTTAAAATGTATAGCTTTTAAAAAATAATTATCTGAATCTTACAACAAACGATTGATAGATTGATGGATATATACCATCAAGACAGTGAACATCACTGTCACAACAGTGTTTATTTTCATTCAAAGGCTTTATGATTTTTCCTATGATGGTGGGCCAGTCTCTAGTCAAAATGTCCGGGCCAATTTTCTGTCCCAGTCCAGCTCTGTATGCAGCTCATCTGCAGTCTGGTGTTACCTACATCTTCCTATTCAGAAGGCAGAATTTCCAAGTTCTGAGTACAATCGAAAGCACCACGACTGCAGTTTTTGTGTTGGATGTAAAAGGCGCACATGACTCTGTGACGTAGGCTAGAATCATGGCAGCAGTCAATGACGGTCCAGGCGTGGGATTTCTTCTCGTGGAAATATGCACATTATCTTTTCCTTTCTATTGGTAGGTGGCACAGTGCACTTGTGGCAAGTAAGCAAGCTAGAAGACTGGCAAAGTTATGGAAGAAACACATTAACAAGAGAATTCTGAGTAAAACCAAAGTTACTTTCCCTAGTAACTAGTTACTTTGAAAGTAACGAGTAACTTGAAGTAACTGAGTTACTTTTGAGAGAAGTAACTAGTAATGTAACTAAGTTACTATTTTAAAGTAACTTACCCAACACTGGGGATAGGTTTAGGCAAGGCAAGGAAAGTTTATTTATGTGTATTAATATCTTTGTGGGTACCAGAAATTAGAAGTTTACTATACTAGACAAACAGCCCTTATGGGGACCAAAATCCCAGTTCCCAGTTTGAAGGCATTTTTGATACTCAAAATGCGGTTTTAGTTACAGTTACAGTTAGGGTTACAATTAGGTTAGGGATAGGTTTAGGCAAGGCAAGGAAAGTTTATTTATATAGCACAATTCAACAACAAGGTGATTCAAAGTGCTTCACAGAGACATTAAAAACAAAAACAAATAAAAAGCATGATTTAAAATTGATTAAAAAAACAGTAGATAAAATCAGAACAGTAGATAAAATCAGTAGTTAAAATGTAAGTTTTGAAATTTAAGCTTAAAAGTGTGGATTTGGTGTTTTATTCAAATGCAGCTGAGAACAGGTGAGTCTTCAACCTGGATTTAAATAAACTGAGTGTTTCAGGTGATCTGAGGCTTTCTGGGAGTTTGTTCCAGATATAAGGAGCATAAAAGCTGAATGCAGCTTCTCCGTGTCTGGTTCTGACTGTGGGATCTGATAAAAGACCGGATCCAGATGACCTGAGGGATCTGGGAGGTTCATACTGGGTCAGGAGGTCACTGATGTATTTTGGTCCTAAACCATTCAGAGCTTTATGGACCAGCATCAGAACTTTAAAGTCTATCCTCTGACGGACAGGCAGCCAGTGTAAAGCCCTCAGAGCTGGACTGATGTGGTCCACTTTTTTGGTCTTAGTGAGGACTCGAGCAGCAGAGTTCTGAATGAGCTGCAGCTGTCTGACTGATTTTTTTAGGTAGACCTGTAAAGATGCTGTTACAGTAGTCAAGCCTGCTAAAGATGAATTCATAGACTAGTTTTTCCAGGTCCTGTTGAGACATCAGATCTTTTATCCGTGATATATTCTTGAGGTGATAGTAAGCCGATTTTGTTATTGTCTTAATGTGTTTTTCTACGTTTAGGTCTGCATCCATCACTACACCCAAATTTCTCGCCTGGTTTGTGGTTTTTAGGTGTATAGATTGAAGTGCTCTCGTGACCTGTAATTGTTTTTCTTTGGCACCAAAGACTATTACTTCAGTTTTGTTTTTGTTTAGCTGGAGAAAACTGTGGCACAACCAGTCATTAATTTCCTCAATGCATTTATCAAGAGCCTGTACAGGGCCTCGGTCTCCTGGTGACATTGTGATATATATTTGTGTGTCATCTGCATAGTTATGCTATGATAGTTTATTTTGTTGTTCTTTATAATCTGTGCCAGTTGGAGCATGTAAATGTTAAACAGAAGGGGTCCCAAGATGGAACCTTGGGGAACTCCTCATGCGATACTTGTCTGCTCAGATGTGAAGTTACCTATTGATACAAAGTATTTCCTGTTTTCTAAGTATGTTTTGAACCAGTTTAGTACAGTTCCTGAAAGACCTGCCCAGTTCTCCAGTCGAGTAATATGTTGTGGTCAACTGTATCAAATTCTGCACTGAGATCGAGTAAAACTAAGACTTGCAAAGAAAAGCATCTGGACTTCTTTAAATTACTTGAAGACGTTTCACCTCTCATCCGAGAAGCTTCTTCAGTTCTAAGGTCAAATGGTGGAGAGTCCCAGATATAAACCTAGTGGGAGTATCCCCCCACAGAGGGACAAAAGGACCCCCTGATGATCCTCCAATCGCCTGAGCCAAGGTGTGAAACTGGGTGTGGGTCCTAATCAGACAGAGTTTCAGGTGAGTTCATTGTAAAACCTGGCCCCACCTTATCATGCGAATTCCTGAGATCAGATGGCCCAGGATGTGAGTGGGCTTTAAGGCGTCTGGGAAGGGATCTCAAAACTGGATTATAGATGGCAGAGAGTTGGTGTCGTAAACCACCGCCTCTGTTCAAAGATGGTCGCTCACAGTGGACATAGATGGCTTCTTTCACTCCTCTTTCAAACCATCTGTCCTCTCTGTCCAAAATGTGAACATTGGAATCCTCGAAAGAGTGTCCTTTATCCTTAAGATGCAGATGAACTGCTGAGTCTTGTCCTGTGGAGGTGGCTCTTCTGTGTTGTGCACGTTTTGATAGCCGCACTTAAAACATGCGGCTATCCTAAATGGGCGTTCTTAAAGTCTGCATATTAAGGATAAAGGACACTCTTTCGAGGATGCCAATGTTCACATTTTGGACAGAGAGGACAGATGGTTTGAAAGAGGAGTGAAAGAAGCCATCTATGTCCACTGTGAGCGACCATCTTTGAACAGAGGCGGTGGTTTACGACACCAACTCTCTGCCATCTATAATCCAGTTTTGAGATCCCTCCCCAGACGCCTTAACGTCCACTCACATCCTGGGCCATCTGATCTCAGGAATTCGCATGATAAGGTGGGACCAGATTTCACAATGAACTCACCCGAAACTCTGGCTGATTGGGACCCACACCCAGTTTCACACCTTGGCTCAGGCGATTGGAGGATCATCAGGGGGTCCTTTTGTCCCTCTGTGGGGGGATACTCCCACTAGGTTTATATCTGGGACTCTCCACCATTTGACCTTAGAACTGAAGAAGCTTCTCGGATGAGAGGTGAAACGTCTTCAAGTAACTTAAAGAAGTCCAGACGCTTTTCTTTGCAAGCTCCTTTGACTACAATGACCTGGATGACTGAGAACCTTCACAGACATAAAACTAAGACTGTCATTTTTCCACTGTCTGTATTCAGACATATCTCATTAAACACTTTGGTCAGAGCGGTTTCAGTGCTGTGGTTCTGTCCAAAACCTGCAGTTATTCTGTTTTAAGAAGTAATTGAGCTGTTGAGAAACTGCTTTTTCAATGATCTTACTTAAAAATGGGAGATTTGAGATCGGCCTGTAGTTGTTCATTTGCGTCTTGTCAAGATTGTCCTTTTTCAGTATAGGTTTAATTACAGCAGTTTTTAGTGGTTCTGGAAACACACCTGACATTAAAGAAAGGTTGACGATCAGTAACAGGTCTGACTCCAAAGTCTTTGAGACCTTTTTGAAAAAACTTGTTGGCAGGACATCTAAACAGCAGGAGGAGGAGTTCAGTTGACCTAAGATGTCCTCCAGGTCTTTGGTGTTAATAGGGTGAAACTGTTTGATGGTGTTTAAACAGTTTTTCGGTGTCAACTGTAGAAAATAAGACCTGAGCATTATGACTGTTTTTGGTGATGATGTCAGAGAAATAGGACCTCCTTGCACTCCTCAGTTGTAAATTATAGTTGTGAAGTTTCTCTTTATAGATGTCATAATGAACCTGGAGATTTGTTTTTCTCCATCTGCGCTCGGCTTTCCTACACACTCCTTTTTCATTTTTCACCAGTGTGGAGTTTCTCCATGGAGACTTTTTCCTTCCAGAGATAACCTTCACTTTAATGGGAGCAATTGTGTCCATAACATTTAACATTTTAGCATTGAAGCTATTGACGAGCTCATTGACTGAACCTCTGGACAGGTTAGGTGTTAATGGGTTTAGGTATGGAATGATGTGGAAATGTTTAAGGTTAGGCATTCATTTTTGATGGTTAGGGTAATCAGCTAGGGAAAGCATGATGTAAATGAGATGTCCCCACAAGGATATAAATACATGTGAAGTGATGTGAAGACGTCCAGTACAAACTAGAGACGAATGAAAGATTAGTTTTGTATCTTTTTACATTCGAGAAATCTGTATCAAGTGTGTGTGTGTGTGTGTGTGTGTGTGTGTGTGTGTGTGTGTGTGTGTGTGTGTGTGTGTGTGTGTGTGTGTGTGTGTGTGTGTGGAACTTCTTAAAATGTTTGTAATTCTCTGAAACAGAAAATGGGACAAACTGTGACTGCAAGTGTCAAAACAAACATTTTTGAAATTCTACAAGCTGTAGGTGCAGATATGTGAAAAGGACTTGTTAAACACCACCGTGCAGTCTGCAGTGAACTAAAGGAATGTTTTAAAGAAGAGTGGGGTTAAATTCGTCCATGTTGTAAAGGATGGGTCTGCTGTTCAATCATGTGCAAGTAGTCCTGTGACAACATTCTTTTTCACATGACCATATAAATATTAATATATATATTTATATAGCAATTTTTTAAATGAAGATGCTTTATATGATGACTTAAGAAGGTAATAGTAGTACAGTCCTATTCAGAAAGCAGTGTAACTGTGGATTTGTGTTAGTGGTTTCTCTGTGAAATTAGAGCTTTTCCCTGTGAGTGTATGACCCAGTTTGAAAGCCGTGAAGTATTTTAGCCTCAGCCTTAGTTACTCTTGGAGTGTGAATTAGAGGGCTGAAGCTGTACCTCCTTTTAGGTGTTTGATTTAAAAAACAAAAAACAAAAAACTACTTATGGCGGAAATGTGTTCTCATAGTGTTTAGTCTTACTCCCCAGTACATTTCCTTGATATTTACCTTTTGGTTTCAGGTCAGCCACTGTGTGCATCTGAATACTTTATTCTCTGTTTGTGATGGAGGTGAATGACAAAAACAGTTATGTTAGCATGCACTAATGAGTAATTCACCCTGTAGGTGAGAGTCATGTTTGAATTCAGTCTATTCGCTGACTGAAACACCCCGTGGGCCTGTCTAAAGGGCACGATTGATTAGGGCTGCTCGATTATGGCAAAAATGATAATCACGATTATTTTCACTGAAATTGAGATCTCGATTATTTGACGATATTTATTTAACCCTAACGACCTACTATAGAACCAAGTCCGCCAGAGCTTTTTTTTTTTTTTTTTTACATGTTGTAAGATAAGATAAGATAAGATAAGATAGAACTTTATTAATCCCTCGGGTGGGTTCCTCTGGGAAATTCGACTTCCAAAAAAAGCACAGCAACGACCGAAGTTACAGTTACAGAATTGTTATATATATATATATATACACACACACACACACACACACACACACACACACACACACACACACACATACACACACACATATATAAATACAGAGACAAATATAAATAAAATATACAAAGGGGATAAATAGAATAAATAGGAATAAAAAATAAAAATACAAGTGAATTGCACATTTCAAGTATTGAGTCTATTGCACTGTTGACTATTTACAAAAAGTATTGCACAAGGTATTGTACAGTGAGGTGAAGAGGCACTACAGCTTAGTTGTTCCCCCCTCCTTTGTCCTCCTGTTTCCCCTCCCTCTCCCCTCCAGAGAGGAGTTAAACAGTCTGATGGCGTGTGGGACAAAGGAGTTTTTAAGTCTGTTAGTTCTTGTCTTGGGGAGAAGCAACCTGTCACTGAACAGACTCTTCTGATTGTTTATGGCCGTGTGCAGAGGATGCCCAGCATTGTTCATAATGTCCAGCAGTTTCTTTAATGTCCTTTTCTCTGCCACTGTCACCAGAGTGTCCAGCTTCATGCCGACCACAGAGCTAGCCTTCCTGATCAGTTTCTCCAGCCTGGATGAGTCCCTCTTTGCTGTGCTGCTCCCCCAGCACACCACAGCATAGAAAAGTACTCCAGCAACCACTGACTGGTAAAACATCCTCAGGAGCTTCCTGCAGATGTTAAAAGACCTCAGCCTCCTGAGGAAGTACAGTCGGCTTTGGGCTTTTTTATACAGGTGCTCTGTGTTGCATGACCAGTCCAGTTTATTGTCCACCCACAGCCCGAGGTACTTGTACTTGTTGACCACCTCCACCTCCTCCCCCTCTATCTGAACCGGCAGTGGACCTTCTCTGGACCTCCCGAAGTCCACAACCAGTTCCTTAGTCTTTGACGTGTTGAGTTGCAGGTGGTTTGTGTGACTCCATGCGACAAAGTTCCTCACCAGACTTCTGTACTCCTCTTCCTGATCATCCCAGATACACCCCATGATGGCCGTGTCATCTGCAAACTTCTGAATATGGCATAATTCAGAGTTGTAGCAGAAGTCAGAGGTGTACAGGGTGAAGAGAAGAGGGGACAGCACAGTTCCCTGTGGTGCTCCTGTGCTGCTGACCACTGTGTCAGACGTGATGTCCTTCAGCCTGACGTACTGTGGTCTGTCGGTGAGGTAGTCGGAGATCCAAGCGACCAGGCAGGGGTCCACCTCCATCCTGTTCGGTTTTTCCTGAAGCATACAGGGCCGGATGGTATTAAAGGCACTGGAAAAGTCAAGAAACAGGATCCTGACCGTGCCTTTTCCCCCATCCAGGCGTGAGTGGGCTCTGTGTAGGAGGTACAGGATGGCATCCTCCACTCCGACACCCGCCTTGTATGCAAACTGTAGTGGGTCCTGGGCATGTTGTACCTGTGGTCGGAGGAGGTTGAGGAAGAGCCGCTCTAGAGTCTTCATAAGATGTGACGTCAGTGCCACCGGTCGGAAGTCATTCAGCTCATTGGGCCGGTTCTTTTTGGGGACCGGGACGATGCAGGATGTCTTCCATAGGGCGGGCACTCTCCCCAGTCACAGACTGAGGTTGAAGACTCGTTGTAGCGGCTCCCCAAGTTCAGCAGCACACGCCTTAAGCATCCTAGGACACACCTTGTCTGGGCCTGCTGCCTTTCTGGGGCGAAGCTTCCTCAGTTGCCTCCTGACCTGATCCACTGTGACACTGGGAGATGTTTGGGAGGAGGGGAGGGGGGGAGATGTCTTGCTGCTGAGAGAGGGATTGGAGGAGGGGGGTGTCATGGTGTCAGGAAGGGGGGGAAGCGAGGGAGGCAGGAGAGTGGGGAGAGGACTCTGTAGTGAAGGTGAGGGTGAGGGTGGGGGGGTTGTGGGCTGGTCAAACCTGTTGAAGAAGTTGTTGAGTTCGTTTGCCTTCTCCACAGTCCCCCCCACTGTGCTTTTCTTGGTGTTGTGGCCTGTGATGGTTTTCACACCATTCCAGACCTCCCTCATATTGTTCCTCTCCAACTTCTGCTCCACCTTCCTCCTGTAGGTGTCCTTTGCTTCCCTCAGGCAGCGTTTCACCTCCCGCTGTGCTGCTTTCATCTCCTCCTTCACTTTGCTCCTGAAAGCCTTCTTCTTCATGTTGAGGACAGCTTTGACTTCCTGTGTTACCCACGGTTTGTTATTAGGATAACACCTAATAGTGTAGTGCCATTTGTGGGAGCATTTCAAGTTGCTATACAACTGTTATAGCCCATATTTTAATAATATATATGCATTAAGTCCATAGTAACTACATTAATTGCAAAAAAGTGCAATAAACTACAAAAAAATTAAAAATCGTTTTTGTTTTTGTTTTTTTACATATACTTCTACTTGGAGAAATTTAAGAGATTTATCCCTCAAAACTTTAAATACAAAAAAGTTGCAAAAAATAGTTTACAACAACAGGAAATTTATTTTGAGTGTCTTCATAGTTTTATTTTGGAGATACACCAATTTTTATATACTGCAGGAAAAACAAAAAAACAATCCTATGATGCAAATTTGCAAAGAAAACAGCATGTGCATCAAAATAAACTATTTCCAGCAGTGCAATTCGAGTTCTAAGCATCACAGAAACTATTCAGAAAAGTCAAACATGACTTATAAAAGCACCAGTATAGGCTTTTAAGGCCTACAAGTAAAAAACTACATTTTCTGGGAAAATGACGTCACTTCCGGTTTCAGGCAGGAAATGGCAAACATGCCATAGTTCGCGCTGATGCCTGTTTCACTGTGTTAGGAACAGCTGATCAGATCGGCAAAGCGTGTTTCTGGAATATTATGTTTTTGTTCCTGCAAGCGCTTTTTATGCAATTTTTGCAAAGCTATATGTGGAAGGAAACCGTGACCGAGGACAAGCTGATGGCATAAGATGTAAGTACAACTCCTCCGGTTTAATATGCTAAAAATATTATTGCGCTAGCTTACACGGTTCAGGTTCTACAGGGATTTAAAAATAGTTACACAAAACGGAGCGTGCAGCTCTGACCGGCTTTAAAGGGTTAACAATAACAATGTATTGAATAATGACTTTAAAAAAATAATATAAAATAGTGTGCAACACCACTGAAGGTTTTTTTTACCCCTCTTTTCAACCAAGGCAGTCACTCTCCTCTCCAAATAACTTCTGCTTAGCTTTCCGAGTTTCCCTCGGGTCCTCTTAATCAGCGGTCTCCACCCTTTTTTGCGCCACGGACTGGTTTATGCCCGACAATATTTTCACAGACCGGCCTTTAAGGTGTCGCGGATAAATGAGGGAGGGGCTAATAATCAGCTCAGTCATTTTTAATGATCGTTGAAAGCCCAGATCGTAATTGTGATTAAAATTCGATTAATTGAGCAGCCCTACGATTGATTATGGATTGTCCATGATGGGTCAGCAAATAGGATAGTCCAAATGGGAGTTAGTGAAATCAATGAGCTGCTTAAAGTAGCAGCGCTTGAATGATGTGGAAATGTGCACTGCGTTAGCCAGCCGTTCACACTAATCACACTTTTGTCCCTGAAACTTCTAGCCAATGCAAATATCACTAAATATAATTTTATTTGTATATATCAGGTCAAGCGAATGTGATTTGAGTTAATATGATGAGTTAATATGTAAATTGATCCATCATTTTTCCTAACCACTTACCCAACTAAAGTGGGACCACAAAGAGAGGGTTCCAATACTGATCCGACATCTTTGAGCAAGAGACTGATAATCAGTCCTTTATATTTAAGTCAACATCAAGCTTAAACCGTGTTTTGCTGATTTGTCATCTGTATTATACTGGAACTAAAAAAGTGGGATTGATGCTTCCCTAGACCTAATTTTGGTTTTTAAGTCTGAAGCCTCAGATGGATTTTGAAGAGCGGTGAAAAAAAGAAAAAATTTCAAAAACCTTTCAACACTTTAATGGTCTAAACACAAACTGTCACAAAGAGAGCTGGAGGTGTATTTATTTCTTTTTTCTTATCTTTGGTGTCCTGTAAATTTTGTTTATTCGTTCATGTAGTTTGAATGAGTTGTTTTTGAAAACACTCCAACCCACAACACAAGCACTGTCACATTCAGTGCTTAGAGTTGTCCTCTTTGCCTCTTTGCTCATGAGCTGTATTTGAGACATTTAAGGAATATCTATAAATTGTATCTATAGACTAAGCTATAATCTCTAGAGCATTGTGTGTGTGTATTAATATCTTTGTGGGTACCAGAAATTAGAAGTTTACTATACTAGACAAACAGCCCTTATGGGGACCAAAATCCCAGTTCCCAGTTTGAAGGCATTTTTGATACTCAAAATGCGGTTTTAGTTACAGTTACAGTTAGGGTTACAATTAGGTTAGGGATAGGTTTAGGCAAGGCAAGGAAAGTTTATTTATATAGCACAATTCAACAACAAGGTGATTCAAAGTGCTTCACAGAGACATTAAAAACAAAAACAAATAAAAAGCATGATTTAAAATTGATTAAAAAAACAGTAGATAAAATCAGAACAGTAGATAAAATCAGTAGTTAAAATGTAAGTTTTGAAATTTAAGCTTAAAAGTGTGGATTTGGTGTTTTATTCAAATGCAGCTGAGAACAGGTGAGTCTTCAACCTGGATTTAAATAAACTGAGTGTTTCAGGTGATCTGAGGCTTTCTGGGAGTTTGTTCCAGATATAAGGAGCATAAAAGCTGAATGCAGCTTCTCCGTGTCTGGTTCTGACTGTGGGATCTGATAAAAGACCGGATCCAGATGACCTGAGGGATCTGGGAGGTTCATACTGGGTCAGGAGGTCACTGATGTATTTTGGTCCTAAACCATTCAGAGCTTTATGGACCAGCATCAGAACTTTAAAGTCTATCCTCTGACGGACAGGCAGCCAGTGTAAAGCCCTCAGAGCTGGACTGATGTGGTCCACTTTTTTGGTCTTAGTGAGGACTCGAGCAGCAGAGTTCTGAATGAGCTGCAGCTGTCTGACTGATTTTTTTAGGTAGACCTGTAAAGATGCTGTTACAGTAGTCAAGCCTGCTAAAGATGAATTCATAGACTAGTTTTTCCAGGTCCTGTTGAGACATCAGATCTTTTATCCGTGATATATTCTTGAGGTGATAGTAAGCCGATTTTGTTATTGTCTTAATGTGTTTTTCTACGTTTAGGTCTGCATCCATCACTACACCCAAATTTCTCGCCTGGTTTGTGGTTTTTAGGTGTATAGATTGAAGTGCTCTCGTGACCTGTAATTGTTTTTCTTTGGCACCAAAGACTATTACTTCAGTTTTGTTTTTGTTTAGCTGGAGAAAACTGTGGCACAACCAGTCATTAATTTCCTCAATGCATTTATCAAGAGCCTGTACAGGGCCTCGGTCTCCTGGTGACATTGTGATATATATTTGTGTGTCATCTGCATAGTTATGCTATGATAGTTTATTTTGTTGTTCTTTATAATCTGTGCCAGTTGGAGCATGTAAATGTTAAACAGAAGGGGTCCCAAGATGGAACCTTGGGGAACTCCTCATGCGATACTTGTCTGCTCAGATGTGAAGTTACCTATTGATACAAAGTATTTCCTGTTTTCTAAGTATGTTTTGAACCAGTTTAGTACAGTTCCTGAAAGACCTGCCCAGTTCTCCAGTCGAGTAATATGTTGTGGTCAACTGTATCAAATTCTGCACTGAGATCGAGTAAAACTAAGACTTGCAAAGAAAAGCATCTGGACTTCTTTAAATTACTTGAAGACGTTTCACCTCTCATCCGAGAAGCTTCTTCAGTTCTAAGGTCAAATGGTGGAGAGTCCCAGATATAAACCTAGTGGGAGTATTAAGATGCAGATGGACTGCTGAGTCTTGTCCTGTGGAGGTGGCTCTTCTGTGTTGTGCACGTTTTGATAGCCGCACTCAAAACGTGCGGCTATCCTAAATGGGCGTTCTTAAAGTCTGCATATTAAGGATAAAGGACACTCTTTCGAGGATGCCAATGTTCACATTTTGGACAGAGAGGACAGATGGTTTGAAAGAGGAGTGAAAGAAGCCATCTATGTCCACTGTGAGCGACCATCTTTGAACAGAGGCGGTGGTTTACGACACCAACTCTCTTCCATCTATAATCCAGTTTTGAATTCCCTTCCCAGACGCCTTAACGCCCACTCACATCCTGGGCCATCTGATCTCAGGAATTCGCATGATAAGGTGGGGCCAGATTTCACAATGAACTCACCCGAAACTCTGGCTGATTGGGACCCACACCCAGTTTCACACCTTGGCTCAGGCGATTGGAGGATCATCAGGGGGTCCTTTTGTCCCTCTGTGGGGGGATACTCCCACTAGGTTTATATCTGGGACTCTCCACCATTTGACCTTAGAACTGAAGAAGCTTCTCGGATGAGAGGTGAAACGTCTTCAAGTAACTTAAAGAAGTCCAGACGCTTTTCTTTGCAAGCTCCTTTGACTACAATGACCTGGATGACTGAGAACCTTCACAGACATAAAACTAAGACTGTCATTTTTCCACTGTCTGTATTCAGACATATCTCATTAAACACTTTGGTCAGAGCGGTTTCAGTGCTGTGGTTCTGTCTAAAACCTGCAGTTATTCTGTTGTTACGTCCCCTGGCTAGTCTAGGGGGTTGAAGGGACGAACATAAATGTGGATAGAGAAGGAGGAGCCAAGATGGTAAATTTAAAAGGTTTATTTAATACTGGTGATGGGACGTGGGTTCAGACCGAGGTGTAACGTCAGGGAGAGCCAAGGCCAACATAACAAACAAAACATCCCTGACGTAGAAATAAAAGAAACTTACCTAACTCCAAAGAAACAAAATATACAACCTATAACCATAACCTACCTAACAACACATAAACAGGAGAAAACAGGGTGTCAAAACAAAAGGCAGCTCTCCCCTACAAGCAGTCTGAACATGAAACAATAATGCTCACACAAAATACAAAGGCATGCAAGCCTGCACCAGTATGGCAACCAAAATGGCCGGAGGGGCCCAGAAGCACAGCTCCACAGGCCTTAAATAGTGCTCTGCTGATTACCAATCAGCCGGACTCTGCACAGCATCCAATCAGGACAGAGGAGGTGGAGCCTGGACAAAACAAAGGGTTAATAGGGAGAAGAGACATCCTCCTGGGGGATGTAACACCCCCACCCAGAAAAACAAACGTATAAGTTTGTTAACCTTACACCATCACATTCTTGAGAGGGCATCGGCCACAATATTTTCACATCCTCTTTTATGCTTTATTTCAATGTTGTAGTTTTGTGAAATTAAAGCCCACCTCATCAATCGTTGATTGTTGTTATACATACGAGAGAGGAACACGAGAGGATTGTGATCAGTGAAGACCTCCACAGGTTGGGAAGTAGATCCCACATACACGTCAAAATGCTGAAGAGCCAGAAGCATGGCCAGAGTCTCCTTTTCAATTGTCGAGTACCGCCTTTGATGAGTATCGAACTTCTTGCCAAAGAAGCAGACAGGATGACTCACTCCTTGTCCATCATCCTGAAGAAGAACAGCTCCAGCCCCCACCTCACTGGCATCCACTTCAAGCTTGAAAGGTTTAGAAAAGTCTGGAGCGACAAGAACAGGTGAACTCGACAGAAGACCTTTTGCACATTCAAAAGCATGTTGACACTCAGGACTCCAAATGAATGGTACCTTCGGGCTGCACAGGTTTGTCAGTGGTGTTACGACTTCAGAAAAATTCCTACAGAAACACCTGTAGTAACCAACCATCCCCAGAAATCTGCGCAGCTCACGGCGTGTTGTTGGCACAGGAAAGTTGAGGATGGCATTAACCTTTGCACTGATTGGGCGAACCTTGCCCTGCCCAACTTCCTTTCCAAGGTAGGTCACTGTAGCCTTACCAAACTCGCATTTAGCCAAGTTGAGGGTCAAGGAAGCATCAGCTAAACGCTTGAACACAGTGGTTAAGGTGTCAACATGCTCTGACCAGCTGGAAGAATAGATGACCACATCATCAAGGTAAACATTACAGTTTGCCACACCAGATAATACAGTTGACATTAACCTCTGAAAGGTAGCAGGAGCATTTCTCATTCCAAATGCCATGACTGTATATTGTAAAAAGTGATCAGGTGTTACGAAAGCTGAGATTTCTGATGCTCTTTCTGTCAGAGGTACTTGCCAATAACCTTTAAGAAGGTCAAGCTTACTCACATAAGCAGCAGATCCGACGCTGTCAATACAGTCCTCAACCCGGGGCAGTGGGAAGGAATCAGGCACTGTTACTGCATTTACCTTGCGGAAATCTGTGCAAAAGCGAGGTGTTCCATCTGATTTTGGCGTAACCAGGCACGGAGAACTCCATGGACTATAGCTTGGGATAGCCAATCCATGCTTCAGAAGGTAGTCTACTTCTGTGTTCATCATTTCCCTTTTTGCCATATTCACACGGTAAGCATGCTGCTTAATAGGCACGGCATTCCCAACATCAATGTCGTGCTCTATTACAGTAGTACGGGAAGGCATGTCCCCAAAGAGTGTTAAATGAATGGTGACGAGCCTTTCAATGTCCAACTGTTGCTCACGGGTCAAGTGAGACAGATATATAGACAACTGGGACAGTACCTCAGAATTAAGCATTCTGGCATTCTGGTAGCTGGCATCACAAAGTTTGAGCCCGTCTTCATCTAAACTTGACCTCAATCCTGAGGAAGAGTTCAACAAGAGAGGTTCTGGAGATGAGATTGGCTTGGACGGAGATGCCACAGACTTATCTGCAGGACCACAGAGAGAGTCAGCTCTAGAATGAAAAGATTTGAGCATATTGAGATGGCACAAGCGTGTTTTACGCTTCCTGTCTGGGGTTTTAATCACATAGTCAGTGTCATTTACTTTCTTATCCACCTGGTATGGTCCACAGAAGCGGGCAGACAATGCAGAGCTAGCAGTTGGTAGAAGAACCAAAACCTTGTCACCTGGATTGAAAGATCGAGGAACGGCTTTCTTATCATACCAACTCTTCATCTTCCCCTGAGCAGAGGAGAGGGCTTCTGCAGCTGCCAACCTGGCCTTATGGAGGCGCTCTCTGAACTGTGAAACATAATCCAGAACATTAGTTTTCACAACATGGTCTGTTGACAAGAACTGTTCTTTCAACAACTTCAAAGGTCCCCGGACAGAATGACCAAACACTAGTTCATTTGGGCTAAACCCAAGGGACTCTTGCTTAGCTTCGCGCATGGCAAACACCATCAGGGGTACTCCCTCATCCCACTCTTTTGCAGTATCCAAGCAGTATTTCTGCAATGTTGCCTTGAGTGTCTGATGCCAGCGCTCCAATGCTCCTTGAGACTCAGGATGGTATGCACTTGACACAACATGCTTAATCCCCAGAGTCTGCATGACCTGCTTGAAAAGTTTAGACAGAAAGTTAGTTCCTTGGTCTGTCTGGACTACTTTTGGTAAACCAAAAGTAGTGAAGAACTTTGTCAAAACTTTAATCACCAAAGGTGCAGTTATTCTTCTGAGTGGGACAGCTTCTGGAAAACGAGTCGAAGTACACATTGCAGTCAGTAAAAACTGATTACCATTCTTTGTCTTGGGCAATGGACCAACACAGTCCACAATGACACGTTCAAAAGGTTCACCAAGTACTGGTATAGGATGAAGAGGAGCTATAGGAACTGTCTGGTTTGGCTTTCCTGCAATCTGACATGTTTTACAAGTGCGGCAAAACTCAACTATATCAGCCTTCAATCCTGGCCAAAAGAAATGGTTGAGTATCTTGTTGTACGTTTTTGTAACTCCCAAATGACCAGACAGAGGGTGCTCATGTGCAAGGGAGACTACGTAGTGACGATACTCAAGAGGCACAACAATCTGATAAGTAGTGCTCCAGTCACAGTCATCAGAACAGCTTTCCTCTACGTCTGCTGTTAGACTTGGGTGGGCAGTCCACTTGCGCATCAAGACCCCATCTTCCAAGAAATAAGAAGCCTTTATATTTCCTGTTTCAGAAAGAGAAGTAAAGCATTTAGTCAATGAGGGATCAGACTTCTGAGCAGCAACAAGGCTTTCACGTGTGACTGGCAAGTCTAACTGTGGAAGATGTAGATCCTTCCACTTCTCAGTAGTATCCTTTGAACCACTTTTAAGATCAATCAGGGTTTGCAAATCATCTGTAGCCAGAGCCTGAGCCAACGAAGAGTCTGACAAATCAATTTCTGCAGCTTTACGTCTTGCTTGAGCCCTGGTGAGAACACAAGCAGGAAAAACAGATGGGAAACATGTTGCTAGGTCGTTGCTCTTCAAGTTTGATTCTGGATCATTTATTACTTCGGGAACAGGTTGCACTTTTCCACCAGCAATATCATTTCCCAAAATGAACTGCACCCCTTTTATGGGAAGTGAGGGGCGTACTGCCACAGAGAAGATGCCATTAACCAACTTTGACTTGATGTGTACATAATGCAAAGGAGCTTCGACATAGCCCATTTCAACTCCTTGAATCAGAATACTACCATGACAAGAGGAATGGTCACTCAGGGGTAATACATCAGATAAAATCACAGATCTTGACCCTCCCGTATCTCTGAGTATTCGAATGGGTTTTTCATCCTCAGGCTTCCCAGTCAATGACACAGTGCCATCTAAGAGGAAGGGTTTGAAGCAGGGATCAACTCCTTCACTTTGGTCCCTTCTCTCAGCACGGATGGTTTTAATTAAGCCTACTCCTTTTGGTGACTGGTTCTTGCGCTTCAAAGCGGGACATTCAACAACAACATGACCAAGTTTATGACAATAGAAACATTCCCTTTCAGTCCTTGGAGCAAAAGTCTGTCGTGGGCTTGAAGGATCCTTTCGTGGGGGAGGTTCTCTGGTGGTAACTTCACGTTTCTGCACAAAAACAGTTTTATGAGTCAGCACAAATTCATCAGCTATCACAGCTGCTTCTTTCAAAGTGGAAACCTTCTGTTCATTAAGGTGTACAACAATGCGTTCTGGCAGGCCATTCTTGAACTCTTCCAGCAGTATCAGTTCACGTAAGGAGTTGTAGTCAGGAACTTTACTTGCTGTTATCCATCTATCAAAAAGAGTAGCTTTTTCACGAGCAAACTCTACAAAAGTCTGATTTGCTGTTCTTTTGTGATTGCGAAAGCGTTGCCTATACGCTTCGGGAACAAGTTCATAAGCAGCAAGGATAGCAGACTTCACTACATCATATTTCAAACTTTCTTCCAAAGACAAAGCAGAACAGACTTCTTGTGCTTTGCCTACCAATTTGCACTGAAGAAGCAATGGCCAAACTTCTCTCGGCCAGTGCAATGAGGCAGCCACACGTTCAAACACATTGAAATATGTATCAACTTCTGATTCACGAAATGGAGGTACCAACACAATGTTTTTACTCACATTGAAACCACCTGGGTTTACAGGGGAGGAGGTTGTTTCACCAACAGATGAATTTGCAGAACTAGGTTGAGTAGTAGTACTTCTTGAAGTCTGTGCCTGTAACTCCAACTGACGCAGTCTGACCTCCCTTTCAATCTGCAACTCCAGCTCCAACTTTTTCAGCTTTAACACCTTTTCTGTCTCTGCTTCCAACCTGCGAAGTTCCAACTCTGCCTGACGAGCTTGGGCTTTATCCTGAGCCTCAAATTGTAATTTAGCCAAACGTACCTTGAGTAATACTTCTTGTCTTGAACGAGGAGAAGATGGAGTAGCAAAAGAAGGTGAGCCATTAGTGCTTAAATTTTCCACCATTTGTTGCTCCACAGCAGCAGGGTTTTGCCCTTGGTCCTTTAACACAGCAGGCTTCAGTCCTTCATTAGGGGTCCTGTCAAGAGGAACTGGCAAACGAGGTGATTTAGAAACAGGAAGCAGGCCTTCTTCCACAAGTTTGTTTGAAACAGCAGTTTTCAAGTCCTCTTTCACCATTTGCCTTGATACATTTAACTCAAAGTGTGCTGCTATAGCAAACAAATCACGTTTTCTACACGCATTTAGCTCCTCCCAAGAAGGATTACTCAAAAATGCACTCAAAGCAAAAACACCAGTTGCCATACTAACTACCTCTGCCAAATACACCAGCAGAAACAAACAACTCCAAACCTTCACCATCCACAAATGGATTAACCAGGACTTTTATCCCGGACGAGCCCCCAATTTATGTTACGTCCCCTGGCTAGTCTAGGGGGTTGAAGGGACGAACATAAATGTGGATAGAGAAGGAGGAGCCAAGATGGTAAATTTAAAAGGTTTATTTAATACTGGTGATGGGACGTGGGTTCAGACCGAGGTGTAACGTCAGGGAGAGCCAAGGCCAACATAACAAACAAAACATCCCTGACGTAGAAATAAAAGAAACTTACCTAACTCCAAAGAAACAAAATATACAACCCATAACCATAACCTACCTAACAACACATAAACAGGAGAAAACAGGGTGTCAAAACAAAAGGCAGCTCTCCCCTACAAGCAGTCTGAACATGAAACAATAATGCTCACACAAAATACAAAGGCATGCAAGCCTGCACCAGTATGGCAACCAAAATGGCCGGAGGGGCCCAGAAGCACAGCTCCACAGGCCTTAAATAGTGCTCTGCTGATTACCAATCAGCCGGACTCTGCACAGCATCCAATCAGGACAGAGGAGGTGGAGCCTGGACAAAACAAAGGGTTAATAGGGAGAAGAGACATCCTCCTGGGGGATGTAACACCCCCACCCAGAAAAACAAACGTATAAGTTTGTTTAAGAAGTAATTGAGCTGTTGAGAAACTGCTTTTTCAATGATCTTACTTAAAAATGGGAGATTTGAGATCGGCCTGTAGTTGTTCATTTGCGTCTTGTCAAGATTGTCCTTTTTCAGTATAGGTTTAATTACAGCAGTTTTTAGTGGTTCTGGAAACACACCTGACATTAAAGAAAGGTTGACGATCAGTAACAGGTCTGACTCCAAAGTCTTTGAGACCTTTTTGAAAAAACTTGTTGGCAGGACATCTAAACAGCAAGAGGAGGAGTTCAGTTGACCTAAGATGTCCTCCAGGTCTTTGGTGTTAATAGGGTGAAACTGTTTGATGGTGTTTAAACAGTTTTTCGGTGTCAACTGTAGAAAATAAGACCCGAGCATTATGACTGTTTTTGGTGATGATGTCAGAGAAATAGGACCTCCTTGCACTCCTCAGTTGTAAATTATAGTTGTGAAGTTTCTCTTTATAGATGTCATAATGAACCTGGAGATTTGTTTTTCTCCATCTGCGCTCGGCTTTCCTACAGTCTCCTTTTTTATTTTTCACCAGTGTGGAGTTTCTCCATGGAGATTTTTTCCTTCCAGAGATAACCTTCACTTTAATGGGAGCTATTGTGTCCATAACATTTAACATTTTAGCATTGAAGCTATTGACGAGCTCATTGACTGAACCTCTGGACAGGTCAGGTGTTAATGGGTTTAGGTATGGAATGATGTGGAAATGTTTAAGGTTAGGCATTCATTTTTGATGGTTAGGGTAATCAGCTAGGGAAAGCATGATGTAAATGAGATGTCCCCACAAGGATATAAATACATGTGAAGTGATGTGAAGACGTCCAGTACAAACTAGAGAAGAATGAAAGATTAGTTTTGTATCTTTTTACATTCGAGAAATCTGTATCAAGTGTGTCTGTGTGTGTGTGTGTGAGTGGAACTTGTTAAAATGTTTGTAATTCTCTGAAACAGAAAATGGGACAAACTGTGACTGCAAGTGTCAAAACAAACATTTTTGAAATTCTACAAGCTGTAGGTGCAGATATGTGAAAAGGACTTGTTAAACACCACCGTGCAGTCTGCAGTGAACTAAAGGAATGTTTTAAAGAAGAGTGGGGTTAAATTCGTCCATGTTGTAAAGGATGGGTCTGCTGTTCAATCATGTGCAAGTAGTCCTGTGACAACATTCTTTTTCACATGACCATATAAATATTAATATATATATTTATATAGCAATTTTTTAAATGAAGATGCTTTATATGATGACTTAAGAAGGTAATAGTAGTACAGTCCTATTCAGAAAGCAGTGTAACTGTGGATTTGTGTTAGTGGTTTCTCTGTGAAATTAGAGCTTTTCCCTGTGAGTGTATGACCCAGTTTGAAAGCCGTGAGGTATTTTAGCCTCAGCCTTAGTTACTCTTGGAGTGTGAATTAGAGGGCTGAAGCTGTACCTCCTTTTAGGTGTTTGATTTAAAAAACAAAAAACTACTTATGGCGGAAATGTGTTCTCATAGTGTTTAGTCTTACTCCCCAGTACATTTCCTTGATATTTACCTTTTGGTTTCAGGTCAGCCACTGTGTGCATCTGAATACTTTATTCTCTGTTTGTGATGGAGGTGAATGACAAAAACAGTTATGTTAGCATGCACTAATGAGTAATTCACCCTGTAGGTGAGAGTCATGTTTGAATTCAGTCTATTCGCTGACTGAAACACCCCGTGGGCCTGTCTAAAGGGCACGATAATGTAATTACCCATCATCCCTTGTCTTTTTTGGGGGCAATTCAAGATTATTTAAGGTGTGTGAGGACAGGCGACACTTTGTTCTTGTCTACCATTTTACTTTTATTCCTCCGGCTCCTTTTTGCTGTTTTCTTGAAGATGCAAAAGTTAACATTTTTTTCTGTCACGACAGCTCTTATTTCTTGATTTTGTGCTTTTCGCCACTTGTTACATCGTTATCAGATGAGCATATGTGATGCACAAACCTGACATCAAACATTAATCAGACCTTTCCACTGTGTGTTCCAGCTGTTACGAGAACTGAAACACCCAAATGTGATCGCCCTCCAGAAAGTGTTCCTGTCCCACAGTGACAGAAAGGTCTGGCTCCTCTTTGACTACGCCGAACACGACTTGTGGGTGAGTCTCTGCGCCATTACTTCTAGCAAGAACTGTTCATATGATTAATGAATGACAGAAAACCTCGTGCTACAGAAACGGTTACCTAATGATGTTTACATTAAGATTCAGCACTGTGCCCTAAACCGTTAATATTGTGTATAAACAGCAGCCGCAGTGTCTCTGGATTGTTACAAATGTTTTATTTGTTCACTCATATTTTTGGTGCTCTGGGGAAAGTATGAAAAGGAGACAACTGGAGGTGGTTTTGTAGATATTGTGTTTATTCCATCTGATGAGGCATGCATAAGTGAGGCAAACCCTTTCTTTGCTTCACAGCACATCATCAAGTTCCACCGCGCCTCCAAGGCCAATAAGAAGCCTATGCAGCTGCCCCGAGGGATGGTGAAGTCTCTCTTGTATCAGATCCTGGATGGGATCCATTACCTCCATGCCAACTGGGTGCTCCACAGGGATCTGGTGAGTGGCTATATTAGCTTCAGTGCTCTCATTTCCCTTTACAGACACTTACCCACTCCATACATATGTTTCCAAAGGCATTGTGATTAACCAAGGTTATTAAAATTGAGAAACTGAAAGGAAACGCTAGGTATGAAGTTAAATATAATAACATACTTCCTTCTTTTATCTGAAACAACAAAGAACCCCACCACCACCACGTATTTTTATAAATAAAAAAACAAACTCAAACTGCTCAAACTACTAAAGCTAAGCAGTTTGAAAAGCTAAAAATCCACTGATACTGGAAGTAAAACCTTCCTGCAACAGGTGTTAGATAACAATTAGGAAATGAAAATAAAATAGTGTGACTATCTTACTGTTAGGAATGAAAATTTAGGGAGAAAATATCTGAACCTCTTATCTGAAGGCTGTCCACTCTACTATATCTACTTCTCACAGAACTCGTTCCCACGGAACGATTCCACCGAGCAGAGCTGTGTTATTTCACTGCCTTTCGTTGTTATGTCTTCGTGTGATGTGTTATGATGATTTTATTTGTTGGAAGAAGCACAATGACCTGAACTCTGAGTGCTTTCTGACTCCCGTCTACCCTTTAACCTGGTTCCAACACACACGTGGTTCCTGTGAGACTCTGTTCTCCTCGCTTTTCCCACAGGGCTTTGGTTGAAGGGAGGTCGCTGTGTATATTACCTGATTTCTGACAGTCTGTTTGGAGATACAATTTTGTTATGCTAGTACCACCGAAAAGAACCAGTCAACGTGGCTCCAGGCACCTTCTGAGAAAACAGATCTGTCACATGTTAAAGAAAGAAAAAGCAGAACTGGAACAATTTCCAACATATGACTCAGCACTGCAAACTCCCACAGCCCATCTGTAAGTGCATCTCCCCTGCCTCTCTCTGCCTCCCTGCATCTGTCACTCACCACTGAGGACCATGTGCACTTTTGCTTGTGGATGAAAAAGTATAATTAACCAAACAGCAGATTATGTGGTGAAACTTTGATTTGATTACTGCCATTGCTGCTTTGACGTCAGATGGGCTGCACTGAGTCCTTTTTCCAGATAATGCTCTGGTAAGACTGGCTCACTGAGATTACACTGTTTAAGCGAAAGTTAGCTAAGCTTTTGGCTTTAGATAAATCAGGTTCAGAAGTCAAAGGGCAGAGCTCCCAAACAGTTCAAGCATCTGTCTATGGGTTCCGTTTTCTTTATGTCCGGTTGTCAACTCTTACGTAATCCCAAACGATCCTTTGTAGTCATGTGGTGTCTTGACAGCACATTATGCAAACCTGAACGGATCAAGTAGGTATTTCAGTCTGTTGGTGATCCACAAGGTATCTATAAAAGTTTCTACAGTTTGGATGCTGTAAATGCGTCAGTGACGAGACCATAAATGTTTGTGTTCTCAGCCAGTCATGTTATGGCTCCTCACATGTGTTTGTACTGTGGACAGGCCACTGACGTATTCATGTGCACCTATGATGAGAAGGTCCCAGCATGTAAGCTGTAAACTGTCCACTGCAGCAGCTGTTTGTTGTCCTCATTCATGCTTTTTTCTCCTTTGATGTTTCTTTTTGTTCGGGCCAACCTTTTTACCAGTCAGGATTAAATCTATGAATAGTGTCTTTGCTGAGGGTTATAGCTATCCATAGCCTCTGCTCTAGTTGACTTCATCATCTGTTTGCTTAGTCCGGCATTAATCCTGCACACCCTCACTTCACTCAACAGAAACATGCCATATTTGCTGTTATGTTGTATACAGTGGCCTTTGCCTCAGTTGTCAGATAAATCACACCTTAAAAACAAGACCCTGGGGTAAAAAAAAAAGAAAGAAAAGAAAACAACAACAAACAACTCCAAAAAAATTCAGGATTCTTTGTGTGAATCCTATGAAACAGACCATTTAGATAAAATACAAAACACGGTAGTATTAAATTCCTCCTTACAAGGAGGGATGGGAATTGATAGGAATTTAGCAATTCCGATTCCATTGTCAATATCACTTATCAATCCTCATTGGCTCCACTTTGCGAGTTGCCCCCATCTCTAAGCAGCATATCAGTGACGTTACACTCATGCAAATCATTACATGCTTCGTGGATGTTGGAGGTATTTCTCTTCCCTCTCTTTAACAATATAAACCTACAGGCTACAGCCCCACACACCAACACCTCATCTACCTATATAAGTAGACTCATGATCTTTTTTCTTAGAATTTAGGTATGAAAACAAAGCCGACAGCACAGAGCAAAGATGAAAACCAGCACTTTAAAGCGATCACCAGAGTGATTCTATTTTAGAAACATGAACAGGTAGAAATGGAGGCTACAGGCTTCAGTTTGTTACCCTTTGAAGTTCAGCAGTGGCTGATTTCGCCACAAATGACAGCTCACTTTATCGCAGTGCTGGGCTGGGGTCAGCATTTACTCAGCTTTAACACCACTCTGGGCTCTTGGCTAACTTAGTGTTAGCATGCTGTCTGTGCAGGTGTAAGGTGTTAGCAGTTGTTTCTGTCCTGGAGCAGTCTCCACTTTGCCATCGCGCTCTCATTCTATAGTGTAATAAAAATAAAAGTAATGTAAACTGTGCCACTTTTTCCCTGCTGGAGACACAGCTGATTGTAGTGACAGTCTAAGAACCGATAACCTTATAATTCCTTTTACTGAGATGATAATTATTATTCTGTTACTGATAAATTAAAACACTGCAGTGAAAAAGTAGCTGGAAGTGCACAGGAAGAATCGACACTGCTGAACAGGACAATCACAATAGCTGCGGGCTGCGTCGACCTAATGTTGTGCTACAACCTGATGAGGGTGCACATCAGCTTACGTTGTAGATTATGGCGTAGACTTACTGCTGAAGCATAAATCAGGTGTTAGAACAGCAAACTACAATTGTTTTCGTTATTTGTTCCCTTGATTAGGCCTGCAGCAAGAAATAAAACAAGGTGAAACAACCAGTTAGAGCTGCCGAGTATACGCTGTGCTGTAGTGTGTGTGAACTAGCAACCCTCCATCAAATCATGCACTCACAGTGTGCCAGCATGGCTTTAGTAGTCTCTGTTGCTCACAGCAGTTGCCATAGTAGGAAAAACACAAGTGTTAGTAGTAACATTAATGTTGACTCTGTGAGCCTGAAACATGTCTTCAGTAAAAGACAGGCTCTTAAAATAACGTGTCAGGATGTTTCGTACAGACTTTTATTTTGTAGCACTTTGTAAATTTGTGGAAACCTTAAGCACCAAAGTTCATAATATACACAATATGAATTCTCTTACAGTAGCTGTGTGGATGTTTTGGCTCTCTTAAGGTCACACCAGTCTTATCTACACACCAACATTTCCGGCCCCTCGATTATTTTCGCTGCAGCCGTTATTTTGCTGTCTCTCTGCCAGGGCTTCCTGCCATTGTTGCCACATAACCTCACTCGTAAATTTCATTCTTGTCTCTTGTCATCGGTGAGATTAGCGTCTTTTGTGCAGGTGCCTGGCTCTGTGTCGGGTCTCTGCGCGGGCATGAGAAATAACAACTGAAATTAGAGAGACTGCTCGTAGCAAACATGATGCTACGTTATGGAAAAATCTACCCAAGGCCTCTTACTGCTGTCTAAGTAGATGTGAAAGTCTTCCCATGAGCTGTATTGTGAATACATGCGAGGGGAGGAGCAGACATGTATTGTGCCACACAGGGAACGGTTTTCCTGCCCACTGTATCTTTAACAGCTGCAATAGTTCTGCTGTTGCATAAGCATGTCTTTGTGCTTGAGTGTAGCATGCTCTGACTCTCTGGAAAGCATCCATGTACTGTGCATTGCACTGTCACAAAGCCCATCCCCCATTTACTCTTGCAGTTACTCCTCTGTCGTCGTCCACCCCCCCCCCCCCAATCAGAGGTGCTTGCCGTCTTATGTAAGATGATGTCAAGCCCACCGCTCTGCACAGATAGCTGATTCAAGAACCTGACTCTGCAAGCCAAAGCAAAAGGCATGCATTTCCATGGACTGTACCAATAATCACTTAAGAGAGGGGTGGTGTGTGTTAGGGTATTACTGAAGGTCATCTGTTATAGTAACCAGCAGTGCTATACTACATGCATATTACTGGGTGGGTGGCTGTAAGAAACTCATCATGCAAGGCGTGGAATTCTACACAACCACATTTTTTTTTCAGTGTCTAAAGTGGGAAAGTGAACCGTGTGTGCTTGCACTGAGAAGTTTGCTTTAGTTTTCATTCAGTTTTGCATAGATGAGTTGAATTCTAATCTGGTGTCTCATTCAGATTATAATTGTTAATATTAACCTATTTACTTCTATTATTACCAAGAGGTATTTAATCCAGTGACACGAGTAAAACAATGTAATCTGTACTCAGCATCTGTGTTTTGCACTAAAACTAACTTATTTCTGCAGTTTATGTGTCATATATAAACTCTTTAATAATGGAAAGATATTGTTGTTTTACCTTTTTAAGATTTTAAGAAGTGTCCAAAAGCAAGAGAGTTTGACTAGAGCCAGATCTGAATTTTCAAAATATCTGGGCTGCTAGTAGCATGCAATTAGCTCTGCTGTATTGAAATATGATGGAAATGATCCAAACATAAGATAATTTCTGATCATATTTCTTTAAAACAGGAGCTTCATGACTGTCTGATTGGTGATTCCTATTGGTAGGACTTATTCGTTGAATGCACACTGATTAAACAAATGTCTGCTGCAGGTCAGATGCACTTTATGCTTAAGAACTCTACACCAATTATTTCCTTTTCTGTGTTCTGGTCTCTGTGGTTTCCAGTAGTTCTTAGTTGTTTTTACCCCCTTTTTCTAATCTTGTACATCCTCAACTCCTGTCCTCACATCTTAGTCCCAATCTCAGTGGAGGAGGAAAGGATAAGACATAAGGGGAAAGGAATTGTGGCAACAGGGATTTAACAAAAACTTAAAGCAATGTTGGTTAAATATGACATTTGGTACAGCCGGACCATGAAGTGTTCTGTTCGTAGCCCAGTTTCAGCTGTGTTTTCTTATTTCAGTTTTAACATTACTCCTGGAATTTTTTTTATACTGAAGGCCTCTTTTAATCAAAATCCCAGAAACATCCTCGTCGGATCATCTGGTTTCCCTTCACGTTGCGTTGTTACTGGACTGGGGTTAATAAAGCTCACTTTCAAGGGTCAAGTTCTTTTTTTAAAATTAGATGACCTGAATGTTTTCCTGGACAGGCGTGCATTTCCTCTTATCTCAGTGGTCTAGATGTAAATGATAACATGAGTCAGGCTTGAATTCTCCAAGTTCAGCCTTAATGCCTTATCACCAAACAAATTTCCTCATATTTTCATGACAGATTTAATCGCTGCCTTGCTTCAGCAGTCTGCGTGTTATTAATTCACTCTGTTTACAGGTGATTTGTCAGCTTGAGTAATATCTCATTGTAGCAGCATTGGTATTAATACAGTGCTTTTTTCCCTCCCCCTTGTATTTTGCGTCACCCTACAACTATTCGAAACGGTTGCCTGGTGCTCCCTAACCCTGGTTGTGACAGAGGTCCCTTCTGGCTAAATGAGACTTCTTCCTCCCCGCTGTTGCCAAGCACTGCTCCTAGGGGTTGAGTACTCTCACTCCACACACTGTAAACAAACAGCAGCTACTTGAGGAAAAGCAGAACGAGAGTTGAACCAACCAACTGGCTGCGTGAAAGGATGAAGCATGCTTTAATACTACTGCATACTGCACTAATAGCTCAAAGGGGCTTCATTATCTGGACAGTTGGTCGTTGATGAGTCCTGTAGGCTGTCACCTTTCGCTTCAGCTTGTTTATCAGCTTGCCCACTCTGTTACGTAAGTGTGTAAGTTTGGCTCCTGAAGTGGCCTACTTTTTGATACAAAGATGTAAATGATTTTGTAAAAGAGGGCCACGTCCCTAAGGACTGGGTTTACAGATCCTCTGTGGGGCGGAGAGTGTTTATTTTCCCCTGGCTCCCGATCCATTTATGAAACTGTCCAAATGGAACTGATTAATTTCACTGGCTGCATTTGAAGGGAAATCTTAATATGGGGGGTGTGAAAAGGAATTTGGTGCATGCTTCACTAACTTTGGTGCATATTTCAATCAATTTATTACATCTCCTTATATCACTGTGGTCTGCTGCTCTTTGAAACAGTCCCTCTTGCACTCATGTTTCTACTTTTCAGCTTTTCCTTCCATTAGACACGTGAACTTATTTACATCAAACTTCATTTTTGCATGCTCATTTTGCATTTTGAAGGCACTGGCACTCACTCAGGTCTTTTACAGAACATTCAAGAGGTAAAAAAAAGAAAAAAGAGTACGTTCAGGCTAGGCATATTAATTCACTTAGGTCTGTTTAGAATTTGAAAGAGGGGCTGAACTCCTCGGGCCTTTGAAGAGACGCTTGTCTTTGTGTTTGCCGATCGTGGGGGTGTCATGTTGTGGGCATGAATAGCAGATCTCATTATTAGTGCTGTTTCTATGGCAACAAAATACGTTTGCCAGTCAGATCTGAGTCTGCCAAGCCAGAGGGTTCACATTCACTCAAACACCCAGGGAGACAGTTTGACAACAAGCATTACTGCATCCTACTGCACGACAAGGTAAACTTCAAAAACAGGGGCCCACTGATGTTATTTGCCCTCTGAAAAAACGTACAGAGGTTTTCCGATGCATTTTATATCCTCTGGTAATTCAGAGACTTAAAACCACTGTGCTTACAACTGCAAATTATATGCAAGAAGTTGAGTTAGCGAATGGTCTGAAGAGCAGTGAGAAAAATACATCGGCCTTCATGTGTTGCGTCCTAGATGCTGTGCCGCGAGCCCTGTGGCAAAAGCCTGAACCAACACTTCTTCATGCTCCACATTCCTTTCTGAAGAGGAAAACACAGATAACAGCATTCAAAGCTGTTTTAATTACTCATTTTAGCAATGCATCCTGTGACTCTGAAGGGTTTTGTATGCATTGGTGGCCATTCAGCTTTAGGGGCCTCCTAATTTCACTCTGATCCATCTAATTTTCAGCTGGGGGAGTAAGCAACCGCCGTCAGCCAACAGGCTCAGAAAAATCCAGTGAACACTATAAAATTAACAATTTGTTAATTAAATGTCAACGTTGAGCGTCTAGTTTGCTGTGCTGCAGTAACTACTGTTATATTTACTAAGTGAAAATGTAATAGGTTAATATTTCCCTATTTCCCATCCCAGCTATATACTGTTTACACAGTGGACCAGTTTCACATGTTGACGTCTGAATGTGTGTGAGCCAACAGCCTCCTAATTTTCTGTTTGGGAGATGCTTGGCACTGTGTGACATCATAGAGGGGATATCCCTAATATGATCAACAGTGGCACATGGCACTTGTTGCCTCCCACAGAAGGCCCACTTGCCAACAAGTGAGTAAGTTGCTTAAAGTGAGTGTAGCCTTAAAGAAAGTTAGGCTAGATCAGCTTATTTCAAGCAGAGAATGAACTGAAGGACTGCACCAAGGCCCAGTATAAGATAACTAGAGATTATTCCGAGAAGTGAATCATGCAAAGCTACTCTAGTAGCCTTTAGTAATAACATCTTTACAAAAATACTTTTTTCCCACTTTTGCCCAAGTGCTTTCTCTGGGCTCTCTCTGTATCATTGTAGGGTCTTTACCTTACAATATAAGGTGCCTTGTGGTGACTGTTGTTGGGATTTGGCGCCAGATATATATATAAAACTGAATGGAATACTCTCTGTGCTGCCCTATCAACAAAGGCAAAAATAAATCTAAAAAAGGAAGTCAGTGTTCTTGTTCAGTTTGCACTATTTCAACACTTGAAAGTGGTCAGGAGAAGGACTAATCAGTTTTGGATCAAACGACTATATCTGTGAAAAACTTCACGTCACGTGTTTTAGTTCTCCTCACCTGTTCATTGTATTTTAATTTAATTTGTTTATGATTTGTTCTTTGTGAGTGACTCACAGTTCTAAAATTTAGCATTTGTGGTTAAACGGTGGTTAAACATCATCTAAATGAATGCTTCTGAACTACCTAACATCGTTGGTCTAGGATGTTTTTTAAGGCTTGGACCTAAAAACAAAAAAGAACTCAACCTGTTCTCCTGTTATTGTGAAATGTACTCAGCCTAACAACTAATATAGGATTTTAAATACCAATATCAATTGGGTGATTTGAAAAGCCACAGCATGTGCTGGGCTATGGCTTGTGTCCACATAAGTGGCGGCAGTCAGCTTGGTTGGCTAACAAAGCTTTTACTTCTTGGAACTTGTGTGGTTCCAGTTTCTCTCTGGAAACCAGATGAACACACCCAGCTGCTTGAGCGTGTTTGACTCCATTCCTGGGTGTATGATCACTTGGCTTAAGTGCACTCCCGGAAAATGGCTCACTGACATAGTCATGTGGTTGTGTGCTTCATTACAAAAACAGGACAGTCAATAACCACTCAACATGTTTCTGCAAAGGGAACCACTGATACTGTAATACCACGGGTATTCTGAACGTATTATCAGTCCAACTGTGTGTTAGAACCATTTACATTTATTGTACTTCCAAGTTAAAAACAGAGTGATTTTTAGTATACGCAACAGCTCGTAATGTTCTGTCTCTTTCTCCCACAGAAACCAGCTAACATCCTGGTGATGGGGGAAGGCCCCGAACGAGGAAGAGTTAAAATTGGTAAAGTAGATTTAAAAAAACATCATTTAAACTGCTTGACTGATTTGAAACTTACACAACCTTTAGGTACTTGTGTCAGCACGAAAGTGGATCAATTAGGTTATTGACGTGTTTGATTGTCTGATAGCTACAACGTTTAACCTTGTCCAGAGAGGCTGACAGGAAGCTCAGATCAGTCCTGTTGCATAAGCCAGCTGGCCAGGGGAGTGTTGAAGGGTAATGCTGCATTGCTGGCATCTATTTTTAAACCCCGTACTCCCAGTAATAGCATAGAGTGTTGTTCCAGTGCAGCCAGAGTCTTTGCAACTGGTGCTGGTAAAAGTTTTACTTGAATGAACGCCACAAGGCTGCTGTGGTTTAATAAATATGTTTAATATCTTAATAGTTACATGGAGCAGGATGTTCATTTTATTCATTTCCAACTTTCATTCATTCATTTTTTAGGAGAATGTGAACTAAGTATCAGAAATCACATTCATTATAATTGTATTTGAATGCACGTTGGTTAAGCGAACAACTTTTTCAGCCTTACTTGTTCCTGTAGATATTGCTTTACAGTCAGTGTTGTATTTTCTGTGAACGTTTCATTATGAATCATCATCATCATTAGTATCATTAGTAGGCAAATGCAAAACTCTGTACAAGGCTCATCCAAGAACAGTGTCAGTGACAAGTTTTACTTTTAATTCTAATTAACATTTTAATTATATTCAGTAAGACCTGAATCTGGCAACTGAGCACATTATTCATCATGATCTCATCTCACTCATTCTATGACCTCAGAGTTTACTGAGGTCAGCCGAGAAGTGTTTTCCCATCAACTTCTTTGTACAACCAACCAGTTGCCCCCTACTGGCCATTACAAAGAATGCAGATTTAAAGGATTTCTGTATAGGCTTTCCATTTTCAGACTCAGATGCTACCTCCATCTTATACATACAGTCTGTGATCAGTTCTATGATCAGTATAATGCATCTTTAAAGTCATTAAAAAAACAGTGAAATGTCCAATTAGCATTGTCCAATATTAGCATATTTATTTACTGCGCATATAGAAGTTGGCACAATAAGACTACCCATCTGTGGTATCCATATAAGACTATAATCCCACTTCTGTAGATCCCAGAAATGTGACTTGAAAAAACCCCCAGAACTCTTGCTCTTGGTGATTGCTCAGGTTTAGTGGCAGCTACAGAGGTGAATGTAAAATGTGGAGGGGTCATGTCCCCCACTTCACCAGTGGAAATAAAGCTGATTCAGAATAGGCTGACTTTAGTCTGTCATTTGTATTTGAGCTACACAGTGTCACATTTTCTTCTTCTCATGCTGTTGCCATCTAAACATGACTAATTTGATAAGGATGGATTTACGTTCCATATTATGGCCTGTATTTGTATAGCGCTTTTCTAGTCCCTGAGGACCCCAAAGCGCTTTGCACAACCTGTCATCCACCCATTCACACACACATTCACACACTGGTGATGGCAAGCTACAATGTAGCCACAGCCACCCTGGGGCGCACTGACAGAGTGCACTCATTATTGTGGTGCTTGATTATCCTTACTGTAAGTTTTCTCTGATGTAACTCAAACCAACAGAATGCTGGTGTTTTGAAACTAACCACATTTGATTGATAAGCCAAGGACACTGCTCACTCATGGTGGTAGTGAAGCATATCTTGCTTAATGGTGTGCTCCATTCGAAGTGGGAAGTCGGAATTCCAATTTGCAATAGCAGTCCTTCCAATCCCAACTCCACAATCCAAGATGACAGCAGCAACAGCAGGAAAACTTGTAATCTCTGCAGCCACTGGTGTGTGTTTGTGACTGGCTATTTAAAAGCCATACACAGACCACTGACCAGGTTCTAGGGGAGCTGTACCTTATTCTGCTGTCTGTTAGAAAGACACAGGAAGAGAATCTGTTTGTGCCAGTTTCCTGTTAATCTTTACTAGAATGAGGCAGAGTTAAATATTTATGTGTAACTTTTATGTTTTCTGTTAAGGTACTTTTTTAACAGTGGGAAATTGCTCTATTTCTCACATTACCGTTTTAGCAAGGGATTTTTTTGCTAAAAGGAAAGAATACTGTCTTTTCATGCTAAGTAGAACAGATGTGGTTTGACATTAAAAGCCTGCCTTGTTCAGCTTTACAGTTGTGGATGTTTCATATTTGGTTGCGGTGTGAGAGACGCCCGAGGTTCTGTCTAGAACCCGTGGCTCTGACAGCAGCCTTGAACATGCATTCGTATCTCTATCTGATAATGCCTTTGTTTGCTAACTGCGTCTATCTTCTTTCGCACCTTCTGTAGCTGACATGGGTTTCGCCAGACTCTTCAACTCTCCGCTGAAGCCGCTGGCGGACCTTGACCCCGTGGTAGTGACGTTCTGGTACAGGGCCCCGGAGCTGCTGCTGGGGGCCCGGCACTACACCAAAGCTATTGGTGAGTCACACAGATGAAAAAAACGTAATGCTCTGCACCAAGGCAGGACTTTGATCCCTGGCTGTTTGCTTAACTGCATCAGGTTTGTGTTAGTTGACAGAATTAGCTGTGATTTTAGAAGCAGGGTCTCTTGGTTTACATGCACAGCTGATAAGTTCAAAGTACTCATGTGATCCATGGACATCATCAGAATAAATCAATCGTGGAGCACATGTTCCATTATAATCTCAGTATCTTACATCTTCCCACGTCAGTCCATTGAATGGAAGTCGACTTAGGCTGTTAGCAATGACTCACCATTGCATTGTATTCACATCACGTAACATGTAAGAGTCTTGACATACAAAAACAGAACATTTAATTCAAACAAGTTTAAAAGAGGAGCCAACAACTCTTCCTAGTCGGGCTTTGAAAATACATAATAAATAATGCAGTACAACAAGGAAATAGAAAAAAAACAAAAAAAACCCCAGACATGCACCAATCAGCTGGCCAGAGTATAGAATCAGCTGATTTTCCAGCTTTCTCCGCCCTGTGTGGTGACCGGCCGGTCAGCCTCACGTGTGTCCGATTATGAGGCGGCCCATTTCACGCATGCACAAAACGTGCAGGGCAGCGCAAGCAAATAGATGCACTCCACTGTGTCACAACCACTGTGGAGGATCCTCACCGTGAGTGTAAAAGTTCTCCAAAATAGCGACCACCATGAAAATGTTTGCAACGAAAAGACAGATGCTTAAATCATCCAGCTGACATTTTCTAATTTCAGGCAACGTGGCTAAAATTATGACGATGAGTGAAAAAGAGAAAACTGTCGATATTTGGTTATCTGGTGAAGTTATAAACATACTGGAAAAATGATGCGTGTAACTGACATTTCTTTTTCTTTTGTTTGGAAAGGTAACATGCCAGGTAGAGCTGAGCATACAGCAGCCTGTGTTCATTACATTTTTGCACCTCTTTCCAGTAGCAGGACACTTCATTTTCAGTTGTTTCAGTGAGAGAAAATTGTGCAACATACAGTTGTTTAGTTTCAGTTGTGTATGCTGTCAGTTCTAATAATGAGGAAAAAAACAGAATTGGTAAGAAATTTTGTTTAGGTAGGTCACGCTTACAGAGAAATGCAGAATCTACATTATAAACATTATACAGAAAAATAAATACGTCACATCATCCCAAAAGGTTGATTCTGTTCATCTGGACGTAGCATTTTCAATGCAGGTAGTTAAGCAGTAACACTAACATCAATATTCCAGCAGAAAAAAATGACTTCCTGTAATCCAGGAAGATTTAGCCATTGTAGCTAGTGTATCTCCACAATACTGAGACTAAGTGTTGTCTGTTTACATGTGTGCGTGCCTCAGACATCTGGGCGATTGGCTGCATCTTTGCGGAGCTGCTAACATCGGAGCCCATCTTTCACTGTCGCCAGGAAGACATCAAGACCAGTAACCCATTCCATCACGACCAGCTGGACAGGATATTTAGTGTCATGGGTTTCCCTGCAGGTCTGCACACACACACACATATACAAGAGATTGTTTAGTGTATCGATAAAAGTGTTAACTTAGTCACGTGCTTGTGTCTTTCGCAGATAAAGACTGGGAAGACATCAGGAAGATGCCAGAGTACCCCACACTGCAAAAAGACTTCAGGAGGACGACGTGGGTGGCCGCTCTAATGACCTCTATAATCGGGGAGCTTGTAGACTTGTAAATGAAATATCACATATGCTGTCATTTGTCATCCAACAGGTATGCAAACAGCAGCTTAATCAAATACATGGAGAAGCATAAAGTGAAACCAGACAGCAAGGTGTTCTTGTTGGTAAGTGCACACACACACACACACACATATATCTTAGTTCAGTTACTTTAGAGGCATTATGTCCATTTCCTGGTGACCAAACCTAACTGTAACTGCTAACTAATTAACCATTAAACTCACCTTAAAAGTAATAAACTTTAAAGGGTCATGGACTGGGCTGTTATTCCCCAAATGAGGTGCAGGTGCACACAGTATAACTATGTAAACACGTATACTAATACTATTACTACTTAATAAAATCGTCTTATTTTGAAAGGCCACTAATCAGGAAGCCCCCACCTTTTTGTATTTTCCTATCGTACACTGATCAGGTGTGTGTGTGTGTGTGTGTGTGTGTGTGTGTGTGTGTGTGTGTGTGTGTGTGTGTGTGTGTGTGTGTGTGTAGATCTTGTAACCATGTGTATTTTTCTGCCTTCAGCTCCAAAAGCTCCTCACAATGGACCCGACTAAAAGAATCACATCAGAGCAGGCGCTGCAGGACCCGTACTTCCTAGAGGACCCATTACCAACCACTGAGTGAGCCTTAGTAAACTTTTGCAAACTTTAATCAACACAATCGTGTTGGTGCTTCAATCACTAATTTCATCTGTTTTCTTCTAGTGTGTTTGCTGGCTGTCAGATCCCCTACCCCAAACGAGAATTTCTTAATGAAGACGAGCCAGAGGAGAAAACAGAAAAGGTAAGTGTTATCCAGTTATCCTGTGCCTTAGACTGTAAGGCAGTCTAGCCGCTGCCTTACAGATAACTTCACTGGCGGCGAATGCAGCTTTTAGGTTATTGCTAATAGTTACATGGCTACATTAACACCTCAGAAACATCCTCATAAAGATTGGGATGTCAGTCTTTGAGATGCTTTGTTGTGCTACTGTTCATGTGCTAAGCTGTTAGTGAGAGAAAGGGCTGTGTCCCCGCCTGTCTGCAGCAGTGCTGTGCGAAGCTGCGTGTGAAGACGGCACAGTTTGTGGCACTGCTAATGTGCGAATACCTAAGCTGATATTAATGTTCAGCACTAGAGTATAGATATTTGGACAACCCTTCTTGGTATATATACTGCCTGCAGTATCTGCATGGTTAAAAAAGTACCGTCACATTTTCAGAAACTAAAACATCGATCGGTATTGTGTCAGTTCACTTAACGTCCCATCTTAAGTTAGTTGTCAATGGGGTCTAATGTGGCAGTTTTTGGTGTATTTTATGGGTTAATGCGCGGCTGTCCCACCTCACAAAGTCTTGCATTTATTTTTCAGGCTTTTTCTGTAGAAATTTTGGGGACTGTTAAATTGATAAAGTCTTAATGTACAGCTTTTCACTAGTGGATTGTACTATTGCTATTCCAAGTGGTAGCTCCAAATGTGTCCAGGCACTTTCCCTTTCAGCCATAAAGAACAGATATTGTTATCTACTGGAGTGATATGAGGTTATAGTACTACTGGTTCTTAGAAAGCAGTATCTTAGTTGAGTCAACAGTGTCCCTTGAGTTATTTTTACAGTGTAATAACTCAGTGCAGGCATTTAGCGGCGACTTTGCCAGAGGCAGGGACACACTGTACACGGTGTACAGAAGTGCATGAGGAGGCTGACCGTCCTTGTGCTCTGTGTTTCATTGTTGCTTTGCATGTAGCTTAAAAAGCGCAGCCTTTTTTCAAAGGCGCTAAGATTAAGATAAGATTTTTGTTGTGAAATCTAATGAGAGAGTGAGCACTGAGGCAGAGGCCGATGGCTCCATGTGACCGCTGTTCCTACATCATATTGGTAGCTGCTGGCAGGAAAAGATCTGAGCTTTACACCAGAGAACAGAGTGTTTGAGGAGCTCGGCTTGCACTGCTTTGGTTGGACTTCCTGTCAGCATAAAGTGTGGACATGCACAATCAATAATAGACAACATAAACAAAATAATTTGGCTGCTCCAAATCAGTACAACACCAAAACTGCTGATTGCAGACTGAAGTGAAAGCTGCTGATTTTATGAAATTACATGCAGGATTACGCATCATGCTGTACATTCATACTAAAATACACTAGCCACTATATCTGCCATTATATTGACTAAATGCAGTTTTTCAGATATTTTTGATCCACCATCTTTCATCCTCACCTGATGAGGCGTGATCTTGCACGGCGCTCCAGATCGAGGACGACTGAAAATTATTTTATATTTCTTCCATTTAAAGAAATCGCACCAACAGTTATCATTGTCTCACCAAGCTTCTTGGTGACAGCCTTGTGCAAGTCTGATATCTTTGCTTTGCTCTTGTTCATGGTGGCAGAGAAGCTGGAATGGAAGACATTGATTCTGTGGACACACGGGGACATGTGCAATGTATGGGAAATCCTGCTGGGTTCTAGGTGATCAAATACTTATTTCACTCAGGGAAATGTAAATGTAATCAGCTTCTAGCTTTTCTGGATTTTTGGTTGATATTCTGTCTCTGTTAAAATGAAATAACCATAAAAATTAGAGACTGTTTGTTTGTTTGTAAGTAAGCAAACTGACAAATTCAACCCACTGTAAGCCGATCATGGGATGTTTTTATTTTCTTTTTTCAAAGAAAAGTACTTGTTACTTGATTTACCAAGGTTTGTGGCACAGAATTTTCTGCTTGTCTTAATTGTGCTTGATGGTGTTTTAGGGGGTGTCATTTATTTTAGGGGGGTCACAGCTGTGAGTGCAGTGCCAAACTTTGGCTGTGTCCTACAACTCTTCACTGGGTCCCTACTGACTGATTTCATGGTGTTATGCTGTCTCTGGAAAGAAACCTGTGCCTATGCTCATTATTCACTTTCTCACGGTAGCTCATATGCTTGTAATCTGCCGTGTTCTTTGTAGAATGCTGGTCATTGTTGATGTGACCGCCTTCATTTTTGTATACAAACAAGCGGATTGTTAGGGGATCGCCTCAGAACTTTCCACTCCCATCAGCGCATTTTTGCGACTGTGGCATCATGCTAATTTGTCCCACTTAGTAAGTGTGACCCTAAAAGCCCCGTGGTGGCTTGAAGGTCAACATTCTGCACACTGAATTCCTGAATTGTAGCCATAAACTGATAAATTCACAACTGTGTCAAATTTTTACACCAAATTTCAAATTTTGACTAAATTTTAAACCACATAATTGCCACATAATGAGCCAGAACGTAATGAATGTTTGCACCAGAAACTGGCTGCAGATTTCTGTGAACCATATTTAATAATCACCTGAGGAAGGACTGAACTGTTCACACAGGGTGTCTCATTCCCTCAACTCAGCCACGCATCCACATCCAAGGGCCATTTGGGGCATCTCTGGGGTATGGCTGCTGGCAGAAACCATAACAATGATTTTGGTCCGTCATTGCGGTCTCGATTTTTGAACTTGAAACCAGACTTAGGGCTTTAGGGCCTGAGCCAGCAGCATAAATGGGCAACAGATTCTCAAAACATGGAAATAGATATGTAATAGCTGCTTTATTAACAATATAGACAGACAGAGAATATGAGCTATCCTTACTGTCTCATCCTCAGATGAGTTAGTATACGTTTCCTTCCTTCCTTTGGCTCATTAGGTTAACATTTCTTGTGGTCTACTTAAGTTTTTTTTAATGCGTCCTTAAAACTCTAAACTCATGTTGTTGAGCTGCATTTCAATCCAGTCATCTGAGTGGGAAAGTGGGTCACAGATGCAGAAAAGAACAACCTACAGCTAAAAATAGAGCAAAATCTTGGTTTCTTGTTTTCAGCAAGAACCCGAGATCATTCCACACACTCGCTTTTAGTCCACTCCATAAATCCCGACCCACTTTCAGCTTTGTGTGTCTTTGTGCAGAACCAGACCCAGCAGCACCAGCAGACAACTGGCCAGGCTCAGGCCCAGAACCAGCAGCAGACAGCAGCCCAGCAGGCCCCCTCCCAGCAGAGCTCTGCTCAAACCAACGGCACCGCCGGAGCCACGGGGGCCACCACTGCAGCGCTACAGCACGGTCAGGACCAGGGGCCACCCAACAAGAAACCTCGGATCGGACCCTCTGGGGCCTCCTCAGGCACTGGGGTGCTACAGTCAGATTACCAGGTCAGTACAATATTATAGAACAAACACCAACACCAACATTTTCTGGTGAAACTGTTCATTTGTCTGTACTTTAAAACTCTATTAAATGAATGGTAAATGGCCTGTATTTGTCCCTAAGGACCCCAAAGCGCTTTACACATCCAGTCACACACACATTCACACACTGGTGATGGCAAGCTACATTGTAGCCACAGCCACCCTGGTGTGCACTGACAGAGGCGAGGCTGCCGAACACTGGCGCCACCGGGCCCTCTGACCACCACCAGTAGGCAATAGGTGAAGTGTCTTGCCCAAGGACACAATGACCGAGACTGTCCGAGCCAGGGCTCGAACCGGCAACCTTCCGATTACAAGGCGAACTCCCAACTCTTGAGCCACGATTGCCTGATAAATGAGTCCATTATAATCATCTCCTGCTCCAGACTTTCATTCTTGGACTCTATTAGTTGCATGAGTAGCTGTGCATGAGTTCCAAGTTCTCCTTTGTAGTGTTATTCTGGCACAAACGTGAGTTTATCATCTGACTGAAACAAGCTGTTTTAGCTGTCTTCCTCGTCCCTTCAAACTAACTGTGTCCTGATTGGAAGGTGAGTGCAGCTTCTGTGCTCATAGTACCTGAACCCTGAAACAATCATAAAAAACTGTCTTAAACCTAGTGTTTAGAGCAGGTTGAAGGCTTGTTTAATATGAACATCCCACAGTGTAACAGTATATGTGAAGAAAAATATATATATAAAAGCATAAAAGGTCGACCACAGCAGGATGTACCATTCCAGCACTGAAAATGAGACACTCCAAACTCCTGTTTGAGTTCAGTTTGATTACAAGTACGTGCTTTAAGAAACTGACATGATCTTCAGAAGGAAAAAAACCTGCGTTAGGCAGTTAGGATAGGGAAATCTAAACGTATTAAGACATGAACCAACATGTTGTTGGGCTGAGAATGCTTACAGGGGGCTGCAGGCTAAAAAATGTATACTCAAACACTCAGATACCAGACAACAACAAGATGTTGTTTAAATGATAAGGACTGTACAGAGCTGATATCAAATCACAATGGAGCCTGTGAGCTTTTGTTTTCTGCTCAGGCGCCTCCTGTATCGCCGGCTCAGCTCTTATCACGAGGCCAAAGAGACAACAGCTCTCGGCCTGTGATGAAGTGAAGCTGGATGCCAAAGTTTGGCATATGACATATTTTGACTTTCAAGGAGAACCCGACTGCTGCAGAAAATAAATGTGATCAGCGACTAATCAGCAACGTATGGGGTTAGCTCAGGTTTGAGCGTTACATGACCGCAGGAGCAGGGAGATCATGTGTCAGTACTTAACAGAGCACGGTGTGATCTAAGTGACCGCTTTGACCTCTCCCGCTTCTGTATCAGCGAGGCACACAAGTATATTGCATACAGAGATATGCCTAGTTGCAAGTGACACAGCTGGTGGCTGTCAGGCCTCAGTTGATGTATAAATAAACTGTCGCAGTGGTCAGACACAGCACGAGTGTGGCTATAGCTGCTACTGTCAGTGTCCTACTTTTTCCCTTTATTGATCTCTATCCACATATATTCCATCATGCACCACCCACCGATCATTTCCCTAATCTAGAACAGTGTAGCCAAGAACCCACAACTGTGGTATGGAGGCATGCAAACAGTTGAGGTCTCAGATTCTCAAAGCAATATCCAGATCGTTGAAATTTCAGCACCAGTACTTTTTACAGTCCATGTCTCCAAGCGTGTAAATGAGACTTTTTTTTTTTCATTACTAGTGAAATAATCCCAGAGCCACTGAACACACAGGGAAATATCATAATCCCAATTTTTTGAAATCCATGTGGAAAACAGCTTATGAGGAAAGGTTAATTAGCTGCAGACAACTGAATCTGGAAGGAAGTTGCGCTCATTAGCGCAATGTCTGGATGTAGCCTTAAAAACACAATATTTTGCACACCTCCAGAGTCACCGTTTGAATGTTTGCTAATAAGAAGTCTGGTGATTTAGCGACTGCGTCTCCACTTCTCTCTCTCTTTCAGCACTCTGGCTCCCGCCTTGGTTACCAAAGCAATGTCCAAGGTTCCACTCAACCCCAGAGCACCATGGGATACTCATCATCAACCCAGCAGAGCTCCCAGTACTCCCACCAGACCCACCGTTACTGAGGATCCTTGTCACTCCCTAACCAGCAGAGGAGTCAAGCTCCTCCTTGTCTTCAGCCAACCCTCAACAACCTCAGCTCCACGGCTCCCGTGTCCCGGTTGGACCCTTGTCCCTTCATTACATCATTCCAACTCCAGTCATCCTTCTTTTCAAACTGCCCTCACCTTTGACCTTTCGCCCGACAGCCTTCAGCGGCACTGTAACACGAAGGCTGATGAACATAGGAACCAAACGAAATCCAATGAGAAAACAAATTCTGCCTCATCGGCGCGTTGAAACACTTTTAAATCGACTGGGGAAAAAAAAGGTGTAAGATAGATGTCAAGGCGTCTCACACACAGACTCAGAACCGTGGCACTTACAAACACAACGTTCCTCACCAGGAAGAATCGCAGCTGTGTTCAAGTATATTATATAGCACCTTTTTCTATTTGAGTTTTTTTCTCCTGCTCGTTTGCTAGACTTTTCAAGTTTAACTTGTCATTATAAATATTGTTACATACAGAAGCGATCAGATGTGAGGCAACTTAAAAGGAAAAGCCCTTTACTGTCATCTCTAGTGTATAATTATCACGGATAATCAAATGACGATAAGCTAAAGTTTGAGCTAAACCCAACCTTTTAAGAAAAAAGTTTCTACAAAGAAAAAAAACCTCAGCTTTTAAGCTGATGTCATTGCAGGGAAATATAAAAACAATTAACTTAAATCTTGATATTATAGGGTTTCTATATTTAGAAGTGTTTATCTAGATTTGGATTTGGAATGTAAGAAAAGCAGTTGTCTTTTTACAGCTTCTGTATAATGTGATCACGCCATCACTTTTAGAAGTAAGAACCATTTAACAGCTGAGCTTTGCTTTCTGTGATGGCAGCGTCTTCGGGAGGTTTTGACACCTCTTGTTGGTGGCCGGCAGCTCCGGAGTGCGTTCTTGTTCGCTGGTTTTCACTTTGCTGTGACACCTGTGTTATTTTGGACCCTTGAAACATTTAAGGTTTCTGAAGATGCGCATAATCGTACAGGGCAGCTAAACAGTACGCTTCCCCCCCTCCGACATATGCTTCTTGAGACTGTTACTGCCTGATGTCAGATTGGTTTTTTTTAAGATTTTATTGTTATCTCTGTTGTCCCGTGGGCGTGTATGAGCGTGTGCACGTGTGTGTGTGTACAGTATGTTTTTTATGCATGTTGTTTATCCTTTTACTTACTAGAACTGCACTGACCACTGAACCGATCTGCAAAGAGCTGGAACAAATGTGAGGCTCGCCCTCTTCCATATCACCCTTGCGGTGCCACACTGAGTATGCAGGTAGAGACTGGGGTACATTCAAAGACAATGGGTGCTTTCTTTAGTACATGCATGGAGGTATGAGCAACTTATTTACATTTTTATATCCAGTGTATACAACCCGTTGTATGTCTGAGTTCATTTTGAATTAATGAATCAACTTGTGAGAAAAGTGAAATGAAGGACATTTAATAAGTGCTACAATTGAAGAAGCTGTGAGGGAAACACTCTAGTTTCTCGCTGAGACTTAAATGACCAGGTTGATATGCTCACTCCCACCCTCTGTGTTCTGACTAGTAGTTCTCTAGTCAGAGCACAGTGTTGAATATAGTATATATGTCAATTAAATAAGTTTTGTAGTGTATAACACTCCCAGGGTTGCCGTACTCCTGTTCCCTGTGCAGGAATTGCCTTTTTTTTAATATCGTTATGAACAAGGGACAGCAAAACTGTTGGGTCAAATATGAATGTCAATCTCAATGGAGCCAGTGTCTGTACTGAGACACCCTCCAGTCATTTGGGACCCCTTCACCCAAGTTCTGACTGGTGTTTTTGACAACGCTTTTCATCCTAGTCAAATCAATGTATGTTGCTCTGTGCGACCTGAGTCTATCATGTGGGTGGTACCAAGCCAAGTTGTGAGACATGAATGCCTTTCAGTGCTAGAAATTCAGCAAAATTGTTCTTCCGAAATGTAGAAAGTGAAAAAGTCACAATAAATGTCACAATATATGTATTACATTGTTAGTAGCGCAACCTGCCAACTACTATTATTACCACTATATTGCTATTATAATCAATATAATTCTCAACATTGCCTGTATCTTTAGTGTAGAGCCATTCCTGGTAGCTAATTAGCTTAGCCTAGCATAAATCCTGGAAACACTAAAGGAGAGCTAGCATGGGGCTATTAGAGGATAACAGCTTTTCTTAAGCTCATGGGTTTTGTTTTTTTTAAAGCTAATGATGTTATATGTGGACATTTTAATACGTTTACTATTTATTTTTTTAAACTACTTCTTAGAACAACTTATCTGTATGACACTTTAAACTTCAGTGTTTTGTGTAGGTCAAACTAGTGATGTATAACATGCTAACTTATGAGCTAAAATGTGCTTGTAGCCTGTAATAAATAAATACAATAATACTAATAACAAAAATAAAATAAAAAAAGATCCAGGCTAGTTGTTTCCCCCTATTTCCAGTTTTTATGCTAAGCTAAACTGATGGGCTGGTAGTAACATTTTTAAATTTTGCTGCAGACATGAGTGTGATATCAGTGTTTTTATCTAACTCTAGGTAATGAGCAAAAGATAATGGCTGCATTACCACAAATCTGTTTTTCTTCCTTAAGCACAAAGTCTTCTTTTTCAAGTAATACTTCATTACATTTCAGAAGATCATATTGATCATATCTTATTTTTTTAAACACAAACCAATTTGTCTTCAGTATTTTTGAAAATCTGATTTTTTTTTATATGGGGATTTTCCTTTTCAGAATTTCTTTCAGGCGTTTACAGAAAAGTTATTAGGGATCTGTTCACATACAAAATTGTCTTTGAGGCTGTTTTTCACTGTTAGAAGTGGCAATGCGCAGCATGGACTAGTTAAAATTATTATGCAGATTATTATCTGCACCACAATATATTGTTAAAAAAAAATGCTACCTACACAGTATGTAACACTATGAACTAGTTCATACGGTATGTTTACCTTTGATACTTACAGTAAACTTTGCTAAAAGCATTTCTAGTATTAATTTTACGGGTTATAATACTAACAATACAACAGTAAGAGCAAGTCTTCTCTTTTCATATCCTCCTGACAACTTGCTCCATCATGAATGACCACCCTGCATGCTGTGTTAAAGAATGCACCCAGTTATTTGACTAACTGCATTTGCCCCCATACAGAGGAAAAGAGACATTGTGTTTATTGCACGTGTGACCTGCAGTTTAATTAGGAAACACTGACACCTTGTGGCTGGAAAGAGAACTGGACCTCTGTCCTTATCAAAGCTGTAATAGTACAAATAGATAATGGTGTTAGGGATTTTTTTTATTAATCAGAACATGCAAGATATGTGTGTATAATGAAAATAATTGTATTTCTGTGTCCAGTTATGGTTCACTGATGCTTAAAAGTACCCACCCGCGTTACATTAGCAACATCATTAGAATTTTACCACTGAATAGAACTTTTTTAAGGCTTTATGTTTCATGCATTGATACTAACTGCAGATAGGTGGGTAGTCTCAGTTCTGCTTATTTTGTTCTGCTAAATTATGCTTATTTAAAGCAAAGTGCATCTGGATGGATCTTGTAACAGGATTCATGTCAAATTTTGACCTAAAATATGTTTGAAATCATGTTTTAAAAAAATATTGTTGATTCTTAAACAAGAGAAAGTCCTTTCTAGTGTTGTAGGTTTGTCACAGTTTTAGTCAAAATTGTCCACAATGTGAAAAAAGTGTGAAAATTTACATACTGCTGGGTTTTTCATTTAAAACAGGACATGCATAATCTGAGTGTGTGGTTGTTTCTGTAAATGGCCACTATCTACATTTTTAGTGCATACATTGTCTGATGAGATGAGATATGGATACTGTTTAAAATCAAACCTTTTTCAAAATTCAAAGATATAATGTCAGTTAATGTCCCACAGGTCTTTGATAACCCGTATAGAGTTACAGAGCTTAGAGTTTTAGAGGTTTTATGGACTGTTGCCCGTTTGGCACAATATCTTTGGTTTCTGAAGAATGTGAGCATGCTAAATAGACCAAAATCCATAAAACAGCTGGATTAACCTAAACCTACCCCTAACCAGAAAGACCCAGGTTAATTTTTTCAATTAAAAAATATAGTAATTAGATTCAGATAACTTTGTTTATTATAGTATTTAGTTTTATTTTATTTATTTAGTTTATTCTAAACTGCATTTATTAAAATTATGTAAATGTGGAAAAACTGCAAATTTAGTTTGTGGGTTTTTTCCCCACAGCCATTTTTAAAAACAAGCCGCTCAGAGCATGTGTGTCCTGTTTCTAAAGCCCATAGAAAAATCTCCCAGTTATGCCTTTTTTTTTTCTTCATGCTAAGCGATTCTGAACTGTTCAGTGTTTACATGACACAAAGGCAGGGTCCTTTATGTTTTAAACTCATTTAAAGCTGCAGTAATTGATATTTTTGGTCTCTTGGGGCAGGAGGACATAAAGCAACATGTAACACCTCCCTATGAATCTTTCAAGAAATTTGGAAGGTGATTAGATGAGCAAAATGTCTTTCACCTTCCAAACCATGTCTGCGGAGAGTGTCTTAGCTGAAAAACCATAACAAGCAGCAGTCTGAGGAGCTTGGAAAGCTAGCAGTCAGTCAGCATGTCAATGGTTACACCTTCCTGTTGCCAGGCTAGTATGAAAAATGTGCACATAAAAGGCACACTGGCATTAGTGTTGCTGAGTTGCTTTTGCTGCATGTTAAAAAATGGACATGTTGCCATTCCTTGGTAACGAACATGGAGAAAAACATGCAAGCAGCCTTTTTTTTTTTTTTTTAAATGAAAATAAACCAAAACAGTTCAAAGGTCTTTGAGTATTCCATAAAACTGTTTATAATTCTTTCTGGATCCATCACTTTGTAGCCCCTTTAATGGGAAGCATGGTCATTGAAGCTTTTGCTTATCTAAAAATCTTGATTATAGCAGCTTTAAAGAGAAACTTAAAGGAATGCACCTGTACCTGAAATGTCCAGATGAAGTAGCTTTTTGCACTCCGTGTCTTTAGTTCATCTTTACTTCTACTGTTTTCTGACAGACTGGCAGACAGATCCACTGGTTGGGGGGGGAGGTCAGTGGCACACAGTAGGGATCTAAACCAGCAGTTATTCAAAGGTTTTGGCCTCCCGTTACTGTGTGTATTTGAAGTTGAAGTGAGTAGCAGTGAGGATATGTTGAGACTCTTTGTTGTACATTTCTCTCTCCACACAAACGAGGTGTCACAAGTATTACTAATGAGCACGAGGCTCCAGCAAAAGACAAACTCCTATGCAAAGAAATCCCAGACTAAAGCTTTTACCTGTTTCTAGGTTTTGCAGTTGACAGGTTTTATTATATTTTATTGGGTGATGTGTATTCCTTTCTTGTGAAATACTGAGTACAGTAGACCAAGACAGCTCTCATTTATGTCCTTTTCCCCCCACAGCATTTTAAAATGTACTCTAAAAGAATTATTGTAAAGAAATGCATATATATATGAATAGTATACAATCATATTTATTTTTTCCATACATGTATTAATAATACCCATGTTTGAATTTCCTCTGCCTTAACTATAGTAGCTATAGAAAGGGACCTCTGTCAGACAGACCCGCCTTCGCTAGACCATAGTTCTCCTGCTCCTGGTTGTTTCCTCTTCATAAATAAGCTCACGTGGAATGAACGTCTAGTTACTGAATGTGTTCACACCACCTCACTGTACAGTAGAATGAAGGTGACGCCGACGCCTGTGATCGCTCACTGGCTTCGGTTCCACAGTGTTGCTGTCCTTACTTACAGGAATGATAACTAACGGTCCACGTTTTAGTTTGAGTGGATGGTGCCTTTTTTTTCTTTTTTAAATTTCATCAGCTAAACTTGTCATGGGGTTTTAATTTTGTATTTTCACACTTCCTCTGTCAGTCTTTTATTTTTCTTGTTACTATGTAGCATATTGTTAGCAGCTAAGTATCTATTTGATTTGACTGCAAAGAATCCTGATGCAGGATTGGCTGTTGTTTTCTCTGCTCATAGATATCGTCCTCACACATTACTGAAGCGCAGTTATGTTTTGAAATGCTGTACATAAAAAACATTTTAAGGACTTCTCATTGAGATATAGTAATTGTCTTCTAATGCACTGTCGTTGCTAAAATATCTAGTGGTAAATAAAAAATATGGTATTTAATGTTTTTTAATGTCTCGCTTTAGACACTAAACTTCTGGCAGTGCTATGAAAGTTAGAAGGTAGGTGTGTGTGTGTGTGTGTGTGTGTGTGTGTGTGTGTGGAAGGACACTTACTTGTACAACGCTTTTATAAAATCTAGTGCACCTCTAGGCTGCCCGTCCTCTCACATCGCCTCTTTTTTGATAGTATTGCATGTGCCTGTCTTTTTCCAATGGAGAACATAAGCACTTACTGTCGCTCTCGCAACACTTTGTACAGGCGGACAGACGCTCCATCTGCAGAGTTGAAAGAAGTGATGCCATTTGCCTTTTTTTTTTAAAAAAAGAAAAGAAATTGGCATAAAAATCACAAAATGTTTCCACTGACACTCTGTCCCATTGTGTGTGTGTGTGTGTGTGGGGGGGGGGGGGGGGGGGGATTAGAGAGGAAGCAGAAAAGTAACTGTTATTTAAAAAACTTTTTTGTAATTACCATCTGCAAATTTTGACTAAAGCTTTCAATAAAAATCACCTTTTTTTTTCAAGAGGCTTTTCTTTGCCCAGGTCGCCATTGTAAATAAGAATGTGCTTATAATTACTTGCCTGGTGGTTAAGTTAAGGTGACACTGACTTGCTGCGCCACCTTGTGGTACAAATTGGTATTGCAAGGAAGTACGGCACGGTCCTAGTTGAACTTCATTTGTTATCTCTTTAACACCTTGCATAGATGTTTTCATGGCAGCTGTTTCTTCACATCCTGTTGAAAGCTTTAGCTCATTTTTGAAGGTTTATAATGTTTTTGAAAATGGGTATTTACAAAAAGTACCTCCCCCCACCCCCCCCCACCCGAGCCACATCAGAGTAATGCTTTGCAGATTGGGGTGTCTGTCCATTTTTGACATTCTATCTGTATTACGTGAGTGCGTGTGAGCGTGAGTTTGAAATATACATATGGCCTAAATGGTATTGTCTTTTCATAGTGTTTATAGATAAAGCAGCAATAGGTCGGCGAAAAAGCGAAAATCCGAAAAAGTAAAAATTTATTTAGCTGCTTTTAGCAAACTTGTCCAAATTTCACTGTACAAATGACTGTTAAATGAGAAGAAGTCATGTATATTTATTTTATATCCTCTATTATAATAAAAGCCTCTTTTGTCTGAATCTGTTTCGTTGTGCAGTTGTTGGGAGAGTTGCTGCTTGACAGGGCAGCAACGTTGCAGCTGTTAGTATTCACCACTTGGCGGCACCCGAGGGTGTCTGTTTAATGTGCTGCTGAATCATTTTCAGACTATTCCTAATGTCAGTACTCAATATTCATAAACCTAAGTGACTTAGTCATTACAAGACCTAGAGTTTTTCCAGTTCACAAAGTTGTGCATCCATCAAGGATTTGATTATTTAATCATTTTTTTTATTCCAACATCCCATATATTGAATAACAGCATGAGTCAATGGTTTGGACGTTGTTCTCATTAAAGGGAAATGATAAGAGATAGGACCATAACGGTCTTATTTTATGCTATAATCTGTTTAGGATGTTGATTCTTTGAATGTGTGCCTGTCCCAGCTGACCATCATCACTTCAGGACACAAATAGGCATGGTTATTTCAAACTCCCTTTTTTGGTTCTTGGACTCTACTAGACTCGCTTTGCATCATTCAAAGTTCATAATAATCTACCTCTGTCTGGTTGGTCTTGGTTTGTGAAGCGACAGGTGGATCTGTGAAACCACGTGCCTGTTGGCTTGTAATTGACATGTTGTGAGCCAGGGAGTGTATAAAGAATGATCCTCATTCTTGAGTTGTAGAATAACCAAAACTGACAAAAGACTACAGTGGTGTGAAAAGCTTTTGCCCTCTTCCTAATTTCTCTTTTTTCATATTTGTTGCACATTTCAGATGATCAAATAAATTATAATATTATGTAAAGATAACTCAAGTAAAGACAAAATGCTGTTTTAATGATGATTATTGATTTACTACCTGGCTGGGTGTGAAAAAGTAATTAATTACTCCCTAAACCTAAAAACTGGTTGCGCCAGCTTTGTCAGCAAAAACTGCTATCGAGTGTTTGTGATAACTGGCAATGAGTCTTTCGCATCACTGTGGAGGAATTATGGCCCACTCTTCTTTGCAGAACTGCTCGAGAGTTATTGAGCATGAGTGGATTGTTTAAAGTCATGCTAAAGCATCTCAGTCAGATTTAAATCTGGACTTTGACTAGGCCACTCCAACACCTTTCTTTCAGGATTTTCTGGTAGAGAGCAGGAAATCCTGGGATGAATCAGTGTTGTACCTACACTTAACAGACAACTGAGCAAAGATTTTAAATCTCAGCCTGCCACAAAAACACACAAGTTTGTTCCTATTTCTTCAGTTGAAACTATAAAAATGCCAACGATAACGAGTATAAAACTGTATTTTTCCACCAACAAGGTGATTCCCAGAGATATTAGCGTTAAACTTGGCATATCTTGGTATTGATCCTAAACTTACTGCCAATGCAGTAAAAGCATACCTGGATAGAAAAACACATACAACAGCCCTTTGTCAGTCCTGGGTTGGGTTCCCCAAACTCTGGACCTCAACAACATTGAAGCAGTGGGTTGACTGCGGATCAGGAGGCAGGGAAGGTCATCTACTAACTTGAAGGTTGGTGCAGTTGGTGGTTGATTTCATCCCTGGCTTTTCCAGTCTGCTGAACCCTAAGTTGCTCCTATATAAGGACCTTACATTTACCAGTGTGGTAAATGGAAATTAAAGAATAGCCTGCCTAAGAGTTGGAGCTGTGTTGAAGAATAAAGATGGTTGCATCAAATATTGACTTCTATGCGTATTAGAACTGTACAAACTCTGTTTTTGGCTTCTGTATTTCCATGTATGTTTGCACATGTTGCTCAAGACTTTTGGACAATACCGTACCTGCAAAGCATCCTGCCAAAGAGCCAATAGTGTGCAAATGTCAGCGGTGATGGGTGCTAGCATAAAGTGATAAAGTATATTTTAGTCTGATTTATGGAGAAGTAAAGACTGGATGGACTGCAGAAAGTCAGCCTGTCCTAATTACTATCCCTGCTGGTGTTATAGGGTTACACACACTGGAGCGAATGTCTTTGGCTGATCTAAACACTTGTACCAACCAACAAGACATTCCAAAGGATGCGTCAAGTAAGCACTACATTCAGTTCTCCTTACAGGCTGCTGGTGTAAAACCACTGCAGACAAGCTGAGACTTGGCATCAGCTGCACGAGTTCTGGCAGAGGCGCTGGATTGACAGATCAGCCTGCGGTGTTACTGCTACCACTTGAGGGAAATTTATGACTTGGCTCAGAGAGAACTCAGCAGAACGTGTTAACACAGATGGCCCCATTTCCTACTTCAGGTGCTGCAATAGCAACTAAAGAGCAAACTCATCCCACACGTGTAGCTTCCAGTTTAAACCCTACCACGGGCAGGGTTCAAACTGACCCTGGACCTCAGCATAAATTCTCAGAATTTGCAACTGCTATCTAAGGGATTGTACTCAGTTTAGGAAGAAATGCTTTGGTCTAATTAAAACTATCAGGAGCTTTGGTTTGGTAGTGATTCTGTTCAATAGCACCGACAACGACTTGTATGTACATGCAACTGACAGAGTATGACAAAACTTGCTGTGACAGACATTGCGTGCTGTAAATATAACTGATGTACAGCGTGGCCTGGCATCAAATAAGCGTTTAACAGAACACGCCTAAGCCAAAAGGAAAGTCCGGTGAGATGGTGAAACCTGGCCAATAAACCATGTGTGCTAGAAGAGGTTCTTCAATGTTCTTCTAATTTCTGGCATGTTTTTAGACAGGTGATCGCTTATATAAATAGATGTACCCAGTTTGTAATAATGAAAGTATATCTATAAGTAATCTCCTCTGTCACACCAACCCTCTGCATGTCCTCCTTCACATCCTTTGTCCAATATATTCAGCATCTCTCCTGTGCACATGTACAAACCATCTCATCCTGCCTCTCTAACGTCGTCTCTAAACCACTCAGTCTGAGCTGTCTGCTGATGTACTCATTTCTAGTCCTGTCCATCCTACTTACTTCCGATGAAAATCTTCAACTCTACCACCCCTTTGTTAGCGCTGTTGTTTCCAAGTTATACATCATGCCATGTCTCAGTACTATCTCGTAAACCTTCCTAGCTACATTCTCCCAACAAAAGCTTTGAGTCTCTTATCACTTTCACACTGCATCTTTTTCGTGAAGTATGTATTCACCACAGCCATTTCCATTCTTCTTTCCACATCTCCTTAACACCATACCTACCCAACCCCTCCTCATCACCCCTTTGATTTCAAACTCATGTTCTAAAACTCTCTTTGTCAGCCCATTTATCCTGTCTTCGGAGTGGTACTAGAAGTGCACTGGCCTCCCTGTGGCTAAGTTTAGACCAGTGTTTTAACTGATAATATATAACATTTAGATCAGCTTTTACATTTTCAGTTGGTTATATATATTATATTACCCACAAGTTTGCAGAGCCACTTTTTTATTTTAGATTTGTCTTTTTATTACTATTTTTTGTTTTTGACCCAACATTGTAATGGAGTTTTGTGTTCTTGCTCTTTCACAGAACCACATATTCTGTTTACTAATAAATATTTTATACTTTTATACTCATAATTTGCCTGTTGTTTACATTCTCATCCTTTTTTTTTTTTTTTTTACTATTTTTAGTCTTTAGTTGTAGTTACAGTTACTGCTTATATTTGATTTGACTACTTTCCACTCTTGTCTTTTCCCCATGTGACCCCTTATTTACTTGTTATTGTTATTTAATAATAATAATAATAATAATGTATACTTTATTCCTGTGTTACTTTGCTAGTTAGTTGTCTTCTGTGTCTTGCAAGCTGTTTTCCAGGTTGATAGTGCGTACTGTGTCTAATCCTCATTAGTGGGAGGGTGGGAGAGAGTTCCTTTAATTGCGGAGTGCCACAGTGTCTTTTAACCTCACGCCAATGCTTCTAGACTAGGGGTGTTAAACACAAGGCCCCGGGCTCAGAGGTATCGATGTACCTCTGAATGTGGCAGTATGTAACAGCTGTCGCTTGTTAGTGAAAGCCACATTGCCACCTTTAAGTATTAATAAAGGTTAAAGAGGTGAGTTTGCCATGTACGATTGTAATAAAGGGGCACGCTATCCTTAGAGGCCAAAACCTGTAAAGTTGGGCGTTTTAACATGGGAATCTACTTGAGAGCAAGCCATTCGTAACAGCATTTCGAGGAACTGCAGTCACTTTGTCACTACCATGGTGACTTCATTTTTGACCTCTAGAGCAGGGGTGGGCAAACTATGACCCGCGGGCCACCTCCGGCCTTTTGATCTTTTTATTCCGGCCCGCTGAAGTTTGGTGTGTCTCATCCGTGTCTCAAGCCATGAAGTTGCGGGGCGGGGCATGGAGTATGAAGTTACTGTAATTAAGTACTCATTTGCGCTGTCAAAATTGAAAACTGTACCACCAATAGCCCGGGCTACTCTCTGTTGTTACTCTGCTACTACTCTGAACCTATCTGCAACAATAAGTGGGCGAAAGAAAAGAAAAGTCGACAGTGAGTGCAGAGTGTTTAACAAGGAATGGACAACTAATTACCTTTTCACAGAAGTTTGGTTAAAGGCCGTATGTCTGTATTTGCCAAGAAACCATTGCGGTCTTAAAGGAATACAACATGAGCCGTCACTTTTCCACCAAGCATGCTAATTATGCTAACAACCAGTTGACACAAGAACACACGACTACCGCTCAGAGATTAGCAGCTAGTTTGCAGGTTCAGCAAAACACCTTTATCCAACAAACTACCATCCAGGAATCAAGCACGAAGGCAAGTTATATACTGAGCCAAAAAGTTTGCCCACACCTGCTCTAGAGGCTGGTCAAATTCTGTGTTTAAAGTAGGAGGTTGGAAATCAAGAGTTCCAAGCTGAAATTTTCAACTGGAATGCCAATCAATCCAGGTTTCTTACATTTACTTAGAAAAAGTCAAAAATCCAAGACGGCACCAGTGCACATAAACACTAATGAAACTGCAAAACTTATACTGTACCAGAGTACTGTATTTGTGACTCCCTAAAAAAGCCACACACAGACCATGCTCTGTGAACAAGCATTCCTTTGTATCACTACTGATGGTTGAATGCCTCTGCCTTGCTAAGGCAGAAAACAAAGCCTGTTTAACTTGCTTTCCAACTACTACTACTGAACAAGGTGAACTCAGGAGGGATATTGTTTCCAGCTCTGATGTCCGACGTTTGAGGTAAAAGGGATACAGCATAAAACAAGCAAATTTAACTCCTATTTCTCTAAGCCCACCTCTCTAAATGCCCAATTCTAAATGGCTTCCCTTTGCTTGGCTTCCACATACAAAGAAATCCCCAGAATTTCCCATTCTCTTTGGGGGGATGACAACTTCTCAAATTTACACATTGATTTTATCAATTAATTGGCAGGTTTTCATTCAGACTGGTGGCAATTTTTCACTGAAAATATGACAATTTTACAATATTTCTATGCAGCCCTAGTTTCTGCTGAACAAGACACTTTTAACGCACGGGTCCCTTTAGTACGAATTCCAGTGAACAGGATGAACCTGTTGTCTAAGTATGCTGGCGATATCAGACAGGCACCACCATGAAAACAAAATGTTTTACATATCATACAGCAAAACACAACTTCAAATATGAGTAGCTGTTTTCGTTTCATTTCAAATTTGTTGGTTGGTTTTAGTCATCCCGGGATTATAACATGCATAAATTTAAATATAGCACTGAACTGGATTCACACCTGATTTGTTTGTATTTTTAAGGCAACAGAGCTTACTTTGGGTTAGAAGTGAGCATTGGCAATTCTGACTTTATGCTGACTGGCTCACTGCCTGGCATGGGATGTTAGACTGCTGTCTTGGTGTACTCCTCCTTCTCCTCTCCTTAGTGGACACAGTGTTTGCACTTTCACCAGCCGACTGAGGGTGGGGAGCCACAGAGAGAGAATGGATAGAGTGAACCTTGTATCCAAAGCAGCAAAATCCCTCAAAATCAAAACGTTCCCTTACTGCCATGTCACACAGCTTTATATTCTCATGAAGTCACCAAGTTATTCTTACCTTCTCCTAAATTATTACAATTTGTTTGTCCTTCCTTCTTTTTTGGTCTTTTAGTGACAAAAAGTGCAGTTCCTCTAGTGCCCCACATGAGGCTGGCTTTAAAAGCAAGTCAACTACTATAGATTCCCATGCTAAAATACCCTACTTTACAGCATGACAACTGATGGTAGGCTGATATAGCACTTGGGTATAAGGTCTAGGATGCATGTAGAGAAAGTCCCCTGTGGAAAACGTGACTTGAAACCAAAATCAGGGAAGCCCACAATGATGTGTCAGTTAATTGAGGAGTAGAAGAGTCATGAGAGACGGGTCCCGGATGAATAAGAGGTACAGCAAGGTGTTCATAACTGAAGCTCTGGAAACTGCAAAACAAAGGCTCACACCTTTGGCCACTAGGCTGAAGAGGTATGAGAAAGAAGCAGAGGTCGAAGGAATGAATGGCCTGTTCTCCACTCAAGATCCCAGAAACTAGCAAGATCCATTCAGGTTGTACTCTCAACTACAAAGGAACAACAGCACATCTGGGAAGAACAGGTATCACAAGTGCCAAGTGGCTGGAGAGAGAGAAAGGCAGACAACCAACAATGAAGAGTTGGACAGCACCAGCCACGCCCACTTGCTGAAGATTCCTCTGTCATCATATTCTTGTCTGGTGATTATTCCTACAGGCTCTGGACTGTCTCAGTGTCTGATAATTTTCCTTCTGCCTCTTCAGCATAAGCAACGTTTCGTCACTCATCCAAGTGACTTCTTCAGTCTCAGCTGGCTGCAGGTTTCCCCAACCTTATAAACAGCACATTTGCACAATGACTGAAACTAGCCCAATGAACAACACAGAGCGAACATCATCCCCCAGACAGAGCAGCCAGGGAAGCAGAAGAACATCCATTGACGATTAATCAATGGTCTTTGATCATTTGCTGTTGATCAATGGTCAAGACAATTTACATATTAATGATCAAGAAACTGACCTCACAGCCCATTGTTCATTCAGTGGTGCTAGTTTCAGTCATTGTGCAAATGTGCTGTTTATAAGGTTGGGGAAACCAAGTTACTTGGATGAGTGACAAAACATTTTCCCACTGAAAATGCTACGTCCAGATGAACAGAATCAACTTTTTGGGATTTACTTACCTGGATGATTGAGCATGGATCAAGACACTTCGCTTGTAATATTTGCCAAGATGTGATAATGAAAGTGCACAACAGGACTTTACTAACAAATGGCTGATGTTGTGCTGGCTATGACCATCTTTTATATACAGTCAGTGGATAAAACTTGGCACTGATAATCATGAGGTTTTGGGTATGATCTAGGATTTGGGAGTGCAGGATTGAAAACTGTGTTAGCCTCATGCTGGTAATCTAAGGAGCTTGGAAAGAAAAGTGTCTGGACTTGAAGTTTTGTGAAGACATTTCACCTCTCATCCGAGAAGCTTCTTTAGTTCTAAAAGCAATTGGTGGAGAGTCTCAGATTTTAAGCCCTATTGGGAGTGTCCCTAAGAGGGTCATGGGCCTCAGTTATCTGGACCATAGTGGTGCAGCGAACATAGGCTCTATTGAGCCACACTGCTAGCACGTTTGCTATATACAGGTGAGAAAGCTTCCATAATGAAGATTTCTCGGGTGGATTGAAAATCTTCCATCCATCCATTCTCTTGTGCTTATCTTTGTCACGGTCGCAAGGGGGGCTGGAGCCTATCCCATATGGCGAGAGGCAGGATACACCCTGGAAAGGTCGCCAGTCTGTCACAGGGCTAACACATAGAAAGAGATAATGATTCACACTCACATTCACACCTATGGGCAATTTAGAGTTACCAGTTAATCTAACCCCACTAACTGCATGTCTTTGGACTGTGGGAGGAAGCTGGAGTACCCGGAGAGAACCCACGCAAACATGGGGAGAACATGCAAACTCCACACAGAAAAGGCAGGTCAGGTGGTGGAATCACATTGGTGTAGGCAACAGTGCTAATCACCGTGCCACTGTGCTTTTTCTAGTCTAATCTTTTTCTAATATAATCAGCCTAATAGCGATCATTTAGCCCTGCCTCAACAAAAGTGTGAGCTGCATGTCCTTTCTATCCACTTCAATTCTGGCTGGAGAGTACTGCACTCATCCACATAGTGTCAGTTTGACCTTATGGGTAGGAGATCGGTGCCTGGACCTCTGCCATCAGACTACTCACTCCCAGTCTGCTTTCAGGGCAGCCCCCAACCACAACTTGATGCTTACACTCCACAGACCTTGACATTTCAATTGCCTCTCAGAAATAAATTCTCCATTCTGCTCAAAACAGGCCCACACTGTGTTTGTGTTGTTATCACTCAGTTCCTTTATTCTTATTAAGCTTCTTTTACAGATTTTCATGCATATAATAGCACACACAGTGTTACAAGCGTAATAGTAGCTCCCTTGTTTTGTCAGATTCAGAAGTTTACTTCTAGCAAGAGCCGATAGATTCAAGGAGTGTGTGGGACATTCTGGCTCAAGACTTGTCTGGTTTGCATCTCGGCTAAAGAGACTTTTTAATATTTCTTGTATTCCTTGCTACAAGTAGGCTAATACTTCCATTTATCTCTTTCCAGCTTGAAACCACTGACTGCATTATTCATCCAGTTTGAAAACACTTGAACATGATTAATAGGGTTGATCAAAGGGTACTTGGGCTTATCTGGTAGTGCCCCCCTAAAAACGAGTCTATTCAGATTCACATCAGATTTAGATATTACATAAAAGTACAAAATCTCCAGCTTGTCAGGATCCTGGATCTCATGGCCCAGTGTTTTGAGTTTCTTGTGTCTCAGGGTTTTTGTATTATGACCAGAGATGGGCAGTAACGCGTTATTGTAATGCGTTACAGTAGCGTGTTTGGGTCTCTTGTATTCTGTTTAGTTTTCTGAGTGTTTAGTAGCTGCCCTCTGTGCCTCCTTTATGTTGGTGTCTGTGTTTCTTTGTTGCTCTGTCTCCCCTAGTCAGTCCGCATCTGTGTTACATTTCCTGTTTTACTTTGAAGGTCTGTGTCCTACGCGAATGTATTGAGTTTCGCTTCCCTTTGGGCTCATTATGTCTGATTTCTCCCAGCTGTGCTCCCCTCCTGTGTCTCATTCCCCTTGTTATTTCCCAGTGTATTTAAGCCCTGTGTTTCTCTGAGTGAGTGTTGTGTTGTCCCTCATGCTGTGTGTCTCCCAGTACACTTAGAATTCTCCCAGTTTAGGTTTGACATGGTTTTGTATTATTTCTGAGCCTGCAATAACGCAGTGTTTTTGAGTTCCCATTTTTGCCTTTGTAAAGTCTGCGTTTGAGTCCTCATCCCCTGCCTGCACACAACGCTTCTTGACACAGCTGTAATTTCAGTAAATGTACCTCAAGATACTGAAAGAGTACTGTGAGAGGCATTTAAACTGTCAGGCCCAGGCTAAAAGGCCTATGCACACATTCTAACCTTGAGATTTATTACAACTGAAAGTTTCTTGAAGGTAAGTGTCACAAAATGTTAAAAAGGACCTATTCTATTTATATATTTTTCTCTGTGATTGCCCAGACTGTAAATAGGTTCACTGTGTCTTAGTCTGTGTTCTATTAGAGAAATTGAAAAAATTAATAAAAAAAAATCAGAGGTACAAAAAAAGGGATAGATTCTGCTTTTCCTCATTTTTGGTCATATCTTTGTACAGTTTCAAATAATGAGCTCAGCATATGTTGACATTTTTTTTCTATTCTTGGCTCTCTATGATGTCACTGAGTTTGGTTTTCCCTAAAATTGTCATCTCAGATAAGCAACCACCTGCTGTTTAAATGTTCTGTTAATAAAGGGCCACAAATACAGAGAAAGTTGGCATAAAGGTATTGGAAAGGGAGCTAAAACAACCCAGCTGTCACTATGTGGACAGTGAGGAATGAGGGGCTAGAATGCATAACGCAATGACGGTGTTGAAAAACAAAAGTGAGATTTTTTTTTTCCCTTTGGCTAATAACCCCCCCCCCCCCCCCCAAAAAAAAATAAAAATAAAAAAAATAAATCCTAACATAAATCCAAGTCACAGTCCAAGAATTAAAACTACAAAATCCAAGGGACCACAAAGAGACTGCTGGGGAAACTTGTGGTGTGGATGATCGACAGAGTGGACCAGGGGAGGAAGTAAAGCTAAACATAATACACAAGAGACAAATGGCAGCAGAATAAAGCAGGAAGTGGGAAGCAGGCACAGAACTAAACTAAACATGGGGGAACTGAGACTGAGAGGAAAGGCAGGAAACACTGAGGACATACACAGAGGGAATACAATAAACACAACAGTAACTGGAAGTAAACCCTCAAGATTGAAAACACAGAAGGTGAAAACCTAAACAATAAGCAAACTAAGAATCAAACAGAAGATATTTAACAGTAAACTGAACTTGAAAGTCCAAAAACATAAAACAGTGGGTCAAAGAAGCAGAACCATGACGTTGTTACAGACAGATGATAAACTGAGGGGCTGCACTGAGACCAGAGTAAGATAAATAAGGATTATTTGAAACTATGTAATATGCAAAGCTACTTGCAGAGCTACCAGCAGAATCAAAGACAGAAAATATGTATTTGATAAAATGAACATAATAGGTACTCTTTATGATCATGTAAGAAGTAGATATAATATACGTTTCTACCAGCGTGGATTGAAGGTATAGACTCATGTATTTAACATATAATTGCATCTGTGCTGATTTTAACCTCAGTGTGATCCAAGCGTGATGCTCAGACTTGCAATTTCATAAGTCACATTTGTACATCTGAGAATGGGACGGCTTCCCGCTCTCTCAGTTCCCCCTGTCCCTAATGACACTGTGTCGAACTGGTCGGTGCTGGAGCTGCTGCATAGCCCTCCCTGTATGTCCGGTGGACAAGCACAGACGTTTGCTTAAGAGGGGAATAATTGCTGGAGACCTACTGCGCGGCTAAATCTAAACCACTGACCCATGACAAGCTGTCCTCAGACCGTGACAAACGGTCCATGTTCCATGCCAAGATTGTGGGTGGCCGGCTTTCTTGCTCCAAAAAGCCTATCTGAGGAGTGAGACCGGCTGCTATAGTGGATTTCTCTCAGCTGGGTGCCCGTTAGGTGCAAAGCTTGCCTTACTTAAAAAAAAATAAAAGACTAAAAAAATGCATTGTCATTCTTGTAATATGTGTCAGCATATACACATGTAGGGAAATGGAACTGGTGTAGTGTGTGTATGTAGAGGGAAGTGTGTGCAGGAGAGTTTATAAGTTCCTTCGACTTCTTAGGCAGCTTGGAGAACTGGAGAAGGAATAAACTGAAGCCACATTCACCACATGAATTCACTGGGACTTCTCAAGAATTTCGATTCTCCTCCTTTTATTTTTCTTGCTGATTCACTTGCCTGACACAAAGCCCCCCGTTTACCACCAGCTTATCTCAAAGTGTAGAAGGCATTGTGTAAAGCTACGAGAGCAGTGGACAGAGAGGATAAGAGGCTGCACTGTGCTGTCAGTTTGCTTCTCCCACTGGAGGGGATTTCTTCTCTCCGGGCTTCAGACCCAGAGTCAAGGGGTCACAGTGTGTGTGAGATAGCTGGGGCTACAATTTGTGTGTGTGTGTGTGTGTGTGTGTGTGTGTGTGTGTGTGTGTGTGTGTGTGTGTGTGTGTGTGTGTGTGTGTGTGTGTGTGTGTGTGTGTGTGTGTGAGTGAGTCATTGTGCTACGCCGACACACGAGACGCCATATGTTTCCGCCCAGTTCGCTGAGGAACAAATACACAGTGCTTTTTCACACGAGTTCCCACAAGCGTCTGTTTTCTCGCTCACACTGTGTGAGATGTGGTCCACGTTAATTATGTTCTAAAAGAAGGATTACAAGGGACACCTGCTTATGGTTTTCAGGCACGGTGAAAAACATCATGACTAACTAAATAGAAGTGGGTGCAAACTTTTAAATTAGAAAAAAGGTCAAACCGACTGGTTCTTATTATAGTGCTTTTCTACCCAAGCACTCAATACATGGCTCACAAGTTCTTTCTATCCAACATACATAGACTAAAAACTGAAACCTTTTTTATACCCTCTATATTATAATGTTAAAAGACTCAAATTACTGAAGCTAATGAAAACTTAACTACATTTTTACATTCTAAACAACAATTACTAAACTAAAATGAAAAACCAGTTCTGGAAACCATATGAAACAGAATTAACTTTAAAAAATTAAGGAGTTGTACCATGGTGGGAATTTGAAAATCTTAGGCAAACTTTCTTCTCGAGTTATCTCATTCAGATGATTTTCTGAAATTTGACCTCTGACCTTGACCTTGAGGTCAAGGTCACTGAAATTCAAACTCGTCCGACAGTTTTTAGAAGATGCACTGTTGGTTTGGTAAAGCCATCTGTAGATGAGACCCCCAGACCTCCTCACTCAGAAGCCTGTCTAAAATGAAATAACAACTTAAATGACAACTATTCGCAGGAACCATGTTTATACATAAAAACAGCTTAAAAATAAACAGAGTCAGGTGATTGTTGCGATTTTGAAATGCTTTACCTGATCATTTGTTATCCATCCACTTGAGTCCAGTTGTTGAGGTGGGTATTACTGTTGTATATAAATGAAGTCAACTGTGATTTGGTGCTTTTAACATGCAGCTATAAACACCTACCAGTGTTGTAGACATTAAGAAGGTCATCACCATGCAAAACAAGGAGGCTCTGTAGTCCAAGGGTGCACATTCCTGTCACATCTGGTTTGTAGAACTGAACTATGAACAAACAGAGTACAATATTATGAAACATTCAAAAACCATGCCACAATCAAACTTGCAAAGACAATAAAAACACCACCAGTGTTTGACAGTACAGATAACAGTTACTGACTAAAGAAGGGAAAATCCACAAGTTTAATGTCATCAACAGAAATGAACCACACCACGTCACCTGATAAAATAAAGTTCATTTCCAACACCTTAAAATAACAATTTCAGTTTTTCAAGAGTTACAGTTTGTATTCATACTGTAAAGCATATAAGTATTTAACATTCTTAGAACTCAGATATGGTTGTTGGCCTGCTTCTTTGGGAGCTGTGGTCTGGCGTTTAAGGGGTGTCTTTAACAGGTGCTGGGTAATTCTCGAGTGCCTGGGGCCCTGGGGTCCTGTCCTCAGCTTGTACTAGGATGGCCGGGGGTTGGCTACCCGTTGCCTCTTGTCCTTTGGGCCTCTTGCCCTTTGGCCGTGGGGCCTGTCTGGAGCCTCCCTCTTCCTTCTGTTGAGGCAGACACGTGGTTATCATTGGGAAATGTGGTTTCGGATCCTCACTACACTTAATGAGCTGTGGCCAGCCTGGGTCTCCTGGGCCTTTCTCTGTCTCTGGTGTTTGTTTCAGCTTTTCACACACATTATCAAGTTTTTTTTCTTTGACTGTGTTTTGTTATAGATGGAGCAGTTGCAAATGGATCCTAGACCCTTTTTTGCTCTCTTTTTCTTGCCTGTCAGCGCTGACATTGTTAGGCAATGCTTATTAAATAAATAAAATAAAATAAAAATCCATCCATCCGGTCTCTTCAGCTTATCCTTACCAGGGTTGTGGGGTGGGATGGAGCCTACCCCAGCTGCCATAGGATGAGAGGCAGGGTATTGCCTCTCTGTCACAGGGTTGACACATAATATTATGTGATGCCCTGAATACATTACACAGAATCACCAGTTAAGCCTCTGTCTTTGGACTTTGGGAGGAAGCTGGAGTACCTGGAGAGAACCCACACAGACAAGGGGAGTACATGCAAACTCCAAAACAGAAAGGTCCCAGCCAGATGGTGATATGAACCCATAACCCATAATAATAATAATAATAATAATAATAATAATAATAATAATAATAATAATAATAAATCTTCTTAATAAAGAAAATAAATAAAAAGAAGCTGACTAGCCTCCTGGTGTGGTTTGCACAACAGATCATTCAGATCATATTTCTTTTTGCTAAAGCTGCCTGGTGGGACACCTTAAAAGTGAAAAAAAAAACAACAACAACAAAATATTCAGACCTGGCACAGTTACCGCTTCATCCAAATGGTGAAATAATGACATTGTTTGACTTGTTATTCCTTGATTGCTTATATTCTTCATATAATAAACAGTTACAATAAAACACAATAAAAACAAAAAAAACAAAAACATGCATTCTTCATTTCCAAGTAACATTAACTCATTTATGTCAGCAAGGAAAGATAATAGAATTTACATAGTAGCTCTGCTATTGCGTACTGGACAGACCTTTTGAAAAACAAACTTCTGCAGCCATCTTTGTGAATAATGTTTGCTATCATTTTATCATCCTATCTGGGCTATTGCTTGGGAAATACAGGCATTTATTAATAAAATGCATTAATGAACCACCACAAATGTTTTAACACTGTTTTAACAGTGGGTGCTCGCTGGATCTGTTGCTGTTTATAGTCCAAATTGGGATGTTCCGGATCTTTAATTCCAGCTGTGGATGAGTGTTAAAAAGCAGCAGAAGTGTTCATTTCTGGCACCAGTACTTTTTTTTGTTTTGCTAAATCGAGTGAGGTGTCACTGAGCGATAAGGGGAAGATGTTCTCACCCTGCCCTACTTTGTGGTTTTTCTTGTTAAACTCAGGCTGGTCTGTGATCCTGTAAACCAAACAAACAAATGGAATACATCTATGAAACTTGATGTTGGGCTTGTAATGACCTAGTTTAGTTTTAACTCTTTTCCCCATAAAGATAATATAATAAATGATGACTTTCGACATCTCAGGATCTGTCATTAAAGACGTGGTTTGACGACCATTAGGATAGTTTCTAGGTTTTTCAAGGGTAGCTGTAGCAGAGACCACCTCACTAACTTCTGATCTTATTTTGTTGTATTAGCAGGCTGAAATATGACAGCAACTGCTCAGTTCAGACAAAAATGCTAATGATTCCAAGCAGTAAAGAATTTAAAACATATCGATATTTTGAAGCCTACTTATTTTTTATTGATTTAATCGAAAAAGTGAGAAGTATAGTTGTATGCATACTTTTTTAAGTAATAATTTGTGCTCGATGTTTCTAAACACAGAACACTTGTGCAGTGTTATTTCTGTAACTGCTCGATGTAGAGGCCGTAGTGCAAACAAACAAAAAGTCAGAACATAACGTAAATATTGTGTACAAGTACTCTTACATTTCAGAAAAGAATCTCGCTTAGTCATAGTTATTAATGTATTTATAAAATTAGCTTAACTCGGGTACTACAAAGTGCAGCTCATTGATTACAATTAGTTTAAAAACTCAAAAATAATCTATTATAACTTGATTTTATTTTTTCTGTATTGTTTTTAGTAAAGCCATCTTATCACATTTATTTATTCATCTCATCTGTGCTTTCTCTGTGAACTGAGAGGAGATCAGCGTCAATCAGAATGCCGCTGTCTCACTTCATATGGGTTGGACCAAAATGCAATTTATTCCCGTAATTTTAAAGGGAATTGGAGCAACACATCCTTCTCCCGTCGCTTGCACCTTCTTCTGCTCAGCCTATTTTGCAATCACTACTTTCTCTTCCCTCGGCACAACTTGGGAAACTGGGGGAAAAAAAGAAAAACAACTTTTCTTCTCGCGATAGTAACTAGTTTAAGCAGCCGCCATATTCTTTGACAGTATTTTGATTCGTATCTGCTGGAAGTGAGGAAAAAGAGAAAAGTGAAGGGCTGTCGAGGGGAGGGGGGGGCACAAGAAGAGGAGCTGTCAAAAAGGTATTCCCGAGTCTCTGTCAAACGGCGGAGAACTAAGGCTCGGTATCCCTCCCCCTAACGCTATTTCGAGGACACAGAAGGCCCGGGGCCTCGGTGCAAGTTGGCTCTTCGTCTCCCTGGCAGTAGCTGGATCCTTCTTAGCTTCTCTTCTCCCAGCTCCGCGGCCCTCCGGAGGTCCAGCGGCGGTCTTGGGTGTTGAAGGCGGCCCGGGGAGCGGCGGCGGAGACTGGAGGGTAAGTTACATTTAATTAACACGGCTTTCGCCATTTAGCAACAGCCGGAACAACACAGTTTTAATAGCGTTACAGTGAAAAGGAAAAGGCATTTCGGCTTATTATGCCGCAAGTGCTTCTATATACGGCCCATTGTATTTGAAAGAAAATGGAGAGGAAAAAAAAGCTTTTCAGATGTGGAAAAAGTTTTTGTCTACAGTAAGCAGCTAACTTAGTTAGCTAACTTGAAGTGTTTAGAGCCTGTTCAAATCTCTGAGTTGGGTAACTACTACTTTACTTTTTGAAACCAACTCGTTAGCTTAACCGCTAAGTCCTGTTTAATATTCATAGCTCCGTGTAGATACTAAGGGTCTCTTTATTTTAGAGTTACACTGCCTGGCGCTACATGTTTTATAGTGTGTGTTAGCTCATGCTATTTTTTCCATTGAGCTCTCCGATGAAACGTCGCACGATTAGTCGTGGATGGAAACGTTAAATCATAAAATTGAAGCTTCTCTTCTTCTCCTCCCCAGAATATTTGATCCCTTACGAGCTTAAAAATGAAGCTCGTACACCTTAATTAACTGTTTATACCGTCGCTACCACAATGGAAGCACGAAAACTTTCTTACTGACTAACTTTCACACAAGTTGAAGTTGTGATACATACACGCGTGGAAGCCCTACTGTATGTATCATGAACAAGTAGAGCCTCCGAGGTTCAAATAGTGTGGTCTTTGGTTGTTTGATAACTAAGGCAATAAGACAGTGACTTCGCCTATTTGATTGCTTGTTTCTCGCCTTTTAACCGTATGGGTCCGACAGATTTGTGGCACTTGTGATAGGGAGTGGGTCCTAACCTTTACCAGCGAGAATGACAGCTCTGGGTATAGTTGGGATGAGAAGTGTTTGTCCTGAGATCATTTAAACTGTCGGGATGTTGACTTTTCTGGCTTGTGTTGTATTATTTATACTCGTGAAAACACTAAAGGTGCCAGCATGGACTGGGAGATACATTTGACTTATCGTGAAAGTTTCATGTGAGAATAAAATCTGTGGCAGCAACTGCTCCTTTTCTTTGTCAGCTTTTAATCTTAGGAAAAGTATTCCGAATAGAAGTATTCCGTGACAGGTATTAGATTAAAGATGCTGGATAAGTTTGCTACCTTGTACAAAAAGAGGTGTAACAATCAGTTTGTCGTAGCCCAGCGAAAACCCCTTGGGTGTGTTCAGGCAGGCTGTGTTTCTCCATGTAGCCTCACTCAGCCTGGTGTTCCTATTAAGACAAGACACCAGTTGATGCACAATGTTGGTTGTGGCTGGAAAGTCTGCTGGCTCCAGCAGCCACTTTGGAAGGTGATCAATCTGTGTCCAATTAATCGTTTTTGTCCTAAAATTGGCAGCTTTAAAATCCTGAATTGACTTCTGATTTTTTTTCTCTTCTCCCTCTCCTTTTTGCTTCTGTTCTTAAAGAAACAGCCCAGTCACAGCGCAGCCTACCTGACTGTGGCTTTTTATGTGATTCCCACTATACTACTCATTTACTGCTTTCAAACTGCAGAACTCAGAATCCCTTCGTTTTTGGCCTGCAATCAAAACCTTGCTATTGTCGCTAACCTGTAAGACTGTGTATTATTCACTATCAGCTTTTGCCTGTCTTGACTTGCAGTCAGCATTGCACTTCCTGACCAATAAGCTGCCACGGCCAACTGTTTATAGGTGCAGACCCCTAACTGAAACCATGTGTGCCTTTAGCTAGGCAAATATGTTGCTAGGAGACTTTGCTGATTTGCCACTCTTTGGAGACTCGGCAATGAATGCACGAGCCTGAGCGATAAGTGCTAAATGAGGATTTGGGGGAGGATTATGGAATTGTATAGAACGGCATGCTGCTGATCGCTTTATTTGGTTAGCATTAAGGCAAATGTTAACAGGTAGTTGGAGTGCTTTATCCTTATGCTAGTTGAGAGAAGTGAAAAGAAACAGGCTCCCTTGTTCTAATTGCTTCTGTACATAATAAACAAGCAAGAACTAACACTTGAGAGCTTCTACAACCAGCCTGAGAGTTTGTGGTATGTTGTCGCGAGGCCTGTGCCAATGCTAAAATCTTTGTTCCTGGAAAAACCTGTTTGCTGATTTATCATTTGCAGTTTGTACAAGTTATCACTGCAGAGCAAACCAAAGGGTGGGGGTGGTATAGTTGTGTAGCTTGTGCCCCTGCCCCCCCACCCTACAACTGGCTTCACAAGGGGAAGGATAATTGCTGCATATTAGTGTTCTTGGACTGCGTACAACTTGCTTGTTGTTCAGATGAAGAGTGCAGAGTCAGTTTAACCCAGGAAATGATATTGGTTTACCTTTCTGAGTGTCAGGGGCGATTATATCTAAGACGCTACAAATGCTTGAGCACCCTGCTCAGTGACTTGTCCACGTAGGTTATTTTGGAGGGTGTGCTTTCTTCAGAGGTGTTGGTGAAAAAAAACAAACAAACTGTAAGCCCAAATGGGAGTTAGGTGAAAAGGAAGGACCCATCACATTATGCCCAAATGCTGCAGACTCAGGAAGAGGGCTCAATGTTTTTTAACCCTCCCCCTCTCCAGTGTGTGGTTGTCAGGAAGAACCCCCTCCCCCTGTCCAGTTCTCCTGACTTCTCTGCTTTATAATGTGAGGCCTCCATTACACATGCTGCTCATGGTTGTCTCCAGTTCAAGGGTTAAATTGCACACATTGAGGCTGACACTGCACACTCCTCTATACGTCTAACTGCCAAAGGCTACGAGCTTCTTCATTTTGCAGTGTGAATTTTGCAGCAGCTTTACAAATGGTCCGTGGAGACGCGGAGCTGTGTATGATTAAGCTTTATTGGCACTGTCATTTCATTCAGGCAAAAAGAACTCCTCACTGACCTAACAAATACAGAACTACAATAAATGTATACATATCAGAGCTTAGATTGTTTCTATCCACTAAATATATTTTAATGCCAGATACTGTGTCCCATAATCTCCGGAGTTGTTTCCATTAATGTGTATGAATGACATTTGGTTTAGTTTCTACCTGTTTGACTTGCTTATGTTGATGCTGCACAAGTACATTAGATGTAGCTGTAAACCTAAAATATTAGCCGAAAACAAGGCCGATAGTGCCATAAAACTGTAGAATTCAGTGGAAATTTGCCAATTTTCTGCTGCAAGCATCCTTTCTGATCATCAGACACTTAATTATGCATTTGTAGACCTAAATGCTCAAAGTAATTAAAGCGATTAGGTTAGGTTAAAGCTCTTACTGCATTTTCTTTTAAAGCGTTTCTGTCGCATTTCTCACTATGTGATTGGAGAAAAGTAATTTTATTTGCTGAACCTGAGCAATTTTGTAGATTAAGTTAGCCTTACTTCTAAGTCTAAATTAAAAGTAGTTCTTTTGTGTAAGCGTACTCTACACTTGGGTAATAATATTTTAAAATCTGTATTCGGCGTGATGGAGGTTTCAGGTCTGAATGGCACTGAATTGTTATTAGTTACATTATGTTTATGGTAGAGATGCACAGATATATTGGCTGAATATCTGTATGTTCTGAAAGTCAAAACCAACAAAATAGAATAGAATATCAGCATTGTAATTGGCTATCTAAACTAAAACAATTAATAAAAGATAATCTAGTAGAGAAGAGAACTGATGAAAAACAAGGGCGTGTTAAATGTATTCCTTACCCGCAAGGACTCTGGTGAACCCTTCACTTATCTTTAAGCCAGATACTTGTTTTGCAGTTGGGACAATGGGTCAACATGATTGACAAACTGCATAGATGTTGCAGCACTAATGCCAATAAGGAACTGAAGATGCATAGCGATTAGGCAGTGGCATGCTGTGACTTACAGAAAGGCAGACAAAGATCAAAACATCTTTGCCACTGACTAACAAGACATATCTCATCATTGTCATATAGATTACTACTGTAATGCAGAAAATCATATGTTTGTGGTGGCTTTCCCGTGTGGACTTAACATATCTGAAAAATTAATACGCTCAGAAACACAAATATAAATATGTTAAAATAATAACAAAACTCACAGCTGAACTGAAAGGCTTGTGAATTGTGTCACAGGGTTAACTGTCAATATCTACAGGGATTAAATTATTAGAGAAACATGAAAGTGGTTTGTTGGCAAACAGCTGGTTAAAATTAGTAATGATTTCTCAGAGATGCTAATCTCTGATGGCTGAGCCTGCACCTGTTCAACTGGCCTGTTTTATTAAACTGGATTTGAAACCCCTTCTTCATCATCAAAGCTTTCCTTGCTTATATACTAAAAGAGATAATAATAACCTCTTCATGCTGCACTCGATCTACATCACACATGTTGGCACACATGAGAAAACTTACCTGTCAGTAATCTGTGTGTGTCTATTTGCTAATAGTAGCCGTGTTTTCACACAAAACACGGCTTTTAACTGATCTCTGAGCAGTGAAAGCAGTGACAATGGCAGCGTGTCTAGCATGCAAATCTCCCATCAGTCTCCCACCAAAAATGTTTTTGCATTTGATTAGACAAGCACTGCTTGCCTTGCTTGTCCTAATGGAATGCCACTGAGATCAGGTATTGTCTGATATGTAAAAGAGATGTCGTTTATAAATCTGCATCCACAACTGTGATGTTGCTGTTGTGCTGGAACTGAAACTGGATTATCACTGAAGAAGTCTTTGAGTCTTGCAGTGTACATTTCCGTTTGATCTGAGAAGTTTCCATTTTAGTTGCTGGGTACATTTTTGTTTCTCCCATATTGTTAGTGCTAATGTTTGTTGTAATTTATTTCCATCTGTTAGTTGTCTGGAAACAGTGAAATTATGGCCTGTCTTAATGATGCATTCAGTGACTAAGTGTTGTTGACTTAAATTAATAGGATGGGAATTTCAGGTGAAAGTAATCTTTATTGGTGGTGGTATGTCTGGGCCTTTGTCACCTGTAATGTGTGTATCTGTACTTCTAAGTTCAGGTGAAAGTTACATGAGGCAGCTTTACCCAGTGCTGCTGTGGTCTGTTGGTTTTTGCATTTCTGGGCTCTTGACTTTCAGTTCCACTTTGTTGGCCCACTTTTCAAATGCTCTGCTGTTAAAGGTGTTGTCGTAGCTTGCCTCTTCAGTGGCATTGGTCGTTGTGCACATCAGACAACATAAGAAGAGTGAACTCCAACTTGGACACTCTATGTACGCTACCCCTCCCCCATCGTGTTACCTCTGACTTGGGTTCCTGGGTTTCATCTCTTATTGCTTTCTACTTCTCTAAGATCTCTGCCTTAACTTCCCTTAACTGACACAGACCTAGAACTACTTGGGTAACTCTGATGCTGCAAAACTATCTAGAAATAAATAAACAAACCCAGGCCTGATCATCCTGGTCAGTACTCTATCAGTTCTGTCTAAATTCACATTTTAATAGGCTCATACATGGTTACAGTTAATTGTGAACGTAACCATGATTACCTTTTAAGCTTAAGACTTGGAGTCATTCTTTATCGTAAGACAATATTAGGATTGACTTAAATTGTATTTTACAAATGTTACATACTATTTGCACTAGTCAACTGAGTTGAGTTCACTGAGTTTTTGCTGCATACTTTAATTTACATTTTCACTACTTCCCTTCTCCCACCCTCAAACGCGTATGTAGAGCAGTGCTGGCAAAAGACAGGTGAAGTCAGCTTGGCTCGCCCTGACTCAAGGGTTCTTTTGGTTTTTCTTTGGGTAGTAGTGTCTGGTAGCATGTACTTGTTTAATACTTACTGGGCCGTGGTTCCAAGCAATTTAAGGCAAGTTGGACACGTGACACCACCAACCAGCGATGCCAACGATTGGCCAGTCATTGGCATCACTCGATGAGTCATTAGAGTGACTCATTCACGAAAATCAAAAGCGCAATTTTTGAAACCCCGACAATGAGGGAAATGGCTGCACAAAAACAACACTGTGGTCACAGAGTTTTGACAAAAAGAAATGCACTAAGCAGCAGGTGTACCATCGCCTCGACGTCCTCCATTGTTGTTGTATTTGTGTCATACAAAAATGATGTCTATGGACTTTTGGCTAAGTTGCTATAATGACCCCACGCACATCAGGTAGTACTCAGTTCAGTTGAGTAGGTACTACTGGATGAGGGCTACAAGTTATATTAGTGTAAGTGGAATAAAAGCTTCTTAGTAAGTATTTCAGTGAAAGGGCGAAGTCAACAGGAAAAGTATGTGTGAGGTTGTTTTTTTTTTTTTAATTGTATCAACTTGCGGTTAAGTTTAAAACTCTTGCAAACATACAAAAACAAGTGTTTAGCTCCACATTTAGTGGGGTACCTAAAGTAGGTGAGAGCAAGCATACCCCCAAACAGAAAGCAACACCCCCTGGGACAGAAACTAAAGCTGTATACTGGTGTGTGCACACCTTGCAAAACATGAAAGTTGTTTGTTTATAACAGCCTTGATTAGATGATCTGTGTTGTTGTGTGACCTTGGTATTGGCTAGTTCAGATCCAAAATAAAATGTCCAGAAAAAGTGAAGTCACACAAAGTAGAACAGGAGTTTCTGCCTTCATCAGGGCACGCCTAGCTTACACATTAAGCCTTCAAACTTTAAATTATTTATTGTTTGACTGGTGTCGAAGGATTTGTCGCTTTATTGCAGAAATTTGCAATTCATTTGCTTCATTATGTGGCTCATGAATTCCAAAGTGTGCATTGAAAAAAGAAGAATATAGTGTTGATTTACATATTATGTGTAAGATGGATAGATGTTTTGATCTCCAGCCAACCAATAACATACTTTGTTAATTACATTTGGATGGTTGTGAAGTTACTGCTGTTCATTTTGTTAGTAATAACTCCCCAATGATGAAAGAAATAAAAACAAGTCAACAAATGCAGAAACTTTCCCATGTCAATGGTGTGAAGAATTATTGACTAAAATTGCTATTGTCTGCATTCATTAGCTCTTGGAGACGAGAGCACATCAACTCCAGTATTAGCAGAGTTTACAGGCCAGGGAATTGTTCAGCTAAATAAATTAACTCAAAATAGACATCCCGTGTAATAGCACTTGTAAATCAGAGTTGAGTACGATGGAATAATTAAAGAGGAGCTTTCATGCTAATGAAGTGCTTTTCAAGTCTCCTCTGCAGAAAGTCTGCTATGAAATAGGATAGTAGCACAACCATCAATTAAAGGAATATTGTGGAGCTCCCCGGCCGGCTCCCTTTGGATGCAGCATTTAAACTAATTGGAACCAGAGCTGCTGGTGTGTTAAACAGGCATGTTTGGAAAGACAGCAGTGCAGCTCTTGAGACACTTTTGCATTGTTAGTGGGATCAGTGTTGTGCTTGAAGCGTTAATTTCCAGCTTCGCTTCTCTTTTGTGATTTATTGGTCAATAGAAGCAGCAGACCAGTAAGGATTAGGTCTGTCTTTCTTCTGAATGACGACAAAATGCCTTGTTACAACAGCATGACAATAGAATGCACTCACTTGAGCATACAGAAAACTTGTTTACTTCCTGTTGTTGGAGTTGTGCTTTTGGTTGTTTTACTTTCACATAGAACCAGATGCAAGAACCAACAAATTCTAGGATTCAGTTTGACAATATTTACTCATTATTCAGTTTTTGATGTCCTTTTGGTCTATAAAAGTTGTGTTTGGTCCTTCTGCTTTCTTTTCATGTATATTCTTTACAAAGTTAGTGTTAATTCCTTCATAGTTTATAACTAGAGGCTTATACTGCTAGCAGTATCACATTCTTCCACATCAGCTAATGGCTGTTTTGAATTTTCAACCACAGACATCTCTCAGATTTCAAATTGGCCGCCTGTGCCTTTTCTTAGACCCCCTTTTCAGTGCAATCTGGTGCTGTTCAACTTTCACAAACAAGCTAAATATTAAGTATGAATTACAGATATCCTTGTCATTTTGTTTTTCTGCAGTCACTTTCATCACAAATCTCAGGTGTTATATGTTACTGTACTTTCACAGGACTGCTGCATGTGCTGCTCTTTTTTTACGTAACCTCTGTGTGACAACATACAGGAAGATGGTTCAGTGGTTATCTTTGGCCTCTGTGCTCCTCACAGTCATGCAGACTGTAGCCTCCGCTGCAGGATATGTGTGCTTGACACAAACACTTCCTCTCCCTTTTACATTTCTTTCTGAAACTCCTCGCTTTGCATTTTCACATACATTCAGGTTTTGTCAGAGGAGCATAGGATTCAGTTTTAGTTAAATGTAATTTTATTTATATAAATCACAAGCACAGTCGCCTCGAGGTGGTTTGTAAGCTATAGACCGTTAACTAATAGTGAGAAAACCCCAACAATCAGACCACTGCCTATTAGCAAGCATTTCAAGGAATGCTTTAAAACTGTGCATTGATGTAGATGCAATTATCAGTTTTGTGAATGGCCCAGGACTCAAATGTGGGACTCTGCAGTAACCTTTTGGCATATGGGTCATCTGCTCAACCAATGGACTATATTAGTGCCCTTGTTTTTTTATTTTTTATTTTATTTATTAGACAGTAGTAAATAACTAAATACTACACGCATGTCCTGACCTTACCTGACATCCTGAAGCGAAATGTTTTCTTTTTTTCCTTCTTCCTTTCTTTGGTGGCTGGCTACAATATATGAAGGGCTTTTGGCTATTGAGCTAGTGGAACAAATTCAGTTTCTTTGGGAAAAGTCTGACTCTGTGATTCTAAAATTTGCTGACAGTATTTTGCTGCTAATTGTTCTTTTCTTCAAATAACATTCCTATTATTTTATATAACAGAAAGAAATTTATAATGAAACCAGAATTTAAAAAATTGCGCAAAGTTCAAATGTTTCTTTGAACATGGTCATAGATGATTGCTTAAGTTTTGTGTTCATTTTAGAATAAGCTGTCAAATTTCCAGTGATGACCTTCACAAGTCAAGAAACACTGAATATTGTAAACTCCCTTTTTAAAGCTGTATTCAAGTCAAGCATTACATTTCCTGAGGTTGCTTCAGTTTCCACAGATGAGCAGTTTCTGCACACGTAAGTAAAATTAGCAATGGCGGAAAAATAGGTTTACATACATTCACTATAAAGGGAATGGCACTGATTTGATTTAGAGGTGCAACTTTTACTAGACTTTCATGTTTCTTTCAATCTATTTTAATTCTGTCTCCACTGAATTGGTGTACTCTGAATAAGAAGATTGTAAACGGACCTCCCAGCTTGTATTCTGCATGGATGATATTGGAGGTTGGGACTGTCATATCCTGTGGACAGGATCTGGCCCTGCGTTCCCTCTTACTCCCGCCAACTTTGACTTGCAGAGGCAATGCAGAAAGCTGTTTGGAAGTGCCATGCAGGGATTGCCCTGTCCTTCATCATTTCTCCCACAATCTGCTGATGGTCTTTCATCTCTCTCAGTTTTTTTGTGCTCACTAACTATGGGAAAGGGCTTTGATCTGGTTGTCCTATCAGTAATAGCAGGGGCCCCAGGCTCTTATACTCCCCCACTGTCTCACTCTGAAAACATATTGTCAGGGCGTGGTGGACAACCGAGTCCACCCAGCTGAAAGTCTTTGTTTGTTGTGGTTCAGTGTAGCTTTGCCAAGGGCAAATGCTTGTGTGGGTCTCTCTGAAATTCTTCAGCTAGTAGTGGTCTATTAAATTAGACTCTGGCTTTGCATCTTTCTGAACTTAAGATAGAGCTACCTGAGATGGTTGGGGGTAGAAAGTCTTAGTTCCCATAACACGTACAGAACCCATCCCCCGGTGATTACACAACACCACTGCAAACAGATAAGATTGTTCCCTGGGACCTTTGCTCTTTCTCCTAGTGGCACAGGGTCTCCCTTTGTTTGAAATTTTTTCCTGTGCTTGCTTACTGATCACAGGAAATTTCCTTTCAATGTATAGCACACAAGTAGAGACTGTGTTGGGATATCTCTAGATCATGGAGTCCAGCCACCTCATCATTCTCATACCTACCCCCATAACCTTTTCTTCTCTCTCTCATCTCTTGCCCTTTTGTCTCCCAAACCTACTGGCCTGCCTCAGCGCCTGGTTAGAGATGTCACAACAAAGCCGCTGTGCTGTGGTATTCCTTAGAGGAATGCACTGCCTTGGGTTCTGGTGTGCGTATGTGTGTGGTTTGGCTGATGTCCGTGCAGTGGACCAGGCCAGGCTGATGCTGGCACCCCCCTAGGCACACCTGTTGGTGCCAGTCTTTGCAGAACCGATGCTGTGTTGTCCCTCCTGTCCTCTGCAGGCCAGGAAAACTGGATGTGTGTGAAAAGAGAGGCATGTATCCAGGAAACCATGAAGTACTGCACACTGATGATTGCATTTCACAGTATCCTTAAGTTGGTGGTAGATATAACTCTTATCACAATTTGTGCACATTTACTGCAGTAAACAATATATCTGGAGAATTTATAGGCTTATTGATTATAAGAGATATCTGGCTTCAAGATCTCACTTTTCACGCCATATACCTTGTTAATTTTTTTTGTTCCAAATCAATCTTGTTATTTGCATTTTCTGCTCAACAGAGGAAAATGCAAAGCATGTTTAAAAAAAAAAAAAAAACCCTCACAGATGATGAGCTTAAGGGATACCTTTTCAATAAGCCTTCAGTGTTGATCAAATTGCTTCTATCTTAAGAGCCTTTTGCTGTTTTTAAAAACATACTTTTATGGTGAAGGGGCTGTTGAGAAATTCTGAGCTTTCAGCCTTGAGTTCTTTAAAGCAAAAGTTCAATACTTCAGCTAATACTCTACTCCTTCAAATAGCTAACAGGGTGTTTACCTTTACATTGTTATGATGATAGACAGCTTTGTTATGATCTGCTCCCAGTAGTGTTCTTGGAGTCTAACATTACTCTGGGAATAATTTTATAAGGAATGACTTTCTCACAAAGATTAAGAGAAATGGCTCAACAAAACAAAACACACTTATCTGTGCTAACACAATGATTGTCCTCACCCCAGCTACCCATTTGTGAAGCCGTGACATGGTGTCACGGCTTCACAAATGAACTTTGGCTGCATTTTATTTACATTAAGCTGAAAACATAAATGAAGGGATATAAAACAGGTTTACCCATCCTCTATTTTTTTTTCTGATCTGCCATTATGAGGACCTAGCTTTTAAACACAGGATGAGTGTTTGCCCTCTTTCCAGGAGTCCTCTGGCTGTGTTCAGTGCAGAGACAGGTCTGGGCCATGTTTAACCTAGCTTCAATTAGGAGGTTAAAAAAAGCACTTTAGACTTTCCAAATATTCCAAATTGCATGTTATATCTTGTTAGATAGCAAGCTGCCAGGGATGCAACCTAGAGGCACCTGTGTGTTTTACTTACTAGTGTTTATCATATAACATGAGAAGCACTTATGAAATACTGTCATAACTCCACCCACCAGGTATCGGTTAAGAAAGTGCGTGACCAATGTCAGCTGCTTCTCAGACCACAGTGTCTCGTGTATTAGTTAGGTGATGGAGGCCTGTGAGCAGTTTCCTCTCAGTTCTAGTTACTGGTGCAGTGGTTGGGGCTAGTTTAAGCTATATTAAACTTGCAGACGGTCTATTCAAGAATTGTAGAAATACAAAACATTACAACTGCCCAAAGAGAATGGCGGCTGGGACCTACCATGTTTTAAAAAAAATAATACTATACTTCAGCAATGTTGCACTGGTGCGATCCCTCGTATGTAGCAACATTGAAGGAAATTGAATGCAAAACAAAAACCAATATGCATATACAGGCAGTTCTAAACATCTACAGGACTAAATTTCCAAATAAGAAATCCTTGGGTAAAGACCACACTAGGGGTTTGGAAAATGGTGGTAAAAGAAAATAAGCTGGAGAAGGATATAAAAATATTAAAATGGTGTGCATATGATTCGGAATTTACATCAAATCAAATAGACCCTAGTTTTAAAAACTGGATAGATAAAGGAATTACATTGATATTGTAAAGGAAGATGAAATTATGAGTTTCCACACTTTAAAGCAAACGTTTATTTTAGAAAACCAAGACCACTATAGATACTTACAGTTAAGAAACTTCTATACTCGAAACATTAAAAACCAAATACCCACTACAGCAAGGCCATTTATTCAACTCTTTGTAAATGCTTATAAGTCAGAAATTAAGAAAGGTGTAATCTCACAAATATACAAAAGTCTTCCTGATCTCAGCAATTATTCAACAAAGTATATAAAAGAAAGATGGGAGAAAGAGACAAGGAGACAAGTATGACTTGAATTTTCTGGCAATTACAGAAGAGGAATGTGCATAATAATTTATTTTAAGGTGCAATTATGAGGGTCTATCTAATAGTTCCTTAGCAACATCATCCATTTTGGGTTGTTTTTTTTTTTTTTTTTTTAACACATGTGTAGCTGTTATCCATGGATGTATTCCACCCCTACCTCTTACCCTCACATTAATAGTATGTGTAGAACAAATTTGGATTTCTACAACAGATTGGCCAGCTGCAAAGTACAAGATATTATTAGTTGTTTAAGGTTTGAGCTAAAAGAATTTTTTTTTTTTAATCCCTTAAAAATATAAAGTTAAAAAGTTAAACTAGTGATTTTATATTAATAATAATGGCTTAGAATACTTAGACACAAGTAGTGAGAAATCTTTAATGTGGACCAGATAAACTGACCAGTTATGGCTGAAAGCTTAGTTTGTGGTTATAGTGATTTGTAGGGTTATAATGACAACTAATGGCTTGTATTGCAAGTGCATTACAATGATGTGGGTGAAAAGGGCTCGCTCTCTGTAGGAGACAAGTATGACTTGAATTTTTTTTAGAAGGGTAGAATAAAACTCAATGGCATCTCAGCAGCAGAGGAGTCACATGACTTGGCTGCTATTTGTCTTTTGGTTGGCCTCAAGGTGGGGGAATGATACTCCTAACAGCTGCAGGAAGTATTTCCGGTGGAGGGTTTTTTCCTTAGCCAAGCAGACAGAGCTCTAGCAATACAGTCATGCAGGGATGCATTGATGTCTACTTCTTTTTGAACCAAATTTTAAAAGCTTGGATTTGTTCAACAAATCACAAAAATAACTGTTTGATTTGTGATTCCACTTTCTTCAAAGGAAATCTGAGAGGCACCTATTCTGGAAAGAGCCTAAATTTGTTGCTTTAGCCTCACAACCTAAATCTACACTTAAACCCTGTTAAAAGTGTGGTTAAAAGGCTTCACAATGTTTTTCCCACCTGGTAACACCCTCAGAGGTGGGTTGAAACGATAGATTGAGCTGACCAAAGACAGAAGTACTGCTAATATCCCTCTGTCTGTGTACTTCAGAGAGCATGATGACATACAGTAAGTGCATTTCGTAAGGTGATAAAGGGTGAAGATTTGGCTGCTGCATACTTGCCATGTCATCACCAAACGTCTGAGTGCTAGGAGTCTCGTAGAAGTCTTATTGTGTACACTTGCCTTGCAGCGAGTGGTGAGAGATGCCACTGCCACCCAAGCTCTGACTGCAGTGAGCCAGAAGGTCAAAGATTTGAATCCTAGAGATGGATAGGAAATGCTTCCTCCTCCTCAGTGGATGTGCCTTTAAGCAGGGCACTCAGTTTCTTGAACAGTGAAGAGTAGATAGCTGTAAATGTACTTGGATAAGTAAGATTACAATTGCACATTCAGAGCATACATACACACACACACACACACAGATCACTTGTTACAGATTCCTCAATAATGTAAATAGATACAAAACTTCATCTCTCATTCGTCTCTAGTTTGTACTGGATGTCTTCACATCAAAAAGGTCAAAAAGTGATCAGAAGTAACTTTAAAGATAAGTAGCATAAATAACCTGGACCATTTCTGCACCTAAAGATTTTTGTTTTGCAGGAAATATTGGGTGGGATCTCGGCAGGAGATGGCTTGCTCTGTTAGCGTGTCTGTATTGTTGCACTACTGAGGAAAAAGGCGTGTGTGTCGGGGGGGGCTGTTGAAGGAGGGGCTCTGGAATGAGATTGACATAGAAGTTATGTCTGGTATTTATGTCTTTTATTGTGTGTGTTACTTTATCTCAAGGAATGGTTAAGATACCACTCTATATACCAGGTATTAGTCAGAGTCAGACTGTTCAGTCCAGACTGACGATCTTACTCATGATTGTCAAATGTCGTCTGTTGAAAATGTCTCACCAATCAAGACATTACACCTTTCTACTCTCAATCTGAAAAACCTTTGCTATCGGCTTTTGTCACACCCTGATTTGATTTGTAGGATGCAAAGGTAAGCACGGTCCAATAAATTCCCAAGTCTAAGCAGCCACTAATGAGGCTGAAGTTGCTGCCTTGGCCCTCAAGCTGCCAAATAATCAATCATTGAGAAACATGTAGTGGAGGAATCTGCTGCCATGCAGCTGGACAGTAAAACCAAGTGGTCTTTGAAACTTCTGGCAGAAAATTTATCAGAACCAACTGTTTCTGAACCTTTTTCTTTTTTTGGTCCACCCCCCCAACAGAGTTCATCTACTTCCAACCTCTCATCAGATTGGTTTTCACATCACTTGGATTTTCCTTAGTTTTTTTACTGTCTTTCTGCAAGAGGACAGAAACCGTCAGTTGTGAAAGGAAGAAAGGTGCACATCTTAGTAAATGTAAACTAGCTTTAAATTTCTTGTAGCTGATGAATGTAATTCATAGTCTGCTTGTGCAATGTTCTCTTCCACTTAACAACTAAGCTGGTGTTCAGTTGTTTTTAGAGCAGCCAGCAGGTTACTTCTGCCACATGTCCATGAGTCACCGTATGACTTGTTGTTGTGGACAGGCTCCATTCAGCACACCAAGTTCCTTTGTTTATCTGCTGTTTTTTCTGTCTTGTATATTTTGTTATCCAGGAACAACTTTTTTTTTTTCCACCAAAAAGAAAATCTTACCTTCAAGTGTATTGACATACCGTATTTTTCGGACTATAAGGCTTGCAAAAATCTGTCAAAAAATGTTTTAATGCAACTTTGGTAAGCCGCACCACTTGATGGATTGTCGGAGCATTACAGCTACCGTAGTCAGAAGCCTCACGGAGTAATCCGGGTCCAAACTCCACTAGTCCTCCCCACTGTGTGCTGAATCTTGTGCCATGTTCTGACTGAGAGATTTCTGAAAAAATTAAAGCTCTGCTATCACTTCCAACATAAATGAAGACAGAAAATGAAACGACAGTGACTTTTGAAGGGTTACTGAAATTAGACTAGCTGGTATATAATGAATGTTCTAAGTGATCGCTAGCGACACAGCTATGTTAGCATAACATAAACACAGTGAAGCTGGAGGATGAACGCTAACTTTTTTCCACTCGATAAAGAGAGAATTCAACATTAATGAATCAATGGTACGGAAGTGGAGGAAGCAAGAAGAATGAGTTGAGTAAAGTTTGACTTATCAGACTGTTTTGTTTTGCCTAACGCGCCTTATGGTACAAAAAATACGGTACTAGAAAAGCAACATATGCAGTTTAATTGTCCACAAGTCTGCAGGGGACTGTCAGGGGCATTACAAAACCTTCAGCTGCTCCTTAATATATGGAGCCAAGTCAGGGTCAAAAGTTTTATCAATTTGAAAAAGTGATTAGAAACTGAAATTCTGAATTTTTATGTTTAAAAAAACCAATTGAACATTTTTTTTTTTTCAAATTTAATTTCAGTATAATATTCAGAAATGAATGGGTGATTCTAGCTGGTGCATTTTGTCGGTGATGCAAGAGAGCACGAATAATTTCTAAAGCTTTGAAATTTTCTCCAGCTGTTATTTTTTTTTACCTTTTGAGAATCATTTCACTCATTTAAGTCTTTTGTACCTAACCATTTGCATGCAACTGTACAAGTAAACAACTAAAATAAACTTGATAAATATTTTGATTTGTAACTCTTCACTGCCCATGCACATGCAGATGTATTATTTTTTTACTTAACCAGTAGATTTGGAGTTGTTGAACCTCTGTTTTCTTTGAAACATTCTTCATTCTGGCCTCAGCTGCATTTGGGAGGCAGAACACAGTGACCACTTGACAGCTGTAAATGAACAAATGCATGGAAGCAGGGTTAGTCCTCCTAGTGATTGACAACTACCTGCCAAAACTTCCTGCAGAGTTAACCTAAGGTACCAACAGTCAAGCAGTACATGCTTAGTTTCCCTCACGTTCATGTTTGCGTCACTCCTGTGATTAAAAACATTAATTTTAAAACTTATAAAAACCATTTTGGGGGGAAAAATCTTAATTTGAAATGTTGATGATTGCAAAATGTCTTCTTTCAAACTGAAAATTTACTTCTTAACACTTTAAGTGTTGAAGTTTTGTTGATGGTAGTTTCTGTTCTGTTCTGTGGGTGTAGTAAAATGAAGAATAGTGGCACTAATTTTCCACCTCCTGCGTGTGTCAAAGTGGTCATCTTAACCACAGCACATGTTAGGGCTGGGCGATATATCGAGTTTTTTTTTTTTTTAAATATCGATATATTTTTATAAGAGATATAAGATGTGACAATATCCTTTATATCGATATAGTCTATGTTACGTTATAATTATAGTTGTGGAGACACAAGTTTGCCTCTCTTTCGTCCACTTTTGTCTTTACTCAACGTTACTCGGCCTTGCCTCTCTCCTTCACTGAACACAACTCCCCCTTCTCCCCCATCGCTTCACCTGCAGGCAGCGACAAGATGCACACGGCAAATCTCCGTTAACGATTTACAGCGCATCGCCCCGTGTGTGGGGCTGGACAGCGTCAACGTGTTATCGAGCTAACCACGCTAACGCCATGCAGCCCAGAGGGGCTGCACAGCCTAAGATCCTTTAATTCTCTCAAAAGTTGACAGCACGCCTTTTGTATGAATTCTGGTTGTGCTTGATGACCGCGAACCGATTTTATGTGGTACACAGCACTCAGCAATCTGTCAAATTTTTTAGTACGACTTTGGTAAGCTACGGAGCTGCACCGCTTGATGGATTGTCGGAGCATTACGGGTACCAAGAAGCCTCGCGTAGTAATACGTACTGTGCTTCAACGTAATATATTCAACGTTTTCTCCGTAATAAATGCTCATAATTTATTTTTGAGTAGTTTTTTTCATGTACATCTATGCTGTATGTTCATAAAAGTGCCTGTGTGACATCTGGGACACAGCTTTGACTAAGAACTCTCTTTTTGTTCTTACTTAAAGGCTTTAAAAAAATATCGAGAGATATATCTTATATCGCCATCCAGCTAAAAAATATCGAGATATGAATTTTGGGTCATATCGCTCAGCCCTAGCACATGTCCAGAGCGAAATGGTTCAAGAGACTCAAGACAGCAGACTGGCATAGGCATCAACCTGACCAGCCTGCCTGTAGGTCATTGGCTCTGAAATTGTGTGGTGTCAGCCCTTTACAGCTGGGACGTAGCCAGCTAGGTGAGAAAGAGGAGCTATTGCAATGACCTTTAGCTTTTAGCAGTTTGGTAAAAGTTTAGTAGCATCTGAACTTTTAATATGACAATGTGGCCAATGTCCAACAGCAAACTGATGGGTCGAGGGATGAAAAACAAAAATAAACAAAGGTCCTTCAAAATATGTTTGGGCTGCCATAAAAGTGTGTGTGGGGAAACCCTGGATATCCACCAGTAGGGATGAAATAATTAGTTGACAGACAGTAAATAAACTCAAAGCTGTTTTGAAGGTTTATGTACATTGTGGTTGTCTGTAATGGAGACCAGGGGTTCCATTACCTGGTTGGTATTGTTAATAATAAATTGTTGGATTGGGAATTTAAAATAGGGTAATAAAGAAAACACATTAGATCTTTTGGAGTCTTTTATTAGGTTATTTGATATACAATTAAATTGACAGCTTGTAACAGAAAAGAGACAGTGGGACTGGCCATCCTACCTGTGTCAGAGAAGAGCCAAAGTTAGAGCTGTTTGCAGTTAATCATTTATCAATAACCTAAACATATGTGAAATGAGAACTTGTAAAGGTACTCACCTGTCCTAGTTGCTTCTTGCAGGATGTGGAGCAAAAGAGTGAAAGCGGCTCAATCACCTGTTTAAGAGCTCTTGGAGCAGACCAGTGTGCCAGGTTAGGGAGTATGGATAAAGAGGGTTTTAATTTAGATAGAAATGGGTGAAGCTTATGTTATTGGGTTGTTTATAGTATGTGTTGGAAATATGTATATGTTTGTGATGTGCTTTAATGTTATTGTATGTTTGTTTGTGTGGAGGGTTATGTGTTCATTTTGATTAGTTAACCCCCATACTTGGGCTATTCCAGATGCTCACCTGAAAAGGTAGAGTATAAAAGGAAGCCATTTTGTTTAGTTGTAGTTAGTGTTTGTGCTGTTATCATGCTCCTTCTTTAATAAAGTGCCAATCCATGGATGTCTTTTACTCCAGTCTCGCGTCATATTATTGGACAGAACCTATGACCGCCGGCCAAAACTGACATTGTCAAAGATATACAGTGTGTGCAGTGTACAGTGTCAATCTGTGAAAAAGTGCAGTGAGGTTTTCGATTAAAGGAACAGGAAGAGCAGGGGGCACTTGGTGATTCGGAGCTGAGTCACTGAACCTGTCGGCCATCGCGTGGGACACAGGAACATGTCTTTATCTATCTTCTCTTGTCGTCCTTCCTCATGCTTACACACCAAATGCAGATCTGTTGCATCCTTGTGCTCGTCGGTTTCCAGAGTTTGCCATTTGCCATCCCACATGTAGTTGTTGCAGCTTGTAGTTTTGGGAATAGATCTGAAAATTTTTCTTTTTCTTTTCTTTTTTTTCTAGGACAAAGATAACTTGGTGCATCCTGTTGTATTTGGACAGCCGCTTAGACGTGCAGTGATGGGAATAATAAATAATATATGGAGCAGAAAATGAATAGCTGTTTGGTCACACCAGAGTCAGACTGTGTGCACTCCTGTGGTATAAAGTGTTCAAATATTCATCCAACAGCTTCATATACCCATTTTAAATGTTTGAATTGCTATTTTATTTATTTCTTTTTTACTAGCAGTCTCAGCTTGGATTGGTTGGTTTAAGTCTCCACCCTCCTCTTGGCCTCTGGCTGTATTTGAGTGAAAACTGCACAGTTTGCAGTGAGTGCCAACGGTCTGTACAGCATTTTCCTCCTCCTAAGCATGCTGGCCCTGTAAAGTGTGAAAGCAATGTACACAGTCACATGGTTTGGACACTGCTGCTTTGCTGATTGGTTTAAAGATGGAAAACTAATCTCTATCTCTCTTTCCTGAGACTAGGCTTGGAAAGTTTAGCTTATAGTTTCTAACGTACCTGCTCAATGAGAGTGTGTGTGTTGGGGCTTGTCAGCTGACAATTAATGTTTCCACAATGTAAGGAAAAACACAGTGCCCTGCTGAGGCCCTCGTTGCTTTACACTTTATTTTCACTTATTAATTTGCTTTGTAGATTGCTCGCGCCCTCTCTTTTAATTCAGATTTCCCTGGAGGAAGGCAGACAAAAAGATTAATGGTTCAGGATAAGGCTTTTCATGTTGTTGAGGGTTCTATTTTAAGCCTGGGCTGTGCTCCTGACATATAATGCCTAAGGAAAGTTAAAGCGGGGAGTAGGGTCTGCAAAAACAACTGCTGTCAGTGGTGGAGGATTGTTGCACAGCCTCAATAAAGAGGTGTTTCTTTGACTGATTCATCACTGTAAATGACAATGTAAATGTAAGTTCTGAGATATATCTTTTCATCATGTTTTGAAATTCAGTGAAATTTGAAACAAATGTAAATAAGAAACATTTATGATTTAAAAACCTAACTGGGGAAGGAAAATCAATCATGCACATTTGGCCTGGCATGAAGACCCCTTTGCTGCTATTCACTTCATGATTTTTCTTAAGCCAAATGAACATGCAAACTCACTTCAATTTGGGGAATAAGAAATGAATGTTTTCCACAGTTTCTCATATTTTGCACACAGAAGGAAATGTTTCACTTCAGGTGTGTTCATACCACTCTAGTGGAAATTCTCCTTGTAGTTTAGGCAAGTAGGTGCCTGGATAGAGCGAGTCATTCTACAGGCTTTCAGTGTTTCATACACGGGACTGTCAGGGACACAGCAAAGCTTTCAGCTGGCCCATGACATAGCATATTATGGATTTTGAAACATTTAGATGATTATCATCCTGATGTGAAAATGTATCCTCTTTCATCCTCTTTTCATATACATTATTCCCTCAAACGGTGAAAAAAAGCATGATCGTTTCAAACCTTTTTCTGTGTTGGCCTTGTGATGGATTGGCAACCTATCCAGGTTGTACCTAATTCTTGTTTTGTGAACTGAAAGAGCCAGCGGCACACATGAAGCTGACTCATTAGTGGTAAATGCAGCAAATGCAAGCAACTCTTGCAATGAACTATATTAGGAAACTGGCAGGTTAAATTTCAATATGACTGCACTGCAAAGAAAAGTCCTAGAAGAATTCAGGCCTGCAGTATACGTCTGAAAATGACTCAACAATCTGTGAGTAAATGAACATCCTGTGATCAGCTATGGAGCAGTCCTCGGGATGTCATTCTTGCATGTCAATGTGGTTCACACTGTGACCCTAACCTTTCCTATTCAGAAGGAATGCAGAATACTCTTCTAAACAAATAATGCTGTCAGTGTCTGACAGCATTTTTTCTCTTGTTGAAGTCAGCCATGTAAAAAGAATGTAATTTGATAAGAAATGAAGATGCCAGTTGCTGGAAAAGGAAAAGATGGATGAACGCCATCCAAAAATGGAAAAGAAGTATACGGCAGGATTTAAAACCTTGATGGTGTTTCACACACAGCGTGTTTTAGTTTTAATGTTGGGATGAATTATAATTGGGGTGAAAAAGTTAATTAGTGTTACATACAATTTTTTTCTTTCATTTCAATAATGCACAGTGACTCTTTAAAGGTTGCTTTGTGGTATAATATTGAGCAAAGTATTCAAGTTTGTCATATATATATCCATGGGCCAGTAGCCCAGTGTCCATGCCACCAAAACCATTCACTGACCATTCACAAACTAGTGTATTCCTAGTGCCAGTGCCAAGAACAGATAAATGGGAAACTGTGTCAGGAAGCACATCGATCATAAAATCTTTTCAAAACCAAATGATGCATCTGTTCACTATGACAACCCCACTGAGCAGCTGAGGGCACCCTTATCAGATAGCCACATTAGGTGTCTTTATGGTCTCATTACTTCATTTGCTCTTCCTAATGGCTACCTGGTATGGCTAATAATAAAACAATAATGCTAATGTTGGAGTTCGGCAGCTACCATTATCCTATGCACCACACAGTTAAAAGAATAAACTGGATTTCTGAATTAAATACTGATCTGATCTTAATCAGAATATCTCTTATTGAAAAACATAATTTAATAACACCACCTTATCTTTCATGTCTTTTTTGAATCACTCAGTCATTGTTGTCCTGGTACTAGGGCTGCACGATTTTGCATAAAATGAGAATCACGATTTTTTTTGCTTAGAATTGAGATCACGATTTTCTTTTCCAATATAAATATTTATTGCACTTATTAACTGCACATTAACTTTGTAACAGTTGAGACTGAACATAAAAACAACAAATGTCTCACATTTTGTCATTGCCGCAAAATGTTGTACTGCTTGAAATTCCGTCTCCACTGTTGCTCGACACTACCTTACACAGGTAGTGCAACAATAGAAAAATAGTTGCGGGACGGCACTGTGTAGCGTTTGTCTAGGGTGTTGATCATTTTCCTAAATCCCTCGTTTTGCACAGTGTTGATGGGAGCCATATCTTTGGTCAGGTGATAAGTAATAGCCTCCGTAATTTCTTTGTGCCTGCGGGAGTTCGACGTGTATAGGGAAGCGCTGTATAAGGTTCTGATATTTGGGTACTTTCTTGTCATCCCTGACGTGCTCTCCGTTGTTTTTTCCGTGCCAATTTTAGCAACCAGCTTCTGTATCACGTGGCATGAGGCTCCGCCCTTGTCATTTGTTGAGCAGGAAGAGTGAGCGCTTGTTTTCATGCAGATTACGTCCCGGATCAAAATGCGGTACAATTGTCATCTTTTCTTTTTTTTTTTCTTTTTTTTTTTTTAATCGTTGTCATTTGGAAATGAGATCGCACACAAGTATGAATTGAGATCGCGATTTTTCTTGCCCTCCTGGGTTTTAATTGCACCTTAGAACACACATGCATCAACACTACAATGAGCGGGTGGAGGGTCTTCTCCCACCCCTATTCTCTGCGGCCTGCTGGAGCGGGAGGGCTAGGTGGAGTTGGCCGTCCGACTGCGGTCTGGAGTGTGGGGCCTCCCTGCTGCTACGGAGTCGGGATGGTCTGCCTCTCCCCACCGCAGGGAAAAGGGTAACACCACCTGGGTCTGGGTGCAGTTCCCCCCTCCAGGAGCAAGGGTACCTAGACCCGGTTTGTAGAGTACGCTTGGGGAGTGTGATCGTGTGTACAGCGTCTCTTTATGTCTGTCTCCACGTTGGTTGAGTGTGGAGTAAGTGCATATGAGAGCATGAGGGGGGGAATGGATGTTTGTATCTGTGTGTGCCTGTATGTCTGTGTCTATATGTCAGGTTGGGTATCAGACGCCACCTCTCTGGGGACACCTCAGGCCCTCCAAGGTTTGGAGGCCTATCTCCACCTACCACCACTTCCCCTGCCGGTGGCGGACTCCCTCAGGTGTCGGTGCGTTGGTGGTTCTTTGTGTCTGGGGGTGGGCGTCCAGGTACACACCGGCTCACTCCTTGGCGGCCGCTTATCGGGGCCTGGAGCCTGGGGCTCGCTCGGGCCCCTTCGGGGGTGGGGTGCCCCCGGCCTCTCGGCCTGGGGCTCGGTCACTCAGGCACAGCTGGCGGCCGGCGGAGCTCACGGGCGCGTCACTGCAACTCCCCCTGGCTTCTGCTCCGCGGCTGCTGAGTGAGCCCTCATCTGGGACTCTCCTCAGCTCTTACTGAGACAGTGGCACGGCTGCCCCTCTGTTGGTCTTCCATGGTTTCTTGTGTTCTGGGGGCCTCTGGATGTCTGGAGTTTTGATCTCCTCCATACCTGCTTCACACCCTGGAGGACGGGGCTGTGGCCCCCCCCACACTCCCTAGCAGATCGTTACATGGAGAAACCTTTGGAATACAAGCGCGCTGATCCACACAGGTATGCACACGGGTGTTCACTGCTCGTAGACCCAAATTACACCTTTCTTGGCTGCTACTTCGAAGCACATCTGTCCTGCGTGCTGCACAACAACATTGAATATTTAGTATTTACTGCTGTTTACACTTAGCTAGATTAATGCGATGGTGTTGTGTTTAGTATGTTGCTTTGTTTTTTGTTTTTTTTGTCTTTTTTTGCTTGTTTTCTATTCTTCTCTCAACAGGTGATCCAGGAGATTTTTATTTTTTTTTCTCCCCCCCTTTCTCACTGTCCCTCTCCCCTTCTGTTTTTCCTTTCCTTCCTCTTTCTTTCTCCCTTTCCTATCTCTCACTCATGTCTGTCCCGTCTGTAACATCTGAAAATAAAATATAATAAATAATAAAAACAAAGATCGACCAAATGGACCAATACGGCAATGCCACGATGATCCATTTGGCAAAGTAAATCCATTGGGTATCCTTGTTGGTCTTCAGACAACAATTCTGATGGCTAAAGAACCAAATGGGACAGGCGAAAAAAAAAAAAAAAAAAGATCGCGATTTTCTAACGATTAATCGTGCAGCCCTACCCTGGTACTGTTAATAATCTCATGCAACTTTATAGCAAGGTCAAGGCCACCGATTCTCCCATGAACAGCACACAGTGAGGAGGACAAACTTCCGCTGAAAGGAAAAAAATTGCTACTGCACCAGATTTAGGGTAGGCAACGGTCTACCCTGACCAGTCGGGGTTAGAGAGGAAATGCAACAGCTATGTGACGCTAAGCCTGTTTACGTAGTTGTGGATAGTTGACGTCCTCATAATTTGTTTTCACATATGGATATACAGTTGGAAGACAGGTTAGTTTATAGTAACTAGCTTCTCATTTTTCAATAAGTTGTCTGTAAGCAGTTTTTATTTTCTCCCCATTGTTGGCAAGTAAGCGTCTTCAAAGTCTAAGATTTTCAAACTTTTTTGCAAGAGAAGTAAACATAGAAATTCTTTTGTCTTGTCGGAGGAGTTTGCACTACGAAAGGAATTGAAGAAGTCAACTCAGTAGCTTTGTAATGCTTAATACAGGTTATGTTTTAGCCACAGACTGTAGATAAAAGATGAAAATAGCTTCCAGCTTTGAAAAGTAAGCCAGTGTGGAAATGGCATAAACCTGCTTAGGAAAGGTAACAGAGAGCACCTCAACTAAATCAGTCTGTCATTTTTAATGTGTTCTTAATGACTTGCCAGTTTTACTACAAATAAACAGTTTATTGTCTTACTTTTTTATTATTATTTTTTTCCTTTTCATGCCTTTAAAAGCTACAGGTTGGAAATAACTGTTGTCAGCTAGCAGCATAGCTACAGTTGTATTTTTAATTAGATTTGTTAATGGATTAGCATCCCGCCACCTTCCTGCTCGTGGTCGAGGTGGTTGCAGGTGAAAACAGCTGTAGGCCGGCTGCGTGATGGAACACACACATTTGTACTCTAAAAACCTGGCTAATGAGCTCAGCAATGTGCTGCCCACAGACATTTTGTACTGAAGAGGTAGGTGGAGGAGGATTTTTTATTTTATTTTTTTTATTTTAAAGGAGGTGAGTTCATTTCCTTTCCTTCCCTTATTAGGCAAAGATGGACACAACGGGCCAGCTGTTTTACCTGTATGGTGTTTACAGAAGAAAACAAAAAGTTGGAAAAAGCTGTCAGTCCATGGTTGCACAGAGAGGCCTCTCGAGAAAGGCATGTCTTCGCACTTCTAAGACCTCCCAGTTTCCCACAGTGCCTTGGGAGGGGTTGGTTAACCTGGGGAGCTGGTGCTCTTGCCTGCTTCCAATCAACTACCATCTGCAGGCTGCGGTCTTGAAGAATTTTTGATTTCCTGCACACGCACGCATGCACATGAACAGTTTCATGTCCCTATTTTCAAAAGCGAGCAACTAAAAGCTGAGCAGAGTTGATCCCAGCTCTGCATGGCCTTTGAGGCCCAGGCTTCAATGGACAGTGGATGGCAGTTTGGATTCTGCACTTAATGTGTGTGGTTTGTTTCTGTTCAGGAGGCATTGTGTGTGTGTGTGTGTGTGTGTGTGTGTGTGTGTGTGTGTGTGTGTGTGTGTGTGTGTGTGTGTGTGTGTGTGTGTGTGTGTGTGTGTTCTTGAACAGTTGTCTCAAGATTCCTTACACAATTGCAGTGTATCTTAAAGTTTATTTTACTCTGACTTGTGACATTAATATGGTGAGAAATCACTTTGATTCAGGTGGTCGCAGCTTATTTGATGACTTGAGAGCTCTTTTGTTAAGACTAGACTCCTCAGTAAAATTTCCATGCATTTCTATGGTTTGTGGGAGGCAAGGTAAGGCCTGTGATTGGTCAAAGTCATTGCATCGAAATGAAATGAAACAGAGCAAAAAGTATGAGTCAGGTTGCGTTCTTTAAGAACACGTATATGTGAGTAATACACAATAATGTGAATAAATGGAAGCAGACAGCTGCAAGTTGCATTATAGCTCAGCATAATCATAAATCTTACACTGTGTAGTACAGCACATTTGATCTACAGCTTTGCGTTATCTTTAGTGCATTCCTTGCTATCTGAAGTGTAATTAAACTGATTTGATTGGCCTTATTGAGAGCTCTGTGTTGTAAATATGTTGCTTATGTGCAACATTATTCTAAGTTGGTAAGTAAGCAGCTTGCTTTGCTATTCTGAGAATAATTTGCCACAGTCATGACTCACAGGAGTGGATACTGGTCCTGTGAGTGCGTTTAGCAGTAGCTGACTGTGCATGATGTTTTCAAGTACGACATGTCCATGCCTGTGTTAGTGTGTTTGCTTAATGCACACACAAACTTACACATACATGTGAGTTTTGGGTTAGGGAGGGACAGGCTACCAATTAGCGTCTTTATTTGTTTAGGTTTTGCTGGACCAAGACACAGCAGAAATATTTCATGCAGTGCTGCTGTGCTGCTCCTTAAAGCTGCAGGGGACGTTTTGGATTCAACCTGTATGTTTTTAATGTTTGAGCTACCATTTCTGCAGAAGATCAGTCATTTGAAGACTTGACATGACGAGCTCAGCACTGTCCTAAACAATTACCATCATGCATTCCACTATCTGCAATCAGTAGCTAGTACGACATGACATTTTATTGTTCACAGTAGAGCAGGGCTATCTGACCAAAAATATTTATCACGATAACACATTTTAAAATTTGCGATAACAATATAACTGACACTAGACAAATTACTTTACAACTTCACAACTTTTTTGCACTAATAATGTATTTTCACTTGAACAAGCAGCTGTTTTTTATGTGCATTAAAGCTATATAAAAATTTAACCGTGCAAATGCAAAACCTTGCTGACAGTTTAACCAAAAGGTATTTCCAGTGGGAATTGGCCAACATATCCTCAGCATAACCATGTATAATATCCACAAAACTTCAAAAGAGGTAATATTATGTTGAAGCACAGTACGTATCACTCCGCGAGGCTCCTGCCTACGATAGCTGTAATGCTCCAAGAATCCATCAAGCGGTGCAGGTACAAAGGCACTGCACATGTGCGTTTTACCCATATTCTATCGCGATATTTCATTTTCTTATCGTTGCCCAACATTATACCGGTATTACCGTGAGCGGTATGATATGGCCCAGCTGTAATTCAGTGTGTTTTTGTGTTTTTGTTTTTTTTTTGTTTTTGTTTTTTTGTCAGCTAACTTTTTTTTGGGAGGGGGGAATTGCACAAGCATCAGGTGCTGGACTGATATTGCTGCCAAGAGCTCCTGTTGATGATTTATTCCCCTTTTATTTAAACTTTAATTGATTTGGACGTTTTTAGGAGCATTCAGTCTTGCGTAGTGAATGACTCCATTGATGTAGCATGGCAAGGCCTGCTACTGCCAGAAATGAATGTGGGGCTGTGGGTCAATGCTTTGGCACAGTGAATAACACCCTGAGCAATGGGAGCTTTGTCTCTATCTGTGCTGCCTCAGGCATCGTTCCACTGCTGCCTTCAGGGACAGCAAGCACTGATCTGCTCCTGTCAGAGCAACCCCTAATACACGGGCCGCTCACAGACCTATAATTACCTAGAGTGAAGAGGTGTGGACCTTTTTTTCCTTCTTTTTTCTTTTCTTTTCTGGGTTTTTTTTTTGTTTTTTTGTTTTTTTTTTGAAGTCGGGAAACAATCTAACCATGCTGTTGACCTGTAACTGGGTCAGCTGCCAAACAGCGAATTTCCTTTCCCATTGTCCCACAACGGCTGTGCTGCAGCTCTCTAAGTGGAGTTTAAATTGTGGACTGTTGCCCTCTGGCTCCCTGCACTCATGCATCCTCTTAGCCTGTAAGTCAAACAGGTAAATATACACTGATAATATATTAGTTTCCCTAAGTTGACTACTTAAAAAGATTCATTTTCTTGTGGGTTTATTAGCTTCGTGTGCTGGTGGAGACGGAGCATGCTTTACTGGAGTAGTAGGCTTTACTCTAAACATGTAATCTGAGATGCAGCACACTGTTTTCCTCTGGTTTGCAGTTAGTTGCTCATCAAGCTGCACTTTGTGCTTCTTTTCGACACCCTCTAAATGAATTCCACAGTCTGGTGGCATACTTGCAAAGCTTTCCATTTGCTTGTATTTCAGAAGACAAAAGAAAGCACTGACAGTTATTTTAGATTCTTATGTAATGGACAAGTTTTATCAAGACTTTAATGGTTCTTCTCTTTCAAGAGGACCTGGAAAGAAAAGTCTTTCATAAGTGGAGAATATCATAAGTTGTATCTCTGTGAAAGAAAATATATTTTCTTTTTTAGATGAAAACATGACTGTCTATGCTGGTAGTGCTCTTCTAAGGACATCTTCAGCTTTGACTTCATGTTGCCTGCTATGGATTTTTAGTCTCTCACACGAAAAGGAGCTTCAGCACTTCTTTGCAGTTGCCACCCTACGATTGACAGTAGCAAATAGGTCCTCCTACTGCTTTCAGCTATAGACGGATGTTTTGCAGAACTGATTTACAACTTTGAAGTTATGACATTACACATCCTCATTTCACAGATAAGGCAAAAACAGCTGCTTCTTGGCTGAAATAAGATCCCAGTGAGGTTGAAGTACACTCATGATTTCTCTCATCATTAAGTAAGTGTATTTAAGTCTCTGTAAATGATTTCACTTTTAAATCTCATGTTAGGATTGCTGTTGAGATGTATCACTAATTCCTTTTTAGCATTGACTGGCGTCGAACACAACAGGGTGTGCTTCATGTGTCACAATGTTGTGATTGGCATATTTGAACCTCCCACTGAAAGCTGTTTCGAAAGAGTGTGGTTAGAAGAAAAGTGTGGGAGAAGACTAAACATGGCTGTCATGAACTAACGCTTTGAAGTTCTCATGGCTGCTGCATTCACTTTTGTCTGCTTGTGCTTCCTTCACACAGCAGGATAATGGTGGAGAAGCGGGATTATAGAAAAGGTTTTTTGCAGGAAAGATGACTGCAGTGCGTTGACTGCTCGAGAAATTGCACAGTGGCTAGTAGTAAAGTGTGGTTGCTTTGGCAAGTTCCCAGGTATGAGTAAAGCTTATATGTTGAATGAAGTACAACCTACCAGCCAACTTGGTCTTTTAAAACATACTCCGCTTCTGTTCTTTTTCTTTCTTTTTTTCTTTAGTCCTGGTTTGGAGCCCGTGGTGTTTATTATATTTTGAACTATACAGAAAAGTGTTTACTAATACAAGCTGACTTACTGATGGTACACTAAATATAAGAAGTGTGTGCCAAAAGTAGAATTTAACTTCTTGCAGCAGAATCCTTTTCAAGTAGGCAAACATGGTTGTGAAATTCAGGGCCGATGCAACAGTTTGAAAGATAGATGATACCAGTATTGCTTTCTCGTTTGTTTGGTTTCTGTAGGTGCTTCACCTTTTGAGTTTTGTGTTTTAGCTCTTCATCTCACTGCCTATGAAAATGTATAGCCAAAGCAAAATTGGTGGTAGACAGCAAATACGTCAGCCCCTGATATCAGTATTTTATTTACTGTATATCAGCTAGTGTCAGCAGGGGTGATAATGGCTGATACCAATATAGAAGTGCTTCTGATATCGAGATGCATCAGTAAATTTTAATCAAACCATAAATATCACATGTAATCTTAATTAAATGTGTTTAATTTGCTCAAGTCTCCACTAGACTAACTTTGCACTTTACAAACTAACATGCTGGCTTAGCTGTTCCCTCTGTAAGGCTTTACTCTCTTTAACCCACTGTTGTGATTGGCTGCCTCTCACATACAGGTTTGAAGACCAGGTTGGTGGGGCTTCTGTGCTTACAGAACAGAGCATTTATGGCATTCGAAATGGTTACGAATCCTGACGTCAAAATGCTTTGGCATTGTTTAATTTTTGCATTCACTGTTGTTGCAAGTATGTAGTGAATTTCAAATTATGAGAGGAAATAAGTAAAAACCTCAAAGATTCCCTTTAGACCAAATTTGAAGAGCTGGAAGGAGAAATGTTTAGTTTGCACTAAAGGGGCAAAAAATTAAGTCCATTGTTATTCTGTAGCAGTTTAGCTTGGAGATATAAATGTGCAGTTTCATACTCTTCATGTTTGTTTAGTCATTTTCCAACAGCGCTTTGTTCAAAAGCTGTAAAACATAACAAAGCAGCAGCATTATTACTGTGGCTCACAAATGTTTCTCTCAGTGGTTCACATTTATGTGTGCAGGAAGGGAAACTAACAAATGGCATGCAGCCCTTTAGCTCGGTCTTTATCATACAGTGGGATTCTGAGGAATCAACTGTTCTGCACAGCTGCCTGTCTATATGAAGATCTGCATCCACACTACGCTGGTTTTCAGGCCCTTTTCTTTTCTGTAATAAGTGAATGTTGATGTTGAGATGAGTTGGAAAGGTTTTTTCTCAGTAGTCAGTTGGAGGTGGTTTCCTCCCTTTGCTACTCTTTTATTAAGGAGCTTTGTGGGGAGAAGGGCTTTTGAAATGAATGCTGTCTGTTCTCATTGAACATCTCTGAAATTTTGTTTTGAAAGCTCCCAGGCAATAATGGAAAAAGTCGACCTCAAACGGCTGACGGATGTCTTTTAGAGAAAATTTGCAATAGACCACATTTGCTCCTTTTCTGCCTCTTGGACAGATTCCTTACTGAATATTAACAAAACACCGTTATACAACTCATAATGGTGAAATGGTGGTCAGAGTATTGTCTGTACAGAGAAAGAGATGTTTCTATTTGACAGAAGCACCATGAGAGAGTGTTGTTTCCTTATCAGATTCTCTCCTTCCTTTCTTTGTTTCAATTTAGAAGATGTTCAAAATGAAGGCAGTTTGCTGCTGAGACTGACTTCCCCGTGTGCTGAACAGAACAAACAGACCTGGCATCATACGAATGGCCCAGGGAAGCCACCAGATTGATATTCAGGTTTTGCATGACCTGCGCCAAAAGTTCCCTGAAGTCCCAGAAGGTGTTGTCTCCCAGTGTGTTCTGCAGGTAAGGGTGTTATAAACACCTCTGCTCGCAATTATGTGAAAGAAAATAAAGTCTGCATAATTTATGGTGTTTTTGCTTCATGTCTGTGTGTTTTGTATTAACTGTCAGTGGCTCAGTGTTGGTATCTTAGAAGTGAATGCAACAAAGAAAACAGCATAAATTGAGATAGCTGTTGAATAAGACAAAGCAGTTTTCATGCCTGGGAACAGGATAGTAGTGTATACTAACAATGAATTCAGCTAAGAATGTTATGGCATAAAGGAGAGTGGGCCAAAATAATGCAGTGTGTAAGCTTACCTCCTGATTGTGCTTGGGCAACCAAGGTTACGTTTTTTTTCACATTACTCTAAAGAAATTAGTATCTTTAGTCCAGCCTTGATAAAACATGTCTAGTATTTTGTATACTCTGGATGATCATGCTCAGGATGAAATGAGTTGAGTCGATTATCAGGTTGTTGGGGCGGGGGGGTTTGTTTAGTTTTTATTTTATTTATTTATTTATTTATTTTTAAACAAGGTTTTTGATTGGTGAAAATCATTTGTCGCAGTTTAGAAAGATGTCAAGTGTGATATGATCTGGTAGTGCATTTAAGAACAAAAACAAAAAGAAACCCCAAAACTCACTGAGTGAATTGACTAAAGTGTAGTTCAAGTTTGTAGAGTTGGGAATAACAGCTGGTGGTTCATCTTAAACCAAAATCAATATAGAGGGCCCGTTGGCGCCAGTGTCCGGCAGCCTCGCCTCTGTCAGTGCGCCCCAGGGCAGCTGTGGCTACAATGTAGCTTGCCAGTGTGTGAATGGGTGAATGACTGAATGTAGTGTGAAGCGCTTTGGGGTCCTTAGGGACTAGAAAAACCGCTATACAAATGCAGGCCATTTACCATTTTAGCTCCTTTTCCATTAGTACCTACTCGAATCACCTGGTACCAGGTACTAATGAAAAGCCCTGAACCGTGGCGAGTCGATCCAAGTAGGTACTACTGGAAAAGGGACTTTTGTGTCTTAACAATGAATAACGGACTAATTTTAACTCCCGTGCCTGAAAGACCAAAGAGATTATGCCATGGAGAGGCATCCATGTTCTGTTAGTCCCCTATAGAATTACTACACCATCTACAGTATTAATCAGAATTAAACTTGCCAAAAAAAAAAAAAGAGAGAGAAAGAAAAAGAATTAAACTTGCACACAATGATCAATTCAAAAGGCTTCATCATAATTGATGCCAAGGTCTCTTTTATCATTTTAAGATAAGATAAGATAAGATAACCTTTATTAGTCCCACACGTGGGAAATTTGTTATTGGCAGTAACTTGTGAATTATGTTGACTCATGAGTTGGATGAGCTACTGAAGTTGTGGTTCGTATGTTAGTTGTTGCATGACAGCGGTGCTGCCAAGAAAACAAGCTCCACACCCCTTGTTACAGCATTGATCCCTGCATACAATTTTTCAGTAGTTGTGTTGTTGTAGGTCTGCGTATTGTGTTGTATTTTCAGTACCTGTGTATTATTATTTCTTTCAACCTGGCCATAAAATGCTATTCTCAAAAATGGAAATGTGGAAATGGTGTAAGCATCTTAGTTTTTTCATCTTCCTGTAAGGAAGTAAACATGAAACAAACACACATGTTGCCTAACAAGTCTGTCTCTTCTCTCTCCTGCAGAATAACAACAATTTAGACGCCTGCTGTGAATACTTGTCCCAAGTCAGTCCGGGCTACCTGTACAGCGAAGAAGGGAACCTGAGCTTTTCAGACGACCCCAGCTTCAGCAGGCTCCATAATCACATGACCCAACTGAACCTGGACTTGCAGCCTCAGAATGTGCATGTGGGCCCGGTTCGGGACAGCCTGAGAATGAACGGCAGCCGGACTCTGGCCCACAGCCTGAGCGAAGGGCCCCTCTCTACAGGCCAGGCCACTAACAGTGACTTCTTTCAGCAGGAGCCCCAGTCAGCCCCAGTGCAGGTGCCCTCCAATTTCAATGTATTTGGCGTGATGGAGCCCCCGCGTAAACCGCAGCCTCCACAGCACCTTGGACTCTACCCTCTGGGTGGCAAAGCACCAGCTATGGGTTCCCAGCAGACACCACGCTTCAACCCAATCACCGTGACGTTAGCCCCTAACATTCAGACAGGACGCAACACCCCTACTTCTTTGCACATACATGGTGGGCCACAGTCGGGCCTAAGCAGTCCACAGGGTAACTCTATTTACATTCGGCCTTATGTTAGCCAGTCCGGTACGACACGGCAAAACCAGCAGCAGGGAGGCAGGGCCCAGTACAGCCCCACTTCCCAGCCTCAGCAGCAGATCTACCAGATCTCACATCCTTCCTCCCTGTCTGGCTCCTGGTCCGGCACTCAGCACTCTTCCTCCTCCTCTCATACCTCACAGCCCCAGACCCAGGGCCATCAAACTTCTCACGTCTACATGCCCATCAGCTCACCTACAAATCCCCAGGCGCCTTCCTTTCTTCCTACTGGAAGTCAGGCCTCTTCCTCTGGTGTCTCATCATGCTCCTCTTCCTCCTCTTCGGTCATGCCCAGCTCCCTGTCTGCGATCAGCCAGTACAATATCCAGAACATCTCCACCGGCCCACGGAAGAATCAGATAGAGATCAAACTTGAATCTCCCCAAAGGAGCAATTCTACAACAGCTGTGCTGCGGACGAGCAGCGGGCCCCGCTCATCCTCCACGTCCTCCTGCCCTTCCTCTTCCTCTTCATCTGCTGGGGCAGCTTCTGTCCCTGCCACCCCTCTGTCAATCGGAGGCTCGGGTCCCACTGTTTACATCTCTACTGCTGCTACCACTCCCTCCGAGGAAGTCATTGTTGCCTCAGCCGGCTCCCGCCCACAGCCCAAGTTGGGTAGGAATCCTCACACACTCTTCATCTCAACAAACCCTTCCTTACAGGGGCCCTCAGGTGCCAGGAACATAGGGGGTCAAGTGAGCATGGGCCCTGCCTACATCCACCATCATCCACCTAAATCTCGCCCCTCTGTGGGAGGAGGGGGTACAGCTTCTTCCCCACGCGTGGTGGTCACTCAGCCCAACACCAAATACACTTTTAAAATCACAGTGTCTCCTAACAAACCCCCAGCTGTGTCCCCTGGAGTCGTGTCCCCGACTTTTGACGTCAACAATCTCCTCGGCCTACCCCAAGACCACCACTTCGTGGAGACAGACCCCCAGCATCTCTCAGACCCACTTTCGCCACACCGGGAGAGACAGAGTGAACCTCGCAGACTCAGCATGGGCTCTGATGATGCAGCATACACACAAGGTAAGAAATACACAGTAGCATCGATAATAAAGATCATTCCCATTTTAAAATTACTCCTGTACTATTTTTACAATGCTGACATTGTAGCATTTCTTAGTTGTTTGCATAGAAAGCATCTTCTGTTTTATAATGCTTGATATATAGACTTATTCTGTTCTCTGTTCAGCTTTTTACTGAACAGACACAAAGCTCCAGAAATTGTTTACACTGTGAATCGTATTTCATATAGACCTCTGAAATCTGGTTAGAAATGTTTGGTTTACAGTTTATTGACTATGTAGCCAAGGTACAGCGGGTTAATATCTTCAACAGTCCTCCTGTGTATGTTGATCTCATTTGAGTTTTGTTTTTATTAACAAATATTATTCAGGTTTCTGCTATTCTCAGGAGGCCAAAATACCTTTTCCACAGACTTCTGCCAAGAAAGTCATTTAACTATCAAGTATACTGCTTTTTTTCCCATAAGACCCTCTGCAGTGCATTTCCTGAGCCAAACTGTCTATGCTTGCTGTCAGTATTGTTCAGCCATAGTGGAAACATGTTGTGTTCATCTCCACAAAGTTGAAAAGCAAAGGTGACTCGCTGAGTGGGGGCCGGTGTGATCATGACTCTAGTGTGAGTCCTCCACAATAAATGCTGCATTTGCTCCACCAGCGCCTGAGACTTGCAGATTCTGTTGTGTGAGTCAAACATGTCAGAGCACACTGCTGTTTCCTTTTTTGGGCTTTTCACTGTATTGTGAGTGAGTCAGCAGCTATGGCTCCTGCACTGTGGTGACTATCACCAAGAGGGGCTTCACACCAGGCATGCTGCCTCTACCATTGACCCTCATCAGTGCAGTTTTCCATCAGTTTATCCTCACTGGTTTGGGAAAATGTTATCCCCTACTGTTTTGATTGGCAAGGTCACTTTGGAAGTTGGTGCTATGCAGACACACCTGTCACCACATAACTGTTAGTTGAACATAACTGTGTTAACTACCATCAGTCACCAAGAATGTGTGTTATTGTCTGGCAGTGGAATAACATTAGTGGTATTGCATAACTGTTAAACAGTTGGTTCTGCCCTCTGGGGCAACAGCCACTTTTTTTTTTTTCCTTTTTTTTTTTTGTACCGGTAAATCATCCATCTGAATTCTGGAGTTGTGGGTGTGATCACCTTGATTGACAGGTGTGCTGACACAGGGCTGGGCCATAGTTTCGTTTGTCACTGAACTGAACTGCTCTGCAGTGTTTGTACCTTACTGGAGGATTACTGAAGTTTGTGCTTCAGTCCCAGTACAGTGTACGGCTGCAGCTGGTTATTCAGCATTGTTAATTTTAGCCAGTAACTTGGCACTTTACCTCTTTTGGACAAAAAAGTGACAATGGCACTTCTAAATGCAAAGTCCAAAAGCAGTGAGTGATGTCTATGGTACATGCTGCACACCTTTACGACAGTGACTTGTCAATTATAACATTGGCCCAACATGAAGCGTTGTCCTTCTTAACTCTAATAAGGACCATAATTTACTAAATACGTCCATCCATCCATCCATCCATTCGCTACCGCTTATCCTTTTCAGGGTCGCGGGGGGCGCTGGAGCCTATCCCAGCTGTCATAGGGCGAGAGGCGGGGTACACCCTGGACAGGTCGCCAGTCTGTCGCAGGGCTAACACATAGGGACAGACAACCATTCACACTCAGATTCACTCGCACATTCACACCTAGTGGCAATTTGAATTATCCAATTAACCTATCCCCACAAGCTCATGTCTTTGGACGGTGGGAGGAAGCCGGAGTACCCGGAGAGAACCCACGCAAACACGGGGAGAACATGCAAACTCCACACAGAAAGACCCTGGCCTGATGGTGGAATTGAACTCAGGACCTTCTTGCTGTGCGGCAACAGTGCTAACCACCGTGCCACCATAAAATGTTTACAGGGGGTTATTCCGACTTCTTTTGCACCCAAAAAGGTCACCTGTCGCTGACAAATAGAACACATATTTAAGGCACTTCTGCACTGAGCAGGAGGAGAGGGAACACAGGAGGAGATGGACGGCGAGAGACACCTCAGTTTATCACTTCCAGTAGTCAGTAAAGTAACGTGTGTGTGTGTGTGTGAGTAAATATTTATCGCAGTTTGCCTCTCCAGTGTATGCTGGATCTCATCTATTATGTCACAACAGCCTCGAATCAAATTGATTTTGATCTTCAGGAAGTGGATGAAGTTGGAGGGAACCTTACAAGTGGAGTTGGTAAACAAACCTGGCGTTGATTGTTGAACTCCTGCCAATCGTAATGTCTACTGGTCCTGTTAATTCTTTTTATCCTTTTGAAAACAAAGAAAAAGAAAAAAATCGACTGAATACAAGTCTACTGATTCACCTGATAACCTTTCACTCACATCCATGAATCAGGTACATTAATGAAATACTGGAGGACTCTGTGGGCCATCATGTTATAACTCCTCAGTGTGTAGTGGCGTGTGTTTGTGTATTGCAGGAGAGAATTGTTTATCGTAGAATGCCTGTGAAGGAGGTGTTGCCACCTGTCAGAAAGTGCACGAACTTTAATGAATTATGGGAAATGTACTATAGAGACTTGAGTACATTATGTGCATGGTTAAGGCAGAATTTGCCTGCAGCAGTTTGCTAATCAGAATAAGTCTCATCTCCTTGTGTTACCACAATAGGTGATGAAAGGCAGCAGTGAGGATTCTAATGTTGCTTCGCCGTCTCTCCTTACACAAGGCTGTCTTTATGGGAAGAGAATTATCTAAACTGGTTTGACTGTTGTGTGCAGTTTGTGGTGCATTTGAAAATGTGTTGTTACTTTATACCCACGAGCACAGTGCTGCTTGAATGGCTTGTTGTCAGCATTTTTTTGTTCTTTACTTAGTCTCGGTCGTTGTGTCCTTGGCCAAGACACTTCACCCACCGCCTACTGGTGATGGCCAGGGGGGCCGATGGCGCGATATGGCAGCCTCGCTTCTGTCAGTCTGCCCCAGGGCAGCTGCTGCTACAACTGTAGCTTGCCTTCACCAGTGTGTGAATGTTAGAGTGAATGAGTAATGGAATTGTACAGCGCTTTGAGGTTCTTGAAAAGCGCTATATAAATGCAATCCATTATTATAATTTTTATAAATGAGTTTTTCTTGAACTTTTCATGGATTTCACCCTCCGTCCTGTACAAATCAGGTTAAATTATGTTGTCATTTCTCATTGATAATAATTGTTACTGAGACTTCTTTGTGTTTGTCTCTTTTCTTTTAGCATTGTTGGTGCATCAGAAGGCACGAATGGAGAGGCTGTGGCATGAGTTGGAGATGAAGAAGAAGAAGCTGGAGAAACTAAAAGAAGAGGTCAATGAAATGGAGAATGACCTGACCAGGAGACGTCTGGAGAGATCGAACTCGGCTTCCCAAATTCCTTCTGTAAGGAGAATTTGTTAGTTACCAGAAAAAAAAAAGTCTATGGTGTGTGTGTTTTTGTGGGAGTGTCTTTTTTAAAACATTTGTAGTTGAATCTGGTGCATGAAGTTGGTGATATTTCTAATTAGATGGAGCTGCTGTTAGCTAGCTAACTGTGAGCTAGTGTTGCTTGGTATTGAGGCTTAAGATTACTTACACAGGTTCTAAATAGCATTTAACATGTGCATAAATGCTACCTAACAGACTGCCATAAGAGCTTCACTGCTCATTGCAACATTTTCGTCACTTGTTGTTTTGATCTTTGGGGTGGAGAGCAGTTTTTAACACATCTGTCCAAAATATCTCGTAGGTATTCAACTGGGTAGAAATCTGGTAATGATCTCTTCGCTGAACCAGTCAGATTGTTCTAATCTTTGAAAAGGAGAATTGTCAAAAGTCTCCTAAACCACATCTTTTACTGGCAGATCAACAGATTATAAACAAAAACAGTTTATTATGATTGTATCAGCAGCTGATTTAGAAATAAAAATGCTAAAGAATCAGCATAACTGAAACCAAATGTACTTCTGGTTATTATTGATAGATAAAAGGCTGAATAGACAAAACCACATTATCTGGGTCATATTGCCATTCACATCAGTTCTCCTACACCCTGAAAATATGTTGATTACAGGGTCCATTTATGATTTGGCTGATAGCGCACACACTTTGTCTGATTCACTTTGCAGTTCATTTTAGAGCTGTGCAGCTACTTTCAGAAAAAAGAAAACACCCCTTCCTATTTTCTGCACATCCACCATCGCTGTTGCATTTACGTCTATGATTTTTGTTGTAATATTGCGGGTTTAGAAAGAGCAGTGCTTTCTGCTTTATGTCGAGTCAGCTGTTTTCATCGGGTTGAGTCAACAGAGTGGGGGAGAAAGTAGCTGAAGAAGGTTAATTGGATGGTGGTCTGAGCTCAGGAACTCTTTGGTTCAGTGTTGTTTACTGAGGAGAGTGGAACAGCTCTCCTCGTGACACGGTCACAGGTCACTGACTCCAAGCTACCTACATTTGAAGCTACGTGTCTGAACCCTTTCTTTTTTTCCCTTTCAGATTGATGAAATGAAGCAGTTGCGATCCCAAAACAGGTCATTGCAGATTGATATAGACTGCCTCAGCAAAGAAATTGATCTTCTTCAAACAAAAGGTACGAGCCTGACTCACCATCTCTGATTTATTTGTATCTGCGTGTATTTTCAGATTATAAAGCCAACAGTAAGTCATTAAATGAAGCAGGCCAGATCAGATTGAGGCCTGGCAGCAATAGCACATCACTCTGGCCTCCTCACATCCTCTTGACACATGCAGCCAAAGTGCTACCATTGTGCTGCTAACTACCAGTTCTTCCTGAATTGCATCCTGTAGCTGGTGGGTAACAAGGGATTTATTGGTCCCCTGGCAGCACTCCACTACCGACAGATCACTGCCGCTGCCTAACAGGTCTGCACAGGTGAAAAGGAAGGCATAAATAATCCTTGGGGATTTTTTTTTTTTTTTTTAAATCACAACACAGAATCATTTTTGTTAAGGTATTACCGACTGTTAAAAAACAGTGAAATTTTGATGTATTTATTAATTTCAGTGAATTAGGCCTTTGTTGCAAATCATACATGGCACTTCCATAGATATCCTTATTATTTTAGCTGCTATTCAGAGACGGATTCATCTTGATGGAAAAGCTCCATCAAGATGAATGGATCCAAATGGTTTTTAAATGTAGGGGTGCACTGATCGCACTGAATGCAGTTTGGATACAATACTGATACCTTTGCTTTAGGTATCTGCTGACAGCGATTGCCTGTCCTATACTCACTTGACCACAGTTTGCAGTAAGGGGGAAAAAACATAGAAACAAAGATACAAATAAAAGTTTTTGGTGTTGCAAGACTGTAAAACTGACTTGCTGTTAGTGTCCTCCATGCTATGTATTGTTTGCAACCTTTGTTCATGTGTGATGTAAAAAAGAAGATTACCTATAACTCCTGGAAGAAATTATATTTTGCGTTTTCGGAGCAAGGCAGGCTAATTATTTGAATTTGAACTTTAGCTACATTTTTGGCATTCAATAATTACACACACAACTTGATATAATAGCAGTGAGATTTTTGCCCCTCCCTAAATTTTTAAACTGACTCAGTTAACAAGATCTATCTAGAGGAAGTAAGACTCAGTTTCCATAGGGGAACCTGTTGAGCTTGTGGAGTCAGCTTCAACCCCTTGTTACTCATCCAGTGGCTGCCATGCAAGTCTAGATATGAATTAGATATCTTAAACATTCAAACTCCCATTCTCTGGACTCCTTGTTTCAGCTTTTGCTGCTCATCAGATAACCCAGAATGAATGGAGCCCTGATGAGTGTATCTCAAATGTGTAGGTTTCTGTTGATTTAACTCATAGTGTGTGTGTGCTCTCTAAATGTAAATTCTTCCCAAACAGCACGCATTAGCAGAATTCTAGCATTTTATGGGTGAAATGGGAAATGTTGTAGCCATTCCTGCAAGAGCTGGCTGTTAGTTAGCTGTTTTTATAGTTTATAATGGTTTGCTGTTTTTACCTTGTAGCTTTCTTATTGGTGGTGCAGAAAAGATGCTTTGAAGGTCGTTGTCAGGGGATCTCCCTGCTAGGAAGTACCTCAGGACCTCTCTAGTGCCTAATGCTAATAGTACATCATACCTTTGCAATACTGTCCCTTAAGATTCAAGATTCTTTATTTGTCACGTGCATAGTTATACAAATACAACACGCGGTGAAATGTGTGGGAAAGGCTTGGTTCCATTCTCCTTCATTTTGTGTACAGGACCACACTTTAATCCCGGTGCAATCCATAACTTTTACGACAACATTGGATTCCTCGGTCCTGTCCCACCCAAACCCAAAGGTACTTTATCTATTGGTAAGTTTAAAAAAGGTTGCATGTCTGACGTTTCTCATTGCACTGGCCACCGCCCCTGATATCATAAGGCACAAGTGTTGAACTCCAGGCCTGGAGGGCGGCTGTCCTGCTTATTTTCCACCTAATCTGCCCTTGTAGCTTCTTATTGGGAAAGCACACCTGATCCAGCTAATCAGCAGCAGGTAGTGCAGGGATATCTCAAAAATAAGCAGGATACTGGCCCTCGAGGACTGGAGTTTGACACCCTTGTCCTAAGGTTAAAGCCGGCATGTGGTCAGGAGTCAGTGCACTACACTTCTCCTCGTGTTGATGTGCATGTCTGTATTGTAGCTGGACCACACAGCAGAGGGTGTGTAAATACTGAGACCTCATAGTGGAATGGTTGTGTGGTTCTTCTCAGTCCTGTTTCTATCGAGTATGCACTTCTTTTGCATGCTTAACAGATTTCTAAGCCCCTGTGATGCATGTTCAAATAGCATACCCTCATTTATGGTATTTGCAAAACTTTCGAAACTCCAGATAGGTGTTGTTTGGAATAAGTGTTTGAGAAAATATTGGAATCAGCTGTCTTTCAGTCTTCCTTGGGGGGGGGGGTTTCTTACAGAGTAAAAAATGTCTTCTATAAATGAGTTTTAAATTATTTTAGCTCTTTTTCACACAGTCTCTGAACATTTAGCTTACACATAGTTGATGTGTCACAAGAGATACATATTGGCCTCATATTTGCCATTAGACCGGTGGTGATATTTGGCTCATCAGTCAAATCAAACCTATGGAAACCGAATCCCATGAAGTATCGGTTCTTTGATAAACTGGCTGTCTTTTAAACTGGTGAGCTTACAAAACTTTGAAAAATGAAAAAGGAGGGTTTCCAAATATGAAACGGACACAGTGGACGCTGTTGTTATTTCATCATCTGATCTGCTTGTTGAAGTGGCAGCCTTTTAGAGACTCTTCTCCTTGACACCAAGGCACTATCAGAATATTACATTTAAGTGCTGATAAATGCATTCTTATGCTTGTGATGTTACATCTGTCCCATCCCTCACTCGACTCCTCTTCTCCTTCTCAGACACGGGCAGTAAGAGTGTGAAGCCCATCACAGACCAGGAGGACGAGGGGACGCAGTGGAGCTGCACAGCCTGCACCTTCCTCAATCACCCTGCCCTGATCCGCTGTGAACAGTGCGATTTCCCGCGGAACTTCTGAGCCAACAAGGCTGCGACGCGCTGCCCCTTCCTCTGCCCGCCTGTCTTCTAGCAGATTAGAACAGACCGGGGCTCTGTCTGTTACTTTCTAGATGTATGAAAACCGGGACAGGGCATAGTCCTCGTACACCGTGCAGCCCGTTTGTTTTTGTTTTTTTGTTTTGTTTTGTTATTTTCTTCTCCTCTCTATAGGCTTGTAGAACACTGTCCATTGAAGGCTTGACTGGATGGTGTTTACAGCTTGCGTTTCTTAATATAGGCTGGCAGAGTCGGATGATACCTCACCTTAGAGACTGGCATAGTGTGGGGTCCCGTTCTCCACACATCCCTTGCTCGACAGGTGACACTTTACACCCTGGGGATACCTCGCTGCTCCCACTTCACAGTATTACAAGCGTGGCCCTGCAGCGTGATTGCACACATGCACACTCAACACAGATGTGCCTTTTGCTGATTTTTTTTTTTTTTTTTTTGTCCCTTTTCTTCTTCTTCTGTGGTGGTGGCATGACTGGGGAAGGGGGGGTGGGAACTGTGTTGAGCCACCGTTCTCCACTTGAAGGGAACTCGTGGACTTTAAAGTTTGTTTGCTGTTTGTAGTGGATGCCAAAGGAGGAACCGCCAGTGTTGCTGTCACTCAAACGTGCCTACTTTCCTCAGCGCCATTCTCTGTGTCTCTGATCGTGAGTTACCAAAACGCGAAACAAAAAACGGTTGCATGGTTTGTGTACAGAACACGGAGGCAGAAACTCCCCTCAAGCTTTTTACTGTACATAATTTTAGAATGTGCCTTTTAAAACCGTTCTTCCTCACACTATGAATCACTTGTATTTCCTGTAAGTATAGCTTTATAGACTTTTATTAACTTGTTTTGATTCCCTTCTTTCAACCAAATAAGCACCGTGCCCCCTTTTTAAGCTTTGATTTCTGTGAGAGTTGAAGCCTTGCAGAAGGAGAGGAGTGGAGCTGTTCAAACCCCTCGCAGTCATCATGAAGCTACGTCTGCCCGGCCCGTTCATCGCCCGCGTCATTGCTGAGGTTCCTGTGTATGATCTGCAGATGCAGCAAAAGTGGAAGGCGATGGAGGCGTCTTGTTTTTGTTTTTTTCCTGTTTTGTGAGTGTATGTGTGTGCGTGCAAGTGTAAGCGTGAGTGTGTGTTTTTGTTTTCCAGGACACCAATTACGTTCGGGACTGTTGGGGGTGGGTTTGGAGAGGGGAGGGAAGGGGTAAATAACAAACTGCCATCTTATCTGACAACTGGAATGTAGTTTTGATGTTTGGAGGACAACGACACCTCAGTGCAAAGAGACACTCACTCTCCAGTGCAATCAAGAACCATGTCAAAGTGCTCCTGGAACAGTTTCCATGTTGCTGTGTGCCTGAATTGGCTTTTTGTTAGGTACCAAAGGTCAAAGTGAATATATTTCTGTTAAAGGTGTTCCTGTGCCTTACAGTCAGGATTGTTGCGTGTTGGGAGCAGTTGAGGCAAAACAAACTGTCTATTCTGCACACTTTGCTTTGGAGCAGTTCATCCTCCTAAGCTTTTATTGCAGAGGGTTTTTCTAAAATGTACTTCCTGTCATGTTTCACTGTGGAACTGTGGATTATGTGAAACAATGGCTTGCATTAGTGCCTTTGTATTAATAACCTGCCCTGTCACATCCAAGTTTGTTTGTTTTTGTTTTTTTTAAACCCCTAAAATTTCCTATGACTTTAACTCACTGATTTATGAATTTATAAATGAATTCTTGTCTCTTAAGCACTTAATGTCATACTTTTTTCTTTTTCCAACCCCCAAAAACCAGTTTTCAGCTTTATCTGCACCTTGGTGTGAAGAGGCAGTTTGTTCATGTTTTAATACATGAAAAAAAAATAATTTGGACATCTAAAGTGTTTTTTGATTTTAGCTGGGAAAACTGTCTTTGTAACAGATAAGTTATTTGTAAAAATTAAAAAAAAAAATCTATTCAGAATGTTTGTGCTGCTTCTGTCATGTTCTGAATGTTCTGTCCACTAGATGGCAGTATAGCTCAGTGTACAGGTTGGCTGGGAGATTGTTTCCCTGCAGATGGTTAGATAACAAGAAATTTATGATGCAGTCTTTTTCAAAATTGCCTAATATAGCAAAATGAAGCAATAATTTCCAGCTTTATCTTTATTATCACATTTCAGCGTTTCATCGTGTTATCTACTACCTGCATTTTTATGGCCATGGCCTATGGACCTTTTATGTCAGCCCTTAAAAAACAAGGAAGAAAGATATTGCAAAAGTGCTCACATGTCAGAGAGCACTCTGGCCTCCTCTTGGTTTATTTCCTGCTTCCTTGTATTTCGTCCAGTCTTTTGTAAGTCAACAGCTTTCTGGGAAATGCAACGGTACATTAAACACAAAACAAAATGTCACACAGGTTTAAAAAAAGAGGCTCAGAAGCCCGTGTCTCGGGAGGAACATGCATGTGCTTGACGTGTGAAGGAAAACGTCTGCAGCGTCATTACTGGTTGAACAGCGGGCTCACTTTAAAGTAGACGTACTCTGCTGTTCCTTATTTGCTGTTCTGTACTGTTCCAGTATGGCCAGAGTTTAAAATCGTGAAATCGGTGTATGTACACAAATCACTGAGCAAAAAGCTCAGCTGGAGGAGATGTACGCAGGGTGGTGGCACTTCTGTACAGACTTTACTTTTCAGATCCAGAAGCTATGTTTGTTTCTCTGATGCAGCCCTAGGTGTAAACAGCTTGTTTCAGATTGATGACATGCACCAAAATAAGGATCATTTTGAACTGTAAATCATGCAAAGCTGCTCTACTAAAGCTACCATCAGAGAGCAATGGCTGTCTTTTTTTTCTTTTCTTTTTTTAATGACATTAATGGCATTGAAATTTCACCTTAGCTTCACATCTATAAGCACAGTTTCAAATAGAAAATTACCCAGTGGTAATGTGGTTTGAGCGCTTTTATTTCTCAGCAAAAACAAGGCATTCGAATTCATATTAAAAATAGATCAATGACATTCTTTACAGAAATATAGAATATAGCGTTCCTCACTTTGAGGCAACATGGGAAAACAACACATGCTGCTTTTATTTAAAACAAAACAATTTTCAGGCTACAATAAGTAGCTTGTATGGAGCTTAGTGCATTGCACTTTTACACTAGGATAAAGAGAGAGCATTCAATCTGCTACATTTTCTGCAGATCGTGTCACTTTGTAATGCTTCAAATGAAGGGTAAGTTTGCATCATGTTCAAGCAAGACAAATCATTTTGCACAGTACAAACTGTCATAATGAATTCACAGTAATTTCGAGAAGTGCTCTCGTTCTTCAGTTTTCACTTTTCTTTTGAATTGAGAACTCCAACATGGGCTCGGTTTGAAGAAATGTAAAAAAAAAAAAAAATCCTTGGGATCTAGAAACTGATGTGGCTCGCTCTGTAGTTCTGGATGAGAGAAATCAGTTCAGACATGTCAGACACGTGCGGGTAAGCATTCATGACTTGCTCTACCATGTTCTGGGGGAATAGGGTGCTAAGCTGGATCCTCAGAGCCTTCCTCCGCTCGCTCAATGGGCTCTTAGCCCCACTGCTCAGCCTAGGGTCAGACAGGCTGCCCTGCACCCATGGGTCCCTGGGCAAGCTGTGGGTCTGTCTGTGGGAGGGCTGTCTGTAGTACTGCTTCTCTGCAAATTGAGAGGGAAGCTCCCCATTATGTGGTGGTAGAGCTGGACATGAGCTCCATCCATGCTGCTGGAGGTGGTGGTGGTGCTGCTGCTGGTGGCTGTTTGGGGATAGTCTGGTCTGCTGGTGACAGCACCTGCATTGACTGCACGTGGGGGGCTCACGCGATGCCAGTCCATTTGGCTGAGCGTAGTAACCCCCGTTCAGGCAGATCCTCGGGGCGTTGCCACCATAAGACCCAGAGTACTCATCTTGACTCAGGCTGTAGCTGGCCACCCCGCTGCTGCAGCTGTGCACAGGTTGCTCCCTGCTGTAGGCCATGTCATGGATATAGAGCCTGGACAGAGAGCTGTCCATGGAGCTGAAGGCTTCATCTATATCTGGGCTCGGGCAGTGTTGGAGACTTGAGTTCATTTGGTTTCTCGGGCTGCTGGTGTCCCTCTGACAGATGGACTGCTCCCCTGGCGAAGCCCTGTGTGACAGCTCATCTATGCCCAGAGGTGGAGGGGTGGAGATGTACCTGTGCTCCTGCTGATATGCAGCAGGGGAGATGTTCTTGGCTCTGTCTCTGTCTCTTAGGGCCCTCAGCTCATCAGCCACTGACAACTGGGACTGGTTGGCCCTCTCTGGATGGTAGAACTTACACTTTACTCCATAAGTGCATTTCTTTCCTAAAAGACAAAAATACAAATTCCCAAAATTAGAAATTGTGTCTGGGCCACTACAAGCTAAACTTTAGCTCAGGATGTGTGTAAAAGCCACTAGAATTACAAACAAATCATCTGCTCTCTTTGTTTCTTTGGCACTCACAGTGTAGGGCACTTTGTAGCTGTCTTATAAATGGATGTCTTTAAGTCCAGTCACTGACTGCTCAGCTAAGCTCTTCCTGAGAGATCAGGGCCTTCCACAAATTTCAAATTCTCCAGTTGAAAAGTCACTGCTGAATGAGCGCAGACAAGTGAAGCCAGAGCCCCCTACTGGCTCAGTTTCTCCTCATTTGTTGGCCATAAAGCACATGATTTCAACATTTAACAACCTTACTTTTTTTTTTTTTTTTTTTTTTAAACAAAAAACTGTACCAGTCATTAAAAAAAGGTTGTGATGTGTTGAAATCTGAGTTTTGTAATGACATCTGGAGACTTTATACTTCCTCTGTGGGCTGAAAAATCATTCTATTCTTATGAAATATTGAGATAATGTCAGGAATACACTGTGGTCAGTCTGGGTTTATCTCCAGCATTTCCCACATTTACTACTTCGCAGTCAGAAAGTCTGGGCTTTACTGTTTTTTCTGGAGGGGGGAAGGTTTACTCAAGTTTCAAACTATTTTACATGCTGGTGATTACAGTTATTAAACTCCACACCAGATTTAAGGCTGTATTTTAGACACAGGCACATTCCCAGAAACCGGAGTATGTCATAAACTTTCCATTTGGTTGTGCCATATTGGAGAAAATTCCATATACAAAAGTAGACGTGAACTGAACCTGTGGCCCTCACTGAATTATATCAACTACCAAATGAATGAGCTGTTCACCTCAACAGTGGTGGATGACTTATTTGGATTTCAAGGTCATTTTTATCAATTATAGGGTGAATTACCACCGCTACCATTCTATATTTAATCATTAGTTATTATTAATTTCTAACTATTTCGTCCTGTTTCCCTCCCATCACCCCCAACTGGTCTTGGCAGATAGCCGCCTCCCACTGAGCCTGGTTTTGCTGGTTTTCTTCCTGTTAAAATTGAGTTTTTGAGCACTTTGGCAACAGTGGGAAGGAAAGAGGGTCATTTGATTGTTGGGGTTAATCGTCTTGTAGGGACTGAGAATTATTTTTGAACTTGGAATTATGCAAAGCTACTCACTGCTTAAAGCAGAATGTCTTCTTCAAAGTAAAATTAGCTTTATCAGTTACTATTGTCTGTAAAGGTTCTCAGTCATCCAGGTCATCATAGTCTAAGGAGCTTAGAAAGAAAAGCATCTGGACTTCTTTCAGTTGCTTGAAGATGTTTCACCTCTCATCCGAGAAGCTTCTTCAGTCCCTAGAACTGAAGAAGCTTCTTGGATGAGAGGTGAAACGGCTTCAAGCAACTTAAAGAAGTCCAGATGCTGCTTTTTTTTTTTCTTTCTAAGCTCCTTAGATCAGCTACTTTTAAACATAAATACTCATGATACTAGTGTAAAACGACCTGTTTGTATGCACTGGTCCTCTGCTGTGTGTGCTGAAGTTTGGACAGGAAATGCTGGTGGGAATCTTCTGATGCAAGAAATGCATCATATTTGCTTACTGTCATGTTTGCTTAACAGCAGTGTGTGGGTGTATCCCTGGTGACTGAACTTGAAATGGTATCTGCTCAGAAAACAAACCTCTATTTACACAGAAGTTCCATTGATTGTATATATTTTTTCTTATCTTTAGAGGAGCACAAGGAAGTGTAACATGAGCTGTCTGTTCAAATAGACCGTACTAACCATATGGACAATGCTGCAGCTTGTTTTCTGGGGTGCGTGGCTTCTTTCTCAGAAAATCATCAATAGTGGGACCATTCCTGCCCAGAGGATCATCTGGAGGCATGAACCTGCACCGGCACAGAGTTGCAGTTAGTCTAGCTGAACACATGGTCCAATAGTGGGGCAAATCACCCCCAATCAGCCATGCAAAACAAGTAACCCCCTTCAACCTGCCCCTTAAGAAGCCTTACTTGTCATTGGCGAATGTGTACATCAGCAGCCTCTCCTCTATGAATTTCTTCCACTGGAGGTTCTCTGTCTGCAGGTCGCGGTAGTTGTCATTGGACACGATGATGCCATCTGAGTCAAAGGCCAGCTTGACTATGTAGCGGTCATCATAGCACACCACCCTCTTCCCGTTTACGCAGCGGGAGGGCGTGTACACCAGGATCTTCCTCCTCTCCAACTCGTGGAGAATATGTTGATCTATGGGACAAATATTATACAGGTTAGAGATTACTTTAAATGATGTGTGGTAACGTCCTTGACAGATACGAGACATTTATTCAGGCAGGTGACTGAGGCACCTTGTACTCCATGTGAGCTTTTAATCTTTTCTCAGTCTCTTTGTTTTTACAGTAAACATCACACCAGGAAGAAACAATTTGTGGATTTTTTTTACCTGACACTGATAATGGCAATAAAAGCTGACTGCAGCTTTCCGGAAAGCAGCTATTTTTAGCCGACATGATTGGACATGATTGGACATGAACGACGTGTAGGATTTCAGTTTTCATGCTTACACTTCCTCATTGTTTAAGGAGGCTCTATGGGTTCAATACCTGCTTTTCACAATGAAACGAGGTCATAACTATTGGATGGGCTCCATTGGAAGCCACCAGCTGCCAAACAAGATGACTCTAACAGCCAGGAAGAAGGGACAGGGATTTACCAGCAGCCATCTGTTATGTGCCCCACTGGCAAAGTACATGTTAAGAACACTTATAAAGATTTTATTTCCTTCAAATCCTCCGAGCTGTGGCTCAGGAGGGTGGTAATAGCAAAAGCACTAAGTACCAGTCCATTTACCATTTTTGTGATTGCTTTGCTAATAACCGATCAGACAGTGTGTGGCACACAGTGTAGTGGCATGCACTGTTTTCTTCAGCTTATTTAAATGAACTGCTTCTCTAACAGAAAAATGCATCATTTCCTGTGACGCACACTTTTTCTACCTGGAAACTCTGACTGTTTACAAGTGCTTCAGACTACATTAAAGCTTTACACTGATGAACTACAAAAAACAACCTGCTTTGTCGACCAGCATAGTTTCAGGTTGGGTTTCTTTATAACACGTGCACACACACAGGCAGCAGGACGTTCAGGCAGCTTCTGTGTATTTGATTATATTTGAGTCAGGAGTACTGTTGGTAAGCCAAACTTACAATTACAAAAGTATATGAGCTGAGGATGTACTAGTATTCAAATGGCATGATTTAACTGTAACGTAAACACAGATTAAAGTTCCACTAATCAGTATACATTATATTGACAGTGTAATAAACCACTGAGTGTACTGTCACAGTGGCTGCTTGTCTCCATTTAAATGCTCTGCTAGTCTGTATCATCTGGATTTAGAAATATTAGACTGCATTTGGCACATTAAAGCAGATTCATTCTATGTACTGCATGCTGTATGCTGCAACTACCACTGCAAGCTCCTTTGGAACCCATGTCTGTTGACATAATCAGTCTTATATATGTTGTCACTGATGTGCTTTGCTCTGCAGTCTTCTGCTGGTTTTTTTGTGTTTTTTATGTTTGTGCACAGAAAGACCCACTGCAAAAGGAATAACATTCAGATTTTATCTAACCCTGAATTGAATAAGCTGAAGAAAATGGATGGACACATGGTCCTAACAGAAATAAAATGAATGACTGCAGCTTTATAATAGGCAGAATAACACACCCCACTGTGTGAAGCAGGAAAGGAGGAAATTCAATTCAGCTTTATTTATGTCAAATGCCAAATCGAACAACCATCACCTCAAGGCACTTTTATGTAGTAAGGTAACCTTACAATGGAAAAGGGAAAACTGCAACAACCGGATAAACCAAGTAAGCACCTGGCAAAAGTGGGAAGGAAAACCCCTTTTAATAGAAAGACATTTCTTCCTGGTTACTGAGCCAAGAATCCCTGTAATCAAATTGAGGATCTTGAATGTAAATGCTGACAAACAAAACGCTGAAGTAATTATGGAATCATAACTGAAGCGTGAGTTAATCAGGCTTCACTTCTACTTCACCCTGACCAGGAGGATTCAATTATAAAGGCACTTTTTCATCAGTGAACAAGAATAATTAGTGGAGACTTGACAAACACAGCTGACCTGAGCTGAGTGCACAGCACTGTCAGGTGACCTTACCTGTGATGGGCGCCTCAGGCTTCGGCTGCTCCTTCCTCCACAGGGGGACGAACACAGTGATGTCGCGCATCCCTTTGTCCCAAAACCAGTTTACTGCCAGCTGGAGACCCTGGCACGAAAACACCTTCTTGTTGCCGTGGCTACAAAAAAAAAACAACGCATACAAAAACCAGAGTGAACAACAGAAGAAAAAACAAAACAGAGAGCTTCTTCTTTTGCGCTAACGTGCACATTTTGCCCACACATGCTTCTCCCTTTTTCAGGAAACTAATGATGTTGCAAGTGTTCACTAGTTCATGATTGCACAAGCACAGAGATAAGTCGTTTTCAACGTAAGAGAGACTCTTCACGTGGAATTTGTGAGATCATTTATTAATGTTTTAAAATTCACAAAGTGGAAGCTTAAAACAAACAGCCTTCTCCAGCAATGTATTAATCGTGAAATTTTGAGGAAAACAGAATAAGGTTACATTTCACTACACTGCTGAATTGTGGTCATTGTCACACCTAGCCAGGAGAGCCTGAGACAACACGACACTTGTGTTTGTTCTAGTTCAACATTCATTCTTTGGAACAGCTCAACATTTATTCTCTGAAATACAAACCTACTGTATGAAGTCAAAAGGCTTCAGAAGAAGTAAACTGGATCGTTTTGCCTGCAGGAAAAGAATAAGGCGTGTGCTTGTGGGTGTTCCCCTTCTTTTCATCATCAGGAAGTGGCAAGATACTTTGCATACAACAGGTAACAAAGATAAAGCTTTTGGCATGAGCTAGTTTATGGATCCGAGATAATCTAGCTAATCTACCTTGCATAACTTTACAGATGACTCACAGATGACACTTTAAAATGATATTTCCTGTCTTGTTTAAGCTCCCAGAGAAGTCGAATGAGACCAGAGGGCTGCACGTTCATTCGTGAGTTAAAGGGAACAAAATAAAAGCAACTAATTAACTTTAGAAATTTAAATGAAAAAAGTGGATTTTTAAGAATAAATGAACAAATGAATTTTTTTATTTGTGGCTACTATAACCAAAAACAGTGCAGGAATGTAAAAAATTAATGCTTTTTATTTATTTATTATTGGTCTATTTTTCATGAATCAGTATTCTGATTCAACTCATTACCTACTTTATTACAGTTGTAAAGAGGTGTTGTTTAAGTTTTGATAAACTTGTGCATAGGAGTTACTGAATCTTTTAAACATCACATAAGAGGAAAAAGTAAAAAGCCACTTGAGCTACTTGATTCTGGCCTGTGTCAGACTGTGCTGGTGTTTGGCAGCAGTTTCCAGTGTAAAGTGCCATCTGCTGCTGTAAACATTAAAGCTGCAAGCTTAATAATTAGCTAAAACAGGTTAAAGTGTTCTGTAAAGCTGAGGGGAACTAGTGGGTGAAAAATGGTTTGTCTGTGGGTTTGTCACTGTGAGCGTCTTTCAGATTGGTGATGTATAAATCCGTGCAGCTTTAAATCCTCATGTATTGCTGATAAAGTCTCAGTCTGCTGAGTAATGAGTTTACCCGAGCTGCCAGATCAGCAGTTCGTACCTCCAAAATGTTATAAACATGTCTTTTTTTTTTTGTACATTTCTCATGTGTGAATCGTTCTCTTTTGATAAACGTGAAGAATTACTTGTCACATGTGCTGGAGCATAATGTTTTTTGTGTCAAGAGGGAATGAAGGGACGTGTCATGATTAATCTAGGTATGGGCTCAGAAATGACAGATTTATCAAACCAAGAATGTGGGGGTGTTTCAATCAAAAAACTAAAAAGATGTGGGTTTTTGCAAGAATCTTGCAAAAACACGGTGTGAACGGCAATGTGTAGGAGTAGTAGGTTTTTGTTTTTTTGTTGAGTTTTTTTTTACTTAGTGCTTTTTTTTTGTTTTTTCTGCAGCTGTCGGGCCTAAAATGTAATTACAGGTAATCCAGTTTCAATAAAGTGCAGCAGTAAAATCCCTTTGACTGATTTCCTTTACATGGCCACAAAAAACTAATCAGGAAGAAAGAGCAGTGAGAGGCTCTGATGACTGAGGACAGGAACTGGGTCTGTTTTTCCCATGAGACACTCAAGTTCCACTTAAACATGATAAACTGTACGTCAGCTTCAGAGCTGAAGAAGGGAAACAAAACAGGGAGACCGATGAGAGCTACCCCCCACAGCCTCTGAGGTTTCACACCTGAGGCTGGACTACAGTTACACCATCTTACCTGGGAATAAAGCAGTGACAGTAAATATCTGAGCCCTCTTCCTCTTTCAGCTCACTTCATGTCCTTACAGGAATATGCGTTATGAAAACATTGCTCCTTTGCTTTTTGTTTTGAATTCATGCCATACCGTCTTTGATTCGAGCGAAAACATTTTTCACTCCAAACTTCCTTGTTATCTACTTTGGGTGGAGGTGCAGATGCCAACCGTGAGATCAAATGGCGTTAATGTACAGTGCTACACGTGTAACAAGTCACGCTCGATACAAACATCACTTAAAGAGCTCAAACCTGACAAGTAAAACGCACTGTGGAATGGTCACTGTGTCAAAGGCCCTTCAGGGCACGAACATAATCTGGAATTGAGTGAAAAAACAAAAGGGAGAAAAGTGTCGGCTCAGATCATGTTTTCACTTCCCACGTCTTTAAAGAGGAAGTGTGTTGCAATCACATTTGTGAACTGAAACAAGTTCTGACATAGACAGACAGACAGCCTCTGGTGAGAGATTGAAAAGTTAAACCAAAGTTATCCTCATTCAGCCTCACAGAGAGGAACGCGTCTCCGCTCTTTTTACTGCCTCAAACAAGTGTTTTTTGTTTTGTTTTTTCCAGGAAGTGACGAAGCGTGTTTTCTTTGCTGTGAAAAAACGGTTTGCTTCCTTGTGCCTTCGTGCCTGTCTGATGAATAAACTGAGCGAAGGGCTTCGGTACAGTTGTGAACAGCTGCCTAACACCCATCGGGTCTGTGGCACAAACTTGGGGTTAGAGTTAACTTCGCTCTCAGATGTTACCTTTCAAATCAACACTCTTACACACTTGTTCTGTAAGATCAGCTCCATTTCAGAGAGGCGAACATTCAATTAAAACTTTACGGGTGGATGTTGAGAAGCTCAGATAAGATGTATTCATTGCGTTTCACCCCCACCCACTCCGCCTAACACCTGACAGACACGGTTACTCTGATATGAAGAAGTATGAAGTTACTGTAGTGCACTGTAACTGGAGGACTCCTTCCACTGCACTTAATGCATAAGCATACATAAAGCGAATGTCATGTGCTGACTCACCTCATGGCCACGTTGCTGCCGTCTATAACCACCGGTCTGAATCCAGCTGCCGCTTCTCTGTCCGGTCCCGGTCTGGCTTGGCTGGGGCTGGGGCTGCAGCCTCTGGGCACCAGCTTGGGGCTGTTTGGCACGCTCCTGTTGTTGTGGGTGCGAGTGTGGCACGTCTTTATCAGCTCCTCCAAGATGTCATTGGTCTGGGCGTCGTGCCGGAGGCTCTCCAGTACCCTGAGGATGTCGCTGTAAGAGTATCCTAACTTGAGAAAGCGCTCCACTTTGGCGTCCATGGTTGCCAGCGAATCAGAGTGGCTCCTCTCCTCCTCCTTTGCGCGCTCGGGACCGTCTGGCTGGGGAATCCTACTCTTCGCCTCCTTATTGTGGCTCATCGGCGTTTCCACGGAGACAGCCTGTGTTTTGGAACAGTTGACAAGTGTCAAAAGAGGAGGAGGAGGAGAGGAGAAGGGCGAGGGGTGGAGACAGAGAGTGTCGGTATAAACACAGGAAGCGCAGCTGCGGTCTCACAGGGGTTTTCAGACAAATTGACTGTGGTTGATAGAATCTGCTCTGGTTACCACAACCTCATGACTGCGAACGCTTCACTGACGTCATGCTGGCTAAGAAAGCCCCTGTCTCTCCCTTTCTCTGTCTCTCCTCCTCACACACACACACACACACACACACACACACACACACACACACACACACACACACACACACACACACACTAGGAGAGGAAGCAAAGGGTCTGCACTGATCACAGCTCTAATTTTACCTACAGTCACACCCTGCTCTGCCAAATCATGAATGAATGGAACTGATGTGAGCGGCCTCTCCCATTCCACCCGCGTGCTGTTGCGCTCTCTGGAAAACCCCCTCTTGCGCTTCAGGTCCAAACACAGATCACAGTGAGTGTAGAGGTGAAGAAAAAATACTGCTGAATGACTCAGCCCACTTCTTCTGTTTGTCCTCCCACAAAGACAGAGCTATTTCGAGTAGGAGACCTTCACAATGTTCTCACACACGAAACCGCTGTGAGGAAGTGTCACTGACCCTTCAGCCTATACGCCATCGCACTTTTGTGCAACGCAGGATGAGCTGATTACTGTACTGCCCTCCGTGTGTTAACGCAACATTTCAGGTATGAGGAAGAAAGAACAAAGCAAACAAAAAGCAAACAAAAAGCAATCTAACAATCGTTTCATCTCTAAGAAGATTGTTCGACCTATAAAAGCTATTATTATCTCACCAGAACCAACATTCCACAAATATCTGTAAAGGAGAAGCTGTTTTCATCTGACACCACCTACAGTACTGTCAGCAAGGGGCTGCAGTCTGCACAGGCCTGCTGCAGCCTGCAGCAGACCACATCCTCTGCTGATCACTTGGTAAACTGCAAGCTCCTAGCACTGTTTTCTGAAAAAGCCACATTATCTCCCACAACCTCTGTGCTCAGGGCAGACCGCACGGTCTGGACCTGACACAGAGCTACACATGACAAGACTGCACCCTCAGCTCACATTCAGCACAAACAGCAGTCAGACTTTGAGTTCACACTTACAGATTCAGCAGGTAGTGGCTCGCAGCATTAATCTCTTTCCCTCTGTGTGTGTGTGGGATCTGCTCTCAATGAGTGACTTACATAGACAAAACCACTGGTCTGTGTGAAGCTGCTCTTATTACTCACTGGAGGAAGTAAAGGCTGCTGAGAAAAAAAAGGGGGAGAGAAAAAAACCCTCTATGACCAGTAAGGAAGAGAACATGTAAATAAGCCATCTGAACTTCCTTATGTGCAGCAGCCAGGGCTGATCTGGGATCTGGGAGTCAAAGGGATATGTTTGACCTTTCTCCTCGCTTTTTTTTTTTCAGCTCTTGTGATGTGGTGTAATAACTGAACTGGACAAGTTAGACCAAGGCTTTAGACTGTTTCCATGAGCTGTTTGACATTTTCTTTTCAATTCAAGTGTGTTTGAGTTGCCTTCAAACACACAATCTGTGCTGATTTCTGCTATTTGTTGTCTGTTATGGGATTATGAGGAAGTAAGTCTACTGTCTGGCCTGGAGTTCAGTTGCTTAACATGTTTGTCTGAAACTGCAGGATGGTCACTGAGTGTAGAGTCAAAATTTGCCTGCTATATTTTCCATGTTGTGGCAAAAACAATGGTAGTATGTGTTAATAGTTATGTTTGAAGTAACATGGCTGTCTGATGTGGGCAACGGCCTAAAAAGGAGAGAAAGAAAACTAATGTGGAGTTTCAAAGGTGAGTCAGTCTTGTGAAACAGCTGCTGGTGAAAAATGAAGCCAGTGTGGAAGAAACCTGCAGTTCTTCTAATGGCCACTTGAGGCTTACTCGGTGTAATTCAGGGCTCAACTTTACTAAAAATCTTGAACATAATAACTCAAGAAGGATTTTCAAACTATTACCATATGTGCGAGGAGGCTGAGGGCTAGCACTGCTGGCCACCAGTATTTTTGCTGATCTTTTGGCCATGCTTGGTCTTCTGTAGGATGTAAGGATAGACTAGAACACCCACAGCCATATGTTGCATCTATCAGTCTTGGAAAACTTGTAACCTTGGTGCATATGTGCCTGTGTTTCCCATGATACTGAAAAAACCCAAATGAACCAAAACAAATATCATCATTTTTTTCAATATTATGAAATTTTAAAATCATTACCTTTCATACACGGCCAGTGAAAGTAAGCAGATACTCGCTGGCAATGTCACAATACCAGAAAAGTAGTATACTAATACTACTTTTCTGGTATCGCCAGCTACTGACTATAGTCAGTACCAACAGTATGATTCTCAGTGCTCAGTTTGATACCACGTGGGGTTATGTACTGTATGTACTTAAACAAAAACCATGAACTCCTTTCACATGATCTTTCACATGGTGGTGTCAGCGTGTATTTAAAATATTAAAATTATATTTTGATGACAGGACGGATTAAACTGGTTGCAGAGTAGTCTACTAACATTACTACATGCATAATATTATATAACATAAAAAAAATGTTAATTCACATGTTGAGTGATGCCAATACCCAGCATGTTCTTTTGTTGTTGAAGTTGGATGCCTAGTTGCTGGTTACAGACAAAAATGAAAAGAAAAAAAAACCCTTTCACTGATTTAGAAGCGTGTATGTCTGCTAACGTCTTTGTGGTGTAGTACTGAGCAGGCAAATCAAATATACACAAGCGACATTCCACTTTGTCAACATGAAACCCAAGGGGAGAAAATATCGCCCAAATATGATGCTGACAAAACCACAAGGTGACATCCAAGCTGACCTGAGTGACACACTTTAATCTTCACCGCATCAAAACAACAATGAGAGTGACATCTGATCCTTCCACAGAGAATCTGTGTGCGCCGCTGCCCGTCAAATAAACAAAAAGGACTTTTGTTCAGAGACTCTGCCGTCTTCAATCAGGCACATGAGTGATCAGAAAACTGGGTCTAAACACACAGATGAGATTTTATAAGCTGTACTATTTCCACAAATAGAAACTGAGTGTCATTCACGCATGCACTGATGAAACTGTGGCATGTTTATAATACAATTATTTCTTCATTCTTTCTTTCTGTTTTTTAAAGTAGGTAACCTGACACCACAGCTGACATGACAGTATATAGTTCATCTGAACCATATCCAACTTCTTAATAGCAATGAACTGGTCTGCATTGGTGCATCATATCTTTATTCTCTTCCCCCTCCTGCCCCCCCCCCCCCCCCCTCTTTCTTAAATAGATAACTATCATATCTGATATCATATCTCACAGTACAATAATATTGAATGGGTTGCATTGTTGTATTTTGTCATGTTTCTCAGGTCTTTGTCTGAATTTCTACGAACATTATTGCTAAGGATTGTCTTATTGCATTGGAGTCACACTGGGTTAAATATGTACACTTGGGTTTTAAGGGGTATTTATTATTTTCTTCTTTTTTTTGGGTTGTATGGAAGCCCCAAACGCAATTTCATTGTTCTTGACAATGACAATAAATAAATAAATACTAAATACTAAATACTTCTAGTTCTAAGACCTGCTCTGGTCAAAGTGCGCACACTGTGGCGTTGCTCTTTGTGCTCACACAAAGCCTACAGTCTGCTTTTCTAGCTTTACATAAAAACAGATATGTGTTCAAAGATAAGCAACAGAACGATGACTTCACAATGATGTGATGATGACAACATTAAAAGTAGGGCAGGGAAAATCGAGAACAATATAAATACAGAAGAATAATTCAGGCAATGAGGAACAGGAAAAGTCACAGTCACAATGAAACAGCATTAATGCCGCCCATGTTTTTTTTCGGTTTTGTTTTTTTGTGCGCATTATCTAACCAGGATGTTGGACATGAAAGAAAAAAAGAAAAGAAAAAAAAACACGAGGAAATAATAAATATTAATGGGGACTAATGTGTGTGTGTGGGAGTGAGTGAGAGATCAGAATGGAGGGGCAAGGCTACAACTACTGACTGGAATTTCTTACTCATACTTGAGTACATGTTGAAAATGAAAATTACAAGACAATCACAGTTTTAGGTCAAGAAAGTTCATGGAAAAGGTGACATGAAAGAAAAGTTGTAGTAATGGAAATGTAGCACGACACACCGCTGCCAGAAAATCTGCTTTAATGAGAATACGTTCATGCTTAGAGCTCATGATTTGGGCAAACACACAAATAAGAGTAAATAATCCATAACAATGGTGCTCATTAAACATGTTAGGAAAGTAAACAGTCATTTCTTGAAGATTATGTGTTAGAAAGAAAACAATATAATAAGGCTCTGACAGAGTCTGACCGGTTCTTTTGCTGTAAGGTGAGGATGGAGTTGACCAATACATTTTGTTTGTTTTCCTCAAAAGTTTAACTCTTATCAGTTTCTACTTTTCAGGTTAGATTTCAAACTTTCCTTTTTGACTGCTGATCCTGAAGTATTCCTTATACCGCAATATGTTCAGTCTGCTAGCAGGCTTCCCATGATACCCTGAGCACTTCTCTTCCATTCTTTTCTCTCTTCGTGTGTTTATACCTTTTGTTATCTTCTTCCTGCAATAGTTATAATATAAGTTATAATGCTGAGCTCTCACTGAGCCTGGTTCTGCCAGAGGGTGTTTTTCCCCTGTTAAAAGAGAGTTTTTCCTTCTCACGGTTACCAAGTGCTGCTCAAAGGGGTCGTCTGATTGTTGGGGATTCACTCTAGCATTGTAAGGTCTTTACCTTTCAATATTAAGCAATTTAAGGTGGTGTTGTGAATTTGTGTTATATAAAAACACAATTGAACTCAATTGAATTGATAGTGGGGATTTTTTTTAGACAGCCGGAATCTCCAGAAATGAACGAGAAGCAATGGGAAGAGACAATGATCATACTTTATTATAAGTTTGGTTACATGACCTGTGATGACCCTTAAACACAATGTGCTACACCTTACTTCAAACTCTGGCTTCATCTTGACTTGAGAATCAAACTTTATTTCATCATTTTATGACTGTATATTTCCTGTCACAGGTCTCCTTCCCACATAACATTAAATAATTAATGCATAATTAAGTACCTCAAAGATTTTTTCTGGCACAGCTAAAAAGTTTTTATGTGTCCTAATAGTCCAGTATGTTGCCACGGAGACACCCAGTGGTTACTGTTCTTTTCTGTCAAAGAAAACTCGGAAAAGGCAAAATCACAAACACAAGATGGAAAACAGAAAATAGTGTGCCAATGGGTGCGTTAAGCACAGATGTGTTTTCTGTGAACAACTGAATAATGTTAAAGGTATGTTAGAACACTTTGCGTGCCTTTAGCATGTAAATCCTTTCCCAAAGAGTTAGCTGTTGCTCAACTTATACAGCTATTTTGTTTTTAAAATGTAAAGCCTGAAACATGCTTCATTTCTATTTTCAGCATATAGTGTCACACCCACACACTCCACTGCAAAAATCTTTACCAGCAGAACACCTGAGGTGCTGCTACATCAGCACTGACAGCAGGGCAAAGAAAATTCATTAGAGAAAGTGATTAAGTACTATATTTATGTATACATTTATATCTGAGGTCCATTATACTGTACTACACACACACAGATGAGATATATATATATATATATATATATATATATATATATATATATATATATATATATATATATATATATATATATATATATATATATATATATATATATATATATATATACATATATATATATATATATATATATACATATATATATATATATATATATATATATATATATATATATATATATATATATATATATATATATATATATATATATATTATGGCTGCATAATGATCATTTAAACTTGACTTAATTAAGTTGCCTTTAGTCAGCATTATGAGTGCATTGACATGTAACACAGTTAATCTGAAGTGCAGAAAATTCTGACTTAAATGCAGCATTTGAACAGCATTTTTACTAAATACTGACCACTTCCCACAGTAGAGGTCAAAAGTCTATACGGCATTTTAAAAAAAGCAAGATATGCCAGAACACAAGTATGGAACAGGTTTTTTCCCCTATCACCACCACTCAATGAGCATGTGTATTTATTTCTGAAATAACATATGATGCTTTTGGTTCCCTAAAATGACATCTGAGTTTCCCCCTGTGTAGTCACACTGTGTAAAATGAGGAACAAATACAGGTAACAGTGATGGATGACTTCTTCTGTGAGCAAGACTTTCCTAAAAGGGCTTGTTCTGTTTTATAGCTGCCTTGTGATCACCTTTAGTTGGCTCTGTTTCCAAGAGACGCTTGATTAATTCCTTGAAAGGCACGTGGTTGAATGTGAATGAGGGTGGCAGTGCAAACAAGGACACAGGTTGGATTATTTATTACTGTTTCTAATTCTAATCTTAATGACTTCTTATGTGAATACAACTTATTATGATAGTAATTGTAGGTCTGTCATCCAGGGTTATTAATGTAAATGAAATAAGATATCAAAATATGCAGGGTTGAAAGGAAATTGCAGAAATATAAAAAGTGTGACATAAGAAGTTAATTAATTATAAGTGTAATTGTTTCATCAAGCAAAAAGGTTAATTCCATTAAATTATAGTATATATTATGAAACGCTCTGTGAATCACTACCTTATCATGGTGGAAGAGTTTGTGTGTCCCAGGGATCCCGGGGGCTATGTTGTCGGGGGCTTTTAGGGTCACCCATGGCAAACTGGTCCAGACAAAGAGCGATTTAAATGACCTCTATGAGTAGAACATCGAGGGAACAGTTCAGCCCGGGATAGGGTTACTGGGGCTCCTCCTGGAGTCTGGGGAGGGTGCCCGAGGGCAAGCGTCTCAGTCCATGGGGCCCATCCGGGCACAGCCTGAAAAAGGATCATAAGCCCAACTTCCTGTAGGCCCACTACCCACAATAGGCACTGTGCATTGTGTGTTGGGCAGTGGCCAGGAGCAGAGGCCCTGGTGAACTGATGCCATCAACAGGAGCCAGTTGAGGTGGTCCGGGCATCTGGAAGTATGCCTCCTGGCGGAGGGCATGTCCCACTGGGAGGAAGCCCCAGGGCAGACCCAGGACACGCTGGAGGGATTCTGTCTCTCGGCTGGCCTGGGAATGCCTTGGTGTTCTCCCAGACAAGATGGAGGTGGTGGCGGGGTAGAAGGAGATCAGGGCTTTTCTGCTTGGGCTGCTGCCCCTGTGACCCCGAATAAGCAGAGAAGATGGATGGATGGTTGCATATATATTATGTAATATTCACAGTACTATATTATAATTTCCCCTTTACATTAACAAGAGATGGTACATATAGGTATAGTACAAACACATTGCATGTCTCTGCTACACAGCAATATGTCAATTTCATCTTTATTGTTATTCCCTTCATCCCCTGGCTCTTTTTGGAGAATTTAATATCCACCGTCCTCTATGGGGTCTTATATGAAAAGGTGTGAGCCTTTCCACACACTGTCCAATCAGTTGGATTCACCACAGGTGCACACTAATCAAGTTATAGATTAGATTAGATTAGATTAGATTAGATTAGATTAGATAGAACTTTATTAATCCCTCGGGTGGGTTCCTCTGGGAAATTCGATTTCCCAAAAAAGCACAGCACCGACAGAAGTTACAGAGTTACAGAATATTATATATATATATATATATATATAATACACACACACACACACATATATATATATATAAATACAGAGACAATATAAATAAAATATACGAAGGGGATAAATAGAATAAATAGGAATAAAAAATAAAAATACAAGTGAATTGCACATTTCAAGTATTGAGTCTATTGCACTGTTGACTATTTACAAAAGTATTGCACAAAAGGTATTGCACAGTGAGGTGAAGAGGCACTACAGCTTAGTTGTTCCCCCCTCCTTTGTCCTCCTGTTTCCCCTCCCTCTCCCCTCCAGGGAGGAGTTAAACAGTCTGATGGCGTGTGGGACAAAGGAGTTTTTAAGTCTGTTAGTTCTTGTCTTTGGGAGAAGCAACCTGTCACTGAACAGACTCTTCTGGTTGTTAATGGCCGTCTGCAGAGGATGTCTGGCATTGTCCATAATGTCCATCAGTTTCTTTAATGTCCTTTTCTCTGCCACTGTCACCAGAGTGTCCAGCTTCATGCCGACCACAGAGCTAGCCTTCCTGATCAGTTTCTCCAGCCTGGATGAGTCCCTCTTTGCTGTGCTGCTCCCCCAGCACACCACAGCATAGAAAAGTACTCCAGCAACCACTGACTGGTAAAACATCCTCAGGAGCTTCCTGCAGATGTTAAAAGACCTCAGCCTCCTGAGGAAGTACAGTCGGCTTTGGGCTTTTTTATACAGGTGCTCTGTGTTGCATGACCAGTCCAGTTTATTGTCCACCCACAGCCCGAGGTACTTGTACTTGTTGACCACCTCCACCTCCTCCCCCTCTATCTGAACCGGCAGTGGACCTGCTCTAGACCTCCCGAAGTCCACAACCAGTTCCTTAGTCTTTGAGGTGTTGAGTTGCAGGTGGTTTGTGTGACTCCATGCGACAAAGTTCCTCACCAGACTTCTGTACTCCTCTTCCTGATCATCCCAGATACACCCCATGATGGCTGTGTCGTCTGCAAACTTCTGAATGTGGCATAATTCAGAGTTGTAGCAGAAGTCAGAGGTGTACAGGGTGAAGAGAAGAGGGGACAGCACAGTTCCCTGTGGTGCTCCTGTGCTGCTGACCACTGTGTCAGACGTGATGTCCTTCAGCCTGACGTACTGTGGTCTGTCGGTGAGGTAGTCGGAGATCCAAGCCACCAGGCAGGGGTCCACCTCCATCCTGTTCAGATGATCAGGGAAAACAGGATGCATACATTTTTATTTCAAGCAAACCTTTTATTCTAATTTTTCTCACCTGTTATGTCGATCTCCACCCCATCTTGGTCCTTCATTTTGGATACTTTCTCTCCTGTTTCACTACCTGAGCTGGTAAAACTAGTGAATTCAGTGAAAGCATCCTCTTGTTCTCTTGACATTGTACCTGCATCATTATTCAAAAATGTCTTCCAGGCAATTGGTCCATCTGTGCTCACTCTAATGAACTCTTCACTGTGTCTGGTATAGTTCCAGTTTACTTAAAAAATGCTTTTTATATTCTCCCACTTTTAAAAGAACCTCAGCTAGACGCCTCTCTTTGGAGCAGCTACAGACCAATCTCCAAATTACCATTAATTGTTAAACTGCTAGAAAAGGTTGTGGCTAAGCAACTTATAGCGGCTCTGGAAAAACATAGCATTTGCGATAAGTTTCAGTTTCGCTCACTCCACGGAGACAGCCCTTCTTAGGGTCTCAAATGACATTTTGATGAGTAATGATGCAGGAAAATGCTCTGTTCTACTTATGTTGGACCTCACATTGGCTTTTGACACTGTTGACCACCACATCCTCCTTGAAAGGTTTAATCATTGGGTTGGTGTATCTGGAACTGCCTTACAGTGGTTCTCCTCATATCTCCATCACCGATCCTTTTTTGTGGCAGTCTCCAATTTTAGGTCATCTTCTACCGCCCTTACTTGTGGTGTCCCTTAGGGTTCGTTTTGGGGCCTTTATTGTTTTTAATATATCTTCTCCCCCTCCAGCATATAATGTGCTCTTTTGAGGACATTTCTTATCACTGTTATGCTGATGATATTCAGTTGTACGTTTCTTTTAAGCCCCATGATTTATCTAAGCTTCAGCTTCTGAATGACTGCTTAGATTCAATCAAACATTGGATGGCTGCAAATTTCCTCCAACTCAGTGAGGGGAAAACGGAAGTCCTCATATGCGCTCTGGACAGATTTTTATCCCAGATAGTGAAAGCCCTTGGTCCTCTCTCAGTGTATGTTAAATCCTCTATCAGGAATTTAGGTGTCACTTTTGACTCGACTCTCACATTGGATGGGCATGTGAATTCTCTGGTTTGGTCTTGTTTTTATCATGTAAGAAATGTGGCTAAGCTAAGCCCTATTTTATCTCGCTCCTAACTGGAGATTGCTATACTTGCATTTATTTCGTCACGCTTGGACTATTGTAACTCACTGTTTATGTGTCTAAGCAAAGGTTCTCTGGATCGTCTGCAGGTTGTGCAAAACGCTGCAGCAAGGCTTTTGACAAAATCTTCTAAGTATTCACATGTGACACCATTGTTATCTCAGCTACACTGGCTTCCTGTGGAATTTAGAATCCATTTCAAGATCCTGGTCTTGACATTTAGTCTTGCATGAACTAGTACCAGTCTACATCTCTGAACTGCTACAGCCCTATGTCCCTAGCAGGTCCCTGAGGTCATCGGATCAAGGCTTACTTGCTATAAAAAAGACTAAGATGAGAACTGAGGATGATAGAGCTTTTGCCACTGTGGCCCCTAGGTTGTGGAACTCTCTCCCCCAAACCTTAAGAACTGTGGACTCAGCAGTTGTTTTTAAAAAAACAACTCAAAACTCACCTTTTTAAAACTGCTTTTGATTAATTTTTGCATGTTTTATATTGTCTGTTTTACCTTTTATTCTTTATTATCTTATGTGCAGCACTTCGTGACTCTGTCTAGAAAGGTGCTATATAAATAAAATTGTATTATTTTGGAAAAAAGCTGTAACATATGGAGCAAGTGCTGGGAATTCATTCTGGATGTATACATATTTTTAACTGGAATTTTTGTAGGCCAGGCTGAGGAGTAACCAAAAATAATGTAACAAAAAAAAAATGCCCCAAATAATTATTTTTTATGAGTAAGAACACCAGTACTGAAGACAAGAAAAACTGATATCTTCTAAAACCTTCTAAAAGAGGACAGGACCTCTCAGCAGTCTAATAGTCTTATCCGATCCATAATACATTTTCTTGAGGCGACATATGAAGCCACTGAGAATGTGTAGGAGGAGCAGCTTCCTTTCACTGTACTTGCATTGCCTTTTGCTGCATTTAGCTGTGCATCTGCAACCCCAAACAGAGCCTGAAATAGTTTCAAATACTAAAGCACCGTTCAGTTCCCATGCCTTCTATGTGAAATCAGAGCTGTACACAGTTAAAGTAAAACCCACAGTTTGACTTGTTTATTGCTGTAATGAGCAATTACAGCAATAAGCTGAAATAATCACCTTTTCAGTTTCATACTTTACTTGAGCTCAGTTTCTAAACTAATTTAAAATAAATGCCCACATACACATATGACAGTAAACCAAACAAATTTGGACTGGCAGGACTGAATGACAGCTTCTCATTCAGCAGTCACAACAGTTCATTTCTCACAGTTTTGTATCTTTTTTTTTAAACATGCTGCTAAAACGTGTAAGAGAGCTAAACATCAGGGAACAACGCTCAAGCCACAGGTGAAAATCTTGGGGTTGAACACCGTCATCGATCACTTCAGCGATATTTCTACAGTAACTGTGTTCAATTCAGTCGCAGCCCATCCCCGTCAGGGTGTGCAGCATTATTGCTGTGATGTTTACAGGATAAAGGTGATAAGGGGGTGAGTACACAGCGTAGGCAGCTGGGGAAGTCTACCAGTGGTTCCACTCGGGGGTGTGAAGTGGTGCAACCCTTTTTTTCCACTCTCTTCTTTCAGTTCCTACGGGTTCACCCTTTAGTTCCATTACTGCTCACCGCACATCTCCTCACCACCTACAAATCAACATGTGTATTCGGGGAATTCAAAACATTGTGTGGTAACTCTTTCTTAAGAGTTACATGTCTTGATCAAGAGATTACTAATGTTGTGTTTGTGGTTAGCTTTACTTAGAATAGTCATTTCTCAGTCATTCTAGAGAAGTATAAAACCCTACAAAGACATTTTAAGGATAATCCACGTCCCGCATAAGACTTTAAATACTTTTGTTGTCTAATGACTCATTTTATTTGATTATTACCTGTGGATCTGATGGTGATCTGATAAAAAAAAAAAGACCACTAAGAAACACAATTAATTTACCAACATTTTAAAAGGTTTACAGCTGCACTTTCATTTTGACATAAGACACATTCTTGGGTTATAATTGACACAAAATCTGTCCTTCAGATTTCTGTAACATTTCCCAAACACACAAGAGTTTACTTTGAGAACTGGTATTCTGGCATAGTTGAATCCTTTTTGTGTTCATCCTTTTCATGTCATACTTTAATTGCGCTCTGTAATTATCATTAATTATATTTATCACTTTTTCACAGGCGAATCCAAACTTTGCCTCAGCTGGATTCCTGTAATATTCTCACCATCAACTATGGCTTGCAGCTCCATCATAACAATTGGCTCAGTCATTGTCATTTGAGAAGCAACTTTTTACCTGTAATTTAATAAAACCTGAAACCTTATGGTTAGACCAGAGGACAAGAGGTTTAATTGCCTGCCTATCAACTTTGAATTACTGTCAGAGTTTGTTTTTTTAATTCTCAAGTGATACTTGCAAACATGACGCAAGAAGACAAGTCTAGCAGCAGAGATACTCAGAATACATTTATCTGACCAGGGTCTTAATCTCTTACTCATACATCCACACAAATACAAAACTGTACTAAGTGTGGTTCAGCCCACCCTCTGGATATTACAGCTTGCTTTCAGGCTGATTATGGTTAATCTGTCCAGCTGATGAAAGGTGGTTCTCCAACTGCCTCATATTGGCAACGGTTGCCTTTTTCTGTTTACGTAGTCTCCATCTCTAAGATAACCAAATCCCAGTTCTTTTGGATTTTGTGCAGCAGGGCCTGTATCCACATACCCACGTGACCAAATGTGGGTACCTCCTAACTTAGCCTAAAAAATTCCAGCATAGTTCTCTTGCACAAGTGAAAAGACTCTGAGCAGGGAAGGGGCTAAAACTCTAACCTCAGCGGCAAGGCCCAATAGCCCAATCGCATGCTAATAGTTATAGTCTGTTCTCTTTACTGACCTCGCCTGTACCTCACCTCTCGCACTGTTGTAGATGGGATAGGCTCCGGCGCACCCTCAACCCTGATAAGGATAAGCGGACCCAGATGGATGGATGGATGACTTACCATCTTATGTTAACGGGGGAATGGTTTAGTTTTTATCGATATTGACAACACTAAGAAGATTATGTCTATACTTCACAAGGAGCAACTCGCTTTTTGGGGAAGCTTCAAGAATATAGGCCCAAATTTTTGAGCTTATTGGAATGATATAAATTTGAATGCTGTGAGAAAGGTAATCATTTTGAATTAAAAAAGGCAAACTTTCATATATTATATAAGAATTACATCAAAAGTTAAATATTTCAAACATTTTGTTTAAATTTTGCTTATAGTGGGTTCCAGGGCAACAAAATCTGAGATGTGACAGTTTTCCTGAAGACACATGTGTGTAGTTACTCATGATGCACTGGCACCAGCAGTGGCGGTCCTAGCCTGTTCGGTGCCCTGGGCGAACACCCCCTCTGCGCCCCCTTTTCTACTCTGGAATAATCTTGTCAATTTTCTTGATATTTATTTATAATCACCTCTGTTAATCCTTGATATTTAGAACTGATTATATATTAGTATAATATATACTATATACTACATATAGTATATATATATATATATATATATATATATATATATATATATATATATATATATATATGTTTCACGATACATGACCTGCCATGACATCTGCTTACCTGTATCTTTTGCTCTTTTCTCCTCCTCTTCTTTTCTCTTTTTTCTAAACTGAGCACCTGATGGCTTTGAACTTTTCTTGTCCATCTTCCATTGGTTTTAATTTTGCACTCCAGTATGAACAATCACCCCCCAACCCGAGGATCACCACAACATAACCTAATAGACCTACACCTTAGCTCACAGAATCACTTTGTCTAGGGTTTATTTCTGCGATTTCGCACAACCCAGGTTTCAAATCATGAATACATAATGGACTTGGATTTACAACATTAAAAATGAAATGTGCTCTGTTTGGAAGCGGCAGGGCCCCCCTCCCCTTTCGACGGTTTGTGTGTGAGACTTTAAATCATCAAATATAAATTTTAAATTGTTATTGATCCCTTTACCAAAAGTCCTAAAGTGTATATTTATTTTCTTACTCTTCTTATATTTATTGTTTGTTTACTTGCACTGTTGTAACTGGAGCCTCGTCTCTCTATATCCTGGACTGTATGTAGCGGAGATGACAATAAAGTTTACTTTGACTTCAGCAGCGAGCAGGCTTTTCGCGTATGGAATTTTGAAAAAAACAGCGGTGCAAATTATAAGTCTGTATTAAAATGTCTGTTGTTTTCGTGTTTGGTTTGTTTTTATTTAGTTTTATTTTGCGGGTTGGTTATTAGATGCTGCTCCAGCCAGCCAGAGAATCCCCCGCCGCCCCGCCCTCTCCTCCCTGCGCCGCAAGCAGCAGGCGCACTTCACAAACGAGGGCGCCCTTACTCCCAGCAAATGGGCGATAGAAAACCGATCGGTGCCTGTGACATTCCCTGCGCTGGCATGACGTGATGCCGCCCCCGGGCAACCGCCCGTATCAAAAACCGCTACTGGGCACCAGCCTCAGTCCACTCCTTGTAAAGTTCACCAAATTTCTTGAATCAACTTTTAACGATCTTTTCAAAGCTGCGGTCATCCGTGATGCTTGGGCAACTTTTCCTACCACATTGTTCCCTTTCAGTCAACTTTCCGTTAAAATCCTTTGACCTTCTGTGACTTAACCTTCTTATGGAGGGAGCCAGTGATCACCAGGTAGAAATATTCCCATGACAGTTAACTAGACAGAGCACTCAGTACTCATCTCGTTGGAAGAATTTTTACTCAAACACCGTTAGCACTGTTGTCTCTGAGGTTTGAATCAACCGCCTGGCCGGGACCTTCCTGTGTGGAGCTTGCATGTTTTCCCTGTGTCTTCGTGGGTTCTCTCTGGGTTCCTCCCACAGACTTGCACTTGGATTAACTGGTGATCATCATCAAAGTAAAAACAAGAAAATATTTGAAAGATTTCATGTGTAATGAATGTAGAACATATGGATGTTTACCTTTTAAAAATTAAATTACAATAATAATTTTACTATTCTAACTTTGTGAGATGTACTAGTAGAATGATTTAGAATTTTATGGCCTACTTATAGCCCCATTAAAACAGATCATACATAAACCAGAGTTTTAGTTTTGTATTTCTTCACATTCATTTTGACTTTTAAACTTTCCTATTCAGTTTAGTTTCAGTCAGTTTCCAGAGTGGGTTTGTTTGTTTCAGTTTAGTTCTGATTTGTTTGAAAATGTTTAGTTTTGGTTTAATTGTGTTAGTTTTAGTCTTTTTATTATTATACAGAGGGTATATGTGGGAGCAAAAGATTCACTCACAGCCATCACAAACATCCCAAGTCTCAATAAACATGTGCATAAAAGCCTCATCAGGAAGTCAACAGTCTTTTTAAATGTCTGACTTTCATTGCGAACTCAAACAATTTTTCACACTAATTTTAGTTTAGTTAGTTATAATAAGCTTGCCCTACATTTTCGTGCCTTTTTGCAGGAAACCCAAACACATATAAAAGGCTGCAGCCAGGGTTAGAAGCAGGAACCTTCTTGTGGTGCAGCGCTAACCACAGCAACGCCATGCAGTTTTGTGTGGGGACAAATTTTAGTTTGTGGTAGCCACCTGTCCACAGTTACAAACCTCATGGCACATCAACAGGTCTAAAATCAGCTTACAGTCATGACGTTTTTATTTCAGCATTTGCTTTTATCCTTTCATCTTCTTTTCATTAGTAACCTATATTAACCTAAGACCACAATGATAATACCTCAAATCTTCCCCTTGCGGGCTTTTAATTGATGGCAACTGAGTGGCATTTTGAGCTACGGTGTGACCCCAGATCTAGGAGGTGGGTGGAGGGAGACACCAGTGAATTCCCTCAGCAGTCTGATTACACCACCCAGCAATTTTCCATGTTGACATTTTCTAAATGTAAAAGACCGCACAGTCAGAAAGTTGAAGGTTGGATATTAATCATCTACCACTTTTGTTCTAAAAAATGTGTGGGGTTCAAGGAAAGGAAGTAAACAACACTTATTCGGTGACATCTGTCACGGCATTCAAATGAAGTGAAAGAAGTGATCAAATAAAAACCTCGTTACAGTGAACTTTTAATGCACATATAAAAAAAACATTTCTTAGTGGCGATCTAGACGACGTGACAAAAACCTGACAATCACCCGACTAGTTCCCTAAAAGTCAAGATCAAGTGATTTAAGAGGAAGTTTAAGATGATGAATATTCAGACATTTCATGATGATCACAGTTCAGTGGCTGTGGTCCAAATACATATATATCTCATTCGTCCTCTGTCCTCCCTCATCTGTATCTACTCTTCTCCTTGTCCTTGGACCTCTTGGGAGAGCGACTGCGGCTCCTGTCCCTGTGGCCTTTATCGTGCCCCTCTTTCCCATGTTTGACCCGGGACTTGCTGTGCTTGTGGTCCCTGTCTCTGGAGCGAGATCGTGAGCGTGAACGCTGGCGGCCTCCCTTTCTGTCCCGCCTGCCCTCCTCACTGTCCTGGAAAAGAAGGAGAGGCAGAGTATGTTCAGTAAAGCAGCTCGTCTTTAAGTCCATAAAGAGAAAGCTACAAAAAATGTTCTCTTCTCTCTTTTGGTTACTGGTATTTAATATATTTTCATCAGTACACAATTGTAGGATTTGCATACGTATGGAACAATAAGCTCTATTATTACCCGGTTTCCAGCGTGTTGCACAAAGCATCCTGAGGGTGGTTTGCAGCCTTAATGCTGCTAGGCTAGCAATCAGCTCATAAACTGTTTCAGTTTCAGGAGATTCTGAAGGCGTGTGTCATGCAGGAAATAAATTTGCAGTAACTGAAAATGACGTCAGTCAGCCAAGAGTTATGTTCAACTTGTAAGCCTGAGAACAAGGATCAGTCAAAAGGATTGACACAAGATAAGACCTGACAGATAACGCACAGGAACAAATTTCATGTTTCGCTTTTTCAAGGTAAAAGTTGCTACTTTCCCCTCGGACCCATGGCATCTCTGGGAAATGAGTGTTTCTCAGGCACTCGGGAAAATATTTTCCAAGAATCTTATTTTGTCTTCGTTTTTCAGGTAGGGCTGGATTTATTCATGCACGAGCCGTTTTTGTTTATCCGAAGTTCAGACATAACAGGAAAATGCAGGTTTCTCTCAAATAAAGTAAACGACTAATTATTTACTGTCGGCGGGCAGGAAGTCCTGCAAGGACTCCTTCTGATCCAGAAAAATCCCAATAATATGACCTTTAAGTTAACCTTTTACATACACTGAGGTTATTTATGACATGACTGAAAGATCCACATATTGTCTGACACTATTATACATTAGACACAAGTTCAAGAGCCAAAAAAATTGCAAGTCATGCAGTAAAAAATTTATATTTACAACATGACTGATCAATGTCACGTTACAAAAACAACAGTGTATTTCTTTTCTTTTAAAAATGACCATAAATGTTTGAGTGTTAGCATTTACTGCTATACTTAAACATGAGTAGAGCAGTTACACAAATGCAATGATATAAATATTGCAATGAATTCTGTCCTGACTGGTTTCACTCCACATCCAAAGTTGTAAAAAAATAAAAACAACCAATCTATTCCATTCTTTTCCCTGTGGAGGTGTTGATACACTGGGCTCTTTTCTAGGCAAAAGAGCCTAGAAAAGAAGATCTTAGGAGAATAATTAAAAGTAAATACTGACTGGACAAATGTATAATTAACCAAAGAAACAAGGAAACACATCACATGATAAGCTGGGGCTATCTTGACATCTGATACCATCTGTGAAAAACATGCTGACTATTAAATTCCATATGATGCAGCTGAACATGTGACACACATGTTTTTGTGGAGTCATTGCAGAAATGAGAACAAACGGTTTTTAACACAATCAACAGACTGTCCACAATGTGCTGGGCTACACACTGACAGATGGTTTTAATGGAAACGAGGAAACTCCAGATATCAAAGGTCAGTGTGTAAACAATGGAGTCGATCACTTCATAACCTAATTAGGCAGCCAGCCAGGTAACTCCTCGCCTGTAAACACAGACGCTGTAAAACACAGACGCTGTAAAACACACTCAGGGACGGTTGTAACTGACAGCGAGCCCATCACCTAACGAGGCAGATTTCTGTCAAACATTTATATTCAACTGTGTGTGTTGTGTGTATAGACCTAGACTAAATAGGGCTCAGTGATGCACTGTGATTGCAGCTCTGTATAACAAAGGAAATAACTCAGTGAACACAGTATAATTATTTCAGACCCTAAATCAGGGATGTCCAACTCCAGGCCTCAAGGGTTGGCGTCCTGCAGGTGTGTTGTCCCTGGGTCAACACACCTGAATCAAATGATTAGTTCATTATCAGGCCTCTGGAGAACATCAAGACATGTTGAGGAGGTAAATTAGCCATTTAAATCAACTGTATTGGTTCAAGGACGCATTTAAAACCTACAGGACCTTGAGGCCTGGAGTTGGACACCGCTGATCCGAAAAATCAATACTGGTTCAGTCTTTTGCCAAGTGAACTGTAATGATCTTTGACCTTTAACATGTTATCTGAGGCTCGTATAATGAGATGTACCTCTTGTGTTTTTTACAGTTTCTCAGAGCATTGCTGGGAGGTCCGATCTCTGAATCACTGACAACTGTCTTTTCCACTTGTGAATAATCCATCTTATTGTCCATGGTGGAATTCAAATTGTTGGGAATGACCTTATAACCTTTCCCAGACCGGCTTCTCTAAAACCGTCACCGATATCTTTCCTCTGTGGTGCGGTGATAACACTCTCTTGAACAGTTCAGTCCCACACACAACCAAAACCTCTGCTGTTACAGAGGTGCTCGAATCGTCTGATCATCAGTTAAACAAGTGCAACACATTTTCAGGACCTGACTGCTGCTTACTCTCTTACACATCTCCTTCATTGTTATTACCGTATTTCCCGGACTACAAAGCGCACCTAAATATTAGCCGCACAAGCTAAAATCAGGGGAAAATCCTGTTTTGTACATACATTAGCCGCACCTGACCAAAAGCCGCAGGTGTTTCAATATTGACTTATCATATGTAAGAGAATATGCACAAAGCGAATTGTCAGGAAAGAGATGGCTGTTTGGAGACACACCACTTTTATTAATATTTTGAAAAACAAGTTATGGGTACATATTTGCACATGTGCTGTGCTTCATAAATGAGTAACAAATGTAGTACATAACAGTAACCTACAGCACACCAGAAAAATAGATTCAGACTACCTTTTAGGCTCAGGTGCAGTGACACGGCTTTAACAAGAAGAAAAGTCAGTCATTCACCACCATCTTCCTGCGCACTAAAACCACCAAAGTCCTCTTCTCCAGTGTCGGAAACGAACAGGCTCAGGATGGCTTCGTCATCCACTCTCAGCTTCTTTCCTTCGTTGTCACTTTCAAAACCAAAGAAATCCTCATTGTCATTGTCAGTGTCAGAGTCGAACACCCTCTGAAGGGCCGTGGCGGTGTCCTCCTCTTCATCATGCAGCAGTCCAGCCCTTCGAAATCCGTTGGTGATCGTGGATGTTTGCACACTTTTCCACGCTGTCAGAATCCACCGGTAGAGTTGAGCACAACTTGCTTTTCGCAAGTTTATCGCCGCTCGTCATCCACGACTCCCGCTGAACGCATAGCGCTACTTTGAAGTTTGTTTTTCGCGCTACTTGTACGGCACTATGTTGCCTGGCGGATGGACATGTGACCAACATACCACTCTTGAACCCCGATCCTTCCGCCAGGCAACGTAGTGCCGTACAACAGCGGAACAAACAAAACAAATCGTCTTACGATATCACAAAAATCATGGACAATCCATAGAAAAGCCGCACCTGACTAAAAGCCGCAGGGTTCAAAGCTTGTGCAAAAAGTAGCGGCTTATAGCCCGACAATTACGGTATGTTAGCTGGATGTGACATGGGCAGTAGAGCTTGTGATTACAAGCTTCTAAACTATTTAGAAGACTTTTCTAAATATTAATATATTTACTGTGTATAACAATATAGACTGACTATTTATAATCCATGTAGCCCACCTTTTCTATAAGTAGAAATCAACTTATTGGAGGTACTTTGGTTGAGTGAGTGGGAGATGTGCAACTATTTTCTTGATCAATTACTGTCATCACTGATATATCAGAGTGTCTGTTTTCTTTTTGAAAAAGTCAGAACCTGTACCAGGTTAAAGCAGTTATATGTGCACAAGAAATAACATGATAATAACTGTATGTTAATTAAAACGATCCAGTTAGTCTTTAATAAAGGTGAAGTGTCACCTCATGTAGAGGCACGCATCTGCCTCTGCCTCCGTTTCATGGTAATATTCTTTTACTACTCCAAGTGTTACCAGCACAAGTACTGATGATAACTCTTAGAACACGTAATACCTTCATCTGCTGTGTGAAATTTATATTTCTATAATGATACAAAATACAGCAGCTAGTATGACTAACTCTCTTTACCACTGGGTTAAGATGGTTTAATCCCTCAGAAAATTCAACATGAATTTATAGCTAAAGAAGTTATGCTCTACTTTAACATGAACCGTGCTGCCACTCTTTAAAACAAAGGAAAACAAAAAAAGAAAAGAAACTATGACCGGGACATGCTTTTTATGAATATAACTGTGTAGGACTGTGATCCTTCACAGATGATGATCAAAGATGCCAAAACCAGAGTTATGTAGGTTGCCACAGGACAGCATCCTGTCCCCACCGCGCAGAAAGTCAAATATTCAAAATTCAGGACTAGTGACTCACAGTTACCTCGGTTTGATTCTGAAATGAGCACCTGCCTGACTGGAAGTGATACTTTGATGCTAGCATATTTTTCTCAAACAGCACGACACCTATAAGGGCACTGCACGTGGACAAACTGTGCTGTCACTAAAGGGAACTAAATATTAGAATAGTTTACCCGTGGCAATAAAGGAGCACTCCACATACTGTTAAAAGCTTATCCTAAACATTGGCAAACCACATCTGTGACCACTTTTAACTCATTTGTGTCTATTCATGCTTTTTGTTTTCGCCATATATCTCTATGGTTTTTTGTTTATTATAAAGTTTAATGCAACCTGCTCCGAGACGGCAGTTGTAAATGAGCAGTTTTCCGATGATCTGACATGATTACACTTTATGTGTTTGGTATACTGATGTTCATTACCATGTGTTACCCTGTTAAATAAGTGGAAAAATGGAGTGTTGTCATTGTCTTCTGACCTTTGACACCAACAAGGCATTTTTACACAGACAACTGCATATCAGTGTATATGTCTCGATGCATGCTCAGTCATCCAGATAAGTAAATCAAAAGGTTGCTTCTGTGATCAATGTATACTCTCCGTTTTTTTGGAACATTCTCAGTAAACCCAAGAGACTATTTTGTGGAAACATCATAACCACCATTTGAATTAACCATAAAAAAAAAAAAAAAGGAATTAAGTTGCTGTTGTGATTTGAACATAATTAAATAACTGCTCAGTTTGAACTTCAGTAGGTCATCTTGTTAATGTCTAAATGCATTAAGTTGCTGTTGTGTGATTTGAACATAATTAAATAACACAAAGATAAATATTTGTGTTACTGGACAGTTAAAAGGCGTACCTAATGAAGTGGCTCGCATGTCTTTAGGTGCATCACTAACAGAATTAAAAACATTTCTAAAACAATTCTTACTGATCAGCGAGCAAAGAAAAAAATGTTATGTCATGTCATGGACTGACTATTACCTTGCGCTTTTTGGACTTCCTGCTGTCCTCATCATCTGAATGATGATGGTGCCTCTTCTCTTTATGTTTCTTCTCAGAGTGCCGATGACTCGGTGCCTCCTCTTCTTCCTCGATTATCAGGTTGTACTTGGAACTTTTACCTGAGTTATGGAAATCTCCAGGAAGTTGAGACAGTCAGTTCTGAAAGCTCTGCCAACTCAAACCAGGAAAAGAAAAGGAAAAAACAAAAAACAAACAAAAAAGCACACAGCAGCTGGCATGTACTGCAGAATGATATGTTGTGGCACGAAGTGGAAAAGCTGGAAAACTCAATCCCAGCCTATTGACGCACAAGGATACTCTTGTTTTGGCTTCACCTGATCCTTGAGAGCCAGTTTGGATCGATTCTCTACATCCTTCTCATAAGCTTTGAAGTCGTCTTTAGTGTATTTCCCCCCTAGGAAACGGAGAAAGCAGTGAAGGTCACAGCTAATGAAAAGGTGTGGTAATACAAAGGGAGAACAACACCACTAATGACAGAAACTTTGGTGTAACTGGTGCACTTTAAACAACATAAACTAACATGCAAACCACAAAGCCTTCAGCTTCATTACCTTTCCCTTTCCATTTGATCTTTGCAACTGATTGACTGAAGTCTACGTGAATGCGTCTGTCGTCAATGAGCACGTTGTCCATTTTGAAGTAAGCTTTCTCACAGTCTTCTTGCTGTGGAGAAAAACCCCCCCACAGTAAATCTAAGGAGCTTGGAAAGAAAAGCGTCTGGACTTCTTTAAGTTGCTTGAAGACATTTCACCTCTCATCCGAGAAGCTTCTTCAGTTAAAAAAACAAAACAAAAAAAAAAAAAACTGGTAGTAAAGCTGCTCGATAATGGTAAAAGTTGTAGTCCTGATTACTTTGCTCAACATTATAATTTAGGTTATATAACATAGCACTTTACATAGCCTCTGTAGAAATTATCCACACCCTCACTTATCTTAACTGCACTACTGTATAGCTCTGTGTAAATAATCATTCTGTACATACGATAATTTTTAATCCTACAACTGTTTACAACTTGCATAGTTCCCATTTCTGTATAGCTGTATATCTCAGATTCTGTAAAGTTATTTATTTCATATTCTGTATAGTTTTTCATATTTATATCCTTATACTTATAGTTATAGAATATTCACAACATACTTCATACCGTGTACATTCTAACATACCATAATAGACCCATTTCTGTAATATACTTACATATCTATATTATTGCTAATATATATTGTAATATATCTATATCACTAAAGCACTTCTGGATGGATGCAAACTGCATTTCGTTGCCCTGTACCTGTGCATGTGCAATGACAATAAAGTTGAATTCTATTCTATAACACACATTAAACTGAAAACCCCCTCCCACCAGGACGTTTGCATATGCAGACCAAATGGCAACGTCTACCAGCACCAAAGTGACAAAAACTGTAGTTCCTCTTATGGCCTCTTGAGGCTAACTTCAAAAGCAAGTTATTCTCCACAGACTGCAGTAATGCTATTTGGTACAAACATCTTGGCCTATAGACAGTTTTCAGTTTCATAACAGCTTTGCAGTGGGCGTTTCTGTAGAAATTAAGCCACCTCTGCTAATTCTGAACTCGTCTTCTCCAGTGTGTTTGTGCTGTTGTAGCATTATTAATGAATTTATCTGACAAAGCAATACATCTCATTGGGTGATTCAAGTGGTATAAAAGGTTTGTGGTTCAGTTTTGGTGACTGAACTTTTAGTATTTTATATTGTGTGCACTGAATGTAAACAGACACACTAATATATAGATGCCACTTGATAACCAAGCTAGCTAGCATAAGCTGTTAATACGTTTTGGCCTAAATATGGACACGTCTGGCTCCAAAATACATGCAAGAGCAAACCACTAATACTAAAGCTTCAATATGAATAGTCCAAAAACATCTGTGCATGTCGTTGACAGTCATGCAGGAATTAATGCGTCATCAATCATGTGAAACAAGAATCAAGATCGAGTTTTGATAAAACGTTAAGTTACTGGAAACTGAAACCAAAAGACAGCAGTAATCTGTTATATTTATGATATTTTCAGCGTTTAAAAAGCAAAAATATGCTTTTCCAAAAATAAGAAAAGAAAAAACAGATGTTCTCAACATTAATGAACTAAGCAAACAGTAAGAAACCCTCTAAACAACAGCAAGGTTTTCCAATAAGAACCATTATCAGTGCCTACTATCAGATATCCAAGAAGAAGAAAAGACCTTGAGGAGAATTTGACATTAAGTGCCAAACTCCTTAAATAAGAATGACAGGCAAAGGTATCCTCCCTACTGACAGAGATTACATGGCACGAAACCTCTCTGCTAATCATAAGGGAAAACCCCTTGGCTGGGACTCACACCATGTAGCACTACCAATGAATATTTAAACTTTCATTAATCAGAAATCAAGAATTAGGGAACATATACATGGACATCAGCTGAACAGCTGAAGTAAACAACACAGGCCTGCATTTGTTTTTTTGCTTTTATAAAAAAAAAAATTGGTTCTAACTTTTAAGCCATTTTATATTTGTATAAATGAATGGTAACAATACAGTATAAGTTACATACATTAGCAATAACAGCTGGGGTGTCAAATTGAATTACAGATCACAACAGGGCCCAGACGTAGTACTGTATGTAATTTGCTAACATGCTTGAATCAAGAAGCATCCTGGATTTCTATTGCTGCATATCCCATTATGTCTTCTTACATACAGGGGGTGCAGAATTATTAGGCAAATGAGTATTTTGTCCACATCATCCTCTTCATGCATGTTGTCTTACTCCAAGCTGTATAGGCTCGAAAGCCTACTACCAATTAAGCATATTAGGTGATGTGCATCTCTGTAATGAGAAGGGGTGTGGTCTAATGACATCAACAACCTATATCAGGTGTGCATAATTATTAGGCAACGTCCTTTCCTTTGGCAAAATGGGTCAAAAGAAGGACTTGACAGGCCCCGAAAAGTCAAAAATAGTGAGATATCTTGCAGAGGGATGCAGCAGTCTCAAAATTGCAAAGCTTCTGAAGCGTGATCATCATTTGGCCATATTTCAGAGCTGCAACATCACTGGAGTGCCCAAAAGCACAAGGTGTGCAATACTCAGAGACATGGCCAAGGTAAGAAAGGCTGAAAGACGACCACCACTGAACAAGACACACAAGCTGAAACGTCAAGACTGGGCCAAGAAATATCTCAAGACTGATTTTTCTAAGGTTTTATGGACTGATGAAATGAGAGTGAATCTTGATGGGCCAGATGGATGGGCCCGTGGCTGGATTGGTAAAGGGCAGAGAGCTCCAGTCCGACTCAGACGCCAGCAAGGTGGAGGTGGAGTACTGGTTTGGGCTGGTATCATCAAAGATGAGCTTGTGGGGCCTTTTCAGGTTGAGGATGGAGTCAAGCTCAACTCCCAGTCCTACTGCCAGTTTCTGGAAGACACCTTCTTCAAGCAGTGGTACAGGAAGAAGTCTGCATCCTTCAAGAAAAACATGATTTTCATGCAGGACAATGCTCCATCACACGCGTCCAAGTACTCCACAGCGTGGCTGGCAAGAAAGGGTATAAAAGAAGAAAAACTAATGACATGGCCTCCTTGTTCACCTGATCTGAACCCCATTGAGAACCTGTGGTCCATCATCAAATGTGAGATTTACAAGGAGGGAAAACAGTATACCTCTCTGAACAGTGTCTGGGAGGCTGTGGTTGCTGCTGCACGCAATGTTGATGGTGAACAGATCAAAACACTGACAGAATCCATGGATGGCAGGCTGTTGAGTGTCCTTGCAAAGAAAGGTGGCTATATTGGTCGCTGATTTGTTTTTGTTTTGTTTTTGAATGTCAGAAATGTATATTTGTGAATGTGGAGATGTTATATTGTTTCACTGGTAAAAATAAATAATTGAAATGGGTATATATTTGTTTTTTGTTAAGTTGCCTAATAATTATGCACAGTAATAGTCACCTGCACACACAGATATCCCCCTAAAATAGCTAAAACTAAAAACAAACTAAAAACTACTTCCAAAAACATTCAGCTTTGATATTAATGAGTTTTTTGGGTTCATTGAGAACATGGTTGTTGTTCAATAATGAAATTATTCCTCAAAAATACAACTTGCCTAATAATTCTGCACTCCCTGTATAAGCTGATTCACATAAAGGTCTCAACAGCTGGTGATAAACTTCCCAGTAAATTATAAAAATACAATTTAGTGTTTCCTGTCTATTAAGATCCGCATACTTTTGCACGTTTTACAGATGAGCCAAACATTTCCCTGCTGCTTAAACCTAACAGAGGATAGATTTAGGCCTGGAATAGTTCATTAACCAGAGAAGCGGTATTAACGGCAGAGCTCACAATTCAACTCTGCTCCAGTGAGTGCAGACCTGAAGACCTGTTTGGAAATATTTTGTTGTAATGAATTTACTGGTGATAAAAAACAGGATAAAACAGTAAAAGTAAAAAAGAAAAATATTCTACCCAAGTAGTGTGGGCTCAAGTCTCTTAATATAGTTAGATAAAGACCTAACAATATTAGAAAGAAACCTCAATAATCACACAAGCAAGCACTTGGTGACAGTGGGAAGAAAAATATCACTTTTAACAGGAAGAAACCATCCCACTGAGTGAACGTCAGAGGAACCCTACTGATCGTTTGATCATTATTTACACTGAGGTAGATAACTGCTGTTCCATATTTTTAAAGCAGAGCTCGCTCAAAGTTTCAAATATACATTTGATGTACTTTAACATAATTCTTTTGTTTGTTTCATTTGCAATCTATATGCTTGTAGATCTTTTTAAAGACGCGCTTATGTTGCAATATATGTGACTCTACAATTAGCTATGCACTGCCTTGCATTGTTTTGCCCTCTTGTGGACGAATGCTAACCCAAATAATTTGAACCTGTTTTGTTTTTTTAAATGAAACATGATTGAAACGCCTCTGAAAGCTCCAGCGGTGTGCATGCAGGTGTTGGGATGTTCTGAGGCCAAGTGCACTCAATCAATAATTCACCATAGTCAGTGAAAAAACTAATAGTCCATGATTGTGTTCTTCGTTATCTTCTGATGGTGTAGATTTACGAGTTTACCACAGGGAGTTGCCCTTTTAATAGTTATAAGTCATTACCAGTCATAACCTGGGGCAAATTCCACAAAATCAAAGTTTTATGGTTTTTATTTTCACAATGTATAGCAGGCTGACAGCACCTTCATGATAAACACAGTCTTATATCGTGGGTTTAGTTCTCACTTCTCTATGATACCGACTCCACTGAGGCACGGCATGACAACAACATGTCACTATAAGAACATGACTGATTTCCATTACTCCTGACCAGGGTTTTCCCATCTATCACTTTCACTAAATTTATTGTATTTACTCTACTGATACTGATAGATATGCTTCCCCATTCTGCACATATGTATCACACAAAGGACAGTGAAACATGGAAGACTGTTAAAGATATACTGGTTGTGTCATGCAAACTGAAATGCCAAATGTGTACACACAAACATGTCATTAGGGACATGTTAATCAGTAAGCTAACCAGGCTAATCGTGCCCTGGCTCAAGCTCATGACACCAAAACAGATCATCACGATATCTCTAAAAACTATAAATAGAGTAAACATAATGCACTGATTATATTATTATTATTATTATAGGGGAAAAAAGTGTTTCCTTAAATCTAGAACTTTTTCTTTAAACTGTCATCACTGCAGTATACACACGCTTACCTTTTCAAACTCTATAAAAGCATAACAGAGGGAGTCTCCAGTTTTCCAGTCTCTGATGATCTCACAGCTACACAGAACAAAGGATTATTTGAAGAAGACAATATAGAACCAAGGCAAAATATAATAAATAGAAATAACTGAAAAACAAGATACTTTGTAGTACTTGGAGTGAAGCGTCACCTTTTTATGCATCCAAAGCGAGAAAAAATGATTTCTAGGTCCTCATCTGTGGTCACTGGGTTCAGCTTGCACACAAACAGCACGTTTTCTGGAGGCTTCACATCTGCATCAGGGAGGTCGCCCACCTGGATGGATTTACAACAGAAGAGCTTGAGTATTTATTTTTTTGCATCTTCTTACACGCACTCTCTCACACACACACTTCAACATGAAGCTGAGAGCAGGTTTCCTTATCTTACCATCTCCAACAGGATAGCCTGAGTCTTGGCCTCTTTCTCCTTCAGCTTCTCCTCCAGTTCCTCGGCTCCTTTCCCATCTGTATCATCGACCACTTCATCTGCACCGATACGGCCACTCTGCACAGCCATGGCAGAAACATTTACTTACGGTACTGTACAGAAGTCATGCTAATTTCTTTAGATTTTGCTTCCAAGGTGCCAGACCTAATTTTTAAAGTGGTTTTTGAGCAATAGTTCTCCTGGCTTTCTGACAATTGTTCAAGTGTTTTTTGCATATTGGCTGCTTCTTTTACTGCAGTGTGTACAAGTACTACTTCTACACAATTCAGAAAGCATGTGCTTACAGCCATCTGTAAAACATGGCAAAGGCTCTGTCATGGTTTGGGGTTAAGTTTCAGCCAGTGGTGTTGGGGATCTTGTCAAAACTGATCGAATTATGAACGCAACAAAGTATCGTTCGATTCTGAAAAACCATCTGGAAAGGATCTGACTGGCAGCAGCTTAATTTTTCAGCATTACAATGATGTCAAACTCACTGCCATTGCAGTCGAAGCATACCTAGATAGAAAAACACACAACAGAACACTATCAGTCACGGATTGGACTCCGCAGGGCAGTGTGGGGTCATCTTGACAGAGAAGGCAGCCAACATCCAAAACAGAACATTGATGTCCATCAAGATCAATATTCTTTTAAACAACTTTCACAAGCAAGCTGCCTAAGAAAGTTCAGGATGTGTTAAAGAAGGTGTTTGACCTTTAAGCTTGTTAAAATTAGAATCGCAAATATGAGATAGATATCTTTTTTATCTTAGCTTTATGATCTTGCTATGAACATCTATCTAATTGAAGCTGCGGCCCTATACTCACATCCAGCTGCTCCTTGGTGGGTTCAGGCGATCGATCAGGCACCGGTAGGTCAGGAGGGTCATCGAACGGGTCGTCCAGGATCACTGTGTGGTTTATCCTACAGCAAAATGTAATAATAATAATAATGATGATAATAATAATAATAATATGCCCTGAGGTTTTTTTTTATTAAAGTAATAATGAACGCAGCATTAACATTATTCTTCAAGTTGATAAAACAAGTGCAATACAGTTTGTCTTGACTCGCCTGATATCTTGGAATGGGACAAAATCCTTGTCAACAAAGGCCTCATTGATTTTGTTCAGGACGTCCATGCCCTCAGTCACTTCCCCAAACACTGTATGAACTCCATCCAGATAGTCTAGGTTCTCGCCAGTGGTAATTAGAAACTAGGAAGAAACATACCTCTAGATATAGTATCTCATGTTAAACAATCTTGCAAAATATTATTTAAAATGTATTTATAATATATATTACATACAGATCTATGATTTCTGTATGAATGTTGAATATGTTTATAGATCATCTAATCTGGTCTAACCAACAGGGGATGAATAATAATGTATTTTTTCTGTGGTTACTGGTCTGAAAGCACTCAACACTGGGTGCTCATCTCATTCACCTGAGAGCCGTGCTGATCATTTCCATTGTTCACCATGGACACCGTCCCCTTCTTCTTGTGTTTAATGCGTGGCATTTTCTCCAGATCAAAAAAGCGTGCCTGGTCCCCATACAGTTTGCTAATAAGGCACAATGGAGAGCATCTTTATTTTTTATCCAACATCCTCAATCTGCTGCCCTCTTAAAAGACGGATAAGACTCACCTATACACAGATTCTCCTCCACGACCTGTGCCAGTAGGATCTCCAGCCTGCATGATGAAGTCTCTCTGGAAAGAAGATGAAGAGTTATGACATGTTACACATATAATGTGAAGAAAAAGACAGAAAAAGTGCAAAATCTTCATTAGAGTCTGAAAAAATATGGAGAAGATTACAGATGTTAAAAGTTTCTACTGAAAAGTCTACATACGATTAAATATATGAATAAAAATTGGCAGACGACACCCAAAGGCAAACGCCCGGTGGTCCAGCAGCATTAAAACCCTGACAATGGGTTTGCTTTACGCAGTGGCAGCACAACTAAATCAAGAAGAAGCTAAAATAACGGATGTCTGAATGAAATACTCTAACTGACAAACTGCTGCATGTGTCAATTTGATAGGTTTCTTTTAGACTTTGCTGCAGGCTGACAGCAGCAACTTTGTCTCTTTATAGCGGCAATACCTGGAGTACGCACAGGTGACTCTCGACGGAATGAGAAATGAAATTACTCCAGTTATTTTAAAACTTTAGCTACTACATTTTTCTCATTTAATTTTACAATATCAAATACAAATCTAATATGAAATTATACTCTGACGTTCAGGCTTCCAGTGATCCATCCATCTACTGCTTATTGGGGTTGCATGGGCAGCAGAGAAACCCAGACCTCCCACTCCTCGGCCACTAACTCCAGCTCATCCAAGGGAACAGTGAGGTTTTCTCAAACCCGCCAAGATATGATCTCTCTAGTGCAGGGTTGTCAAATATACGATCTGGCTTTGGAAAATGTGAAGAGGGGCATAAATTGTGGACTTTTAACTGTATTTTTCCTGCTTACAAAGACCTTCCCCATGGCCATTCATGCTACACCAAAGTAACTAACTGGCAGTTAGACATTTAAATGACAGAAAAGTTCTTCTTTTATTCATTATCTGCTATAGAAAGTAATTACAGGAGAGCCTCGTTAATGAGCTACCAGAACCTTGTTTTCTGTAATTTCACAGAAAAAACAAACAAACTTCAATTTACAAGAACAACATTTGTTTATCATGTAGAAAAACTGAGACGTACTGCATGCACGACCATGCAGGTGCTAGACAAGTGTAACTAGTAAACTGTTTGGGAGTATTTAGAGACTTGTCCTGCTGATAAAGGTGAGCCATGGAACATGGATAAAGTTCTGAGGACTATCTGTCTCAAGAAAGTTGTGGCTAACAAGCAAGGAGGTACTAAAAGGAAATTAAAATCTAGACTAATCAACAAGTCTGAACGCATGGGAACAAACTTAGCAGTAGAAACACCAACCTTCCTTTCTTGCACGGTAACGTCTACATGCTGGTTTGCCATTATGGCAACAATGCAGTTTCAATTGAATTTGAATTCTGCCATATTAACTTGTTACTGGGTCCAAATGCAACACCACTTACACCCAACTTCCGCTATTACTACATACCGTATTCTGGGTTGCTTGAGGTTTCCCAAAGAAAACCAAATTTGAACCATTCACTACCACATAAAGTTTATACAGGACATTTCGCTTTACCTGCACATTGTGGATGAGGCAGTAGTTGTAGTATTTTATCTTGCATAACTTCAGAAAGTTTAAGCAAGCTGGAAAAAGAGCACAGAGTCCAAGTTAAGCCAAAGTAATTATAATTAACTAAGTCTTTATTAACAGAGTATTTATAGCAACACGATGTATGGGTAACTTTGCACAACACCGGCTAATGTTACTATAACGAATATGAAGCAAACATGCTAACGACGGTAGCTAGCAACCATTAATTCTGTAGTTTAACGTCCCAGTGAGTGACTCAACCAGCAGCCGCTTACAGAAATTAGCTACCACCAAGAGTAAGAATTTTTGTAGTCTTACTTTTAGGCCTTTCGTCTGTAAACAAATCGATCACAATATCGCCCAGACTCGTTTCAAGGAGCACCGCCATGCTGACGTTCCTCTTCTCGCGAGAAGAAAATCTGCGCCTGCGCAGTACATTTGCGTGCTCAATGTTTTTGTTTTAGCTGTCCTGCTGCTGGGAAGTGAACTCAAAATGGAAATGACGTGGTCGACAGTTTGTGTTCTATTACTTCTTTTTGTCTCAGCAACTCGCACAGAGTCGTCGAATAGACAACTGAATACGGTAAGAGCCACGGAGGCAGCAAATATATGGAGCTAACTTGATCATCATAGCATTAGCTTACTGAGAGTCCAGGGCCCTATTCCGGAAAGCAGGTTTAGCCAACAATTGAGGCTAAACCTGATGAGTGGAAATTCCCAAGTTTTTTTTTTCTCCCAGAAAGAGAGTTAACGTAATCTCAGCCTCGGATACCTTGGAAACACTTTGTGAACTTACCTTGCTCACTAGCAAGTTTTAGTCAACCAAGTCGTCCTTCCACAGACTCCTCCCTTCCTGCAGCACCTGAACACATTTTTCAATTTCCTCATCCAAATAGCACATAGCAGAGCGAATTAATTTACAGAATTGTACATTTTACAAACACAGAAATCCTATTTACACGTTAGTTTACTGTTTTATGTACCCAGCATGAGTGCTTTTATAATCACTTAGTCGTCAACAACTGATACAGCGATTACGCGGATTTATTATCAACTCAGAATAAACTCTAAAGGCTAGTCTGCATCTTTCTAACTCTTGACTATTTCCCTGTAATAAAAAGGTTGACCGTTTTAATCAAATCTTTAGACACAGAACACGCTGATCAGTGATCAACCATATTTGTGTAATCGGTCACACTGATGGAAAAATGCCTGTCATAGTTGAGATCTTGGTGATGTGAATATGTGAGTGAAGAGGAGGCTGAAATGGTTTTGGTATTTTAAGAACTAAACCGATTTTAAAGTGACTTTTTAAAACGAGGCTGTAGAAAGTCTAACTATAATCTGATTACACATCATGTTGAAATGTGTTCACGGACTGAAATTCAGTCATTAAATGATATTAAAAAACATCCCACTGTCAACATCAGCAAACAGGTCTGCCTTGGAGTCAACTCGCACAGTGCATAAGGATCACAGATTCAGACTGGATCAAATCTGTATCCAATTCAGATCCAGCCATTTCCCATCTCATTCTGTCTGGACCTGCTTTGGATCAGTTCACAGTGGCTTATTTTGTCCCAAATCCCACAATGCAAGTAAAATGTCTAATTCAGAATATAAAGAGCTCTTTAAAAACTTTGGCATATCTTATAACATGTTTGTCTTTAATGGTTAAAGTTTACATTCATAACAGATTTGAAAATTTGTCCTGCATTTTTCAAGTTGCATTCAAAACAGGTGCAACATGAACCCAATTAACTATAACATGTCTGCTATGGCTGCAAGAGAGACAGTGAAAGCAAATATTAGTTCACATTATAAAGGGTTAAACTGGGGAACACTAAAAGGTTTTTTTGCAAATCTCATTAAGAAATGTTTTTTCATGGGAGAAATGATAAAATCCTCCATTCAATTTTTTAAGGTGGTTACAGCCGTTAAGTACATTCAAATATAAAACAGTGATTAACTCTCTGTAACTCTTTATTTACTTGTTGCCATAGTGAACCTGCTTCCTGCAATAGAGCACAGCTACTTGTCCGGAACTGTTTTTATCATCTAAGAAACATTTCTAAACTCAGGCTACTGGTGTCAAAGGCAGAACTTGAGATGATTATTCATGCTTTTATCTCTTCTCGTTTGGATTATTGTAACGGTCTTTTTACGTGTCTTAACAAATCAGCTCTGGATCGCCTTCAGTCTGTACAGAATGCAGCGGCAAGACTTTTAACTGGTACAAACAAGAGGTCACACATTACTCCAGTTTTGGCTTCTCTTCATTGGTTGCCTGTAAATTTTAGGGTTCATTTTAAAATTTTAGTTGTAACTTTTAGAGCTCTGGACGGTGAAGCTCCCCAGTATATCTCTGACCTGCTGAAACCTCATGCTTCATCCCGAGCACTTAGGTCTTCAGGTCAGAGGCTACTGGTGGTCCCACGTACTAGATTTAAAACACGTGGGGATCGGGCTTTTCAGGCACTGGCACCTAGGCTGTGGAACTCTCTGCCGTTGTCTTTACGCTGTCTAGACTCTACTGACTCCTTTAAAAAGCAGCTGAAGACATTTTTATACAAACGGGCTTTTAACTAATTTAATTAATTTTAACTTGTATGTCTGATCTTACTGTAAAGCACTTTGTGATTTTTATCTGTGAAATGTGCTATATAAATAAATTTTACTTACTTACTTACTTACTGTAAATTACAAGCATTGCAGTGTTAAACCTAATCCTTTCGTTTTTAATTACTGACCACCGTAGGAAAACATCCTAATCAATGTGACAGCGGGGACACTGGCAGACACACAGCTGCAAGACTCTAACAACTTACAGGTACTCTGTGTAAACTGCTCAGTAACCGAAGGTTTGTTTTCTGTAAGTATGAACTGCGACAATTAGTCGCCTTTTTGTTTTGTCTATTTTTTTTTCTTTTTTCAGATAAATTTAAACATATCAGTGAGTGAAGAGCAGGTGCTGGTCAATGACGTCCCAGTGGAGCTGTCAGGGGTCACTAGGTTCAACTGCCAAGCGCTTCTCTGTGAGTTTTTCACACATTTATTCAAACCACTGTGGTTTTAATCAGGGGAAAGCACTTATCTCAGCTGGAAGAAAATATACTGTTCAAATGTTAGAAATGTAAATATTATTGTCAGTGTAAATTCAGTAGAGTTCAGTATTGTTTAATCAATCATGATTTCAAATGTATATCAGATTAGAGTAGTTTATTCTTATGCTTTTCCTTATTGTTTTTGTTAAAAAAGAAAAGAAAAACCACATGGTGGTTAATCACATTAAATAAAAGTGGTCTGAAACACTTTGGGAATGAACCAAGGGGCAAGCTCTATATAAGACAAATACAGATTATTTTGGTATTTGGTGAACTGTGAGTCATACTGTGATAGTCTAGTTAAATTCAATAAGAAAAATATGGATCTGGAAATGAACACAAGTCCACTTTAAAGTCAATTAACATTACAGTGATTGGAAAAGTCAGTGATAATGGACTTTTAGACAATCATAAATCACTAATGGTTTTTTAATGGACTACCCAACAGACAAACAGGTGCCTGGGTTCCACATTATGTTTCCTAATGTGAGTTTATCATTTTAAAAATGCCAAGTGATCAATAGGAAGACATTTTCCCATTAAGTAAGCATAGCTGAAAACCGTACTGCTGATTAAAGAAGCAATACATTTGAGCAGTTGAAGCAACAACTGAAAAAGCCTAAGTCTTCAGCTGGCAGCTTCATTAAAGTGTAACCATAAAACAGGAGAGATCAGAGACTGGCCAATAAAAGATGAAGATTCAGACATACAAATGAGCACAGACAGTGGGAAATGTGGCCTGTTCTGTTGAAGCTGCCAGTTGGAGCCCATGAAGTAAAAATTCTTATATTCTTGCTCAGTTGTGCACAAGGTCCTCCCACCAGTCTTTTAGAGACTGGTTAGACCCAACTCCAGTTCTTGTTTTCAAGGGAAGTCTGTGGATTTCTTGACAGTGACATTTCAACCTCCAATTCCTCTAATTCTGCTACATTTTGTTTGTTTTTCTTAGTGGACAGTGTCAATGGGAGCAGTGAGTTTGAGTCTGGGGACATAGTGTCCACTGTTACCCGGGTGATGGTGAGCCAGAACAGGCTATACAGTGACTCAGAGGAGGTGGTGGCTCTTCAGGTCTTCAGTGAAGTGATAGAGATGGATGGCAAAGAGGTAAACACTAATTGTACAGCTCTCTGACAGAATCTCACAGTTTGTTTTTGTTTTTTTTTAATGTTAAGAATAACTCTGGAGTAAATATGACTGAAATTATCATGTGGGGACAAGCCTCTGTGGCTTTAAAGAGGTGGTGATTGCTTATACTAAACATGACCAGAGTTTAAAGCTGATGCTCTTAAAAACTTGCTTTCACATTCAAAAATCCAAAGTGAAACAGTTTATGTTCATGTAGCAACAGGAAATAGTGTTTCCTCATTTCTCCAGTACAGCCAAATCGGATGGACATAGCTTCCAGGTCTGAAATGTGAACCATATGTGGAAATCCCAAAAGTTGATTCTGTTCATGTGGACGTAGCGTTTTCAGTGGGAGAAATGTTTTTTCACTCATCCAAGTGACTCCTTCAGTCTCAGCTGAACGCAGGTTTCCCCGACCTTATAAACAGCACATTTGCACAGTGACTGAAAGTAGCACCACTGAATGAACAATGGGCCCTGATATGGTTCTTTCTAACGGCCAGCAGGGGGCGGCAATTGTGGTGGCTAAAAGAAGTTTATAAAAGTCTCTCGAAAAATGTCCCTCGCTCTATGACCTCATTAAACACTTTGCCGACGATTATGATGCCAGTCATTAGTTTTGAGTCTTAGAGGATGCAACTTAGTGTTTATGTTGTAAATTATGGTCCCCTTTAACATGCACAAAAAGCAAACAAGCCAGACTTAGCTTCTTTTTTATGGGGGCGGGGAGTTCACTTGTGATTGACAGATCACTTTAGAATGAGCAGTCAGCCTTGCTTTAACTGTGAAATTTGGATAATGGTGACAACAGGGCTTTTTTTGACCCTATGCGACCCATATCCGATCACGGTTTGACAGTGTGAACAGCACAAATCCGATATTTTCAAATCCGATCTAGGTCACTTTCGCATGTGGTACTGAATCTGATACATATCTGATGTTTTAGAAAGCGACTGCTGTTTGAACGGTCATGTCGCATTAAATCCGTCTTCTACATCACTGACACAAGACAGACGCCAATTAACAGCGCTAAAGAAGACATCGCGAACGCTTGCTGGCCATCCAGTGAAACTGTTTGGAAGACAGCGTTGGAGAAACGTGAACATTTTATTTGTACTGCATAATCTGCAGATTCTGACAGAAATCTGCAACTATCCTTTGAAGCACCGCTCCTCTCTAAAACAGCAATAAGGATAATTATTAGGCCATATCTAAATAACAAAATAACTTTATAACTTAAAGCAAAATTGAGAAACGTAAAGTCCAAAACAAGTCTTTATATTAAGGGCCATCAGTCAAACAATACTGTTTGGTCTGGGTCTAAACAGTGCATTGTGTGTGACGTCTTCTTTTGCACATGCGGGCCGCTTTGAGGGTTCACACTAGAGCGCGTTTGCTGTCACATTTTATTTGTAGTGTGAACAAGCAGACAAAAAATTCGGATTTGATCAAAAAATCAAATCCTTAATTGAGCATTAAGACCTGCAGTGTGAACGTAGCCATTGTGTACGGCATTCTAGAATTTGACTTGTCATTCAAGTCAAATTCCAAATGCATTGTGGGATGCGCCTTTTGAATCTGATGACTCATGCATAAAATATGCATCAAAGAGGCAGCTTAAGTATGTTTATTTTAAAAAGTTGTTGCATTTTCCTTTTTGTTTTTTTTTGTGTGTGTTATTCAGGTCCAGCAGCCTGACATGTGTGAGGTGAAAATACTGATGAGCCCAGACTTCCAGAAGCTGGCCCAGTTTACCAACATCTACCCCATTGGACACAGTGATATCTTTAGGGTTCCCAGAGAAAATGATGTGGTTGTCACAGATCCACCAAATTCTAGAAAAGGTTTGCTTTTTGTGTCCTAATTGTCAGTAAACTACTCATTAGCTGTCCAGTTTAGAATATTGGCTATTAATTAATATTTAATATTTTTCCTCCTGCACTTTTCAAATCAGATGAAGAGCAGCTGATCTCTCAGACCACAAGCCAGTATCCTCTGAAGCACACAGAGACCACCCGGGAAGAGATTGCATCCCCTGGAAAACTCCCAGAGACCCCCCTGCGTATGGATCCTGACCTCCTGTATGATGTCAGATATGATGATGAACTTGATTACACTTACCCGAGCCAGCCTGATCAGAATCAAATGGAAACTCCACCCAAGGAACTTATTTCTTCTTACTCTGTAAGTGCAAGTCTGCAGTAAGATCACACTCATTCCAAACAATACAGTCTGCTCCAAGTTGGCTAAGACTAATAACCATGATCTCAGAGAAAAAAAAAAAAAAAAAAAAAAAAAAAAAAAAAAAAAAAAAAAAAAAAAAAAAAAAAAAAAAAAAAAAAAAAAAAAAAAAAAAAAAAAAAAAAAAAAAAAAAAAAAAAAAAAAAAAAAAAAAAAAAATTTTGCAGCAGGCATGTTGAAGACAATGAAATATTGAGTTATTTCCATCACAAACTACACAAAGTTAGCTATACAAAAAGAAATCCTGCAATCCAGCAGTTAAAAGCACATCATTTCCTCAATTTTGACACTTCTAGTCTTCACAAAGTGAGCACATTGTTTGAAAATTTCTTCCACAACAATTAACAATGTCTCCCCAGGCCATGTGTCAGTGGGTAGAGCAAGCCAGGGAGCGTCTGCGGCGCTTCTGTTCCGAATCCCTGCCTCTCTTCTTCCTGGTCATGTGGGTGGTCGTGATCGGCGTGGTCGGATCAGCCGTCATCGTCAAGATCTTAGATGTGTTTTTCCCAATTTGTGAACATAAGTGAGTTTGTTGCATAGATACAAGATGAATGTAGCTGTTGTCACCTATTGGTTTCTTTACTCTTTGGCTGCCGCCATATTTGTTTTCTGGAGGTGGGAGTCACCATATTTAGATGAAAGGGTGGCGTGCTGAGTTGCTAAAGAATGCAAGCTTGGTTAGGAAGCATTCATATTCATGTGCAGACATGCATATTGCTAACAGTTTAATGTAATGCTAGAATTTCACTCACCAGAAGAGAAGAGCAAACTTCTTGAACTGCCTCCTAACTTTAAACTTTCAAATTCAAATTATTGAGTTGCAGAAAAATTCCTGGCAGATGAGGCTGGTTCTGCTGAGTGTTTTTCCTTCCCCCTTTTGCCAAAGCGCTTGTTCATAGGGGTTATATGATTGTTGGGGTTTTCTGTTGTAGGATCTTTACCTTATAATACAAAGCGCCTTGAGGCAACTGTGATTGTGCACGCTATATAAATAAAATTCAACTGAATTTTTGGTGCTGACCTCAAGTGGTCATTAGATGAACTACAGTTCTTTTTGCATTGGCTTCATTTTTGGGACCCAGAGGTTGGGTCCCAAAAATTTTGACCCCCCCGTGATTACTTCCAACAAACTTTATTTTCTGTTTTACAGGCGCATTTTTAATGTAAACTCTGTCCCTGTGATGCCAGAGGATGAGAAGCACAATCTCCTGGAGAACATAGAAGTAGAAGCAGAGGAAGAAGAGAAGAAGCCTTGAATGAGGATCATCTTGACCGGCTCCTCCAGTTTGTTCCTATTTGTTGTTTAACCTGCGGTTTGGCATGGCCTGGTTTTGTTCTGATCTGTGAATCACCACAGCTTTTCCTGTCACTTTACTCTTTCATGGTCTTCGTGAATCTTTTCATCAGCCAACATAAGCTCATTTAATGTTAGCTTATATGAGTCCCTCAGAATGGAGATTAAAGTGAGAGATTTATGGTGCTGAATGTCATGATGCAATGAGATTAAAGTATGGAAGGCTTACGGTTACCTTACCAGAATCTGCTTTCAGCACATCATGCAGAGAATCTGCAACAGTGACCACTTTGGCTTTACCCACACCCAAAACATGTTTAGCTGTAATGCAGTTAACAAAAACAATGTCCAAGATTCAAGGGATTATCAGATGAGCTGAAGCTCTGCTTTTTGAGAAACACTTCGTTTTTGTTTTTGTTTTTTTAAGTCATTTTAGCTGAAGGTCAAAGGAAAAGACTGATACCGCTCTCCAGCTGCTGGTCTTGTTTAGATTTCTTTAAAGAAATCTGCCAAAATCTTTCTACAAGCAACCCTTCCTAACTGGCACCCATGTTGGAAGGTGTTTTGAAGCTCCCATCTAAATGAATGGTAAGACCCTCTCAATATTATTTATAATGTCCATCAGGACAAAAACTGGAAAAGGCCTTTTTGGTAATAACATGACATAACAGCTCTTATATAAACTCAAACCATTCAAAGTTTACTCTCTTTCCTTTGCTTCGGTAAAACTAACTGTTAGCTGCAAGGCTAACGTGATCAACCCAGTTTCCTGATGGCAGAGCTGTGCAGACACAGTGTATAGGGCATAAATACAAATGATTACATTAACATAAGTCATTGAAATTTCACCACCAGGGAGCAGTGTTTTATCAGTGGGTGTTTAGAAATGTATTTGAATGTAAGCTTCTTTACTTCTATTTGGTAATATCCCTGATTCCGCAAGTAGCTTTGCTTTTCCCGGTATGATATTGTTGATAATGTGCTCCTAATGACTTGCCTGGTTGGCTCACTGCACCATCTTGTGGTACAAATTGGTATTACACAAAAGTATAACCTTTAGCCTTTGTATCAGATCTGCTCCAAAGCTCAAGACCAAAGCAGTTTGATATGGTCTACATCCTCAGAACTGTTACTAAATGGACCATTTATCCTGTTTAGTTCAAGTTTACGTATCACTAAAAGTTTGCAGCGCAGAATAAAAAGCTAGATGCTGTGGGGTTAACCTATAAATATGGACAAACTGAGAATTTTAGAACCAGAACCAAACACTTCAGAGTTCCCTTAAAAAAAACTTTGTGTATGTAGCAGTTCTTTGTTTTTTCTCCAAAATCATTCACCTACAGCTGGAAAAAATGAAGACAGCTCTAAATGCATTAAATGTATTTAAAAGTAAACAGAGGCAAAGACACTTGCTTAAATCTGTTGAAATGTCTAAAAAGACAAAGCTAAGCAGATTACTGCGTCAGAGTTTGTTCTGTCGCTACTAAAAAACTTCTTCCTTTGACTCGACATTACTGACGTTCATCTGTTAATTGTCTTTTTTTTTTTTTTTTCACTGTGCCTCAGTTTTTGTTTTTTATAAGGATTCTATCATGAGAAGGATTACTATGTGGTCTACTTTAATCAGTATTGTTTGTGGCTTCCTGTTACTAATATTGTAGAATGTCCATGAAGCTGTTCAGAATGTCTATGCACCTTCTCTATATATAAACTACGAGCGGACTGATACAGTCCAAGACTGAAACACAATTCTTGTTCAAAGAACGAATCTGCATGTCCTCACTATCACTTCAGTGGCCTGTGCTACAAAGTAGCTGTTCTTTTCTGAACTTGGGCTAAGCGACGCCACAATCTGGCTAAGCAGTCACACAAAGGTGGTTATCAACTGCAGAAGTTACCCCCAGTTTCCCATCTATCCATGTGTGCGTTCACATAACAGAGGAAGTGCTGATCTCAAACATTACCTGCTCCAGAGCAGGTTAAATGTTCAGCAGGTTTAGTTGACCTTGCGAAGCTTTAATCATGCTTTGCAGTGCAGCCCTCTCTGATGTTTGGCAGCTCTAGGTGTGAAGGATCAAACGGCTCAACAGGCTGTCGGTGAAAAACCTGCGTTTTCATTCATCATAAATTCACAAACCACATTTTCTCTTTTCATTGGGTTTTTTTGTTTGTTTGTTTTTATGTGCGAGGGTGTTATTTTACTATTGGTCATGCTTTTTCAAAGACATCCCAAAAGATCAGCTTGTGATGTCATGATTTTCTCTCCCTAGGGCTCAGTTAAACTGCAGTATGCATGATATACTGCGTACAACGAAAAGGTGCATGCATAGTGTAGCTAGTGACTAGAGTTTGCTGCTCCATCAACAAGTTTTCCATTAAAAATAGGAAAGTGCATGATGACTTAAAACAGTGTTGGAATCTGCCTCAAGTTGTGCAACAGAATGCTGTACGCAACACCTAGTTGGTTCAGAGTTAAACAACAAATGTTTTAATTTGGTCTTTGATACATCAGCGTGATATCTTTTTTTGGCATCTGTGTGCATACATTGTATGAATTACAGCTGGACTGTGTATTTGGGTCAGAAATCATGCTAATTAAAAGCTTTCCTTACAACCATCACATGGATATATTGTCTGATAATTGTCTTTGTATGTTGGGTGATCATACTGTGTTACTGTACAGACTAATGATCAAGTGTTATACTGGCACGTAATGTCTACCTTGCGGAGTGACCATGCACCCCTATACACCAAGCATCATGGAAGAGCTCAGAGTACAACCATAAAACTAAAAGCAAACTCAGTGTAGCTCCATTTTACAGGTGGAGGACACTGACATTTTCCCCTCATATTTTCTGACCGTTTTTCCCTAATTTTGCATTAAGCTGTGGTCATTGACACTACTGGTGGAATGATGTAATACATGCATCCTACAGAGGATGTATAGGTAGTCCAGTTCCTCCAGGATGGCACATCAAGACATGCCAGTGCCAGATTTGCTGTGTGATTCCAGGAGACAGGCAGTTAGTCTATGAGAGCTGGATAGGGCTGTAAAGGGTCCTGCATCCCTCAGCAGGACCGGTATCGGCTCCTTTGTGCAAGGAGGAACCGGATGAGCACTACCAGAGCTATTAAAAAAAAAAAACCTTCAGCAGCACACTGGTGTGAAATGTGTCTGACCAAACAATCAGAAACAGACTTCATGAGGGTGGCCTGACATCCTTCAGTGGGCCCTGTGCTCACTGCCTAGCACATTGAAGCCTGTATGGCATTTACTATAGAATACCAAAAATGGCAGGTTGACCAGTGGCATGTTGTGCTTTCACAGATTAGAGCAGGCGAGCACATGTGACAGACATGAAAGGGTGTCAAAAAGCTACGGAGAACGTTATACGTCCTGTAACATCATTCAGCATGACCAGTGTGATGGTGGGTCAGTGAGGGTCTGAGGAGGACCATACATACACACCTCTAAAGGCTGAGCAACAGCACCCTGACTGCCATTAGGTATTAGGACGACCCAACACTAGTGCAGTGGGTCCTGGGTTCCTCCTGGTTTACAACAATGCTTCATGTGGTGAGAGTATGCAGGCAGGTCCTGGAGGCAGAGGTGGAGCCAGACATTTGAAACACCCGGGGCTTAGCCCTAAAGGGTAGTATGCATGTGGGATTTTTTTTTTTTTTTGGGGGGGGGGGTGTTTAGAAATGACTGAAAGATTAATAGGCTCTGTTTTGAGTTTTGTTCAAAAAAGAATGACTTCATATAGGGAAAAATATATATCACATATGCAGGACACCTTAAACTAGTTTTTTAATTAAGCAGCAAGGCAGAACAAAGTCGGGGCTGTATCAAGACTCGAGGACTAAACCCCAATTCAACCAGACCCTGAACTGATCCAGAATTAAAACAGGACTACAACAGTTCAAAATCAGGACTACTTGGGATTTAACCAAGACAGAATCAGAACTAGATGATAGTAGCACTAAAAATCATCATAGACCTGCACTACACTTATGTTTTAATTCTACCAAACTACACTATTTAGACTGAGAAAAGTTTATAAAATTATTTGGCCTTGTTGTGCAAACAAGCCTGCAGAACTTAATAAATGTAGAATTTGAAAAATTGCAAACCTAAAAAGAAACACTAGGTACGAGATACATGAGGACCTATGATACGGTGATACTTTAGGTAAACAACCATTTGACTAACATGTGTCTCACCTGCTCTTGTTCCATCTCTGTTCTGTCCTCATTCTCTCTCTCCCTCTCTGTTCCTCTCTGTTCCTCTCTCTCCCTCTTTGTGCTAATCAAATATACAGTTGAAACCAGATATTTATGTACTCTTCAGATCAAAACACAAACACTTTTTTAATTGTAACATCAAATCAGACTAAATGTTTATTTTTTTAGATTGATAAATATAAAAACATATTTGTTAACTTTAAGAGTAAAGAGAGAAACTATCTGTATTTCTTAATTGTAAATGGCACCAAATTGTATTCAAAATTGAGCCACACTTATGGAGCTCCACAGTTCTTTTTCTGGTGTTTGGTTGACATCTCTTGATTTTCCCATTTCAAAGAAACAGGCTCTGTGTTTTGCCTTATATGCATCCACAGCTGTGCCACCAATTTACTCACATGGACTCTACTAACTTATCAGAAGCTTCTTCAGCTCAGAATGGAATCGTCTGGAGTTTTCTTATTAATTAACAATAAACTTAGTGTACATGTACTCCTAAATTTGATGAAAGTGATAAAAATAGACAGCTCTGTCTCTCTTTATTCTGACATTTAACTAATTCAAAAGATATTTCAATATTTATTTATCCAAAACAAAACAAGTTCACTCTAAATTGATGTTATACAGTAAAAAAATGTTCTTGTGTTTTCCATAAAGTGTATGTAAATATCTGGTTTAAACTGTGAATATACTGCTGTGTGTTGAAGTTCCTCTTGTTTTGCATAGAAATATACTGAACAACATACAAAGCATAATATATAAAATACTACCAGAGTTTTTTCTTTGAAAGACGCTCCTTATGTCCATTCTTGTATATCAGTACATTACTGAAACCGATTTATTTAGCCGTGGAGGGAAACAACTGAAAATATGAAATAAACACACATGTAAGCTGAGACTCTCTAAAGAAACAGCATTGTTGTTCGGCTTTTCATTTTGCCATTTGTTGATTCACTTGAAGAGCGAGTAACATAATATGGGTCAAGTGATCAGTTTGATATCAATCTTTCGTGATACACCGTCATATTTACATTATTTGTACAGTACGAATGCTTTGCTTTGGTACCTGGCAGAGGCGGAGCCAGACATTTGAAACACCCGGGGCTTAGCCCAAAAGGGTAGTATGCATGTGGGATTTTTTTTTTTTTTTTTTGGGGGGGGGGGGGGGGGGAGGTAGAAATTACTGAAAGATTAATTGGCTCTGTTTTGAGTTTTGTTCAAAAAACAATGACTTCATATAGGGAAAAATATATATCACATGTGCAGGACACCTTAAACTAGTTTTTTAATTAGGCAGCAAGGCAGAACAAAGTCGGGGCTGCATCAAGACACAAGGACTAAACCCCAATTCAACCAGACCCAGAACTGATCCGGAATTAAAACAGGACTACAACAGTTCAAAATCAGGACTACTTGGGATTTAACCAAGACAGAACCAGAATCAGAACTAGATGATAGTAGCACTAAAAGTCATCATAGACCTGCAGTACATTTATTGTTTAATTCTACCAAAGTACAATATTTAGATTGAGAAAAGTTTATATAATTATTTGGCCTTGTTGTGCAAACAAGCCTGCAGAACTTAATAAATATTATAATTTGAAAAATAACAAACCTAAAAAGAAACACTAGGTTCGAGATACATGAGGACGGTGATACTTTTGGTAAACAACCATTTGACTAACATGTGTGTCTCACCTGCTCTTGTTCCATCTCTGTTCTGTCCTCATTCTCCTCTCTCTCCCTCTCTGTTCCTCTCTCTCTCTTTGTGCTGACAATCATCAAATATACAGTTGAAACCACATATTTATGTACTCTTCAGATCAAAACACAAACACTTTTTTAATTGTAACATCAAATCAGACTAAATGTTTATTTTTTAGACTGATAAATCTAAAAAACATATTTGTTAACTTTAAGAGTAAAGAGAGAAACTATCTGTATTTCTTAATTGCAAATGGCACCAAATTGTATTCAAACTGAGCCACACTTATGGAGCTCCACAGTTCTTTTCCTGGTGTTTTGGTTGACATCTTTTGATTTTCCCATGTCACAGAAAATTTACTCACATGGACTCTACTAACCTATCAGAAGCTTCTTCAGCTCAGAATGGAATCGTCTGGAGTTTCTTATTAGTTAACAATAAACTTAGTGTACATGTACTCCTAAATTTGATGAAAGTGATAATAAATAGACAGCTCTGTCTCTCTTTATTCTGACATTTAACTAATTCAAAAGATATTTCAATATTTATCTAAAACAAAAGTTTACTCTAAATTGATGTTGTACAGTAAAAATGTTTTATGTTTTCTCCCTAAAGTGTAAATATCTGGTTACAGATGTGAATATCCTGCTGAGTACTGAAATCCCTCTTATTTTGCATAGAAATATACTGAACAACATACAAAGCATAATATATAAAATAACATTTACCTGAGTTTTTTCTTTGAAAGAACCCTCTAATGTCCATTCTTATATTTCAGTACATAACTGAAACCGAATTAGTCGGGGAGGGTAAGAACTGAAAATATGAAATAAACACACGTAAGCTAAGACTCTAAAAAAAAATAGCATTTGTTCGGCTTTTCATTTCGCCATTTGTTGATTCACTTGAAGAGCGAGTAACGTAATATTGGTCAAGTGATCAGTTTGATATCAATCTTTCGTGATGCATCGTCATATTTACATTATTTGTACGCTACGAATGATTTGCTTTGGTACCTGGTCAAACTTAAGCTCTCCTTAGTATGGCTGGCTCCGTTTCTCCAACAGCGCACTCACTGCTGGCAGCAGCTACCCCGCCCCCTCGCTCAGTCGCTTAGTGCCTGAGCTCGGATCATACCAATATGAGGGGGGATTCATGCACAGTCGTAAATTCCCACGGTGTGCACTATGTGCTTCGAATATTGTGTGTACTTTTTGTTTTATACAGTTGTCAGCCAGGCATCTAACTATGAAAAAATTACACTCCAAAAGACCCCGGGCTTCTGACAAAACAACCCGGGCTTAAGCCCAGTAAGCCACCCCCACGCTCCGCCCCTGGTACCTGGTCAAACTTCAGTTCTCCTCTGTCTGCCTAGCTCCGTTTCTCCAACAGCGCAGCAGCTGCCCCGCCCCGCTTACTGCCTGAGCTCGGATCATACCAATATTAGGGGGATTTATGCACAGTCGTAAATTCCCACAGTGTGCATTATGTTCTTCGAATATTGTGTGTAGTTTTTCGCTTTATACAGTTGTCAGTCAGGCATCTAACTATGAAAAAAAAAAATTACACTCCAAAAGACCCCGGGCTTCTGAAAAAACAACCCGGGCTTAAGCCCAGTAAGCCACCCCCCCGCTCTGCCACTGCCTGGAGGATAAATTAACTGTTACCACTGAATGCCCCCACCCCCCCCGACTCGTCTGACCCAAATCCAATAAAACACCCTGGGACATTTGGTTTCAGTCTATCCAACACCACCAGGCTGTACCTCAGACTGTGGAAGAGCTCAGTTCAGCAATCTGAAACACGCTGTCTTAAATTAGTCTCCCTCCCCACTCCCTTTAACCCAGCTACAGCTCATGGAGGTTTGAACAGCAGGTGGAGCCATAGCTGTGTGAGTGACAGACTCAGTCCAGATCAAAAGTTTAAGACAACTTGTAAAATGGCAAAACAAACAAACAAACAACAAAAAAATCTTTTTTTTTTCTTTTTTTTTTTGCGCCATGTGGTCCTAAACTTTTGATCAGCTGTAAAACAGCCTGTTTCAGTTTAAGCATTTTTTTCAATAAATTCCATGCTCAAAAAATGTTTTGTCTCACTCTCATTTCTTCTTGTTGGAGGGTGAAGCTCTACCTGGAACCTTGTTAAGATCCAACCATGCAAAATATGATTTATTTATTTATTACCATTTTTCAAGTGGTCTTAAACTTTTGATCGGGACTCTATTAAGGACACCCCCTCTCAGTAACATACAGATCCAAGCATAAAAAACCTGAAACAGAGCTTGCAGGATACAGGGGAAGTTGGACAGGTTTGTTTTGGTTGCAATTAAATGTGTGAACTCATCTGTGTGTAGATTTTTTTTAAGCAGATATAGTGAGCAATAAATAAACTTGCACGTATCGCAATATAGAAATGGCTTCTTAGTTTAATGTTTATAAGAAAAAGTGTTATAGATCCATACGGTTTAAAATAAAATCAAGTGAAAAGTGAAAAGAACAACAATAAAGGGAACAACATTTGATTGGCTGGTTCTGTATCCAACAGATACACCAGCACAAAGACAATAAAACGACACTGAGGATAAACGGATTATATTACATGTTTGGCCTTTTACTATTAGTGTATTTCAGGAAATGCCGACGTTTTGTCAGTTTTTCTAATAGCTATATCCGATTTGTCTAACATTTTGGCAACATGTTCAGGACCAGTCAACTAAAATGATTAAGTCCAAAAATGAATTGTATCAACAATCAGCTCCGAGTTGTTCTTCTTTCGACACTCACTGAGATGAAAAGGTTTGCATAGCAACAACATGTACAAGAGTTACCACTTTTCAAGTGCAATTACGTTTGTAATAAACCTGCCTGCTGATTCAGAAATGTACTTGCAGCTCGATACACCAGAGCTGACACATTTCTCCAAGAAAACATTTCAGTTAGCAGGAACACAAAACCTTACACTAAGCTGCACACTTAAAGTTTCATCAGCAGGAGCCAAACTCTTCGATCCACTTTTCATACTTTTCCAGGTCAGCTGCAGAAACTGATTTGGACACTTTCCTCAGAGCGGACTCAAAGTCCTCCATGGTGGTGGGCATGTGCATCTCATCCCGGGAAATGTTGCGGATCTCCTCTGGAGTGAGGCCTTCGATCCTTCGCCTCATGGCCATCAGAGATGCGTCCCTACGCGACACACAACAACGATTTGTCAGATTTCACTTAATACTGTTCCTCACATACAAACCTTTAGGTGGGAATGTTAGGTTAAATTGAAACCAAACTCATGAATGTTTTCAGCGTTCATTATCATACTGCAAAATTGCACCCAGCTGTGGAGATTATTCTTGTTGCAGAGTCCCTTGCATCAGCGTCTCTCTTAGTCCCCAAGAAAGTGTTATAAAGCAAGCAACACAGCCAAAGAGTACCGTAACAGTCCACTAATAACTAACATCAAACACATATGGCTACCAGCACAACAGACTTTAACACAAGCTCACAAAATGATGTGGTTTCACATAGGAATGTGCTAGCCAGTCTAGAACACAAGAAACCTAGAATTAGCGAGGAAGCAACAATTTGTCCACGTTAGCCGCTAATTTATTATTAGCTAACAAACAGGAGCTTCGTGAGCATCAGCAGAGTGATCACGATTCACTCTCTCTCTCTCATCTGGTTAGTGTTAGCAAAAACTAGTTTTACTGCTAACACGGACAAATTGCAAGACATCTTATGTAGCAAAGTACCATATTTTTCAGACCATAAGGCGCACCGGATTGTAAGGCGCACTGTCGATGAACGGGTCTGTTTTCATGCATAAGGTGCATTAAGCGATACAAAACAGGCAGATAAGTCAAACTTTACTCAATTTATTCTTCTTGCTTCCTCCATTCATTAATGTTGAATTCTCTGGCAGCTGCTCTATTCCCATGTTGTTGCAGTATATTAAGGACTAACCTCGTATCTTGGACTGATTATCTCAGTTGTTCTCCTGACTGAAGTTTAGTCCGTTTACAGCATCCTGCCATGCTATTGCATTTGTTAACTTTTATCAAGTGGAAAATAGTTAGTGTTCATCCTCCAGCTTCACTGTGTTTATGTTACGCTAACATAGCTGTATCGCTAGGGATCAAGTAGCACATCATTATATACCAGATAGTCCAACTTCAGTAACCCTACAAAAGTCACTCCTGTTTAGTTTTCTGTCTTCATTTATGTTGGAAGTGATAACAGAGCTGTACATTTAAATTTTTTCAGAAATCTCTCAGTCATGGTATATCACGTTTAGGTGGAAACTAGCGAGCTAACTTCCTGCGAACTCCATTAAATTGACTAAATTCTATTTTCATGGATGCCTGGATGTTAAACTTAATTGTTACACCTGGTGAAGCAGCAACGCTGATCCTTTTATTAAAGATGAAAGAATTTAGACAGTTTTTAACTCTCAGTGATCCTGCAGTGTTCGTTTGACTCTGGGACCTGAAACAGACGGAGTTTTTGACCCTGGATTACTCCGCGAGGCTCCTGACTACGGCAGCCGTAATGCTCCAACAATCCATCAAGCGGTGCAGCTTCGTAGCTTACCAAAGTTGTACTAAAATGTTTTTTGACAGATTTTTGAGCGCAGTGTACCACATAAAATCGGTTCGAGGTCAGTAAACACAACCAGAATTCATACATAAGCAAACCGGATTATTAGGCGCACTGTTGATTTTTCAGAAAATTCAAGGAGTTTAAGTGCACCTTATAGTGCAGAAAATATGGTACTGCAAATACCAAGACTACAGTTCATTTAACTACCAGGGCCATCAGTAAATATCAGCAGTTATCTGGAAGTTATGCGTAGTGTATTCTTGAAACTTCATTTTGAAATATGCCCTGACCTGCACACGTTAGTGATGTCAGCTCCTGAGTAACCCTCCATCTGCTCAGCAATCTTGTCCAAGTCCACGTCGCTGGCCAGCTCCAGCTCCCTCAGGTTAATCTTGAGCAGCTCCACTCGCCCCTTAGCTGCAAACAGAGGGCCAACAGCAACTAGAGCATGCTTTCTGCTTCAGTAAATGGTCATTTCATCAGCAATATTTACACGAAGACAGAAGGTCATCATTTACTCAGCATCGTTAGCAATTTAGCCCTCCTTGAGAATATTTATGTTGGGACTGTAATTCCATGTTGTACATTTCTAAATCAACATTTGTCAAGTTTAATTAACACAAAGCAGACACTGAACCAGGCAGCCTTCTGGCATGGTTATAAATGTTTCCATAGAACAGAAAGTAGCTTTAAAAAAAGCTGCATGTGCTGTCAGCTGTGTGCACTGTGCTTCAAATCATTGGAATGTGAGGAATGTGGAGGCTGAGCAGCTGATGCTTGTCACCAAGTCGAGCAGTTATGATCCAATCTGTTATGATCTGTTATTAGTTATTGAAACATGCAACACTTTTCAGAGTTTAGAGTTGTTGGCAGTTTTCATTTTCAATAATTGCATTTCATTGCCAACAATGTGGAAATCAGTAAAACAACAATTGTACTTGAAGGAAGAGGAATGTAGATCCGCTTCTCCAGGCGCCTCCTCAGAGCCTCATCAATGTCCCATGGAAAGTTGGTTGCAGCCAGGACCATCACCATCTTTGATGGGTCGTCGTTCTCTGATGCTCCACCAACACCTGCGTAAAAACAACAACAAGAAGAGAAAAAAAACCTGCCTCCATCAAAAGGTAAATATATCTAGCATGAATGGAAATAGACAAAAGTTCTATACCATCCATTTGCACAAGTAGCTCTGCCTTTACTCTCCTGCTAGCTTCATGCTCCTCTGAGGTTCCTCTGCGGCTGCACATTGAGTCAATTTCATCAATGAAAATCGTGGTGGGAGCATAAAAACGTGCCTGTACGGGGACACATGCAATGACTCAGATCAAGGACAAAAAAAAAAAGTGCATTATTTTTAATACTAAGAAATTGTTTAACTTTACACAAAGATTGTTATAATTGGTTCACAAAAATGGCTTAACTTAATATGAAAGCACGTTTTATTCAGTTAATGATTATTTATTAATGAGTGATAAATTCACTCTCAGAAATAAAGGTGTGTTAGGTGATTTCCATCCACTAGAGGGCTCCAAAACTAACTTACAGTCCTGAAAAATTAAAGGAAATACTACTACAGACAACAGAAACTAAGTTCAGAACATTCAAGCACACCAACAAACACAAAACTGACAAAAACTGAACTTACCATTTCAAAGAGAAGGCGAACTAGTTTCTCAGACTCTCCTCTGTACTTGGAGGTCAGAGTTGATGAGGAGACATTGAAGAATGTGGTTCTACATTCAGTAGCAACTGCTTTAGCCAGAAGTGTTTTCCCGGTGCCAGGAGGTCCCACCATAAGCACACCCTAAAGAAGAAAATAACATCTATGTAACAGGACGCATTTGATACAAGTGATGACACAAACTTGTGCTTGCACACTACCTTCCAGGGTCGTCTTATTCCTTTAAAAAACGCTGGCATCCACATCGGCAACACAACTGCTTCTTTCAGCAGTTTTTTTGCATCTTCCAAGTCTGCGATGTCATCCCTATAAAAACAGTTTAGACTGATGTCAGATGTGAAAACTCTCAGGGAGGCTGGTGTTCATGCCAAGAAAGATAGATAAACCTCTACAGGACAAAAAGGCCATTAAGTGAAGCCAAAGCAGACATACCAAAAACTACAGTTTGTCTAACGGAGGAAAGCTCAAAGACTACAGCTTAGTCATTCAAGGCATCTGAAACGTTCACCTACCATTTAATATTTGGATTTTGAGATATAATATCCCTCTCCAGAGCTTCCACGAGGTCTTTATCATATCCTGCCCCATCAAACCTCTTTGCTTCTTTCTCCTGGACATCTGATTTATTCTGAGAGGCAGACCATAAATAAGTAAATACAAATAAAATAACCCTTCCCAGTTCCTTGAACAAATCCCTCGGGGAAAAAAACCCAAACTGGAATGACAGGCTAGGTAGTGAGTAAACAGACCGCATGTGATACTGTTTGATCAGCAATACTTTGTGACTTTTTGTTATGTGGTATAATAGAGAAGGCTGTGACTATGTGTGCTGCAACTTGGAACCATCAACATATCGCTCACCTTATCGTCCTTTGCTTTGCCAGCAGCCTCCTTTGGTTCCTTCTTTTCTTTGCCCTTGGAAGGTCTGCTTCTGTCGCCGTTGGCCCCTCGGGGCAGGTGTCTCTGCTGGGCCTTCACAGCCACACTCAGGCGGTTGTTTGCAGGTTTGCTGTCTTTGTAGGGGTTGGTAGGACGTCTGACAGGACAGGGAGAATGTCTGTGAAGAAAACAGGGATAAGACTATCAACTGCAACCCCTTAATGTCAACAGGTGTTAAATCATTGAAACATTTACATTCTTTGTGAATCAGCTTTTGCCTTAGTGCTTGGAGCACAAACCAGACAGAACCGTATGATTGATCGTTTTTTTCCCCCCTTAAATATTACTGATCTGACACCACTCCGATTATTCTATCGGCCAATAGCCAACTAAAGAGCTTAATATCATAATCTTTCATTTAAAACTAGCAAGACCAGACCAAACTGCCACAGCACACAGTCAAAAAGCCAAAGGGGAAAAAAAAGGCTGAGACACAGTCCTGCATTTGAAGTTAATGCTACTCTTTTTTTTCCCCTCTAAACAAAAACAAACATTTATTTAACCAGGACGTAAAACTCGTGAGATCAAGCATCTCTTGTGAGAGTGTCCTCGGTGATGATGATAATAAGCTAGCATGTTTTTTTAAGCATCATCATTTGCACTAGAAGCCAGACTCTCAGTCCAATCTGCTTCTCATTTTGAGTCAAGGCAACCTCTGCGAATGAAAAAAGCCCCTAAATGCCAAAAACAGTCCCATTAAACAGCCAACGTTACAGTTTTTTGTTGGGCTTTTTTTTTGGCACAGACATGTTTACAGACTGTACAAAAACAGATTTGGTCTCTTTGCATAATTTTCCTCTTAAAAAACTAAAATCTGTATGGTGGGTGAAATGGTTAGAGGCAGCTGTAGCCAAATAAGACGGCGTCCTTTGTGGTATCTGCTATCAAAGACGTTTGTGCTTCAGTTTTGCTGAGTGAAATTCCAGTATTTTATAAGACAGCACTGATGTGCAGATATCTGTGTTACAAATATACAGTCTGCTAATTACCAGATAACTTAAAACTCACTTGAACTGGGTGGGTGGAGTGCTATTTATTGTGTATAGCATCGGTATAAATAAAATCACACAATATTAGAGAAAGAATCACAAGAATATGTAAAGGTTTTCAGTCATCTAGGTCATCGCAATCTAAGGAGCTTGGAAAGAAAGAGTCTGGACTTCTTTAAGCTTCTTAACAGAGAAGCTGATGAGATGAGAGGTGAAAAATCTTCAAGAAACTTAAAGAAGTCCAGACGCTTTTCTTTCCAAGCTTCTTAGACAACCATACAAATCACATGATCCTCTGTGAGTAGTAGCCAGAGATGGTGTGGTAGAATAACTTCCTTTTAACAGGAAGAGACCTCTGACAGAACCAAGCTTAAGGTGGAGTAGCTATCTGCCATAATCTGCTTGTGGCAGATAGCTGCTCTCATCCCAAAAAGGAAATTTATGGCTTTGATAAAATAAATATATACATTTTTAAAAATTACTAATGTTGTTCAAAATGGAGCATGTGGCCAAAAAAATATGTTACAAGCATACAAGCAACATAATATAAACTGTGTTGCAAAAGTTAAAAAAAAATAAAAAGGTGAATTTTTCAAGAAGTGCATCTCTGACAGTTAAAAATACACAGTTTGAGGTTTACCAGCCATCTTTCTGGAGGGCAGAGCAGGCTTACAGAGGTTCACTGATCTCAATCATATGACTACATCATGACTATTGTTCTTGGCTTATTCAACAATTGCAGTTCAGAAAACTGCAGAATTGCACCAGAAGCAGATATGTGTTCACGAAGCATCGGAATTTGTAGCATATGAAATTTCCTAAGCAACGAATAAGCAGAAAATAATACGTGTATGTAAATAGCCAGTGCAGTACCTCTGTTCCACATGCAAAGGTCTCATTTCAAAATCATCATGGTTACTGGGTTTAACAGGAGCTGTGTCCAACTGAAAGTTCCCCAGAGTTGACATTATGTCCTGAACTTGTTGATTCTCTTCGATGATTTCCTGCCACAGCTGAGAAACAACCACAGGTGCATGCATAAGAAAAATTGGTACCGGCTCCTCATATGATCAGATAAAAGATCAGCACTACATTTACCTGCTGCCACCTCTGCTGGAAACTGCTGTCTCGCAACGTGTACACATATTTTTTGATTTGTTCAAGCAGCCCATGATAGAGAACACTGGCTGAGCTGTAGTTTCCCAGCAAGGCATATTCACGAGCCAGTTTCAGATTCTCACTAATTTCCCGTAGACTCATACCGCTGTGGAAACAGACAACAGGTTCACAAAAACTTATAACGCTGACTGGTCAAAATGGGCATGCTGCTGACAGTGAAATAAGGAGTGTTGAATAACTACAGCGCAGACAGAGATTGAAGTTTTAAAAATCTTACCAAAAAACAAAAAGCTTGCATTCACCTGGTGTAATCAGTAGAACATTTTCTCAGGACCATTTGAGGAACTACCCGTGTTCCTACTAGAAATGCAGGCAGTTTCTACATCAAGTACCATTTTTCTAACAAGGTCTAGTTTCCTGCCATTGTAAAAAATAAATTTAAATATTCAATTCAATTTTGTTTATATAGTGTCAAGTCCTAACAGCAGTCACCTCAAGGTAAAGACCCTAACAAAAATACAGAGAAACCTCAACATTCAGAGGACCGCCTTATGAGCAAGCACTTGGTGACAACGGGAGGTAAAAACTCCCTTTTAACAGAAAGAAACCTCCTGTAGGCCCAAGCAGGGGCAGTAATCTATTGAAAGTAGTTGGGGGTGATGGATAAGGAGGTAAGACAAAAGACACAGTGTGAAAACGAGTCAGAGATTAATTAAATGCAAACTAATGTATAAACAGACAGTGAAAAGAGGAGACAGGTGCCCTGTTGTGCTTCAACACAAAAACATGAAGCTACTGTAAAACTAACAAATTGTAAAGATCCACTGGTTTTAGTATTACTGCTTTCTTCTTTACTTTTTGCCTTAAATTCTTTTTTCTGGTTATTCTTTGTTCTGATACAGACTGAGGTTTGATTTACTCCCTGAAAAATAAAATTTTTGTTTTTCCCAAAGGGCCAGAAATAGCAGGACATAGAATGGAATAATGTCACGCAGACTTATTACCCGAACCACTGTTCATGCGGACTGAAGTGCTCATTTTGAGCCTGGAAAACACTACAGTGACCTTTTTGAAGTGGCATATTACAAGCCATAAGGTCTCTATTCGTACTAGAATCATTACACTTGTTAAACAGATATTTTATATGCATTTGCATTTTTTACTATCCAGATTATCTGGACATAAATACCTAAACTTTAATAGCTGGCCTTAAAATACCATCTTGGTGCTAGTTCCATTGTCAGATGGCCCGGGCACAACACCTATGTTGTATACAATCTATGAAAAATACCCAAGAACATATGTAGTGCCATCTGGACACTGCTTTATATAAGAGTGATACTATATTTACGACACGTGCACAGTTTAAAACATGTTGTCACATTCAGCGAAACATACGTAGTTGACAAGTGTGACTAGCACCTCTCAGCTGAAGTTGTTTCTCCACAGATTAGACGGAGCCTCGCCCAACTATAATCTGTTAAAGGCAAAATGCGACACTCAAGTCCACACGTACAAGATGCTAACGTTTCAAAGATGAGAAGAACAGCTCCTTTGTTCGTAGGAACCTTAATGTTAGGCAAGATAACTAAACTAAACGCTAGTGTACGTTTGTACGCGGTAGTGGTGACGTTAACGACAACCGACGCATCCTTAAGTTTGAATTTCAAGCCGGCTGGCTGGCTTCTCTCACTCTGGTTCAAACTGTAAACGCATCGTCTTCGCAAAACTTGATGAACACAGTTGCTGAAACGACACTGAAACAGCTTTTGACACAAACCTGGTGTAAGTCGCATTTATGCTCAACTTTTCCTAAATGTGGCCGTGGTTCAGAGAAAGGCTGCTCACAGAATCCATCGGACTGGGAAAATAACTACACGATCTGGGGACATTTGTAGTCCAATTCATGACGGAAGTTTGTCACAGCGCACGTTGCGTATGCAAACCAGCTAGGGGCGAAAAGTTTTGAACTTCCGTTTTCGACCTTCAAAATTAAAACGTCAAACGTTATATGGACGTAAAAGCACAAAAAACTAAACGTAGAGTTTCCTGAAAAAACAATAACGTCACTACGACTACAGTGAATTACTCGCCCTAACTCGGTCATCTTATGTAAGGCAAAGTTTGCATAATTTTTTAAAAAGTTCCTTCTGACGAAAGGCAGCCATCAGTTATCTATTAACATAAAACATTTCTGAATATTCCTGCTGTATTTTTTAAGTTCACTCTTTAGGGGAGCAGTTGTTGGCACTGTTGCCTCAGAGCAAGAAGATCCTGGATTTGAATCTGCTAACCTGGAGTCTATCTGTGCAGATGTGAGTAGCTGGGCTCTCTCTGTGCGTTCCTCTTCTTCCCAAAGGAATGTGACTCTAATTTGTGAATATGAGTGTGTATAGTTGTCTTTCTTTGTGTCAACCTGGTGACAGACGTGAAACCTGTGCCCTGTTGTTGCCCAATGACACCTGGGTTGGACTCTTGCCACCTTGAATTGAATATGTTGGATTGTGTGTCCACAGGTGTTTGTACTTTGCGTCGTAATAAAATGACGGTAAAAGGCTCCGCCCACTTCCTATCAATGTCTTACCATGCAACGACTCTGTGAATGGACTGGAGAAGTGTAGTGGTAGAGTCCTCCGTCAGGAATGAGATATGTGTGTCGACTTTTTATTCTCCCTTAAAATTATTATGCCATAACGCTGCACAGAGCAGCTCTGCTAACAGAATACGCAGAAGAAAAATGGACGGACCTTTAATAAAGATCTTCATATTTTGGGCGAGCACGTGTACTTATACCAGGGTTTTAATAGTTTTGCAATTTTCATTAGTTTTTATTTTTATTTAGTTTTGACTTCAGATTTTCAATTTTATATCAGTTGTAATTCGTTTTTACCAATTGTTTGCTAGTTTAGTTTAGTTTTTATTTTTTTGAAAATCCTTAGTTTCAGTTTAGTTTTGATTAGTTTCAGTTATAGTTTTAGTTGTGTTTGCAAAAATTAAGTGTAACAAAATCCCAGTTTCGTCATATCAGTCATTCTCTTCTGCTTATTTTTTGGGTATGTTGCTATTCCAGCTACCATACCCTGCACCCTACACAGGTCGCCTATCTGTCGCAGGGCTAACACGCAGAGACAGACAACTCACATTTCCACCTATGGGTTCTTTAAATAAATACATACAGGCAGACAAACAACCATTGATACCAGGCAACTATCCATCCATTCGCTTCCGCTTATCCTTTTCAGGGTCGCGGGGAGCGCTGGAGCCTATCCCAGCTGTCATAGGGCAAGAGGCGGGGTACACCCTGGACAGGTCGCCAGTCTGTCGCAGGGCCAACACACAGGAACAGACAACCATTCGCATTCACACATAGTGGCAATTTGGATTATCCAATTAACCTATCCCCACAAGTTGCATGTCTTTGGACGGTGGGAGGAAGCCGGAGTACCCAGAGGGAACCCACGCAAACACGGGGAGAACATGCAAACTCCACACAGAAAGACCCCGGCCTGATGGTGAAATTGAACTCAGGACCTTCTTGCTGTGCGGCAACAGTGCTAACCACCGTGCCATGCTGCCCTTACCAGGCAACTATAAAATGTATATCTTGGCCCCAATGAGACTATTAACTCTTGCAGCACCGGGTGTTCGTAATTTTGGTTCAAGTGAATTGATAAACTTTTTGAAGGCAATTGACTCAGAGTTATGTAGATATCCCCGTCCTGTTGTCTCGGGATGCATCACGCTGCCTTGCCTGGGGTTAGCTTCTGTTTTCTGGCTTCTGTTTCTGGGGATGAGGGTTGAGTGTGCTCCCTTACCTTCTCAAGGTAAGGGAGCTCAAGCCTTCTTGTGTGAGCTTTTCAAGTGCACTTTAAGGTTTGTGGGATTTTTTTTCCCTTTAGAAATGTCCCTCATAATTTGTCTCTTTCCACTACAAGACACTTGCTTTATCCAAAACACAGTCATATTCAAAGTAATCCCAAATTGGACTCTGGCGCTATCTCCCGACATGATTCTGCGCGTGGACGGAGCAGCAACACAGACGACTCGACTAACGTACTGCTACCTGCTGGCATAATGAGACGGCAAGAAAAAATCTGGAAACTAAACTTCATTTTCACCCTTGACTATTGTATGACACGCACACATCAATGAAAACTAAACACATTTTTGCTATAAATTCAGTTAATTTTAGTTAGTTTTCCTTTTTTTTGTTTTTATTTTTTATTTCAGTTAACGAAAATGTTTTTTTACTTCTAGTTTTCGTTAACGATAATAACCTTGGATTAAACTATGATAAACTTAACTTTCAGCATTTGTATTACTGATGAAAATGTTGACAGGGAAGACCCAAATACACATGTTTGTAGTTAGTTAGAAAAAAAGGCACTTTGACTACAACTGAAAAATGAATGAATATTCCTGAATATTTACAAGAAGACAAATCAGTAGCAGGGAGCCAGCAAAGAAAAGAACAATAGGTACAGAGATACTGAAAAATAAATTACAATCAATTCACGATTTACAGATCAAAGTTGATCTATGAAGGAACAAAACACATGTAGTTTGTTTTTTATGTGGAGAACGTCATCCCGCATGACTGATTTATTGGTGGCTTAGGCTGTTGGACATTTGCACCTTAGAGAGCTCAAGGAGCTCAGTGACACCCTAATCCAGATCTGGAAAAAGATCCCCAGGACACCATCCACTGTTACATTAGGAGCATTCTCCAACAACATCATCCCCAGTGCCACTCATGGGGGAGAGCACATCATGTTTGAGACAGTTCTGCAGCTGCCATCCTACCTCAGAGCCGGGGTCTGTACAAGGAAGAAGGTTCAGCATATCCACGACATCTTTCCAGCTGCTCATTTCACAAAACTATAATTTTAGAAACCAACATATTATCAAATATTATAGTTTCTATTTTGTCTTTCAACAAGAGGTTTGTATACTCCTGTTTTCCTTCATGTGCAGCTTTGCTTATTCTCTTTGGACTTGCCCCCAGGCTCCTTATTTCTATTGTTTGGATTTTGTGAATGTACTGGTAATTTCAACAATTAAAGGCTCACTTTGAAGTCATCCTTGCGTTTGTGTGCCTGCATTAAACACTCACTCCAGCTTTAAATATGACACAAACAGAAATGTTTATTTTTGCTTCTGTAATACCTTTTTCATATTGATCACTATGAATGAAAAAGTAAAAACAAGAACTTGAAAAATAATTGGACCAAGAATAAAAAAGTTACATAATTCACAAAGGGTTTTTTTTTTTCCTGGGAAAAACTTGGTTAATTAAAACAAACATAACTTTTTCAGCTTCACTGAAATACACAGAAGGCCGATAAATGATCCATGTCCATCTGAGGACAGGATGTTGCTGTGGTGCAGGAGTAAGAGTACCTGAGTACATGAACAACAGGAAGACCGACACACAGGTGATCGTTTAAATTAGTAAGCCCTTTTTAATTCAGTTTGCTTTGCTATATAATATTGCTTAAATTTGTTTTTCTAAATCAGCATCTATATTATATGTTTATTTACTTTGACTTATGACTAAGCTACATAAAACTGTACTTTTTGATTTTGTTGCATTTGAGTTATTTTAACTGCTAGGGCTAAATAAAGGACGTGTTATCTCATTAATTCAAACCCAATGTCATATAAGCTGTCTCGCATAATAACGTTGACGTATGACAGTTGAACACAATATAATCCATAACGAGATGAATAAAAGAGATATATTGCTGACTGGGGTAAACAACCATTTATTGAACATGTCAGTGTGGAAACACTGGGTTTTCTCCACACCCTTGCTGGGAAATCAGAAAGCTCTGCTTCATTCATGTGGCACAATGAGGGGGGACAAAAATCAAAGTAAACTGCGCTTAAAATGAATCTGACATAGCTAGAAAGATGAGGAAAAAAAAGACAAGTTATCTTCATTGCCCATCTTTTTCTTCCCTTTCAAAACTAAAAATTTATGGAAATGTCTTTAAAGAATTCAAGGTGCCAAAGCTGCTTACACAGCAGCTAATGTTGTTCCACCCCTACACGGATCTTACATTTAACTTACACCATTAGGGATGTGATCATGCCTGTAAAGGAAAGGTGGACAGTGAAACTTAAAAAAAAAAAAAAACAAATCCTGAAAATATATACAGTATATATCTATAGCTTCTCTGGCAGCATTAAACCAGTGTAAGCAGCCAGATCCAGCTCCCCACATTCCCGTTTTACAGACTCGTCCCACTCTGATGTTTCTATTCTCTCAGCAGCACCACCATGTCCTCTGAACTCAGTCCGAGAGCTCCAAAACTTTAGCTCTTCAAGAGCATTTTAGTCCGTCTCCATGGCACCACTGTGCGTCTCCTTGGACACCATGAGTCTCATCAGCTTCCCATGGAGCTTTTCAATCTTCTTCACGTCCTGGGCCTGGTCTGTCTTGTATTGTAAACACTGTAAAGATGGAGAAGACACCAAATGAAGGCAGTTACAGCATGAAAACTACAGGTTTTTACGGTTTTATAGTAGTGATTAAGTAGTCACCTAAATGATAGAGTTACATTGTTGCTTTCTTTTGGTGGTGCACACCTTTTTGTAAATCAATAATTGCTTGATACAGAGTTACATTATTTTGGCATATGTACACGGTTCTACACTCAATGCCTTTTTAAAATAAATCTTACTATAATTATGTGACAAGAACACAATCAGCATCTTCTTAGCTCATGGATGAAATCCAAACTTCAATTAGACTGTAACTGGTCACAGAAGTCATTGTTATGCTTTGTAGCCTTGTGCAGCAGCACCACAGCTCTCCACTTGAGCAAGACCCACCATCAACAACAATATTCCAACACATTGGAGCTGGGGTTGGGTTTACAACCATGAGAGGTGAGCCTTAAGAGAGCTCAGCAACATCCAGGAACACCACACCACCACAACTAATTAAGCCAGCACCAAGTACCCAGGGAAGACCCGCACAGACACAGGGAGAACATGCAATCTCCACAGAGAATGAACCTAGCCAGGATTCAAACCAGGGACATTTTTGCTGTAAAGTTACAGTGAAAACAACCAATTCAGGTCCCTGGCTGGTCAACCGGTGCATCTCTAGAAAACATCAACCAAACAACACGCACTATGACACAGCTGTGCTTGATGTGTTGGTTACCAAACAGCCCCACTTATATTCTCATATGAATAATACTAGACTCAAAGCAGTCTTCACCATGTATCACAACCCAAAAATTAAAGATATTAATTCCAGTCCAAAGATCCATTAATTACTTTATACAAACTGTATGCAATGATTTACAAAGGGTCATTCCAATTTCAATACAAATTACATGGCCCAAGTAAAGGCTTGTCTAGCCACTTTCAAGTCATTTGTTTCCACAGGCAATAATAAAATATGGCTCTCTCAAAACTTTATCTCAAAAGGATAAAAGCCTGAAATTTTCACTTGTTTTTCTTTACACAGAGCTGAATCAGGACCTGTAATTTGTGACTGAAATATATAAAAACAAATGCCAGTACTGGCTAGTTGAAAACTATAAGCAGTCCTGTAAAGTACCATATATGAGCACACATTAATAATAATACAAAATAAATACATAAATAAAAACCTTCACATTGAGAAGTACTTATAACTGAAATCATTATTTTGTTAAATATATGCATATCCTTCATTTTTCAAGACCCACGTTGTAAGCAGCATGGTCAAGAAGCACTCTCATATTTCAGATTATGCTATCTATCTATGCGCACACACACAAACTTTTGCAGCGTTCATTCATGCAGTCAGTATATCGAATGCCTGTGGCAGTTGTGGCATTAAGATTAGGGCTGGGTTATACTTATACATCAGACTGCAAGTTATGCCATGTCGACATGGCAACTTGGCTTTGCAAGACTACTTATGTGGAATAACTTACTAAGCCATTTTTCGTAACTTTTAATTGTTTTGCTATATTTACTTTTCAAGATCAATTCTACCTGCCACTTTGAGACTTATCGCCCTGAAGAAGTCTTGTAATTAAGATTACATTTAAAACTCCTACTGGCAAGCAGGGATCAGGAAATTACAAGTTAAAAAGTATTCTACGTGTTTTATTTTGTATTATTGTGAAATACAGCTAGACACCACTCACAAGCTGCTGCTCAGTGGCTTTTGCCATGTGATATTTGTATTATTAGTGTGTGCTAAAATATGGCACTTTAAGTGCTTAATTTATTCATTTTTTATAACCAATGCACTTTAAAAAAAAAAAAAAAAAATATATATATATATATATATATATATATATATATATATATATATATATATATATATATATATATATATATATATATAGGGTGCAACGATACACAAAATTCACAGTTCGATGTTTTTTCCATACAAAAAAATGTTCATGCCATTGAACAAAAATGTTCAAAGGCATGAAAAACAATTTGTCATTTCTTAAAATTATAAATATATATTTTAACTCAAAAGTACAGTTTTTAAATTTAATGTTGCTGAAACAACAAAGTAATAAAAAAAAAATACATCTCTCTGATCGACAAATCACTCATCTTTGGAAAAGAGAGTTTATTACAGAGAAATGTCTCTTTCCAAAATGAAAGCTATACTATGCGCTTCTTCTGGGCTATATTCTCAGCAGCATATTAAACATATCAGGTCCCCATAAGGAGAATCATGTGCTAACGGCTGTCTAAATGACTTGGGTAAAGTTAGTAGCATGCTTGCTTGTTTTTGTCTGCTTCCACTTGTCTTTGCACTAGGATGATGTCGGAGTAAATGTGCAGTCATATTCGTTGTGTTCCCACTAGTGCTGTCAGCGTTAATCTCGTTGAAATGACGTTAACGGCACAACACGGCAAATATCCGTTAACGAGCTACCGCAGATCGCCTCGTGCGTGGGGCTGGACGGCCAACACGTTAACGAGCAAACTGCGCTAACACACTAGTTCCCACCAATGTAATTGAGCATTGCGTGGCACATCCAACATACTGTTTTACTTTTGCTTACCTTCAGGGTCATACGTCACATGAAAACCAAAATAGTTCCAAACGCCTGATCTGAATGAGGGTGGGGGAGGTTCAATTTGCCATGTTGCAAGGAGAGCTTAACTTCTGTCTGCTAGCTTGCCCCGCGCTCAGTGAATCTGCGTTCGACTACTCCGCCTAGGCTGCACTGTCGAGCACAGATCCACTGAGCGCTCAACACAGACAGCATCGTCAGAAGGAAAGTTGATAAAATAGATTAAAAATTTTGTATTGTTCGATACATATGCGTACCGAACCGAAAGCACTGTATCGAACGGTTCAATATCAATACGAGTATCGTTGCACCCCTAATATATATTATAATATAATATAACATAAATATATATATGTGTATGTGTGTGTCCTAAAGTACAGAGTATGTTTCAATCCTGTACTAAGAAATATCAAAATGAAAATTTCCAGCTTTTATCTTTAATAGTTTTAATAGTTTGAGATGTTCATGTTCAAACATTGAAATTTGAGGCAAAGTGCACAAACATGCTAGATGGAGATGTTGAGCAGAAGGCTCACAATGATTTGAGACTGAATTAATCATATGCCATTACCTCACTTAAAGAAAAAGTGGACAAAGTGGCATGATAATCTACATACTGTCATTTTCTCCTGTGCCTAAGAACCATTTAAGCCTCTTTACCCTGATTTTATATGAATTTATGGATAAATGATTTTAAAACGAAATTAAATCTAAGAACTTTCTTAGCATTTTGACAATGGGATCTACTCCAAGTATTAAGAAAGTTTGTGAATATAGGGCTAGATGCCAATATTATAAATCTGTAGTCTTCTCTAAAGATGAGTTTACCCGCCAACCTTCCAAAAGAATTCATAGAAGTGAAGAATTTGGGATATCTGGAATATAATGCAGCCAGGTCATTAGACATTGGGTATCACTGTCAAGTAAGCCTAATATTTCTACCATAAAATGAACACGGAAAAATCCAGCGCAACACAGGAAGAAGAAAAACAGCTAAAATGGTGTATCCCCCTCCCACTGCTCACACTTTATTACACAACAAAACGTAAAATATTACAGGAGCTTTATTAAACAAAAAAAAGAAAAAAAAACTCGCAGCTGCTAGCCTGCTTGTGTTACTCTGCTACACGTTACGATTTAGCCTCACACAAACTAGTACCAGCAGACTCAGAAAACAAAGAGAGAAGTTTCTGGCTGCTCGTCCAAAAAACAAGTTTTAAGAGCTTTCTCAAGAGAACCTCTCATACTTCACTGGCTGGTACAAACAATTCCACGTTTTTTCCTCGGTGTACTTACCACAGCATTGTCAGTCACTTTAATGCACAGGTTTCCGTCGCAGTGTCTGTATTTTAGAACCACTCTGACCTGAAAAAAAGAAATAACATAACAAAAATGTTCAGAATTTAACATGAAAAAATATCGAACCACCAGTCAGCACAGTCACGTCGCTAACGTGCCATTTAGCTAACAGGCTATCCAGTATGGTACTTATTAAATAAAGCGTTATTACCTTCATTGGGTCTGTCAGATACAGTTTTTCTGCTGCACGGGCGAACTCCTCCCACGTCTGATAGTAAGGCATTGTTTTCACAAATACAATACTAACAAAAGCAGAAAACAAGTTTGAATCGGATGTTCGCGTTTGCTAACTTCGGAACACCACATCAGCAGCAACGTGAGTACAACCAATCAGACCGAAGAGACCACGGCGCGAACCCATATCCGATATGCGCATTCAAAATAAAAGCACAAGACTTGAACTTACTGAAAAATCACAAAAAAAGGTAAGAGTACCGTAAATCGAGCAGTGCTCCCTTACAAGCTATTAAAAGAGACGACGAACTGAAACACTGACTTGATAAAAATCCTAGACCTGATTAGACCTTTGATCTTTTAAGCCTGAAACTCTGATTGGGACCTGGCATTTTTGTTTGTTTGTTTTCTTTGGGAGGGGGGGGTCTCTGTATGTTTGTTTGATCGTGTCATTTCATTCATCTGAAGGTGGCAAAATTCCCTCTGAATAAATAAGGGCCTTCAAAAAAATTATGTGCTGTGAACACAGGCCATAGAAAAGAAAAATCCAACACTGAGGGAAATCAATGTCACTAATGGAGCAGAGAGAAAATAAAATAATGTAGACTAATAGAAATCATCTAACGCCTAACTCTTGTGTCTTGGGGTGAGTTTAGTCAGAAAGATATGATTATATATGTATAAACAGCACTAGCAATGAAATATTACAAAGTTTTAAAACATTTACATTTAATTTAAGCCTTCAAAATTAATGTTTCATCAAGATACGGCCACATGATATAGGCTGACCTGAAATGCAAGATGAATAAATTGATATAACATACTTCCTCAATGAGCCTTTTTTAAACAGTGGTTTAAAAAGATTAAGTTAAAAGAAAACACATAACAAATAGCTTATTTAAGCAGAATGGTATAAAAGGCAATAAGAGGCAGACACGTTTGTTGATAAGGCACAAACCTGAAATTTCATTAAATGCAATCAAATAAAATCAGCATACACTTAAATTTTTGAAAACTTAAGTAATAACATAACACATGACAAAGTAAATAGATATTTCGAATTCAACAAAGCAAAAGTAAGCAGTTACGCAGAGTCATATAGAACAGTTTTTAATTTGTTTATTTATTTGTGTATTTATTTACACTGTACACTTTATGGAATGTCATACACTAGTTCAGTAACGTAAATATTGCCTCTCGTTTTTCTGAGCAGTCGGGATGGTTTGTTTTGCTTTTGTTTTGAAATTGTACACAGGCCCAGACCCGGAAATGTTACTGTGCTGTAAAGCGTGGGAATGCCTTTATGTCGCCTCCAAGTGGTTGTGGTTAAAGACGACTAAAATAACAAAATATGTATATCAAAATTTAAAATCATACACCCCAAGTATTTAGAATATTGAACGGCAGCAAAGTAAAGTACTTAAGTAATAATAATACAAATAACAATAATAATAAGAAATGAAAAAAATGAGGACATGCTCATTATGTAAATTTCAAGTAAAAAATATTATATGTTGAAAATGAGAAATTATTATTATATTTTAAACATATGTGATCATTTTAAATGTGGCTGTTAAATTAAAAGAGAAAATCACAATCACAACACAAAGTTTTAAAGAAATGAACAATTTCATCCAGAGTGATACATATTAATTACAAACACAAAGGACAGGAACGAGAAACGAGCACTAATGTAACACTACTCCTTTTTATCAGTTAAGTAGAGTTTCTAAATTATTTACACATGACTGCACTCTTTGATTTACACATTACACATAACACATAAAAAGAGGGTTACACCTTCACACTATTGTCACATAAATGTCAGAGTTGGGGTGTGAAGTGAACCCAACTACATGAAATAGAATCTCTGGGTGTTTGCTATTAATTTGTTAAGATTAGTGGCAAAGAACCAGTTAGGTTTTTTTCTTAACTTAATTAGTTAAGAAAAAAAAAGCATAGCAGCAGGAAAAATACCTTATAATTGAAGCAGAGCAAAAACAAAAACAAAAAAACCCCAAAACAAAATAAAAAAAACAAAACTCAGGAAACTAAACTGATGCCCAGAGAAACAAACAGGGAAAAAAGAGACAACTGCACTGAGACAAAGACTGACAAGATGACAGATAAAAGAAAACAGAGGAAGGCAAAGGATATAGGAAGCAACATATATGGAAACCCCGAAGGAACTAAACACACAAAAGTCAAAGTAGCAAATGGACCAAGAATGACAAAACAATGGTTTGCAAATTAACACAAAAAAACAACCTTAACAGTCACTGTGAATCCTCTGAGGTCCAAGAAACCCCAATTCTTACCCAGGGCTATCACAGTATGTAATTTTTGTTTTTATGAAATTGTTCTCTCATGTCTTCACAACCAGGGAGCAAAGAAAATAACAATTTTAACTGAAACACATCTAAATCTTCTCACGTTTTCCCTATAAATTTAGGGTTCCATTTATGACTTACTGTCTTATAGCAGGGGTGGGGAACTCCAGGCCTCAAGGGCCGGTGTCCTGGAGGTTTTAGATATAACCGTGGGTCAACATCCCTGATTTAAATGATTAGTTCATTATGAGTCCTCTGGAGAACTTCAAGACATGTTGAAGAGGTAATTTGGGCATTTAAATCAGCTATGTTGGATAAAGGACACATCTAAAACCTGCAAGACACCGGCCCTTGAAGCCTGGAGTTCCCCATCCCTGTCTTAGAGCTCAGAGGATTAGGACTAATAAGTACCAATGCACCTAAGGTACTAGAAAAATATTTTAGTGAAGTAAGTGTGGAAAAGAATTACAGTACCCAAATACAAAGATGTTTTTTAACACTGGCAGAATGTTGGTAATGTTGTGGAGATCATTTCATGGTCTCCACACTAGATGGCAGACAGAGTTCACTGGCATCTGGGGTGAACTTTAGAGACCTAATGAGCGCAGAAGAAAACTGATGCAACAAAACTGAGTTCAGATCAGGCTGCTTGCATCAGGATTTGGATGGTGCCCTTTTGCCTTTGAGCAGTTTGCAGTGAGAGTATGCTTCATTTGCCTCAGATCTAATGACATTTACTGCTTCATTGTGTTAGATGTCACAACAACAGAGCTGGTGAGGAGTGGGCGTTGTGCTGATGGTTCATTCATCATCGGTGAGTCAGTCACAGCTCAGTCACTCGAGTGGATGACTTGTATTGATTTCGGATTTTAGGATGGATGGTGCTAGTGTTTCGACACATACACACCCACGGGGACTCCATCCTCACAGAAGAACACAGCGACAAGACCCTTCATGAACAAACTGACAAAACACAGGCTTTTAGCACGAAGAACCTGCATCTCAGAGGCAACATTGCAAACTATAGCTGCCTCTAATGTTGTGGTAAAAGTCTGTTTGTCCTTTCCACTACATACAGTTTGATAATGATATTTCTAGGAAGCTGTTAGATGTCCTAGAAGAGGATAATAGAATGTGTAATCTGTTATGTTTTGGGATTTGCCACCTTGTACTTGCAGTCTACAAGAACTATAGAGTCAGGTCTTGAGTCAGGTCTTTCCGTTCGGCTATAAAACCACAACGACACACAGGAGTGGTTTGTGCACTTATACAATTCAGGGAGGAGGAGGATCTCCTTCAGCTACATAAATAAATAGTCCTTTCAGTTTTGTGGACTAACTGATTCAGCCTCACCTCTGATAAGCTTCTTTCAGCCCTTTTGTGTGTCAGTAGCTTACAGGACTTCACTTGATGATGGACATGTGATATATCCCACACACATATGGCTGAAATTCAAGCAACCAGTTAAAATAGAAACACTCGCTGTGGCTGCGGATCTGTAATGGTGACAACAGGATGACAATTTTGCTTCTCACTGACTTGCACATTAATAATCGTCAGGGATCAGCAGTCAGCGTTTTTACCACACCAGCATGAACTCTCACATCAGTCCACTCACACATAAACACACACCCGCAGTAGAGAGAGTGACCAGCAGTAAATCACACAGTTTGTGTCAGGCACCACCTGTGGCAGAACATCAGCTGTCTGTGTTTCTGACACCTGTTTGTCTTTGTGGGGAGGGCTACAAGTTGTTTTTGTGTGTGTGTACTTGAAAGTAAAATCCTCAAATGTATTTTCTCAGTCAAAGACATTAATAAAAATTCCCATCAGAGTAGGGAGGGATTCTTTATGAGACAAAGCCTGTTAAAAGCTTGAGAACCACTGAATCACACTAAAGTCTGAATGTTTCCAGCTTTCATTTTACAGTGTGTTCAGAAAGCATTCAGACCCCTCCCCCGAAATATCACATTTACATAGTCTTTGGCAAAAACACAACGACACATTTCTCTTGATCATTGCTGAGATGTTTCTACACCTTGATTAGAGTCCGCCTGTGCTAAACTCAATTGATTGGATGCGATCTGGAAAGACACACAGCTCTCTATAGAAGGTTTCACAACTGATTATATATATGAGAGCAAATAACAAGCCCAACAAGCGGGGGGGGGGGGGGGGGGGGGGGGTATAGTGAGAGAGATGACCAAGGACCTAATGATCACTTTGACTAAAGGACAGAAGAAGAAGACCACATGGATAACTATCACTGGAGCTCTCCATTGATCTAGGCTTTATGACTAATAAGCAATATAATTCTAGCTGTGAAATAAATGTATGCAGTGAAATGTACAATGCACAACCCTGAAATTTAGTGACGGAAACATGTAAGTACAGTGAAAGCACTTCACAAAACTTGTGACATGGTGTAACTCAGCTCATAACCTTAGCGCGTCGGAGCAGTATGCCTCATGCGATAGAGCGGCTGTGGCGTGCAAGACCTCTGTCTGGTTGAGCATTTGGAGCCTTGCTACCAAACCGACATTTCATCTCCGAGAAATTTATCCCAGAGAGAAGTAAAGCAAGTGTGTAAGTTCATTTTGGAATGTCTGTAAAGCATTCCCACGTTAAGCATAATAACAACGGATATATGTAGCGACTGCCCCTCATTCTCTCCCTCCCTCTCCTGTTGCTACTTCAATGATCAGCTGATCGGCTTTTCTGTCGCGAGTCCGTCTCTCTTGCTTGTTTTTGGCCCACTTTGCACCAGAAAGAGGAAACCAGCGGCTGAACAACAGCAGCACGTTTAAGCTTGATAAGCTGTTGTTAGAATTTATTTAATATTAGTTTCTACACCAGGATCCTTTTCTACCTAGCTGACGGCTGGTAACTGTGCAGGGGCGGATCTAGCAAAGTTTTGCCAGGGGGGCAGGTAGGGCATTAACAGGGAAAAGAGGGGTACTAAGAAATACTTATCTTTCTTATTCTTGTCTAAAACGTCTAGCTTTTAATAAATAATTATCTGAATCTTACACCCAAAGTTTTAATCTGATGTAAAATGTATAGAATGACGAGGCAGAGGGTGGGGGGGTGGTTCCTTGTTTTTTTTTTTGCTGGGAGTTTGCAACCCTATTAGTTAGGTTGTTTAATATTTCTGCTAAGTACTCTTTAAAATGCCAGAATAGGGAGGATGGTGTAGGTTTAAGTTTATTAGATTGATCATTATTGTCAGTAGCAGTTTTCGATACGAGCGACACGGGCGGTTGCCCGGGCGGCATCGTGGTGGGGGGCGGCATCACGCCCATTTACTTGTACTCATGCTGCCCGACGTCATGCCAGCGCATATTGGGAATGTCACAGGCACCGATCGGTTTTCTATCGCCCATTTGCTGGGAGTAAGGGCGCCCTCGTTTGCGTAGTGCGCCTGCTGCTTGCGGCACAGGGAGAAGAGGGCGGGGCGGCGGGGGATTCTCTGGCTGGCTGGAGCAGCATCTAATAACCAACCCGCAAAATAAAACTAAATAAAAACAAACCAAACACGAAAACAACAGACATTTTAATACAGACTTATAATTTGCACCGCTGTTTTTTCAAAATTCCATACGCGCAAAGTAAGCGCGAGAGCCCTCGGTGCGCCTGCTCGCTGCTGAAGTCAAAGTAAACTTTATTGTCATCTCCGCTACATACAGTCCAGGATATAGAGAGACGAGGCTCCAGTTACAACAGTGCAAGTAAACAAACAATAAATATAAGAAGAGTAAGAAAATAAATATACACTTTAGGACTTTTGGTAAAGGGATCAATAACAATTTAAAATTTATATTTGATGATTTAAAGTCTCACACACAAACCGTCGAAAGGGGAGGGGGGGCCCTGCTGCTTCCAAACAGAGCACATTTCATTTATAATGTTGTAAATCCAAGTCCATTATGTATTCATGATTTGAATCCTGGGTTGTGCGAAATCCCAGAAATAAACCCTAGACAAAGTGATTCTGTGAACTAAGGTGTAGGTCTATTAGGTTATGTTGTGGTGATCCTCGGGTTGGGGGGTGATTGTTCATACTGGAGTGCAAAATTAAAACCAATGGAAGATGGACAAGAAAAGTTCAAAGCCATCAGGTGCTCAGTTTAGAAAAAAGAGAAAAGAAGAGGAGGAGAAAAGAGCAAAAGATACAGGTAAGCAAATGTCATGGCAGGTCATCCTGAAACAATCAGAATCAGAATATTTAACAGTAACAGACTAAACTCCAAACATTATGTAACATTATGTTACAGATTTTACACATTTAAGAAATAGCACTAATATATATATACATATATATATATATATATATATATATATATATATATATATATATATATATATATATATATATATATATATATATATATATATATATATATATATATATAAAAATTGCCCACTCGCCCCTGTAGGTGGTCAATCCTTCAAGCTGGCAGAGGGGGTGTTCGCCCAGGGCACCGAACAGCCTAGGACCGCCACTGAGTATTGTTGAACAATTAAATATTTTGGGTGCAGTGTAGTTTTTGCATACAGGTATAACAGAATTGCTTTAGTTTAAAAGAAAACACAAAAGCTTGACTATGACCTTATACAAAATGCAGCAAGATGTTAAAAAAACTGTTTTATTGATTAAAAAATACACTATATCGGATTCATATCGGTATTGGCAGATATCCAAATGTATGATATCGGTATCGGTATTGGACATAAAAAAGTGGTATCGTGCCATCTGTAGTTTAAACCACTCAGACTGTGACCAAACATGATTCTGTGGTTTGATTAAACTTTGTGGCCTCAGTTCTAAATATTATGTCTGAAGGGAAACCAGGCAGAGCTTATGACCTACTCAATATCATCCCTACAATGAAGTATGGTGGCATCATGGTGTCTGGCTATTTTTCAGCAGAAGGGACTGGAGACTAATTAGGGTTTAGGGAAAGCTGAAAGTAGAAAAGTACAGAGACATCCTCAGTGAAAACCTGTTCCACATGTGGAACAGGTTTTCACTGAGGATGTCTCTGTGACAATTACTTGAAGGTTCACTTTCCAACATGACAATGACAACACAGGAGTGGCTTAGGGACAACTCTACGGATGTCCTAGAGTAGCCCAGTTACTGACCTGAACTCTATTGAACATCTCTGTAGAAACCTGACAATGCCGACTTTCATCATCCAACCTGACAAAACAAACAATAAGAAGAAAAAAGTTGGGAAATAAATGTACAATGGTTGTTGCTTGTTTACTTTACTACTGTTTTCAGTTAGACTGACTAACATAATTACATAATTAAGACTTACATGTTAGTTATCAAGGGCATGAGTAAAATGTTGTGAATGTGTGTAAATCATAATGAAATCCATTTGAACTATTGTCTATAAGTGTGGAAATTAAGATAAAGAACAACGGAGTGTTATTAAAGACATAACCAACTCCTTACAGGAACCAGTCAACGCAGAAACACTGAAAAAGTTATCCACCTCAGTTGTCAAGGGCAACCTGTACGTGCGACGTCTGACAAGCTGCGTAAATTGCTGCATTCAGGTACAGTGCGACATAACCAACTTATGCCGGCTCGCATGAAAAAAAGGCAGCAAGCCGGGTGCTGTTGCCTGAGTTATGTTTCGAACTAAATTAGCCTTCTGTTGTGTTTTTCCAAAATAAGCTTCATTTTATAAAAGGTACAATACATGAAGAAACCTGGACCAGTCCTAGATTGAAATGCATTAGAGGTTTCGACGACAGCAAAGTTGGTGGTAGAACACATAACTTGCAAGTGAAGAAAGGTTATTAAAACGTTATTTTGGGGCAAACATTTTAAACAGTTTTATTACATACGTGCTGATGCTAGACATGCCGATTTTTGTCCATGATGTAACCATTTAAATCAAAGTTCGTTTAGAAAAACTGCCCCAATAAGTGCCTGAAGGAGTTTCAAGACGAAAGGCAATACTTTTCTGTAGACACACCTGGCGCTGGTAAAATTCATTTTTTGTTTGTTTGTTTTAGGGAAGGGGGCATATTTATTCCCGAGAAACTTCAGAGTAGGAGTTTACAGCGGGTCCTTAAACGCAGCACATGTTGCGGCCAGCAGCCAGCGGCAGCAGACCGGTATCCGAGCGGCACAGCGCCGCATCACATAGAGCTGAGTGCGTCAGAAACAGCCGAGAAACGCTGCGATTCTCCGCTTTAGTTCCCAGTGATTCAGTGCCAGCAGCGGAGCGGCGATGCTCTAGAACATGTAGGAGTCGACTGTTTCTTTTTAAGCCACCATTTTCTTTTTTCTTTTCCTTTTTTGTACTTTTATCGGATAGCCCGCAAACTGTGAAACATCTTGTCACGCCGTCGTCGGGAGTCCCCATTCATCTTAGGTCGCTTGTATCGTTGAACCGAGCAGCGAACTTTGGTGAAAACTACACAGCAACTCAGCCGTCGTCGTTATTCGAAAGACTCTGTGACATATTTGGCCTGACACCACTTTCACCATGAGGTAGGAAGCCCCTGTCTTCATTCTGAAATAGTGTGAGAGGAGTGAGTGTTTTTTTTTTTGGGGGGGGGGGAAGAGATGAAACAATGAAAACTACAAAATTACGCCAACTTTGCTTCCATAACGGCTTGTATCGAGTAACCGGTGCGCGCCTGCTTGCAGTGCCGTGTTCGCCTTATTAGAGGGTGTTTGTTTGTGGTCAGGTTTTATTAACGCCAGCAGGCGCGCTCAGTTGAATCTGAATTTGTGCTGCATTTGTGGACGTGCATGGGTTTGGAATGGCGCTCGCTTATTCCTCCTGCTGCTGCTACTCCCACTCTGCATGAGAGAGGATTATCTTTCAGCGGTGCTGCTGATGGGGTGGCATTTATTTGATGCCACATCATGATTGTCACACACGCGCAGAGAAGCACACAGAGAATGGCTGGTAAATAAACGCTAGCTCCATAGACACCCAGCCTGAGCGAGTCTGGTGGCAGATGGCGAAGACATATGATAGCTGCTTAAACACATAGTGCAGTTCTGACATGTGTCATGAACTCGGGAGGACACGGGTTTGACAATGTTCGTGCAGCATGTTGGATGTACCACCTGACAAAACCATCATAGCTTACCATGTGTGGCTGTTATGTAGCGTGGATGAAGTCTCTGTTTTCCATTAAAACATGATATCTTCTGAAGGGAAAGCCTATTCGTGCAGATACTTTGAACGGCTGCTTATTCTATGGAGGTCTGTTTTTGTCCAAATTATTTTCGGATATCTATTGTGCAAATTGTATTTGCATCCTTTCAACTTTACTTCACTTATGGCAAAACACTTTTTGACAAGCAGGTTGTGCTTGATGGTGTCTCTTTTGACACAAACATGTGTCAGTGCTTGTTTAATGTGGAGGGAAGACCCATCCCACACTGTGGTGTTTGGTGGTGACATAACAACGTGGGCTTTTGTGTAAGGAAAAAAGGGGAATGTTGAATGATGTACAACATAGAAACAGATGGTAAGAAATCTTTTAAACCCATAGAGGAAAAAGTTGAATGAATTCTGTTAGTAGTGCTGTGATGTGGTGACCACAGTGATATTCAGTGACAGCAAAATAATCGCTGACGAGTCTCAAGTTAAATGTTTCTCAACTCCAAGGTGAGCAGCTGAAGTGACTAGAAATTACTATTACTAATGATAGAATCAGATGAAAATGGGCTCTAGTTTTGTCTCATTCATTTGGCAATAAAAACACTGCTTATGTTTGGAGAAGGGAGTAACTTACAACACGGTGGTGGGACTATTATGCTGTGGGAACGCTTCAGTGTGTTTGGAACTGGGAATCTCATCTAGAAGGAAATATGAATAAAGAAGGACATGTGAAGATTTTAAAAGAGAACCTCAAGCAGTCAGGAGCAAAAGTGGGTCTAGATTATCGCTTTAGTCAGAGAAATGACCCAAAACATACGCAACTTCTTGTGAAGAACCATCATCCGTAGTGAGTGTCCACATGAACAAAATTTCAGCCTCATATAGAGCTGAGTGTGGGAGTGAAAATGAATGCTGTGTTACTTTACTCTTTCTGGGGGTCATGATGTACAATGCATTTCTTGTGGCCTTATTTTCCACGATTTGGTGTAACATTGTTGCACAAGCCTTGAGGTTCCTGAAATGCCTCCTGCATGAGCAGCCACACTGTAATGTTACCACCAAAGTGTCAAGGTCTAGCACTGGCCTTGTTTAGATACATCATGCATGAAAGCTGTATTCTTTTTATTTAATTTTTTTTGTATTTTAAAATTTTTTTTTCTTCAGTTCATGTAGAGCTGCCATCTCCACAGGAATGTGTCCAGAAGAAGTGTTGGATTTACTTGATTCTGTTTGACATGGCTAACATAGCACGGCAATGTTTGTCAGACATTTCCTGTTGCGTGTTTCATTTGTGATGCTCACATTCATCCAGACAAAGCTCAGTGTCAAAACCGCTTCTGTGGACATTTGAGATCTTTATTTTACTGTGTGTGTGTGTGTGTGTGTTAAGAAGTGAGACATGCAGTGTGCAGGAGGCCTGCCTCTTTAAAGAAAACCCTTAATTGAAGCCAGCTGTTGGAATCTCTCTGTAGGCCAAACTGTGGTTAACAATAGTTTTGGTTGTTTCAAAGAGCCGCATGTTGCGTCCGTGTCCCAGAATGGAAACCGCTAACTTCTCATGTCTCTCATTTTCCCATCCTCTTCCTCATATTTCTTAACAACTCCCTCATTAGTTGTTTTTAGTCTCTTATGAGCCCCTGAGCATGTCTTTTAAAGTACAAGGAGGAGCGCTGAAAATGAACATCACCAAACTGCAGATAGCAACAGAGAGAAATAAAGGCTGATGTAATTTTTAACACAAGTTGTTTTCAGAGGCAGAAATCTTGTTTAGAAGGAATGTATTTGTGTGTCTGTGTCATAGAACAGGTGTGTGGACGAGTGGCTGCCCCAGCTGCTTGCAGCTGACTCATGCAGGACACTTGTGTGGATCTGTTGTTGTTGGTTTGTTTTTTTTTGTTTTTTTGTCCTTTCCTTGTCCCCCATGTGCCACATGGCTGTGACCACATGAACACCCCAAAGTTATTATCCCATTGAGTATTCAGTACATGCTCCTGGAGGTGAGTATTAGCAAGCCATTTTCAAAATTATCTCCAGCAAAGCGCTGTTCAATTTGTTCCAATCATCACAGCAAAGAAGGCAGTTTGATTATTTAACTCACAGCTGGGCGAAGGTGACGGTGGGTGGATGAGTTGACATTTATTTTTGCGCCAGCCACGTTGAAGGGTTCCCCACCCCCCCATTATATTTAAATTTACAATAAGATATAAACCTTTACAATATATATATTTTTTTAGATGACTAAACTTTTTTTTCTTTCTTTCATAAAACATTTTTGCTTTTAAAATGGTAACTGCTACTTTGCAGAGGCCAAGGAGACTTACTGAAAAACCCAAACTACTGACTGTCAATAAAGAAGTGAACACAGCAAAGTCTGGAAATGTAGTAGTGCCTTGAACCTGCATTCTTTCCAACAGCCATCCAGGGGCTACTCTTGTGGTTGCAAAATGTAGTGAGATTGTGTAAAAGTATGAGTGTGCAGTGTTCTTGGTTTCTCAGTCACATTCATCCTTTGCTTTTGATACCAAGGTTTAAAAACGGTGAAACTCAAGTCTTCAGAACATCAGTCCACAAACTGATTATATGGCTTTAGCAATCTTTTATATAGTGTCAATAACTCAGATATACAATATTAGCTTTTTAAAATTACAATGCAATTTTATTTATTTAGCACGTTTAAAACCAGGGGATACACCAAAGTGCTTCACAGTAAAAATAACGGTAAATGATTACACTGAACAGTAAGTCATTAAAACAAGGTAAAATAGAGAAAGTAGAGAAAAGAAACAAAAAGCATTAGTAAGTAGAGAAAGGGAGAGATCATGATTATCCAGAGAAATGAGTAGCGATACAGCAATTAATGAGGTGAGAATTAGCAAATTAGAAAAGCCAGGTTGAATAGGTAAGTTTTCAAGTGTGCTTTAAAGGATTGAATGGAGTCAGAGGCACAAATGGTAGCAGGAAGACTATTCCAGAGGCAAAAGCACGATCACCCCTAGTCTTCAGACGGTGCCTGGGCTGGGCCAGAAGTAACTGACCGGAAGATCGTAAAGAACGGCTGGGAGTACAGAGACTGAGGAGGTCGGTGAGATAGTCAGGGGCTATCTCACAGACCTTTGGTGAGATAGCATTTGAAAGTAAGCAGCAGAACTTTAAAATCAATACAACATTTAATAGGCAGCCAATGTAAGTCAAACTTTCTAAATTTGCAGTTTAAAAAAAAATACAATGAAAAGGTTATGTGAGTGGTTTGGTTTGTCTGTTTGTTAGTAGAACTTCTCAGAAAGGTGGGGAAATATAATTCCAGTTTAACCATAGGTGAGGTTAGGCCCAGTTTACAAGTGATAAACTTCAGCTAAACGGATTTCGGAATTATTTGAAGGATTCTTTACTGTTGCAAAATTGGGCATTTTGCGTCAGAACTTACCCAGTTTGATATCAATTAGTTACAAAATAAACAAAAAAAAGGATTGAGAGATGGTATTGATGACGTTAAAACGCCTATTGATTGTTTCACATCTATGTGTCACATCTATGTGTCATAAACTTAGTTTATGAGTTCTTAGTGAGGTGCGTGTGTGAATGCTGGATGTTTAGCAACATGGCCTCATCCTGACTCTTAAGGTAAAAGGTACCTGGTGAATGGTCCTTCTTAAACCATTAGGAGGAGACTTTATATAATGCTTGTCAGCTTATTCTTCCATGTTCTGTCAGGGCACACATACCACCGATGCCAGCTTATCTCTGGCTGTTTGATAAGCAGCACTGTAAGGGCGATGGGGGGCTGTGAGGCGTCACAGTAATAGTTCTTGACAACTGCTGAAGGGCCACGTGCCTCTGAGGCACTACAGGTTCACGCCACAGATGAATGGCAGGAGCTGAGGTCAGACTCCATGCAGCTTGGAACATTTTAATGTAAGTGTTGCACTGGAGGAACTGTTTATGAAGAGAAAAACACCCCCAGTCCCTCATGAGTTGAAGCTGGACTGCAGCCAGCTATGGTATCTAGTCCAAATGAGATATTAATGAGGTCATCCTAAGGCTAATTTGAAATTGGAATAAATGCAATACACTTTACGTTGACTTAAAAGACTGAAGACACAGTCACTGATTCTGGTCTCTTCTTTGGGTTTATCGTATCTCAGAGTGACAGAGTCAGGGATCCTTTCCTCGTCTTTACAGGTCAGATTAATAGATTTTCTGACAATAATATTACAAGAAGTCTAAGGAGCTTGGAAAGAAAAGCGTCTGGACTTCTTTAAGTTGTTGTCAGTTGTCTTAAAGAAGTCCAGACGCTTTTCTTTCCAAGCTCCTTAGACTACGATGACCTGGATGACTGAGAACCTTCACAGACAATATTACAAGAACTGTGATTTGATTACTTAATGGACACATAATGGCATCGCTCTCTGTTAATTTCAGCGTAGCAGTCTTTGTCCACAAATCCCAGGGATTCAGCCCCCCCTGTCTGTGCCCTATCGTAGAAATAAATGTGACCTCTAAAGGAAAGTGAGGAATTGGTAGCAAGCTCTGGAGGCACATTTGGCCTTATTCCCCTCTAATACACAAGCTGATCGCAACCTGGTTTTCAAAGTTGGAATTTTTCAAAGGCCTTGTCCAGACTGGAAGTACAATGGTGTGTCTGTGTCTTTTTTTTTTTTTTATGAACTTTTTGAACAGGCCATTAACTTTATAAATCTTCGGGATTGCTATTCCTGTATTATGGTTTCCATGTAAATGCAAGGACTGGTCCAAGTTTTCCTCCAGATGCAGAGTGAGGGCTGCAGAGCTGCTGATGTGACCTTGTGTTATTGTGATACCTGAATTGTCATATATTTTATATTCCTATAAAATGTTAGAAATTATTATAAACAGACCAATCAACTGGAAGAGTATAAGAGTATAATCTGACTATAAAACCAAATGTATAATGTTGTCTGTTTATTGATGGGGGTGAATTGAACTATAAAATGGGACAGGAGAATAAAGGTGTTGTGCCAGAACGATTTGCTTTTGAAGCTTTTGGGGAAGATTTTGATCTCCTGGCAGCTTGCCATCATCTGCCCCTCATGCTTTCTCTCTCCCCTTCACCTCTTTCTGCAGTTGCTGTCAGCCAGTCCATCCTTAATCTCACATTCTCATTTCTCTTCCAATCTGCTCCAAAAAGGCCCGCTTTGCAGTCCTCTCTGAGCCAGGACCCCCCCCCCCCCCCCCCCCCCCCAAAGTTTTCATCCCTTTGACGTTCCAGACGAGTTTCATCCCTCATGACTGAGGTCTTATGTTTCGGCCGTCTGCTGGATGGCTGTTTACTGAGGTAAAGTCAACCAGAGGAGCAAAGTAATCATACCGTGGATTTGTGGCTGACACAGGGCCAGCTCTCCCAGGATTACTGCTGATTCACTACAGTAAAAGATGTGACATGGAGCTCTTAGTATTAAGTCACCATAGGTAACATATTGCTTTACTTGGATATATATTAGGGTATTTTTAAGGTTGTGACAGACAGAAAAGACCAATTAATGTCTTTACCATAACCACAGCCCGGTGCTGCTTCTGAAAGTTAAGTGCCTTGCTCAAGGGTGTCTCAACAGTAATTTATAAGGAGAGAATTACTCATTCATTTTTATTCATACTTCGTCCTTGCTGACCTCATGATTCACATCATTGGCCTCCTGCTTAGAAGCTCCCTTCTCTAATCTGTAAGCTACCACCAGCCATCACGTCCTTGGTGTTTTTCTTCCTGCTGAATGATACTTGTGTTTAACTCTGTGCCTTTTCCCTGTATTTTTCTGATGAGTCACTCCATGGACACTCAGGATATTACAGACCAGACTGAGAAATGATCTCCTTTTTCTCTTCAGTGGTAGTTTGCTGCTTTTATGATTAGTATTTTCAGGGATACTTTGTTCCTTTGAGAAGTGGCAGTAGACAAATAAAGCACTTAAAATGCATTTCTACTGATAAACATTTTAGCAATGGAGACAAAAATAGCAGTCACATACTACCCAGAGCTGAGCAGGTAAGAGATCTGGAAACAAAGGCTGCTGCAGGCAACTATTAACAATTCTTCAACAGGTTCATCTACAGAGACCTTAACTTCTCCTACCTTAGTTTAGAGCAGTGGTTGGGGAACTCCAGGCCTTGAGGGCCAGTTTCCTGCAGGTTTTAGATGTGTCCTTGATCCAACACAGCTGATTCAAATAGCTAAATTACCTCCTCAACATGTCTTGAAGTTCTCTAGATGCTTCGTAACAAACTAATCATTTGATTCAGTCGTGTTAACCTGGGGTGATATCTAAAACCTGCAGGACACCGGCCCTTGAGTTCATCACCCCCGGATTAGAGCCTAACCGATATAGTTTTTGTAAAGACTGATGTGGATATTTGGTGATTTACAAACCCAATGTTGTACTGCATTGGGTAGTGCGCATGTGCCAACCAGCGTGCAGCCTGTTACAGTCGCTCCTGCTTTTCTCTTAGTTTAGCTCTTTTTTTCTTACGTATTCTTTTTTTTTTTCTGACTTGTATTTTCCTCCATTTTCTATCTCTTACTCAATCATGTGGATTGAGAGAGTTTTTGTTCTTCTGGTGGCCGTGGAACTCTTACTTTTATCAAGGAACGGGACCGCGGCACATCTCCTACACGCACGGACCGTTTACTCCAGAGATCAGCTGATCGCCCTGATGCCGGCCGGCTCGCTGGCCAGGCCCGCAGAAGTACCAGCTGAAATTTGGAGGAAAACACATCGGGGATGCAGAGGTCAAGGACAGAAGAGAAGAAAAAAGGTGACGGTGAGACAGCGGAGGCTCGAAGCGAGGAGGAGGTTTAAACCGTGTCTGCCGTCTATCGTGATGGGTAATGTGCGATCGTTGGCAATTAAAATCGACGAGCTCTCAGCACTGGTACGGAGTCAGAGGGAATACCGAGAGTGTAGCCTGATGTGTTTCACCGAATCATGGCTGCACCAGGTCATTCCCGATGAGAATGCTTCCGTGGAAGGCTTCCACACTGTTCGGGCGGACAGGGACAGCATCGCTAGCGGTAAGCGGAAAGGAGGTGGGCTTGCTGTTCTAGTTAACAACCGGTGGTGTAACCCTGCCAACATAACAACCAAAGAAAGGATTTGTTGCCCGGACACTGAACTGTGTGCTGTTGGACTCAGGCCATATTATTTACCCAGGGAATTCTCTCACGTCATCTTGGTGGCTGTTTATGTTCCCCCCTCTGCTAACCCCACAGCTGCATGTGACACTATCCACTCTGCCATAGCTCGGTTACAGACTCAACACCCGAGTGCCTTTATTGTGATCTCGGGTGACTTCAACCATGTATCACTGGACAATACACTACCAACATTCAAACAATATGTGGACTGTCCCACCAGGGGAGAGAAAACTTTAGACTTACTGTATGCTAACGTCAAGGATGCATACAGCTCCTCCTCCCTCCCCCCACTTGGAAGGTCAGATCATAACCTGATTCACCTCACCCCCTGCTATGTGCCAATTGTGAGGAGGGAACCTGTGACCACCAGGACTGTCAGGAGGTGGTCAGAGGAGGCCTTAGCAGAACTACAGGGCTGTTTCGAGGTGACCGACTGGGAAACACTCTGTGAGCCTCACGCCGAGGACATCAATGGGCTTACTGAGTGTATCACAGGCTACATAACTTTCTGCACCGACTCCATTGTTCCAGCTCAGACTGTTCATTGTTACCCAAATAACAAGCCGTGGGTGACTAAGGACATCAAAGCCCTCCTCAACAACAAGAAGAGGGCTTTCAGAGGGGGCAACAAAGAGGAGGTGAGGAAGATCCAGGTGTTACTAAAGGACAAGATCAGAGAGGCTAAGGACAATTACAGGAGGAAGCTGGAGTGGAAACTCCAGCAGAACAGCATGAGAGAGGTGTGGAGGGGCATGAAGACCATCACTGGATTCAGGCCAACCAACAGCAGGGGAGCTGAGGGAGGTGAGAATAGAGCTAACGAGTTGAATCTGTTTTTCAATAGATTCGACACCACAGTGTCTGCTCCCACCCCCACAACCTCACCTGCAGTCAGCCTGGAATCCAGAGCCACACCACTGTGCCAGCCTCTCTCTTCACATATTGCCTCCTGTGAGATTCCTGACACCCCTCCCCCACCCATCACCTTCACTCAATACCAGGTTGAGATGCAAATGAGGAGACTTCACTCAGGCAAGTCTGCTGGACCAGACGGAGTGAGTCCCCTTGTCCTCAAGACCTGTGCCCCCCAGCTGTGTGGAGTCTTTCATAAACTGTTTATGCTGAGTCTGAGTCTGCAGAGGGTCCCGGTGATGTGGAAGACATCATGCCTCGTCCCTGTACCAAAGACGTCCCTGTACCCAGTGGCCCCCAGGATTACAGGCCCGTGGCACTGACCTCCCACATCATGAAGACCCTGGAAAGGCTCATCCTGGACCAGCTGCGACCCATAGTAAGACCACACCTGGATCCCCTTCAGTTCGCTTATCAGCCTCGTCTCGGAACTGAGGACGCCATCATCTACCTGCTCAATCGTGTCTACACCCATCTGGACCAGCTGGCGAGCACTGTGAGGGTCATGTTTTTTGACTTTTCCAGTGCTTTCAACACCATCAGGCCGACCCTCCTGGGTGATAAGTTAGCAGCGATGCAGGTGGATGCTTCTCTGGTGTCCTGGATTGTTGATTACCTGACAGGAAGACCACAATATGTACGTCTCCCACAGTGTGTGTCTGACAAGGTGATTAGCAACACAGGGGCACCACAGGCGACTGTCCTCTCCCCCTTCCTCTTCACCCTCTACAGCACAGACTTCAGCCACTGCACAGAGACCTGCCATCTTCAGAAGTTTTCTGATGACTCTGCGGTGGTTGGATGCATCAGCAGGGATGATGAGACAGAGTACCGGGCTGTGGTCGACTCCTTTGTCACGTGGTGTGAGCAGAATCATCTGCAGCTCAACGTGGCAAAGACCAAGGAACTGATCGTGGACTTCAGGAAGACCAGGAAACACTTGACCCCTGTTTCAATCCAGGGGCTCAATGTTGACATTGTAGAGGACTATAAATACCTTGGAGTACACATTGACAATAAACTGGACTGGGCTAAAAACACCACAGCACTTTACAGGAAGGGCCAGAGTCGTCTCTATTTTTTGAGGCGACTGAGGTCCTTCAACATCTGCCAGAAAATGCTGAGGATTTTCTATGAGTCTGTTGTGGCCAGTGCGATCCTCTATGCTGTTGCATGCTGGGGGAGCAGGCTGAGGGTCGCAGATGCCAACAGACTTAATAAACTGATCCGTAAGGCCAGCAATGTTGTGGGGATGGAGCTGGACTCCCTCAAGGTGGTGTCGGAGAGGCGGATGCTGTCCAAGATAAAGACAATGTTGGATAACACCTCCCACCCACTCCATGACATGTTGGTCAGTCACAGGAGCACGTTCAGTGAGAGACTGAGATTACCGAAAAGCACCACTGAACGACACAGGAAATCATTCCTGCCTGTGGCCATCTCCCTGTACAACGCATCCACTTAACACACTGTTTGCTACTACAGCTACACATGTTTCTTTTCCAACTATTTATTTATGAGTGACTTATGTATGTGTATGTATATATATGTATATTTTGTACTATTCTTAGTTAGTGTATTGTCTGTCTTGTCTTAATGTTGGTTTAAAATGGAGCACTGTAACAAAAAATAATTTCCCCCAGGGATCAATAAAGTATTCTGATTCTGATTCTGATCCATCTCTCTATAGCTTAAATTTGTTATGTTTAGTTATTTATTTACTCATTTACAGTGGTCTCGGATCCAGCTGGTTATTTATGATATTCCAAATGTGTTTTGCCAACAGAAGTTTTAGAGTGTCCACCGGTTGATAAACTTTGCAACATAACACTTATAACTTATAGCTTGTAGCTAATATCGACTGATAATATACATACTAAGGAAAGGGTAAAAGCACAGTGCTGCAAAGCAAGAGCATATGTGTTGTAAGCGGATCAAAAAATGAGAGCTATATAAAGGGGGGGGAATGTGGGACTAGAGCTCAGTCAGCATGTTGAATGTCCAATTGATGAACTTTAAGCTAACTGATACTTGATATTATGGGGGATGGCAAAAATAAGATGCGTAAAAATATACAACAACATCAATGAAATAAAAAGGAAGAAGTCTAGCTCCTATAATAATGTTAATGTTTTATTTGCCATAGCTGTTCGCTGCTAGCTTATTGATAACTTTACACACAGCTATTGTTCCTAGCGGGTAATTGCTAATAGTTAAGTAGCTAACATTAAAGTGTGGGCTGGCCAGATTAACACTTTTAACTGCTTAATACATCACTACTGTTGAAATGTGAAACTTTACTATGGTCTCTAGTTGCCAAGAAGCATTGAATTGGTTTTGGCATCCCATGGGGCCTCAACACTTTAGTATGATACCTGTCTGCTGCTTATCTACTAATGTCTATAGAAAGAAATGTAATCTTCTAGTGCTTCCTTTGTGTATTAGTTTGTGGTGCTAAACAAAAGTTTGTATAAAAGTATTGTTCCTAAGTACCTTCATCACAGGATCTCTCGAGGTCAATAGGTTGAAAACTATAGTGGCTGGAAAAAATTGGTGAAATTGAGATTTATTAATGCTTTCCCGAAATATTATGCAAATGCTAAGTTTCTAGCTTTTGAGTGTGAAACACTGGAATTATCTGACACTGTTTTTTGTTTTGTTTTGGGGGTTTTTGTACAATGAGTGATACCAGTCATAATTAAACCCGGTTTTGACATTCACCAAGAAGCGGCGTTACCCAAAGATAAATGCTGCTTGACATTTAACTGTGAAATGAGTAATGATTTGGTATAAAATACTTTTCTTCTCGTTAAATATGGAACATTTTGCATCCAGAAAGTGTATTTCTTTATCTTAAATTTTAGCTTTTGTAGTCTCCCCCTCGCCCCCCCCGTGAAGTTACAGCAGTTGTTTCTTCACATTCAAGGCAAGGCAAGGCAAATTTATTTGTATAGCACAATTCAACAACAAGGTGATTCAAAGTTTACAGAGACATTAGAAACAAAAACAAATAAAAAGCATGATCACACATTGATTCCTGTTGTATCCTTTTTAAAGAAAAAAATTAAATTATCTGATAAGAAAAAAGACATTTTCTTCTATGTGATCACATCTCTGCAATGCTCAGCCTCTTTGTCTAAACAAATGGCAAAGAGCAAACTCAAGCTCCATGTTAAACTATGATGTCATTGCTGCTGTTGTGATTTGTTGTTTTTCACCAAAACCCCCCCACAAGAGGCTGCTTGGGCCTAATGCATGCATCCATGCGCCTTAATATGTTTCTGTTGCAGGTTTATTTTTAGTTACAAATGTGAGTGCGCTTACATGGTGACAACTGAGTGCTGCAGAGTTGGAGACTAAACAAAGTGTTGACGATTCTTTTTAAAATCTTTTTTATTTATTTAGGGTTTTTTTTTTTTTTTTTTTTTTTTTTGTAGCGTGGAGTTATTTGAGTTGCTCGGTGAATGAATCATTACAGCCTGTTTGTGTTTAAATGTGCTAGTGTATGACTGTGTATGCATGTCTGTAAGCATTTAAAGGAGTAACAATGAAGAAATGCGAGCATATCATGTAATTAGCCACCTGTAATTACTGTTGATGATGATGATCTGGTGTCCTGCTCAGTGATATTGGATATTGGAATATTTTTAATGGCCTGTGGAGGAAGGACCCCCCCCCCCCCCCCCCCCCCAAGCTTTTAGTTTGGTAATATAAAAAAAATATAATTGTACATTATTATATTATTTTTTAATATTATTACACTACAATTAAGCAATATAGTTTATTGATTTATATTGATCTAAATCTGTAAAATGTTACTACAGTCTTGATCTGGCCTAGTACACCCCATACCCCCCTTTAGACTCACCCCTGCTTGCTAGAAAGTGAGATGATATCCACCAGCCTTCAGCAAGCGGACTAATTTCAACACTGTTTTATTTTAAATTCTGTAGCTTTACTGTAGTACTTCCTGTGTAAAACAGCAGGGAGTGGAAGCTGATACAACGGTCTTTCTTTCTTCACGTTGGAGTTGTTGATCAGGCGCTTTTCCCCAGTAAATTTCGGGTTTGCTTTTAGTTACATGACTAGTGTTGAAGTTGATTAAAGGTAGAAAACAATATTAATGCCTACTTGAAGTTATAGACTGTCAGTACTTTTCTCATCTTGTGCATTTTCCATGGTTATACCTCTCTGACCTGTCTTCCCCGTGATGTTTGTGTAATTTATGTATGGTCGGAAGGGTAAGATAGCGCTGGCACGGCTGGCAGCTTTAACCCAATTTCCCTCGGGATGAATAAAGTATTATCAATCAATCAATCAATCAAAAGTGTTTGCTGAGCTCTGAATGCTTCACTTGGTGTGTGTCTGTGTGTGTGTGTGTGTGTGTCAGACAAGTTGTGTGCTTACTTTACCATCCTGTGAAATTTGTGAGCTTCTGCCATGGACATCATTGTCTGAGGGGGAAAAAGTACTGAGACTACAAAATAGGAGTTTGGTATGATCTGTCCAAAATTCTTCCACGGTGGCATACAGTTCGATCATAGCGCAAAGGAGTATCTGGTATAAACATAGCTTTGGATCCATTAGAGGGAGTGGGTGTCAAAAGATCATGTTGGTAACATAGCTAATTTTTTGCAATTTATAGAACGAAGTATATTTACTAAAGAAACACACAGGTAGCTGGAAATAATTGTTAAAATATGGACACCTGTGCACATACTTTTGGCATATGTTTCATCAGAGCATGTGAAAAGGGTTGACTGTGCAGGAGTGTTTGAGACAGTGTTAGTCAACAGTACGTGTCATTGCTCTGGCCAGCTGCATGCCCACGGTGTGCTCAACTGTGTGATTTGCCAACAGGAGGCCACGCTAGCCTGATGATCCACGACAGCTCATGAATGTGCTTTTCTACGCTCTGCACTGCCAACCTTTCACTTGTCCTCTCCCTCTCCTTCTTCTGAGATTATGCTTATGCCATTTCAGCTCTGCTGGTCAGCATGCAATGAGGAGTGACAGTGATGATGGTAGATGAGGTGAAGCAAATGTGACGCAGAAGCATTTTTGCCCCTGTTGGTTTAATTGCTTCACAGTGCAGGATCAGTTGGATGTTTCTGATCATTGTTTGGAGGATTAAAGGCCCTTTTGGACCTTGGAAATAAGTTTTATATAGGTTAAGCATAGCTGTCACTGAGATGTGATGTGTTTATTCTTTAACTATGTTTTGCATCTATTCGAATGATGTTAATATACAGTGTTGTCAATATGATCAATCAGTCCAGTGCTCTAAAAGGTCGGAGTTATGGTGAAAACGGAACAGGACAATTTAACTTAAAGTTAACGGCTGGCCTGCTGCCTTTATTTGTATGAACAGGTTTTCCAGCAGTGAGCCAACATGCACTGTCTGAGGACCTCGTGATCTGCTGATTTAAATCCAATGATCAGTCAGACTTGTACATGTGGTTATAAGCAGCACTGAGGTATAATTTGTCCTGCAGCCAACCTAACAGCTACAACAAAATGAAGTGTTGTATGAGCTCAAACAGTATGTCCTTAAATGGACTGATTCTTATATAGCACTTTTCTACTCTCCCGGAGTACTCAAAGCGCTCTATACAACATGCCACAATCACCCATTCACACAAGCACTTTTTCTAAGCTGTTAAGTGCGCCCTATCTAACATTCATACACATTCAGACTCCAATGGATGCATCGGAGAGCAACTTGGGGTTAGTACGCTGCCTAAGGATACTTGACACGTAGACTGGCTCCTCCAGTCTGTCAGCAGAGTCGAAGTGATGTAATCAGACTGTTGGTGTCTTCCAATTCCCTTCAATTGATCTTATCTCTTTTCACATCTCACACATATTTAACCCTGTTGGTTCAGTTTTGTTGTCTTTGAAGTCTTTCTGTATATCTTTCTCTCGTCCATCCATCCATTATGTTTTCTTCTTTTTTTTCCCTTTTTTTTAAAAAATGTGGGCAGATTTTTAATCAGATATGCACAGATCTGTACAACTCTCATTCTCTCCATTTGTGTTCTTAAGAGAAATAATTTTTCCACTGTGTTCTAGTTCTGGCATGGGATCTCATCCCAGTAGGACATGCCATAAACACCTCCTAGGAGGTGCCCAGGAGGCACACTAGTCAGATTCCCCAACCACCTTCGTGGGCTTCCTTTGCTACAGATCTAGTGAAATGAACAATGTTGTGTGATGTTTTTGAAATTGGTAATACAAAATTATAAAGCTTTTGATTAGCAAGTAAGGATTAATCAGGTTGGAGTTGGATAGCGTTGCTTGATTTGTGTGGAGTTTTTTTAGGAGCGTGCAGAGACTGAAGAAATATATATATATTTTTTTTGCATATGAAACTTACATCTCATGCCATCAGCTTGTCCTCGGTCACGGTTTCCTTCCACATAAAGCTTTGCAAAGATTGCATAAAAAGCGCTTGCAGGAACAAAAACATAATATTCCAGAAACACGCTTTGCCGATCCGATCAGCTGTTCGTAGCACTTCACACATTAAAACAGACGTCACCGCTAACTATCGCATTTCCGCCATTTCCTGCCTGAAACCGGAAGTGACATCATTTTCGCGGAAAATGTAGTTGTTTTTTTGTTTTTTTTTACTTGTAGGCCTTAAAAGCCTATACTGGTCATGTTTGACTTTTCTGAATAGTTTCTGGGATGCTTAGAACTCTAATTGCACTGCTGGAAATAGTTTATTTGTTTTCTTTGCAAATTTGCATCATAGGATTTTTTTTTTTCCTGCAGTATATAAAAATTGCTGCATCTCCAAAATAAAACTATGAAGACACTCAAAATAAATTTCCTGTTGTTGTAAACTATTTTTTGCAACTTTTTTGTATTTAAAGTTTTGAGGGATAAGCCTCTTAAATTTCTCCAAGTAGAAATATATGTAAAAACAAAATGATTTTCAATTTTTTTTTTTTGTAGTTTATTGCACTTTTTTGCAATTAATGTAGTTACTATGGACTTAATGCATACATATTATTAAAATATGGGCTATAACAGTTGTATTGATGTATAGCAACTTGAAATGCTCCCACAAATGGCACTACAACATGTAAAAAAATAATATAAGCTCTGGTGGACTTGGTCCTATAGTAGGTCTTAAAGGGTTAAATAAATATCGTCAAATAATCGAGATCTCAATTTCAGTGAAAATAATCGTGATTATCATTTTTGCCATAATCGAGCAGCCCTATCCTCCAGCACAACTGATGCTCTAAAGGAGCTGTGGATGTGGCTTGAGGCACCAAGTAGCAGGCTAGCTAGAAATCAATAATAAAACAGCAGTAGTGAATTTCCCTCTTCTCACATTTTCTCTCTGTGTAATTTGGCTGTCCTGACACCACAGAAGTCCAGCAGAGTCAGACTGGAAAGAGATTAGAAATGAACGGATGGGTAAACTTGTAATTTTGTTCATTCTTCAGTAAGGAATAAACAAACCAAGGCACACATACTGATGATGGCTGAAGGGATTATTATTACTCCCCTGTGGTTGCTAACTCCTTGAACCCTCTGCTAGGACAGTATATGGATTTATCATACACACATCTTTTGTGTGACGCTCTGGGGACCTCCTAATGGGGGGTGGGGTTGTGTGTGTGTGTGTGTGTGTGTGTGTGTGTGTGTGTGTGCGTTCTCCTGTTGACTGTTTTGTGTAACCTGTCTGTGTGTTAATCCTTTTCCTACAGGCAGATTGACTATTTTCAGCAGATAATAGCATGACCTACATGCATAAAAGAACCCATACTGATTGTAGTTATGGTATTGCTTTATATTAAAGTATTAACTCCTCATCACTGTCAGAATTTTTACGGAATTAAAGTTGCTGACAGACTGTTTGTCAGTAAGTCAACTTAAATACTACTCCATGAACTAAGATCCTCTTCAGCTCCTTTTTATAGCTAATCGCATACAATTGCTTAAAGCTCAGAAAAAGCTCATCTATTGCTTTTAATTTTGAGTACTGTTGAAGGGGTTGCTCAATAAAAGTAATGAATTACTTTCCTTGTTTACTTTTGTAGTTAGCACGACACTAATAGTCTCTTGGATTAGCGCACACTCAGCTTGAACGTCACTGTGTGTCTGTGCACTGTGTGCCTGTGCACTGTGTGTATCATTACGTATAAAGATGCTAGCATGATGTTTTCATAGGTTTTTTGGAAAGGTTTGATGTGGTGGATCATTGCACAGTTTGACCTTACTGCTACTGTTTTGTTTTTTGTTTTTTTGTTTTGTTTTTTAATAGTAGTAATCAGCACTGTTAAAATTTGAAGATCACTCTGATTGCTGTCCTGTCTCCCACAAAATGAAGTCAAGCATGTACATAAAAAGACTCGCTGCACACTGGAATGTGCATCCCTTTAAATTTGACTGCTGGTCACATGCAGACACTCCCGGCTCCGGTTGCCTAGGTAACCCTCTAATGTATTTACTACTACTTGGCATGCAGCTACAATTAATGATATCGCACACTCTGACTGGTGGTTTCCTCAAACACTTTGGTGGCAGCGGTTATTTCACCCATCGTTTCATGGAGTCGTAAAATTCCTTTCACTTTATATCACAACTTTAATATACCCTGTCACTGCAAATCACTTCCACTGTGGACACAGTTTTTTTTTTTTTTTTTTTTTTATATCCGCAAATCATGCAGATAATTGAAACATTGGAGATCAATTAACTTCAAATTTATGGAGTGCAATTAGTCACTAATAACAATCCTTCCACTGGGATGATTATTAGTAACTAATGCTTTATAGCACAGTTGGAGATAAATGTAATATGATGATAGTAGTGCTTTACTTTGTAATTTAGTGATGCACTGGTCCAAAATTTGGACTTGATATGAGATAATCCTGACCAAAAAGCATGACTGGTGACAGTGGACTGATTTGTTCAGTTAAACTAAATGTTATTTATATTGTGCAATCTTTGTTGATTGGTTGACACGAAGGGGAAAAGAAGGGGAAAGAGAGATAAGACATCTCCTTATGCTCTCTCTATTGTTGAAGTGTAAGTGGTGGATTGTTGCAAAATTATTTGGAATGCACTACATACTTTAGTTTTTCTAAAGTTTTAGATTTTAACTGAAGTTTTAGCTCACTTGTAATTTTCTTATTGCACAATTAATTATTAAAAGTAATATTTGTCAATGCTTCTGTGTTTAATGTTTGTTGCCTGTTATATTAACTTTTTCAAAATATATAAACTCGCATTCCCAAGTCTTGGATTACTGCACCCTAGCCCAAATGGTTCTGTCATTAGAAGTGGTCGTCCAGGCAACACAAGAATACCGCCAAATTGACGCTCTTTGTTTGGCCCGTTGTGGCCTCACTACATCTTGAATGAACAGAAAGGGGGAAATAATAGTCACAGTTCCATGAAGATGGAGAGAAGGCAAAAGACAGGCGAGGGAGGAGCATAAGAACGTGACTTCTGAAACAGGTCATCCACATCTCAGCTAGGCCTCATTTGGCTTCCATAATGAAACGACCCCAGACAAACCTCTCCATCTTTGTTTCCCTGCACAATGCCTGTGCAGCAGGAGAGAATCATCTGACACATGAACTCCCAGCAGTCAGCTGTGTTCAACAGGCTGTACTGACACACACAGGGATAGTTTATCTGTCTACTGTGCTTCCAAGCACTGCAATATTAGCCAGCATTATTACGTATTGCATATCTGAGCTCATGAGATGGACAGTGTTCTCCTTTTCTTGCTTTGAGGGTAATTGTTGCCATGACCTTAATGGAGATTTATTTGATCTATTTGGCTAGACGTCTGTTGCACCTTCCAGAAAGTCTTAGTGCTGTTTTTAAGGATACGTTCTTGGACATGGTCAGGGCTACACTTCTTAGAAATCAAAGAGATACAAACAACATGTACAAAGGAACTTTTGGAGAGTAATGGGTAGGGCTGCACGATTAATCGTTAGAAAATCGCGATCTCGATTCATACTTATGTGCGATCTCATTTCCAAATGACAACGATTTAAAAAAAAAAAAAAAAGACTACAACGATTGTACCGCATTTTGATCCGGGACGTAATCTGCATGAAAACAAGCGCTCACTTATCCTGCTCAACAAATGACAAGGGCGGAGCCTCATGCCACATGATACAGAAGCTGTGCCGTGTGATGCTAAAATTAGCAGGGAAAAAACAACTGAGAGCACGTCAGGGATGACGAGAAAGTGACAGGAGAAAATCCGTCCCGGTCAGCCACCCAAACATCAATAACAGGAACCTTATACAGCGCTTCCCTATACCCGTCGAACTCCCGCAGGCACAAAGAAATTACGGAGGCTATCACTTATCACCTGACCAAAGATATGGCTCCCATCAACACTGTGCAAAACGAGGGATTTAGGAAAATGATCAACACCCTAGACAAACGCTACACAGTGCCGTCCCGCAACTATTTTTGTATTGTTGCACTACCTGCTCTATACACGCAGCGTTGAGCAACGGTGGAGACGGAATTTCAAGCAGTACAACATTTTGCGGCAACAACAAAATGTGAGACATTTGTTGTTTTTATGTTTATTTATTGTTTTTATGTTCAGTTTCAACTGTTACGAAGTTGATGTGCAGTTAATAAGTGCAATAAATATTTATACTGGAAAAGAGAATCGTGAGAGAATCGTGATCTCAATTCTAAGCCAAAAAATCGTGATTCTCATTTTATGCAAAATCGTGCAGCCGTAGTAATGGGGCTTTATTACATGTATACAACACGCATGCATATTTCAAGTAAATGTCCTCAAAGATGAGCATATTAAATTTTGGGCACTTGGGTTGCAGGTTGTTCCTCATGAATTCCTTTCTTTTGTTTTGAAAATCACTACAAAGATGACACAACCTGGCTGATTTCATGTACCTCCTGCCACATGACCCACTAAACATATTAGTGGCTTATGGTTGAACTGACTGTCTCAGGTATAAGTGTGTAGCATTGTATATGTACTTTAATTCACTTTGGGTCCTTTTTGTGTGGTTGTGGTGACAAGCTAATAAAGCTTCTGAATCAGGCTGGGCGATTAATTCAAAATGAATCAAAACTAACACTCAAAGTCTCTAACTGACCTAATCTTGTTAATGTAGGTTATTTTATTATTCGTTTTAAAAGGCTGTTAACACTCCCTGAAGTTTGTTTAAATGGGAGATGGTCCAATGTACTGAGGGGATTGTCATTTTACTCTGCGCCTTCCACTCTGACATGGAAGCATCATGGAGAAAAAAACATAACACTAAGCCAACTGCACAAGTGAGAAGCACATTGACGGTGGCTTTGGCAGATTTATGTGCTATCTGCTGGCAGATTGAACAAAGTCAATTTTCACTTATTATACTAATGTTATTAGGAATAACCATGGTCGCGTGCCTTATATTAAATGGAGTTTTTCGCTGGCAATCTTTAAAAGTCATTAATTTGTCAAAGGGTGTTCATTCTTCCACCAATCAGCTGGTGTTGCTCTCAAAGGAGACCCACGTGGTTATAGAGAACATTGTGTGCAGCACAGAGCAATCAACCTGCTGAGATCTTCAAATTCTCCTCCTTGTAGCAGCTACACCTCATCTTTTAAACGAAGCTCTTATTAAAATTTCAGAGGCCTCTGATGTAACTCATTTTCTGCTCGCTGACAGCTCAGTCGCACAGCTGCCGTTTGAAAGCAGCCTGCTTATCACCTGTTGACATTTGAGAACACACACAAAGAGTTGGGGTTGTACTTTAACTATTCTAATTACTTTTCACATAGTTCAAGACCTTGAGGTTCTATTATTTATTATTTTTATTTATTTATTTTTTTGGTATACCTGCTTTTTGGGAGGTAGCTGGAACTGGTTATTTTCCTGCACGCTGGTCAGTGTGTCTGGGGCAATGGCTCAAGGATTTCAGACAATGATCTTCACAGTTGACATTAGTTAGATCATAGGTGTCAAACTCTGGCCCGCGGGCCAAATTTGGCCCGCATCCTAATTACATTTGGCCCGCGAAGCCATACCAAATTACTATTAGAGCTGGCCTACTGGTATTATACAGCTAATATATATATATTGTTTAGTATTAAGCTTTGCTTGTTCCATATTCAGTTTTTCAGCAAAATGTGTTTGAGTCCATAAGAAAAGATTCATTCTTATATCTGGAGGAATAAATATATTTCAATAAATATTAACGTTAGCCCGCGACTTTGTTCCAGTTTTCAATTTTGGCCCACTGTGTATTTGAGTTTGACACCCCTGAGTTAGATGATACCAGATTACTGCTTTCTCCACTGTTAGAAGTAAGAATTCAGTCACAGGGTTTGGTTGGAATGATTTGTTTTGCTGACTTGTGGCTGGATTTTTATGCTCCAGTTTCCAGGTTTTAATACTTTAATGTGGTTAATGCACGCATACGTGCATGCTCTTAGTATGAGTGTGTTTGTTGTTTCTACACACCTTGGCTATTGGCCTATTATGTGACAAATCAGCAGGAGGCATGGCTAAGATGACAGCCAGGTGAGGTGGACTAGGCTTCATTCTGTTTTACCACAGCCGTGTCAGGGGCTCTCTGGCCTGCTCTTCTCTGCAAATCCTGACCTGTGCTGTATTTCAAGAAAAACTGTCATTTGATGTCGTGTGTGTGTGTGTGTGTGTGTGTGTGTGTGTGTGTGTGTGTGTGTGTGTGTGTGTGTGTGTGTGTGTTGTTTTTTTTTTTTTTTTTTTTTTTTTTTCTTTATTTAGTTTCACCCTCCAGTGAACGCAGTGGTCCCTGCATGTGTGGGTTTTTTTGTTTTCTGGGTGACTGTGTGGACTTGTCCATGGACCATCGATGCACCAACTATGCATGTTCCTCGGGCAGTGGACTGCAAAGTATTATAACAGGAACAGCTACTCTACTGTCAACACCTGATACTTCTGCTGAGCTCAGAGTTAGCTACAGGGTGTTCAGTTTCAGGGGCACTTCAGTGGGCATGGCCCATCATTTCTTTTGTAAGAATTCAGCATCAGCTGAAGGTTGATCTCACACAAGTTCTCCTCCAGCGGTACTGTACACACTGAAATTAGTGAGGTAAATCCAATTGAGATAAGATGTGCTACGCAGTTAAATACCATTAACAAAGTACAGCTTGAATGACAGCTTTCCTTTAACAGTACACTCTGCTAATTGCACATGTCAAAATGGATTTATTAACCAGACAGTACTGTTGAGACTGAAACCGTTTATTAATGTCAGGCAGTAGAGGATCTTAGTACAAAAAAAAACCTCTTAAGTGACATCACCAGCATTTTGAGAGTACAAATGTGTAAGACACAGAGTGAAATACAAATAGTGGAACACAAATATGGGTGTTTACAGGTAAGGCAGTGATCTAGTGAAAGTACATTAGAATAACATTCTGAGCTGCTGAGGGACTTTTCTTTTGCCCGGCACAGCCAATGGTATTTTGACATAGGCTCTTATCACAGAAAATGTGATAAGAGCTTGTAGGAAATAAGATTATGATCCTGACACAGACGGCTATATGCACAGCCTTACCTTCATTAACTGGAATCATTGAAGTGAACCTCTTCACCATGTTTGTGCAGTTTGGAGCATTTTTATTGGAATTTTCTGACAAAATGGAGCTTGCTCTGTGGTGGGTTTTTTCCTTTCAGGGTTACTTGGCGCCGCCGCCACCACTACCACTGCTGCTACTACTAATTCTGCAGTAACACGCAAACACTAATGTTGAGGCTTTGAAAGAGTCCAGTACATAAAATAATTGGAAAACAAATGAAATAAAACTGCACCCAAAGCAGTAAATGATCTACTCTGGAATAATATATTTGGTACAGGGTTGTAGATTCCCGCTCTGCTTTTAGGTTAAATCTGATACTTTTTTTGTTGTTGTTGCCATGGTTTTTACCCCTCTGCCATAAAAGGGTCATGGGTATTGTCGACACCCCATTGGGCGTGTGGACGTTGTGGACATGCAAGTTTGTGAATGCAACAACTCAAGAACATGGCGATGTAGGCGTTGGATCTAATTCAAATTCAAATTTTATTTGTCACGTACACAGTCATACACAGTACGGTATGTAGTGAAATGCTTGGACAACTGCTCGTGACCTAAAGAAAACAAAAAAGGAAAAGGCTATGAATAAGATAGGAAATAAATATGAAAAATTAAAAAGGGTAAATTTAACTAGGAAGGAATAAGATAAAATATATAAATTAAAGTTGAAAATAAAATAACTGTACAACAAAATACACAATATAGAACTATATAAGAATGTATGAAGAAATATAAATAAATATATACACAATAACAGCAGCTGTACAAGTATTAACTGGAAATGAAGAATATAATGTCCAGTGTTGTGCAATCTTGGATCTTGATACCTTAGGTGCATCTATTATGAGGCTGGCGGGTCGTGCTGATGGCTGCCAGCATTTTTACATGTGGAAGAGCTGCCGGAGCCCCACCTATAGTAATAGTGGAGCGCTGGAGTATCTCTAGGAGCAGATGGCGGCTCTATTGGTCACGAATTATTTTGGAGCTTGTCGGGTTGTTGTTTTTTATTTTTTTTATTATTATTTTTTTATTTCATTTATCCTTCCTAGCTGTTAAGGCACTGCTATGCTGGCTAACATTTAGAGTTGGCATTCTTGGTATTACCCAGTATGTCATTAGGTTCTGTATTTTTATAAAAATTGAAGTAATTAGTGCAACAATTGTCTTTCTGTGTTATGTTTGCCCCCTTAAATAGATGAGAAAAATACCAAAACAGCTGGAACTGCACAGAATCCTAGTTCCATGTATTGTTTTCCTCTTGTCTGTGATGACATTAACAGATAAATTGTTGCTAAGCTGCTGGTTAATAATGCTTTTTAAAACATCTCAAATGTTTACTTTTATTACTGGATTTTATACCCAAGGAACCAAATGACCTTAATTAGATGAATGCCGTGGAATTTATTTTTTTTCAGCTTGTTTGCTGGGTCATGCCTGTGCAGATCACATTTCCATTGCTGCTGTATTATCAGTGTAAGTACTATATCCACACATGTAACCTCAGGCAGCAGATGTCACTGGTAGTAAAAACTGGAAGAGGCTTATGTGGCAGCCTGTAATGCCCCAGCCGTTCTAATGCCCAATACCCTACCCTGCCAGCCATCATGTGGGCGTGTGTGTTTCTGACTCTGTGTGTATTAGGTGTGGAGGCTGGTTGCTGACCCAGTCCAGGCTAGATGCTCTTCCTCTCACACTCACTGTGGGCCCTTTCTGTGTGTGAAAGTCTGCCAACTGTTAAAACATGTTTCCTTTGTGTGTGGACAACAGCACATGCAAAAAGCTGAAGCACTCGGAGACATCGGGGGAGCCTGTATGGTGGGATGCTGTGGGTGAAGAAAGCTGAGCGTCTTGATAGAAATGTGTGTGAGATGAGTAAAAACAGGTGGCTGCTCTGTTTGTCCATCTGCACCCTCTTCCATAGCAGCTGTCTGTTCTTTCCCCTCACCCACTCTGTGTGCATGTGATTTCTACTAGGGTCAGGGGTCACAAACTACAGTGTACAATTCAGCCAGTCTACACTAGTAACACTAATAAATATACTTTATCTTTGTTTGCGAGGCTGCTGGTATGAAGTGATGTGGTTTTGTGTTTTAATGTATATGTGGGCATTTTGAAATTGAGAACATATTTCATGTAGAGCTGCTATGTGGGATTGTAAGGTTTTCATCTTGGTATGTTAGTCAGTTGAAATGAAAAGTTCTAGAGAAATGCTAGAGTCTGAAGATGATCTTCTGTGTGACGTTAGACAGGGTAACGGAGCTCAGAGTCCAAAAGATGTGGGGAACAAGTCCTGGAAGGAATTGGGTCCGGCAGAAGTGTGATTTCACATAAACACAAAGCACAGTCAAATGGGTTAAAGATTATGTTGAACCCCCGTTAATACGATTGAAGAAGGCCCCCAGATTTGGACAAATTTAAAGTGAGTGTCAGCCAGACGAAAACTAACCTCTTCAACATACGAACATGCGATCACCTCACATAGCCAAACCCTAAACAAGGGATGGTGATTTCCAGGCTCTAAGAAGTCTTTTAGCCACAATCATGCCAAACTTTAAGGCTTTCTGAAGATGATGTCGAAGTGCCAGTGAGGTTACGGAGCAGCCTATGACTGCAAGTATACTATGTGGCTTTAATTTTAAGTCATAAATCTGGTTAGATAGATATAGATTGTTAGGGAAAATATTCTAAAACACTTCTTCAGTAAAGACTCAGAGAAGAGAAACACACAGAGTTCTTGCTAGCAAGGGCAGCTCCCTACTGAGAGACTCGCACTAAGAAACTGCCCCGGTCTTTATTTATACTTCTGTGTGTGTGTGTGTGTGTGTGTGTGTTTGTGTGTCTCTCCTGCTGATCAAAGGGTCATAAAACATGAAAGCACAAAAGGTACATCCTTGGTCATAAAGAGGGTAGTCTCCCCCACCCTAGATGGCACGGTGAGGAAGTCCAGCAGTTAAAGCACTTAGACTAAAACAGACATAGCTACGTTAAAACAATAAAACAAGGTACGACCTCTCCCATGCTCCCAGGATGTGGGGGTGAACCAAGCCTGCTAAAAATCACACATCCTGTCACTACCAAATAACTACAAACAGCATCCTACCATAAGCAAACTTATATCACTAAAAGATTATACTGACTACTAAATACAATTTTCCATTGACATAGATCGCTTGCTCTCTTGCTTCCCAGAAACTCCTGAGTGTTGGGCATGATCAAAAAAGGTGACCAAGGGTTCTTTCCACCTCTTTGCATTTATCACACAATGAGGAAATGGATGGAAAAATACTGGCTCCATTTCAGAGAAATGCAAACGATGAAGGACTTTGAACTGGCATTAACAGAGCACTCTTTAATCTTCTTCAACACATAGGCCCATAAATCATCTGATATATCTACTTGTATGTCAGGTTAATGGAGATGCACTACTTCAAAAACAAGCTGATTGACGTAAACCTTTTCACTGGGTAAACTGTTGTTGTTCAGTGTAGGGATAGTTGAGTGTTTGGGTCAGGACACAAGGACAACAAATATGCTGTCCTTGTGTCCTGACAAGAATAATTTAATCATTTCTTGTTAAATCAATTAAAATACTTTGGGAATACTACCAATGAGTGCTCGTCTAATCTCAGATATAATGATTAAATGTGACTTTATGTATGTAAACAGCAACATAGGAGATTGTCTATGATTTATCACAATTAATTTTTGTATTATGAGAAACGGGTTTTTATGTAATTGCCAGTTTGACCCATCTGTGACCGTGGCAGACTTTAGTAGCAGGTTTTAGAAGCAGTGTTGGTACTAAATTCTTGACGATCTCCTTTTGCATTAATAAATAAATGACAGAAGTAAGATAACTTGACCTTTATTGGATGAAATGGATGTATACAAAGTGTAATTCAACTTGCAGTTGAGAAGGTGATAGATCACATCCCATGTTATTGGAATACTCAAAATTCATTAATCACAATACTGTTGTATTCTGAGTGATGTGCTCTAATAACATTGTATTGTGTATTCCCACCTAACATTTCTGAAAGTGTGTTTCAGAGAAATTAATTAAACTGAAAAATTTAACAAAAAATGTAAAATGAAGTTTCTTGTAAACTGTAGAATATCAATGAAGGGTTTAGTTTAGAAATAATCTTTTTAATTTTAATGTCATCTCACTAATGCAGTTATTTTCAAGAGTAAAACGGTATTTATTGTTTAAAAACCATATTTACTCTTTAAATAAATCTGTTTACATGTTTGTGAATGTCCTTAAACTTCCACAAAGTCAGTCTGATAATCTGTGTGTGCATATGAGAGAGAGAGCGAGGGAGAGAGAGAGGGGGAGACCTAAAGCAGTGTCTGTCCTTCATCCTACACTGTGTGAGCCAAGTCTGCTCTTATCAGCTCAAGATAAAGAGACGCTTCATTCTGACCGCTCATCTTAGCCAGCCTCTATTCTCTTTTCTCCTTCTGTCTTTTCCCTTTGGAAGCATGCTTTCCCTCCTTAACCTCTAGATTTTTTTTTTTTTAATCATTTCATTTCATCTTCTTTCTGTTTGTTTTTGTTCAAATGTGAAAGACTTCTCAGAAACTCAGTTTTTTGGGTGTACAAATTCACACATTCTATGTTTCTGGTGTTACAGGGCCACAGAGTGATGCAAAGCTTCCATCTAGCTTTCTGGTTGATGCTCTTTGTGGTTTAAGTATGCTACGTCTGCTTTTTACATAATGAAAATCATCGTTATCAGAGTTCTTAAATCTGATAAATGTTTTTCTTTCCTACTGTTATTTCTTTCTCATTGTAACTGTTGGGGTGCATGTTACAGAGTGGAATGTGTGTGGGGGTTTTTTGGGCTACAATTTTACAGAGATCCCTTAAAGTGTCATGGCCCAGCCTTCTTGTAATATGGCAGTTAGACGTGGTATTTACTTCCACAGCTGTCTTTATGAGCATTTAAGTCCACCTTTTGTAAAAGTTATAACTTGTTAGCTAGGTGGAATTGTTATCATGCTTCTTGAAAACCCTGTTTTTAGGGTTACGCCTTGCTTTTAGGATTAGGTTTGTTTGGCCTTGATGCTTGTTGGTGGTTTATGGGAACTCGATGCCTGTCTACCTTCAGCGTTTTGTTTGTGTTTTTGGTTTTGCACTTCATCCACTCTGAGTGAACTCCCTGCACATTTCTGGCCCACTTGAAAAACAAACTCAGTCAATCATTTGACCGAGTTTGGGTGAGTGAAAGCTTCTCTCCGTTTGATCTGTGTATTTATGCCCCTGCACGCACTGAACTAACACAGCAACTTTTAACCAAAATCTGAGAACTACGTGGTACCAGGGTCCCCTGCAATCCAGCCACCAAGTTTGAAGTGAATCAGATGAATGGTGAAGAACAGACAGTGACGTACATCCAGGGTTTTCAGATCTTTGACAAATAAACAGTTTCCAGCATGTAAAACGCATCAGTTGTTCTGTCTCTCACTTTTTTCCCTCTCTCATTCTTATTTTCCTCTTCGTTTCTGTTGTTCCTCTACCACGTCTTCTTGCTCTTGATCACTTTTCTCAGTTTTCTCTTCATTTCTCACGCCCACACTAACAGATGGGTTGCAGCCATTGTTTCACACGGCAAACATGGCCAATTTTTCAGGGTTTTGACAGCAGTTACAGTGCGCTCAAATCTGTGAATATAGCTGAAAGAAGTTTGCAACTTCCTCGGCCTGGTGTTGGGAGTTATCACAGTGCAGTTCCAACAAACATACAGTCTGCATTGGAGAATTAGGCCTCTCTGGCATTGAGTGAAATCACTGCAGAGTAAAGAGCACACACTCGGAGAAAGACGCTTAGCAGCGCTATCTGAATATTAACACGGTTGTCTCACTGTCTTGTCTTTGCATACATTTTGAAAATGATAAACCCAACTGTACAGTTTTCACTGTTCGCGTAGAGAAAGCGGCGAGTCTGGGTCCAGTAGAATCAGTGTGCTGAATAACTGTGGAGGGGAGGACTGACTATAACAAGTGTACTCACAGACCTGTGTCATATGCTGGTTTTAAAATAAGGAGTTCACAGGAGGCTGCGATTGGGACTTCCATAAATATTTTCACTAACTCAGAAAATGCAGAGCAAAGGGAAAGTCAGGTGAGAGGAGGGGAGCTGGCAGCTTCATAAGAGCTTGTTTCTTTTGCTGACGTATTGGCGGCGCTCCTGTTGTCTTTGTCAAATTCCTTGCGGAGAGTAAAAATCTCCTGTGCAAACAGCCAGTGGTATGCTCAAAGGCACTCTTATCTGCTTTTTGCAAAGAATTCCAAGCATAAGCTGTGAAGTTTGAATATTAATCACTTTAATGAAGCACCATAACACCGTGCGATGTACAGATCGAGCCTTTTACTCGGGGCAAGGGTTTGTGCAAAAAATAGTGTCTGCTGCCGCTGTAATATGTAATGGTGCACGGTAGAGATTACCAATTTGTTTTCACTGTTTGCCGTTACCTAACGCAGAGGATTCGGCCTATAAAAGGGCTTTTATTTCGTCCACCAAGTACTTATGTAACCTTCTATTCACTCTAATCCCATCCTGTAAAAAAGCAAACAAAAAAACAGTTTCTATAAGTTTCTCTCAGCATTCATTCAACATGAGAAGGTGGCATTCTGTAAAAAGTGATGTTTAAACTAAATGATTTAATATATTGACTTTCTTTTCCATCTTGCACTGATGTTACCACAGGCCGAGACTTGGCCATCATGTCTTCCTTTGTACAGCCACACACACACTGAAAAATACTATGATACCTTTACTTCACTCTGTTTGTGGGGATCTGGTTTTCAGTTTTGGGTCAGCTTGTTGTTTGTAACTTCACCTGGGGAATACTCTGTGTAGGGGTGAATTTGGCCAATGGTAGAGATTTTGACTCTACCGCAATAGCACATGTGGATGGTGTCATCTGCGCCTGTTTTGGTCAAAAGCATTGCAGTGGCTGCAAGCAATATAATCTGGAAATTGTGCCGGGCGACAGTAATAGCGAAGAGACGAAGCACGTTTTAGAAGCCAAAAACGGCACTTCCTCCACTTGTGTACCGTTGATTCATTGTTGAATTCTCTTGCAGCTGCTCTTTTCGCATGACTTACCTCGTATCGTGGATGGATTATCTCAGTTGTTCTCCTGACTGAAGTTTAGTCCGTTTACAGCATCCTGCCATGCGGTTGCATTTGATCCTAACCATTGGGAACCCTCACGTTAACTTTTATCGAGTGGGGAAAAAAAGTTAGCATTCACCCTCCAGCATCACTGTTTATGTTATGCTAACATAGCTGTGTTGCTAGCGATCACGTAGCACATTTTTTATTATTAATCCTTTATTTATCCAGGTAAAAAAATCTCATTGAGATTAAAAATCTCATTTCCAAGAGAGACCTGGCATCATAGCAACAAAAGTCACACACCACATAGGTATACAACATTTAAAACAAATACAATATCGCATACAAACATGTGTAAAATAAACAATAACATCATTATATACCAGCTAGTCCAACTTCAGTAACCCTAAAAAAGTCGGTGCTGTTTAGTTTTCTGTCTTTATTTATGTTGGAAGTGATAGCAGAGCTGTACTTTTTAATTTTTTCAGAAATCTCTCGGTCAGAACATGGTATATCATATTTAGGTGGAAACTAGCAAGCTAACTTCCTGCTAACTCAATTAAATTGACTAAATTCTGTTTTCATGCATGCCTGGATGTTAAACTTAATTGTTACACCTGGTAAAGCAGCAATGCTGATCATTTTATTAAAGATGAAAGAATTTGGACAGCTTTTAACTCTCAGTGATCCTGCAGTGTTCCTTTGACTTTGGGGCCCGAAGCGGACTGAGTTTTGGACCTAGATTACTCCACGAGGCTCCTGACTACGGCAGCCGTAATGCTCCGACAATCCATCAAGCGGTGCAGCTTCGTAGCATTTTTTTGACAGGTTTTTGAGTGCTGTGTACCATATAAAATTGGTTAGAGGTCAGTAAACACAACCAGAATTCATACATAAGGTGCACTGGATTATAAGGCGCACTGTCGTTTTTCTTTTTTTTTTTTTTTCTTTTTTGGAGAAATGGATGGACGGGCAGTGCTCTCTCAGAGCACAACCGTGCATTGTGTGAAGTCATAGCACAAGACTGAAAAATGTGTATGGTGATTGTTTGAGTCTGTGATTACTACCAAAGCCCCAAGTGGCACTTGGAGCAGCACTGAAAGCTTGTGGTCCAGTTGATTAGGATTCTTATGGTGGTCTGCATCTGAGACTTCTGCCAAAATAAGGTACTGAGGTTTCCTTCATTTTCTTTCACAGCAAGTCCTTACTGACTGTTCTGTTATTTATTACTGCTTCCTTCAATAAGGATTATGTGACAGTGAGTCATGAGATTTGCCCAAGTGTTTGTTTGTTTTGTTTTTTTGGTTTTTTTTGGTGTGTAATCTGTAGCTAGGTGCTATATCACGTTGCACTTAGTCACCATTGTGCTTTTGCATCATGGGATTCACTGGCTCGCTAAAGGGTAGCAGAGGGAAATATAATGTGTGTCTCATGAATCTTTAGATGAGCTGTTTAAGGCTTCATGAAGGAACATGGAAGTTGGTTTTTTTTCTTATTTTTCCTTCAATTTAAACAATTATTTCTATAGAATTATGGCTATTTCCCTGAGGGCTTTTCACAGCAGCCAAGCACCTTAATAAAACCAAGAACACATCGACCCCCTGTTAAAAGTGCACAATCTAATTCTTTTGAACTGTTGCATTAATTAATAATTGCTGTTGCTGGAGTTTTTAAAGTTGCAAAGTGAGGATGAAATTAAAGCCAACTCTAATAAAAGGACAAACACAATAATTAATGGAAGCCTGCATTGCAGTTTTAAACACTGCTAGCAGCTAAAAGCATTAATGTGTAAGTGGTGACACAGCTTCTCTTCCTCTCTGCAGGATGGATTCCTCTTTGCCTCTCCACCATCATTCAGCTGATTAAAAACCTCTCTGCTTTCCATATCAGTCTCTCCATCTTTGTCCCTATATTTCAGCACAAGTCTGGATCCAAAGTTCTGGACTCTGATCAGCATTGGTTCTTTCATAACATATAGTTGGTGACCTGTGAAGGCCCTGATTGGGATGGATCTTTATGCAGTCCTTTTAACATCAGTAGAGCTTTAACAGTTCTGCTTTGTCTTGTAATCCCCAGGAAATTGTAAGTAATGATGTGACTACATTGGTACCCATTTTTGTGGATCTTCAGAAGGAATGGGGAAATTCAGCCAATGAGGATACTTTGGAGATGTACTAAGAATCATGGTAGAATGCGAAGTAGTTGGACAGTTAAAAAAAAAAAAAAAAAAATGAAGTTAATGTCAATAACTCTCTTACTTCAGCAAAATTCTTTGTATATTAGTACATTATGACTACTTCTTTGTGTTCTTCAGGGCATCAAATAACCTAAAGAACCCACAACAACGCAAGCATGAATAAGATGGGGTTTCCCACAGATTCTGTTTATTGTGGAGACTGAAGTCACTGTAGGCTTGGCTTGTTGGCACATGAACCAGTTTTTGCTGCAAGTTCTGGCTAAAGTAGCCCGCCAGTTCAGAAGGACCGCAGCCACCAGCTGCAGTTAGAAATGGTGGACTTTGAGTATATTTGAGTACACTGGGTACAAGATCCTTGAGAAGCAGCTGAATGATATAAAGAATCGCCACAACAACAACGTGACGGAGCCAGACGCTAGTGAAAGAACTCGACAGAAGGATGATGTGCAGTAACTGAACTTTCAAAGTAAGAGTATGAAATGAAAAGATTAAAGTTGGTGTGAGGGTGAGGAGGGGAGGGGGGGGGGAAACTAAAGAGAAACAGTCGACCACTTTGCTCCAAACTACTATATCGGTAACTGTGAGGTGAAATTTAGCAGAGACATCAGCAATAGATTGTATATGTAAAAACATACATGGCCTCTGAGAATACACCTACTGCTTTGTGACATGAAGGCTTGAGGTTGTTACATTCATCCTCCATTGATGTAATGTTTTCAAGAAGTGGATCTGACCCAGAAGCTGTGACAAAGCATGGCCTATAGCATACCATGCTTTGTCTGTTGTACTATAAGTGAAACTGTAATTAACTAAATGAGCACCGTGCTGTATTAAACAAGACGTGAAACTTGCAGTAGAGTTTGTTGACATTGAGCTTATAAACCAAGATTGGTTTGGCTATTTTTCTCCTCCATTTTCATACTGCTGGACTCCAACCTCTGCCACCAGCAGACTAGCCCATTGTTGACCATTAGAAAGAATACAGGTTTGAAGAAAATGTGGCTTTTTTTTCCCTTTTATGTTCAGTTTTAGTGCTCACAACATTTTGTTGTTAGAATCTGACCACCGAGTTGCTGCAAACCCATCAAAGATGTCTCCACTTCCATGTTTAGGAGCTTACAATTGTATGTTTAGAATTTCTGTTTCTCATTATGTCTGCAGATGCCATCTGCCTGTCACGGGCTTGTAATGGCAGCAGGCTGCGTAACAAAACACAGACTGCACGCACACTGGCACAGCAAGGAAACGCTCCATGAAAGTCCTAAATACACCAGTAGGGCTCACAAACAGACTCCTGTGCAAGTGGAATTCCACAGGCTCGGCACAAACTGGAGGCTGAGTTTGAACAAAAACTTTTTCTCTGCTTTTTAACTGGCGAAGAAGAAAGCTTTGAATACTGGACACTTATTTAGGTAAAGGATGCTTGAGGTGAGATTTCAAAGAGTGTGTGTGTATGTGGGTGCATCCCTGCAGTATATCCCCCTCCTTCAGTGAAGCCGAAACTCAGGCTGTGGTGTATCTATTTTTTGAGCAATGTGACATAAGTGTCTGTTCTTACTGTGTGGTGTTGAATTTGCTCTGAGAGGATAAAGAGGTCATTCCTGAATGCAAATAAGATAAAGACAGAATTCTTCTGTGCAGCCTGTCATATGCATACTGCCCTCAGCTGATGAATTCAGCACCCCTGAGCCACGGGGTGGCTGAGGTAAAACAGGTTGACTACCGGAAGGTTGCTGGTTTGAATCCCTGCCTGCTCCAGTCTGCATGCTGACATTGTGTTAACATTTTTCCTTTTCTCGGCTCTTGTGAAATGGGAGAGTTCATGCTGTGGATTACTTCAAGTAGAAAATGACAAAGGCTCATTTTATCTTGAAGTTTATTTGTGAGTACAGCCTGAGATGACTTTGTTTCAGACTCTAATGAGCATGACTGAGAAGAGGAAGATGGTGTGTGTAATATGCAAATAATGTTTTTTATTTTATTTTTTAGAAGCACTAATGCAGTTCGATTAGTAAAACTGCTTAATGTCATCAGCACAACAAGATTTAAGCATGCAATTAGTTTACCTTTTACTGTAGGTGCAAAATTCACTCCCTCCAACTATTTTCTTGTTCTCCACCAGCTCCTGAGGGAGAGATCTCGCTCTGTAGCTGCTAAGAGCTTCACTGTGTTCAGCAGCCTGCTTCCTAACTATGCTGGGTTGGCAGAATCCAGTGGTCTGTTTAAAATGTCTTACTGAAACAGTTTGCTGCGAATCGGGGGGCGAAAGAGTTGAAACCCGCACAAAGAGCTGAAAGAGGCTAAAATGCACATTTTGCATTCACTTTTTTTTTTGATTCACTGTTAAATACACAAATCGAAACAGCTTAAATTGATATTAGGAATGGATTTGGTAATTTTTCTTTTCCTTTTTTTTTTTTTAAGTCTTAAACTTTACTGCCTAAAACCTTGGTGAGCAAAACATTAACTTACTGACTGTATATTAATGCAATTACAACATTACCACTTTTCCTCTGGTTAAAATCTGTAGCTTGATGGTTGTGAGTGAACAAAGCACACATGCTCAAAAAAGTGGTAAAGGATGATCATAGAAGGCTGAGGAAACGAAGGCAGGCTTTCTGCACATTTCTTACTCCTTGCCAGACTAACGCAGCCTTTTCCTTTGTCTCTACACCAGTTCTATCATTGAGTGTTGTTGTGTCAACAGCTGAGGACCCGTTGGGTCAGACTCTGGTTTCTGCAGCTCTGTCTGCAAGGATCCGCTTTGGGTCATAAAGTTTGTGCCAAACCCTCCAAGTAATATGATTTAGCATTTCTTTCATGTTTAGCTTCCAGATGGAATTGGAGTCCTTTCACATCATGGAAAAATTAATTATTGCCCCTGTTGTGGAGAGGAAATGTTTGTCTCTTACCATTAGTCTTTTACCCACTCTGTGTTCTTTTGTGTCCACATGTAACCACACTTACAGTTTGATAGATGGGACTCATGGTGCTTACAGTAGCAACAGAGTGTTGCTACCAAACACAGCAAACATTTGCTGCTTTGCCAAGTCAGCAGTGTGATGCTGTGATGATCAAGATTTTTGCTTTTTCATGTACACACTCACCCACATGCATGCTTACAGTTTGGTTGTCAGTGTGCTCACACCTTATTATTCTGAATTGGGTGTAATAACTTGTGTGTGTGTGTGTGTGTGTGTGTGTGTGTGTGTTGTACTTCATAGTAGTTGTAACAATTATATCTATACCAAAAGTTAAAGGGTGACAAATGTTTAACAACCAGATTTTTTTTTTTTTTTAAACTAGCCTGATCAATCGGCGTTAACAAAGTTTAATAATGCTGTTGCTTTCTTATTGCTTTTAAAAGCCTTAGTTTCAGGCTAACCCAGCTAAACTGAACAGTAGTTTAGCTTCTTTAGTTCTTGAGTATTCCACAAATTTCAACACAGTGTCCAATTGCTCATAGCAAGTTTTACCCTTATTTGAAATGTGTTGATGCATGCTTAATCATCCAGATAATGAAATCACAAAATTTCTAGCGTTACATCCAGATGAAGGTGTTACGGCCCGGCTCTGCTAGGCGGCAGCGGACGTAACATAAACGAGCCCAGAGACCAAGGAGTTAGATAGGAAGACAAACATAAGGTTTATTAACACAACTGAAATCCGTTAGTGAAACAACTCACTAGGCAGCAGAGAAACTTTAAGCAAACACCACGATTAATAACACCAGTAGAGCACTGCTCTACTAAACGTCTCGCAGGAGGCAACACAAAACACAGGCAGAAGGCAAAAGGGAAAAGGCAAAAGGGAGGGACTCTCTGTACAGTCTGTTCAAATCAACAAGTCCCTCGACGAATGAAGACTCCTCAGCCTTTTATACTATCAGTTAACTGCAGTCAGCTGTGTCACTTGTCATAACTGCAGACAGCTGTGTCACTTGTCCGTCGTACTCCAGGCTCCTGCGGCAGCCAATGGTGTGCGTAGTCTGACAGGCTCGGATCCGCATGAAGTTGGGGCGGGCATATGTCCGGGCCAGCCAATCCCCCGTGAGTCCTGGAGCACTGTAGCTTCCATGGAGGAAGGCGGGGCCACCTGAGGCTAGCGGCCGTAACACCCCTCCCCTTAAAATACCAACTATGTTGGGCTGAAGCCAACGTTACAGAGCATAAACAACAACAAAAGACAAAAGCAGTAAAACATGTTTACAAACGGGACAGACCGTCAGCTAAAACATTTTCATTCCCCTTTTTGTGGTGGATACTTAAGTTGTATTCCTGCAACAACAGAGCCCAGCGCATAAGGCGCTGGTTGTGATTAAACATACGCGCCAGGAACACAAGTGGGTTGTGGTCTGTGTACACAACAAGAGGCAACATGCTGGACCCCAGGTACACGTGAAAGTGCTGAAGAGCCAACAACAAAGCCAGGGTCTCCTTTTCAATGGTGGAGTAGTTTAACTGATTTTTATTGAACTTGCGGGAAAAGTAACAAACGGGGTGGTTCAAACCCAGCAAGTCTTCTTGCAACAGCACTGCCCCAGCCCCGACAGCACTGGCATCAACCTCGAGTTTGAATGGTCGCGTCAAATCAGGTGCAGCTAACACAGGAGAATGGCAGAGGAGGGCTTTTGCACTCTCAAAAGCATCCTGACACTCACTTGACCAGCTAAACTCAACCTTTGGGCTGAGCAGGTCAGTCAATGGCTTTACTACAGAGGAGAAATTCTTACAAAAGTTCCTGTAGTAGCCCACCATCCCTAGAAACCGACGTAACTCACGCCTGGTGGTAGGCGTGGGAAACTGTTTAATCACCTCCACTTTGGCATCTATGGGCCGGACCTGTCCACGTCCCACCTCCCTGCCTAAGTACGTCACAGTAGCTTTGGCAAACTCACACTTAGCTAAGTTGAGAGTTAGGGTAGCTTGTGCCAAACGGTGAAATACCTGTTGTAACGTTTCCAAATGATCTTGCCATGTTTCAGTGTAGACTACTAGATCATCTAGGTAGGCACTGCAGTTGGACAGACCACGGAGGACTTTATTTACTAGCCTCTGGAAGGTGGCAGGAGCGTTACACATGCCGAAAGCCATGACTGTGTACTGTAAAAAATCATCGGGTGTAACAAAGGCAGCGATGTTAGAGGCACGTTCAGTTAAAGGGACCTGCCAGTAACCCTTAAGAAGATCTAACTTGGAGACATACTGAGCAGTCCCAATACTGTCTACACAATCCTCAACCCTTGGGAGAGGATGTGAGTCAGCCACAGTCACAGAGTTCACCTTCCGGAAGTCTGTAATAAAACGGGGCGAGCCATCTGGCTTAGACTCCACTATACAAGGCGAGCTCCAGGGGCTTTGACTGGGCTTCGCTAAACCATGTTGCAGCAGATAGTCAGCCTCCTGTTTCATGAGCACGCGCTTATGGGGGCTGGCTCGATAAGGATGCTGCTTAATAGGTTTAGCTCCCTGGACATCAATGTCATGCTCTAGCACCGTAGTGGCAGTTGGCACATCCCCGAATAAACAGGTGTATTCCCTAATTAAGGCAATTATGTCCTCTTGCTGCTCTGAAATCAGATGCTCAAGCAAACCCGGCAATGCTTTTAGCATTTCAGAGTTAGACAAACGGGGTCTAGAACAGGTGGGATAACATAGTTTTAACCCATCACCCCCATCCGCCCCTCCTTCCTCCTGGTGGCTTGAGGCTACAATAGGAACACAGAGCCCTGCAGGCTTTGGTGTTGACCGCGGATGGTACAGTTTTAACATGTTTACGTGACAGACACGTGTTTTGCGTCTGCGGTCGGGAGTGCAAATTACATAATCTGTCTCCCCTCTCTTTTCACAAACTTTAAATGGGCCACTATACCTAGTAGACAAGGCTGAGCCAGGGACAGGCAAGAGCACGAGAACCTGGTCGCCCACCTGAAAGGTTCTTTTAACAGAAGCCTTATCATAATGGCGTTTCATCTTTCCCTGTGACGCGGCAAGGTGTTGCTTAGCCAGAGCGTTGGCTTGATTCAAACGCTCACGGAAGTGTTTTACATAACTGCTGACGTTTGTTTTGAAAACCCCTTGTGGGCTCAAAAACGCCTCTCTCAGAGCTTTGAGGGGTCCCCGTGGCCTATGGCCAAATACTAGCTCAGAGGGACTAAACCCAAGTGACTCCTGAACGGCGTCACGGGCAGCAAATAACACAAATGGAACACCCTCGTCCCAGCTTTTATCACTCTCCAGGCAGTATTTGCGTAGCATCGTCTTCAAGGTCTGGTGCCACCGCTCTAATGCACCTTGCGATTCAGGATGGTAAGCAGAGGACACAATATGCTTAACACCCAGAGTGCTAACTGCTTGTTTGAATACCTTAGACTGAAAGTTCGAGCCCTGGTCGGTTTGTACGACCTTAGGCAAGCCAAACACTGAAAAGAAGGTTGTCAACGCCTTAACGACAGATCTCGCTGTAATTTTATGTAACGGGACAGCCTCGGGGAAGCGGGTAGCGGCACACATTATCGTGAGTAGATATTGCTTTCCTGATTTTGCTCTAGGTAGTGGACCCACACAGTCTACTATGACATGGTCAAACGGCTGATCCACTACAGGAATGGGACACAACGGAGCCGGGGGCATGACCTGATTGGGTTTACCTGCAATCTGACATACATGGCAACTGTTGCAAAATTTAGAAACATCACGCTTCATACCAGGCCAAAAGAAATGTTTTAATAGTAGCTGGTATGTTTTTGTGATGCCCAAGTGTCCTGACCACTGGCTTTCATGGGCAAGGGCCAGGATCTTCTGCCGGTACGCAGAGGGCACTACAATCTGCTTGACCTTGCTCCAATCTGCACCTTCTGCACCTGGTGGAGACCACTGACGCATTAGAACATCATGTTCTATGAAATAGGCTTGTTGCTCCTTTTTGGCTTGCTCAGCACTTACCATACGTTTGAAACAGCTCTTTATTGTTTCATCAGCTAATTGAGCTGCTGACAGCTGATCTCTAGTCAAAGGCAGTACAGAGTCCTTAGGAAATGGATCAGGCTCCTCGGGCGTCACAGAGTCTGGAGGTGACAGAACATTGTTTCTGTTAGTGGGTACATCATTCTCCCCGGAAAACGAGGACATCAACACAGAATCAGAGAGGGCAATATCAGTATCTTTCCGAGCTTGTGCTCGAGTAATTGCACAGGCTGGATACAGCCCAGGGTGCATAGACACATCAGAAGTTTTCTGATTCAGGGGGTTGTCTAAAACCTCCAGACGAGGGAGCACTACCCCTCCTGCGATGTCGTTGCCCAACAGCATGGCCACACCCTCTATTGGCAAGGCCGGGCAAACGGCAACAGGGAAAAATCCTGTAGCAAGGCTAGATTTAATAAAAATTCTGTGAACTGGTCTAGGAGCGTAACCCATCTCTATCCCCCGCAGAACAGAATTAAAACCACATTCACTTTTAGCAGAAAATGGTAATACAGTTGAGAGGATGACAGTTTGAGAACCTCCAGTGTCCCTTAAAATACGCACAGGTTTTAACTCGGATGGGTTGTCTGTTAGCGATACTAAGCCATCAAAAATGAATGGTTCGAAACAGGGGTCAGGCACCCTACCACCACACTCATGGTCCTCGTGACGGGCCTCAGCTTTTACAAAACCCACCCCTTTGGGTGGCTGAGCATGTGATGTTTTGCGTTTTAATGCTAAACAGTCAGCAATCACATGTCCGGTTTTATGACAGTAAAAACATTCACGGTGTTCCCTGGACCCAGACTCTTTAGCTGTGTGGCGCTGCTGCACAGGGCTAACCCGTGGCTTCTCACTGTCAGTAAATGAGGCTTTGTGAGTGAGTACAAACTCATCAGCAAGAACAGCAGCAGATGTGAGTGACGTCACTTTCTGTTCATTCAAATACAGCACAATACGCTCAGGAATGCATTTCTTAAAGTCCTCTAACAAAACTAGTTCGCGCAGAGCGTCATAGTCAGTCGCTTTTGACGCAACACACCACTTATCAAAGAGAACCCCCTTTTCTCTTGCAAACTCCACATAAGTCTGCGACAGCAATCTCTTTTGCTGGCGAAACCTCTGCCTATAGGCCTCTGGAACTAGCTCATATGCCTTCAAGACAGCTGCTTTAACACACGAGTAATCTAAACTGTCCTTTAAAGAAAGAGCAGCTACCACCTCTTGAGCTTTGCCGGACAGTTTGCACTGTAGCAAAAGAGGCCAAATCTCACTAGGCCACTGCAGCGCACCAGCGATACGTTCAAATGCTGCAAAGTATGTATCCACCTCAGTTTCTCTAAAAGTGGGCACTAAAGAAATGCACTTATCAATTTTAAAAGCAGAAGTGGACGTGGAGGTGGGACCGGAATGAACAGCAGAGACAGATGAGGCTTGAGACTGTGACTCCAGCTCAAGCTGTCGGAGCCTAACGGCCTTGTCCGCCTCTATTTCCAGCCTCCTTATTTCAAGCTGAACCCGCCGGTTCTGAGCCTTCTCCTCAGCCTCCATCTGGAGACGTGCCAGCCGCACCTTCAGCCGAGCTCCTTCTCTCCCTTCGGAACTCCCAGAAGAGAGTGGATCATAGCGAGGAAGCGTGCGCGGCGTTTTTCCCCGCTCATCCCCCTCACCATCCCCACTGGAACCATTTTGGCCCTCTTCAACTACGGCAGCTTGGCTTGGCACACCAGAGACCACAGGCAAAACAGGCGCTTGAAGCACACCAGCTCCCACCAACTTGTCCACCACTAAGGCTTTTATTTCACTCTTACGGAGAGTTTTTGAAACCTGCAGCTGAAAGTGATCCACAATTTGCAGCAACTCGTTCTTGCGACAGCTATTAATAATCCCTAGAGACGGGGCAGCTATAAAGTGCTGCAAACAAAACGCAGCTGACATAGTGCTTAATCTTTAGCCAACTCAATTTCTCTTTCTTTTTTTTTTTTTTTTTGACCCCCACTCCCAGGAACAAAGACCCCCTATGAGGGATCCCGGATGAGCCCCCACTTATGTTACGGCCCGGCTCTGCTAGGCGGCAGCGGACGTAACATAAACGAGCCCAGAGACCAAGGAGTTAGATAGGAAGACAAACATAAGGTTTATTAACACAACTGAAATCCGTTAGTGAAACAACTCACTAGGCAGCAGAGAACCTTTAAGCAAACACCACGATTAATAACACCAGTAGAGCACTGACAAACGGGGTCTAGAACAGGTGGGATAACATAGTTTTAACCCATCACCCCCATCCGCCCCTCCTTCCTCCTGGTGGCTTGAGGCTACAATAGGAACACAGAGCCCTGCAGGCTTTGGTGTTGACCGCGGATGGTACAGTTTTAACATGTTTACGTGACAGACACGTGTTTTGCGTCTGCGGTCGGGAGTGCAAATTACATAATCTGTCTCCCCTCTCTTTTCACAAACTTTAAATGGGCCACTATACCTAGTAGACAAGGCTGAGCCAGGGACAGGCAAGAGCACGAGAACCTGGTCGCCCACCTGAAAGGTTCTTTTAACAGAAGCCTTATCATAATGGCGTTTCATCTTTCCCTGTGACGCGGCAAGGTGTTGCTTAGCCAGAGCGTTGGCTTGATTCAAACGCTCACGGAAGTGTTTTACATAACTGCTGACGTTTGTTTTGAAAACCCCTTGTGGGCTCAAAAACGCCTCTCTCAGAGCTTTGAGGGGTCCCCGTGGCCTATGGCCAAATACTAGCTCAGAGGGACTAAACCCAAGTGACTCCTGAACGGCGTCACGGGCAGCAAATAACACAAATGGAACACCCTCGTCCCAGCTTTTATCACTCTCCAGGCAGTATTTGCGTAGCATCGTCTTCAAGGTCTGGTGCGGCCGTAACAGAAGGAAATCAACTTTTTTGGACTTATTCGAAAGGGTGACTGCAAAATTTGTCTGTGATTGTTAGCTACCTCAGTTTGTGAAAGCACAAACACTGAGCAAAGCCAAAACACAAGTAGCATTGATTTGAAAAAATGTCGCAATGTCTAGGCAGTTAGTCCTAGCCTTTCTGCGTTTACAATGTATCCATCTGCTACTAGCTGAAACTTTTGGGGGCCACGATATACTCACAAAACAGTTCATGTAGTTGTATTTAATGATGTGAAGGCACTTGTGCACAAAAAGTGTGGAAATATGCAATTTTGAGATGTATCATTACTCTTCAGTTTGGATGACTGAACATCTTATCCTCATCCTGTCTGTAAGGCTGAACCCAGGCATGCTCATTTCCACTAATTGTAGCTGTATCCTTATTCTCTGATCACTACCCAAGCTTAGCTTTCTGTTCAGCACAACACACTGCAATATTATTCACAGCAGATGCTGCACCCGATCCATATGCCAATCTCTTGCTCTACTCTCCCCTCTTTGTTGATCGAGACCCCGAGATACTTACTACCTTAAGTAGAGGAGTTTAACTCCTCCTTAACCTGGAACTATGTTCTTAAAAGCTAAAAACAAAATGACTTGCAAAGGGCAGCCACTGTAATCAATGATCTTGTGGCTGGGGGACAGTAAAAATTAATTAGCCAGCTGCTGATGGTTTGGACTGGTGATGATGGTACTATCAAACGCAGTTGGTGTCTATTTTCAACAAAAGCGATAAAGATGCTGTTGTAGTTAAAATGTAGCCACAGCACAGAGGGGTCCCATTACAGAGTTGTAGAGCTCAGATGAAAGAAACATTTTCTTTAGCATTCACAACAACAGTTTACATTATTGTAACCATGATTAAAACCTTTACTAGTAAAAATCCTGGTCTTTGTCTTCTCACATCCACCACCAAGGGCTAGTAAAACTGATTCACTGCCATAAGTGGGCAGTGAGAGAAATGTGTTGGACACTTGATTGCCCCATGCTATCCCTCTGGCTGTATAGGTACCAAATTGCCCTAGCAACAGGCCTGATACCCAATACTAAAGCACCCCCCACCACCTAACCCCAGGAGGATGCGGTCAAATGATCTGTCAATGTCCACAAACATGTAAACTAGTTGGGCAAACCCCATGCACCCTATAGTATTCATAGTGTGCCCCATACCCCTTCTTCTATTGGGATAGATGGTGATAGTATAATTATTTTTGTTGCGTCCCGAGTTAATAGAATTTTATTAAATTCATACCTAAAGAGGAAGCAGTTTGGGATTAGTTCCTGTTGTCAAGCCAGCAAGTCAAATAAATGCCCTGAAGTTTCAGCATAACGCTACCTCTGACCAATGTAACCATTTGAGCTATATTTATTGAGGTTTGCTTGTGTTTAAGATGATGACCAAAGCATTGCGTGCTATTGATTGTTAAAAATAGCCAGTATTTATAAAAAATGAGTCAAAGGGATATAAGACTTCAATTATATACACTTGCATTTAGATAAACATAAGTGGAAATGAAAGGTGTCTCTTGTACACGCAGCTTTAAATGGAAACGGCTGTAATTTCTCCTACACGATCTTGAGCTCACACACTCAGACGCTGACCGGTTGCTTAGTTGGCTCTAATCCTCTAGTTCATCGGCCCTTTCCTCTCCAAGGGAATGAAAAGTACATCACCATAGAGACCACATCAATGGCCCATTAGCATGAGAGGTGAAGAGAGGAGAGACTGAATGGAGAGGGGAGCGAGAGAGTTTAGACTGGGAAAAGAGATACTGAACGAGAAATGGAGCAAAGGAATGAACAAAAGGAGAATGTGTTTAAAAGAGAGGATGGGAAAATGTGGCAGTGGGAAACTTTAAAATAAATGATACATTGGCTCTGTTCAGTCAAGGAGGTTTATTGCTATGGATAATTCTGCTTTCCTAACTATGTCTGCTCTGTCTTTGCTTTAACTATGTTTTTTTTTTTTTTTTTTAAATATTCAAAAGTTACTGGCAGTTTGGATCTCTACTCATAAAATGCACTTGTAAGTAAACTTCATTTGGAGTACCTTTGCATCTGATTGCCAAAACACTATTAAAGGTACCTGTTGTTGTTGTTGTTTTTTGACGTTTTGACTAGACATGAATTAGTCTTACAATATAGCTACATACATTTCATGTGTCACTACTCTAAAGTGATACTTTATCACAGCAGTTTATATTATAACTGCCTGGGAAATATTTTTCAAGGTTTTTACAATGAACAGCCCAGGTATTATATACAAACCTCAAAGTTTGTTTCGACTGAACATGTATGCGCTTTTTATACACTTGAGACCCTTTTGTGTTGAGATGAGCGAGGCATCTTTACACACACATTGGTTTGGATCGAGATGCTGCTACTGACGCTGGAGCTGGTAAAACTGTGTCCAGTGAGTGTGCTTTTTATAAAACCTAGTATTAGAAAAAACACATTTATAGATACAAACTGAAAGTATTACACTTCTAACACACATTAGCTTACTATTTTTACATGTTAATTCATGTTAGATTGTAGGGCTGCAAACTGCTGCAGTTTTACAGTTGACTTTTTGGCAGATTTCATTTGACATATTGCTAATTAGTTTGAAGCCAAATCTCAGTAAAAGCAGTCACAGTTGAGACTGAGTCTGCAGGGTACAAAAGTGTAATGTTTTTACAGGTAGTCTGTACCTCCTGCTCCCAGAAATAACATTACAGATGACTTACAACATCATACGGACCAAACAATGGACCAGTGGATCCTGAGACTACTGCTCTAGAAAACAATAGGGAAAGCTGTTAACGACACTGATGATTAAGATTTAAACATTGGAATTCCATAAAATGACACTCTTTCTTTTGAAGGCCAAACTACTACATTTATTTTAGGATTTTGTGTATCAGTTGACAAAAGCAGCACTGGCAGTGATTAAGAAGGATTATTTCTTTTAAACTTTTGTTCAACTACATCACAATGAAAAGATATGCTATTTCTATTTGGGTTGTGTGAGCTCGACCCCCACCCACCCCTCCTCTCAGATGAGCATTCTGCAGACAGCTAAGCTATTTAACAGCTGTCTTAAAGTACTGTATCAGGGGGACGCAGCAGCAAATATAACTGACTTGCAAAAGCGTGGAAGAGACACTGGATTGAACTGATTTTTGAAGCGTGCGTGTTCTCTATAAGTTTTCTGACCTACATAGCCCCATTAGGATCATGGCCATCAGTCACTGATAGACTTATCTCACTCATCCTTGTGTTTGTCTTCCTAAGGTTAGTATATCCACTATACGTTGATGATAAACAGAATGTTACTGGAGACGAACACAAAGGCTCACAGCTCCTGCATGCTCCCTCTCCCTATTACATCCATGCTATGTACTTGTGATTCACTTAAATTTGCTCTGTGCTCTATATTAGATGCCATTTGCCAGAACAGATTGTAACAATTCAATACACCGTATTTTTCGGACCATAAGGCACACTTTCGATGAATGGGCCTGTTTTCATACATAAGGTGCACCGGATTATAAGGCGCATTAAGCAAAACAAAACGGGCAGATAAATGGTCTGTATTTATGTAAAGCGCTTTACTAGTCCCCGAGGACCCCAAAGCGCTTTACATATCCACTCATCCACCCATTCACACACTGGTGATGGCAAGCTACATTGTAGCCACAGCCACCCTGGGGCGCACTGACAGAGGCGAGGCTGCCGGACACTGGCGCCACCGGGCCCTCTGACCACCACCAGTAGGCAAAACGGGTGAAGTGTCTCGCCCAAGGACACAACGACCAAGACTGTCCAAGCAGGGGCTCGAACTGGCAACCTTCCGATTACAAGGCGAACTCCCAACTCTTGAGCCACGATTGCCCCAGATAAATCAAACTTTACTCAACTCATTCTTCTTGCTTCCTCCACTTCCGTACCATTGATTCATTAATGTTGAATTCTCTCGTAGCTACTCTATTCCCATGTTGTTGCAGTACAGTAATGACTAACTAGAGCTGTGATATGAACAAAAATCTCATATCCCGATATAAGACATTTATCGTCCCGACAACGATATCACAATAATTTTACATTTTCTGTAAATTCTGTGAATCTTGGGCAACTCAACTTGCGTAAAGTTTTCAGCTGGGCGTCGTGTACCAGTGTTTTGACCAATACGTGAAACTATACATAGTTAGACATAAGTTGTAACGACCGCCATTTTCTTTGAGTCTGAGGTGGGGACCGGTTTCCTGCATAATTTGCATAGTACAGTTTTCTGGTCTGTGTCAGACTTTTCATAATCACACCGTGTCCATGATACAGAGGCCCCTTGTTTTGAAATAAGGTGCTCGATTGCAGTGTGGGGAAAAAAAATGCACGGAAATAAATTATTTTTCAAGAATAATTAAATAGATTCAACATCTTTCTTCAACAGTATTGCAGAATTCACAGATGGTACCTTCCCAAAGGAAAAAGTACTATTGCTTACTAGGGTATATTAGACTTAACAGTTACTATATACAGTAATGGACTTCTATATTTTACATCAGATTAAAACTTTGGGTGTAAGATTCAGATAATTATTTATTAAAAGCCAGACATTTTAAATGAGAATAAGAAAGAAAAGTATGTCTTTGTGCCCCCTTTTCCCTGTTAATGCCCTATCGGCCCCCCTGGCTAAACTTTGCTAGATCCGCCCCTGCACAGTTACCAGCCGTCAGCTGCGTAGAAAAGGATCCTGGTGTAGAAAGTAATAATAAATAAATTCTAACAACGGCTTATCAAGCTTAATAATGCTGCTGTTGTTCAGCCGCTGGTTTCCTCTTTCTGGTGCAAAGTGGGCCAAAAACAAAGAGAGACGGACTTGCGACAGAAAAGCCGATCAGCTGATCATTAAGCAGTTTCATGATTGAAGCAGGAGAGGGAGGGAGAGAGAGAGGGGCAGTCCCTCCATATATTGGTTGTTAAGCTTAACATGGGAATGCTTTACAAACATTCAGAGATGAACTTACACACTCGCTTTACTTCTCTCTGGGATAACTTCCTCGGAGATGAAATGCCGGATTGCTAGCAAGGCTACACACAGCCGCTCTATCACCTGATGCATACTGCTGCAACGTGCTACGGTTATGAGCCGAGTTACGCCGTGTAGCAAGTTTTGTGAGGTGCTTTTTTTGATATTTAATGGATCGGATTACATTTTTTATTTCTCGCCGATATCCGATCCAGTAATTTGGGTCAGTATCGGACCGATACGATACGTAATATCGGATCGGTCCATCTCTAGTTGCCACAACCATACATGCCAACCCTCCCGATTTTTCAGGGAGAATACCGAATTTCAGTGCCCCTCCTGAAAATCTCCCGGAGCCACCATTCTCCTGAATTTCTTCAGATTTTCCACCCAGATAACAAAATTGAAAAACTATATGCAGAATTCATAGCGCAACCCAGCCAATTCCAGTCTCCAACAACGGCGGCAGCTACTTAGTTTTAATATTACTCTTATTTCTCTTTCTGGGTCGCAAAAAAACTTTTAACATATTTTCAGGTAAGAATGTAGCTGTGTTCAAATATCTGAACCGACCAACACATCGGCTTCAAACCCCCGCGGTCTTTCGCTACTCGGGTTAAACATGATATATAAGTCACTTAGATAACTTAAAAATGTTATTGTTTGGCTTTTTCAGTGTTTTATTTGTTCGTGAATAAATCAGTTTGGCTGAGATTAAAGTTATTAGATTTGATTAAATTAAATTTAACTTTATTAATCCCTCAGGAGGGTTCCTCCGGGTTTTCACACAGCTGAATAAACGCCAAACAGAAAACTGAAAACAGAAGTGAGAGAGTCTAGAGTTTACGCCAGCGCCCGGTTATATTTTAGATAGCAAGGAGCAGACGGCAGAGTTTCACTCCACAGAGGGAGCTCGTGACGTACTACCCAGCTTTCTTTAGACCGCGAAGGCCGGGTCCTCAGGTGGAAGCAGCCTCTGAATTTGGACACGCCCACTGTTTCCAGACATTTAACGTATTTTATTCGATAAATAAACACTGTAAATGTATTTATCCCCCCCCAACAGCTCTTTTGAATTATCTCCCTAGTGTGGCCACAACACCTCACGTTTTTGCCACATGTATCGTGAACTAGTGATGTGTCAGTCGCGAACGAAATGGCTCTTAGAGCCGGATCTTTGACGTGAACGACGTGAGCCGGCTCCTTATCGCGAGCCGTGTTTTGTTTTTTGTTTTTGTGTTTGTTTGTTTTTTTCCTTTCTCTCACCCTCTCTTGCACTTTTTTCCCGCTTCACTCCGCATGCGAGCCTTGTGCTTTGAGCTGGGAAGAGGGGGGAGGGGCGGTAGTTAAACTAGCAGTAGCACAGGAACAGAGCAGGATCATAAAGGATTCAGAAACCCATATGACAGAGAATATGCATGTTCTTTTTGTTTTCATATTTTCATTTATATTAATTATTTTTTGTGTTGTGGTTTGCAGTGTTTTGTGTTGTTTCACTTTAAATTTGTTTAAAAGGGAAAAGCTGAAAATTTAAATAGTTAAAAGTTGAAATGTGAATAGTTGGTTTTTGTATTATATGATTTATTTATTACATTTTATGTGGAGTGAATAAATAAAAGTATATTTACGTTGGCCCCTAGAAACAAAACGTGTACAAACTCCAAAACGTGTACAAACTCCAAAACGCGTACAAAAGACAACCGAAGTGCTCCAGAATGCTAGGTGCAGTGTTGAGCTTTTGTTACCTAGTGGCTACACAAGCCAGGAAGTACCAACGACCGGATTTGGTGTGTGGTAGTAACAGGTAAATTAACTTTTTTTTTTTTTTTTTTTTTAATTATTTGAATATATATGAGTGCTTGTGTATAAATACACAAACAATACACATATGCTTTCAATTGTGTAATTTAAGTGATCTAGGTAGCTCTGTTTTGGAAGTTCAGTTAACTGTTTTGGAATTTGTACGTGCTTTTTGGAGTTTGTACGTGTTTTGTCTCTAGGGGCCACCGCATATATTTATATATAAACATATATAAATAAAACCTTTTTTTTTTAACATTAGTATTTCCTTTTGTGCATAATTTTATATTATTGCTAATAATAACTTCATTAAAGCAACAACACAACCTGAAGAGCGGCTCTTTTTAGTGAGCCGAGCCAAAAGAGCCGGTTCTCTGAAAGGAGCCATAAATCCCATCACTATTGCAAACCACGTTTCAGCTTTTGTGGAGGTAAAATACGTTCGCACATGACTCCAACGTCAGCCATTGTTGTGAGTGCACACGCCAAGGGGCTGCGAGACAGACAGCCGTATTTCGCACATGACTATGAAAGGCGGAAGAGGAAGTAGTTCCTTTGAATGTAGACAATCCGAATGTTATGGTTTCTTTTCACTGTGTTCCTGTTAATGATAAACTACAAATTTAACCTAAATTACTAAAATATCGATATTTTAATGTGAGAATGTATTCTAGAACATAAATGATTGGTATGGGAGGAATCGATATTTCAGGATCGATCCGCACATCACTAACACATCCGCACATCGTTGTTGCTAACGACAATGCATAAAAAACAGTCGCTTGTCCATCCGTAGTGTGGTTATTTTAAATATAAGAGAAAGAGAGAACTTTAAGAAATTAATATAGCCACTACAGTGACCATCAAAACGATGAAAAACTATTGCCATAAAAAGTTTATTTTGCGACGCCACGAATCAAATGAGAGTGTAATATGAAACGATAGACATTTTCATATCGTCATCTGATAGATATGGTTATATTGAAAAGCCCTATGACTAACCTCGTATTGTGGATGGATTATTTCAGTTGTTCTCCTGACTGAAGTTTGGTCCATTTACAGCATCCTGCCATGCGATTGCATTTGTCAATAACCATCGGGAAACCTCCCGATAACTTTCATCCAGTGAAAAAAGTTAGCATTCATGCTCCATCTTCACTGTGTTTATGTTATGCTAACATAGCTGTGTCGCTAGCAATCACGCAGCACATCATTATATACCAGCTAGTCCAACTTCAATAACCCTAAAAAATTCAGAGCCGTTTAGTTTTCTGTCTTCATTTATGTTGGAAGTGATGGCAGAGCTGTAATTTCTTTCAGAGATCGCTCAGTCGGAACATGCTATATCATGTTTAGGTGGAAACTAGTGAGCTAACTTCCTAGATGAAACTGGATGTTAAACTTAATTTTTACACCTGGTAAAGCAGCAATGCTGATCATTTTATTAAATATGAAAGAATTTAGACTGTTTTTAACTCTCACTGATGACGCAGTGTTCGTTTGGCTTTGGGACTTGAAGTAGATGGAGTTTTGGACCCAGATTACTCCACGAGGCTCTTGACTGCGGTAGCCGTAATGCTCCGACAATCCATCAAGCGGTGCAACTTCGTAGCTCACCAAAGTCGTACTAAAACGTTTTTTGACAGATTTTTGAGCGCCTATACCACATAAAATTAGTTCGAGGTCAGTAAGCACAACCAGAATTCATACATAAGGTGCACTCCCAACTTTTGTAAAAATTAAAGGATTTTAAGTGCACCTTATAGTGCGGAAAATACGGTATCATAAAAACATAATCTTTGTCAACTCTTACTTCAGCTCGTAGTGTCAACAATAATGAACGTTATCTGACAATAGCAGAATGGTAGGAGTTCACAAATGTCAGCAAATGACAAAAAGCGGGGTTTCAGATTGAATCCAAAACAGCCTAAGCTAATGATCTGTTGTTGTCTTAAACCAGTATAATGTGACATTATACACAGGTTAATATAATGGGTCATGTTAGCTTGAATTTGGGAAGCTAGATGACTAATTTCCACTCGTGTGTTCATGGTTGCTGTGTCACACCCAAGTCAAATTATATTGTCATTTTGATATTCCGATATACAACATGTAGCTGGTCTCTAAGTTGTTGCACAAAATAGATGCAATGTAGTACACAGTGCAGAATCCAGTTGTCGATGCTAGCTCCAAAATAGTACACTAATGATCTGCGTGCTAAAACTAGCAATTGAATGCCAACTGCAGCTCACTTGGTATCTGTGGGCGTCAATAATATCAATAGTTTTGCAAAACTCTTTGAAAAATGGGTTCAATATTGACCTGACGCACCTTTGAGAATTGTCCATAGAACTTTTCCTTTGAGGACTATAGAGTGAAACACTCCGACTGTATGCTTTGTCAGGCAGTGGGAGGTCAAACACAGGACTTCTATTCCTGCAGTTTCATTGATCTAGTAGCTTTCAGATCATTCCTGTACTTCAGTGCAATCAGGCCCCCTAAATAGCAGAGTACAGTAATTCAAGGCTGAGAATGTTCACATACTTTCATGCAAATGGCCTTTGAAGGCCTTTACTTTTTAATGTAGGCAACTCTGAGATTTTTGCATTGAGTTTCAAATGTGCATTGTTGAATCGATGAAAGGTTCCAATTCAATCCTTCAGACTTCCTTCAAACCATCTAGGTTATGTCAAATCCTATTGATCTGCCCCTCTGATCCCTGTACAAGAACTCTCTTTGTACATAGAAAAGTTTGAAATATGGGAAAAGTGAAACTTCTGTATACTTTCACATTTGTGCACTTGAAGCAAGTCACAGTCTTTAGTGGTCTGATTGTTAGAGGGGGCTTTAGATGCTCTAGAGATGATCTAAGATGTATGATCTAAGGCATTAAACCTACTGTGTGATGACTGCTGCAGTGTTTACCTGTGAGTTTACCTGGGGGAAAAGACAGTTGACTGTTTTTAATTTAGAAATGCTTTATGAGCGTATTTCCCCGAGTTCAGTATTTTGTCAGTGAAAAATGATTAGAGGGGGGAGGGGAGGGAAAAAAAAACCTTTAGTTTCAGCAACCTGAGTATGAACCTGAGCATGCTGGCTCTGTCATGGCTTAATGAAACGCAGGAAGGGGAGAAAACTACTATTAACAGTCGCAGCTGTGCTTTCCCTAATGTGCAATGTCAGTGTGCTGAATGGAGACATCCCTGCTGCATCGTTTCACTCTGAGGGGAAGGAAGAACTAGTTTTATGTCGTGTGTTTCTGTGATGCAGCAGAGGCAGAATGTCAGCAGCACCTCTGTAGACCTCAAGTGTGGTGTTTTTTTTGTTTTTGTTTTTTTTGTTTGTTTGTTTTTCCTTCTTTTTTGTTGTGGTTTTGTGTAATTATAAAGCCGTTAAAACATAAGCTGCTCTGTGACTGGAATGGCCTTAGCAGATGGTCTAACTTGTTGAAGAGATGTAGAAGGGCACAAATGTCTCTGTTTTGTTTTCACTTTCCAATCAGACTGTTTAAACTGTAAGCAGAGTGGGAAAACTCCCAAAGACTCTCAGATATCGGCACATAATTGTGGATTGTGTCCTTCTGTTTGCAGAACGTCTACCTGACTGGATATCCTAAGAATATAAATAAAAAGTCTAATCCAATGGATTAATTTCATTTGACAAAAAACATTTTATTTTTTTTTGTCCGGGTTTTTAAAAACCTATATAAGGATTTTAACGCTCGTTTTCAGGTTCCTTCTTTGGTAATAGATGGTAAAACATGTCTTGGAGTTGAACCTTGAATTGGGAGACCATTGACAGTCCCCCACATGAGCTAAGCTGATGTGTGCAGGTCACAGTATCTATTTTTGGACTGTAGAAAAAGATTCTTTAACCCCTGACTCATTACACTCCCTACATGCCCCCACCTAGCTGCTCCACTTTTAGCCCAGGCTCCTGTGAGGTGAGTGAGTCCGGGTGGGTGTATGGGCTGAAATGGGGAGGGGGTTACTTCCAGCAGGCCTTGTGGTTGGGTGGATGCCCGTACACTCTCACTTTCTCCCTTGTGGAGTCAAGTCAGTCGTGGAGCCAGGCCAAAGCAGCTGCTCAGTCAGCTAGCCTGTGGAGAAAGTGGACACTAGACCAAACTTTCCCAGCGACCGATTTTCTTGTACAGTTGGTGGAAGTGCCAGATTGAGCGGTTACCAACGCCAGGATGACTCGTGATTCGTAAGTTTCAGCCGGCCATAGCAATGGAGCCGATGTAGGATTTCGGGGTTAACCATATTAACCATTTTCTATGTCTTTACCTACAGTATTATCATCTCCAAAGCAGAGTTGGCAAGTATTTGTAGTATAGGCTCAGGGAAGTGTGATTATTGTGGAGCTCAGTCTCTCTGCCCGTCTACCTGTCTGGCTGAACCATTGCCATTTACCATGGACACTCAAAGTTCAGCTGAAACGCTCACTGCAGCTGTTATCAGCATCCACAAATTCATTCATTATTCGGAGCCCCCCCATCTAAAAAAGCTGCTCTCACCAGTTGAGGAGCTTTCCTTTTTATAGAACTGCAGTAGCTGTTAAACTCAGAGTCCAATCAGAGGGAGTTTGGAGCTCGGTTACAGGATAGGATTCATCTCTTCGTGTGGTGACAGGGTACTTTTCTCCTTTGCTGCTTCTAGAGCTGCCGTTGTTTTTCCTAAAGGACTCTAAAAACCTCTTTGCAGGCTTGTCCTTCTTGGGTTGTTGTTAAAAATGTATGTGATGGTGACTCGGGGTATTTTATCTCTGTGGTGATAGTTCACCTCCTCTTGGCAAATATCTGCTGTCTCATTAGTGTGAGGACTGCTGATTTGTGCCCTGTGAATCTGCTCGCCACATCATTTTTATACCCTTTGTTCCACTGAGCACGTCTCCCTTCATTTTCATTTGGATGCTTGGCAGCATCAAAGTGATTTCCAAAATGTGTTTCACTGTAATAAGTGGAGGTAATGTAGCTAAATGAGTGATTTTAAACTGGTATTTTGTTCAATGTCCCCACATTCACAACACTGCAAATTTGACTTGGCATCCATCTGCAGATCACCTGCTGCCCCATTTTTCTTTTTTTTCTTTTTTTTTCTTTCTAGAATGGTTCACCCAGCAACAATGACATCATTGTCCAGGCTGGACATCAGAAGCATTGCAGGTCAAATGACAGCAACACAGAGTTATGCTCCCACCCCACACAGCACCGTGCTGTTCTGTTATGTCTGTACTTCAAACCTCAGACCTAAATCACCACTGAAGGCAACAAAAGCAAACTGCTTTATCTTGGAATTTTCACAGACCAATAAACAGTTTTGCTGTTAAACTCCAGATATTCATGTTGAATATATTTGCTACTTGGTTATAGCCAAAAATCATAGTCATTATAATTTTGTTCAGTAGTGTAACCTTGATTATTCAGTAACTTCACAAATGGCATTTATTTATCATAAAAATGTCTTTTGATATTTACTTTTTCCTTTGATGTTGATACCTTTTAACTCTTATGCCTAAAATCTGACGTGTGTGCCTGGTGCATTCTTACTTATGTGTCTAAGTTTGCAGTGACTCTCTTTATCCTTTGCTATTGTTTTTGATTTATGTATGTTTTGTTTTGTTTTATTTTTGTTGCATATGTTGTTTGTTTAATTTAAGACAAAAAAAAACAATTAAATGAATGAGAGGTAAAACTTGAGGGGGTAGGGACAAATAAGTAAATACTTCTGCCTACTCCTTTTCAAACAAATAATGGAATAATAGTTTGTAATGATTGTGAAGGCACATGTTTGAAATGTTTGAAATAAAAATGAACTGAACTGAACTATTGCTAAACAGCTTGTAATATGCTTGAATGTCATATAGCCATTAGCTGGAGAAGGCTTGGGTCCAATATGTCAGAGTGGATGACAGCAGAATTCAAACAGAGGACTTTTACATGGTACAAAACTGCTGAATGCTGAATCTCTTGAGTAAAACACTCAGTCGATTAGTGTTTTCTTTGTGAGGCACTTTGATCCTTTTTTTTTCTAAAACTGGGGTTTGTGCCACAGGTTGGTGCAGATGAGAATACCAAAATAATGAAAAAAAGTCCCCACCCAGCATCCGCCTTCTGCTGAACACTGTCGGTTTCAGGTTTTTCTCCTCGGTCCACTCATGTAAAATGATCCATGTGCCTTTCAGTGTACCTGAAAACATCCTGGGAGAGGTATGCAAGGACAAAGGCTGGTTTTTCTTCAGCTGTATTCCACTCAGTTTTGCCGTCTGTGCAGTAATGCGAAGCTATCTGTGTACTGCGGCAGTGTTCTCACACCCTGTGTGCTGTGAGAACCGTGACTATACTCGTATATTGTCTGGGATTAAATGGACCACTGATATCACTAGTTTGTCTTGTGGACAGACCTCCTTAGCAGTCTTAGCGTACCTGCCTGCCACTTGATCTGTAGCTTATTAGCCATTCATATCCCTTGAGAGACATGCATGTCTGTGTTTCAGCAGCAGGGTGTGTGGGGCTTTTTTGTTTTTGTTTTGGGTCCTTTTCCCAAATTACACGAAACTGCTTGATTGGCTCAGCACAAGAGGTTTCCACCATGAACCAGCTTTCTTGTCTTTTCTCTTGCTATATTTCTGCCCCTCTAGTCTGTCACACTCCCTGATGTTCCTGGGAAACTGTTTGGTACCACATTAATTCATCTTCCTCTTTACTAATCACTAGTCTTTACAAAGCTGACTCAGTCACTCATGACAATATTGTTTGTAACTTTGTCTGTCATAATACAGAAACAAAGACTGTTGGCCAAGCAGAGACTAGCAGCCATGTAATTTTTAATTTTCTTTGACAGTGTGTACTCAGAGTTACCGTGACACTTTGATTGTCCCACACACCAAGTCAACTAAACTTAGTAGTTCATGTTAGAGATTTTCTTGGAAAAACAAAACCAACAGTAATAAAATATTTGATCAACTTCATGTAATCGTCAAAGTTTAAATTTTGTTGCTTTCAGCTAAAGTTCTTAACTTCAGTGATTTGTTTCCAAGCCGTACCAAATGCTCCTTTTATTTAAACTTTTTCATGAAGTATAACGGGGGTGTCTGTCCCTCAAGCCGTCCCTGCCTCTCTCACTTTGTTTCCAGAGCGTTCAGCCTTAGCTGTCACTATGATACACTCATTTCAAATCTATTTTCTAATTTTCCATCCTGCTCTCTCCTAAAGAAAATCTTCCACTCTGTCACCTTCAGCTTCTCTTGTCTTTTTGTTAGTGCCATCTTTTCCACATTATACAAGGTCTCACTACCATAAACTAACTCTACTTCTGTTTTGTCGCTGTTGCACCGGTCTCCTTCTCATTTACATATATGTATTCTGTCGTGCTTCCACTGACTTTCATTCCTCTTCTCTCCAGAGCATACCTCAACCTCTCCAGGCTCTCTTCCACCTGCTCCCTACTCTGTCTACAGAGCAGCGTTGTCGTGAACATAATATTCCATGTAGACTCCTGTCTGACTTTATCTGTTTTGCTGTCCATCACCAGAAGCTGTTGATTCCTGATGTAATCTCACCCCCACCTTGAAACCATCTGTCACTCCTGCTGTAGACATCGTCTTCTGTCATCATACATGCCCTGCACCACCTGCACATAGTTTTCTGCCACTTCTGACTCATCCACAGTTCCTCTCTTTACTCCCTTTCATTGTGTAGTGAATCACTTTTATCCATCTGTAATTACTACAGCACTTCTGATACAACACACTATAGAGAAGGCCATGCATCTTCCCACTCTACAAGACTGTGTTAAACAATCTATTGCCCTCTCTCATACACACCTCTGTACCTCCACAGGTATGTTGTCTGTACCACCTGCTTCCACTCATCATCCTCATCACCACTTTTTTTTTTATTTTTTTACCGACATTCCTTTTCTTATGTGCTTCTCAGCACACTGTCTTCACTTGTTAGTACATCTCCATCACTAACCTTAATCTGCTGTACATCCTTTCCAGCTCGATCTCTCTCCCTATCCCCTTACTCCAAATCCTTTTCTCCTTCCTTAGTGTTCAGCTTCACATACAACTCACTGTAAGCCTTGTCCTGTGCACTATAACAAGTCCCATTCAGACTACACATACAGCGAATCATACAAATGTAGGTATTAGGCTCAGAAGGCCAGTCATACCTCACTAAAAGCATTTGGAGTTTAGGTGTGACTCCATTAAGTTAAAGCAAGTGTTCACGACTTCATAAGAAAATTCCTGATGTGAACTGGGAGACTGGGGCTGTAGAATGATCCATAAAATGTTGTTGTGTTATGGTTAATTTGAAGCTTTACTGTCCAAAATTTTCAGTCTCAAATGTCCTGCCTTGATCTCTCGGTAATCCCAAAACTGACTTCTTCTAGGAGCTTTAGTCACCAATTGAACTATTTTGAACATGGCAGTCTGCTATGAACGAAATCTCTCCAATACTCCTATAATACTCCTACATATGACAGTTTCAGAAAATTCTATTCAATTCAATTTTATTTATACAGCACCAAATCCCAACAACGGTCGCCTCAAGGTGCTTTATCTTGTAAGGACCCTACAATAATACATACAGAGAAAAACCCAACAATCATATGACATCCCTTTGGCGACAGTGGGAAGGAAAAACTCCCTTTTAACAGGAAAAAAACCTCTAGCAGAACCAGGATCGGTGAGGGGCAGCCATCTGCAGCAACCAATTGGGGAGAGAAAAGGAAGATGGGACAAAAGACATCCTGTGGAAGAGAGCCAGAGATTAATAACAAGTATGTTATTAAGAGGTCTATTAACACATAGTGAGCGAAGAAGAAACACTTAGTGCATCATGGGAATCCCCCATCAGCCTATACCTATTGCAGTATAACTGGAGAGAGAGATAGATAGATAGATAGATAGATACACAAAAAAATTAAAGCTCCCTTTCTTCCTCACGCTCCTCTCCTCTTAGTCAGCTATAGTTGTTTTGTTTTTGTTTTTTTTCCCCCTCTCTTGCCTGCTGAGGCAAAAAGTACTGCTGACCAGCCTGATGATGTCATCCTCGTCCCTCAGTAACACACGGACACACACCCACATTAGGAAGAGGAGGCTGTTTGTTGAGTGTAAATAGAGAGGAGGGCTGTTTCAGCACCAGCAGGAGAACTGCTACGATTGATACTGTACGTTTGATCATGTGATCTCCAGATTGGATTCATTTAAATTAGAAGTAGAAAGTAAATACTCATATTTGATGAAAACCCTGCTTTATTTGTCCATATTGAAGATGGGCTTAACTCATGTTACTTTAACTTGTTTAACTTGTTTAACTTGTTAACTTGTTTAACTTGTTAACTTGTAACTTTAACTTACTTTAACATGTTACTTTCTCATGTTACTTTAACTCATGTTACTTTCAACAAATACATTTTCTGGAATCATTGCTGGATCCTGTCACAACCTCTAAATATTAATTTCTAACATCAAAGGGAGGAGGACTTCTCTCCAGAGTTATAGTTAATGATTAGAAATAAGTAAAAGTACCATCTAATTCTGTGATTTGACTGATTTTATACTTTTGTTTTTTTTTTGTTTTTTTTTTTGTTCTATTTCTTTGAAAAAGCCAAGGTAAATCATGCAGCTTTGGGGGATTTAATACTGGACATTTGCAAACAATAGAGGTCTTAATTCTTAATTTCATTTTCTACTGCCATTTATCCACCCCTGACTCATCGTTACTCTGCTCTGAGGAAACACTAGCTGCTCTGTTAAAATGTGTCACTGTGACCTGTGCCTCGACTCACAGGTGTCTCTACAATGTGTAAAGCTGGTGTGACTGAAACTTGACTTGTACTCTGTTGTGGACACAGACAGCTTAGTAGTCATTCTGGTTATACTACTTGTGCATGAATTACGTTGCCTTTCACACATGTATAATTGATGCATTGTAATTTAAGCTCTCCAGGAACAAACCCGCACAGTCATAAAAAACACCCTGCTTATGTAAAATGCTTATGACAGAAAATTTTTAAAAAGGAAAATGAGACTGGGCAAAAGCAGTTCAACGATTTTGTCGTAGTTAATGTTGAATAGTTTATCCACTAGAGGGCATCCGGTGGTATTTCAAACATCGCTACAACAACCAGCTGATCCGAGCAGTAAATGAGTAATCCACGACTTGTTGTATCAGTAACACAAGTTTATTTTTAAACAATGAAAATCTCATATTATCCCAGACGAACTACAGCTAACAAATGTTGGGCAAATCTCTTTGTGTTGTGTGCCTGGTTACATCAGCTGGTATAACCGGTATTTTGACATCTCCAAATACTGGTATCTCTGTCAGCCTTAGAAATCCTGCATCAGCTGGGCTCTGTTGATGACTGCTCAATATTTGTCTTCATTACTCACTCTTCTTGTATTAAATGTAAGACTTTGTGAAACTGACACTGTGGAAGCCGTTGTGGTGTAGCTATAGTTTGGGAGTTTTGTGGTATACAATCTGTTAGCATTGTTCTTTTCAGTGTATACAGTACAATGTGTGCACGTCGCTGTTTTATTTAGCTTTTGAAATAACTGTGTGGGACGTAGCTTGCGGTTTATGAGCTGTGTGTATGTTTGTCTGTGGCATTTGAGCCACCTGTACTCGGCAGCCTCCTGCGGTGACACAACCTGAAATGGCATCAGGCCTCGGGGGAGACGAGATGTGCTGCTCACTTCATCTCTTTCTTCTCCTTCTCTCTTTCTATTAGTAGAGCTATTTGCAGCATTTCTTTCTTTTTCAGAGCTTACACTGCTCCTCTTTTCACCTTTTCCCGTTTCCCTGGATCCCAGTATTACTAAAGGTTCTATACAACTAAAGTCTTAAAAGGCACATTATGCTTTTCCATATTTTTTTGTCCATTGTTGGCATGGTGGATGCTCATATTAAGTTGGCTGAAGTTTCAGCATGTGTACAGGTTATCCATGTGAGCCAAAAGCTCAGGCTTCAGAGTTGTTGTTTTTAAAAAAAAAAATAAAAAATTTATTCATGTCTTCTCTACTTCTGGCTGTGATATTATAGAGAGGGATATCCCTACTATGGTCATCTCAGGCATGCAGCCACAGCTTTGAGAACAGCAGTCCCACCCACCTGCTGTTTAATCTTTCAATTTGTGAAACGGTGAAGCATAATCGGGTAATGTAAAGGCAGAGGTACTGCACCAAGACGCAGTTTAAGATAAATACATGGGAAAAAGCTGAACTGCCAGTCATTCAAAGCTAATTAACTGGAGTCTAAATATAAAACTGCGGCGATGGAAATGACCAGAACAGGTGCCCTAAACAAGGTTTCCACACTTGCTGCACATCTATAAGCCTCTTGGCAACCCACCTCCACCCCTCCTCCTCCTTTATGCTGATATGACTGTTGTTTAAAGGCGTATCTGTTGTTGTTGCCTACGCTGTTCAGTGCTGGGTTTTGCTGCTGTTTTCTGTTCTCTGGAAGTTTTTGTAAACACACAGTTTGGAGTGTTTCTGAACAAAATAACCTCGCCTCTTTTGTAATTCTGAGAGTGTTGTTAATTGCCAAATTACAACCCTGGATGTTTTCAAAGTCACTACTGGCTGTAGTGATCAGCCAAAGTCATTTGTAACGGGTGTTCAGATAGAAATAACTGATAGCTTATTACAGGTGCCTCACACTGCCCTCTTCCTCCTCCTCACCCCTCCCAAATGGATTGTAATAGCTTGTGATGTGTGAGCATGGTTTCGGCAGCTTTTGACTCAGTGCTTAAGTGGAGTGTGACAAACTGCTCTCTGCATAGACCTTTCATTCGTCAAGCCCCGTTTTCCAGGGCACATGCTACCTCTCCCTTTAATAGTTCTGTCTTACACTGGCAGCTGTACTTTATGGACGAACCGGAATTTTAATGTAATTATATACGTCTTCATATCTATTTATTTTTTAATCTAAAGCTGTATATCGGACTTTATAAATGAGACAATGACAGCGTATGTTTGTATGCCTGTGTTGTGTTGAAGTGCTCAGTTTTTCAGTGTTGCCTCAGTGTCTGATTTCATGTGCTGAACCAAAGCGCATATATGCATCTCCTCCAGCTCTTGTTGTTCCGACCTCCAAGAGTACAGTCTGCCCTTGGAACCCTGTGTATTTTGTGTTTGTGTGTCTGTCTCAGTGTATTTTTTTTATACATTCTGTGTCCTGCCCTGAAAGCACATGTCAGCCCTTCTGCGCTGATAGAAATTCGCTGCTTTATTGAGGCTGATTTAGTGCCTGTCAAGCCAGCTGTCCAATGGGAAATAATTTTTAAAAAGTCCTTTATTTTCAGCTCTTGTAGTATTTACATCCACTTTTGAATTAGTTTGTAGCCTTCAGGGTGAAGCACGACTCTAATTTTAACCCTGAAAAAAAGGAAAATGTGTTCAAGTCGATCATTTATCACGACAGCTGCTCAGGAAGACACATCTTCAGGACTGGAAAAGGCACTGTCAATCATGTATAGTAGAAATACATTGATACATTTGTTTAAAATGGAAAAAAGGCAGAGGTTGTTTTTCTTGTTTATATTCATTTACAGTCTGTTCCTAAGGAAAAAGAATTTTTCCAATAAAGATATTGGATGAAAGTGTGATGAAAGGCACATATCTATCTCTAAATGAGCATGAAATCGGCCCTGCAAATTTATGAAACTCAATTCTAGACATAAATGCCCCAAATTGATTGGACACTGAAGGTGGTGAAAGGTTCAGTTTCCAGCTGTAAACTACTTGATAAGTTAATCTGGTTGGCATGTTTGTCCGATGGTTAGTACTGTCACTTCACTGCAAAATGATTCCTAGTTCAAAGCTGGGGCTTTTCTGGCAGGAGGTTGCGTGCTGTGAATCTGCTCTTCTACTCCTTTTAATACTTGTAACAAAACAGGGGGAAAAAAGACTCCCAAATTCCCAATTTAACATAAAAGTTGGCATAGCAACCAATACAACCTGGTACAGGCTGCAGAACAGCGAATCGCAGCACAGCAGGAAAGCCCAAATGTCGGCTGAAAATCCCCCCCCCCCCACAGTATATACAGATTCTACTTCACATGAGCCTTTATAGAAAGCTGTCGCATGTTCCATCCAATATTATGTTTGATTAGGAGCGCCAATGCGGGTCATTTTGACTTGTTAGGTAGATTCATAACGTATGTATGTTGATGTTACATTGTTCGGCACAATGCCAGCTGATGATAGCTGAAAGTGAAAGAAAGGATTTTAGCTGTGCCGAAGCAGGCCAGGACACTGAATAAAGAAATGAAGAACTTTGCGTGCTCGCTGCGAATGTCTGCCTCCTGTGACAACAGAGATGGAAATATTCGACTAATCCTTATTCCACATCCGCCATACATCACTACATCTGGCTGCTCACTCTCTTTAGTCTATTTATTTAGGAGAGTGAGAGAGCAGAGTTGGGTGGGTGGGTATATGGTGAGAGAGGGAGTGTGTGGATGGTCACAGCGATAAAGTAGAGAGGGAGGGGAGGGGTAGATGAAAGAAGGGGTGATCAAGTGAGAGACAAAAGGTATGAGATAGATGTAGCAGAAGCGGCGAGGGGAAGGAGAGCGACAGATGTAAAGGATACCTCCCTTCATGCCTCAGCCCCCGCTTGCAACCTCCTGAATTGAGCCGCTGTGAACTGCTGGATCCCGCCGTGTGGATTTCTCCACAGCAGCCTCTTCCACAGGAGCGCAGGAGTGGGCTGTGCAGGAGCCTGTTGCCTGGATACCTCTGCTGTCGCTACGGCGGCGAAAAGCCAAGACCAAAGCGTGCGCGTATTTGCTGGCTGGTGCCGCTGCCATGGGAAAAACACAGCTGGCTGACTGTTTAGACGGTTCCCTCGCTTGCCGACTTGCTGGCTGACTTGCTGTCGTCGCATGTACGCATAAGGAAAGAATCACCCTGAGAAGGGGACTTTAAAGAGAAGGGGGAGGGGGGTGGCTGGCACCCTGCTTTGCATGATGAAGAGAGCTGTTTGGTAGCAGGGATATTACTTTGGCAAAATTGAAGCAACTGCAACAAGAGCCGGAAAGGGCTGGTAGGGGAGAAGTCACGCTTGGGGCTGGCTGAGTTATTTAAGCAGGAAGGCTGTGGGCAGCTATGCAGATCCAGTCTTCTGGTCCACAGTCCAAAGCCTCCAGCTTCATCCTCAGTCAGAGATGTGTACTGGCCTCCAAAATGGAAATCCACCGGTACGTATCTGTTGTCACAGACTTAGTCCTGCTGCTTTTGTGCTCTTTCTATAGGAACCTTAAACGGAAACTGCTGCTCACTTTTGATCGATGGGAAGAGAATGCCTCATGCTTCACCAGTGACAATTGTTGTTGATTTGGTGTGCTCTTATCAAGTTATCTAGTCAATTTCAGAATTAGGATCATGAACCAAAATCTGACATACTGAACACTTCAGCATGATTACAAATGATCAAATGAAACTTTTAACCCAGATTTATGTCTGTTGGAAAACTAGGTGTAGGTAAAGGGGGGCAGTAGTGCTCATTTCCAACTCTATACAGTGGGGCAAAAAAGTATTTAGTCAGCCACCGATTGTGCAAGTTCCCCCACCTAAAATGATGACAGAGGTCAGTAATTTGCACCAGAGGTACACTTCAACTGTGAGAGACAGAATGTGAAAAAAAAATCCATGAATCCACATGGTAGGATTTGTAAAGAATTTATTCGTAAATCAGGGTGGAAAATAAGTATTTGGTCAATAAAAAAAAAAATACAACTCAATACTTTGTAACATAACCTTTGTTGGCAATAACAGAGGTCAAACGTTTACTATAGGTCTTTACCAGGTTTGCACACACAGTAGCTGGTATTTTGGCCCAGTCCTCCATGCAGATCTTCTCGAGAGCAGTGATGTTTTGGGGCTGTCGCCGAGCAACACGGACTTTCAACTCCCGCCACAGATTTTCTATGGGGTTGAGGTCTGGAGACTGGCTAGGCCACTCCAGGACTTTCAAATACTTCTTACGGAGCCACTCCTTTGTTGCCCGGGCCGTGTGTTTTGGATCATTGTCATGTTGGAAGACCCAGCCTCGTTTCATCTTCAAAGTTCTCACTGATGGAAGGAGGTTTTGGCTCAAAATCTCACGATACATGGCCCCATTCATTCTGTCCTTAACACGGATCAGTCGTCCTGTCCCCTTGGCAGAAAAACAGCCCCATAGCATGATGTTTCCACCCCCATGCTACACAGTAGGTATGGTGTTCTTGGGATGCAACTCAGTATTCTTCTTCCTCCAAACACGACGAGTTGAGTTTATACCAAAAAGTTCTACTTTGGTTTCATCTGACCACATGACATTCTCCCAATCCTCTGCTGTATCATCCATGTGCTCTCTGGCAAACTTCAGACGGGCCTGGACATGCACTGGCTTCAGCAGCGGAACACGTCTGGCACTGCGGGATTTGATTCCCTGCCGTTGTAGTGTGTTACTGATGGTGACCTTTGTTACTTTGGTCCCAGCTCTCTGCAGGTCATTCACCAGGTCCCCCCGTGTGGTTCTGGGATCTTTGCTCACTGTTCTCATGATCATTTTGACCCCACGGGATCAGATCTTGTGTGGAGCCCCAGATCGAGGGAGATTATCAGTGGTCTTGTATGTCTTCCATTTTCTGATGATTGCTCCCACAGTTGATTTTTTTCACACCAAGCTGCTTGCCTATTGTAGATTCACTCTTCCCAGTCTGGTGCAGGTCTACAATACTTTTCCTGGTGTCCTTCGACAGCTCTTTGGTCTTGGCCATGGCGGAGTTTGGAGTCTGACTGTTTGAGGCTGTGGACAGGTGTCTTTTATACAGATGATGAGTTCAAACAGGTGCCATTCATACAGGTAACGAGTGGGGGACAGAAAAGCTTCTTACAGAAGACGTTACAGGTCTGTGAGGGCCAGAGATTTTCCTTGTTTGAGGTGACCAAATACTTATTTTCCACCCTGATTTACGAATAAATTCTTTACAAATCCTACCATGTGAATTCATGGATTTTTTTTTTTCACATTCTGTCTCTCACAGTTGAAGTGTACCTCTGGTGCAAATTACTGACCTCTGTCATCATTTTAAGTGGGGGAACTTGCACAATCGGTGGCTGACTAAATACTTTTTTGCCCCACTGTATACACTGAACAAAAATATAAACGCAACACTTTTGTTTTTGCTCCCATTCCCCATGGGATGGACGTAGAGACCTAAAATTCATTCCAGATACACAATATAACCATCCCTCCCAAACAGTGGTCACAAATCAGTCCAAATGTGTGGTAGTGGGCACATCTGCTATATTGAGATAATCCATCCCACCTCACAGGTGTGCCACATCAGGATGCTGATCTGACATCATGAGTAGTGCACAGGTGTACCTCAGACTGCCCACAACAAAAGGCCACCCTGGAATGTGCATTTTTTTGCGCTATTGGGGGTCTGGGGACCCAGAACCGGTCAGTATCTGGTGTGACCACCATTTGCCTCATGCAGTGCAACACATCGTCGCATGGAGTCTATCAGATTGTCAATTGTGGCCTGTGGAATGTTGGTCCACTCCACTTCAATGGCTGTGCGAGGTTGTTGGATATTCATGGGAACTGGTACACGCTGTCGTATACGCCGGTCAAGCACATCCCGAACATGCTCAATGGGTGACATGTCCGGTGAGTATGCTGGCCATGCAAGAACTGGGACATTCTCAGCTGCCATCTGCCCTGAACAATGTGAACCATGATTCATCCGTGAAGCGCACACCTCTCCAACGTGCCAGACGCCATCGAATGTGAGCATTTGCCCACACAAGTCTGTTACGGCGACGAGCTGGAGTCAGGTCAAGACCCCGATGAGGACGACGGGCATGCAGTTGAGCGTCCCTGAGACGGTTTCTGACAGTTTGTGCAGAAATTGTTTGGTTGTGCAAACCAATTGTTCCAGCAGCTGTCTGGGTGGCTGGTCTCAGACGATCTTGGAGGTGAACCTGCTGGATGTGGAGGTCCTGGGCTGGTGTGGTTACATGAGGTCTGCGGTTGTGAGGCCGGTTGGATGTGCTGCCATATTCTCTGAAACGCCTGTGGAGACGGCTTATGGTTGAGAAATGAACATTCAATGCACGGGCGACAGATCTGGTTGACATTCCTGCTGTCAGCATGCCAATTGCACGCTCCCTCATTGCTTGTGGCATCTGTGGCATTTTGCTGTGAGACAAAACTGCACATTCCAGGGTGGCCTTTTGTTGTGGGCAGTCTGAGGTACACCTGTGCACTACTCATGATGTCAGATCAGCATCCTGATGTGGCACACCTGTGAGGTGGGATGGATTATCTCAATATAGCAGATGTGCCCACTACTACATTTGGACTGATTTGTGAACACTGTTTGGGAGGGATGGTTATATTGTGTATCTGGAATGAATTTTAGGTCTCTACGTCCATCCCATGGGGAATGGGAGCAGTAACAAAGGTGTTGCGTTTATATTTTTGTTGAGTGTATTTCTGACTCTACTCTCTTTGCATGATTCACAGTACACCGAATCATTTTTAACTTACAATGGCCCTTGCAGCCTCTCACTTCATCCATAAGCCACCATCTGTTTAAGCTAGCCGTCTGTTATTTTGGGCCCTTCGCTTCCACAAACAGAAACTGAAACTGTTCAGGAATTGATCCTTTGTGCAGACTTCTTTAAAGTTTTAAGAAATGGTTGGCACAGACTGAAGGCATGACAAGGACTTTAATTTACATGTCATGTAGAGCATAAAGCTACGGTTCTGGTTTTCTGTAACTATCAAGAGAAGATAATTGATTAGTATTAGCTACATTGTGGATGTATTGTACTAATGGATGCTAGTGTTGTACGTGCTTGTCCCCCTAAATAATTGTGATCATTTGTTTTTGCTGCATTCATAATAAATGTGATGCATAGAGTTTTAAACCCTGAATCGGTGAATAATGGCGACCTGTGTAAAGTCTGATGCCCTTCTTTTTTTAAAACCAGATGTTTAAATCCACATGCAGAAGGTCTGGTTTTGGTTTTTTTGGGCAGTTTGTTTTCGAATCTCAGTTTGTCGGAGTGTGTTCGAGTCAACTCTGAGTTGACTGAAGGATTTTCTGTTCTCATGCCTGTGTGCCTTCTTCCCCAAGGGCTTGGTTGGATCCAAGTAGCTACATTGGTGATTTAGCAGTTGCAACGTGATGTTAAACATGAAGACTCTGTTTATTTATTGATGATTGTTTGCTAAAATGTCAGACAACATTTGAGTTTGGCTCAGTAGCACGAATGTTATGTTCATTTGGATTTTTTTTGTTTGTTTTCATGGAATGAAATGAAGATTTATTTATTTTAAAGTTGGGGAAACAAAATGAATGAATTAAACCGAATGTATTCAAATCGCCTAATGGACCAAGGGATCCAGATATGGACCATATAACTCAACAAACAGGGCTGGGATAATAACCTATAGTTGACCTTTGACTTTACAAGCCTTCAAATCAGAACAAAGGTCATTTTGACCAGCCATAGTGAGCTTGTGAGTAGGTGATTGGGAGGAGAGCTGATTGAAACCTGGCTCTGTATGTTAATGTTAAAACGAAGCCTGTTTAGAGAGCTTAGCATGATTACTGCAGATGCTGAATTTCTTTAAGTTTCTGTGTTATTTCATGGTCCTCATGAGCATCTTCTCCATTCACATGCCATGTTATTAAGAAATTAATAGTGATCTTTTAGTCTGGATAATTTTGCAAAAAATAAGATTATTACATTTGAAATATTTTACACTCTGAACTATGACTCTGTTCTGGGATTTCCAAGTACATGCAGAATATGCATGAACAGCAGGAGCCTGTGTGGAGGTGACCTGCAGAGTTGCTTTGTAATTTTGGAACCTGCTGAGATTTGCTAATAGGTTTTCTGGAAAGGGATCATATGAGGCACTAAGTATTAATTGGCAGTGAGATCGGATAATCTGCTGGGATTGAGTTTGACCCTAACTCTGAATTAGACAGATTATACTTGGTTTTGTTTGCTTTGTCACTTCAAAGGAGTCAGACTTTCTTGTATGTTTTCAAGTTGTCTTGAGCATTAGATCTTCAGACTTTCTGACAGTCTTTCAAAGTTTCCAAGGCATAGTGCATAACTGCCTTATGTCCAGCTTCACCTAAACAAAGGGTGCTCTGTGGCTTTTAAACCAGTCCTGTGGGAGTATTTGGCAAAGAAACAGAAGTTTGGAGGTATTTTATGAACTTTGTGGACAATAAACCAGAATTGTGATGTGACTGTTGCTGAACCAGACCTTTGCAGTTTTGCACCTGAAGGCTGCAGTTGTTTATTTCAGTGGTTTAAGAGGAGTGAAAGCTGAGTTCAGTGCAGACTTGCTCTGCCATCAATGTGTCCCCTGTCCGTGTGTGAATAGAACTGTGATTGGACCCTTGTAAAATGTGCCAGGCACCCAGTTAGGCCGCAGTCTGAACCCTGGAAACTACCTGTAAAAACCACTAGATATAAGTGATATACAGCGACTTGAACAAACACCTTGGAGAACTCGATATCTGGATTGGGTTATGTTCAATAGTGCATGCTTGAAACAGCCTGTTTTCTGCCAAGTGTAAAATTTTCTGTCTCTATTTGCTGTGTCCTTACTAATAGGTCAGCCAAATGTGTCTGAGCGTTGTTCTTTGACTGTAATGTAGCCCATTTGAAAAAGTGTGCGGTTTAATTTAAGGAAAGGTCAAAATGGGCTTGTTGAGGGGATGACACTGAAAAGGTTGAGCCACTAATAAAAGATGTGCGTGTTTGTGTGGTGGGATGGGGATTGGTGCCACCTGTGGCCGAAGCCTCTGAGGATCACGCTCTTCAGTCAGCTAATGGTTTCTGTGAGTGACTTACACAAAGCCTAATTGAATCCAAAAGGATTCAGTGGACCTGGCCTTAGAACTCATTAAATAAGACTGGAACTTGAATAGTCCAGTCAGGGGTTCAGGTAATTAGCAGATGATAATGTTTTACATCTTTAGGTGACTTGGAAATAATCAAGGGAGTGACGACACTAGTTGTATTGTAATATAGCTTTAAAATGGAATAAAAGAAGTTTGTTTTAACAGTCATTAACGGTAACAACATTTTCTGTGATTAGCTGTGTAATGACCATGAGATAAAATGCGTAGGCCTGGTTCCGGAAGCCAGTGCGGTGTGGAACATCTGATATGTTTTGTGACTTTAAACTGTGTTGGCTAGAAATAAATTTGGATGTTGGAGTTGGATTACTGACATGTTTTGTTATTTAGCCTAGTTGGACATCTTAAACTACTTATTTTTATTTTATTTATTTATTTTTTTAAATGAACTACTTAAAACAAAGTGTAGCTCAGCCTTTTCGAGTCTTCTTTGAGCATGTTTAGGTGAATTGTTACGAGTTGAAACTGCTGGAAAAGTTTGTACAAGATGCTGAACCCTGCATCAATGTGTGTGTCTGCAAATGTTAAAAAGCACTGTTTGATTAGATGACTGAGACATACTCAAAATAGAAAAGTAGTAGCAGAAAGCACTTTATATGTTGCAGTCCATTTACCATTATACCAAGAAAGCTAAAAATGGAGTTGTAAGAACTACAATAATACTCAGATGCTGCAGTTTACTCCCAGAAAGGGGCTGGCGCTTGTAACGGCTACTAGAACTATGGAAATATTCTCGTGGCCCAAAACCACCTTGCATTAACCATGGGATTTTAAAGCTCTGGCTCATTTGTAGATATTTAAAAATAAGGGTTATGTTAGCTTCCTGGGGTATTTTTCAGTCTTGCTGTTCCTTGAGGAGCTTTTTCTCCAGTTTCTCATTGCTAATTTAGAGTAGTAAGCAGGGCTGCACGATTAATCGTTAGAAAATCGCGATCTCGATTCATACTTATGTGCGATCTCATTTCCAAATGACAACGATTAAAAAAAACCAAAAAAAAAAAAAACCGACGACGACGATTGTACCGCATTTTGATCCGGGACGTAATCTGCATGAAAACAAGCGCTCACTCTTCCTGCTCAACAAATGACAAGGGCGGAGCCTCATGCCACGTGATACAGAAGCTGTGCCATGTGATGCTAAAATTAGCAGGGGAAAAAAACAACTGAGAGCACGTCAGGGATGATGAGAAAGTGACAGGAGAAAATCCGTCCCGGTCAGCCACCCAAACATCAATAACAGGAACCTTATACAGCGCTTCCCTCTACCCGTCGAACTCCCGCAGGCACAAAGAAATTACGGAGGCTATTACTTATCACCTGACCAAAGATATGGCTCCCATCAACACTGTGCAAAACGAGGGATTTAGGAAAATGATCAACACCCTAGACAAACGCTACACAGTGCCGTCCCGCAACTATTTTTGTATTGTTGCACTACCTGCTCTATACACGCAGCGTCGAGCAACGGTGGAGACGGAATTTCTAGCAGTACAACAACAAAACGTGAGACATTTGTTGTTTTTATGTTTATTTATTGTTTTTATGTTCAGTTTCAACTGTTACGAAGTTGATGTGCAGTTAATAAGCGCAATAAATATTTATACTGGAAAAGAGAATCGTGAGAGAATCGTGATCTCAATTCTAAGCAAAAAAATCGTGATTCTCATTTTATGCAAAATCGTGCAGCCCTAGTAGTAAGCCTGTCATTTTAGTCATTTTTTCAGCATTGGGTTTATAAACCCTTTCCAGGATTTACAACATCTATAAATGACGAGTGTATCTCTTTATTGATTCCTGCTTAAATTACTGGCCAGACGCTGACCTTTGCTTGCTCAATTTCTGAATGTTGCTGTGGCTGTTCATATCTGGCTGCAGGGCTAGTGCAGTCTAGCTGCCCCACACGCACACCATCATTGTGGGCTGTACTGGGTTATATATAGTCACTAGTAGTGATGGCTCCTTTGTCACACACCAGGTGTTTTTACAGCTATCATGCCACATGGTGGTCCTCTCCTGATCCATCTCTTTCTTTCCTCATCTAATAGAGTGGATGACTCACACTTAAGAGCAGAGGGTATTTTCTCATTGCTCTATGATAGTGTGTGTGTGTGTGTGTGTGTGTGTGTGTGTGTGTGTGTGTGTGGACCCATGCTTACTTTACAAATATCAAATCTGCGGGTATTGATTATTCTAATTGATTAACAAGGTTTCACAAGTCGATTTTGGTTTTTCCTCTGAACGCTGACTGATGTGATAAAGGGGGTTTCCATGTTGCCATTAAATTTGATGTATTGATTCAAGTTTGAATCTCATTTATGAAACATGCTGAATGGTTTCAGAAAAATGTCATGACGTCATATCAGGTAGCTGACGTTCTCCTGTTTGGCGTTTCCTGTTTAAAAGGTGGGTGTAATACAAGTACATCTGATGGATCACCTTTATTGTCTGATATAAGCACAGTTGTTTAGGAGAAGTGAGGTGGACTGAATGTGTGTGAACATCGTCAGTTCCTGCTCTTGTTTGTTTGCAGCTTCATGTCAAAAGTCTTTGGTGCAAATATGATGTGGAGCAAATCCATTCTGAAAATTATTTGACTTCTTGTCTAGATTAGGGTGATTTAGGTTTTTGGACATATTCAGATACCCCCAAGAGTCTGGAGTCCACTGGAATCTCTTAATTTTCTCTTCCTCTAAACACTGGTACTGTAACTGCACCCAGTGGTTGAACAGGATCTTTCTCTTGTCTGCGGGCCTCCGTCTTCCCTCCCTGTCTGCTCCTGATCACTTCCATATGAGCTAGGAGCTCTCTGCTCCACACTGTAGTCGATGGCTGACTAATAAAATAGAAAAGAGAATGAGAGGGAAAGAGGGTTTAGATGAGGGCAGCAAGAGATTGAGTTAGTGGGACAGAAAGTTAGAAAGAGAGTTTAAAAAGAAAACAAAGAAAACAAAAAAACCCAACAACAACACAGAGTGAGCTAAAAATTAGTCCAGGCTGCTGAGTGAAAAGGAAGGATGCAGATGTGGCTGGGATGCTCCCTAGAGCCCCTCTACACTGAACTCCTTCCTTCTGTCTATAGCCAGCTGCACTTCTGCCTTAACAACCTTCATGGCTTTCCCAATCCCAGTATACCTCTGTCTTTTATTCTTCTCCTCATGTGCATTTTCACAGCGGGGACTCCCGCTGGATTCCACGCCCAAGCTTGGAAAAGCTTTCCCTAACATTCATTTTGGTTCAGCTTGCAAGTTTTGTTTCAGCTTCACAGGATTTATCATCCTCCCCCACCTTGAAAACGGCTGACTCTGGCTTTTCAGACCAGAGCCTCAGTTTATTGTCAGCCAAATGGGGCAAACTGTAGAGAGCAAGTCAGTTTAAAGAGAGAGGAGGAGGCAGAATGAAGAAATGCCTCTGTTGTGAGTCATGTTAATGAATCTATTCTGAGAAGTGTGTGTGTGTTTGTGTTTGTCAGGGGCACCCTTTTGTTAATTTGTCTCTTGAAGGCTGATTGAGTCTGAGCAGCTAAGTGTAGTCTCAATGATTATACATCTGTTCAGGCCAAAAAATACCACAGAGTTTAATGAAATTAACCTCATTGGTGTAACTCGGAAATAATGAACACTGTAAACAAACAGTCATTGTATATCAGCAAGGTATCATTAATGAGGAAATCTGAATTTTATATCAGACCAGTGAAGTGGAATGTTCGATAAGAGCAGCTGTATAAAAACTGCAGCCACTGCAAACTTCCACTCTCCATCTCTCACATTGATCAACCATAACACTATGAACTATTGATAGGTGAAGTGAATAACACTAATCGTCTCTTCATCATGGGACCTGTTAGTGGGTGGGATGTATCACGGAGCATTTTGTTCTCAAAGTTGATGTGTTAAGTGGAGGAAACATGGACAAACGTAAGGATTGAGTGAATCTGACAATGGCCAGAATGTGATTGTTGTTGTCTCCTAAACTGCAGCTCTTCTGGGGTGTTCCTAGTCTGCAGGAAACGGTACTCCTGGATGGCTGTGGCCTCTTTCAGCAAGACATTGACTTTGAGGTGTTGACTTGGCCTACGGATTTCCTGGCTCACATGTAGGGCTGCACGATTAATCGTTAGAAAATCGCGATCTCGATTCATACTTATGTGCGATCTCATTTCCAAATGACAACTATTTAAAAAAAAAAAAAAAAAAAGACGACGATTGTACCGCATTCTGATCCGGGACGTAATCTGCATGAAAACAAGCGCTCGCTCTTCCTGCTCAACAAATGACAAGGGCGGAGCCTCATGCCACGTGATACAGAAGCTGTGCCGTGTGATGCTAAAATTAGCAGGGAAAAAAACAACTGAGAGCACGTCAGGGATGACGAGAAAGTGACAGGAGAAAATCCGTCCCGTCAACCACCCAAACATCAATAACGGGAACCTTATACAGCGCTTCCCTATACCCGTCGAACTCCTGCAGGCACAAAGAAATTACGGAGGCTATCACTTATCACCTGACCAAAGATATGGCTCCCATCAACACTGTGCAAACGAGGGATTTAGGAAAATGATCAACACCCTAGACAAACGCTACACAGTGCCGTCCCGCAACTATTTTTCTATTGTTGCACTACCTGCTCTATACACGCAGCGTCGAGCAACGGTGGAGACGGAATTTCAAGCAGTACAACATTTTGCGGCAACAACAAAACGTGAGACATTTGTTGTTTTTATGTTCAGTCTCAACTGTTACGAAGTTGATGTGCAGTTAATAAGTGCAATAAATATTTATACTGGAAAAGAAAATCGTGATCTCAATTCTAAGCCAAAAAATCGTGATTCTCATTTTATGCAAAATCGTGCAGCCCTACTCTCAATCCAATCGAGCATCTGTGGGATGATGAACTACAGCTCCACTGTGTTGGACTTGGTGATAGTGATGTAGTTGCTATTCTTTGGTGAGCCTGGTGTGGCACTACATAATTAGTTCTCCACTTACTGCTGGGACATGACCAGAACTTTTATGTGCATTAAAGTCATATCTTCAGCATAACCATGTATAATATCCACAAAACTTAAAAAGAGGTTATACACACACAATACGGTAATATTATGTTGAAGCACAGTATGTATCACTCCGCGAGGCTCCTGCCTACGATAGCCGTAATGCTCTGACAATCCATCAAGCGGTGCGGGTTTGTAGCTTAGCAAAGTCATACTAAAACATTTGACAGATTTTCGAGCGCCGTGTATGACATAAAATCGTTTCGAGGTCAGTAAACACAACCCGAATTCATACATAAGCCCCACGGGATTATAAGGGGCTCTGTCGATTTTCAGAAAAATCAAAGGATTGATTTTAAGTGTGCCGTGTTTTCCAAAACACACGGTAATAACGACGGCCCGCTAGCATGTGCTACCAGAAATAGTGCTTTGTTGTGTATCTGACAGATGAAAGCTAAACCAGCTCCACACCCCTGAAGTTGCAGCATTTTTACAAACCAATTCTGGTTCATCCGTTCCATTCAACGATCCGCTTTCGCTCTTCTCATTCTCTGTCGCCACCATGCTTTTTTTCGCCATGTGCATATGAAAACAAAGGCACTGCGCATGCGCGTTTTACTCATATTCTATCGCGATATTTCATTTTCTTATCATTGCCCAACATTATACCTGTATTACCGTGAACGGTATGATACGGCCCAGCCCTACTGTGAAGAGATCACCACACTGATACCACAGTAATACTCCACATATGGTGAATCATAAGGCTCTGTATAGCTGGCACAATGACACAAATGAATTCATCACTCAGCTCCTGGCTTTGTCAGACTGGCAGACGCACTGAATGAGATTTTTAGTTTGGCCATTTTTGGGTTTTTTCTATATTTAGATTAGTCACTCGGCTGCTTACATAACGCTGGCCCATCAGTTGTGGAAAAAGTCGCAGTTTCCAGCCATAGTAATGATGGACTGAGTCAGTAATTTTCAGGTAATCAGAAATTTGACTTGCTCCAGTCTTCAGTACCTTAGTTCAACAACCATGAGTTAGAAGGAGTCAAATCAGTGATTCCCTTTTGCTTTTGTCTTCTACTTCTCTCCTCTGCACTCCTTTGCTCTCTGTAAACCCACAGTACCTCACCCACCCCAATCCTGGCAGGATGTGACATCATGGTAGTGAATACCCTGGAGCTGTTCTGTTCCTCTTTGAAGTCAGAACTGCTCCAAACTCAGAGCTTCATTAACATTAATGAAGGAGATGAAAATATTCTCATTTCATTTCCCATTCTCTCCATTTCTATTTTTGTCAGATCTGCACATTTGTCCTCTTTGTGTGTGTGTCGGTGTGTGTGTTGATGTGTCACTATTCGCTTTTCCTTTTAACAGGGAAATAGTATCCACATATATGTAAAACTGTTGTTTGTCTGTAAGAGCATTCAGATTTTTAGCCTGTAGTTTGGTATTTTATCTAACATGGTGAAATTTAAGGAGCTCATAAAGTAAGCTGTTAAACTAAGCAGATCTGGTTAGTTAGATGGTCATTTAAGCTAATGTAAGCTACTGTTAGCTAATGCTACTTGATATGCTTCATTGCTTCATGGCCCCCATTGCTTCAATGACTATCCCCCCACCCACACCCCACACAATTTACACCACCCCTGCCCACACACCTTACCAATCTGAGCCATGGTCTGAGCAACCCCCATCACTGAGGCCACTCACAGATGCTATTCAGACAAGCGCTTTTCTTTGCACTACTTCCAAGCACTTTGCAACTACTTTGCTCTCCAATGTGTGCCTTATTTATTTTTTTTATTTATCCCTCTTGTGTATATATTTTTCCCGTTTGCTATTTATTCTTGCTGTCTACTATTTATATTTTATTCTGGCACAGTTGGTGTGGAGCACCCATAATTTCATTGTACATGTACAATGACAGTATTCTATTTTATTCTATTCTAGTGTGACGTCTGGGGCTTCTTTGCTGCTTCAGGAGCTGGACGACTTCCTGTAATTGAATCATGAGCTCTGCTCTCTATCCTCAAGTGGTCAGCACTCCCGGAGGCTGGACATCATGAATGTCCAGCCGTCAGTAAACTGTTGATTTTAGCCCGTTGGTAGGTGGCTGCCAGGTAGCAAGGTGACATTATAATATCCGATATAGATGGGAACCAGTGGATCCAACCATTGGACTTAAATGTATCCATGTGCCAAAGTTTGGTTGCTATTCAGACAAGAAGAACATTTTATAAAGCACATTTAACTTAATATAAATCTCAGAAATCTAATCTGTAGTTGCATTTAGGAATTCCTTTTTAGGAAAAAGCATGGCTCTTTCTGCAGTCATGTTGGCACAGAGGCACAGAGTGTAGCAGTGTAGTCTCAGTAGAGAGGCAGGCAGAGGGTAGCTGATACATTTAGTGGAAGGGTTAACAAGGAGACGAGGAGGGTCAACAGGACTAGATTACACCGGTCAAGTACTTAACCATCAAAGCTTACATTTCACTGTGACTGTCTGAGACATATCACTGAATTGGCTGCAAAGACGAAAGACAATTCACCACTACATAATGTACATACTCATGTACAATCTCAGTTAGGATTGCTATTAATGTAAATAAGGGTGCATTTTACAGGTTCTTCCTCTGATGACTGTCTGCTTTAAAAGAACCATAACTGTCAAAGTAATTATCCTACAGAGATTGGACCAATTAGGAGAAAGCAACTGTGTCATGTCTGCTCATCTGTTCTCCACATTTTCTTTCTTTTGGTTCCACATATTCCTTGTCTTTGCTCACATTGGTTGCAAAGAGCACTTGGACCTTCAACACAAAATCTCTTCGAATCGCACACATGCAAGCTGTACTACATTCACCACACAAAAATGTAATGTTGAGAAATTGCATAGACATGCGCACCCAGTGTGGTGAGAGTTTATGACTTAAAGCCTGCAGGCTATGGTCTGCAGTGGTCCTGAGCTTGAATTTATTTTATGCTATGATAATATGTGACATCCTATCTGGCCAAACAAAGTGACCACAGTAACCAAAATATGCACCAGTGCTCTCATTATTTTTTTACTGCTCAGTTGTGAGGTTCAGAGTGCCTCTTTTGAATGGCTGCATTCAGTCACTCTCCCAATTCCAAATCCATTGGTACAATTCCAGGAGGTCCTGGGATATGAAGTCATAGCATTTGGGGGGTCCTAATCATTCCTAACTTCCCGTATATAAGCGAGTCTGAAATGGTTTTATATGTAAAGATGATGAAATGCTATTATCATAAGGTAAATTAAAGCTAAAGCCAAACAGTAAGGCTGACTAAACTTGCCTGTTAAATAAAAGCAAGAAGAAAACTGACACAAAATAACAAAATCTCACTTTGTCACTTGCTGGTACTAGATTGGACCCCCTTTGCCTTCCGAACTGCCTTAATTTTTCATGGCAAAGATTCAACAAGCTGCTGGACACATTCCTCAGAGTTTTTGGTCCATGCTGACACAATACCGTCAAAAGGCTGTGGACTGCACATCTGTGAATTTCCCATTCCACTGCATCCCAAAGTGGCTCTATTGGATTGCGATCTGGTAACTGTGGAGGCAATTAGAGTCCAGTGCACTTATTGTCATGTTCAAGAAACCAGTCTGAGATGATTTGATCTTTGTGACATGGTGCATTATCCTGCTTGAAGCAGCCATGAGAAGATGAGTACACAGTGATCATTGGAGATGGTTGGCTAAAACGCTCAGGTAGGCCGTGGTGTTTAAACGATGTTCGTTTGGTACTAAGGTGTGCCAAGAAAATCGCCTCCACACCAGCAGCATCCTCAGCCATTGATGTACGTCAGGATGCATCCATGCTTTCGTATTATTTACTGAAACTTCTGATTCTACTATCTAAATGTCACAGCAGGACAGGAAACTCGTCAGACTAGGCAACTTTTTTTTTTTTTTTGCCAAGTCTGACCCAGCTACCAGACCAACCCAACTATGCTATCTGTTAGCATAAAGGACTGAAGGTCTAAAAACTGTTAATTTATCATCTGAGCAATTACGATACTGAATACTTGGTTACAGTGCTGCTTCTTTAAAACAAATCTTTGTTTTTAAGAGGAATTAAATTAGCACATGAGACTGAAAACTTGGTGTTTTCAGAAATGTATCATCCCTCTTTGCATTTTTTAGTATGCAACTGGAAATTTAAAGGCATGTGTGCGGTCTGAATACTTGTATGCACATAAACCAGTGACTAGGGGTGGGTTTATCTTCCAATCCCAGCTGAAATCACTGTAGCTGCTGCTGCTGTGAGCCTCAGAGGAGAAAAGTTAATCGTTCTTACTCCGTTTGGCCAGTATAATAGAGACGTAAGGTTGGAGTAATTTGCCCGTAGAATATTGAAAAATCTGCAGTGATCGTGAATGAATGGTTCTGTCTTTATTTCCAGCTCCAGTGTGTTTGAGCTCAGAGCTTTTACTAGTTTGATGTAAGGTGAGGGCTGAGGTGTGAAGTCTCGGTGCATCTTCAGAGAGGTTTGACATTAAATCATATTGTAAGTTCATCAGCTTCTGTGGGGTGTTACCACAGCTCGACCATGATGAAGCACATTTGAGCAGAGGCGTGAAAGTGTTTGTGAGAGCTGGAAATGCGGGGAGCTGTGCATATGGATGCCTGAACCTCATGCATGTGTGTCCTTGGGTGTATGAACAAGCCCACAATACACACTGGCGATAAATGCTTTGCAGCAGTCTCGGGAAGTTTCTTTTTTTTCAATTCCACAGAATATTCTTTGAAACCTGGAGTGAGATGCATGTTAAGTAGCTCTGGCATATGCAGGAGACTGCTTGCACTCCTGTGTGTCTGTGTGTGAACCTCGTTCGTGGTCTACATTCCGAGATGTGTTTTTCTTCTCACTGTAAAGCCTCTATTTTCATGCATTTCTAACACTGACGCAGACTCTCTGAGGATGTGTATATGGCCTGTTCTCATCACTTCCTCCCTGACTCTTTTCACTCCTTCACCCTTCCCCAAGCAATTATGCCTGTCATTTTTACACTTCCTGTCTCTCAAGCTCTCCCTCCGTTTCCCGTCTTAACCTCTGCGTTTTTGCCTGCTTGTATTCAGAGTGTAAATTGTCACACAGGTTCATGATATCATAGGCCACCATATTTGGCTTTAGGTGAGAAAACAATGATGATGTCATTAGTGTCAGACTGGGTTTGAGACAACAGATACAGTGGGGCAAAAAAGTATTTAGTCAGCCACCGATTGTGCAAGTTCCCCCACCTAAAATGATGACAGAGGTCAGTAATTTGCACCAGAGGTACACTTCAACTGTGAGAGACAGAATGTGAAAAAAAAATCCATGAATTCACATGGTAGGATTTGTAAAGAATTTATTCGTAAATCCGGGTGGAAAATAAGTATTTGGTCAATAACAAAACAACAACAACAACAACTCAATACTTTGTAACATAACCTTTGTTGTCAATAACAGAGGTCAAACGTTTACTATAGGTCTTTACCAGGTTTGCACACACAGTAGCTGGTATTTTGGCCCATTCCTCCATGCAGATCTTCTCGAGAGCAGTGATGTTTTGGGGCTGTCGCCGAGCAACACGGACTTTCAACTCCCGCCACAGATTTTCTATGGGGTTGAGGTCTGGAGACTGGCTAGGCCACTCCAGGACTTTCAAATGCTTCTTACGGAGCCACTCCTTTGTTGCCCGGGCGGTGTGTTTTGGATCATTGTCATGTTGGAAGACCCAGCCTCGTTTCATCTTCAAAGTTCTCACTGATGGAAGGAGGTTTTGGCTCAAAATCTCACGATACATGGCCCCATTCATTCTGTCCTTTACACGGATCAGTCGTCCTGTCCCCTTGGCAGAAAAACAGCCCCATAGCATGATGTTTCCACCCCCATGCTTCACAGTAGGTATGGTGTTCTTGGGATGCAACTCAGTATTCTTCTTCCTCCAAACATGACGAGTTGAGTTTATACCAAAAAGTTCTACTTTGGTTTCATCTGACCACATGACATTCTCCCAATCCTCTGCTGTATCATCCATGTGCTCTCTGGCAAACTTCAGACGGGCCTGGACATGCACTGGCTTCAGCAGCGGAACACGTCTGGCACTGCGGGATTTGATTCCCTGCCGTTGTAGTGTGTTACTGATGGTGACCTTTGTTACTTTGGTCCCAGCTCTCTGCAGGTCATTCACCAGGTCCCCCCGTGTGGTTCTGGGATCTTTGCTCACCGTTCTCATGATCATTTTGACCCCACGGGATCAGATCTTGCGTGGAGCCCCAGATCGAGGGAGATTATCAGTGGTCTTGTATGTCTTCCATTTTCTGATGATTGCTCCCACAGTTGATTTTTTTCACACCAAGCTGCTTGCCTATTGTAGATTCACTCTTCCCAGTCTGGTGCAGGTCTACAATACTTTTCCTGGTGTCCTTCGAAAGCTCTTTGGTCTTGGCCATGGCGGAGTTTGGAGTCTGACTGTTTGAGGCTGTGGACAGGTGTCTTTTATTCAGATGATGGGTTCAAACAGGTGCCATTCATACAGGTAACGAGTGGGGGACAGAAAAGCTTCTTACAGAAGACGTTACAGGTCTGTGAGAGCCAGAGATTTTCCTTGTTTGAGGTGACCAAATACTTATTTTCCACCCTAATTTACGAATAAATTCTTTACAAATCCTACCATGTGAATTCATGGATTTTTTTTTCACATTCTGTCTCTCACAGTTGAAGTGTACCTCTGGTGCAAATTACTGACCTCTGTCATCATTTTAAGTGGGGGAACTTGCACAATCGGTGGCTGACTAAATACTTTTTTGCCCCACTGTATATATAACAAGCCAATGAGATGGTGTTTTATAGACATTGACGTTTATAAGGCAGGGTAGTTAACGTGAAGACTGCAGGCTTGTGCTGCTTTTAAATTTGACCTTTAAAAGAAAAAAACATGATATAACAGCTTGTGTGTTTCCGAACTGCATGGATGCAAAATAATCTATAGCAAACCTTGAATATGAGCAGATACAAAACTACATCCTAGCTTATTAATTACCAGGACATGTCACCACGCTATATGGAAGCTTGTATAACAGATTTCTTTTTGATGTGCTAAAGGAAAATCATTTTTCCATCTCACTCTAGCATGTGTGTTTTGCAAGCAGCCAAGTTTCAGCTGATGTTAGCAAGCCTAGTTGGCAAGTTGCATTTAAAATCTGTCCAATTCCAATGCACCTACACTTAGCAGTGCTGAGGCCTGAATGACCGCTGTCTCTACATCTGACTGTGCAGACACACTTGTCATTAGAAGCCTCCACAGCTCTTAACTTTAAGCCTCAAGTAAAACCAGATTGATGAGATGTAAAACAAAACCACAGTACCATTATTATGTAGGTGGAAACTGTCCATAGAGGCAAAAACAGTTTTTTTCTTTCTTTTTTTTTTTATATCAGGCTGAAAAAGGCACATTTCATAGCCGAATTTGGGCATTTCAACATGATAGCCTCTGGAGTGATTTTGGAGGCAGGTTCATGTGTCCACTACAGAAAGTGCAATTCCAAAGCTGCATAGCTACAGTGAAAAGTGAGCACAGGAGAGTTTCCAGGCCTTAAATCAGCTGTGTGGCAGCAGATGTAGCCATCGCAGCAGAAAAGACTGGAGGCAGTTTTTTTCCTCTCAAATGAGCAGTCTCCCCTCACTGTCAGTCTTTAACTCTTTCCCCTGTAAAGAGGACATTTGATCTCCTTCCCTGTACCCTTAATGACGAGTTTTGACACCTCAGTATATAATAAAGAAATAGTTTGACAACCAGTAGGATACTGTCTGGGTTTGCTGTTTGCTGGTTTAAGAGAATCTCTAGATGGATGATTACTAATGTGTCACTGAGGAGCTTGGAGGCATCTGAAGGGCTGTGGACTTTTAGTCTGTGCACTGCAGACCAAGTTCATGGGAATTTAGTTAATACTGATCAGTAACACTAATGAAGGCATTTGCTTGCTGCCTTTGAGAATTGGTATGTTTGATTAAACTGATATTAGACTGCTATGTTTGATTATGGAGGAGTATGAACCATGTTAAACACCGATTTTAAAAATAAATAAATAAATAAGGATACGGATAAGCTGTTTTTGTCGGTTGCAGTTGCCTGCAGCTGAAATGACACACCTAGTCGACCATACATACAATACATACAATATACAAACTTACATTGTGGATACAGGCCAGGCTAGGCAGCAAAAAAGGGATAGACGGTGAGATATGTAATACATAGGGGCAATTAGAGAGAAAATGATTACTGAGAAGACACGCGCAAACACCCCCCCCCCCCCCCCCCCCCCCCCCCACATACCAAACTATTAATACAACAAAGTTAGTTTAGTTAGGACTGCAAGCAACAATGACAGCAGATATGACACTGATTAGGTCCATCACTGTATAAAAGTCAGAGCTGAGGTGGGAGCGGGTTGCCAGGCAGCTTGCAGAGGCAGAATCAGTTGTGCACAGACTAAAACTGAAATGACATTCACAATATGAGATGTTGTGTGGAAGTGTACCGGCTGAGCCATCAGCTGATCTGCTGGGATTACAGCTAGGCTTGAAGTAGTGAAGTTTATTGGTGAGCTGTGGAGCCAATGAAACATTCACTAGTTAATTTCATTTTACAGTCTGTTTTTGGTGTTGTGTGCTCTGCTCTGTTTCTTGCTTTTATACCTGTGGGGTCATCTTTGTATTTGCAGTCCCAAGCACTTGGTCACTTCACAAAACTTGCTTCAAAGAAGAAAGGAAGATTGAAAAAGATTGGATTTCTAAAATGGTAGAATAAACTTTTCTGTCTCTTGTCCCTGCAGTGAACAGAGCATCTGCCAGGCGCGAGCTGCTGTCATGGTGTATGACGATGCCAATAAGAAGTGGGTCCCAGCCGGTGGCTCTACAGGCTTCAGCAGAGTCCACATTTACCACCACACGGGCAACAACGCCTTCCGTGTAGTGGGACGCAAGATCCAAGATCATCAGGTCAGTGGATGAGACGGGGCTGTTACTATCACAGTGTATATATAGATTTGAAAAGGAGAAATGGTCTGTGACTATAAGCATACAAAAACAATGACACAATTATCATATTTGCGTTAGTGATATAGTGCTGATATTACATTTTTTGACCTCCGACTGTGTCCTCTGGCAGCAGATCCTTTTCAAGACAGAACTGTCCATCCGCTGGACCAGTCCTGCCCTGGCTGGGACATTCCAGCATTAGTAGTATTCATGTTGATTTGTGTGCCAGTAGTTGTTTGGAGCCCTTTTACAAATATACCTTTTAGTTTTGAAGATTGTTGTGCTGTATCATATCATCTGCAATGATACTAGTATAAATATTTATACATATTAAAAAAGAATCACGTTGTGATGTAATTTCTGCAGCAGACTACCAAAAAACAAGATCCTAGCAGGGAAGGTGTGACGTGCAATGTGCAAATGAATGACTCCATCAAGTGTCACTAGAACACTTGATAGTTTGAATCAGTGTGTCACAAAGAGCAAACAATGGATATGAATTACTGATGTGCTTACATGGTGGAAAAATGTGCCTGGTTTAAAAATCTCAATTCAAGATGCAACGTCACACGTAGAAATAATTTAAGTTTTATTATGTGATAGTATTTTACAATTACTTTAGTTATTATTAATCAAAAGTGTTAAGTAGTTATTTTGTAGTTTTACGTAAATTTTCTCAGTGGAAAAAAAACTGCAAAAGTTACTTGAGTGCTCAAATTTGAGTTATACTTTATAATGCTGTCTTTACTGGTCTGTTCAGTTAAATTTTATTTATACAGTGCCAAATCTCAACAACTGCTGCTTGAAGTTGCCTTTTATTTTATTGTATGTTGTAGGTAAAGACTAAATAATACAGAGAAAATCCCAACAATTACATGAGCCGTATGAATAAGCACATGGTTGACAGTAGAAAGGAAAAACTGTCTTTTAACAGGAAGAAACCTCCTGCAGAACCAGGTTCAGAGAGCAACAGCCAAATGCTGTGACCCACTGGGTGTTTCAGTAGATTCACACGTGAATGACATGGTTTCTTTATTCAGTGACAACAGAAAAGGATGGAAATAACCTTGAGTTACTTGCACTTTGCCATAATATTTTTCGACTTTCCACTGAACCTGTATTCTGAGTCTTCAACTGTTTTCTTCTTGACCATCTTGTTCCTCTTTTTTCTGTGCATGTCAGCACATCGTGCTGCCTGGTTAGCTTTTATTTGTAAGAATAAGTAACCATCATATATTTATTACAGCAAGCCATGCATGTATGAACACATAATGATTTAGTCCTACACAGCAGAGTCCTGGTGAGGACATTTGAGCAGAAAGAAACTCAGATTAGCTCAAATGGCTCATAGCTTCAGAGCAATAATCCCGAAGCTGACAATAATCCTCAGTTTAGATGAAAGCATCCCAATCAGAGCTGAGGCACAGTGGGTACAGTTATATGCAAAAGTTGGGGCAAATCTGTGGAATTGTGAAAAGGCAAACATTCCTGCAGGAAATGCAATGTGTGAGAGGGATGACCTGAATGTATGAGTTCAGAATTGTGTTTATTGCGCAAACCTTTGCAAACAGCTGTCAGTGTGCTCTGCATGTGCATTTATTGCACATTCGCACTAAATTGCACTAAACCTTTGGTGTTGGTTATCTTTCTTCTGGAATGCCACAAAATCTGTGTATAAAAACTCGGCTAGTGAACAATGCTTATGGCAGCTTCCCATTCCTCCAACCTCCGATCTGGTAACCATTTGGAATTTTAACATATCTAATAAAGCAAATTGGAGCGTTTAGACAGTGGATTTTCATTAATATCAGGGAACACATGTTTCATATTCATAATACAGACGTGCTAAAAATTGACTGGCTGGAGTGTGCGCATCCTCAGTTATGAGGCCTGTAAAAACATGGACGAGTCAGAGGCTGGACTGGCTGTGTTTGTGTTGGCGCTTCACACTTGGGCTTCAGCCTGATTTCTCACTGTGTGGCACTGCCTATCTTACCATTTCCTCTATTTGTTTCACTGCCATCCACAACAAAACATTTGCAGTTACACAGTTCCTCCTCACATTTGCTGCTTGTCATCTTATCCAGTCCATCAACAATACAAAGCAAATATGGGAATCCTTTCCTGCCTACCAGAGACACATTAGCAAAAACTCAAAAATCGACAACAGACCATTTCCATAGTCAAATAAATGTCTGCTCTGGTGCTAAAGCTTGTTTCTTTATAAATGAGCAGATTGATTACAGGTATTAGCACTCATAGAGCTGGTTTTTTTTTTTTGCCAAAGTAGCAGTATCGTCTTCTGAAGTATTTTTGCAATATTACCTTTAAGCCTAGTGTCAGTACAGTACAGTAATCCTTCATTTAAATCAGGATGCGGCAGAAATCAAAACACACCACCAAGCCCTGTGTGATAAGCTGCTGGGTCCCTGTTGGGGAATGTTTTGAATTTATTCTCCTTATTAGTTTGGACGAGAGATAGCACAGCGATTATGAGATTAAACCGCATTACACATCTTTTCAGGGTATATCCGCTATATCAGATGAACTGTAACAAAATGAAGCGTGTGTGTGTGAATTCACTGATAATGCTGATTATGATGCTTCAAATATGAATGCTTTCATTGTGGGGGAAAAAGAGGTTGGACTTTAACAGCAGAGAAGGCAAGTTAGCATGCTAACAATCCAATAAATCTACTGCAAATAATGTATACTAATAAGCCTTAATAGCCTTCTCAAAGGTTTTAGAAGCTTGTTTGGTTCAGAAATCTTAAATACAGTAACTGTAAAAGACGGACATAGCAAAGACACTATAGAGAGGGACATAATGACGATGATAATAATATTAATAAATTTTATTTGAAAGTGCCTTTCAGAACACTCAAGGACACTGTACACAGCAGAATACCGGTAATAAAAGCAAGCAGTTTACACAATCATAAAAGCATAACACATAAAAACAAATTTAAAATAGAGTGGAGAGGTTATGCGGGATAAGCTATTTTTGAACAAGTGAGTTTTGAGTCTGGACTTAAAGAGAGAGAAGGAAATGATATATTTTTTTTAAAATCAGGAGGTAGGGAATTCCAGAGTCGAGGAGCAGAGCAGCTGAAAGCCCTGCTCCCCACGGTGGCGAGACGGGGAGAGGGGACAGAGAGAGAAAGAAGAAAGATCTGAGACACCGAGATGGGATGGTGATCTGAACCAGATCACAGAGATATGGAGGGGAGAGATGATGAATAGCCTTAAATGTGTACAAGAGTATTTTGAAATTGATGCAATATTTGACCGGGAGCCAGTGAAGCTGCTGCAGGACAGGAGTGATGTGATGGATGGAAGGGGTCCTGGTGATAATACGAGCAGCAGAGTTCTGGATGTGTTGGAGCTTGTGGATGGCCACAGAAGCATAGCTGTTAGGGGGGAAAACAGTATTGTAATGTTATTTTTAGGATGAAGTAGGAATCGTATTGGACTCATGACTCTTTCTCCTCTTGATGACTGAAATTAAAGGTAACTTGGAGAATGCTGCCACCCATTGTGACATCACCACTTGTTTCTCAACTGTGCAAACTGAAGCCATGATATTAAAGTTTTGGCTGCTTTTGAGCCACAAAAGGTCATATTTGGACACTGTTGTATCTATAGACCATATGGTTTATGGTCTGAAAGAATAATCATTCACCATATGTGGTTTTTAAAATGTGTCTGTCTGTCTTAAAATGCCAGTATCTGATGGTCAGGCTCCAGTGAATGAAATATTGGTAAATTAATAATGATAAATAATATTAATAATGATAAATATATCAATTTTTTAAAAACTTAACGAATAAAATACTAAAGTCATATCCCTGACTTCAAGCCTAAACAGAATCCTAACTATGTTTTAAAAATACACACATTATCCATATGGACCACATGGATACTTTAGGCTTCAGCTGTGTAGGCACTCTGATGATGGAACTGAATATGTTTGTACTGTGATATGAGCCAATACACAAGTCAAATGTGAGTAATTTCCCCTTGTTGCTTCAAAAGTTTGATTTTTCTAAAAATACTTTTTGACTTTGCATGTGAGTAGAAAAAGGAAAATGTTCAGACAGTTCCTTTAGGTTCTAGGGAAAATGGTTTGGGACCCCTCCCTATTGGTCTTATTTAACTGGGAGTACCTTGAGGCATTACTGTTTGGCTGTGTGCCCCGAACAGTAAAAACCTCAGATGTGAACACTTAAAGTGCCTTAAATTAGACACAGAGTGAGGGGATCATAAAGTCTACTTACGAGGAAGTAAAAGTGACTTTAAACAACATAACAGGCGACAGTGTTACAAGGTTGACATATTGTGTTTTAATTGGAGATATTTTATTTTATTATTATTATGATCCTTCAGACTTGAAGTCATAAACCTCTCCTGTCTTGTCTCCGTTTCCTCTCTCTTCTGATTCACGGATGTCTGCAGGTGGTGATAAACTGTGCCATTCCCAAGGGGCTGAAGTACAATCAGGCCACACAGACCTTCCACCAGTGGCGTGATGCCCGACAAGTCTACGGCCTCAACTTTGGTAGCAAGGAGGATGCAAACGTATTTGCCAGTGCCATGATGCATGCACTGGAGGTGCTTAATTCGCAGGACACAGGTGAGACCTCCTGAGCATGCATGCTTTCTAGCTCCACCACATGATAACTGAATATCTAAATTATGCATGCACAAACTATATAGCTTATCCTGATACAGGATTCAGCTATAGCTTTTATTTAGATCAGATCTGCATTTACACTTGGTGCTGTTATTCCTGAAGATGGGCAAACATGACGATATATTGGTGTCTGCATGCTGTCGGGATTTGGAGAAATCATAGTCATATTTCTTGTCGTGTTCTCTCTGTACTGAGAGCTACGCTTCTGTAGATTTGTTTTCACATTGCATTTTACATGTGGATTTCCCTTTCTTAAAGAAATCAAAACAAAGAATAGTAACAGATGTAATGGCATGAGAGCGTCACATGGTCATTAGCAGCCTGCTAAATTAGCTGCTAGCATACCTTTTCTCTTTTGCAGGCTGCATAGGTTTAGCCACCATGATCCTTTTTTTTTTTTTTTTTTTTTTTCATGATTTCAAAATAACACCAGTGATTTTAAATGTTCTGAATATCAGCCCCTCTAATCAGGCTGACCAATAACTGGCCTGTCTCTATACTGTATATAAAAGATGGACATTTCCAATTTAGCATTTTGACTGTCGTCCTTAGAGGATATAGGCAGACACTTGTTTTTGAATTACTGTTTTGAAGCCTCAGATGACTTTTTACTTCATCTTGTAGAATGTTTAGCTTATTTTAGAGTTTAGAAATGTGTTATCATAGAATGTAGAACTATTGTAGAGACATTGATACTGCCCTTAAAGTAATAAAGGCCTCACTGTGTCGTGAACTTAGGAGTAGATTGTAGGAGGCCTCTCCCCCACTGAGTGGAAATTCCCCAGAGGATGTTTTAAGGTGGGGGTCTAAACATTTGTAACTGTGGTTTGGAAGGGAGAAAGGTTTTATGACCTAGGGAGTTACCTACACCCACAGTGTTTTAACTGTCACGCACACACATTCACACGCACACTCACTCATGTGCACTCACACATACACACAGGTATGCACACACAGTCACACACGAGCACTCACATAGACACGTGGGAACGCGCACATGTAGGCATTCATGTGCTCGTGCACATAGACACAGACAGAGTTTGCAGCACACTGTAGGGGGTTTTATGATGGGGTCGCTTCTATAAAGCTGGCTGTAACTAACAAAGGGTTGAAGACATACAAGACCACTGATAATCTCCCTCGATCTGGGGCTCCACGCAAGATCTCATCCCGTGGGGTCAAAATGATCATGAGAACGGTGAGCAAAGATCCCAGAACCACACGGGGGGACCTGGTGAATGACCTGCAGAGAGCTGGGACCAAAGTAACAAAGGTCACCATCAGTAACACACTACAACGGCAGGGAATCAAATCCCGCAGTGCCAGACGTGTTCCGCTGCTGAAGCCAGTGCATGTCCAGGCCCGTCTGAAGTTTGCCAGAGAGCACATGGATGATACAGCAGAGGATTGGGAGAATGTCATGTGGTCAGATGAAACCAAAGTAGAACTTTTTGGTATAAACTCAACTCGTCGTGTTTGGAGGAAGAAGAATACTGAGTTGCATCCCAAGAACACCATACCTACTGTGAAGCATGGGGGTGGAAACATCATGCTATGGGGCTGTTTTTCTGCCAAGGGGACAGGACGACTGATCCGTGTTAAGGACAGAATGAATGGGGCCATGTATCGTGAGATTTTGAGCCAAAACCACCTTCCATCAGTGAGAACTTTGAAGATGAAACGAGGCTGGGTCTTCCAACATGACAATGATCCAAAACACACCGCCCGGGCAACAAAGGAGTGGCTCCGTAAGAAGCATTTGAAAGTCCTGGAGTGGCCTAGCCAGTCTCCAGACCTCAACCCCATAGAAAATCTGTGGCGGGAGTTGAAAGTCCGTGTTGCTCGGCGACAGCCCCAAAACATCACTGCTCTCGAGAAGATCTGCATGGAGGAATGGGCCAAAATACCAGCTACTGTGTGTGCAAACCTGGTAAAGACCTATAGTAAACGTTTGACCTCTGTTATTGACAACAAAGGTTATGTTACAAAGTATTGAGTTGTATTTTTGTTATTGACCAAATACTTATTTTCCACCCGGATTTACGAATAAATTCTTTACAAATCCTACCATGTGGATTCATGGATTTTTTTTTTTTTCACATTCTGTCTCTCACAGTTGAAGTGTACCTCTGGTGCAAATTACTGACCTCTGTCATCATTTTAGGTGGGGGAACTTGCACAATCGGTGGCTGACTAAATACTTTTTTGCCCCACTGTATATTATACAGCCTGTGCATGTCTGTGTCAGCCAAGTTGAGCAAGCAGCTTTCAACTCCCCACACTGGGGTTCAATATTTTTGTAACATAACAAATATAACATGTCAAGAGCCCACTCATTTACACTGCCAGTAGTTTGTTCATATTAATTCCGTTTCAGAGGTTTCATCCTCTGATTGTATTCATAACATGTTGAGCCTCCACTAAAACAGAGACCGCTGATGAATTTTATTTCTTTTGAGCATTCCAAAGGAGGGATGTTAACAAAGATGTTTGAAAAGAAGAACACTAGTTCAGAGCTTGTACCTGTACAGAGCACTGAGAGATTTCCACATATCTAATAATGTAGCATTAAACTCCAGCTCCTGCTGCATTTTTGGACCTGTGTTTACTGGAAGTAGAACCACTAACTTGTGCTTCTGCTCAACTCTGCAGGCAAGAGCAATTTTTGGATATGAAATGCTAAGAGGCACGAAGGGATTAATGCTTAAAAAAAAAAAGAAAAAAAAAAGGATTAAAAAACATGTGTCAACAATAAAAATGTTTTTTGAGTGAACAAAACATTTTTTTCCAGAAGCAACGATTAGAGTAAAACATCTTAATTTGTTGCGGGAAGTCAACATTTGAAACGTGAAAAAATAAAAAACAAACCCATTTGAAACGTGATTTTCATTTCAAGTTGAAAGCACAGCCAGGAGGTAATGCTAATGAGGTGGTTTATTTATTTATTTTTTAGCATTGCTGAGCTTGGTTAGCAGTTACTTCTCGCAAGAAATTCATTTATCAAACATTGAATATCGACCCCAGATCTGATCAAAACACAAACGGCCTCGTTCACTTCAAGAAACGCCCCATATTCACAGCACGCACATTCATGCTGAATCCAATTTCCAGCAAATAGTTGCAGGCTCAAACTTCCATGACCTTGGCTTTCTAAACACACACTCGCTCCACTGACTTCCTGCGTGTCTACGTTCGCGCATATGTAGGAAGGGATGGATATTTCCCTACTTTAGAAACATCCGTTGTATTAAAGCACCTCATTTTAATACAAAAAAGATGGTTTTAATTGCAGCTTGTTTGTATTTTTGCAATCCCAGCATCCAGATGCTACTCCATGCTCCCTCCCCTCTCCTTAAGCCATGCCTCTCATCACACTCTAATCCCATCCACTAATTAACCTGATAGAGATGCGCCTCATCAAGCTAATGGGGCTAAGACGTGTGGTGTGTTTGCGTGAGAGAGAGACAGAACAGACTTTAGAGTGAGAGTGGAATGACATGAGGACACATTTTAACAGAGCTGAAGGGAATTGCCAGGATTTTGTCATCCCTAATACGACCAGAGGAAGGCTAAATGTGGACAGTTGTGTAGAACTGTGAGGGTCGTGTTTTGTTTTTCCTACAATAGGTGCTGGCATCCAAGCGTTTTAGGATAATAAAACGTGGCTCACGTGGCTCAAGAGTTGGGAGTTCGCCTTGTAATCGGAAGGTTGCTGGTTCGAGCCCCGGCTTGGACAGTCTCTGTTGTTGTGTCCTTGGGCAAGACACTTCACCTGTTGCCTACTGGTGGTGGTCAGAGGGCCCGGTGGCGCCAGTGTCCGGCAGCCTCGCCTCTGTCAGTGTGCCCCAGGGTGGCTGTGGCTACAATGTAGCTTGCTATCGCCAGCGTGTGAATGTGTGTGTGAATGGGTGGATGACTGGATATGTAAAGCGCTTTGGGGTCCTTAGGGACTAGTAAGGCGCTATATAAATACAGGCCATTTACCATTTACCAATAAAGTAGTGGATGTATCTTGATGGCTTTTTTTAATTAATTAATTTTTTTTTAGCTCTTCAATTTTACATTAACTGTTACATTAAAAAAAGTACTAATGCAGTGTCTCTGAGAGTTTAACCATGTTTTTTTTTATCTGTATTTTGCAGTCATATAGTGATTGTGTATATTCAGCGTGGTTGCTGCTTCCTTGAGAAATGCTCATTCAAACTATGAGTGACAGAAGTCATTAATCACAAGAAAGAAAATTAAAGACAAACACAGCTGGGCGAGTATATACTATAGTTATCTTGGGATTACCATTTTGAGTTTTAGAGTGAAACAACTACAGATGTGCAGAAATGTTGCTGTGATTTGTTTGTATAAGAAGCAGCTGGTGATGGTGTATAATGGTGATACTATTGAGAGGCTTCTGCTAGAATTTTCTGCTCCTGCTCGCTTCAAATACTGAAAGTTTTGATCCCCTAAAGTGTCTTATGGTGCTGTAGTATGTCTAAAACTTAGAAATCTATTTCAATGCAGTTTAGAAAAAAAACTGTGATTAAAATCATAATACTGTGTTACACCGGATCAAAAAACTTTAAGTTGGATGTGCAAGCATGCTAATTTACAGTATCACTATAATGAAGCTCAGACCAAACTGTGGTCTATAAAAATATAATCTTTGTTTTCTTGTCAGGTTGTATACACATTAGTTTTAAATGCACTTGAATCACCTTAAATCGTATCACAAAGCTGGAATGTTAGCCGGACCATTTAAGTGAAGCAAGATGGCTGAAACTAACTAGACTTCTCTGCTGTGTATTTTACCCCCACAAGAGCCTTATGAGAAAACGGCACAGCCAAAGACTTCAGCCTCCAGCGTTTTCCTTTGCTGCTTGCTTTATTCTCTAACATTTTAATTTTTCCTTCACTCGCCTGATTTCCTCTCTGCTCCCTCTGTCTTTCTCATTCTTCTCACATTGCCCCCCCCCCCTCTGTGGTGCAGTCAGCTCCGTACAGAAGCCAGAGGGTTTCCTCTTTCACCCCACTGTTTTGCTACTGTATTTCTGTCGTGACAGCTGCACTCAGTGGCGCCTATTCCAGCCACATTTACCCGTGGACCTGACAGCCCCCTGCGACACATAGGGTTTGCCCTCCGTCACTCACTCAGTGGGTGGATGGGCCCTGCCCTCAGAGTGGGATCACTGATATTACCATGTGCATGGCAGTCATACAGTGGAAGCTTTTAACCATTTTAATAATTGTTCTAAATCGCTTTTCTTTGATGTGGTGTACAGTATGTGACATACCATGACCACTTTAATAAACAAAGACAAAAAGAACATTTAAAGAATTTAAAATTTTGACTTGCTTTGCAGCTCAAATATAAAGTTCAGCAGAATTATAACTAGCTGTCTAACCTTTTACCTAAAGTGCTTCACAGTATGGTGGAAACATGTGACCTGATCCTCTACAGGAACTACTGAGTAATCAGTGGAGATGTAAATCGTATGGCGCGGCCTTGGCCAGTGAGCACACTTAATTGGAACAAGACAAGCAGCAGGATGAGCATAGTCACTGAAGCTAGCTTTTCCAGTCAGACTAATTTGCACAGCTGCTTTTGCTCTCGTGTTTTAGTCAGGACCCGTTCAGTCAAAAGAAGGCTGTTATTTCCATCTGCAGTAGTGACACTGCAGCAGAGATGTCTCTGGTTTAGTTAGGTTGCAAAGTGGCTTGCAGTAGCTGTAACTGCGGGCAGGCTGCGTGGGGTTAAAGAACCTAACACTCTATTTGAGGTGTAGAAGGGTATCAGCTGAGCCGCCAGGTAAACTCTTGTGATCTCAACTGCCGTTTACCCAAACAAATTATCGCTGGGCTCAATTTTTGTTTCACGTAAACAAGACTAAAAATTATTCCAACTGATACTTTAATACTTATGATACAAGTTAGGGTGGATGGAACTGAACTTTAGTCCAGACATATTAGTTTTTTACTTGCATTTAAACTTTGTGTCTCCTTTGCTGCCACCGAGTGCAATCTGACAAGAGCAGAAAGCAAAAACCACTGAATATTCCAACAAATAGTGCAGCAGACTGTGTATGCAAAGGTAATGAGGACCAAATCATGTTATATGGCACAGATACTTAGTTCGTTACTACTTCCATGAGGCATTTGCTAAAGGACCATCTCGTTCTTCTTGGTGCTGCTAGTTTATTTATTTATTTTTCTTCAGATTGAACTTTTTTCATTCTGGCTCTTAGAAGTTACAGTTGTCCAGCATCACTGCTGATACAGAGATCAACTGACAAGCCAGGATTGTTGGAACAGCATGCCATAAGCACGATCTAAAATACTCCTGTTGAGAAGGCAGGCAGATTAAACACTAGTCGTTTCAGTTCAATACACAAGTTCTATCACATGACACCAGTTTTATCTCCATCACTTTGAGTCCTAGGAACAAAGAGAATAGCTAATTTGGATACTTTTTTGTTTTTGTTTTTTTTAGATGTACTGAATAAAAGATGGGTTCATAACCTGAGAGTGCTTCTAAAGAAAATGTATCTAAGTGTACAAAAACTTTAGCAAGAAGCCAGAAATATAGAACATATGAATTGATGATGGGACAACATCATATTACAAGTGCCTCGATTTAGCTATAGCAAGGATTCATGCATTAAACCCTAGATAAATCAGCCCTGACAGTGGATTAAAGTATCTTGGCACATGTGGAAACCATGTGAGGATGACCTCTGCCCTCCATGACTTCACTGATTTATTTCCTTTCCCCTGAGAACCCTCCACAGTGTTTCTAATGAAGAGATGCTCTACAATTGCAGCCCATGCTCAATATTATCAGAGATAGAACTGATTTCCTCCTCCCATAAATGCTTCTCCGGATCAGGACATGCTTTGATGTATGTCTTTGAAGTCGAGCTTGACCCGCATAGCCAGAGAAGATTACGATTTCAGCTGTTTCGGAGGATTAAGAGAGAGGAAGGAAATCAGTTTATACGTTGTTGCTGTTTGGCCAACAAAGCTGCCCAATAGCATCACACTTTTAGTTATTTAAGGATTCCCACACATGCAGGTGAGTGAATTATGTGATGTGTGTTTTTATCTGAGGCTAGGAATGTGTGAGTGAGAGATTGAACAAAGCACAGAATAGTTTCCGAGTGAGGGAAGAGAATGGATATGGTTCACTGCTGCCATGTGGAAAATGTGCGTGTCTACAAGCACTTAAAATAAAGGCAAACACTCATCACTTTGATGATGGGTTGTATACAGTAGGCATGCGCATTTACTGCGGGTGACCTCTGCAAACACCGCACACTCGACTCTGTCGCCGTCTTACGTCACTGAAACCAGCTCGTCACCTCACTGCTGGATATTGACTTGGACCAGCTTCTGTTCTAAAAGTGAGCTCACATGTGGATAAGTGAGGGCGCAGACAGCCCACACATAGTTTATCTGTTATTCCTTTTCTCCTAAAAAGGCCAAAGCAGGGTGGGAAGGAAGGCCAGGATCAGGAGAGGGAGGGATGGGTCACAGACTTGCCAGCCGTGTGTTGTGGTCTGGCTGGTAATCCGCTTCTGTCAGGTCTGAGCAGAGAATTGCAGACTTAAAGGTGGACATGAGGTCATAGGTTGATGCATGCATCCTTTTTTTTTTCCTTTTTTAAATATAGCCTTCTTGAATAAAGGGTTAGAAAAACAGCATTGTCACATCCTGACTTGCGTGTCACCAACTCACTGCTTCGAAAAGCGACCAGCATTAGACCTGTCTGTGCTTTTCCTGCACAAACGTCGCTAGGATGTTGATGCCAGAGGTCAGAGGAGAATGGCCAGACTGTTTTGATAGGAGGGCAACAACAACTCAAATAACCATTGTTAAACTCCAAAATAGTATCTCTGAATGCCCAGCATGTTGAATCTGATGGGTGACAGCAGCAGAAGACCACACCGCATGCCACGCTTGTCAGCTACAGGAAGGGAGGCAACTATTCACCCAAATCACTTGCCACCTTTGAGGTGTGATGGATCAGGAGATGATGACATAGATGTGCAGCTGACAAACAATTGTGGGACTCATGTCATGTCAGTATGGACCAGTCTGACACTCCAATTTAGGTTTTTACAGTTGTAATATTTTTAGTTGGTCAGTCATATCTCCTGAAAATACCAACATGTATAAAAAAAACAAACCCATCTATATCTGTATAAGTGTCTCAGGGTCTTGTTCGCGTGTGAAGGGAGAAGGGAGCAGGAGATCAACAGACTGATCGGTGCTGTGGCTGCAGTGATGCAGACGCTGTACCGGTCTGTCGTAGTGAAGAGAGAGGTTCATCTGTGTGTGTACTTCGTCTTCCTGTCAGTCATCAGTTCATTTACATTTTTTTCTTCCCAAAGCCTGGTGTTGCCTTCTTCTGTGGATCCTGGAAATCTGTATGATAAAGCACTACTTACTGGTTTGAATTTCAATTTTCGTAGTTGTTGTGTTTGCTGTCAGTCCATTAAATACTGACTGGTATGCAGCTGATTAAATATGACAAACTGTCACATTGTTTTTCAGCTGTCCTTCCTGTCTTTAAAAGGACTTGTTTTTAATTCTTTTATTTAGGATTATTGACCACTCAAAGCACTTGGCACACACAGACATTATTACAACACTCTGTTGTCATTTATATGTATTTTTGACTCTGTCAGCTGCCAGTTGACCTCTGACCTTATGACTAGTCATATGCTTCCAACATTGCCTCTTTTAATGGAAGCATGTTTACACCTTAATTGGGGAAAACCCTGATTTGACACATCCAGTTGCTAACACCTCTGTGTGACTTTGCAGCTTGATTGCTGATGTTAGTTTAGTTTAGTGTCAGGTTTAGTGAAGCCAGATAAAGAAAACATATCTGGGATATGTTCACTGTACAGACGCTGTTCTTCCCCTTTTTGTTTATCCTCTGACTTCTTTTCCTCTATTTTCAAAACTTAAGGCTTAACTTTGAACTCTGTGCATATCTTCTTTTTGTATTAGAGCATGGATTTTACTTCTACCTTCCTAAAGCTTCTGCCCCTGGCTTGTTCTTTTAATGGAGCATTACCTTGAGTAAATGTACATTCACCAAATGGAGGAGAGAAAAGCTAGCAGTTAGGCAGTTAAAGCGTAGAGTAGAGTTGTATTCTCTGCTCTTTTTGTCTGGGTAGCCACAGTTGGAGTTGGCAAAAGCTTGTCTCCACAGAGATGTGTGAAAAGTTGCTAAGTGCGGCTCATCAATTTATTTTGAGTCCTCACTGTTCCTGCCAGCAGTATAGAGCATGTGGCTCTGGATGTTGTGAAACCTTTGTTGCAGAGGAGGGGGTGAAACCTGAGAGCTGGAGGTGAAGAGAAAGGCACATTTCATCCCTCATCTCATAGAAACAGCCTGTATGTCCCTGGACCACCGGGAGGGGGGGGGGGGGGTTGCAGGTCACGGATGAGTGAGAGCAATGCGTAAACATTTTGGGGTCCGGCACTCCCCCCAGCAACTGTCCACCACACCAGTCTGGCATGTGTTTTTCTTGTTTTAACATGACAGCGTGTGATCACGCTTGCATCAGAAGCCCCCCCCCCCCCCCCCTCCCCCTCTATTTCTCGATGAGCTCATGGTCTCTGGCATCAAACGCGAGTTTGCAGACGACTGCACAGCTGGACTAGAGAGACCGAGGCAAAAGGAAAGTTGTGTGCAACAGGACAGAGTAAGTGACAGAGTTTAAAAAGAGAAATACATTGCAGAAGTATCCGCAGACATGCCGGCCGCAGCAAGAGTTCACAGATTCCCCCAGGAGCAGCAGAAGATCAGCCGCGCTCAAATCATCCTCAGGAGTGAGTAGTCAGCCTGGCAGAAGTGTTGAACCGGAGCACCTATCTGCTTGGCTGTTTTATGTTGTCTTGCGTGTCTCTGTTTGGTCTTTAGATTATGCATGATGAGGCAAAATCGTTTGTATTTTTGTAAAACTACAAACGATTTTTTTTTTATTAATAAAAGAAATTTTAAAAATTAATTTTGAGCTGTTTATCAAGATTAAAAAACAACAGACAAACACTCTGTTTGCTGTTGTTTTAAAGAAGCTGCAAATACTGCTTATATTTCATATGCTTTTTAATAGAACACCTGTTATGGGCACAAAGATTTATCCATCAGTAAACCATCATGTCATTACTGTCGTCGAGTTAAATGAACAGTCAAACATGAATATATTCCACTGCCGCCTTCTCAGCGTGTCTAAGCATTTTGTCCCATGAGTCTCAGACACATGTCAGTCGGAAGTGAGGACTCTGCAGAAACCTGATTGGCTGCAGAGCTCTCCTGTAATTTCATTGGTTAAGCTGTGCTCTAGTTGTCGTGTAGCAACAGTGTCAAAAGGCTGGAGGGAAGATTGACCATAGTTGCCATGGTCTCATGATCTTTGAAAGAGAAACAAGTTTAATTGTACATGTGAGCCACAGCACAAGTCCTCCTTTGTGTTTGCCAGCTGGGTGTGATATATGTAATGATTTGTTTGACAGGCCGTCCAAGCATAAAAACACAGCTATGAGTACGGAAATACCAAAAAGCCCACTGACCGGCTTCCAGAGTACAGAGTGCGAAGCCAACTAACCTAAGACGACTCTGAACAAATGTTACACGGGATATTTCATGCTCCTCTTCAGCTCCATATTTTCATTTGTTCACTTTGTTATAGCAGCTTCGCATTTGCAACCCCCTTAATCATCCACTGTCTGAAATGAGCTATTTTAGTTCCCTTCCTGTTCCCTCACTCAAGTTGGTGGTACTTAAGTGCTCACAGCCCTTTTCCCCATTTTCCTAGTTTACTATAAAACTGGACTTCTTTTTTCAACAGTACTTGCCTCTTCATTTTTCAGATTTAGAAGCTACAGCCATTTTTTTTTTTTTTAAATTCTAAGGTTGGGAAATCTGGTTTAAAAAAAAGAAAAAAAAGAATTACCATAAACGGAGGCATGCTAATATGGAATCCTTGCAATTTTACTATACTGGCTGAATATTACTGTGTAAAACTTTGCAATAGTTTCTAATTATCACTACAATAAATATTATGATAGTTTGGGAAACCAGTTAGTATTGGCCTTTAAGCAGGAAGAAACATTGCTTACTTTATCTAGAATATAGACCAGTACTTAGAATATGCAGCTTTAAGGCATGTATTCTTTTGGGTACAGGCCCAATTCAGTGGAAACATCATAATGAATCTAGAAAACCCTCACCGAAACCAAATCTTGCTCAACTTTGCCAAAACTCACGAGGAAGTAAACAAAACACTTGAGTTAAAAAGCCAAACAACCACGCTGTAATTATGGCTGTCATCATTTTTCAGCTCAGATGGTCAAAACATCCTCAGACACCACAAGACTTGAGTCACACTAATAAGTTTCCATCTTTTGGTCTCTGGTTAATGGCCAGTTATATGGTGTGTGCCAAATTTCCTGCTCATCATTGCATTCCCACAAAGTCATATGTGCTTTAATCTTATAGCATGGAATGCAAAGATTCATTGCGTCAAGCGAATCTGTGTCATTCAGCTGTTACTCATTAATCATGTGCTAAATACAATTTGTGTGAATCTGTAGGAGCTGGGAGGGTATCAGCAGAGTGGTAGTATAATTAAAGGATCTCCACTGCTGTCTTGTCTTTAAACCTTTCTTAGATTCAAATAGCAAAAATTAGACCAAAAAATGCAAACTTTGTTGCGGTGTCCCAACTCCAAGTCATGGAAAAGAAACTCGACGTTCCTGCACACATAAGATGTCGCAGACTGGAGGAATGCTCTGACATGATGAAATATCAAATTTAAAAAAAAGAAAAAGAAGATAGATAATAGGTCTTATTATTTACCCACAGAATGCTCTCTTCTCTCAGTCTAAAATAATCTGCTGCCATTTCTTGTCATTTAATGCTGACAAAATGAGCCTTTCGGCACTTTTTGAGCACTCACTGCCAGTTCTGAATGATCGGAGACTCATTTTACCGGAGAAGCTGATGAAGCAGTTTTATGTACAGCTGCCCCCTCTTGTGCTGCATTCCTCATCCCCACTTAGGCTTATCTCTAATTTCTGTTTTGTTTTGTTTTTTCTTCGTTCTCTAATTCAAGTTTTCACATTGAAGACTGTGGGGGGGAGGTGACTGAACACTCCATGTGACTACAGCTACTTTGTTGCTGTCTGGTAGTGTTTTCCTCTCACATTCTTGTCCAAACTGATCCATCCTTGTTGCTGCTGCTGCTGCTGCTACCATTAGCCTGTCGAGCTATAATGAGTCATTCAGTAATATATAATTCATGACAGTATTGGTTTTGTGTGTGTGAAAGATTCTCGTGGGTAAGGTAGAGGGAGCAGCTTTACAGGAACACCCAAGCCAGCCCTGTTTTCTGTTTTTATCTGTGTGTGGAACTCATTCTGTCCTTGGATCAGGACCATTGGGTTCCATCCTGCTGTAGATGGGCCATTGCATTACATCCAAACAGGTTGGCACAAACAGTTTGGCTCTACATGCGAGTCTGCAACCAACAAATTAGTTACATTTAATTAACATTTAGAGGGAAGTGATTGACCAGTTAATAATTTCTTATGTGATCCAGTTGTTGAATTGATCATCTGGTCCCCTCTAAGTCAAACCCCCTGCTTTCCCCTAGTTCCAAGTGTTTACCATAACCCTCGATTCTGCAGGTTGCCGGGCAGATCTGAAACTATATTAAGTACATGTTTGTAGGTTGTGTCACACTGACAGATGATCCCTGTCGTTTGACATGGATTCAGAATCATCCCTGCCCTGTCACTCAGATATTCTGACAGAGCACTGGGTTGGAATTGGATTTCCAGCAGTCATTCAAGGGGTGGTGATTGAAATGTGTAGCTGAGCAGAGGTATAGATATCATTACCCTACTGCCCCTCTAGACATTGTGACTCCCACGAGCCCCAAAATAATCCTTTGACACATTGAGTGAGTCGGAGATACAGAAACAGATGGAGACGGCTCAGCTCAGCCTGGACCCGCAGCTACTTAAATCTCCTGCACGTCTGTCTGTAACAGGATTTGTCGCTAATTAACATAATAATTAATGTACTCTCTCTGATTGAGGTCCTGTAATGATGCAAATTCTGTGTGAATCTAACTCCTAACACCTGTCTTTTTAAGTTGTTTTTCTGATTTAAGGAGTAACAGCTTTTAAGCTTGACCTTGAACAGCATGGTAAAAAATGAAATCAAGAAGAAATTCACAAATTCAGATTTTAATTTGTCAATGATTTAACAGGGGTTTCCAGAGGCCCAAGTTCTTTTAAATTTGGACACATAAAAAGAACACGTTAAATCTTTAAAATCTTTTAAAACGGCAGCAACGGAACATCTGGATCAGCCATTTTCAAAGAAGAGATTTCACTCTGGTGTCTTCGCTTTGCAAAGAGAGAAGGCTTTTGAATCCCAGTAACCAATAGCTTGAAAGTCACTGCTTTTGATGGTGGAGTGCATCTATGAGCTTTTAAGTTCCTGCTTAGTGTAATGTCAGCCATCCAATCAGGTCATGGCAAGGTTGCTTTAAATTAATGAAGTAATGGATGAGGTTAACAGAGGTAAGGGATTGGACAGGCAGCGGCAGAGCAATTGATGAGGAAAGCTGGAAGCCACGCAGAGAATTTAAAGGTTTATGTGCCAGATGAGCCATTTACTTGGCTATCTAATATAATGGTTATTGATGGAGAACCATTTCACCTTCCTTTCCCGAAGACACAGACTTCAGCAGGAAGCACGAGATTGAGGCGGACGGCACATTCCCGGCTCTGTCACAAATACTTAGTTTTCTAGTAACTCTCTCAATCCTGCCTGCATTTGGCCAGTAGGAGAACTGCAGACACCCGCAGAACAAACTGGAGATTAAAAAAAAAAAAAAAGGATGTAATGACTAGACAGATATTCAAGATATTGTTGAAGCACCTTACACCTGCATCCTTTCATGATGGCCAGAAGACACAATGCTTCACTCAGCATACGTATTTGGCTACACAGTTGGACTCAAACGCAGTTCAGTAAACTGTTATTGTTCTATGGGTGGTAAACAGAATTAAGCAAATGCAATGGAAGCGATTTTATGGAGTTAGTTCAATGCTCTGAGCTGGTAAATATGACCAAAATCTGATTTGATTAGAATAATGTACTTCTGTAGATCGGCCGTGTTCTCTCTTACTGCATGGGCTATAGATGCGGCCACTTTACCCGACAACAGACCTTGGAGGATGACATCATGATCTATATGACGCTGTGAGCTTTAGGTGTGTAAAAAGTTGTCCCTGTAATCCTGCTGTCTGAGCTTTGTGCCAGACAGTCTAAATCAAGCTGGCTGTGGACATTTGTCTTACATGTTACCTTTGACTGTGTGAAGGCAGTTTCAATTTCGAATTTCATTCGGTTTTCCAGGGCAGCATGTCTCTGACTGTATCTTAACACGCTGTTGGCTTTGGTTCTCCCTGTAGCCATGTGTGCTAAAAAATGTAGGACCTCGTGACACCGTAAGGCTCTGTGGATCAAAGTGTGTACCAAAGCAGAAACTCGGAGCTTCATAGATTATTTATAACCCCGTGTGCTTTTTAGCATGTTGGTGCCTAAGGGTTTGACGGATGGACATGTTTATAGAGAAATGAAGTGAATAAATGCTTGTCCACTGCAGACACATACACTACAGAAATACCTTGACCTATTGGCAGTTGACAGTGTCAGCTCCTCACTTGTATAAACGGGATGGTTGCGAGGTTTGATGGCACCTTTTTTTCCCCCCCTTTACTTTTGTGTTTTGTGTCCAGATCATATCAGATAGCTCTGATAACTAATGCTAAGGTTGGGTTTTTAAAAAAAAAAAAGGTAATCACCATATTCATTTTTGATGAGACGTGGAGGATAGAACCAAAAAAGTTTAAGCTTGCTCAACCTGACTTTAAAAAAAAAAAAAAAAACAACCCCCCCCCCCCCCCCCACAAAAAAAAAAAAACAGTTTTTTTTTTCCTGCTTTTGTTTTGTTTGGTCAATAAAATGAAGTATATTCTATAAATTATAAATGATTTATAAAACATCGGAAAGGACTGAAATATTGCTGTTTAATTCCTGTGAGCTCAAAAATAATATCGTTACCATGTCATTGATTCAAAAAAATAATAAAATAGTTTGTTTCCAGTAATACATCACCTTGGTTTAGTACCAGCTTAATTGTAGACTTGTAGTCCATGCTGCACCCCCGTCCTGTGCAGACCCTGACATCCTCAGGTCAGACGGTTGTCAGACTAGCGTTGCATTTCCAGCAAGCAAAACAGCTGTTTTAATCTTGTTTGCACAATTTCTCATCCATCATTCTGAGATTTCTGCCTCCAACACAATGGAAGAAAATAGCAGACTTACCTGTCTTTCAGTTACCTTGGTTCATAGCAGGGATGCAGCCGTACTGATGCTTGGCTGATACTGTCGTTGGTAAATGATCATTAAATGGCATTCACCAATAGAACTGAAAACAGTATCTTTTTTTTCCTCAGACACAAAGTGTGTGAATAAATAGCAACAAAACATCATAAGCAAGTGCTTGGGGGGTAAATATTAATATCACTACTGACTAAGCCAAACTACTTTTAAACCTCGATGTTTCTGTCTACCCAGAACTTTAATATGTACATTTCTGATCTTTATTTTTATTATGGGCTAACAAAAAATCTTCTAGTATATTGAAAGTGGTGTTTGGATTGTATTCAGACTGATGTCTGGAGAACTGAGACTGATGTTTATTCTACTCCAGGCTCAGACAACAGGCTATAAATACTTTTGTTTATCGATTATAAATATTATTTGGATGGTCTTTAGGGCTTGAGTGTGAGCTCGGTGTCCAGGAATTACATGGAGTCACCCTCCCTAAACAGTCGAAGCAGATGGCTGCCCTTCCCTGAGCCTGGTTTTTTCCTGTTAAAACTGAGTTTTTCCTTCCCACTGTCGCCAGGTGCTTGCTCAAAGAGGTCTTTCTAATTGTTACACTTTTTTCTGTGGCTAGTCCGTTTGAGAATTTCACAGAAGAAAATCCACTCTGTCTGTAGGTCTAGACATTATATGGTGTTCTAACTTGGGTGAACTAAGCCTTTCTGTTTGATGCCATTTCTTGTCATCTGAATGAATAATTTAGGTATTCTACATTTATGTGAAACGACAAACCGTGGAGTTTCAGTCCCTCTACATCTCCATGCACATGCTGGTAATGATATTGAGAGCAGCAGCATGTGTCCTTCTCTGTATCCAGTGCATAAATAATAGATTAGATCCAGGAAGTACAAACCGGTGGACCAACCCATCAGGTAGGGAATCCATCGTACCACATTACGTACACAACACCCGGTCTATTTCTTTTCCTTTGGCCTCTTTATCTTCCTTTTATGTCCCATCAGTTTCTTTCTACTCACTCTGAATCTCCAGCAGTTTTGCTCTCTCTCACTCCCTCTTATGCTCATCCCTCCCTCCTACTTTATATCCCTCCCTCCCCTCTTCCTTTTGTTTCCATCAATTCTAATCTGTTGGAGAACTGGCACAAAGAGAAACCACACCCAGCATTCCAGCATCATTTTTAAAGTTGCACCGTCCGGATATTGGGATATCAGGACATCAGACTGCAGAGAATAAAGAACTTGTGCCACTGCTATTTTATTAAAAGGAGTCTTCTTTTGACGGAACTTTTGCTCGTAAGCATCAGTCTGCGTTAGAAACCTCCCTCACTGTGGGCACTGCACAGCTAAGGCACAAGGAATTGACAGAGGAAACTCTGGAGAGCCCGAGCTATGGTTTTATATGTGACGTCCCAGGACTGTACAAGAGGAGCTGGCAGCAGGGTGGTAGTGACTCTGAGGCCTGGCAACGGTTCAGACGGGGCCTCACACGGACTGTGGCGCTACGTTTGCTGCCAGAGGAGGCCCACAATGACGCTGCCCTCATGTAGGTATACAGGAGTGATGGCTGTCAGTGGCTACTGTACTTGTGTGTATCTGCAGGACATTTCAAGGTTGCTCAAGAAAAGTTACTTATCAGATTTGTGAGTGGATGGCAATTATAGATTTTCTGTTATCTCCTATAAACTATTATCTCCCTTGTACTCCTGCTGAGATGACACATTGCCAATACTCTTGTTTCCAAAAAAGTGTTTTAGACCTTGATGGTGATCTAATGATATACTGCTTTTTTTTTTTTTGTTTTTTTTGTTAAACCTCCTACTTGTCTTTGGCTTTACTTTTTTCTCTGCCTGTTTTCCCAGCCTTTCCCAAGTGCTGTTGTCTGGGGTCATTGGATCACTTCAGCTCTAAGGAGACGATCCATTTGACAAAAAGGGAGGCTGGCTGTGTTTTGAGAAAGCATTCCGAGCACCGGCAGGTTTGGCGTTTGCCTTCCTTGTGCTAAATAGTTAAATACTAAGATACAGTAATAAAAAGCTTGGTCTAATGAGAAAACGAGGCCTAAATGAGCGTCTGACCCGGTGATTTGATTTAAAGTCATCCCTCCTGAGCAGCTTTTGGGGCTGTTGCCCTGCTAGGCTGCTGTCTGAGTCTTGTCATTAGCACATAAGCTCTATTAGAGCAGACAGTAACACAATTACACCCACAGGCAGTGGAAGATGGAGACAAGGGACCATGTCAGCAGTTGCAGATATAGACTGCCTTCATTTGATAATATTTCAAGACTGGACTAGAAGGAAATCATCATGGTAATAAGATGAGATGATTTGGATCACAGTAGATGGATAGCTACATGCAGAGGTGGTAACAAAAAAAGTGCTCTGTATCAGTCTTGTTCAGATTTACTTTGTGCTGGGGATAATCAGTACACAATGTTGACGTTTAGGGATTAAAGTGTCTCTGAAGTGTTTCCTTTTTCCTTTTTTTTTTTTAAGGCACTGTAGCTTTAAGAGCATTGTGTTTGTTATTTAAGTGCTAAGCTGCATCTATTTTCTGTGTTAGTTTTTGATATTCAGTTTTGGGATCCTGATGGTAACACACACAAACCATGTTAGCTTGTGCTAATCCTTTCCCCCTCTGTGATATTTATCAACAATCTAAGGACGCTCTGTGCTTTGTGCTTTTTACATAAATCAGAATCTGAAGTCACAGCTTAGCCACTCTTTATAACTCCTGTAGTTATTTTCTCAAATATAAAATCAGGTGTCTTCTAAGTTTTAGAATCAACATTAGGTATTTATTATCATGCCAGTTTTCAGCTGAGCCTATCCAGGCATGTTACCTCTGAACAAATGACTTCCTGTAGAAGCCTCTTTCATTCAGTACATGGCTGCCAGCTCTCAGACTATTGCATTTATTACACAAATAAACAGGAGGAAAAGTCAAAATTGCCTGCTTTGTTTTCCAACTGAAGCGCTCAAGTTCCATATTCTTGCTTCTTTTTTCTCCTTCTTCTTTTTACTGCAACAGCCACCATCAAAGAATGGATTACAGTTTTTAGCTAGTTTTATGGTAAATGGATGTATAAAGTTTGGTTAAAAAGTCCTTGTGTTTGCAGGTTTGCTAGCAGTCCTTCAGCTGTCTGTCTCTGCTCTGCATCTGTAAGGTTCTTGTATTTCTGTGTGTTTAGTCTTGTAATGGCGATTCTAAGTAATCCTCACAGAAACCTGCTCTCCAAAAATTAAGCACATGTTTTCGTCTTCATGTGTTATTTCAACAAATAAATATTTAGGAGTTGATCTGCATTTCTTGCTCAGGACTAGCAAACTCACATCTCTCATAAATACAGTGGTCCCTCTCTTTGATGCGGTTCACCTTTCGCAGCCTTGCTGTTTTGTGGATATTTTTTTTGATATTTTCCATGGGGTTTGTTTTTTTTTGTACACAAGGTACTGTAGCCCCAGTGCATCCATCTGGGTCTGCGTGAATACAGATCCATTTACCAGGGACTAAACTAGCAAAACATATCTGACTGATAAACTTGATAGTGAAGTTACTAATATAACTTCAGTTAGCCAATATAACAAATGGCTGCTGTTGTGATGGTGAATGGTTATGTGTCACTCTGTGTTAGCCTGTTTTAAATTCATGAATAAAAATGAGAGGTTCAAAAATTGGGGTGGTAGGGCGGTTAGCACTGTTGCCTCACAGCAAGAAAGTCCTGAGTTCAATTCCATCATCAGGCCAGGGCCTTTCTGTGTGGAGTTCGCATGTTCTCTCTGTGTTGGCGTGAATTCTCTCCAGGTACTCCGGCTTCCTCCCACAGTCCAAAGACATGCAGTTAGTGGGGTTAGGTTAATTGGTAACTCTAAATTGCCCATAAGTGTAAATATGAGAGCGTATGATTGTCTGTGTCTATGTGTAGATGACAGGGTGTGGTAGCATTAGTTAGCTGAGCCGAGGTTAAAGGTTTCTTCTTTTTCTTTGGTAATAAACTGGCACCAGATAAATGCTAAAATCTTGGGGTGTCACCAAAACGTGTCACCATGCTAAGTTTTCTTTCAAACAAATAATTTTTAAATTGGAATCTACATATCTCATTTCTGAGTGCGTAAATAAAGACTAGACTCTCTATAATTTATCCAGCTATTGAAATCCTGTAGTAAAACCAGCGTTTCCTCACAAATATGAAAGCTAAATTGGAAGATTTAGAAATTTAAAAAATTCAAATGCCTAATGGAATTTAATGAAAAATAAAACTTTCTTTGCTTTATATAATCAACTTACAAAAAGGTAACAAAAACAGTGTCGTAAATATCAGATAACTTGGATGTAGGTGAATATATCAGTGTTACGTGTTGTGACAGTGCAGGGTTCAAACAAATAACTGAGTACATTTGTACTTCCAAAGCAAAGGGGTTCCCTGAAGGCAGCAGTTTTCCCCAGATAGACGCGGCTCTCCATCACAACACACAAACTGCACAGGAGCATCTCATGATAATTTGAACCAGAGCCCAAGGCATTGGCACATTCTGCACATTTCCCACATCCCATCCAGTTGAGCACCCCAAAGGATTTTATCCATGCCCACAGTCTTCCACTTGGGTGTTTGTGGCAATCCAAGCTTCTACTGCAACACCCTGAGGTGTCTTTGGGAGAACACTCACATAAAATTATGTGAATGATCTGAACTGCGTTCTGGGCCATCTCTTGCGGACAGCTTTTTTTTTCTTTTCTTTTTTTTTGCCTCCATTGTCTTTTTTGTGTTTTTTGCTTTCTGGAAAATGGAAAAAATGAATCAAGCTGAAGGGTCACAGTTTTGATTTAACGTCTTAAAATGGTCCAGAAGTGTTTAGTAGATGGCCTTGAAGGAGAGATCAGTCATATTTTAATCAAGTAGGTTTTTTGTTTTTTATGGTATGGACCTGTCCTCAAAACAAACAGCTAGTATTTACGACTGATAAATGAAGGCCTTAATGGCACCACGCTGACTCATACCTCCCCTTTTAACTCGATAATCTGTATTCCAAATATTTGGCTATTTCTGCTTGGATACTCTTTTGTCAAGTGGCCTTTTATGGTGACAGAAAATCCTTCACCATTTCTTGCAGATGACCTAAAAGTCTGAAATTGAACAAAAAATGCTGAGATAAGGCAAGTGGAAGAAAAGGAAGTAACATAAAGAGAGCTGTTGTTCCTGTGCTCTGATTGCTTTGACACAGACGTGGCAAACCTCGTATTCTCCCCTTGTGGGAAAAGTAGCTGCTGTCAATACCAATGGCAGTGTTAAGTAGAGGCAATGTGTGTGAGCACGTTGGTATTCAGATGCAGTCATGAGCCTGGTTGCAGCCCAGATTCAGCCCCTTTTATCTTTCTGTCTCGGTCTGTTGATACGGTCAGGACTTGGCTGAATACTAATTACACTCAAATCTGCTCCGTGCAGATCCAGAAGCTTCTCATTGCTGTGTGTGTTTTATGTACACAGCACCACTTTGGTCCTTCTGACTAATGCCCCTCTTTAGGTAAAAGTTAGCTCATTAGTGAGTGTAAAGTACACAGAGCTGTCAGTGTTTCACTCATGCAGGATTTGTTTTACCTTTTTATTTTATTTTATTTTTTATATTAAACAACAATTAAAAAATGTTCTATTTTCTACTCTCAGATCTGCATAGAGTCACAGAGAGGCCATCATTTGGCCATTTCAGGCACACAGCTATGGCTCTGGGCACAGAAGACCCACCTACTTCCCATTTATAAGGGGCAGCCAATCAGACAAAACCTGCTTGCAATTGCAGATGCTGCATATTGTGTTCACAGCTCCCTGCCTATGGGGGATGCTGTTCATTTTCTTCTGCATTTTATTAATATTGAAGTTTTCGGTGGCCGACGGCCATTGGTGTTAGACTGGAGATGGGATCTAACAAGACCGGCTTGCTTATTCCAATCAGACCTTTTTCTGTGTTGTTGTTGTGTGAACAGATGTTTACTGTCTAGAAGAGCTAGATTACTCATTTTGTACAAATCATAAATATCTTCTTTGAAAAAAGCAGTCCTTGTAGTTATAAAGATTTAGCCTTTTTGGTTAATAGCTTTCTTTTCTCCTGTTTAGGTGCTGATGTTACCCCTCAAAAGATCAATAATAGTCAAACTGGTCCTTCCTTGCAGGAATCATATTTGTGATGCTCTACGTTTTCCCCCCAGCCGCGTCGTAATATGGTTGACCCATGGTGCTGCACTGATATTGAGTCATTTTAAAATTACCGCAGATCATTTCAAACTGTATTTGTAATGTAACACTTACAAGAATAAAAGCATGATAGGTCACTGTCAGACAGACTTGGCAGATTCTCAGAAAATTGTGTTTGTCTTCAGTTCGGCTCGCATGATTCTGACTAGTTCCTATTGCTTTGTGTGTATACAAAACACACAAACACACACTCTCACACACATCTGCTGTACCTGCTTGGTTATAAAAATGGCTGATAAAAGAGAAAAGTGGGTAATATGGTGGCGATTGTTCTCTGAATGACTGGAAACTTGTAGTATTTGTGGTACACACTAATATGGATACATGACGGTTTCTGTTCAGAAGGTTTTGAGCTTTTATAAAAATGACTGGATGTTCTAAATTCAGTGTTTCAAATGAAACAGGGCTAATTCTGTGATTTCCATCATCTACACTTTGAATTTACTTCATTGCAGAAACTCATATCATTGTTTATTACTTTTATTTTAAGCTTAAAGTACCTGTTATTTTTCACACTGCTCTTTATTGTGATGATGTTTCCTTTGGAAAAACAAACAAAAAAAACTAACTGAAAGCTCAAAGCCCCCCTGGGAGTCTGAGATGCATCTCAGTTAACAAAAGAAAGGGAGAACTGCTCTGCATCCAAATGTTCCTACAGGAAGAGGGTGGGGTGGTGGCATGACTTGAACCTGGAGTGTAGCAGATGTATGTGGAAGCACTGAGTGTTTGCGTGTTTGGATCAAATATGAAACGTGAGCGTGTTAAAGATTCCACAAAGCCTTTTGGTGCTAGTTTTGTTTTTTCTTCGTGGTGCTGCTTTTTCTCTTTCTTCTCTCAGACCTGGCGCTTCAGTCCAGCTCCGAGTATTTACCTCCCTTTCTTAGCAAATAACAAGTGTCTGCCAGAAATGGCTTTACAGGACATGAAGCCACCAGAGAGCTACAGAAGCCAGATAAACTGCAGATATTTTGCCAGATAATTTGGTTACTATGGCAACCAGGAGAATCTCCCTGCTTTCACTATGAACTGCTCTGAGCAGCTCTTTGCACAGGTTACCTTAAAAACCTTGTATTTTGATAGGTCAGAGGCTTTGACTGGAACAATGATCATGTGAGCTAAATGTCTAACAGTTGCCGTGTGTGTGTGTGCGTGTGTGTGTGCGTGTGTGTGTGTGTGTGCGTGTGTGTGTGTGTGTGTGTTGCCCTCTACAGGTCCTACGTTGCCCAGACAGGGCCCCCAGGTTCAGAATGGTCCCACACCAGAGGAGATGGACCTGCAGAGGAGGTAAGGACTACTTTTCATGCTTAAAGTCTGTCATAATGCAGGGTCCAACACGAAGTAATGCATTACATATCATGTATTGAAATAAGTAATACATGATATTAATCGCTACCTGGCGAGTACTTCTTCACACTACTTGTTACATTACTTTTGTGTTACACTGTACCATGGCATGGAATATAATGGCACATAATTACCAGTAATGATATAAACCAGCGGTCCCCAACCCCGGTCCGTGAGTCGTTTGAAATTTATGATTTTTAGGGTTTTTATCATGATTTTTTTTTTTCGTTAACTCCCTTTTCCTGGTTCTTTTCCCTTGTGTTATGAGTAAATCTTTTGTTTTTTTGGTACTGGTACTGATTTTGTTGTATTTATCCGTGACACCTCAAGCCCAGTTCGTGAAAATATTGCCTGACATAAACCGGTACGTGGCGCAAAAAAGGTCGGGGACTGCTGATATAAGCCTAAAGCTTATATTCCCGCATGCTGACACATGTCCCTGTCCTAATGAGGATGCACACAGGATCTTTGTCAACAAAGTTGTAAACCAGGTCCTATTCCTGCTGTAGGAACAGGACAGGTAGAAATGGATGCTACAACACTAACCACTGCTTTTGTTACCTGTTGAAGATCAGGCTTTGGCTGCTTTGCTGCTTCTAACTTTGTTTTAGCATGTTAGCATGCTGTCTGTGCAGATGCTTGTAAAGAGAATTAATGTTGTGTTAGCAGAAGAAGACCGTTGTTTCTGGTCTGACCACACTTTACTGCACCAAACATAATTTCCCTTTCTCAACTCATCGCTTTACTACGTTCCTCCTCCCTGCTCTCTAAATCCAGTAATCAGATTAGTTACTGCTACGTCTTCATTGTTGTTGGCTTTCGGCTGCTCCCTTCAGAGGGAGCCACAACAGATAATCTGCCTCCATCTCAACGTATCCCAGCAACCCTCTACATGTCCTCCTTCACTACATCCATCCTGTGGTCTTCCTGTTTTCCTCCTGATTGGCAGCTCCATCCTTTTGCCTATATTATCCAGACTCCCTCCTCCTGCACATGTCCAAACTATCTCACCTAGCCTCTCTAACAGTAGCTCCAAGTTTCTGAACCCGATCTGTCCCTCTGACATGCTCATTTCTAATTGTGTCCATCTTGTTCACACTCAGTAAAAATCCTAACATTTACACTTTGCCACTTTTAGTTTTCCTTCTTTCTCTTTGGTGAGGTCTCACTACCATCTGTCACAGATCACCTCTGACACCAATGTCCACTCTGCCTGCACTCTCTTCTTCTCCTCATACTGATCAAGCCATTATGTCGTTACTTTGTTACAGAAGTTATTGAATAATCTGTATGATTGATATTGAAGGACATACCATGCATTTTTATGCACACAGTGGTGATTATTTCGTAAGTTAAGTTTGTAAGGCCCTGGTTAATGCCTAGAACAATGATAAAGCAAGGTGGGAATTAGAACAGACCTTCTTGTGATTGAGTCACTTCTGTTTGAGCGTGCAATGTGATGGCAAATCAAGAAAATAAAATAAGATTATTCATCAGTGGGTGAGGTCCATCTTTTAGATACAGTCTGTGGGAACAGTTTAAAGCCGTGGGCCAAATTTAAGTATAAACAAATGGTAAAATAGTAGCTATGCTCAGAGATTGGGCTGTATTATTGTTTTAAAATGATTAACGGCAGAGAATAACAATTGTCATCTTTATGTGCTTAGTGACACCAGCAAAGCTCAGCTGTAACATAAGGCCTCTGAATGCTGTGGATATACAGTCTTATGCGCGCATACACTCAAACAAAACCTTGTTTTTCTTCTCCATACAAGGCCACTTGTTCTTGAGGTAATATAGAAACCATGGAACAGCTACACACACAGTTACATGGATACACACCGGGCTGCATTAATGGAGCACAGCTGTTGGCTAAGGTTCAGAACCTGTTCAGCACTCTCACAGGCAGAGCAATTCTTGAGACGCCTTGGCTGTCTTAATAGTTTTGTCTTAATGCGCCACATGAGTCAACCAACAACACCTTATTACAACTACGTGGAGTTAACAGTGAAGTGAGAAATAAATAGGGGCATCAAAGTGAAATGTGTAACACTTGAAACATGATCAATCCAGGTGTTCAAGCACATTGCAAATGTGATGATTCTCCAAATAACCAAACTCCAATCCTGCTGAACACGTCATTATTTTAAAGTATTGTGTACTGCGAGACAGTGAAGGCATTGAGTAAATGTGGGTTTTGGCTGAACTGGGGTCTTTGTTTTGGGGTTTTGTTTTGTTTTTGTTTGTTTATTTGTTTGTTTGTTTGTTTGTTTGTTTGTTTGTTTGTTTTTTGGGGGGGGGGGATTTCGTAATTTGATTAGAACGGTGTTGCATTTGTGCTTCTGGCATAGACTACTTAGACTGTTTACATGCACCTTTTTAACCGGCTGCCACAGCAAGTCCAGTAATGCTTAAGACAGATTTTTCCAACATACTGCAAAATCATCTTTGCATTCCTGCAAAATTCAAAGGGAACTTAGACTTGCAGACACATGCAAAACGCAATAATCTATATGGTGTTTTTGACATGGCCACCCACCAAACTTCTTCCCATAGTGGAAGGAAACATTAGATTACTTGTTTTAGTTTATCTCATTATTAGAAATAAATGGAAAAGTGCAGTGATTTCTGTGAAAGTGGGCCTCAGTACTTCTAATTGTGTTGGAGGGGAACTTGAATCTGGCAGCTGGCGTCCCCTCCATTTCTTCTTGCTTTTTTTCCTACTTCCCTATTGCTTTTCTCTTTTACCGTTTTGTCTCTGCCTGCTGTCATCGATCTCTTCCTTCTTACCTTCCCTTCCATGCTCTTGTTCCCAGTTCCAGTCACATTCCACACTTAGCAGCAGATGACAGACAGGCAGGAAGTGAAAACGTGACGGAGGTCATCTTATGATACAGAGGCTACTGTCAAGCCCGTGGAAGAGTGTGCAAAGGATGTGTGGATCAAAGAGAACATAGGTTGAGAAAAGCGAGGGGGTCGGTGACGGGAGAAGAGGCGATGTGAGGAGAGTAGTGTAAAAATTAAATGCGCATTAGTACTAACCTTTCTGCTTTATTAAAAGAAACACAAACTCACTGCAAGCTTTGGACTCTTGGGTTTACAGATATTACTTTTTGAACAACAGATGGCTGTCTTACATCCCCTCATTACACCACTCTCTGTGATCCAGCTGGTTTTGTTGACTGTTTATTGGAACATCTGTGAAACGGTCATCATGGGATTTTAATTTGTAGGGTCAGTTTGTAGTGTTTGCTGATCTGACCAAACTGTCCAACACATGAATTCAGTCTTGGCTCTGTTTACCTCCACTGTACATCCTGCCTACTTCAGCTAATCACTCGAAAGGTTAGTGGTTTTCATCTGACTGTAGACACACCCGTAGTTAATCCATGGCAATCTAAAAGCCATTTTTGAGCCTTTTAATTCTAAATTTTCTAAACTTCAGCGGGTAGCTTGTGTTGCTGTGGGATCAACTATGGCTGATATTCATAGCCAAGGCTCTACATCAGGAAGACTGATGTGGTTTCAGACAGTATTTTAGCAATGCTAGAGAGCTATGGCCACCTAAAATTAGGTAAAGTTAAGGACATGTGGTGTCATGGTGGTGTAGTGGTTGGCACTGTCACCTGACATTAATGCCAGAGGATGTTTGACTGATAAACTGTAGTTATCAAGTTGCAGCGCACTGATGACTGATGACTCTTGCAGCACTTGCGACCACTAGGGCTGCCACAAACGACTATTTAATAGTCGACTAGTCACAAATTATTTTTGCGATTAGTCAACTAATCGGATCATGCATGCATACAGCTTATTGCATCAGCGTGCATCTGCGCTTATATAACTATCATTAGCTTACAGCTTGAAGTGTTTAAGGTATGTGCTAACTAAAAATAAAGACAAGATGATAGTTTATTAAACTTTTAATGAATTTTGCAGATTGTCTCAGTGGACTTTAATAAACTCAGCTGTCTGCTCCTTGCTATCTAAAATATAACAGGACACTGGAGTAAATTCTCTACCATCTCACACTTTTGTTTAATCAGTTTTCTGTTTGACGTTTATTCAGCTATGTGAAAACTTTAACTTTAATCTCAGCCAAACAAATTTACTCAGGAACAAATAAAACACTGAAAAAAGCCAAACAACAACAGTTTTCAGTTATCTAAGTTATCTCGCAGGCTCTAGTGAGCCTTGAACCCTGTCTAGATGTCTCCGAAAACGTAGGAGCACTTTTACAAATATGTGATGTCTTGATAAACTGGGCAGATATTTGAAGTTTACACACCTACATTCTCGCCTGAAAATATGTTAAAAGTTTATTTTGTGACCCAGAAAGAGTAATAAGATTAAAATTAAAACTAAGTAGCTGCCACCATTGTTGGAAACTGGAATTGGCTGAGCCGTGCTATGAATTCTGGGATAGGTTGGGCCACAAAGGATATGCCCGACCCATCCTTCAAATCTGGGAATTGCAGAAGTCTTCGAATTTGGAAAGCCTTCGTTGCGTCGCTGTAACGTAATCGGCCCTCAAATGTGGCCTCCGAAGGATGCGGCCCCTGAATTTGGACACAGCTATGATACTGGAGTTGCTTCTTCTTCTTCGGGGTTTAACGGCAGCTGGCATCCTTGTACATGGAGTGCTGCCATCTTCTGTTTCAATCCATTATTACACTCTTAAATCCTACTACTTATTCCTGCGTCTTTCAGGATCTCACGAGGCTTTAAACGACATGTCGACTATTAAATTTGTCATTGACGTAATCGTGACTAGTCGACTAATCGTGGCAGCCCTAGCAACCAGGCTCTAACTTTATATCTTTGGTCTGTGGTCAGGAGTTGCTGTGTTTCTTAAACTTTTCCACTTTTTAATAAAACCACTTACACTTGATTGCAGAAGGGAGGGGTTTTTGAGGGAACAAATGTCACAAACAGCCTCAGTGGTGTCCTATTTCAATAACAGGCTCTAACTCATTGAGCTCTATACTGTGCATTTGGAAAGTATTCACAACTTTTCACTTCTTCCACATTAGGAAACCGCCTCTGCTGCTTCCCTTGACTACTGGCTGTAACTTTGATAAGGTGGCCAAGTTCACATCTCAAAAACTGCTCAACATTTGTAATCCTAGCAGGAAGTTTACTGACATTTTGATGCAGATTAATCACAGAGGTTCTGTCTCTTATTCTACTGGTAGACTAACTTGATAGGCCAGCATCTTACAGCATTATTAAGGAAACACTTCTGGGTCTAGTTCGGGGTCAGGTTATGCCAAAGAAGAGCTAGCATAGCATCAGACTATGGCTAAAGTAGCTGAAGAGAGAGCTAGTGTTTCACCACCTTCAGTCTTTCATCTTTCACTCCCTGTTTGTAATTTATCTTATTTTTAATCTTTATTGGGAAGCACTTAAACAAAAATAATAATAACCTGGAGAAATAAATCCACTCATAAGTTTCACTGACGTTTATTTTATGTTGTCTTATAAGTTGTCTTTGACACCTTTGTCTCATCCAGCCTGTTTCATGTCTGTTATGAATAATTGCAGACACTATCATCAAAGGAGCTAATATTTAATTTCAGTTTGCTCTCTGCTGTTCATCAGGAATCATTCAGCCTTGTGCTGTGTGAATGATAGAGATTGGGAGTGAATAAAGAAATTGAGAGTGTGGATATACTGAAATTGTCTTTCCCCCTCTCCAAATTCCTCTCTGCCTCATTTTGAGATCCACCTCGTTCCTCAGTTAACCACACATGTTCATTCAGACTCATTCCATACTCATCAGTGTGGCTTTGTCTTGCTCACTTGTGGGTCTCTGCTCTGTGTGAGAAGCAAACACTGAGATCCTTCTACTGTGGAAAGGCCAGAATATCCAAACATCTCTGTGATGGGATTTTCCACTGAGTCACATGATAGGAGGGGAAAATGATGCACGTTTCCCTGTTTGTCGGTCCCCCCCCTCTTAGTATTCCTCCTTTTCATGAATACATAGATGAATGAAAGCAAGCAGACAATGCCACTTCAGGAGTGAGTGATTTGTTGCATGTATTCATTCTGCAGCTAAGGGAAAAAGTGAAGCTGAACCACCTGTTCAGAAATGCAGGGTACTACCCTCAGATTAAAAAGACACGAGCTGGAAATAATAGGCTGTGTTATAAATAGCCGTGTGCTGTGTGGGTGCAAGCGAGTGTGTCGGGGGAGAGAGCGAAAGAGGAAATGTGTTGCATCGCCTTGAATGAAAGAGAGGATGGAAGTATGGGAGAGGATAAAGATGCATGTGTGTTTTTGCTCAGGTTCTGTTAGCTGTTAGCGAAGGAGCTCGAAGGTAAGAGCACAGCAGCTGCTGGTGGAAACGAGCGCTCTCACAAACCTGTGCTGATATCCGTAGATATTCTCAAATGACAGTGCTGGATATTAATCCACACTCTTTGCATGCAAGCACACACTCAAAACTCAAAGACCGATTGCTTTGATAGCAGGGTTGGGCTCTTTTATCAGTGGGTCACATGACACATCGAGTGTGTCTATGTGTATATTGCACATTTGGACTAGATTCTTCATAGAGTAGGTCCATATGGTCCATCTGGGCTCCTGTCCATTCAGACAACACTTCCTTGTCCTGTGAGCCAATCAAGCAAGCCGCTGACTCCAGCTGGCCAGCAGATTTTGCCAGACTTGAGTGTCCCAGGAGTTTCAGTGCAGTTGTCACTTGTGGCAAAATGGCAAAGCCAGATTGTGACATCATTTTCAGCTCGATGTTTAAACACCCGAATGTCTTAAAGCCACAGATTGAAATATTCATACAATAATTCGCTCTCAGTTTAGCTTTATTTAGTTATTCTGTATCTGATTAAAGCTGACAGAATGTGAGCTTCTTTGTTTTCCAGTATTCTGGGACATAATGAAACGTCTCCCTCTCTGGATAACCACTATAGTCAATAATAAAAACATGACATGGTTTAACAAGAATATAGAAGTGGCAGGAGAAGCCCTCATTCTGTTGGCTTCTTCTCCTCACATTGTTAAAGTGGACCTATTATGCTGTAAAAATGGGAGCTTGTGACGGCCCTAAATGCTGCTTCAAAAAGTGTCGCTCTCAGCGAGCTGTGTCGCAGACTTAATTAATTACTAAGGTATTCGGTTAATAGTCACTCAGTTACTGTCCGTTAGAGCTTGCTGGAAATACAGAAATGGTGTGTAATGATTGTGTGATGGGCTGGTGTGGAAGAGCCTCCACGCTGCGACTGCTATAGGGACTCCTGTCCAATACTGATGAAGCTGAACATGATGGTGACTCAAACTTTTTCTTTCACTTTAGACTGATTTGTTTTTGACCTATACTACTTTCCCACCATATATACTTCTTTATTTATTTAGTTTTAGTTCATCAAGAGTAGTCTTTATAATTTTTTTTAATACTTCTTGCCTAACTAAAAATATTAACTCCTATTGAGAACATTTGCAGCTCTTTGATCCTTACAGCCTGACTGCAGATCCTGTTCTATCGCTGTTTGCATTGTGCCTGTGCAGCTCTCTCCCTCTGTTTCATGCCTCTCAGTTTTGATTGTAAGCCTTTTGATGTTTTCAATATCATCCCAAATCCTTCCCGACTTCCTGAGTATCTCAAAGTTTTTGCAAAGACGAAAGGAACGTGTGTGCATATGCATGTACGTGCATGCCGAGATTCAGGCCGCGCCACCGCCCACACTTGCATAGCAACGGTTTCCCAGCAACGCTTGTCACGAGGCGAGTGAGACGCCAGTTAAACGGTGCGCGAGGCTTTTCACAGCTTTGAATCCTGTGACATTTCCCTGCGAGGCATAGAGGGATGCGGAGGGAAGGGGAGCTCGTTTTTTGATTCATCCACTGGAGACAGGAAATAAGACAGCACTGTATAGAAAGGGGAATTTAATGTGGTAGTTGTTACATCGGTTTCCTGGAAGTGACGACATACTCTGCTTTATTAAACGCTGTCAGTTCCAGAATGGAATTCCATAAAAGATTTCTGGAAAAGAGAAAAGATGCTGAACTCTGCCTCCTAGACAGAAAACTGTAAAAACTTTGGAAAGATTTTTTTTGAACCACACAAAGTATGCAAACTGCTATTCCCCAACGGTCACTTGAAGCTTGTTCCAAAATCACATCAGTCCTGATAGACTCCATGTTTAAAAATGCCCGACTTCAGTCATGACCATAACTTGTTTAATCTGGTAAATAAAAGAGTTAAAGTTATTTGGGGTGTAAATCACCCATTTAAATTTCATTAGAACTGTGTGTGACTGTTTTGACTGGCAGGTAATGCCTGTTATCCACAGCCAATCAGAGGCACTAAACTGAACCTGTCACTGTGTTTGTGCTGTTTGGATGGTTTTAATGGAATTCCATCCATCCATCTTCACCTCTGCTTATGAGGAGGAAATTTCACACATTAGAATATGAGCTGAATGGATAGATGTGCTTTTTGATACATTTTGTGAAACTATTTACAGTGGAGTGGAGCAATTAAAGAATTTATGGAATGACAACTAAACCGGAAACAGAAGTTATTAGTTTCTAAAGTAAAATTTTACATTTGCAAAGGTTAATTGTAAACTGGCCCAGATTCACAGGCTGCTTTATATTATGGATTTATTTCCATTAACAGACACTGACTGTGTATCAGTATTAACAGGAATTTCACTAGGCTCATTTCTCCATCCATAAAAGCGTTTGTGACAAAGCTATTTCCTCATCTGTTGCTATTAATGAAAGAGTGTGAGTGTGCTTGAAGTTCCGGCTGTGGGAGAAGCTGCTCTCACTGAACAGGAATGTGCTTATTATTATCACATGACATCAGCTGAAAGGCTACACTGTGTCATAACCTCAAAGGTGTCCCCCTGATAGACTACAGGCGCTCTGCTCCCTCCCGTACACAGATACAAGAGAACACACATTTAACCACATTCACACTCTTCATGACCACGTCTCTCCAGATGGGATATTTTAAGTTGGTGTGCTCACTGTGTAGGAATGTCATGATCTCCCTCTTAGAAGAATGCTGTGTGCGTGTGTTACGTTCATAAATTTTAGCATTTGTGTATACGTTTGTCCAGCTGCTGGCACACTACTACTTATCGCACTTAGACAAAGGGATGGCCCTGCACTGAAACCTGTATGTTCAGGCTGGGGACCTGAAACGTCAAAGTCATGATTCCCATGTCCTTTTCTGGGCAAAAAGTTGCACCAGTCAAGAGCGTGAATATCCTCTGAGCCTAAAGACATTCATCAACACCAGCAGAGGCATTTAACTACAACAAAACAAACTCCAACCCTGACAGCAGAGCTGAGATTGCCTCTTCGCTCTAATTAGAACTGATTCAGCAAGTACACCTCCGTCACCAGAGGGAGAGCACACAAGACAAATTACACTATCTCTAGGAGTTCATGTTTCTTTGTCAGAATGTACCCCTACAACAAAAGTCCCTGTGGGAACACAGTTCTGTAGCATAGATGCTACTAGTCTGCTTTTATTTTCTCTCATATATACAGCACTGTGCAAAGGTCTTGAGACACCCTTCACACTCTTCAATGGGAACGTTTTGTTAAAAATGTGTAAAAATACAACTAAGCGCAGCAGCCCCACCCACCTGCAGTTCAAACCTTCTGTTTGTAGGGTCAGTTAATCAGAATTTCAGTGAGGGATCTGAAATTCAACCAGCTAAATCGGGATTTGTCTAGACTGTGATTTATGCCAAGCTATTCTCTACTATCCCAGAATAAAAATATAGAGCTCGAAATGAGTTTAAGAAGTTTTAAAAGAGGCTGAAAGGTAAAATGTTGGCTATGAATATTCTTACTTCTAATTTGGAACTTGTCCCTTGATAAAGATAACCTTTATTATGCTGCACATTGTCCCGACAGTTGGTGTACTCTCCAGTGAATCACCTAGTCTCTTTAGCTTACAGTCTTGGGAGAGGCTAGCAGTGTGGAAACTTGCTGCACAAACTTGCTGCACTGGATCACCTCCAGTATTGGGAAAAGTTCAAGACATGTTTTTTGTTTTTTGTTTTTTTTTTTAAACCGTGCTTGGATTCAGTGATTGGTTGGTGTAAATTTTTTAACACTCCATTTGCTGTAACTTAACTAATATCTAATATAAAACATGTAGATTTTGAGGTATGGTTCTGTATGATGTAATTTACAATTTTAGATGTAATTCTGACAGAAATGGAGTGAAATAATACACAAAACAACTTCATCTTAAATAAATTGTGGTTGTTACTAATAACACATGATGTGAGCAGTGTTTTTGGGAGAACCATTGTAAATCTAATTCTTAGCAGTTGAACACAGTAGTTACCAGTGGATAAGGGCTCCAAGGACCCACTACAGAAGGTCTTTGAACTGTTATAATCAGTCCTGCTAGTGGGTTGCATCACTGCCAGGCTGTTCATGTTCTGACCATCAGGCAGTGTTTTGGTTTAATCTCTAGGACCAGATGGAATTAAATCTTGCAAACTATTAAATTATCATGAAGCTTTAGGAGTGACCCGTAGGTGTTTTCATGTGTACCCACAAACATCTCAACAGCAGCTGATTGGAGCAGTCATCCTTTTCACAGAGGATTATTTCTGCACTTTCCCTGTCTGAGTAATAAAGCACATATGGATTTAGAACAGAGAAAGGCTTTAAGATAACTTCCAACATTGCTGGTTGACAAATTGCACCAGGTGCCTACTTCCCTGCTAACATTTTGCTGCTAGCACTTTGACCATCATCACACAGAAAATTGCAAAATGAATGAAAAACGTGGACCTCTTCCTGATGAAACTTCTTTTACTGCCATCAACCATGACATCATGAGTTATTTTTAATCCCGAAGATATTCTGATGCTGTTGCAGCGCTGAGGATCCCACAGGGACTAATTTGCCATCAGAGTGTAGATTATTGTAGATCTGGAAAGCCTCCAGAGAAGACTGAAATCCTCAGAGACATGGCTGTGCTGCACTTTCATTGGCCATGAATCCAGGTTTGCTCCGTTTTTCTGTAATTACATCAATGCACAACTGAGACATCGTGAGAACTGGGACAGTTTAAGTGTGTGAGTGACAGGCAGACAAGGGAGTTAAGGAGGGAGCAACTTTCCATGGGCTCGCTTTCTTCCACCTTTTCCTTCTATCATTCTTTTCTCTCCATCTTTCCATCCTTTGGTGTTTTCTGTCTCTCTGCTAGTGGAAAATGGGAGAAACCCATGTTTCATTCATACCACTGCTGAAGGAAGAGATTTTACTTTGATCTTTACACTCATTGTCCGCTTGTGTAAGTATCTCTTGATGGTACTGGGATGGAAGCCCTTGTGACTTCAAAACTGATTCAGTATTTGATGCCATAGATTCAACAAGGCGATGGGATCAGAGATCTTGGTCCACACTGACATTATGGCATCACACAATTGCTGCTAATTTGTCAGCTGCACATCAGTGAATATTGAGTGTGAGACATGCTTCTACATACCTTTGGGGGGGGGGAATGGTTATTTCAGTTACTGTTGCTTTCTTATTAGCTCAGAGTACTCTGGCTTTCATCCTCTGACATCAACCAGCCGTTTTTACCCACAGAACACTTAAATCACAGTTCTGCCACATTCAGATGCTCACGTTGAACTTCTGATGGTTGTCTTAACCATCTCAGCATGCCTAAATGAGTTGCTGCCAGTTGATTGGCTAATTTGATATTTGCATTAATGAACAGTTGAACAGATATATTTAACAAAGTGACGAGTGAGTGTGTAAGCACAGAAGAGTGGGTAAGTCCCAGAAGAGAGCTGTGCTGTCACATTTAAATTACTTTCAGTTGTCTTTTGACTGTAGTGATCCCAGGTAAGCTTCCACTGTGAACAGTTGTCAATTCTGTCTGTCATATTATGTAGAAGGTGAATCTGGTCTCATTTTATACCTTACCTGGGAAGCTGTGCAGAATTCAAAATCTGCAGTTTAAAATTAAAAGGGTAAATATAGGATTTGAAACAGGTGTTAGGTCGGTCACCCTTTTCTTGTTATAGTAACTGAAGTCACCTGCTTGCCTTGGCTTAGAAGTGAACAATCAACATATATGCTACTGTGTGAGAGCACAAATCCAAACCTTCCTCCGTGTGTGTGTGTGTGTGTGTGTGTGTGTGTGTGTGTGTGTTAGTGCATTAGGCCGAGTGCAGTTTTTGTGTACCCCTCCGGCAGATGGAAGCAAAGGGAGTTTGCATTAAGCAGCATTTGTGCTGATGATTGACTTTTAGCTGTGAGTCAGCTTTCAGAAAAACAGGATGAGTGAGGGCAAGCAATGTGACAGCGTCTCATTTGGTGTGTGTGTGTGTGTGTGTGTGTGTGTGAGAGAAAGGGAGAGGGGAGTGCCCTTTGGCGTTTAACTTAATTTCCCACCATCTCTCTTCTTGGTTGTGTAATTTATGAATGTAACGCTCACTTATTTGCAACAAGTATAATTTATGACCCCGTAAATCAGGCTATGACAACACAGTCGAGGCTTTCCAATGAAATTAAAGGTGTGTGTGTGTGTGTGTGTGAACCTGACAGATTACACCTTCCCGCTGTTTGCACCTGCTCTCTGCCTCGCATTTTATCTCTTGTACTTTCCCCCAGTTCACACCCTACACAGACACACTTTATTTATTTGTACCCAAAAGTCTATCAGAGTGCTGCATGGCTCTGGTACATGATTTCATATGCATTCAATGGAGCAGGGATCTGTCCTATGAAGCTAGTTCAACATGGCCATTATCTGGCTTCACTCATCCTAAGAAAAACTATCATCTGAAAAAGCTAAGCACATGATACAGACTGAACATGTGCGCGGTGTGAGTGTGTGTGTGTTGGTAAAAGCACACTATAGAGTGTAAAAACTGCTGTATGATTGTTTGGAAAAGCACTGTATAGCTTGAAGAATTGTATTTATTTAAAATTCACTTTTTAAAGTCTATTTAAAGGGAGAAAAGCATGCCGTGTATGGTTGCAGAATTCTCCTCGCTCTTATTTGTCAGTAATTACAATGAAATTAGATGTAAAAGGACTCCTCCTTTTAGCGTGTAGTTGTATTCTTTCAGCTGAAGTCTCATTGGTGTGAAGTGGTGTTGAGACAGTCTCTTTTTACTTACTGAGCTCCACAGGCTTTTCCTGGAGTGGACATTATGTTTCAGAAGTGCTCTGGGGGGTGGGGCTGTGTGTTGATCTCTTATCTTCAGCATAACCTGCTCTAGAGAAGAGCAAGTCTTCAAATACGCAATCCATATGGCTTAATGGTGACCGCGAGGCAGTCCACTAACACCTTGTAGTATCGGACCAAAAAGGGAATTATAAATAAAAAAATGTAGCACCACAGAGCGCTGAGAGGCAGACCATTTTTGTAGACCAAACTGGTCTACAAATATGGGCTTTTTCCATAGGGTTCTGGATACTGGAGGCCATAAGCTCCCCTCCATTTAACAGTTTGGTGTTCGTCTTTTCGTTTACACTTTTCTAACCTGTAACTATTGTGCTTTTTAAAACCTTTTAATGCAATATCAGCTTACACCCCCAGTAAGCTCTGCTGCACAGCATACTGAGTCTGTGCTTACATCCTCATGGAGTCATTGCTACAATCTGCATAGTAGCCCAGTGCACAAAGTAGAAAATCTGATGGTTGAAATCAGAGAAAAGGTCTCAAAATGTCTTCTTTTTCTTATCAGTTCACTGTGTTTTTGTTTTTTTGTTTAATTATAGTGCACCATTTAAATATTGTTTGGTCTTACCTTCTAGTTAAGGTTCTAAAAAGGTGTTAAAGTATTCGTTTTTATTTTTCAAACATGATAGTTTTTCCTATTGTGTTCTTTTTTTATATTCTTGTAAACTGAATGGTTTACCTGCAGCGATCTTTGCGCAGAATCTCAGCTATAGCAAATTAAAAATGGCCTCCTTAAGTTGCACTTGATTTCATTTCCACATGCAGGCACACAGAAGTGCTCACACTGGCTCACATGGCTTAAATGGTTCATTTCTTGTTTCCCTGTTCTTCTGCTGCTGCCTTCTGCTGACACCTAGTGGCTAAACATGAGTCTGCAACCACTGTCTGTGCTGAACACAGTATTAAGGTCACATTTTAAGATTTTAGGTGAGGGGAAAAAGCCACAGTGAGAGTTTTGATATTTCTGTGTCTCTGACAGGCACACCTGGCTCTGTGCAGCAGGCTTTCACATCAGGCAGTGTGTGTGTGTGTGTGTGTGTGTGTGTGTGTTTTTAATGCGCACAGATTTTAACGAAGTTGGGTGAAGTTGCGAAGTTGGCTGAACAGCATGGTTATTGCACCGAGGAAAATTTGTTATCATATGACATGACCCATTTCTGTAATATACTTTCATATCTATATTATTGCTAATATATATTATAATATATCTATATCATGGCTAAAGCACTTCTGGATGGATGCAAACTGCATTTCGTTGCCCTGTACCTGTGCATGTGCAATGACAATAAAGTTGAATTCTATTCTATTCTATACGTGTTATGTAATGATGGTGAATATGTGCATCAAACTCATTCATAGCATTTTATCCTGTTTTGTTTGTTTGTTTGTTTTTTAACCCATCTCCACAGCTAACTGTTCATTGTAAAAAAATAAATAAATACCAGCACACATTTGATTGTAGACTCAAAGAGGCTCAAATAAAAAAAAATTATTTTTTTATTTGGAGAAATTTGACCAAGACAACAGAAGCGATTGAAAGATGATTTTCTTTTTTTTTCTTTTTCTTTTTTTCTTTTTTAAATTGCATCATTTTCCTGCATCTCTTTTGCTCCTCCAGGCAGCTTCAGGAGGCACAGAAACAGAAGGAGATGGAGAGGGAGCGCCAGGAGCGAGAACGTCAGGAGAGAGAGCGTCAGGAGCGGGAGCGCCAAGAGAGGGAGCGCCTGGAGCGAGAGATGCTGGAGCGTCAGGAGCGCGAACGTCAGGAACGGGAGCATCAGGAGAGGGAGGCGCAGGCAGAGAAAGAGCGACTTGAGCGGGAGCGCCAGGAGCAGCAGGAGCGTGCCGAGCGTGAACTGATGGAGAGGGAGAAGGTGGAGAGAGAGCGGCTGGAGAAGGAGCAGCAGGAGCAGTTGGATAGAGAGCAGCAGGACTGGGAGAGAGGGAGACGCATCTCCAACGCTGGTGAGTAATCCACTTTGTGTTTCTGCTGCTGCGCACACTTGTTTCATTTTACTAATTTTACTACTACAATATTACTAATGTGACTGTTTTCTGTCCAAGGAGCAGTTTGTCTCAGGCTCACAGTAAATATAGACTAGTCAATGACAAGCGTTATCTTTCAGTTATCTCTCCAAAGTACATTTTAAAATGGTCATTTTTGTTATTTGAACATTTAGTGAAGTTTTTGTGTCAGTTTCATACAGTGTCATTATTGTGTTAATATTTAACAGTTTATTTATACGCGTGGTGGTTTTCAGTTGGTATAAAACAAAATTCCCTAAAAGTGGTACATGATCTGAGTGATGATGTGATATTTAGACTTGTTATACTTTAACCACAATGCATATTTTTGTTTTGTTTGGTTGGGGGGGGGGTTGTTTTTTGTCTTCTTATCCATCCATCCCAATTAAAAAAACAACTCAGTTTTCCAGCAGCAAGCAGTGCCTGCTTTTGCATTGCACTGTGGGTGAATCAAGTCCATTAGCAGTGCACTCAAATATCCAAGTCTTCTTTGTATTCATGGTGACTTTTTGAATGAGGCTTCATTAATGAAGCCTCATTCGGAGGGAAAGGAGTTAATCCCTTTTAACTCCTTTCCCTCCATTTAAGAGAGTTTAAGAGAGTCTCCTTCTGATTGGCTGCAGCTTGGAAACAAAATTTGAGCCAGCTGGGAGGGGCCTCTGTGCTCACAGGAAGCATTGTGTGTTTGAGATGACCATGTTGGGATGCCTACTCGCATTGATGTCATAAAGCGTCAAGGCTAGAAACATCAGTCTGAAGCCTGAGCACTTAGCTCACAAGGAATTTGCACGCATATGCTGACCTCATTACTGGACCCTTTTGCAATGTTTAATATGAACATCCACTTCTGGAACAGTACACGTATGACTAAAAGTAAGGAAAAGCAGAATTGGTCCATTTCTCAGAAGTAGCAGTTGATAATTTTCCAGTAGAAACGCTCCGAATGTTCCAAAACAGGTTACTAGATGCAGTACTTGAAATACAGGAAATGTATTGAAGAATGAAGAGAAGCGTTCTGTTTTAACATTTTCATCTAGTCTCATTGGTGCTGAGTTACAGTAATCTCATCTGCCAGGCGCTGTGAGCAGATTCCACATGAATGCAACAGTTAGCGTGTTATGTTAGAAAGTGTGCTGCCAGCTCATACACAAATTAAAATTCTACAGTTTATAAACTCTGAGACTGAGGAAAATAATTTTGAACAAACACATCACCTCAGTCAAGCATAGAGAATGAGTGCAAATATTTGCAGTCAAGTGTAATTACTGCTTAAATTGAGCAGCAGGGTAGAGGTGTAGGTAGACGCCACCCTAGTGTTGTATGCGTTCTAAACTGGAGCTGCTTGGTTGTTAGATAAGAATGAAATTTCCTATAATCCAACTCTGGGTTAGCGGGGAAGGCTGTGTTGGATGGCATGCTTCAGTGCCACGCTTGGCCAATTACCATATGCATGCATAAGCACACACACAGAGGCAGGCAGAGTTCAGTGGCCTGACTCAGAGCCTAAAAATACATCATCATGTCGAATGCTGGTGAAACCCCCCTGGGGTTGGATGTTTGTGTTGGTGTGTGCGTACGTGCATGTAAAAGCCCTACATGTCATGCAGAATAACACTAAGAAACAGGGTGCAGTGATTGCTGTTTACAAAATCTGAAGTACCACTGCAGTGACTGTGAGGGAGCTACTAGGATGCTATCTCACAATCAAATCAGAATCTAACAGGAACTTGGGCTGATTGTGTGATTTTAGCTGTAACTTGTGTGATTGCTGTGCTGTATGATTTTTTTTTTTCTAAATTCTTCTTTTTAGAAACAAGTTTGCCAATTTATGAGATGGTGGTAGAACCATATTTTTTCAGCAAAAAAAGTTGGGTTTTTTTTTAAACTATGTCCAATTAAGAAATTAAATTTAACTTAATATAGAAAATATATAGTATTTACAGTAACTCTATATAAAAAATAGTCCTGTGAAAATGGGCTCACAGAACTTTTAGACAGTGGACCTGGGTGCCTTGTGAGAGGCAATGACAGATTTAATTAGGTGTCCCTTCACGTTTTGAAAGATGAATTCTGTTTCAGTAGAGCCCTTCATCTCACAGTCACAACACTCCTTGCTCCAACTCTACATGCACATATACCTCTTTGCAGAATTGAAGATTCTGCAACCCTGACCCCACTGAGACTTAGCAGTGTTGGGCTTCATGGCCCTCCCCGTATTTGAACCTCTGCAGGAGGTTGATTTAAAACATCTGTTTGAAAACAGTTTTGCTGCTAGCTTTAGCATCTGCTAAACATGTCAGTAACATTCATGCACTTTCAATGTACTCTTCGTGGACTCTGGTTTTCTCAAGGGCAGACCAGGGTATTGCTGAAACCCAATGGATGTTGCATTTGATTGTGGAGGCAGTTGCTCTTGGTTATATAAATTGGGGGTTGCAGGCGCCAGTCTACTATACTAGTAGTCTGGCAACCAGTGCACTCATGGCCTTGGAAAATGTAGCAAAAGCAACACTTAATTACAAGCTCGGGGTCCTCACTTGGATAGATGGGCTATTTGCGAATTGGTAGTGATGAGCATTTCTGGCAATGCGAGAGTCTGAGAATTTGAGATTACTTGTGTAATCCAGGTTCTCAGAGTAGCATGAGTGAGAATTCTCACCAGGTAGCTGTCCTCATTGAAGCGAAGCTAGATGAGGGGCTTATCTTGAATAATAACTCTAGCACAACTCTAGGTGGGCTATTCTGCCCAACGTGGTCGTTGCAATCACCGGCCAATGAGGAAGGCCCTTCCCATGATACTTTCACTCGTACTACTCTGAGAACCGAGGTTACGCAAGTAATGGTGCTAATATGAACATCTAACATCTGCAATAAAAAACAATCACAAAATTATCTTTTGTGAATATTCCCTTCCACAGTATTACTCTGAGCAAAAACCTAAAATCCACTCGCAAAACTTAGGAAATACAGGTGTGGAATTGCAGCACGTGTAAAGTGAAGTAGAGCAGAAGGTGATGTAAGGATTACACCATCCACAAACATTGAAAACATATGGCAGGCACAGAGAACACAGTCTAGGCTATGCTAAGCACTAGAGGTGCAAAATCAAAGTAATTAGACAGGGTGGGACCAAGCTAAGATGCATAATGAACAAGAGAGGGAATTTAATGTGAATTCATTGCATACTGTTCCTTTTTGACGTGAAGATGTGCTTCTACACCCCATTAAAGCAATATGAGGTGTGATCAAAAAGTTCAAAATATTTAAAAACATTTAAAAATTAATCAAATCATTCAAAAATCAAAAAACCTTACTTGATCTAAATGTGCCTGATGTTCCATTCATAATGGGTTTTTTTTTTTATTGCTGCAATTTTTAGATCAGTCTATAGTAGGCCCATTGAGTCCAATCATACTTCTGCCTTGTTTTTTGTTTTTTTTGTTTTGGGGGGGGGGGGGGGGGGTGGCGTGCTTGTTCTCTCAACAACACAAATGAATGTTGGTGAGAAAAAATAAACTAAGCATACTTGTGGTCTGGTTCCTCATCAAAATGTAATATTTTCTTAACTTTCTAAAGTGAAAGAAGTAAAAGCGGCCTCAGGCTCAATTTGACTCTTGTTTTCTTTACATTTTAATGTATTATCCCTTTCTTGTTCTTAAAACATCAGTTTAAAAAATAATGGACACCAATTACAATATGGGCATCCCATCTACTAGTAAAGACTCTGATTTGGACATATAAGCTATGCATCTGTATACTACAAACTGGAAGATCTCCAGGCTGAGGAACTGGGTTCAGAATGTTGTCTTTCAAATGAGAAAGATGGGTCTGTTATTATCAGTGTTGGTCAAGTTACTTGAAAAAAGTAATCAGTAACTAATTACTAATTACTTCCCCAAAAAAGTAATCCCGTTGCTTTACTGATTACTTATTTTCAAAAGTAATTAATTACTTAGTTACTTCAGTTTCACGATTGACAACCTGAATAGGTGATAAAGCGATAGATCTTTCAGCCCAATTCTACTTTTTCTGCATAATCCATCATACAAAATGTAATCAAATGGAAAGGTCCCTTTTTAAAACTTCTTTTATTAGTTTTAATCGTTTAACTTTATGCATCAAGCAAAAATTTAATTATATGCAACATTCTCTGACTGGAAGAAATTTGTTTAATATTTAAACCTATTTTCTGCACATTCCAGCACATAAAATAATATTTTTTGTGTGTTTACACTGTCTTTCAAATAGATACAAGTAAAACACAGCAGAAAATAAATAAAATCAAAGACTCAGCGGTCCTGTTGCTCTATTTTCACCTGTAAAGCAGGAGTGGCGTAGGCGTAGGCTTACCCTGGTGCAGGTGTGCCGCGGCGGTCAGTGGAAGAATCCACGAGTTTCTCTGTGAGTTTCCCATTACGTCGTAGCTACTCGGTGCTTGATTGGAAGTTTAGGGGATTATTTTCGCTGTAAAAAGAAGTTTTCTTCCCACGCACAACGGACGCTAATGTTTTTGTCACTTTTTATGGAATCAAACTCAAAGTAAGGTCAGTGCTTCCACGCTTTAAACGCTGCACGCTCATACTCTCTCCCGCACTCGATATATTATCCACTGTTGATCTGCAGACAGCTGTTGTCACGAACGTCGCACTCGCTTACGTCACTGTCATGAGACATTCTCGAAAAAAATCACGGTTTTAGTAACACAGTAACGCAGCGTTCCTACGGGAAAGTAACAGTAATCTAATTACCGTTTTTGCAATAGTAATCCCTTACTTTTTTCAAGTAACGAGTAAAGTAACGCGTTACTGCCCATCTCTGGTTATTATGTAGGTATGACGATACTGCATACTCATTACAATCATTAAACTATCAACAGTGCAGCCTGACTCTTCCTAAAATGTGAAAGGTGCATGTGTGAAGGCAGCTTTACAGAATCATTCTTCATGCAACTATCACACTGCTCAAAAGTACGATTATCCATATAACTTTCATCACCTTATCCCGGACAAGCCCCTAGTTCTGCTAATCATATTAATGTTGTTGTATTCATGCATGACTATTGCAATTACATTTCAGGAAATTTTCATTGTTTAATGTCTAGAATTAATTTATCTGGACCTGTTTGTGCTGCTGTTGAATAGTCTTTATGACATTGGTATATTCGTCTATACTTTGGATTTGTTATGTGAGATATCAGAGTGAGATGAGTGGTAAGCTGTCATTTGATTGTTGTCCTCAGTACGTTCATTCTTTCCCTCTTCTTTCAGTGAGCAGAAGTCTGAAAGCTTTCTATCTCTGCCTGTGTCCTCAGTGCTAACACCTGTTTACTAACACAGTAGCATCACCTTAGCCTAAGAACATACACACAAGCTGGAGGAAAACTTTAGTTTAGCTCTGTGCTGGTTTTTTCTGCTTCATCTGCCCCCTTCTCTTTTTTCCTCCCTCCCTTCTTCCGTCTATCTTTCCTCACCTGCTGTCTTTCCCTTCTGTGTGCACGACGGCTGCTTCCTTCCTGCCTTCTTTCCTTCGTTCTGTCCGCTTCTGTCCTGTCTTGTCCTCAACCTCGGTTTTGTCCAATTCGCACGTCCAGCTTTCGAAAGCACATTGTGCACCCCCACACCTCAGGAGTACGGCAGGACCCCCTCCACGCCCATATCTCCATCCACGCCCACTTACCCATCTCCTGGGACCCAGTCGCCATCCTCCACTACAACACCCCCAACCCCCCCACTCAGGCACTCAGCCTCCCGATTTGCCACCTCACTCGGTTCTGCCTTCCATCCTGTCCTGCCTCACTACGCCACAGTTCCACGGCGACAGCAGGCATTTCCCCAAGCCCCACCGCCTGCCCCTGCTCCTGCCCCTGCTCCAACTCCTCCTCCACCCAAGTCTGTGGTGTGGTCAGCGTGCAATTTTACTCCATTGCCTCCCTCACCTCCGGTCATGATAAGCAGCCCCCCGGGGAAGGCCACCGGTCCAAGGCCACTGATCCCGATTGCCGCGCCATCCCCTCTCACCCAAAAGCCTCCCTCGCCATCCCCCAATGGGCCACCCATGTTTCCCGCACCTTCTCCTGTGACCATCCCACACGGCCACACCCCCCTCAGCATTACCTGCCCAACACCACCTCCCCCGCCTACCCCACCCCCTCTCCCTTCGCCCATAGCTCCCCCTCCGTCTTCCTCCTCAGTCTCGTCTCCCCCCTCCTCATCCCAGGCTCCTGGTGTGCCCTCTCCCTCCACAGCGCCCCCTGCTGCTGCAGCTGCTGCTGCCACCTCTGCCTCTGCTGAACACCTCTGTTGGGGCCTGGGTCTGTCGGGGCCAGGGGAGCTGGACACAGCCGCAGGCTCAGAGCCCCAATCGGCTCAGGGGGATTCCTCCTGTCAGCCCCAGCCCCAGGGTAAGGCCTCCAGTCTGGATTCTGCTCTCTCTTTCTCACTGCTTTTCTCCCCTCTGTCTTTCACTGCTTGCAACTCACACTCTAACAGGGGTTGGTTGTTACATTGTCACTGATCTGGCCACAACACAAAGTAAGTCCTGTGACACAGACTGATCTAGGAGTTTTCTTTAGAAAAATTGTGCCTTTCCTGGTTGCTGTAACTCAACTCAGTCTGGTTACAATTTCTAATATTAAAATATTCACTATGGTAACTTTTGTGGGATCTCAATGTGTAACAGCTATTGTTTTCCAACTTCTAGCTTCTTTGTCAGTCTCACAAAGCCTGTGTATGTCCTCGTGCTGGCTGGCTGTTCATTGGATATGAAATGTGTTGTTGTTCAGCATGGCATGTCTGTGTCTTTGACAGACCTGCGTAAAACTCTTGCTTTCTTCATCTCTTGCCTGATTTGTTTTTCTTCATTCTCAGACAAGCTTCACACACATTTGAACTTTCACTCTCCATAATTTGATTTTTTTTTTACTTTGGGTCTGGAAGCCAATTTCTAAGCAGGCACAGCTGGAAGCTCACTCGACTTGATCAGTGGAACATCGACTGTGCTGTTCAAATCTTATCCACATGAACTTGTTCTGTAATATTAGGAATGCACCAAACATTAAGAGAGAAGCTAATAGGAAAACTGTCATTGATTTAAAGGGTAATGTCAAAAAGTCTAAAGAAAAGAAAAACTGGTGTCACTTTGAAATGCAGCTGTTAGCTTCCTCTTAACTATGTTAATTGTCCCACTAGTGATGGGCGTTCTCCTTCTGACACAAGGTGCAGCAAACACAGAACCTTTCATATACCTGATCTAATTTTTTTGAGACAGGCTCTGATTGGTGCACCTGTAGGGAATATGCTTAAAAGTCAAGATGGGCAAAGGAGCTGATTTGTACTCAGAGTAAAGTAACAACAAATATTTCAGAGTTCATCACAATGATTGGGCGAAAGAGGCTGGATTACTTGTATCATACCATAGGTTCCGCACAAACTATCCCACATAAAGCAAACATCTGGTTGTTTGAGACTCATTTATGAATTAATGTTTCTTCCCAAGTTCCTTTTCATAATTGTCTTTTGGTTATTATGCATTGGTGTGTACATGCATGCTTGTATGTGTATGTATGTCATTGCACCAAACTGTTTGTTTAATTGAATGTTTAGTGTGGCTTGCATGTCTTAGTTCTGTTTATTGGAATGTTAAATGGTCCAAATTGGGTTTTCAGTAAACCATGAAAAGCAATTGTGATATCTGACTTACCCCTTTGGCACGCTGCCTTCCTTTAAACGCAAATCCAGTCATTAATTCCACATTTTAATAAAACAAATTTGCTCTAGTATGATGTTGCATGCCATCATTCCTTTTATATGTTGAAAAGTAGGGACACACTGGCAACAAATCCTGCAGTTTGGTTCCAGTAATGCAGTTCAAATTAATAATTGATCTGAAAACCTGTGGCTAACACGTAGCCAGCAGGGTCAAAATGAAATATGACAGTTAAATGTCAGCCAAAGATATACAAACATAAGTCAGTATCATATTTAAGAAAATAGAACTACTTTGCCTATTTGGGGGTTTTTTTTCCCCCTCAAAAGTGATAGTTTAGTGATAGTTCAGTCTACATCCTAATCCATTTTCAATACATTTTCTCATCATTTAACAGTCAACTTAACTATCCAGTGTCAGATTAAAGACAACATGAAAATAGGGTTTTTCCTCCTGTTTTTTCGTGCGCTTCCCCAAAGAGCTTTTGCCCTTCCCCCTTTCAAAAAAAAAAAAAAAGGAATTTGATTTGCTTAAGCATAAAACAGGGAAAGTAGAGGTAACACAGAATCATTGCTTTAACAATATGGAATGTAATCATGCTATTTTGTGTGGTCCCACCCCAGAGATCCATCTAATCGCTGGAGTGTGATCAGTTTTAATGCAAACATCCTGCCGTCCGCAGGTTTGTGTCTGGAATTGTTCTGAAAAATGTCTTTCTGTCTTCACCCATCCCCCACTGCTCCTTATTCCACCCCTGTCCCTAACAGACGTGGGACAGATTCCAGGGCTGACCACCCCCACCCCTCCCCCACCTCCACCCCTGCCACCCGGCTCCACTGTGACCTCTGCGGCTGCTACCCCGGCTGTCACCCCCACCACCCCCGGCGGCCACCCTCCACCCCCGCCACCTCCTCCACTCCCTCCGACACTGACTCCAGGCGGGACGCCACCTCCTCCGCCGGGTCCCCCTCCCCCTCCCGGAGCTCCACCACCACCCCCAGCACCACCTCTTCCCACCGGACTGTTCTCTCCTGCAGAGGACCGCCCTCTCTCAGGCCTGGCTGCTGCCCTCGCTGGAGCCAAGCTGCGCAAAGTGCCAAGGGTGAGCGCTTGATTTGTTAATGGACCAATGGAAAGCTCGACTAACACGTCTTCATAAGTGAACCATTTAGAATACAGTGTATAAGTATTAGGAAGGCAACCGGTTGCATATGCATTCACTTCGGTCACCCCCGATCATCATACACAATCTCACAGTCACTAAAACATTATCCAAACGCACCATGTTCACACATGATCTCTCTCTCTCTCTCTCTCTCTCTCTCTCTCTCTCTCTCTCTCTCTCTCTCTCTCTCTCTCTCTCTCTCTCTCTCTCTCTCACTCACACACACACACACACACACACACACACACACACACACACACACACACACACACACACACCATCTGTCACATCTCATTAGGGCTCACAGGAGGACTTCATGTAATGCTCACTGTCTGCCAATGACTACATGGCTACTTGTGTTTTGAGTAAAATATGTATTGTACTTCTTTAAAAAACATAGCTTTTCTGATATAAAATGAGTATTAAAAACATCAATCCTTTTTCATTTATTCTATTTATTTCCCAAACACTGTAAATACCTTCTCTGTTTATGAAGAACACAAATGTGTTTTTGCTTGTGGCCCTTCAGAGTGATGATGCAGGGGCAGCTCTGGCAGCAGCCATGATGGGGGCCACAGGGGCTAAATCAGAGACAAGAGGTAACGGGCCACTTCCTGGAGGAGGGGGGCTTATGGAGGAGATGAGCGCCCTATTGGCCAGGAGGTACACTCGCACGATATTATCATCCAAAACCAGATTTGTCTGTTCACCATGCAAATTTTGTCCTAATTTCTGAAAATAGGCAATTAGTGGTTTTAAATTTGGAAATGAGACTTGATATCGATCAGTGTTTAAGCCCTCCTCACTGTGCCTGGGCTTTTGACATCTTACAGGAGAAGAATTGCGGAGAAGGGCTCGTCACCTGAACCTGACCAGAGATCAGTAAGTAATACCAGAACCATCGTCTAAGCCCCTGTCATGCTATGGTCCTGTGTTTGACTTTGTTTCAAAATGTCATTATTGCTATCGTCAGACGATAGCTCCTCAGTGTGCTTTGGTTATTTCAGAGTATTTTCACTCCTTGATCACTGAGTACTTTCGATATGAAAGTCTGTATGTCTTTAGAGGATGTCATGTTCTACATACCTGTCTGTTACTATTGACATATGTCATAAAGTACTTACCTAAATTGCAGAAAATAGTGTTTTGAGTTGTGGATATATTAATAAAGATATAAACCAATCACTATTTAAATAGCACTTGACATGGTTGAATTCTAGCTGAACATTGAACATTTTCCATACTATTTTCTATTCCTAGAGTATTATATTAATTACTTATACATGATTCTATGGAGAAAATCTAGCCTTTTAGGGGTTTTTTTTATGTTTGTTTGATTTAGTTTCCTGTTTTGTTTTTTTTGGGGGGGGGTTGTTGTTTTTTTAAGCTTTGGTCATGGTTCTGCCAGGCTTAATAAGGGCAGTGGAAGTAGGGAGGCCAATATGAATGTTTTGCGCACAGGTATTTAAAGGCATTTAAGAGTCAACTTCTTGCTTATAATTACAAATCATCTAGTGCTTTCTACCTGCATATAGCAACAGCCACGTTCTAGCTTTCCAAACTTGTGCCTCTAGATATGTGGTCAGTTTTTAAGGGAGCGTTTTTGTTTTTTGTTTTTTTGGTCAGTTGACAACATTTAATTTCTGCACTCTGTTATTTTGTCTTGATCGCAAAGGTTTTTGGTTTAATATAAAATGAATAATTCAATTCAGTTTTATTTATACAGCACCAAATCACAACAGTTGCCTCAATGCGCTTTATATTGTAAGGTAGATCCTACAATAATACACAGAGAGAAAAACCCAACAATCATGTGACCCCCTATGAGCAAGCACTTTGGCACGGTACTTCTGTTTGACCCACAGCCTGGGCGTGTGCATCAACTCGTTGGGGAAGCAGGCGAAACCCGTGGGGACATAGACTGGTATCCTGGGAGGAGACGGTGACAGTTGTGAATCAGCATTAGATTTTACTAAACAAGTCATTCTGAATATTTCAAAATTAGGTTTTTAAATGACAAAGTTGGGTGGCACAGAGCTGTTGAAGACTGTTAACAACAAACACCTTTCAACCAATAAGATGTTGCTGATGTGCTTTATGGGAATTTGGCATTTGTTCTCACTTACTTTGCATGTGGAGCATCAAGACCTTGGCCAAAGTTTTCCTTGTAGAACCTCATGGAGGAGATAATGCAGCCAGAGGTCCAATAGATCATGACGTTTGTCAGCAGGTCATCTAGAGAGAACTTCCTGCAACACATGACCCCACTGATATAAGACTACTGACAACTGAAAAACTAAGGAAACAAGCCTATTTCAGAATAGACAGCACTGCTAATACGCATGCTACTACTCAAGTTCACAACTTCTTATAACCTTCAATCCAATTTTATTTATACAGCACCAAATCACAACACCAGTCGCCTCAAGGTGCTTTATTTTGTAAGGTAGACCCTACAATAATACATACAGAGAAAACGCCAACAATCAGACGACCCCCTATGAGCAAGCACTTTGGCAACAGTGGGAAGGAATAACTCCCTTTCAACAGGAAGAAATCTCCAGCAGAACCAGGCTCAGGGAGGGGCAGCTATCTGCTGCGATTGGTTGGGGTGAAAGAAGGAAGACAGGATAAAATTCTGAGTTTGTGTTGGTGTTACAGATTAAATTTGTTTAAAAGATGTTTGTGATTCTGTGTAGACACTCCATCACAAGACCTGTTCTTGATCCTTATTGTGACTCATTAAACCTTGTTTCTGTGTGCCCAATAGGAGGAGGGTGAGATAAATACGACCCCTAAAGTGTCAGCTTGTAGCACACCAGGTGAGTGTTAAATGAAGACAACAGCATTAGCAGTTAACGAGCATCTTCCTGAAACTGGTGACAAGGTTTACAGCTAGCTTTAATCTCGTTAGGTTATAGGCATACTGATCTTAATGTCGGTTCATGTTTGGTTTCAGTATTTCTTATATTTTGTTTTCTGTTTTCCAGACATGCCCAGGAAGCCATGGGAAAGAACAAACACCATGAATGGTAGCAAATCTCCAGTTATTGGAAGGTACAGTGTCTTCCTGCATCTCCATTTGAAATGTTTGTTTATTACAAGTACATTTATGTTCTAAATTAAATTTTTGTTTATTAAGTTCACCCAGGATATGAATGCCGATCATTTCCTAACTGAATGGCAGTGTGACACAGCTAAACATGATTTCCTAGCCTCTGAAACTATACAAGGATATATTGAAGCATAAGCATCAACTAGCTTTAGCATGATGCATTGCTGGGGCCGTTTAGTGCTGGCTAACACCACTAAAGCTTATCCTGGCCTTTATGTGCAGATTCATAAGACCACCAGCGTGTGTGTGAGAATGAACGGGTGAGAATGTAATGGCATCCTTACCACATATTTTCATATACAGTAGTGACCCAAATAATAAAAATGGTGTACATCCATAACCAGATGAAGGTGTGTGGTGGATGAATTAGTCAACCTTAACCATGCAAGACCATATTTTATGTATCAAAAAATATACTTCATCTGTGTTAGCAGGCATGCTAGCATTAACTAATATTAGCCTGAACAACAACAGTTATGAATCAGATTAGATACAAAAAAGGATCAAACTCAGAACTTTTCACCCATAGGCGGTTCCACATGTTTCTGGGTTTTCTGTTTTGTTTTGGTTTTTTTTTGGTTTTTTTTGTTGTTGTTGTTTTGTTTTTTAAATATACTTTATCACTGAATTATAGTACATTTTAATTTCCTTTACACAGAAATGAGAAGCTGTTTCAGACTTTTTCCACAACAGCAGAAAGTAATTGAAATAAGTGACATCACCACACATGTAACAAATAAGATATCATCTATATAGTATAAACAGTTTGGGGGCCGAGTATTGAACCTTGTGGAACTCCACAAGAAACTTTAAGTAAACATAACTTATATCAGGGTTTTACCAGGTATTTTCTTACATCTACACAACCACTTATTAACAGAAGCCTTCCCATTAGGCTGGCGTTTTGCAGTACATATATAGGTTTTACACTGTAATTTGTAAAGTCAGTGTTTCTGCTGCTCACACAGACGAGAGTCTCCGTGGAGGAATCCCATGGGAGCAGATTCCTCCAACAGGTAGAGCGAAAAGCCCTGAAAAGTTTGAGAGAACCTTTTTTTCTTCAAATCAAACTTCCTTTAAAGTTGAGGTTTGCTGTGACGATTTGGTTGGAGAGGAGTTCTTTCGAAGTGCTTGGATGTTTGGACTGAATCGTGTGCCGTCTTTGTGTTCTTTACTACATTTATCAGTCTTGTAGGGGGCCGGGACTGCTCGTCTGTTGTTTAATACGTGCCATTTGGTCCAATTTGTGTGTTCTAAATCAGTGTGCGTCTGGATGATGGGTTTCTAATATAATCTAGTCATTGTGTTTGCATGCTGTGTGCCCGCTGCTCTCAGAACTTAATTTATTTTAAATGGGGAAATCCATATGTGTCCGTCACATACTGTACACCCACCCTATCATACAGACCAACACAAAAATGTGTGTCCACCCAGTGTAGAGTAGACTTGGCAGAGTATTATCTTTGAAGAGCCAGAACAGTTCCAGCAGGCTCTGACAGATAAGAGTGTGTGTGTGTGTGTGTGTGTGTGTGTGTGTGTGTGTGTGTGTGTGTGTGTGTGTGTGTGTGTGTGTGTGTGTGTGTGTGTGTGTGTGTGTGTGTGTGTGTGTGTGTGTGTGTGTGTGTGTGTGTGTGTGTGTGTGTGTGTACGTACGTACACAAGACCAGATGGGTGTTTTTGATTACAGCTTAATAAAATTGACTTTCATATGCAGAGCTGAGCTGAGCAGATTGTCACTTGTCAGACCCTGTAGTGTTGCACGGAGCTTTTTGTTGATCTGACCAGAAAAACGTTGACTTTTACTGTTATGGTAAATGGACTGGTTCTTATATATCGCTTTTCTACTCTGAGCAGTCAAAGCGCTTTATACAACTCGTTCATTCACCCATTCACACAAACACTTTTTCTAAACTGTTAAGTGCTCCCTATATAACATTCATACACATTCACATCCCGATGTGAATGTGTATCTGTAGCTCAGGTAGTGGTGTGTATTACCTGAGCTACAGCCAGGGGTAGCTACTTTTTATATATATATTTTTTATATTTTGTATTACTGTGTGATGGGCAGCATTTGGGCAGGTAAATCACAATATACACATACACCAAATCATCTGCAAAACACTAATTTGTTTGCTTTAATATTTTTTTAAATTATTGTGTAAATGTTGTATAATGTGTGCGCACTGATTTATCTTCCTCAGTCTGTTTCTTACCTTCACCATTTCTTCTGTTCTGAGACCAGCATGAAAAGGAACACAAACACACCACAATCTCAGTTTCCGAATTTTTCCCAGTCCCATAGCTACCTAATGACCTGCTGTTTAGGTCACTTCCTTTTCCTTCACTTCTCATTCCTGTCACGTGTCCTATCTTGAAAGTAACTGGCTGCTCAGAATGTTTTTTGTCCCTCACATGGTGTATGGGGCAATACCAGCCTTCTCTTAATTACTGGTATCCTCCTCCTTCCTTTAAGTGTGTGTGTGTGTGGGGGGGGTGTCCAGGGAAGTTGTGCCACACCTCAGGTTTCCTCCTTAAAAAGACAGGGGTAGTAAAGTGTATTTGCACTGTTACGAATGTGGTCTAATCTCTGTCTAGACAAACAGAGGTTGCTTTATTTTGTAACGGACACATTCAATATTTCCAGAGCTGTGGGAAAAGTAAGGGAATGTCTTCTGGAAGCAATAACCTTTTTATAAGTTTTTCAGTTCTCCACAGTGAATTTTATACTATTATTCTTTCCAGAGAAGCTTCAGCTCAACCACATTCTTGGGATATCTGGTATGAGTGACTATGTCACGCCCTTAACTCTCCTAGACATCAGCTGACAGAGGAACATGTGAGAAGACAAATATCCAGTGCACCCAGTATTTAACCTGCCAGCTTCTTAATACTGAGTCTGTGTCATATCAGAACGTGCTAGTGAATTAATAAGGAATTTAATATTTTGGTGTATTTACAGTATGGATATTAAACTATCCATACTGCATAGTCTAATATCCAGTTTCCATATAATTATAGTATATTTCATGAACTGGACCTGCCCCCTCTTTATTTCAGTTTGATAGGTGGCTGAGAACTGTGTGTTTGCTTTTCTGTGTATTCCCTTGCATGTCTCTGTGTACAGTATCCAATGTTTGTGCATGCATCGACCAGGATTTGGCTGCTAATTGTGTTTATGTGCATTTTATATCGGACTAACACAAAAGAGAAAATGCTCAGTGTGCAGTTCAGCATACTAATAAATCTCCTGCCTGTGGTGACAGACAAGTTTGATTGCAGAGTTTATTGTCATGTAAATGATGTCAAATATCGGATTTGTTTTTATTTGTTATCCTCTCAACTATTTATGGTTCCTCCTCTATAAAATAGATTCAAATACAGTTTGAGACATATTTATTCGACTGCTGTTTTCTCTCATGGTGTAATTTACTCAAGTTGCTTTACAAGCAGCTAAACAAGAGTCAGCATTCTTGTAGGAGGGCAGATTGTGTGGTTTAAATGATTTTACTGAGCTCAAAACCTCCATTTATTACTCATAAATCACATAGTAGCTGGTGTTGCTTTATGATCTTACAAGTAGTTTTTATGCTCTTTGTCTTTTCTCATAGACCTAAATCCACTCCTACACCTACTGCATCCTTAAGTGCCAATGGTGTGCCAACAGAAGCTGTTGACTATGATAGATTGAAACAGGTAAGTAGACATTTTTAGACACAGATTTTATTTCTGCATATTCCCTTTGATACTGTGATTGTGGTTTTCAGGTTGTTGCAGTATATGGTGACTGAATTTCTTTTCCTTGTGGCCCAAAAGTCGCCCGACAATATCAATATTGCTCCACAAAGTTTTCATATTAAAGCAAGTCAGCTGTATAGTGCTGTTGTTGTAAAATAAAAGTAAAATGGAACTTGGAACTGGAGCGTCTATTGACCTTGGTCTGTGTTTCTTCATTATTTATGCAGCCCTGTTAGTAGTTCAGTGCGTGGTAGTGTGGGTGTGTGCAGTCCTGTTAGAAGGCAGCTCCTCCCTCTGACCTTGTGAATGAGCCTCTTAGATAAGTAAAGAGTCTGTCAGAGTTCTGCATATCTGTCACTACAACTGGCCACAGACGTGACAGCCCACAGACCCACTCACCACACTCACTGTCTCACTGAGTAAGCCTGGGTTAAGTTATAGGTCAAACTTGAGGCTCATCATTTTAGTACGCCTTCCATACTGTGTATGTCACTTTGTTTGCATCTTGGTGTCATTAAGTAAGTCTTTAGCTCTAATCCCACAGAGATTACCTAAGAAGGGATTAGCTACTATGTAAAGTTGAGATGGGAGCTTCTTTTACCAGTTGCCAGGATGCATACCCACAGTAAAAGAAGGAAAAGGGGGGGGGGGGCAAAATTAACAATTGCACAAGACAAGCTCGTCTCTGAGGTCTAATGACATTTATCATGTTTATATGAAAATGTGACTTTTTTTTTTTTTTTCTTTTAGGACATTCTTGATGAGATGAGGAAGGAGCTGTCAAAACTAAAAGAAGAGCTCATTGATGGTAATTATCACCACTTTAGTCATCCTATAGAAAGACCAGCAAGGCTTTGTAGTGAGTCCATACTAAACACGACAGTGCAGTAATGGTTTCTGGACACTTTGTTTAAAAACTTTTTTTTTTATTTTGTGAGAGCCAGAAGTGATCATATTTTGACAAGAAGGTCTAACTTGTCCATTAAGCAAGTTAGCAAGCTAGCAAGTTTGGTTAGCAGTGTTTTGCAGTGTACCTAGTGTGATGTAAGGATACAGATATCTGCTTGTTAGTTTTAATTGACTGACAACTAAAATACTATAATTTCATTCACCACGACTGGAGCATCATCTTCTTGGGTGTGTACATTCAAAGGAGCTCATACTTTTTAAATTCTATTGGCATTGCTATAATAGGTGCCAACAGCACAAACACGCTGGAGAAGTGTGGTGGTTCATAACTCTTTGCTCCAATTCTTTCACTTCTACAAAGATTCACCGAAAGTTGGGTATTTTAACATGGGGAAACTGACTCACCCTTGAAGCCAGCCTTGAGTGAGTGTTACAGGAACTGCAGTTGTTGGCTTAGTTTATTGTGATCCACATTAAGAATGTGGCCGTGTCTTTGTTCTGTGTTTCAGCAATCCGGGAGGAGCTGGGTAGGTCCAGCACAGCATAGAGGAATCTGACTTCCCCGTTCAGAAACACACACAAGAACCGACAGACAACACCGGTCAACTTAAAGACATGACAATATAACAATGGAAAACAACAAAAAACGGTGGCGATTACGACAAAAATCATTTTACCACACAGAGAGGACATTATCTGGTGCGGAGCAGTGTCAGACAGGCTGGTGGTGGTAGGAGATTTGTAGCCTTTGATAGCTGTGACTCACAGAATCCATTCTGCAAAGCCTCGTATTCCCACTGCCCCATCTCACAACCCCCTCTCTCCCCTCGCCTTCCTGCTGAGGGCATCCTGGAGGACAGAGGAGCGAAAGTCTTTATGCAAAGATGGCTCCTCTCTGTTTGTCCTCCTATAAGAAGAAAATAAATCCAATAGTGAACTCTTCTGTGATACTGCATTAACCACAAGTTGCTCACTGTCAAAAGTTTTATCAAGAGTGTGCAGAGAGCCGAAGGATGGAAACTTAAAAACTTTTCTCCCATAATGCCATAGGGGTAGCGTGTGTTTGCGTATGAAGGACTGACAGTCTCTGGTGGAGGCTAACACTGCAGGACACTGTAAAGCTCGTCTTCCTCAAATACTATTTTAACCTGAACATATACAAAAGAGAGAAAAAGTTAGACTAAACAAATAAAATCTCTCCACCAACGTCTGTTTCAGTGTGGATCTACGGCCATATGAGTAGCTCAATAATCCAGTCTTTATACAGGATGCTCCCTGGCCCGTCTCTTCATCTGTGAAGTCATCATCAGAGGCACCGTTTCCCTCCCAAAGCGAGCGTTTTTGTCATTTTTCTGTCGTCGAGCGGCAGGTGGATGAGACACTGAGGGGTGTAGCTGCCTGTAGCTCTCTACCAAACATTACCTGTTGAACAGAAGTGCTGATTCACCTGCCATGCGCCTCGACCAGACGTATAGATAGGTGTTCCCCTTCCCTTGATTTAACGAGTCTCTATCATCCATCCTTCTCAGTCTGTTGTGGGGTTTTTTTGTTTTAGCATGTTTGTTTTCTTAGTACGGCGAAGGTCACAGGTCTGCCACGAATTTACATTACCCGTCACAAGTTTTAATACAAGCAATAAGTGTAGCATCTATTTTTACAGCCCTGCTCCTAAACACCACCAAACATTTCAGTGTCTCCTTTTTTTTTTTTTTTGCGGGGGGGCTCTTCTGGGCCCCTGTTGGATGTTACTGTGTCACCACCACCTTTCTGTAAAGCTGAAAGCTGATGTGATTGAATAACAGCGCAACACTGTAAGACATCATTTCATGGAATTCATTTCTATATCACAACACACTCAGAATTTTTCTTCTATAAATCCTAGGATACTGTATCTGTAGCCACATTGGAGGTGAACTTTATTATTAGTTTTGTTTTTTTGTTGGGTTTTTTTGGAGGGGGGGTGTTTGTTCTGTTTTCATTTCAAAACATTTATAAAATTAAACTTTTTTTCAAAAGGTGCACCGGATAACCCAAAAATCTAAGAGATTGTGTCCATGCAAGGACATGAATGTGCCATTCATTCTTTCACCAGTGCTTACCGTGTCATTTTTTTTCTTTGCCTTTTTCTCCTGCTGCTGTCAAATCCTTAAAATGACAAACTGTATTTACCCCTATCATGCTATGATATAAGATAGAACTGTCACTTTCAGCATGTCTTTAGCTTCAGTGCTTAAAGTACAATCAGTAAAAGAGAGAGATGTTTGGAGCTGAGAGACTGATGTCCCAACAAAGCTTCAAGATACAACGCAACAGGTTGAGGCAATGGATGAAAGTCTGTGGTATGGTTCTGTACTCTTGTTGTCTGAATGAGATCCTGAAGAGTGGCCATTTCCAAAACGTAATCGAGTTTCTTGGCTAGCTAACAGCCACAGTGTGCTCTGCAGGAGCCAATTTAAGCATTCAAGAGGGGGTGACGTTTTAACGTGAGCGTCTTTAGTGTATATTGCAAGCATCAGAATGGGATCTTAAAAAGCAGCAGCATACCATCTCCACAGGTCACTCCTAGGCAGCAATCCCACACACATTTCAGGTTTCGTCTCTCTGGACTCCAACTCTCACTTGTGACATTTTGTGTTGCCCACACAATCTTGGATGCAGTGTGTCGCTTGCGATGTTTCGATTACATTCTAAAAACGCCTGAGCAAACAAGCTTGTTCAGCCTGTAATTTAACATCAAATGGAAAAGCTGATAATTGCACTGAGTAATCACTAGTTTACTTAAGTTAGTGACAGCTAATGCTAGCTCCCTTGGGCACCTGTCACATTTCCAACATTCTCACCCGTTTTTCACTTTGAATAGGGGTAACATCAAGTGCTCATCTGGCTTGGTGATTCTTTGCTAGTTGTGTGCTGTTGAGAGGGCTGCTAAAACTTGTTAGCACCTGCCAGCCATATTTTGCACATGTTTCAGTGCTGCTGGTAGCAAGCAAAATGATGTAAATATCCCAAAAGAGCAGCAGACCAGTGAAACATGCTGTTTGGGATCAAAGTGAAGCAATTACTCATTTCTGTAGAAGTTGGTGACAGGCGGCTAACTTAGATAACGCTAACTGCTAACTCCATTAGCCTCAGTGAGGCAGTATTCGTATGTGGAGAGGTTGCTTTAGTGCCAGACAGTGGCTGTTCGTGTCCTTTGGGGACATATCTTTGCAGACACTACCGTCATATTGACAACAACTATTCACTCACAAGGCAGGCTAATGCAGCTTAACTAAACTAAACTAGCTATCTCTGTGCAACTTTGCAAATATGCAGATTGCACAAGCAACTCTTTTTTTTTTTTTTTTTTTTCATGATGGTTTCATTGCCTCGCAAATGATGTCATTAGCTGGCACTTGAAAAATTAAGTGCGAGTGAAGCCTTAAGTTTCGATGAACCAGCTACCTGCATGATGAATCTAAAGGGCACACTTCCAACATTGTAATGCCAGATTTGCTTTGTAGTGCAGGCTGAGATGACCATGAGGACCTGATTATGAATTCATGAGGAAGAATTTTGAAATTCCTACCAGACCAAAGAAACCATTACACCATCTTCAAAATTCTAATGGCACGTCTAACAAACTGTGTGTAAAATATGTGGCCATGCCCCCTTTAGAAGAATCTTTGGGTTAACTGGCTAATTTGTTGTTGTTGTTGTTCTTATCACCACAGTTTTTATACTACTTAACCCAACAGATGGCTTGATAATCATGTCTTTCAGTGGATGTTGGCGCCTCTGGTGGATCTCATTCTACACAACTGTTTAAGGGCTTTGATGTTATAGCTTTGCTACATAAGATCAGGCATCACACACTTGAGAAATGTCATTTTCCTCTTCAGTTACAGTCATCAGTTTGAGATTGGTTCGAAAATACTGTGAACATAATATGAAAGCAGTTTCAGTTCATGTGTGGACATGGTGTGATCCATGGAGGAATGTTTTTTTCGAGACAGTTTAGGTTTATCCACTTAAAAAAAGGCTGTTTCATCAACTCATTCACCAAGAGTGTTTACACAGCATCGATTGCACTTTAAGACAAAAAAACCCACACACAAACAAAGCAATCCACCGTGACAGCTGTCGCTCAGAGCCTCTGTCACCAACATTGTGGCTCTCTCACCAAAGGATTTTAACCCTGACGGTCTCCTGCTAAACATGATCAATCTCAGAAAAGTCGCCTTTTTATTTTAGGTTTTAATGATTTTGTCAAAAGCAGAAACATGTCACAATGGAAGTGGAAATGTTTTGATCAAGAAAAGTTTCTCTTTTGTGGAGCTGTGTAGTTTGTGCCTTGTTCCGAAGTTGCATTTAATATGTCAAAGATTTAAAGTTGACTAGTAATAATATCTATGGGACTGTCATTATGATCATCTGCAGTTTCTTTCTTTGTTCATCATGGTCAAGTTGATTTTAAAGGGAGAGTTTCAATCACTTTGGTACTGTTCCCTCCAAGAAAACAGTGTTTTTCTGTTTGCTTTCAACATAACTCATGACTTCTTTCCATGCAGCTGTGAAGCTGCTTCTCTTACAGCTCAGAAGTACAATCAAACTTTGATACACAAGGCCTACGAGGGTTCAAAGATGATCTTCAGTGTGTGTGATTTAGTTTTTTGTAAACCTGAAGCCCTGTTTGGAAGTCCCAATGAGTCTGGCTGCAGTGTTCTGTGTTCCCTCATGCCATTTTAAATGTCACAGAAACTCTTTGTGTTCAGCAGCTTAGCTTTCTTTACATGCTTGGAAATCTCTGATTGGGAAAAAAAAAACGTTTTGGTTTTGGCTGTGAGGTCTGCTCAATGATGGAAACACTTTGTAAATCCAGCTGAGGGAATGGAAGTTGTGAATTTGTGGGAATAATGGCAGAGATGACTGACTGAAGTAAGTTTTGTAGAGGGGTTTCCAGACGTATTCTTTTATCATCTGAAATGTACCATACTGTTCTCATGTCTAGTCTTTTCTTACATGCTAACATATTGTTTTTGTTTGAGCAAATGAAATAAAAATTGCAATACAATACTAGAACTGATTTCTTTTTAAATGATCACTGATTTCAACTATTTTTCACTGTTTAATGGGAACATTTTGTGGGGAGACCCAAACAGATGTGGAGAAGATCTGTCGAGAGCGAAGCGAAGGCCGTCGGAATGACGTGGACCCAGCTAAAGAGAGCAGCCCAGAACAGAGTCCGTTGGAGTGGGGTTGTTGCGGACCTATGCTCCCCCAGGAGTCAACAGGAAAATTGAATGGGAACATTTAAGTTAATGCTCTAATGGGTCAACTTCAAGTCAAGATTATACTGATATACATGAAGGAACAGGGTGAGCACTGCCACAGCTACAAAATGACCTTCAGCAGGACACTGTGAATGTGTCCCACCAAACAATCCAAAACAGACTTAATGAGGGTGGCCTGAGTCAGCACACCTTTGAAAGCAGTTTTTATCAGTTTGGCCTGGTGATCCTGTACATGCACTGAAATAAAAGTTACTTGAAATAAATTTTAGAATAATCGCCCCAATAAATGCTTCTTATTCTACAAAGACTTTGGCTGAACTGGCTCGTTTCACGGCTCGAGAGGAATAAAGTACCAAAGCCCAGTTTATGATAAAACAACAACTTATACAAAACTAATCTTAATGCAGTTCAACAATGGAAACATGGAAGTGGAAATGAGCAGATTCCAACTACTTGGTCAGAAATCAGCATTCGATCTCCTTTTTCTCCTCCCAGATCTGTTGCTGCACACCATTTCACAGCCTGTCAAGTGACATAATGTCTGACTGCTCCACGTCGTCTCACGTGCACACTGAGCAGATGTGAACAGGAAGAGGGGAAACTAACTAAAAATGAGCTCACTTATCGAAAGCTTGCATGTTGTGCACATTTTCTTCCTTGTAGTGCCACTGACATCTGTGAGCTCAGTCAAACTGCTGCTGCGTGAAAGGATGGCCACAGGAATCTCAAGACTAAAAGTTTAACCTAACACTGCAAGTTGTGGTTTTTCTTGTGTCAAAGGAAAATGTTTACAATGAAACTCTTTGCAAGATGTGGCTCCTTCACATCTTTTTAAAGTTTTTTTTTAAGTGCAAAATCACGTTTTTGGGATTGTTGTTAGTTACTTGCAGAGGCGTCTAGTTATCAGAGTTCATCTTGATTATGGTATATGGTACTTGATTATGGAGTTTAATAACTTCATACATTTTCTGGGTTACACCAAGAGTCCTGGTTTAGAGAATAAACCTCTTTTATTGGTTCCTGTGCAGCTTCACCTTACAACATACACAGCCATGCTTCCTGTGGGTGGAGCATACAGCGCTCTGTGCCAGTGCATCTGCAGTTCATTTGAGGTTTGCTTTGACTTGCAGCCACAGAGGAGCCGTGCTGTGGCGAAAGCTGCACTAAGACAGGAAAACACCCCGAGCTGCAGAGATGAGGACGAGGAAGATGAGACAACACTGATGCTGTGACTTGATTGGCGAGTTTGAATTTTCGAAATCAAGCCCTCTTCCTCTTATTGTCTTAATGAGCTTTAGCTTTGAGCGGCAGGTGCCAATAATGTGTCAACTGTCAGGTTCCCCCATGCAAATAAGTCATGCTCTTCTGCTGTCAGACACCATTTCTGCTTCACTTCACTACCATTGTTTGGGGCAATCTTCCTCAGCACACATACATACATACATATGAAATACTCAGTCCAGCATACTGTAATCAACTCTCTTTAATCTGGCAGATATTTAAACAGGTGCAAGAAATTTACTTTAAACTGGACAGGCTGTTTTAAAAATAAAAATAGTTTTCACTCCAGTTTTGTCAGCTGGTTCAGTAAGACCTATCAGGGGGTTTATTCCCCATGTTAAAATAGGTCTTTAGTGAGTGACTACACATTTGATAAGCATGACTTTTTGCTTATGCTTGACTTAAATAAACCTTACTTTTTATAATCCTAGTCATTTTCCATTGGAGACAGGCCCAAACCTTTTTGAAGGGGTACTAAAATTAATTGGTATCTTTATGATGAGAAAGCAAATGCATTATGACTCACAGATTTAAGGGTTTTCTGTTGCTGCATTATTACAGCAAAAAAGAAGTTGATGACAGAAAACTTAACTGCTAAATAGTGATGCAATTTTCGTGTAAATTTAAATGCAGAGATTTTGTAATGCATCGTGATAAACTCTGCATTAAAATCAATGTCACACAGGTGACTTATGTGAAAGCATGTGTCTCCAGAGCCTTTGCCTGGACAAGGCAAAGTGAGAATTAAGTGAATGATTCCCATTCACTTTTACCGCATTTTTTTGTTACTGCAATCAGTTAAAGTAGGCTGTACTAACAAAAATAGCAACTGTTAAGTATTAACAGTTTGAAAAATACGTTTATATTAATACTATTTTTATTCCAACATTGTTAGTCTCATAATAATAATTTTCATTATGCCCTCCAGAATGTTCGCGTTTATGAAGCAAAAAGTATTCATATTATACATACACAGTTTAATTTGGGATATTATTGTCAATACCGCTGTTTTGTCTGACAGTAATTTAATACCGGTAAACAAAGTAGTCGTGACTCTCTCAAAGCCAATCCCAACACAGTTAAAATCCACCGACAGCCAATGAAATCGCAGAGTCGTTTGAAATGAACGCTGGACTAACCAATCGAAAGCCTTCGCGCCTTTGAAGTCACTGGTGGGTTTTGCCCGAAGAGGGAGGGAGAACGAGTTCTACGTCAAACGTTAGCAAAGTTCGTTTTTAAAAATATTAAGCTTAATTTATTAATTCGTCGTCGTGATCGGGATATTTTAAGCAGTTGTACTTACTGGAATTATTCGCACAATATTAAGGTAAGTCCGTCTTCCAATTGCATGTGTTGGCAATGCAAAGAGCAACTACTCTTTACGTTTCTCTTTGTTGGGAAACTGGGGCTTAGCCGAAGCTAACTCAAGCTGGTCGTATAACGGCGTTGTAGGCTTTGGCTAATTTCTGAAAGGTTATCTTGTTTCTGTTGGTTGAAGTGGGAAAAAAAAACCCACAACCAAAAAAATTAGTTGGACGAATTTGTTTTAACGTGTGGTGGTAACCTTGCTCTTCGATAGGTCAAGTTTTTATTAGAGTTTGTCGGTTTTGGTAAGCGGAACTGCGAATTTAACTACCCACCTCTGTTCGGGCTATTCGCCAACAAGCAGATTAACGATAGACAGTTCAGAAATTAGACGGTGCCCGGTAGTGAAACATAGTCTTTAAGCGATCGTAACGTGAACGTTTAACTCAGTCGTAATTTCAGCTGCCTGTGTGTCCTTTTTTAAAGGGTTTGTTGCGTTATCGTCAGCGAGTTTAGCTTTGCCGAACTTATTCATGCGTGCCCACGTATTGTTTCTATGGCGGGTGCTTTTGCTTTCTTCGCCAGAAGTATTTGAATGCATGACGTTTTCCCTCCTTTCCTTTTCTGTCGATTGTAGTTGCATCCGCGCTATCTCGAAGCTAACTAAGCTAGCGTATTTCGTTAAAGAAACAGCTCCTGCACTTTGGCAAAAACTATTATGTTATCTGAGGGTACGTGAAAAGTGTCGCTTACCCCACTAGCCCAAGCGCAAAAACTGCAGTTAAAGCAATCAGTAAAAGCGGCGCTTTGACAGTTATTCACATGTATGTCATATCTCACATACACATATGTATATAATTGTATAATGCATATATTTAAAGGGAGTGAAAAAGGAGGAAAATGCATACAAAAGTGCGCCTTTTTTAACATTTGAAGCCACATGAGTGCGGTCGTGATACGGTTTATACTCAGTATTCTTTTTACCAGTATAAGACTGTGTGAACTACAGTATGTCTACACACTGCAGTAACATGACATTTGATGGCGCCTTAATAGTCCGAGTAAAGTTTGTGCTGCTGTGGGTTATCTGCCTTTCCTTTTATGTGGACCAAAATAAAACGGTTCGGTTTGACCTACTCTAGAGATGCTCGAGTACATACCCTTTGTCCTTTTAGATGACTTATCTAACTTTTTGGTGTGAGTTTACAACTTGACTCGCATGTTACATTTCAAATGGACTGCGTACCAGGTGGGGCAGTTTTCAGCACAAAGCTGAGGGGTGGATAGGGTGGCTGCCTGTCTTCTATTTTAAACCCCACCCACGTTATAGCCATATCTTTTCATCAGCCCAAAGGGGGGATCTGAGGGGGAACTCTCCTCAGTCAGGAGACACCACATATCCCATATGGAAGCCTGCACGCGAGCCAGGAAAGCAGCATTGGGACATACTTTGGGTGTGTCCTGTTGTGAGATGGGGTGTTTGCGCAGATGCTGTGGGTTTTTGTGTTTTTCGAAGATTCGATCAGTTAGCAGTGGAAATTTATCACTTTTCCTGCTTTTTTTGTTATAACGGTGGTGATTGGACAGTTGGAGCCTTTGTAAGTTAGTGGAGTTACTGTGTGATTATAAAGGCAAACAAGAGACTAATTGTCAAGTTGAAGAAAAAGTATTTCATTGATGGGTACACCATGCTTAATTTCTGACGTTTGATGGTAGAAAGTACAACTTTCAAAGAGTTATTATATTTTATATTTTAATTTTCGTTTCACTATAGTTTGACTTTTTGCTTTCAGATAGATTCCTGGTGAATGTACTTGTTTCAATTTAATTTGTAATATTTACAAAGGTTTTAATTCAGTTTTTATTAGTTTCACTTTTTAGTTTCAGATTGTAAGATTAGGACATTCAGAACAATACAATAATATACCAATAGAGACAGTCACATCTCAGTAAATGTTGTGTAAAGTTAAAAAAACAAAACAAAAATAACTCAAAGCACATCCTACATGCCATTTACTGGAGTATGGAATTTTAATTAGCATCACTGCTGACATTGGCTGTCATTGGGGTATGTGGTTTGAAACTATTATCAGAACAGATCGGGATTAAAGCTTGAAACCAAAACTCTTCTTGAATGCTGTAAAGTCTGGCATTCCTTTCATGTGGTTATTAAAGTACTGATCCATTATTCTGTTGTAGAAATATATGCAATTTTCAACATTTCAGTACTAGACTATTATCAAGAAAATGGTTAATGAGAAAGGGAAACCAGGATTTAAAAAAATGTTTTTATTTATTTGCAATTGTAAAATATCTTGACTTCTACCAAAGGAAAATAAACAACTTAAAACGCTTTATTTCCATAAAATAAGTATTTAAATATTAGAAGTCACAGAGTTAAACTGCATTCTGATAATTTGCTGCCTAAAGAGGTTATCAGCAAAGGTAAACCAGTGAATACGTGTTCAGGTCAAAAGTAGTAAATTCATGAATACAGAGACAGTTTGTGTGAAATTCCTTGCCTGTTGCTGTGACTTGAATGGAGCGACCCACTGGGACAGACAGCTCTGGATAAACCTCGCAGGGACAGACTTGTCAGCAATTCTGCAGTAGTGTGTTGGTTTTCTAGACACTGAGCCTCCCAGGTCACTGATGTTCTATAATGCTGACTTTGCCTGGCCCTCCTCTTTGTGTCCAGTGATGAGCACTCCTGTTGGATTTTGCCATTCCGTAGTGTTAGTTAATACAATTGTGAAATTGTAAACTGAATATCTATAACATCACTGGGTGGATAAATGGAGACACAGGAAACAAGCTTGACAGTTGGTTGCCAAAAATGGCATTTAACCTCTGTATATGAGGATGACCTCAGAAAGCTGCTGCACCACCCCTGTTCTGCCAAGATGGTTTCACACATCTGCCAAAAAAACAAAAACAAAAAAACCCCAGAAGTGATGACAGGGTGGACTTTTTGTATTCCTGTGTAGTTTGGGGTTTTAGCCTTAACTTTGGATGTAGCCTTGTATTATGATGTCCTCAGGTTAGATATGTTTTGCCTTAATTCTTTTGAAGCATAAATCTTTGGTGAGTGGCCACAGCAGGCTAGTTATCTCTGGTCAGGTTGTAGTTATAGTGGAATTTTATTTTTCGTCCTCTAATTAAGTTCGTGTTTAGACTCACGGCTCTAAGCAACATCTTCTCCATCTTTGGTTTAAATATTTTCTCAATACAATTGCACTGTGCAGTTACATTATGAATTATATTTCCTGCAGTACTTTGCAAACATAGGCTGTATATAAAAGATGGTCTAAGCTTCTGGTGCAGAAAAGCCTCAAACCTGGATTCTTTGTAAATCCAGCAGGGGGCAGTGACTCTGTCTGGGGGAGAGAAATCAGTGGTTTTACGGAAGTTTGCTGTCACTTCAGTAGACACTTTAGTGCTGGGTTTCTGGTTTTAAATGCTAGTTACAGGATTAATTGAATATATCACCCTGTTAATGTTGTAAATTCTGGTCTAGTGTCCAGAAAGATGATAAAGCTGGTTACACTCTGTGTCCACAGGCTGTGTTTTTTACACTGGAAGAGCTCGTATTCTCATTTTAAGAGCACATTTTAAGAACTTTTTATTACTAGGTTATAAAATCCACATTCTTCATTGTTTTTCCTCCATGTGACAGTGTTATCATTATTCTCACATCTGCTTGATATTTGGTCATGAGAAATATAAGACTGATAAGTGCAGTGATGATCTAAAAGTCTTCTTTTCAGCTGAGTAACTAGTAATAATGCTGTATTTTAGGTGTGTTTTTCTGCTGAGCATTTAGTGTGGTTTATAGAATTTGGATTAAAAAAATAAACACAGAGGGAGCAAAAAACACTGCATGTAGATGGATGACAGGTTGCTTACCGGTCATGTACAATGTCTGATTTGTTGGTTGGATCCAGCAAATCGGCTTGTCATTCTTGCCTTCAGAATGTTAAGATGGTTATGTGAAAATATTCTGCTTCATAACAGGACCTCACTAACACGATGCTGCTGCTGCTGCTCCATTCTGTGTTTGCAAAGCACATTCTGTGAGAATGTTCAAGTTTTTGAGACCGTTGTCATACTGTGGTGCATCAGAGTAACTTAAGATGACTAACGATATTTAAGATCAGTCACTACAGATGTATTGCCTGGCCACCGTTGCACTTTATCAAAAGTTCAAAGTTACTGCCAAAGCTGTCAAGTAAAAGTGAAAGCACTGAGATGTTGAGATGCTGCTATTGTTGTCTTTCAAGCTTCGTTGTCTTTCATATGCTGTGCTTCAGTGGTACGAAAGGAGACAGAAGGGGCCGCCTGCAGTGACGAGGCCATTTTTTTTTTTTTTTTTTTTTTTTTTTCTCTTCAAATGATTGAGCCTTACTGTAAATACCAGTGGCAGGTTTAAATTAATTATTATTTAACAAGTTAGTCCTGCTCTGCTTTTCCTGATATCTCCTATCAGTTTGGTCAAGTCTCTTTGCTCCTCTCTCTTGTCCTCTCTGTTTCACTTTCAGCCACTTTCTCCCCTGCTTGTTGTACTTCCTTCTGTACTGAACTCGTGCTCTGTTTTGATTAACTCCTTGTCAGGTCAATGAAGATGCCTACTGTGAAGTACCAGAAAGGGGACACTGTGATGGGCCGCTGGCCCGGCAGCAGCCTGTACTATCAGGTCAAGGTGCTGGGCTTTGATTCCAAAAGCCAGCTCTACACTGTCATCTACAAAGATGGTACAGAGCTGGAGCTCAAGGAGCAAGACATTAAGGTAGGATCAGAGTCACGTGCTCTTGTGAACTGCAGCTGACTCTTCACTCGGTTTCACGGAGTGCTTTATTGTGAATTCTTTTTTTCTTTTTCTTTTTTCTTTTCTCAACATTGAAGTCAGATCTGCACATTAACCACTGTGGGTGTAGGTTCAAACCATGAAGCGCTAATGCTTTAAATTAGTTATATTTTTGTTCTAAAGGAAAGATAAAAGAGAAAACACAGACTGGATTGTTAATCAGTGATGATACTGGTATGCAGTTATTAAGTCATGTAAAAGGGATCACTGTAGCTGTAATGTCTGTAGCATTCTACTAATAGTTACGTTTTAGAACTGTCGTGGGTATGGTCAGGAATATATTTCAACTGTAAGATGATACTCTGTGAAAATTCAGCCTCAGTTTTTAATCTTTGCAACATTTTTTAAATGATAAACGTATAGCAGTCCCCTTTCAGTTTTTTTTCTCCTCCCGATTGTTATTTTCCCTCAGAGCGTCACTGGTTTCCAGACCCGCTCCCGTTCTCGCTCTCGTTCCCGCTCACCAGCCCGCCGTCGCAGCCGTTCACGCTCCCCGGCAAGGACCACACGTCGTTCGTCATCTCGTACAGCGGCAGCTGTCGCTGCAACAGCAATCACAGAGAGTACACCGTCTTCTCGCAGAGATACCAGACTGAAGGATACAGTGGAAGTGAGGCTCAGCCCTGTGGTAAGTGCTTATGCTGCCTTGTCATTGTCTGATTATAGGCAAGGCAAGTTTATTTGTATAGCACAATTCAACAACAAGGTGATTCAAAGTGCTTTACAGAGACATTAAAAACAAGAACAAATAAAAAGCATGATTTAAAATTGAATAAAACAAGCAAATAAACTAACTAGTTAACAAACAAACAAACAAACAACAGTATATAAAATCAAAACAGATAAAATCAGAACAGTAGATAAAATCAGTAGTTAAATGTAAGTTTTGAAATTTAAGCTTAAAGTGTGGATTTGGTGCTTTATTCAAATGCAGCTGAGAACAGGTGAGTCTTCAACCTGGATTTAAATAAACTGAGTGTTTCAGCTGATCTGAGGCTTTCTGGGAGTTTGTTCCAGATATAAGGAGCATAAAAGCTGAATGCAGCTTCTCCGTGTCTGGTTCTGACTCTGGGAACTGATAAAAGACCGGATCCAGATGACCTGAGGGATCTGGATGGTTCATACTGGGTCAGGAGGTCATTGATGTATTTTGGTCCTAAACCATTCAGAGCTTTATAGGCCAGCATCAGAACTTTAAAGTCTATCCTCTGACGGACAGGCAGCCAGTGTAAGGACCTCAGAGCTGGACTGATGTGGTCCACTTTTTTGGTCTTAGTGAGGACTCGAGCAGCAGAGTTCTGAATGAGCTGTAGTTGTCTGACTGATTTTTTTAGGTAGACCTGTAAAGATGCTGTTACAGTAATCAAGCCTACTAAAGATGAATGCATGGACTAGTTTTTCCAGGTCCTGTTGAGACATCAGATCTTTTATCCTTGATATATTCTTGAGGTGATAGTAAGCTGACTTTGTTATTGTCTTAATGTGTTTTTCTAAGTTTAGGTCTGCATCCATCACTACACCCAAATTTCTCGCCTGGTTTGTGGTTTTTAGATGTATAGATTGAAGTTCTCTGGTGACCTGTAATCGTTTTTCTTTGGCGCCAAAGACTATTACCTCAGTTTTGTTTTTGTTTAGCTGGAGAAAATTGTGGCACAACCAGTCATTGATTTCCTCAATGCATTTACCAAGAGCCTGTACAGGGCCTCGGTCTCCTGGTGACATTGTGATATATATTTGTGTGTCATCTGCATAGCTGTGATAGTTTATTTTGTTGTTGTTTATAATCTGTGCCAGTGGGAGCATGTAGATGTTAAACAGAAGGGGTCCCAAGATGGAACCTTGGGGAACTCCACATGTGATACTTGTCTGCTCAGATGTGAAGTTACCTATTGATACAAAGTATTTCCTGTTTTCTACGTATGTTTTGAACCAGTTTAGTACAGTTCCTGAAAGACCTGTCCAGTTCTCCAGTCGTTTGAGTAATATGTTGTGGTCAACTGTATCAAATGCTGCACTGAGATCCAGTAAAACTAGGACTGACATTTTTCCACTGTCTGTGTTCAGACATATGTCATTAAACACTTTTGTCAGAGCGGTTTCAGTGCTGTGGTTCTGTCTAAAACCTGACTGGAAGGCATCGTAGCAATTATTCTGTTTTAAGAAGTAACTGAGCTGTTGAGAAACTGCTTTTTCAATGATCTTACTTAAAAACGGGAGATTTGAGATCGGCCTGTAGTTGTTCATTTGTGTCTTGTCAAGATTGTCCTTTTTCAGTATAGGTTTGATTACAGCAGTTTTTAGTGATTCTGGAAACACACCTGATAATAAAGAAAAGTTGACGATCTGTAACAGGTCTGACTCTAAAGTCTTTGAGACCTTTTTGAAAAAACTTGTTGGCAGGACATCTAAACAGCAGGAGGAGGAGTTCAGTTGACCTAAGATGTCCTCCAGGTCTTTGCTGTTAATAGGTTGAAACTGTTTCATGGTGTTTAAACAGTTTTTTGGTGGACACAGTACATATCCTGGATCTGCTGTTGATGTACCAATTGCTTGTCTAATTTTTTGGATTTTTTCAGTGAAGAATTTGGCAAAGTCATTGCAGGCCATGGTCGAATGAAGTTCAGCTGCCACTGACACAGGAGGGTTTGTTAGCCTGTCAACTGTAGAAAATAAGACCCGAGCATTATGGCTGTTTTTAGTGATGATGTCAGAGAAGTAGGACCTCCTTGCATTCCTCAGTTGTAAATTATAATTGTGAAGTTTCTCTTTATAAATGTCATAATGAACCTGGAGGTTTGTTTTTCTCCATCTGCGCTCAGCTTTCCTACACTCTCTTTTTTCATTTTTCACCAGTGTGGAGTTTCTCCATGGAGACTTTTTCCTTCCAGAGATAACCTTCACCTTAATGGGAGCAATAGTGTCCATTACATTTAACATGTTAGCATTGAAGCTATTGACGAGCTCATTGACTGACCCTCTGGGCAGGTCAGGTGTTAATGGGAAGACCTGGTTAAAAATTGCACTACTGTGTTCAGTTATACACCGTTTTGTGATCACTGTTGTTGATATATTTGTGTGGGCTGAGATTTTACTTTCAAAGAAAACACAGTAATGATCAGACAGGCCCACATCAGACACAGTAACCTTTGAAATGCTCAGGCCTTTGGAGATCAGTAGGTCAAGAGTGTGTCCTCTATTATGTGTGGCCTCTGGGCAACTTTGGGCTGACTCAGCATGTAACAGAGTGTTACTCAGGTCTTTAGTCCCTTTGTCCTGAGGGTTGTCCACATGAATGTTAAAATCCCCAGCAATAATTACACAGTCAAAATCAACACAGATCACAGACAGCAGTTCACTGAGGTCATTAAAAAAAGTCTGTGCAGTATTTGGGAGGCCTGTAAACATTAAGAAACACAACTTTGGATGGGGCCTTCAGCTGTAAAGACACATATTCAAAAGACTGAAAACTTCCAGGAGATAGCTGCTTACATTGAAATGATTCATTAAATAAGACAGCAACCCCTCCTCCTCTCCTGCTCGCCCTGACCTCACTGATAAAACTGTAGTTAGGAGGGGTCGTCTCGATGAGAACAGCTCCACTGTTACTTTGGTCCAACCAAGTTTCAGTTAAAAACATAAAATCAAGGCTGTGCTCAGTGATTAAATCATTAATTAAAAATGTTTTCCCAGCTAGAGATCTAATGTTTAATAAAGCCAACTTAAGTGTTTTAGAGGTATTACTTGTCCCCTCGTGTTTGGGAGCAGTCTGTGGCACACAAGGTATGTTTACTATGTTTAAAGATCTTTTAGAGTGCAGCTCTCTGTGTTTTGACCAGGCCACATGTCTCCTGTCACCTAAAAGTACAGAAATTTTAAAACCTTCTAGTAAACAGGGTCCCAGCTTCTCCTGGGAAAAGTCATCACTGCCATAATCCTCACAGCCCGGACCCTTCACACATCACGCATCAGACTGCGGAGACAGGGCATGAAGAGGAACTAAGGGGGGCGAGGCTGGGCAATGTGACTTCGATTGCTCTGTTGAGGGTGGGGCTCGATGGCGAACCTTTGGCCGCTCTGGTGGGGGGTTTATGGGGGACAAAAAGGGATTGGGACGGGGGGTAGATCTGAGCCCAGCATTGACCCGCTCCATCATCTCCTCAGTGAATTTCAGGTGTGGGGAGGAGGGAGAAAGGGAGGGGGAGGAGGGTGATGGCCTGTCAGGGGTTTGGGGGACTGGGGAAGGTCGTGGTCCCTTGTCCTGGTCGTTGGTGTTGTTGAGAGAGTTGGAGGCAAATAGGGACCCCTCTTCTTGCCTTAGATGTCTCTCCTTTCTGAGGCTCTTCCTCAGATGCCATGGATGTCTCTCCTTTCTGAGGCTCTTCCCGGGTGGGGGCAAATGGAGCTCCTCCTCAAGGTTTCTGCTGGGCTTTGTCTGTTCTTGGAGTACTGTTTGTTCCTCTTTATGAGATAACTCCTCGTTTATCTCAGCCTTGGCACCAAGCACGGATGGATGACGTATGGAATAAAACAAGTTGGAGGTGAACAGTTTCACCCCTGACTTGTTAAAATTAAATCCATTTGCTTTGAACAGATGCCTGCGTTCCCAAAAAATATTAAAGTTGTCGATAAAGTGCACTGAGTGGTCAGCACATGCTGATATAAGCCATTTATTCAGTGTAAACAACCTGCTGAATCTCTCGTCTCCTCCTCTGACCGGCGGTACAGGTCCACTGATGAATACAGCTGCATTCAGAGAGTTTACAGTATTTAATAATACTGTAATAGCAGTATTAATAATAAAAAAAAGGGAAAAAATCAGCATAAAAATCAATAAAAATCAATATAAGAAGCAAAGCATTCAAGAGCAAAGAGATGAAGCGTCCACACTCACAAAGGGGAGGAGTACTATAGAATATTAGTGATTGTCAAAAACATGATAAGGAGAAGTTGAAGAATGCCAGCAGAAAGCGTATAAATGCAGGTAACTGTTATAATGAAGACATACTACATATAGAGAGTCTCTTCTTTAGTTACCTGACTATATCAGTGTTATATAGTCCCTTCTGTCTGTTCCACCTGTTCGCCTGACTACCATGGGACTCAGAGCCTTTAGTTGTTCTGCCGTGAGACTTTAGAACACATCCACCAGATTTCTGGACTACAAACTCCCTCTCTCTACTTTTAAATCACATCTTAAAACCCATCTATTCAGAATTGCATACACTTCATCATGCCTCAGTCTTATTCTGTTTTTTACTTTAATTAGCTTTTATAGTTGTTTTTTGTTGTCTTTACCTTTTTGTTTTTAATTATTTTGTATTAATGTAAGGTGACCTTGAAGGTCTTGAAAGGTGCCTATAAATAAAATGTATTATTATTATCATCATTATATCAATCATTTCACTGCAATGCCGTTTGCCAGTGGGTTGCTTAGACAGACATAGTCTTGTCAAAGTCACCCTTCATAAAACTTGACACCCATCAAACGATGCAATCAGTCAAAAATGTGTCCAGATAATATTTGGAGTTGGAAATTGAAGAATTAAGAAGCAGAAAGCTAAGGACGCACTAAGTACTTCATGAGACGCTTGCAACGATAAAAGTGAACTGTGACTAGATGACAGTCGTCTCCACGCTAAGAGCAGCACTTGTCTACATTGCTTTCAGTTATAGTAATCTTTCATAAGGTCCTGGACCAATGGGTTCATTTTTTTTTTTTTTAAATTTTTTTTGTTGATAGTGGTTGTGTGCTTAATGAAGTTCTGCTATTTCACTTTGCCACATGAGTATATTATTTCACTTGTAGTGATTTATTTATTTATATATTTCTTTTTTGTGGAGAGTGCTACTTAGTGTGCCATAGCATGAGATTGTAATGTGTACTGTGGATTCTCCTTGTACAAAGGATGTGCAAAACTAGATATGTAAACATTGCTGCCATTGCTAATGCCAGACAGATAAAAATATTCTTAGTTTATTAATGTACAACACAAGTTACCGGTTCAAAGACATTATAGTGCCCACAGATTTGGCCAAATTATGCACCAGGGTGTGAAATACTAGAATGGAAATTCAGGTGACACACATTTCAGTTACACTTAAAACATGATTTGGTTAACAAGGAACGTGATGACTGGACTAATGCAAATGTTTGGGTTTTTCCCCTCGTTTAGACAACTGTAGATTTGTTGCCAGGAACATCCCTACCCAAAATACATTTTAAAAAATGTGTGCAGTACAGAGGTTGTCCCATTAACTGTGAAATAGCCCACAGATTTCTGGCAAGATCCAGTCCATTATCAAATGTCCTAATTCATCAGTACCTTGTCCTTGTGGGGAAATTGTGAGTCATTCATTCTGGTGTTTGACCATAACACAATCACACTCCCTCTGTATGTTCCTCACATTGTTTTTTATTTTCTTTTGTTTTTGTCTCTGTCATTTCCATCAATCACCCTCCATTGTTTGCTGAGCAGGAACAGACAAAGGCAGCAGAGAACAGTAGCAACAATAAGCATGAAAAGAAAGAGGAGAATAACACTGCTAGCAAAGTGATTGAGGTGAGTTTTGTCTTGCAATTTAAAAAAAAAACCCCAAAAAACGTGTCAAAACTTTTATTTAAAAAGGTTCAAGTGTCTCAAAATAATTGGCTCATAGAAGAACATTTGTGCAGACCACTCCAAGTGAAAAGGTTTTAAACAGAACTAAAAGGCTCTGAGGTAAGTTGCAGCTGATGGAATGTCATGATGCATGCACGTCGGGGGCCCATGTATGTTTTCTGAGGGGGGGCTCCTCTCACAAGACTGTACTTCATTTAACTAGTCACATGTTGCACTAGCATGTGCTGCCTCTTTACTGTGCCTGTTTCTGACAGTCTAAAGTCCTGTGTGCAGTAATCTGTGCTGCATTTAAGTTAAGATATAAAACTTTTTCTTCTTTGACTTTAATGTTTATTTACTGCAGATTTCTGACAGTTTATTTGTTGTTTTCTGGCTGGAAAAAAAGATGTTCTTTTCATAGCAGCAAATGGCAATGATCTTTATTGGGCTAAGACACTTAATCTCCTAATTATTTCATTCATGTATTTTGTCAGTGTAGGTAGTAGTGTAGGCTTGTAGGTGTAGGCAGTTTTGTGTTGTGATATTTCGATATTAGTAACTTTGTTTCTTGTTCTATCGATTTCCTCTGTATGAGATGCAAATGGTTGGATTGCATTATCCTACTGATTGGCTGAAATTGTTATGCTTTTGAGTTGTATTAATATGAATTGTTGACTTGTGTCCAATTCTAAATAACCCAAAATCTTATTCCAGAAGTCTGAAGCTAAGGTGGAGGCAGAGTCTGAGAAAAACCAAGGCCCTTATAATCTACGCCGTAGGAAGGCTGACGGAGATGCCAAACCAGCTGAAGCCAAACCAGATCAGCCAGAAAAAAAGGCTAAGGAGGCTGCAGCCCCATCCACCATCCCCTCCGCCCCACTCGACTTTGGAGGGAAGATGGGTAGGAGGATAGGAAAAATGCATTTTCATGCCACAGCCTCACTTCTGTGAGCTTGTACGAACTCTGTGTATTTGTAATCAGTTAGACACACAAAAAATTAACTATCTATCGGAGCATGGTGGTAGAGATGCCGAGGAAAAGCTGAACCTGACCAAACTGATATTGTTAATATTCCTGCTGTTTCTTGTCTTGCCTACAGGAGCGTACTTCTGGCTGCTCTTCTTGCCAGCCTGGGTTCTCTTTGTAATACTTCAAGGCAACCTAACGGACCCCAGTCTGATCAACGCCCCCCCTCCTCTGCCTCCACTTGACACCTTCTGGGATGCCCAGGCTCTTTGCTTTGTCATCCTCTGGATCTTATTTCAGGCACTGCTTTACATCCTGCCAGTTGGAAAAGTGAGTGAGAAGATCTGAAATTTTTAAATAGAAACCCTAAGTTGATGTTTGGCTTTCAACTTCAATCTGTCTTTTTCCAAGTGGCTCCACTAAAGTGCTGCTGGTGTTTGTCTCTTTTTCTCTAGCTGAGTGAGGGCATGCCACTGAGGTCTGGAGTGAGGCTGAAGTACAGAACCAATGGTGAGTCTGTGTGAAGCCACTCCCAATAAGAACATACTACTAAGTCACGTCATTGACGATCACTCATTTGTAACTGTAGCTTCATCTGAACCAATAAATGTCTCTGTCCTTTTTTTTTTTTTTTTTTTTGTGCTACACTGTTTATAGTAAAGAACTATAGTCATTTATTTGTGTCATGATATTTATTATTATTCTAGTTGTGGTCTTCAGTATATTTTTTTCGGCCTCTGTGTGTACCTCCAGGTTTCTTTGCCATAATGGTGAGTGCTATAGTGGTGGCAGTAGCAGTGCACCAGGGTGCTGATCTTACCTACATCCACAGCCACTTCCTCCAGCTGGCGACTGCCACCTTCATCATCTCCGTCCTGCTCAGCATCTACCTGTATGTTCGCTCTCGCTATGCCGCCTCAGAAGAGCTGGCACTGGGGGGAAACTCGGGTAAGAAGATTGCGTACATTCTGTTGTGCCCCTTCATCTGTTTAATTTGCCAGTTTATGTAAATCAGCAGACCTTGAGTTTGCTTCTGTCTTTTCTCCAGGCAATGTGGTTTATGACTTTTTCAAAGGACGTGAACTTAATCCCCGCATCAAAAACTTTGATCTGAAATTCTTCTGTGAGATGCGCCCTGGACTCATTGGCTGGGTGGGTTGTCTTTGTTTCATTAGTTCTGCTTCATCTGTTTAAAATTAGTCTGAAGCACACATTGCGCTCTCTGCTGGCCATCCAGGGAAATACCTTTTAAATTTAAGTCATCTGATATTACTAAAAGAGTTCCTTGTGTCTGTCTGCTGCTGTAGGGTTAAATTAGAGCATCAGTTTAGATTTGATTTAAAGAAGAAAGACGTTCCTTCTATATTGAGCTGAATATCTTTGAATTGTTTAAATTAATTTTTTTAAGTTTAGGTTAGGATGGTTAGGGAAAGTGATAGAAATGTACTACTGACTAAGTAAAGTGTGTTAAGAAGATGGAATGAGTCCTTTGAGGAGTTCATGAATAAAGAAAATGATACATAAGAGACCGATAAACGACAGTTAGTGAATGAAGAAGTGAGGGCAGCTATAAAGAGTACAAGGAGTGGAAAGGTTGTTAATCTTGATGACACTTATGGAGATATGAGGTGAGATGGGTAGGGAGAGACAGAACAGTGGACTTTTGTGGTTTCGCAAGTGACTCAAGAGTTGTTGGGCGTATTGGATGTGTAGCAACCACTGGTTGGTAGGAAAACTGGTATAATATTGTATCTCAGGGGTATCCCTGACTGGTCACACCTGCGTGAATATGGCCTTATTCATGTCATCCTTTGTTGTTACATGTCCAAAATGGCAGCTAAAGTTAATGTCACTTGGTTGGTGGTCATGTGTCTACAAAACCTCAGTAGTTTAAAGTATGCTGCTTTGATGCTGCCTCAGCATTAGGTTTTCCCACACATTTTTAACATTTTTTTGCGTTCTCCACAAATGGCAGTTCTGCATTACGGGTGATCAGGAATCTTTCCTAATAATTTTAGTTCTGTGTGTTTTATGTGTGCAGTGTTTGATCAACTTTGCCATGGCGTTGGCTGAGATGAAGAAGCACAATCTTGATGCTCCATCATATGCCATGATCCTAGTGAACCTGTTCCAGCTGCTCTACGTGGTGGACGGCCTCTGGAATGAGGTAAGCTCAGCAGAGTATTTTTCTATGCCAATTTTACACGAAGTAACTGGTCAGGTTCACAGGTTGTAAACTTGCCAGTCTATCTGTTGTTCAGACCAAATGAATGTGTTTGTTTCCCAGGAGGCTATCCTGACCACCATGGACTTGATGCATGATGGTTTTGGCTTCATGTTGGCTTTTGGTGATCTGGTGTGGGTTCCTTTTACGTACACCTTGCAAGCGTATTACCTGGTCCTCCATCCCAATGCCCTGAGCCTGCCAGCAGTCATAGCCATCGTCACACTCAAATGTGAGGGAGAGCATGAAACTGAATTCACTCACCCTCTTCATATGTTTTTAATATTTTGCTGAGTCATTCTGGTGTTTGTGTCCTTTCTCTCTGTATTTCAGTGATTGGCTTCTATATCTTCAGAAAATCTAACTCTGAGAAGAATGCCTTCAGGAGAAACCCATCCAACCCTAAACTGTCCCGTAAGTTCTCCTGTGGGCTTATCCCAAATTAAGTCTCGTTTATGCAACAGGCTCATGTTTCTTTTCCTGATGAACATTCTTTATTGTCTGAGGTAATAGTACTAAGATGAAATGGTCCACTAAATACACTTTTTTTTTTCTGATTGTGTTTTTTGTTTTTTTTAAATTAACCCCTCAGCTGTTGAAGGCTGATGGGGTTCTATTGCCCACATGGTACCCAGTCCTTTTTTTTTTTTTCATTCAGTTTATAATACTCGTCAGTCTAAACAGCAATCTCATGCAGTGTTAGAATGGCCTAAATCTTAATTATCAACATTACATAAAGAGAAAATGAAATGAAACACAAATGAGTTATTGCATGTTTCTCAGTACATGTTGGTACTATTCAGTCATCTTTTTATTCTTGTTGTCTCTCCAGATTTGAAAACGATCCCTACAGCTACAGGGAAAAGTCTGCTGGTCTCTGGCTGGTGGGGAGTGGTTCGCCACCCTAACTATTTGGGAGACCTCATCATGGCTCTGGCCTGGTCCCTACCCTGTGGTGAGTTTGCTTGGCATTTACAGTTAATGTAATAAAGAATGTAGGATGCTAAATACAAAACAAGTCGAGAGCAGGACAGGCAGAGGAGTTTGTAGCAGCACAGAAGCACCCTATTATTCTTAAGTTCATGTCATTTTTATATAGCACCAAATCAAAACAAGTCGCCTTAAGGTGCTTTATATTGTAAGGTAAAGACCCAACAATAAAACAGAAAACGCCAACAATCAGACAGCCCCCCTGTGAGCCAGCACTTTTGTTACAATAGGAGGGAAGCAGTCCCTTTTAACAGGAAGAAACCTCCTGCAGAACCAAGCCCAGAGAGGGGCGACCATTGTGTGGGGGTGATCTGTAAACTAATGGTAAACTGCAGCTCCTTTACATAGTGGGCTGTCAGTAAATTTGATTACATATTTGTTTTGCAACAATCCAACTAATAATTTTTAAGTGGGAAAACAAAGCAGCTCCACTGCCATCCATCTTTACTTCCTGCACCACAGAGTTCAAAGCTTTACCTGTTTATCTGGTAGCTCTGTCAGTGTTTTTTCTCTTGAAGAAGACTTCTTCAAGAGACTCATGGCATCAAATATCTATTCAATATTTTTGAAATTCTGTGTTTATTATTTATTTCAGTTGTTCATTTTGTGATGTGTGCAAAGGGAAAATCTCATGTTGAAATTAATGTGCCCATGTAAGTAGTTCAGTCTCTCATTGTGTTGGTTTGCCCTCAGGTGAACACAATGTGATGTTTGGTACTAGTTTGAATCCTCACAGGGACATAAAAACTGCACATTGCCATGGTGTAATCTGGTTTAAAGACTCAATTCTGCTCCAAAAGTTTTTTAACTTTTCCCTGGACGTCGTCGTTAATCTGTGAATGTTTCCATTTGTCTTGAGTGTCTCTCTAATGTTTCTGATATTAACTTGGAAAAAAATGTTCTGGAGTACAGTCAGGCTAAAGCGATGTTTTGTCACTGCAGGTTTCAGCCACCTCCTGCCGTGGTACTACATGATCTACTTCATCATCCTGCTTGTACACCGAGACTCGCGTGACATGAGCGAGTGCAGGAGGAAGTACGGCTCGGCATGGGACGAGTACTGCAGAACTGTCCGCTACCGGATCATCCCCCGCGTCTACTGAGGAAATCGACCCTGGACACTCAGAGCTGAGGACATTTTTTGTTTGTTTTAAACCCAGTATAAACAGCTGTGTGAAGGCTCCCAAAATATGAATGGATTGACCGATTTGACCTTTTGTACTTTTTATTTTTTTGATTGCTTAATTCTGAACTGAAGGAGGACTGAATTTTTGATGATCATGATATTGAGTTTTTGAAAATTGCCTTTTTTTATAATTAAAAAAAATTAAAATGTATACATAAAAGTTTACAAAACGAGGGGAAAAATGAAACGCCTCTGCTAGGAATGTCTTGTTAGGATGTATATTTTTGTATATACATATTTTGTTTTTATACTTAAAGAATAACACACCACATGCTTATGCTTATGTTTTTGGGACATGTTACTGTGCCCCAATTCTAAAAATTTTACAGCATCAGCTTGGCTAATACAGATGATTTTGTAAGTATGGCTTCCTGTTAGGAATTCTGTGGCTTGTGCATATTGTGAAGGATGGGATGGAAACATGCTACCCCTCTCTGATAAGCTGTACAGTGGAACTAGGACTCGTGTTTCTTCTCAGGACCAGGGATGTTGTCAGAAAGTCAGATTAGAAAAGTTTTGTCTTAATTTTGATGTGAATACTTTTATAGAGAGATCTAGTTTTGATTTGAAATTGTAAAAATGGTATTAGAGGCTTTGAGAAAAATGCACTAATGCGTCAAAGCATTTTTTTTTTTTCTTTCTTTCTTTTTGCGTGATCACTTCCAAAGTGTTTAAATTTGGCTTTGCTACCTCAGATTCACTCACTGTCCACTTCTTCCTCCTTGGTGCTCTCTGGGAGGCAGTGTGTGTAATTATGAGTGTAATGTCACAGCTACATGACATAAACTTGTGAATATGTAATTTTCTAATATGAACATGTGGCAAGTGTCCACATCACAGGTGATGGAACTTTGTTTGTTTTTTTTTTCACCTCCCCACATTTCCCACAGTTATTTCTAGATGTTTGCCTCATCGTGTTCTGGGTGATGATTTCTCTGCAGTGTCACATCAATTTGGTGTTTTTATCTTTTCAAGCTTTAACTTGCCAGGTCAGCTGACAGTGACCACTTAGTGAAGTTTATACTGTGACAACATGAGGAGCAGTCGACTGTGTAAGCATTTGTAACCTGTGCATTTTCAAATCCAAATTAAGTATTTTTATGCCTGTGCAACTGTAGGCGATAATACAAGTAGCAATAGATAACTCCATTGGGTAGCTTTTTTTTTTTTTTTTTTTTTTTTAATGCTGTTCTGACTGAATACCATGTAAATATTTTTTAATCATGTTTTAATTAAAGTAAGTAAAAGTAGTAATGCCAGTAATGTTTCTCATTAGATATTTAATGTTGCTTTTTAATTTTGACCACTGTAGGCCACTGTTTCCACACTTAGATCTGCCATGGTTCTAGACAAAATTCAGAATTGAGTAAAGGGTTTTAGAAAGGTGTATATACTCTTCACCTGATTAGAGAGGGGAAAACAATTAAGTCTGATCCTTGAGACGTTGACCATTCTCTTTGCTCCAGGACCCATTGTGGTAATACAAAACTTGTTTGCTTTGACTGTGACTGGTGAGCAATACTTTGGATGTATTTTGATATATGACAGCAATAAATAAGAATATTAACTAGTCCAGGAAGCTGCCTATCAGTTCTGTGACAGCAACTGGGACAAAGCTAATCTGTACAAATGTTGCGGCATGAAATAAAGAATTACAGTATTTCATTTTCTTGTCTGTATTTGTTTATTTCATTTGAAAAGAGGGCATCTGCAATATTAACAGAAATGTTGGTGGCTGGCTTTAATGAGACATAAGTGAGTGTCTCTCTCCCAGAACAGACTGGACAGGAAGGTGTTTCAGCCTTGCTCCATATCGGGAGGTTTGTATGGCTGGGTGAGATGTCACATACAGCTTGGATTAGACATTTGACGTCCTAGGGCTCTGCATTGGATATCTGTCCAAGTGAGCCTTCATATTTTTTTATTTATTTATTTTTTTTCTTCACCTGTCCCGTTTGGTTCTTTTGCCATCACAATTATTGTCTAAAGGCAAAGAAAGATTCCCAACGGATTTACTTTACCAAATGGACCATCCCAGCCTTGCCGTATTGGTCTATTTGATTCACCTTTGTTTTAATTTTTTATTTTATTTTCACTTGCTACTCACAGGACAGACATGACTGAGGGAAAGAAAAGGGAGAAAGAAAAACAGCGGGGAAGAGGAACGGTGATAAAGGGCAAAAAAACAAAAACAAACAAACCGTGAGCCTTCATTTTATTGGATTCTCCCATTTAATCCAAGCTCCCTGCCCCCTCATGCCTGCCATCTTCTGGGGAAGAGATGAGAAAAGATGAGAGCCCTAGAACTTGTTATATTGAGACACCGGAAGGCTCCACTGTCCTGATCACAGACAAGAATTGCCTTGAATGGAATTAAAATGTCATTTAATTTCAGTTTTGAAAGCACGAATTATTCCTGTTGTGCAGCAAAGTGGGAACATTGTTTCAGTTGACTATCATAACCCCGGATTCCATTTCCCCCTGCTTTTTATTTCCCAACCAATTTAAAAACATTTTCCCCATAAAATACTACAACTCCCATGATCCCTTCCTGATATCCCCACATGCATTTGGTTTCTAGGACAAAAGTCAGTTCTTGCCTGCTCCCGCTTCGTGCTGTTGCTGCGTTCAGCTCTGGTTCAGTTCAGGGACACAAGGGCGGGGAAAAAACGCTGGTTTCGCAGTGGAGCAGAAAAGCGCCGCCAGCAGCGAGCAGCCTTCTGGACCGGACCTTTAATAGTAAAACTGCGAAGAGCTATGTTACTTTTCCTGACTGCTGAATTGTTTTGATTTTATGAGCAGAAGAAGAAGCGACCAACAACCTAAAAGGTACGGCCACCTCGCATACCTCCAGTAAAGAGCTCGACGAGATTAACTTTGACATAAATAGTGCGTGGGAAAGCTCCCACTGTGTCGTCAGTTTTTGTTAGTGACTTATAGCTTTATGATAATACCTGTGAGCAAAATATCAAATATCATATATAAACAAGTTGTATCATTTATTTTGTTTATCTATTTTTAAAAATATTAAAAAATAGTCATTAATCTGTGTTCGTAGCTTGACCACACTGTAGCGTTTTTGGATGGATCTAGAGCGGCAGATGCATTTCTGGCTGCAGTGTTCGTGTGAATGGGGCAGTTTGTTCGAGAAAACAGACCTATTTCATTTGACTAAAAGGGCTAACAGCCACCAGGGATGCTGAACTTTATACAGTGTATCCTCTTTGAATGAATACACACGCAAACAGGGTCTCAGTCCAGACTTTTCCACCAGTGGATTGCAGTCTGGCCCGTGTTAGCTGCCACTGATGTGTCCGGTAGTGGTGGGCGGATCGATCCAAATATCGATAGTATCGATCCCAAGTCGGCATTGGTATCGGATCGATACTAGCCTGGTGATATCGATTCTTTACTTTGAGTTCTGCTCACTTACAACGCTGTGCTTTCGGCAAAAACTAAACAACCAGGTCGCTGGACTCACCGCTCCTGTGTCAGCGGAGAGCAGGCACACTTTGCTCCCTCTCCCCCACTCTTATGTTTCGGTGTTGCACTGACACGTGATGTGACTTAGACACTTTGGGGGTTGTTAAGTTGTTTACATATTAATTATATTTTTTGTTTTTGTTGTTGAGAATTTTAATTGTAATTTTTGTATTAGTTTAACAACAGTATTTGTTTTAATTTGTTTACTGGTTTGCGTGCACTTAAGATTTAAAAAAAAAAGATCGCCACCACGGCAGACCCGATGGCATTTTCATGCTTCGCAGCATCATTTATTCTTACAATAATCACACGGTTGTTGTAACAGTACATTCAAAGGCTTCAGCTCTCCCGCTAGCAACCGTACACATCACCACCACCAAACCTGCAGCAGCATCGCAGAACATGCCCTGCCACATACCCTCCTCGCCCACTTCACCTCACCCCGCGAGCAGGCGAGGGAATTGGCCCGGACCATCGGCGCCCCATGCACCAGCCCAGCGACGGGGAAGTGTCCACTCTGGCGCTCGCCCGCGCCTCCAGCGGAAGCCCCGGAGCTGACCTGATGACCACCCATGACAAGCAGCAGCGGCGCCGCAGCAGGCGTGGCAGGACCCCCGCGCACCTCGACCTCTGTCTCCAGCTAGGCAGGTCCCGCTGGCGCGCCAGCCTCCTGCTCACCCCTAGCCGCGCGCTGTCCACACGGTTGCTGTAACAGTAGCCTACATTCAATGGCTGCAGCCCTCCTGCTGCCAGCTGTACACATCAACACCAAAAACAACAACAGCACAAGCAGCGCACAGGTTTTAAGCCGGCGAGGCATCATTGTAGATGCAGTGAAGGTGAGTCCATCTCACCTGCAGCAGCATCGCAGACCACGAGCTGCCACAATAATAAAACGTTTTTTATTTAATTATAAATAAATTATTTCTCCTAATTATGTCCTGGGTTTTAACTAATTAGTAATACCAAAGGAAACATCACAAAAAACACTTAAGGTTATGAAAATTAATTGCGATTTAGCAATTCAATGAGCCATACACCTTATAAATTGAAAAGTATCGGTATTGGTATCGGCAATACTGGCCCGAATTTACTTGGTATAGGATCGATACCAAAATATGCAGTATCGCACACCACTAAGTGAAGATCTTTCAAAGTTCTGTGGACATTTTCTGCTGTTTTGTGTTAAACCACTGTAAATGGAGTTAATTGCCAAAAAAGACACCTAATTTGGCAAAGAGCAATTTTAAATGGCATCATTAGCACATTGTTCCCAGCATCTTGTTCAAAAGACACATAATTTATTCCCATTTCTTCAGTTAAATCTATAAAAATTGTCAACGATGCCACAGTTGACAGACATAGTATTTTTCCACCAACAAGGTGATTCCTAAAGAGCTACAAGTCTTGGCACATGTGCACTTAGTCCTTTAAAAAATCTGAGGAAACTGGATAAGTATACAATAAAATAAGAAGTCACAAGACACTCTACAGTAGGTAAGAGGTATCTGAAAATCGTGCTCATAGTAAGTAAATCTATCAAAGACCTGAGACAGAGATGAGAGATGAGAGATGCATCTGGGCCTTCAGTTGATCCATCTATTGTTTACTGAAGCCTCATCAGAACTGGTCTCATTAGAAGGGCGGCTGTCATACAGCCATTCTTAAGGAAAGGAAAAAGGGAGAAAAGGCTGAGGTATGCTAATTTGCACATGAACAAATCAACGCACCCACTTCCAATTTTCCTTGAAAAATATAAGGATCCAAGGAGTGGTACAATGCTGTATATTGTTAGAGAACTCGGCTGTCAAACTCCTAAAGTTTGCAGATGACACCACTGTCATTGGCCTCATTCAAGATGGTGATGAGTCTGCATACCGGCAAGAAGTTGAGCGGCTGGTACTCTGGTGCAGTCAGCACAATCTGGAGCTGAACACTCTTAAGACTGTAGAGATGACAGTGGACTTCAGGAGACATCCCTCAACTCTGCTCCCCCTCACCATATCAGACAGCCCTGTGTCAACTGTGAAGACCTTCAAGTTCCTGGGTACAACCATCTCCCAGGACCTGAAGTGGGAGACCAACATCAACTCCATCCTCAAAAAGACCCAGCAGAGGATGTACTTCCTGAGACAACTGGGGAAGTACAGTCTCCCACAGGAGCTGCTGATCCAGTTCTACACTGCAGTCATTGAGTCTGTCCTGTGCTCCTCCATCACAGTCTGGTATGGTGCAGCCACTAAACAGGACAGGAGCAGACTGCAGCGGACTGTAAGGGCAGCAGAAAGGATCATCGGCACCCCCCTGCCCTCCATCCAGGATCTGTACCTCTCAAGAACCAGGAAACGGGAAGACGGTACAGAAGCCTGCAGACCAGGACCACCCGACACAGGAACAGTTTCTTTCCCCTCACCATCTCCCTTCTTAACAGTTGACCTGTCACACTGCTCCCACTGCCAGACTGCAACTGCACCTTATGTACATTTTGTAGTATTCATTCCACCTCATTCATTTCTGTATTTTATGTATGTAAGTTAGATTCGTTATTTATAGTTTGTTTACACAGCTTTGTGTATGTATGTGTAATGTGTATATATAGACACGTGTGTGTGTGTGTGTGTGTGTGTGTGTGTGTGTGTGTGTGTGTGTGTGTGTGTGTGTGTGTGATTTACATTGCTGTGCTTGAGAGCCACCATCTACCGGAACCAAATTCCCTGTATGTGTCTGCACATATACTTGGCCAATAAACACGATTCTGATTCTGATAATGAACCCGGCCAAAGTTGTCAATAATGGGGTCAGCATTGGTGCAGGTAATCCTTATGAACCAAAGTTCAGGATTTGGACTAATTCAGCAGTGACTGAACTTTCCCTGATAACGACTGTGTTGAGTCTGTTCCTTCTCATTCCATGCAAGGCCACCTGGGTTGGCTGGAAGACTGTTTACTTAGCCTAGCAGGGCGAAGGACACTGTCTCAGCTGAACTCTTGACATGCACACACATACATATACACTGATATGCACACACTCATCCCCCCTCCCTTTCCAAACGCCTTCGACACTTATTCCCTTCTGATGCTGCACCCTTTACCCACCCCTGTTGCTTGTCATGTGTTTCTTTGGTGTATTAAGAGTTTTTTCATGTGCTTTGTGCAGAGGTGTTTTTTTTTTTTCTGTTCTCAAACTGATCTCCCTGTTGGAGCTCAGTCTGGGGGGAGTTATTTTTTTCTCCTTATCTTTCCTCATGTGGTGCATTTTCCATTGTTATACCTCTCTGACCTGTCTTTCCCATGTGATGTTTTGTGTAATGTATGTATGGTTGGAGGGTAAGATGGTGCCGCCATTGCATGCAATAGGTCGGCAGCCTTATGAAATTTCCCCTTGTGGGACTAATAAAGGTATATCAATTCAATTCAATTCAAAATAAGAGTAAGGGGGTTGTGCAGTAGTAAATTGATCACATTTTTAACGTGGATGGATGCAAACTACTTCTTTTTAAAAAAGAATTATCTATTTTTGGACAAAGTGACAAAATACAGGTACAGCATAGTACAGTCTATAGATGACAGATTCATGGCTACTACCTTAAATGATGCCTGGGTGTAGATGTTGTTTCATTTTTTTCCTCTGTCCTGTCTGTCATTCATTCTTGCAGACTCTCATCATGTTCACAGAGGTCCTACTTGCTCTGGTGATTGGTGGACTGATCTACTTCCTGGTTCAGAGGAGTAAGAATCAGGTCCTAACAACAGAGGATGGCTGGTGGGGTTCTGGAGCACCCCGTGATGCTGGGGAGGACGACACTATCCGCTCCTTCAGGGTAACCACCAGCGATCAAGAGCTGGAGGTTAGTTTTCCTCTCAGTTGGTCACACAGGATAGATGGTGCATTTGCTGCTGAGAAATTCCACCTCGCACAAATAGACTTGTACATCTTCTCTTATTTCTTGTCAGGACCTCTACAGGAGGATTGATCTGACTCGTCCTTTTCCCTCACTGGAGGACAGCCAGTTTAATTATGGCTTCAACTCGCAGTACCTGCAGAAGGTGGTGTCTTACTGGAGAAATGAGTTTGACTGGAGGAAGCAGGTCGACAAGCTCAACCAGTACCCTCACTTCAAAACCAAGATTGAGGGTGAGACTAAGCTGCCACATTCATGAAGAAGAATACTGTTGGTTGTCTCTAACCTGTTAAAAATCTGTCCAGGCATTGATATCCATTACCTGCATGTGAAACCCAAAAAGGTGCCAGAAGGGACGAGTGCTGTTCCACTGATTATGGTCCATGGCTGGCCTGGCTCCTTCTATGAGTTCTATGGATTGATCCCTCTGCTCACAGACCTGTCAAACCCACACAACCTCGTGTTTGAGGTGGTGTGTCCCTCCATTCCAGGGTATGGCTTCTCTGAAGCACCACATAAGAAAGGTGAGCCTGGGATTTCTTTACTTTGGCCACATCCCATCATCACTGTTGTAACAGTATGACTAGAGTCTTTTATCATGGTCAAAGACTTTAAAATAACCATATTTGTTGAAGGGGAAATAAAAAAAACTACCCTGCACCCAACTTGTTAATACAAGTTGGGTGCAGGGTAGTATTTTTGTTAATTGGTAAACCCTAAGCAGTCACAAAGTGTACAAAGGACATTAAATACACAAAACAGCGTAAATCCAGGTTGACCCTAATAAGCTAAGTAAGAAAGAAGGGACCTTCATCATCTTCCTATCCCAGACCCTGGAGAGGTCGCAGAGTGAAAAAATAAGAAATCAGAAATCAGGCACTTTTTCATATGTGCACACATGCACTTTTTATAAATGAGCAACATAATTAGCTGCTTCTCCACTGTGTCTCTCAACTGTAGTGGTTGGACTGCAGATGGTGGCAGCAGTACTCGCCAATTTTAGTGTAGTGCCTCATGAACCTCTTGCACAGCTAGATTGGAGTTGCCCTTTAGCTCACAGCTGAGCTCCAGATGTTAAATGTTGCAGTTGGTCTGACTGTAAGGATGAGATCCTCTCAGCTGATTCATATCAGTTATCACGATTAGATCAGAGAGACCTGGCCAGTGAGCCAGCTGGTAGAGAAAACAGGATGGTCAGTGGTTAGCAGCACTAAAATAAATGTTGGAATTCACCGTTAGTAAAGTCAGTGTGAAGGAAATGCAAGAATGCTGCGTTTTCTAACTCTGCCTCCATGTGAACAGGTTTTGATTCGGTATGCGCGGCTCGTATCTTCCACAAACTGATGAAGCGTCTGGGTTTCCAGCAGTACTACACTCACGCTGGAGACTGGGGCTGGTTGGTCACCACCAACATGGCTCAGCTGGAACCCAAGTATGTGATACAAGAGCTACACCAAATGTACTGGGTATAAATGACGTCTTATTGAGAAATATTACACCAAATTCTGAGCATGGCGATAGTTTTCTGTAGTATACTTGTTCAAAGAACAGTAGACCTCTGTGAGGCATGCAAACATTTTTGTATTTCTGGACATCTTTTTTGTAAGCAGTTTTTTGTTGTTTTTTTTTTTGCTTCGCCCCCAGAACTGTCAAAGGCTTGCATTTGAACTTTGCCCCACCCTCCAAGCCAGGGCTGTCCATGGCTTTGTCCATGATGCTTGGCCGGCACTTCCCTAAGCTGTTTGGCTTCACTGACTTTGATATTCAGCGATTATTTCCCTGCATGGAGAAACTGGTGGTAGAATCCATCAAAGAGACTGGCTACATGCATATCCAGGCCACCAAGCCTGACACTGTGGGTAAGAACTTGGAGAAGATGGTTTCAAGCAGCATAACCCAGTTCAAGTCTGACTGGGGAGCTTGGTTGCATTTTCCTTTACTTAATATACTTCTAATCTCCCTTCAAATTATTTTATTTGCTCAAGATTCCTAAAATATTTTGTGTACATTGAATTATATTTTACTTTCTGACCCTTGAGGTCGAGGGCTGAATGACTCTCCAGTGGGTCTAGCTGCCTACATTCTGGAGAAGTTCTCCACATGGACGAGCCATGACTTCAGGAACCTGGATGACGGAGGACTCACACGGTGAATACAGCAGAATATTAGAATATGTCCCACCAATATTAGTGGAACCCCACCCCAACTGGTGGGAGCAGATGGTTGCCCCTCACCTGAGCCTGGTTGTGCTGGAGTTTTCTTCCTGTTAAAAGGGAGCTTTTCCTTCCCACTGTTGCCAAAGTGCTTGCTCATAGGGGGTCGTCTGATTGTTGGCGTTTTCTCTGTATGTATTATTGTAGGGTCTACCTTACAAAATAAAGCACCTTGAGGCGACTGGTGTTGTGATTTGGTGCTGTATAAATAAAATTGGATTGAAGGTTATAAGAAGTTGTGAACTTGAGTAGTAGCATGCGTATTAGCAGTGCTGTCTATTCTGAAATAGGCTTGTTTCCTTAGTTTTTCAGTTGTCAGTAGTCTTATATCAGTGGGGTCATGTGTTGCAGGAAGTTCTCTCTAGATGACCTGCTGACAAACGTCATGATCTATTGGACCTCTGGCTGCATTATCTCCTCCATGAGGTTCTACAAGGAAAACCTTGGCCAAGGTCTTGATGCTCCACATGCAAAGTAAGTGAGAACAAATGCCAAATTCCCATAAAGCACATCAGCAACATCTTATTGGTTGAAAGGTGTTTGTTGTTAACAGTCTTTAACAGCTCTGTGCCACCCAACTTTGTCATTTAAAAACCTAATTTTGAAATATTCAGAATGACTTACTTGTTTAGTAAAATCTAATGCTGATTCACAACTGTCACCGTCTCCTCCCAGGATACCAGTCTATGTCCCCACGGGTTTCGCCTGCTTCCCCAACGAGTTGATGCACACGCCCAGGCTGTGGGTCAAACAGAAGTACCGTAAACTTGTGACCTTTACTCCCATGGACCGCGGTGGTCATTTTGCTGCTATGGAAGAGCCCCAGCTGATGGCAGAGGACATCCAGAAGTTCACAAAGATTGTGGAAGGGAAGGTGAAAGAGTAGAGGGTGGACTGACAAATACAGAAGTATGAATAGACATCAGCTGGGACAAAGTTCTGAGCAGTAAGTGGACATAGTTCATCTAGAATCAGAGTCTAAGCTTTGTATTTCTTATCTGAAGTGGATTCTGTAAGATAGGATAGCTCTCTAAGTGACACTATGATAAAGTCATATACAGTGTTAATGGTGAAATAATGAGTGGTGGCTGAAATTGAAAATTTGTTGAGAGGTTGGGTTACTATGAAAATCACAGCTTGTTTTCAATCTACTGTTTAGAATTTAAGGCTACACCTTTCATTCTTAAACTTGCAGTTTATTTTTATGAAATTTATGGAAAAGTTGGATGTAGTCTCTGGTGAAAACTAGAGCTTAAACCTGCATTCTTGCTAAAGGCCAGCAGGGGGTGGCAAATCTGATTAAAGAAATGATCCTGGTTGTATAGAAGTCTATGGAAAAACCGCACAGCTTGTCACTTGATACATGCACTCAGTAAAAACTTTACTGATAGGCTTTTGGTGTCAACTGAAGGTTTCATGTCTTGTTAAATATAAAATGATAGCATCTTTGCATTCTCTTTGATCTACTTGGAGTAAAGTAGGTAACAAAACAAGGTAAAATCGCACAGCTGCAATAATGATTGTGCAGAGTCTCTCAGTTTCTCAGTCAGATTTACCCTGCCCCATGATGTCTGGTTTAAAAACACCAAGATGGCAATAGTTGCGAGGTTGAAGTCAAGGTTTAAAATAGCTACAAAGTAGTGGGTGATGTGACAGTGGTTGGATCCATCTTTAATGTCTGTGATGTCTCAGTCGTCCAGGTCATCGTAGTCTAAGGAGCTTGGAAAGAAAAGCGTCTTTCTGCAACTTCCCACTCCATGAATCCAGGGGTCCGTTCACTAGTTTCTAACTTCCTTACAGCATTTCTCAGCCTCGTAGTTGTTAGAACAGTTTCTAAGCAGCTGCAGATGGGAGGTTAGGGGGCACATGGTGGGATTGTGTTGACAGCATAAACAAGGTGCCAGGCATTCCTCTGACTGATAGCACGAAACCTCTGCACTTAAGCCACAACAATAACAACACTTGATTGCCTTAAAGCTTCAGGTTATGTTTTAATTTTTTTTTTTCAGAGTCATTTAAAACTAACTTGGAAGTTGAAAACCTTTGAAGTCAGACGTCTGTTGCGACATTCCACAACTTCTTACGCAGATGATCCTTTACTGCCTTGGAGTTACTTGCCAGGGTCTGTAACGTGCATCAGATTTACATCTTGTGTCAGTTAGCTTTTGATTGGCGGCAGTTTACCCCACCTTGATGTTGGTGCAAGTTAATTTAAAATATATATTTTACTATCATGACTAGAAATTCCTCATTCGAGGCCTAACAATATAGTGACAGTGCTGCAAAACGAGTTAAATCACAATCAGAGCTCCTGATGTCTCTTTAAGAGTTTCCTTGTATATCTGCTGTTGCCTTTAAAAGTCAATAAAGATGTCAAATTCAGAACAGTAAGTTGCAATTTTGTGTATGTTGCCTTTCCAAAATCACCAGACTGACCTCTGGCTGCATTTTAAACCCAATAAAACTGACGCTGCTTTAAATTTCTGTATTTCAGTTTCAGTTTTTGACTCTCTGACACAGCTCCACTGCTAAAGACTCATTCTGAGAAGTATGTGTAAACTTTACTGTGTGTTTGCACGTTTCTGAAGTTTCTTCTGTGTAGAAATGTACGAAAGCCACAGACCCAAACTGGCTCCCAGTCTGCAGCTCATTTTGCAGTTCTAGGATTCTGTAATTCAGACAATGTTTAAAATGTCCCACATGTCTACACAGTCTGGACGTGTGATAATTCAAGTTGTGGTTGGAAATGGTAGCTAATGGGAGTGTTGGTTACATTACCACTTTGTCCAAAATTAACTTTATTGTAATTGTGCATAAGATTTTATTATTTAACAAGTTGGAGGGCCTTTAAAAAGCTGTTATTCAAGGTGGTCTTTGGTTAAGATGTGAAGCCTGAAAACTGCAACCTGGGATTAAATATTTAACAGTTTGCAAACAAACTCAAAAGTCTGATACCTCCAGATATCAGACTAAATTATATATTTAGTTGTCAACAATGGGAAAACAAGTAGCCCAGATTGTTTTGTTTTATTCCAAATCCGTGCTTTTTGGCTAACACTGAGCTTCATTGTTTGTTGTAATTATAATTGTGTTCTTCAGTAAGCAACCCAAGTCCAAATGTCTTTGGCTCTAGTGGAATGTTTTTTTTTTTCACAAGTCACTCTGACCTCTTCAGAAAATATTTTAATCTTTCTGTGCTGCCAAAAGGTGTTCCTCCAGCCTCTGTGCATGAGTTTGTGTGTTCAGTATATTTCTTTGTATTGAAATGTTTTATCGTAGTTATAGTGTGTTTGTCTGAGGCCTGTATTCACCAGCTTGAGTGAGTTTCAGCAGAAAGCTTTCTAACTTTTCATTTCCATTCACATCATTTTCTAATGTAAAATGATCAGATTATGTAATCCGCTTTCTTAAACAGTCTTTTGTGTTTGTGGGATCTAATAAGTGAGTTATGCAGATGTGCTTGTCCAGCTTTGCATTATTAAAAAGCTTATCCAGTTCTGAGTTTCAGTAATCCAGACGAGGGCTGAAATGCTCCACATGCCTGCTGTGTCTGTTCTTGCTAACCAGCTTGGGTGACCTTTGCTGCGTGTCACGTGCTTCTCTGTGAGAATAAAACCTTTGAGCAAAAAGCCTCGAAGGCAGATTTTGATTTCAGGCTCAGTTCTCCGTTTCTTACATGGAATAGGAAGCTGAGCCTCACTACTAGGGTTGCCCAAGATTTTGGATTTGACAGTTCTGACTACCTTGCTAATCCTAAACACTTGCTGGTGTGATGTACAGCATTAGCTTGCCACAAAATCAGATTCATGACTGTTCAAGTCAAAAGTACTCCAAGGCCATAAATGTATTTCTCACTGCTCCGTTACATCCCATGTCGCGCTGCCCCAGAATTCTGTTTCCAGCTGTTAGCACAGCTTTGAGGTTCCCAAGGCCCCCACAGTGCCCTGGCTCAGGACACCCTCCCAGAGCAATACTCCCCCAGGCCTGACTGCCTGCCTGCCTGGAACTCTTGGCAACCAAGCAGCCATGGGAGGATCAGGATGACCGGGCGGCTGAGATAAGGACCACATGAAGTTCCCCACATTACCTCACCCGATAAGGAAACGAGCAGAGATTCACGGAAAGCCAGAGTGAGAGAGGGATAGAGACAGAGACGGTCAGACTTGGGAGGATGTCTCTGGGTGGATGGTGATTCGCAGAGAAGCAGCCCTTGTTTAAGGGTCTGGGTGGAACTGGTGTCCCACAGAAGTCTCATGAACTCTCCAGAGGAGCTTGGAGCTGCCCGCAGCGGGAAATCATCTCATTAATAACTTCATGAGATCAGATGAGCATTTCTGCTGTTCTTCACTTAACTAGTCACATCTCATATCCAGATTTGACTTCAAAAATGTGCTCACACTAGATGAAGGGATGACCTCAGATTCTGTTTTCTTTTGGGTCCAGCAAAGTACCTAGGAAAAGAAAGTATCTCTCATAGCAATCTCCAGCACTGGAAAATAAAGCTTCATCCGTCCAATGAAAACACACTGAATGTAATTTAATTTCTCGAGACTTGAAGGGAATCTACTGCAGCACTTTGGCAGCACTCATGGCAGCGAATCCTCTGGAAGGTCTCATGTTGGTTGCAGAAAACCACCGGCTGGTTTCTGGTTGTGCAGCCGAGCCGCAGAGCCGGCAGCCTCTTTCGTCCCAGAGCCCAGCCTCCCCGCATGGACACAAGCTGAGCGTACGCAGCAGTCGGGAGTCCAAGAAGTGGGTGAGTTTGAAATAATGCTCCAGGTTTTTTTTTCCTCTTCTCAAATTCAAACATGACCCTGATTTTGCAGACAAATTATGCAATGCAGTGATTGATCACTTCCAGCAGCTGGTGGGAGAGTGCAAAACCTTTCTTGCATGATATGAAGAATTTCATGAGAACATCTAAAATATGTGTTTATTTAAAGTAGCCAAATATAGTCAGTATTTTTCTCAGCTGTGGCACAGCCTCATACAATGTGTGGAGGAGCTTCCCTCTTCTGAGGTCTGGTTCAATCAGTTTGTATTAACCGTAGTGACATGGAAACGCAGAGAAACCCAGACAATTAGAGAAGGGCGCTTGGAGAACAAACAAAGTAGTCACTGTGTAACCTTGTTGACTTACATGCGAGCGGCAGCGATCATGTGTGGATGTGTGCTGATGAAATATTTGTGACTGCTTGGGTCTGTCCTGCAGGTTGACCTGTTTTCTTCTCCATTAATGCAGAACTTAAAGAGAGAGCAGCAGTGTTTTGTACACTGTCAGAGCAGCAATAATGCAGTCACAAAATCAGAACGCTTTTGTTTCTTTTAGTAATACTTGATAATCAGTCTGCAGAAATGTCAGGTTCTCGGCGTGCTCTTTGCAGCAGGTACAATCAGTGTGCGGGTCCAGGTCAAACCCCGGTTCTGGTTGTGGGTCCGCGGTCCTGAACAGGGCGCTGAGGGCTCAGCACTCCCCGGAAAACGCAGCCCGAGAGAGGAGCAGAGTACGCAACCTGCGGCAGGCCTTTCACACTCTGCAGGTACAAAACACACACACTTGCCTCAGAGCTGTTACGTTACACTGCACTCTCAGTAGTTCTGCTGTACGCCCGTCTTTGGTGACGGCTGAAAAAGAGGCTGTCACAGCAGCTTCTCCCTTCTTTGCAGGCAGCTCTACCTTCAGTCCCACCTGACACCAAGCTCTCAAAGTTGGATGTTCTGGTTCTGGCTACTAACTACATAGCTCACCTGACAGAGACCCTAGACCAAGGAGGGATGCTAACGGAGCACACGGCCTCAAGGCCGGGTGGATACCTGCATCCTGTTAAGGTTAGAAAGTGACAGCTCACTGCCTTCCATGCTATGCCCATTATTGTCTTACTCACATATATTATACAACTTGAAGACTTGCTAATTGGCCATCACTAGTCAATAATCTGTTCACTGTGCCTGCGCAAAATACTTTTAGCTACAGTCGAGTAAAAGAGGTTTTCACAGGATTCTCTGCAGTTCCTAGATGCACCTTTAGCGCTTGTTAAAAAATTCAGGTGTTTGTTAACACAGTACCACGAAGTAAGAGCTATACCTCAGAATCTCCAGGCATCAGTTAGCATGTTAAATGTTAACGTTTGTCTCCGTAAGACTGAACAAGTGTGGCTTGTTCACACATTGAGTGTAATGAGCTGTTTCAAATATAGAATGTACAGAATTTCAGAATGTGTAGCTGTTCTTAGATTAAGCCTGTGATCAGACGTCCAGCATGACTCTGGATAAATGTGTGTCTCTTCTCAGAAATGGCCCATGCGTTCTCTGCTCTACTGTGGGAGTGTGGGAGAGCTGCTGTCAGCCAGTCAGATGACTCCACCTGGACAGGACAGGACACACCCACTGAGCCCTACCTTAGAAGGAGACGATGAGTGAAAGCCTGTTTTATGCTGTTTTATATCTTTAATCGTAACCAGCTATTGGTAGCAAAGGAGACATCAAAAGACACTCATGTGCAGAGATGGGCAAATTTCAAAGGATGTGGTGCACCGCTGCTGACGTGGGCTTAAAGACGAGCAAGGCAGACATTTTTATGTTACATATAAACAATGATGTTTTTGTCAAATTACTTTTTTTAATCTAAATGCGGAAGTTAAATGAACTTTAATGAACCTGCAGCTAAGTTTTTACTTTCTGGTGTTGGATTTCTTTCTTTTAAATTAAATGTGGTCATGTGTCTTAAACAGAAAATAAAATGTGTTTGTGGAAAAAAAATCATATTCTCCCTGCAAGGAAGAGTCACCTGTTTGCTTTTTTTTTTTTTCTTTTTAAAAAAAATAAAGTCTACGTTTGTGAGGTTTTCCTACTTTATTATTTGAATGTGTGTGTGTGCGTGGGGGGGGGGGGGGTCTGATCACTGAGTGTTCATTACAGCAGTGCCACAGAATGTAACCGTTTACTTGCACTAGGACAGCAGCGACTCTTAACGGTTCACGCAGGTTCAATAATGTGTAGCGTAAGACCTCCTATACAACTCATCCCATCCATGCTCGACCTACCCCAGATGATCTCCTTGTAACATAAAAACACAGCGATTGTAATTATCAGAAATCACTCCAGAATAGCTCTGTGGTGTTTTTGAGCCTGTAGAGTTACTGAGCAGTAAAGTGAATATCACTCAAAATGTCCAGAGTGCCACCAGACCCCCACCAGCAGCTTGTTCACCGACCTTCCATCCCTCAACTTTTAAGTTTTAAGAGTTCTTAAGACTGCAGTAAACAGTAACGATGGAAAAGGATCCAGGTTGAATAGAAGTGAAATAAAGTTCTATTTATTATATGTTTTTGCTACAAAAATCACATGAATTCACTTTTATTTCTCCCCACCCCTATCCAGCTGCCCCACCAGTGAGGCCCACCCACAGTCTGATCGACACAGTTGTACAATACTGCAAAGACAAATCCAACAGTCCTCTGTTCATGTGACGAAATGTGACAACTACCAATTACAGTTTCAAATATAAATAAGTTGTTTCTGGGAAGCTCCTATTTGGAGACTTTAGCAACTGGTGATCTGTTCAGGTTCATGCACAGCTGGACTTACTTCAAACTAAATCATTCCAGTCTGTTGTAAGCAGTGACAAGTGCACTGGGGTCATCACACAGTTAAAAAAAGACGTTTGGTAAGAGAGAAGCAGATGTTGTATATCTGTTTGCGCCTTGAACCCCCCCCGAAAAAACAAAACAAAACAAATGCAGCTAAAAAAAGGAAGGTGAAATTTCAGAATCGTTTATGGACGTTTTGGATCTTTTACTCTGGAGATTCAGCATCATATACTCTGTGTGTGCAATTATAATAACTTTATTTCTGACTAAAACCCAATCGTATGATATCCAAAGACATTCTCCCATTAAAAAAAACAACCTCCCCTGACATTAGTGTGCTGTGATTGAACAACGCTTTGAGATAAAAACACTCCCCACTTTTTTCCCACTCAAGTCATATTTCACTGACTCATATTTGTGCTGAATGATCACGATGTCATTTTAAAAATAAGAACCTGAACCAGTAAGTCACGTGGATATGTTTGTCGGGTGTAGTACAGATGGGAGACAAGACTAACTGGAAGCGTCTCCCCCTTGAACAAAATGGGCTCAGCTCCACAAGCAACAGCCCAACGTTCAAGGCTACTTCTATAAATCTGTCTGGGGCTGGCTGGGGGGGGGGGTCTCCTCGATTTCCCATGTGTAGCGATGACTAATTTGGAGCTGCCGCATTCTGACTACTACATCAGAGGTTATAGAGGGGCAAGCTGGACTATTTGGTAAAGCAACAACAACGTGAGTCTGTGAGTGTGCAAAAAAGTCAAAAAACAAACTCAAACCCTTGAAATGTTTTATTTAAGTTAGCCTGGAAACAGTGAATAATGACATGCTCATGCTGTTGTAGGAAAGTTTTTCTATCAACCGACATCAACACTTCCTTTTCTCTTTAAAGGACATGGACCACAGCTCTGAAAATGTCAAAAGTCTAATTTTATAAGTTTTTTTTTTTTTAAACCCACTGTTAACTTGTTTGATGCATGATGTAGTTTATTTAATTTTTTTGTAAAAAATAAATAAAGGCTAAAGTTTTTAGCCTTTATTGGTGCAGGATAATAGAAAGAAGAGCGCGAGCTCAAAGGAAGACCAGGGGAAGACACACAGCAAGTGAGCCTCTGCATTAGCCTTACAACCTGTGGCTCAACCCAGTGAGTTGAACCAAGACCTCCACAATGTCATTTCCACCTGAACTTCTTCAACTACTTTCAGGATTTTCACTTCCACTGACCACATCCAAAGTGACCCAACAACATATATCAGTGCTTGCACTTAAATGTCATCTATTTCAGAATTTATATTTTAACCACTGCTTCATTCAATTCAATTCAATTTTATTTATACAGCGCCAAATCACAACAACAGTTGCCTCAAGGCACTTTATACTGTAAGGTATACCCCACAATAATACATGCAGAGAAAAACCCAACAATCACATAACCCCCTATAAGCAAGCACATTGGCGACAGTGGGGAGGAAAAACTCCCTTTTAACAATAAGAATTCTCCGACAGAACCAGGCTCAGGGAGGGGCGGCCATCTGCGGTGACCGGTTCATAACTTCTAAAGTTTCCTAAATGCAGTCTGTTCTAGTTGTTGTTACTCCACCGTGATGGAGGTGTTGTGTTCTAGGCTTGCCTGTCCATAAATATCTTGAGAGAAGATCTTCACAAAAGTTAAGGGGAAATGTACCAGTTTGCCACCCTTTCTTTCACCAACACCCTGTAAATGTTTGGACATGTAGTAAATAACTTGCTGTAGTTTAAAAAATAAAAAATAAAAAATTGTAATATGTGCAGAAGACTATTTGGCATTATCCCTCAGAAATAAGCAAGGCCTTCCCTGAAAAAACAGCATTTCATTATTATTGAGGCCTTCACAGATTAGCAAGTTACCAGAACCATATGCACTAATAACCCCCATAAAACCATAGGCTTTGAACTGTGCCCTGGCAACGAGCTGGGTGGTCTTTCTCCCCTCTAGCCCGAAGGACATGCCCATTATTTCCAAAGATGAACTCAGAGTGTAGCTGGTTAGCCCAGAGGACAGTTTTCCTACATCTCTTCAGTCCATTCATCCCTGGCTTTGGGCCTTTTGCAGTGTGTACAAGAAATTGCCTCTGTAATTTGATTCTTTTTTAGACTACGTGCTGTAGATGATGGTGTCCACAGATTGTTTGCTACATTATTATTAAAAAAGGTGAGATGTTCCAACTGCTGTCTTGTTTTTTGCCATCTCTGTCTGACCATTTTAAAAATGTGTTGCTGTTATCAATATCAGAATGAGCGTCAAACTCATAATTAGATTTTTTGGTTTTACAATATTTCCTCTTAAGTATGGACAGATGGGGCTAAAATAATTTTATTGGATTCTGTTCATTTATTATGTGTGAGTTTAGATGGTGTCCCATCTCTTCTGATGGTGGTTTTATCTTAGGTGTACTTAAAGTAATACATACACTGCATCAGAACGCCTACACTCGATGGAACAACTCCATGTACAGGCCAGTGAGAGCCCTTAAAGTACACTCTGTATGTGTGTGTGTGTGTGTTTGTCCATGCTTCCTTCTAAAGACAGCTATTTATGCCATTGGAAGAGCTTCAACAAAGTGTGTATCCAAAGTGTCTACCCCCTCACCGCCTCATGCTGGGAGATAATAGACATATTTTTACTATCTTGTGCTCATTATGGCCGGTACATGCTGATTACGGGCTCGATTTATGAAGCTCTGAGGCCACACTCCCCTTTACTTTGGCTGGACCTCTGCTGGAACTGTATGGAAGTCCAGGGAGATCACAATGAGCAGGAGGAGGAAGAAGATGAGTGGAGAGGAGGATGATGGAGTAGAAGGGAGGGTAGAGGAGAAGAGTGTGAGAGTAGAGAGAATGGGATAAAAGATAAATACAGAACAAGAACAAAGGACAGGAGAAGAGAGCAAAAACAAAATGGATAGGAAATAATAAGACAGGGAGATTTGGGGGGGGGGGGGGGGTAGTAGAAGAAAAGCATGATGCTCTGCAATTATTCTTTTTTGCTTCAGCGTCTGCTTCTGGATCACATTTGATCAGTCTCAGATAACACAATGCTCAACTCAAAGTTATGCTTACAATTGAGCATAAGTGAATTATCACCAAGCTAAACTTGCAGGATTAATCCTGGATACATGATCTAATAATTAACAGGACATCTTTCATTCTCTTTAATTTTATATTTAACTGTGCTTTTAACTTCCGCAGAGTTTTTCTGCGCTCAAACCAGCGTTCCTCCCTGTCCAGGATGTTACATCCTCATCACTGAAAGAGTGTCGACTGGCCTGTAGGTGTAAATAGACTGCAGAGTCCTGGCCTGAGGAGGTAGCTCTTCTGTGTTGTGCCATCCGCTTCGCCATCCAGAGGTTGTTTGGTTTCCCTGATGTATGAATCCTGGCAATCCTCCTGGCACTTACCAGCGTACACTATGTTACTCTGTTTGTGTCGAGGGACCCGATCCTTGGGGTGGACCAATTTTTGGCGCAACGTGTTTTGGGGTTTAACAGCCACTGAGATGCGGTGTTTGGAAAAAATGCGTCTCAACTGTTCCGATACTCCTGACACGTACGGGATCACTACAGGTTTTCGCTTAGTCAGCGCTGGTCCTTCTCTCCTGGATCGGCTGGAGCTTTCTTTTGGAGCCTTCCCAGCTTTGACAAAAGTCCAGCTGGGATAACCACATTTACTCAGGGCCTTCTTGATGTGCTGTTCTTCTGCTTCCCTGGCCGCTGTGTCTGTGGGGATGGTGTTCGCTCTATGTTGTAGCGTCCTGATGACACCCAGTTTATGCTCCAGTGGATGATGAGAGTCAGACCTTAAATACTTATCCGTATGCGTAGGTTTCCAGTACACATCAACTTTTAGATGTCCCCCATTACTGATGGAAATCTCACAGTCTAAAAAGGCTAACCTGCCACTTTTCATATCCTCCCTGGTGAATTTGATGTGTTGATCCACCGAGTTAATGTGATCCGTGAATTGTGGTACGTCGTGAGATTTGATTTTCACCCAGGTGTCATCCACATACCTGAACCAGTGACTTGGTGATTTTCCAGGGTAGGACAACAGAACCCTTTTTTCCACTTCTTCCATGTACAAATTGGCCACGATGGGTGAAACTGGGGCACACCCATGTTTCTGCCTGTAGTACTGACCCCTGTTTGTGAAGTAGGTTGAACGAAGACACAGTTCCACAAGCAAACACACTTAGTCGATGCTGAGAGTGGTCCTGTTGCTGAGGATGGGGTCATCCTGTAATCTCTTACAAACTACCTCCAACACTTCTGTGACTGGGATGCAAGTGAAGAGAGATGTAACGGCGTACGAAACAATTGTTTCATTTGCCTCCATAATGACATCTCTCACCTTCTCAATGAAATCCAGGGTGTTTGATGTATTTTCATGTACTTTCATGTTTATGTATCTTCAGTAAACCATACAGACTTGGTGTAGATTCCCCTGGGTATAGCCTGTGGTACGAGGTCCGGTCAATAGCATTGTCTCGTTCTAACTGTTTCAGACAATATATCACCCTCTTCCTGTAACCACTTCCTGGGTATTGTTTCAGTAAGTATTTTCATCACTGAGCAGTGACAACATTTTCTCATGATAGCCTTTCTGGTTTAGCAATACTGTGCACCCACCCTTGTCTGTCGGAAGGATGATAATGTTGTTGTTATTACTAAGTGATGTGAGTGTCTTCCTCTTCTCCATGCTGATGTTGGATGCTGGGGGCTTTGCATTGCTGAGACAGGCCAAAACCTTTGTCCGTAGTTGCTCTGCTTCCACTTCTGCAATATTGTTGTTTCAAATTGCTGTTTCTGTGGCTGTGATCAGTTCCACTAGCGGGATTTGTCTTGGCGTGACAGCAAAATTCAGCCCTTTAGCAAGGATGTTTTTCTCTGTTTGGGTGAGCTGTCTGTCAGACAAATTCTTCACCCACTTGTTCACATCCTCGGTGTCGCATCCTTCTCTCTTCTGGCCATTGAGGACACTCTCTGTATTTTGCTGTGGTTCCTGACGTACAACAAGTAAGTCAAACTTCCTTTGTTGCCTGGTTTTAGACTTTTTGTGCTGTGCTAGACGAGCCTTCTCAGTGAAATCAAACACCTTTTTAAGAGTACTTTCATCTAGAAGAATCGTAAGTCTTTGTCAGATCCACTCCTCGTGAGATTAAGCAGCTGGTGCTGTGCCCTCTGGAGGATTTTTGTTGCCCGGAAGCCTTTAACTGAAGAGCTCATTTGCAGACTTTTAGGAGTAATCCTGTATTGTCTGCATCTGAGGCTGAATCTCAGGTGGTTTCTGCAATCCACATTCTTACATGCTGTTTGCTCATACTGACGTACAAGCTTTAGGCAGTCCTTGCCAAAGTGGGTTAAAATGTCTTGATGCATTCTCAATCATCCAGGTAAGTAAATCTCCAAAAGATGATTCTGTTCGTCTGGACGTAGCGTTTTCAGGGGGAGAAACGCTTCGTCACTCATTCAAGTGACTTCTTCAGTCTCAGCTGACACTTATGGCCATTGATCAGTGGTCTTTGGTCAGTGGTTGTTGATCAATGATCGTGAGAATTTGCATAATCATGTTGAAGGAACTGACCTCCCAGCCCATTGTTCTTTCAGTGGGCTGGTTTCAGTCATTATGCAAATGTACTGTTTATAAGATTGGCAAAACCTGCAGTCAGCTGAGGTTGAAGAAGTCACTTGGATGAGTGACGAAACATTTCTCCCACTGAAAACGTTACGTCCAGATGAACAGAATCAACTTTTGGAGATGATTCACCTCAGGATCTTCTTGATGCATTCTCAGTTTTTAAGGATAAGCTTAACATTTCTGTCAGTGCTGTTTTTTTCTAGCCACGTACATAAAATGCGATTAGTCAGGATACAGATGTCCTCCCCAGCCACTATATTGAAATGCAGTGGGGGAGCACATCAGCTTCCACAAACTGCAAACTGGGTTTTTTCTACCAAATAACCTCCCAAATTACAGACTGTACCTTTAAGCTGAAAGGCTCAGTAAGGCATGTCAGTAAGTACTGAGAGTATAAGCCTTATCAAACTAAGAGCTGCAGCTAAACTTTATGGCTTAATGAGGCTTAATATCAGCTGAGATAATGAGATCCAGAAAAACGCCTATCACATAGCAATACTTAGACCAGCGGTCCCCAACCCCCGGGCCTCGGACCGGTACCGGGCCGCGAGAGTTGAGGCTCAGGTGTGAAATGTTTGGTTTTCAGGGTTTTTATCGGTTTTCAGCGTTATTTTGTTATCGTTTTTATCGTTAACTCTGTTTTCCTGGGTCTTTTCACATGTGTTATGAATAAATCTGCTTTTTTTCGGTACCGGTACTAGTTTTATTTTGCTGTATTTATCCGCGACACCTTAATAAAGGCCGGTCCATGAAAATATTGTCGGGCATAAACCGGTCTGTGGCGCAAAAAAGGTTGGAGACCGCTGACTTAGACCATGTAATAAGCAACTAAGCCAACACCAGACAACTTAGTAAACCATGAGTCGAAAGCAGGCCAAATCACCAAGCTTACTCGCATTACACAATAATTTTAGCCAACTACATACGAGCTGCTCTGAACAGAAATTGTGCCCTGTTCATACTTTGTGTAAGGAGAGTCCTGTGTGTCAGTGTGCCAAGAGACTTTCTTATTGTTGTTTGATGAATCCACACACCAGCAAAGATATGGCATCTTGGAAGAGTTTCCTGGAAGCTGCTGAACTAAAAGAGGCATGCAGCTGCAGAACAACAGGCTATATTTCTTTGTGCCCAGTCTGAGAGAGCTGGAGCTGTAAATTAAAGCTTTTGTTTTTATGTGCAGCCAGTTCCATACCCAAAGGCTGTATCTGTATGTAATTTCATTTCTTTCATACTCAACGCAAATTGTCATGTTCAGCTCTATGAAACAGAACATATGTGCAAAGTTTAGAGATTTCATACTTTTGTTTCACTCAATGTTATAAATGTTCTTTTCAAGATATATTTATTGAGCAGTTCACATTTGTATGACAATGGAATTTACAGAATCAGATAGTAGCTCTGTTATTTTGTATATTTTGTACATTAAGATTACATAGCATAACAAAATATAACAAAACATGACTTAATATGATACAATACCCTCCCACGCGCCCACAACCCCAGTCCCAGCTAGTTTGTCATAATGAGAAGCCAAAAAACTATAACATGGTTATAGCTGCAGAAATGTAGAGGTGCTCAAATTTTACTGAAAGAGGAGAGTCTGTCAGAAAGAGTATCTCATATTTGTTCCACATGTAATGTATTTGCAAGGTCATTAAGCCAGAGCTTTAAAGAGGGTGCATCTCTCTTCTTCCAGCGAGTGAGAATAAGTTTCTTTCCGAAGAATTTGAGACATTGAATCAAAGATGTCGACTCAATATTTTTTAACCTTGGGACAAAAAACAAAACTGTGGCAACATATCTTCAGTTAGGGAGCATTTCTCGCAGGTAGGTTACATAAAATATACGCTGAAGGTCTCTCCTTTCTCTTGAAAAGTGTATACGATGTAAAGCTTTAAATGGAATCAGTGTCTTGCATTGTAGGAGCATTTATGGATATTCTGCAAACCTTCTTCCTCTTGAATGTCTGTGGTTGCGATATCTAATACTTGATACCAAATTCTTCTTCCCATTTAGATTTTGAGCATACATTGTTGATTAAATAAAACCATGCCATTTGTCATATAAATTGTGTCTGGCTCTTCTTGTGGTTCTTATTTTCCACTGTGGCCATTAAAGAAAACAAATTTGCCATCTCTGGAGTAAATGCATGCCTGCAGACTGCTCTACAGCCACCCATAAGCTTACACCACCTGGTATTCTCAGGCGGTCTCTCATTCAAGTACTAACCAGGCCTGACCCTGCTTAGCGTCTGAGATGATGCTCAGGGTGGTATGGCTGAAAACTGGCACATCACATTCGGTCCACACAGACATCCTGGATGAAATGGACTACCTGTGCATACTCTGCAGGTTTCAGGTATCGCCTCATACTACCAGCAGTGACACTGACCATAGCCAAATGCAAAACTCGTGAAAACCACCTGTCCTCCACCTGTAAAACACTTCCTGTTTTGGGGGTTGTGTCTTTGTTGTCCCTCTAGTGCAGCGGTCCCCAACCCCCGGGCCTCGGACCGGTGCCGGGCCGCGAGAGTTGAGGCTCAGGTGTGAAATGTTTGGTTTTCAGGGTTTTTATCGGTTTTCAGCGTTATTTTGTTATCGTTTTTATCGTTAACTCTGTTTTCCTGGGTCTTTTCACGTGTGTTATAAATAAATCTGCTTTTTTCCCGGTACCGGTACTAGTTTTATTTTGTCGTATTTATCCGCGACACCTTAACCCTTTAAGACCTACCATAGAACCAAGTCCGCCAGAGCTTATATTATATTTTTACATGCTGTGGAGCCATTTTTGGGAGCATTTCAAGTTGATATACATGTAGCCGCTAAACTGGTGGACCTAAATCTTCACCACCACGTCTGTATACATACAAGCAGAAAGGGGAGTGAGTGGGTCAGCGCTCAGAGCACAGAAACTTAGCTGGCTTCAAACACACCATTTATTTTCCATAAAAAAAAAAAAAAAAAAAAACCACAGCCAGAGTTACAAATACAAGCTAAAATCCCCGTATACAATAAAAATAGTGTTTGCAACCCGCTAAAAACCCGGCCGGCCGGAATGATTTAAACACTAAAAACACAAAGCTGAATGAATGTTTTTCCCTATGCTAAAAACTCCCCCCAGGGTCCTAATTCTCACAGTCCAGCAACACGCGGGCAAATTCTCCTGAGCTGAAAGAGACAGGAACTCCTTCTCTGGGATGGGGAATCTCGCCAGCAGAAGACCAGGGAGGAGGCTCCTATCTCCACCTGACGATGCGCGATCGTGCAGTCCAGCCACTCTCCACACCCGCGCACGGCCTCCCTCGTAGCTCCGCCCTGAAACAACAGACACGGGCCAGCAACGTTGTCGGCGCAGCCGCTGTTACCCTTCCCCGGCAAAGCTACTCCTAGCGCCCAACAGTGGGAAAGCGATACTCACAGATGCAGGCAGAGGCGTACCCCTGCCCTACTGTGGATTTCACGCGTCGCCTCCCACGGTCGCTATTCTGTCCGTCGGGACTGGATCGCCGGGTTATGCTGGCCGATCGCTGAATGTCTCGTGGCGCCCCACAGTCAGGCCGGAGGTCCTTCTGTTCATAAGCTGGCTTGCACACGTTTTGTTTCCAGCTCTTCACTTTTCGTGTGTCTCTCTTTCAGTCTTTGCGCTCACCATCTCCCTTAAGTCAGTTTGGCGGCTGATAGGCCACCTCGGGGAACGCCCCCACCTCACAGGTGCCTACAATTGTCCGCTTAATCCACAGTGGAATAAAAAAAAAACAAAAAACAAAAAAAAAAACAACATTGTTCAATCAACACTAAACACACACTATAAATATGGGGATAAAATCATGCAATAGGAATATCAATAAACAAACATTCAATATCACTATTACAATAAAATCATGCAAATAAAATCGACACTATGTACCAACACAGTCTAATCCAAAACAAAATATAAAAACACAATTTTCCACTGTGTGACATACATCAATACAACCGTTATAGCCCAAATTTTAATAATATGTCTGCATTAAGTGCATAGTAACTACATAAATTGCAAGAAAGTGCAATAAACTACAAAAAAAATTTAAAATCGTTTTTGTTTTTTTAACATATATTTCTAGTTAGAGAAATTTAAGAGGCTTATCCCTCAAAACTGTAAGTACAAAAAAGTTGCACAAAATAGTTTCCCACCACAGGAAATTTATTTTAAGTGTCTTCATAGTTTTATTTTTGAAATACACCAATTTTTATACACTGCAGGAAAAACGAAAATAAATATAATAATGCAAATTTGCAAAAAAAGCAGCATATGCATCAAAATAAACAGTTTCCAGCAGTGCAATATGAGTCCTAAGCATCCCAGAAACGACACACAAAGTCATAAAGTCAAACATAACTTTTAAAAATACCAGTATAGGCTCATAAGGCCTTGATAGTAAAAAACTACATTTCCGCAAAATGACATCACTTCCGGTTTCGGGCAGGACATGGATGACACGATAGTTCGCGCTGATGGACGTAGGAAGTGTTACAAACAGCTGATCGGATGGCAAAGCGTGTTTCTGGAATATTATGTTTTTGTTGCTGCAAGCTTTGCAGTTTTTGCAAAGCTATATGTGGAAGGAAACTGTGACCTAGGACAAGCTGATGGCATCAGATGTAAGTACAACAAATCCGGTTTCATATGCAAAAAAAATTATTGCGCTAGCTTATGTGGTTGCAGTGCTACCGGGACCGGCTTTGAAGGGTTAAAGGCCGGTCCGTGAAAATATTGCGCTTTAACCAGTCCGTGGCGCAAAAAAGGTTGGGGACCGTTGCTCTAGCGCACCTGTTGTTCATTTCACTAACACTGATTAACAACCCCTCTGATACTTTTCTGACCACACCCTACAAGTTTTATTGACTCAATACACTTTGATTCAATAGTTCCCTTGTTGTATTTAGCAGTGCATATAAATAATGTCTTTGTATTTTCAATGTGTATAGTTAAATAACAAAACACAGGTAAGCTGAAGCTACAAATCCTTCCATTTCAACAGGTGTGTTAATTACTAGAGAAAGAAGATGAGGTTTTACATTAGTGCCACTAAAATTAGGTTAATTTTCACAGCAATGAAGTTGACAGACACAACCATGAACATTCTTTAATTTATCATTTTTTTATGCCATCTCAGTTCAATCAGAAATCTAATAATCATACATCTGAAAAACAGTGAATCACGACAACAGGTTTAATAATAATAATAAAAAAGTCTGTTTAGCATCACACTCCTGCTGTTGACAGCAGCCGTCTGTTCTTCGATCAAATTCACTTCTGCAATACGCAGACTTTGGTCCACTCCTGGACAGATGTTTGAGTACAGACTGCAATATGGTAGAATCCTGCTAAATTCATGAAGAATACATTGAGTTGGAAAAAAACAAAACTTTATCACAAATGAAGGCACAGCCAAAGCAGAGGAGTTATGTGGGCTCCAGTGCTTATGGAGGTTCTCTCTTTTTTGGAATACACAAGAGGAAGAATTCTTGTTGGTGGGAAAACAAATGTAATAAATATTGTTCCAAACAATATTTATTGTTTCAGGAAATTACTAAGTGCCATTGCCGTTTCACTGGAAAAAGGCCAGAGAGGAGCGCGCATCGACATTTTCAGTTTTAAACTCAATCTCCAGAACTACAAACGCTGCCTCCAACCCGTTTCACGTGGCTTGATAGCTGCAGGCTCACATTTCAAGTAGCAGAACTACTGACTTCTTGTGCTTTATTAGACATGTTAGTATTAATTATAATCACAGTGCTGCACCCTGTCCAGGCCTAGAAATGACACATTTAACAGCATTAATAATAATAATAATAATAATAATAATAATAATAATAATAATAATAATAATAATACAGCACACCAACACTTGAACTTTGATCCCTCACATCATAAAGGGCGTTTATTACTCCAGGCACACACTTCAAGTAATTTCAGGTATGAAGGAGGATTTGATACTACGCAATCATAAAGAAACTATACGTCATCAAGTAGTTCTACAATTATAGGAACCATTAAAAAAGTTTTAAATTGTTGCGAATCTGGCAGAATTTGGGAAGCAGTGCACACAAACACATGCAGAAACACACACACCAACAACAAACAGCGTGACAAACATCATTTGTTCCCATAAAACAAACCAACATGTATTTTACATCCCACTTCTGCCGAACATTCACAAAAACCTTTTTATGGTTCTTGCATATAGAATTCCACATTTCACGTCAAGAAATGTGGATAGGCTTTGTGTGAAATTACAAAAATATACAAACATGACCTCAAATACATGTTCTGGTAAAAAACAACAACAAACAAAACAGAAAACAAATCAGAAAGAATGAATTCATATTCTATATGCTTTGGATAAATCGAGGTATTCAAGTCTCGGGATGATGGTACAAACATGCTGGTTCTGTAAACGGACAGCTGCTTACAAGGGGCCAGAGTTCCATCAGACAGGAGTTACGGTGGTCTTGAGTCTCTAACCTTTGTCTAATCATTTGTTGGACTAACTCCAGGATTTTCTAAGGCAACCAAGACATCCAAGTCTTAGTTCTGGACTACTGAAATGGGATGTGGGTAAACAGTGTAGACATGCTTCAAGTGAACTCTCTGGAAACATGCCAGACTACTTTGGCCGAGCAAACATGGCAAATAAATGAACTTGTGTCCATTTGGAAGAGCACAGACGGTACTGACTGAGAATCATTGGACACGCAAAGACATCTAACACCAGGACATGACTTCAAACACTTAAATGATGATGGCCAAGAATTCTGGGATTCCAAAAAGTTTCATCGATAATGAAAATATTCAACTATACACAATATTACTCATGTTAATCACACACTGTCAACGACAGCAACCTGAATTTAAAAGAACGGGCACTTAAAAGAAGCTCGACACAATGTTCTAAGCAGCGACCCCATCAGTTTTAAATACATTACGTTACTCTCTTGTGGTCCATGATGGCTTTGGAGCGATACTGCCATCAGATGGGGGCAGAGGTGAATCTATAAGCAACTGTGAGAACTGTCCACAGTTCCTGTAATGGACTACACTGAGCTACTTGTGCTTAAACATGCAAAGCTCATGGAAACACAGCTAACAGGAGTTCAGCTAAAACATTCGCTCAGTGAGGCACTTTAGCAGGACTCCAACAGATCCTGACAGATAAACCTGGATATGTGCAATCACACTCACCGGAAAACTACACAAAATGAAACCAAACCAAGTTACCATCATAGCAGCTCAGCAGGATACGAAATAGTCTGTCGTTTTTTTGTTAGCTCTGCAACAAACTGACAACATGTCCAGGGTGTGCTCTGCCTCTAGCCCTATGGCAACTAGGCTCCAGTCCCTCCACAGTAATTGGAGAAAATGGATGGATAACTGTGAGGTGTTCTGCTAGAGGTGTGCGTGTTTGTGTTTTTCTTCACGCATCACACAAGCTTTCCAGTCTTTTGTCAGTTGGTTGCTGGCATCAAATTCAAAACATTAAAAATTTTAAATTTAAAGTCTTCTCTGGACAAGATTAAAGTTCATATTAAAACTGTGGAAAAAAAACTGAACTACTGTTTATATTTATCAGCATCTCTTCAAGCAGCTCATCAGAAAAGGATGCTGGGAGTGTTTGTGCAGTTTTGTGTATCTGACGCAGCAGAGCACAACGACTACTTACTACAATTAGTATTCAGTGCATTTACTGACTGGGATTTTAAACTGGAACATAAAAGTAGTGCTAAATGTGTGAAGGTTATGGATGATATTGGGCTCTTTTAAATACGCTGAGCAGGTTATATTGTCCCAGTGTAGGAACACTGGAGTAAAGTTAAGGATTTACTGAGCTCCATCCAATTTCACTGCCAGCTGGAGACTCCCTCTCTGCCCTCATCAGAGTTCGCAGCTCTACTTTAACGGACTTATATTTAGACATCTACATTAGCAGCTAGAAGGTGACTATTCAAACAGAGGTCCTGTTAAGACACTACACTATCATAGAAGCACAAACCTGTCATGCCCTCTGTTAAAGTTCAGTCTGTTTTACTTTTATTATTTTCTCTTGTACATGTTCTAGAATTTGTGCTTCCAGCATCTCTATAAAAATAACACATTTTATATTAAGTATCTGTTAACTAGCTGATTCTGTTTTTTGTCGAGCACAAACATGAAAGCCGCCCAGTCTGTTACTTCAGACTGAACCTGTGGGGACATGTCTAAAAAGCCTGTTACAAATGGAGAATAACCGGTGGAGTTCTGCTGATGCCTGTGCTTCCAAAGCTCAGTTCCAGCCTGGCAGAAGCTCATTTGAAGTTGTTTAAGAAAAATAATTGTGAGTAGCAACACTCAAATTTAGTGCCACAGAATCATTGCTGATTTTTTTTTTTTTTTTTAATCTGTTGCACTTCTCACCAAGAGAGAGAGACTGCACAGAGTAGCAGTTGGTCTGAAAGTGTATTTGTGCATCAAAAAAGAAAAAGAGGATCACAAGGCTGTCTCCTGAACCGTGTGAACCGTGTGAGCCGTCAGCCGGCACGAGGGCCAAGCCCTCGAATCCTCCGAGTCGTCCTCCTCCGTCTGTGCTCTGTCGCTCTCCATCTCCTTCTCCTCTGTGACAGTGTCTTCTTTGGAATAAGCTTCTCCGTTGCGGTCCTTTTGGGCCATTTGATAAGGCTGTGTCTTGCTTTGTGTGGGCTGGCCAACAAGGGTAAACACACTATTGAAAGCACAAATACTGAAAGACGAACAAAAGTGGAAACAAGTGGAAATATGAGGTTACCTTCTGAGCCAGAGGAGTGATACAGCAAAGCTTTTCTCTGTAGCGGTCGGGCAGAAAAAAGAGCAGCGTGCCCAGGACGGGGTACACTGTGCCCGGGGTCAGCTCCTTCTCTTTCATAGGCCCTAGTATGATGACAGTAACAGGGTGATATGTGCAGAAGAGGCTGACTGGACCTTATCAGAAGAAATCACACAGTTTCTGTAACCCATAAACAATGTTGGGGAGTAATGGAATAAATGTACTGGTGTTAGGTATTTAAAATACAAAATATGAGTAACTCCTTTACAGTTACCATTTAAAAAGGTGGTATTCAGAATACAGTTACTTTGCTGAAATAAAGGGATTACACGGCTGTATTTTCCCGTTTCATATGTTCGACTATGCCCTCTCTATTTTTGGTTTCCACGGCCCAAACAAAACATGCATTAAGAGGCTCTAATGCCTGTGTCTCAATCTCGTGGCCCATGTCACCCCTACTTGCGGCATATTACTTGAAATATTTTAAAGAATTATTCACAAAAATGATTTAATATGAAGGCAATAGAAGCTGCATTCTTTAGGGCTATCTAAAGAATGGGCAGTGTAGTCCGTGCTGCAGGGAGAATGGACTGCCATACTCGTTATGTGTTTGTGAGCGCGAGGAGGGAGAAAAAGGAGAGTCGAAAAGTACGAGTTGTCATCGACCAGAAGCGGGAGATGGAAGTATGCAAATATAATAATAACCACTGCAGCCAAAAAGAGTGCCTGACGAGCCCAGTTGTAAGTAAGCTATCCGGTTGTTCAGTCTGACGTCACTAGCAGTGTCTGGGTCTAAACGCCGCTGCAGGTCCATATATCAAACGATCACTATGGCATTACTGAGAGTTGAAAAACTGTCTAAAGTCTTTCATCCTTAATAAAATGATCAGCGTTCTGCTCTACCAGGTGTAACAATTGAGTTTAACATCCAGGCATCCATGAAAACGGAATTTATGACATTTAACGGAGTTAGAAGTTAGCAGGGAGTTAGCTCGCTAGCTTCTATCTAAATACAATATAGCATGTCCTGACTGCGGGGTTTTGGAAACAAATTAAAACGTACAGCTCTGTTATCACTTCCAGCATAAATGAAGACAGAAAACTAAACAGCAGTGACGTTTGTAGGGTTACTGAAGTTGGGCTAGCTGCTATATAATGATGTGCTACGTGACCGCTAGCGACACAGCTATGTTAGCATAATATAAACAAGCTAACTTTTTTCCACTCGATAAAAGTTAACGTGAGTGTTCTCGGTGGTCAGGAACAAATGTAATCGCATGGCAGGATGCTGTAAAAGGACCAAACTTCAGCCAGGAGAACAACTGAGATAATCCATCCACAATACGAGGTCAGTCATTCATATACTGCTGCATGGGCTGGGCTGTAGTTACATCCTAAGGTTTTAAAAACTGAGCTTAAATAAATGATTAGCGGTAATAAAAGCCGAGGGAGGTCAACAGTGATCACTGACTGTTTTAGGAGCTTTTTGAGATCAAATAGAAGAAAATACATAACATTAAGCATGTTAACAACACAAAAGCCATATTAAACGCAGACTACTTTAGACCCGGAAGTAGGATTCGTCGCGTCATCACTGAACAACCGGATTAAGACTCGACTGTACACTTTTTTTTGGTGTTTTTCTCTGAAACAATAAGTTTTGTTGAAGCAGCCTTTCAACACCTCTCTCTGTCTCTCGCTAGCAAAGTTGACCCAGAAAAAAAAGTAAAGCTAGTTTTCGGCTACGAGCCCGACGTATTAGCCAGAGGTCCCTTTACTACGGACATGTTTTATATACGCGTGAAACAGTTTTCTATACGAGAGCGCTGCAAAAAGTGCAGCCTTACTGTAGCCGTCCACCCTACTGTTACTCATTTTATATTAAGATTTAAAAATCTAGTCGGTGTTGGTATGGCGAGTAACCTTCAGTAAAAGTAATAATTCACACAGCAATAGTACGTTCACGTAGTTTAAAAAAAATGGATTACCTATTATATTATCAAAGTATTCAGAATACGTTACTCTCATTGAGTAACATAACGGAATACGTTACAAAATACATTTTGGGGCATGTATTCTGTAATCTGTAGTGTTGAAAGTAACCTTTCCAACACTAGCATCCATATGCTTTATGGGCAAAGGTTCTTATAGTGTACACATTAGCTATATGACCAGAATGCCAACATGGTGCAATGAATACGCAATTCCATTATGCTACGCTAGCTAAGACAACATTTAGTCAACAGCACATCACACCTATATGTGAGAGTTATGAGTGTATTGGTCATTTCACAGGTCAAAAAAAATCCCAAAGTTAATGTTAAATTATTAATTAGTACTGGTCAAAATCAGTTTTTGGTTTAAATATAATGACGCAGAATAATAATTTATGATTAGAGTTGTAACACAAAAGTGGCTAATGCTAAAGTTTTCCTAGCTAGTCATATCCTGTAAATGGAGCCAATTCTCTAACATTAATGGCAGAGTCATTATATTGGCCAAGTTGGCTGGGGAATCAAGGTGTCCACTGGGTTAGTGGAAAAGAGGAAAGAAACAATAAGGTTATATAACAGACGATGTAAACCATTTGTGACACAGACTACAGCTACATGTGTATACCTGTTAGCAGGCTAACTATCAGTCCCACCACCACCACAGTGGCTGAGTTATGAGCGCTGTACCACATGTAGGACAATGAGTAGAGTGCCTTCACACCAGCTGACCTGAGAGAGGGAATAAAGAGACACACAAAAAAACAACAGTTTAAATGACCTCCCTCTTGCTGGCCCTACTGTCCATGCTGACTGATATTTATAACATCAAACTTTGGTCATCTGTACAATCAACCAGCACTCAACACTACTAAACCATATTTAAAGTGGTTTATCTTGAGATGAAATGTGTTACCCTGACTTGGCTGTGGTGTTCATGACAGTGGTAGTTATGTTATCAAACAGTGGCAGAGCAGTGGCGTTGAGTGCAGGTGCTGGCGTGGGAACAGACATGCGCATCACAAAGCTCCCGATGCCAATCCAGAAAGCCATGACAAGGCCCGATACCAACCCAACCACTGCACCCTGACAGGAGGACAGAAGCAGTGTCAATTTATGTGTGACCACAAAAATAACAACAAAAGCCGTTTCAAACACTGACTTATTAGTAGTCTTTTCAAGCAACCAAAAGAAGTCCAGACACTTTTCTTTCCAAGCTCCTTAGACTACGATGACCTGGATGACTGAGAACCTTCACAGACACTGAATTATTAGTAGCCCCAAGTTAAAACAGGACTCACAATGGGGTTTGCCCAGGGGAAGAACATTCCCAAACAGAAGAGTCCCAGCAGGGGTCCGCCAACCATGCCAAAGATACTGAAAGCTGCCTGAGGACACACAAGAAGAACTAATTAAAAACAAACAAACAAACTGTAGGTCAAATCACAATAATGAATACTAAATACTTAGTGTCTCTGTGTTGTTGCTTTTAATATTCTGCAGAAAGTTGACAACTGTCTTGTATGAATAGTCTTTTTTTTTTTTTTAAACCAGTGCCATGATTACCACCATTCACTTTCCAAAACTTCTCAATTCACTTAAATGTAATAAAGCATTTTCAAACTTTTTGATGAACAGTTACCTGCAGCATAGATCCCATTATAGAAGCAATGTAGGCCATAGCCAGACACACCAGACCATAACCCAGGGCTGTGGAGCAGATGAAAAACAAGCACACAGTGGTTACACCTCCAACTTCAAGTATTTAGAACCACAAGTAAAAAGCAAAGCATGGACTGTATGGCATCTTTACTCTGGTAAAGACACACACACATACTTATGTGAATTGCTAGATCAGACTTCAGATTGCTGCAGACTGAGTCTGTTCTCTGCTATGATTTTTATTGTTTGATAGCACAATTCTGGCTATGAGCACAGCAGCTTTGTCTAGAACAGGGAAAGACTTGATACTCGTTTTAGACCGTGAATGAGGGCCTACACCAAACCCTAGTTAAGAATAAATAAGGATTTCTTGACCTAGATACCCTACTCTAAAAATATGGAGTAGAATACGCCGACATTAAGATAATAAAACAACACTAGTACACTCAAGTAAAATGAAAACATCTACTACTAATACCAGAATAAAAGCATTTGGCTCAGAAGGTAGTGGGGGGGTCAGACCTGATGTGTCCACGGGAGTGTCAATGTTAGATAAAAGCACTTGAATGAACGAGGCTTGCAGTAGAGTAGAAAAGGGCTATATTCGCTCGAATCCATTAAGCATGCAAGTAAAATGTGAATTATTCTTTACCCCAAACAAAAACACAATCCCAGATTAAAGTCACACAACAGTACTTGAACTCCAACATAACTGCATGTTTAGAGCAAAGATGAGAAAACAAAACTCCACTACTTGTCTCACCGAGTCCTTTGGACAGCAGCGTGGCCTTGCTTTCAGTCATATTTGGAAAATGAGGTTTAATCAGGTCCTCCATAGTTACCGTTGCTAAGGAATTGAAGGCTGACGAAATAGTGCTAGAAGAAGAAAACAAACAATCAAACAAACAAACCGGTTTAAGTGAAAGTTAAGGGTGGCTTAAACACATCTGCACTGCACAAGCCTCCAGGAACCAGAACGCCATCATCTCATACGCCTGACTTTTACAGTGAGATCTATTCAGGTGAGAGTTGCTGATACTCATTTTTTTGGGCTGCACATCAAAGTAAAGCTGATAACTATGCATGTAAAAGTGTTAACATGGACTCAATATGTTTTTATATACTAGATTTTATTGTTTAATAACCAACTTAAAAGGGTAATGACATGCCTTGTGATTGAGTGCTACAAGTACAACACACACACACACACACACACACACACACACACACACTGAATAACAGCTGCTTGACATTTTGATAAAGCAGCATAGCCTTTGCCAGCCTGACTTGTTATTGCCAAAACTCGTAATTAAAAAAAAAAAAAAAAAAAGTACTGGGTTCAGCCCGAGGGTTACAGTGGGGCAAAAAAGTATTTAGTCAGCCACCGATTGTGCAAGTTCCCCCACTTAAAATGATGACAGAGGTCAGTAATTTGCACCAGAGGTACACTTCAACTGTGAGAGACAGAATGTGAAAAAAAAATCCATGAATTCACATGGTAGGATTTGTAAAGAATTTATTTGTAAATCAGGGTGGAAAATAAGTATTTGGTCACCTCAAACAAGGAAAATCTCTGGCCCTCACAGACCTGTAACGTCTTCTGTAAGAAGCTTTTCTGTCCCCCACTCGTTACCTGTATGAATGGTACCTGTTTGAACCCATCATCTGTATAAAAGACACCTGTCCACAGCCTCAAACAGTCAGACTCCAAACTCCGCCATGGCCAAGACCAAAGAGCTTTCGAAGGACACCAGGAAAAGTATTGTAGACATGCACCAGACAGGGAAGAGTGAATCTACAATAGGCAAGCAGCTTGGTGTGAAAAAAATCAACTGTGGGAGCAATCATCAGAAAATGGAAGACATAAAAGACCACTGATAATCTCCCTCGATGTGGGGCTCCACGCAAGATCTGATCCCGTGGGGTCAAAATGATCAGGAGAACGGTGAGCAAAGATCCCAGAACCACATGGGGGGACCTGGTGAATGACCTGCAGAGAGCTGGGACCAAAGTAACAAAGGTCACCATCAGTAACACACTACAACGGCAGGGAATCAAATCCCGCAGTGCCAGACGTGTTCCGCTGCTGAAGCCAGTGCATGTCCAGGCCCGTCTGAAGTTTGCCAGAGACCACATGGATGATACAGCAGAGGATTGGGAGAATGTCAGATGTGGTCAGATGAAACCAAAGTAGAACTTTTTGGTATAAACTCAACTCGTCGTGTTTGGAGGAAGAAGAATACTGAGTTGCATCCCAAGAACACCATACCTACTGTGTAGCATGGGGGTGGAAACATCATGCTATGGGGCTGTTTTTCTGCCAAGGGGACAGGACGACTGATCCGTGTTAAGGACAGAGTGAATGGGGCCATGTATCGTGAGATTTTGGCCAAAACCTCCTTCCATCAGTGAGAACTTTGAAGATGAAACGAGGCTGGGTCTTCCAACATGACAATGATCCAAAACACACCGCCCGGGCAACAAAGGAGTGGCTCCGTAAGAAGCATTTGAAAGTCCTGGAGTGGCCTAGCCAGTCTCCAGACCTCAACCCCATAGAAAATCTGTGGCGGGAGTTGAAAGTCCGTGTTGCTCGGCGACAGCCCCAAAACATCACTGCTCTCGAGAAGATCTGCATGGAGGAATGGGCCAAAATACCAGCTACTGTGTGTGCAAACCTGGTAAAGACCTATAGTAAACGTTTGACCTCTGTAACATAACCTTTGTTGGCAATAACAAAGTATTGAGTTGTATTTTTGTTATTGACCAAATACTTATTTTCCACCCTGATTTACGAATAAATTCTTTACAAATCCTACCATGTGGATTCATGGATTTTTTTTTCACATTCTGTCTCTCACAGTTGAAGTGTACCTCTGGTGCAAATTACTGACCTCTGTCATCATTTTAAGTGGGGGAACTTGCACAGTCGGTGGCTGACTAAATACTTTTTTGCCCCACTGTATAAATAACATGAATAAGTTAAAACACCATTTGTAGTTCTGCCTGGGTGGTAAGGTAGTAACCAGCTATAAAAGCTGATACAGGAAGGATTGCGACCAAGTTTTCAGCGGTCATCTACTTTTAAGTTTGCAGAACACTTTTTAAAAACACAATTTAAGACTTAAAAAAAAAAATACATTTATACCATTTTCACAGCAGAATGCCACAAAAATCTAGCCCTGTATGCAGTGTCATCAGTGCCACGAATAAATAGACGAATCCAAGAAACACAACCTCTATTTAAAGTGCTCTGAAAAACTTCCAGGAAACAACTGTTAATAATGACACCAGTGCAATTAATAACATAGTGAACTGCAGTCAATATACCTTTGTACATCATATATAGTTAATCTCAAGGATCACACTATTCTAGTAGTTTAGCCAACTAGAATTTCCACAGACACATGATTTTGCTATGGATGTTAGCAAGTAAGATTAGGTTAGCCAGCTTGCTGTACTATGGCCATTCTGCACCCATCTGGTAGTGGTTAATCTCGATTTTTGTGAGTAGTCTCATGAACATAGTCAAAAAGGCTACCAAATTAGTTTGAATAAACATCTGGTAAACACCAGGGACAGATAGCTGAAGTTCTGATTTAATCCCAGAAACCAAACAATCTCTCCATGAATCAAATGTCCTGTTATATATTCTGTTAGCTTAATTGCTAAAGTGAATACAACATGGATTCACACAACATGTGATGTACTCTGTAACCTATGATTTTTAACATTAAGAGATAATAGATGACAATACCTTAAATCAGTCATAACACAGAGTGTGTAAGGGTGTGTGAATCCCGACCATCAGTCGTGGTTCTTGGGTTAATCACCTGAGTGCTCCACTGAAGAGGCAGGCCACAAACAGCCCCGGAAGCCCAGGCAGATCTCTGAACACATCCATCACAAAGTACAGCACCATCTAAAAAAAAAAAAAAAAAAAAAAAGAAACTTAACATTAGATCTAAAACATTAATAATAATTTACTGATACTTTTAAAGATGAAATAAGAGCTCACCTGATCATTAGTCGTGACATAACCCTTATCCAGAGGGCTGTCTTCTCCATAGCGAGCAAACATGACCAGACCCATGAGACATCCTAAACACAGGACAACCTGCTGGCATGGAAAGACTACGTAGCAGGACCTGGAAAGGCACGATGGGTGACAAACAGATGGTTATCAATAGGGTTTAGTGGTTTTTAAACAGAAGGCGTTAGCAAAGCTTTTTCTGACAACTTCATGTTACTCACATGACAGCTTCTTTCTCTGTGCGGGAACTGAGGTATCTCTGGACCTGGGCTTGGTTCACACCGTACAGAGCCAACATCAGGAAGACCCCCCCAACACCAAGTGTCCAGAAGGTGTGGCGCTCCAGAGGGTTGGGGTTCAGGCTACAAAGGTAGAGAGTGAAAGAGCTCCTTTGCAAGAAGTAGTTCCAAAATATGTAAAGGCAGTACTTTTGGCAGATTGGTGAACCTCTGAGAAACTCTGCCTCTCTAAGAAGCTCTTTTTATACCCGATCATGCGATTATTGACTCCAGCTCATTCTTTTTTGTCTTTCTATGTTCCGCTGTAAATAAAATATGGACTTGTGACATTTGCGAATCAGTGAATTCCATTTTTACCTCCTGTTTTCTACCTGGTGTCATTGAGTGAAGCAGAACTCCTTTAATTTAGTTGCCTTTCAAATATGCAAACTACTTACTCTAGTCCAGAAATACGGCTACCGTTGATGGCTTTCCTCCAGACCTCTGCTATTCCTCCTGCCTGACTAGTCCCCACCACGATGACTGCCAGTTGGCCCGCAAACATGACCACCGTCTGGAACACGTCGGTCCACATCACTGCTTTCAGCCCCCCCTGGGAGACAGGAACAGTAGCAGATTAACATCGGACCATAATGTTCATCATTACAAGTAATCTCATCTGAACTTCCTAAGTTTGCCTAAGCTTTTTCCAGTGTTTTTCACTCCTTTGCTTAGTAAGGATTTGTTCTTATGAAATATATAAGCTGCAGCTGGAGAAAATCTTTTAAAAGACTTGTTTTGTCAAAATGACAAACTGATAAATGTGTCTTAAGATTGGTGAATTTAGACTTACCAAAGCAGTATACAGAGTGCACACCAATCCCATAGCCAGCACTGCCCCCCATAGGTCAAATCCTGTCACTGCATTTGAACAGAACGAAAACATTGAACACTGCAACAGGTTGTCCAACCTTCTAGGTGTGACCTAACATGAAAAATGAAGTAATGGCCCATGCATTACCTGCATTAAGAGCTAGTGCTGGAGCATATAAGACTACTCCCATATAAATGACCTGCAGAGGAAGAAACCAACAATATAGAAGAGTAAGGCTCCCAGAAAAAGAACACAGTTCAGAGGTCATATTTTGGAGTTCACTGATAAAGCTCTTTTAAATACACTGTACAGGGCAGGCTTATCAGCCTGGGTCATCTTTTAAAAGATAAACGATATGGTCTTACACTCTAAAGGTCTGTACATGATCTGAAGAAAAGACAAAGAAAACTATTCTTCATGTATTCTGTTCTTATGCGTTTTGTTTATTTGGAAAAATTGTTGGGGAAAAAAACGATTGGAAAAGTAAAGTATCAAGGTGTTGCAATGAGCCAGTCAAATTCACAAATCAATATCTAATATTACGCCGCCTAGAGAGTGAGCTGCCTCGGTGGAGGTTTGAACTCTTGGAGTGGTTCTTGTTTATTTTGGTCCGCTTTTCATTTATTGTTTTACTAACAAATTCCATTATCAGAGATCTATTCTTGAATTTTGTTAGATTATACAAAGTTAGGAAAACAATGTTTTATGTGGAGCCTGATGTTGCCGTACACAGAGACTAATGATTATCTCACAGTACAGCGAGCACTGGTGTCACAACCACAACACCTTTACTCTAACGCATCCCCAGACTCAACTAACTCACCATGGGTCTGTTGGGAGTTTTTAGAATTTTTATTTCTTTTTTCCTTATTAATTGTTGGCACAAGCTACCGGTGTTAAATAGCACATAAAGTTGAACTGTGAAGCCCAGTGTTAACTGATTGTGCTGTGTGATCCAGTGCAGTGGGTGGGTAAAGATTTTGCATTGCATCTGGAAATTCTCATGATGATGTGACTAAAAACAGCTCAAAGCAATAAGACTGATTTAAAGACAACTGTAATACCGGTTTACTAGTTACTGTAGATATATAAATGTAGAATAATCTGCAATATATGATCTCTGTTTCAGATGATTTAAGCTTTCACTGGGTATCTATTGCACATTAAAACATCACTTATTCATAAGGATTCACAAATAAACCATAAAAATACCATCTGAAAGATGAAGGTCGCAGTCCCACATATGCGAACAGTCTTGTTAAATCGCAGTTCCAGATACTGTCGAAGAAAGAATGTAAAAGAAAAAAAAAAGAAAAAAAAAAAAGAGCAAAATCAAAAATCTAACCACATATCATCTCAGAGACAGCCTGTAATATGCATTCAGCACATTAGATGTTTACTGAGGATCAGAAATGGTTGTTTAAGTTCTGATCTTCGGCTTAGACATCAGTCATTTGTCCAGTTAATTTGTAGTGAAGCACCAGAAGTGAGTGGAGTTTAGATAAAGAGAGACGTAGATTCTTGAGGCAAGGACATTTGTTTCTCTGATGTGAATGTGTCAGGGGTAACACAGATAAGACAGATAAGAATGTTAAGCTCTGAGATCATACTTGAGAAAGGCAAAAATAGAAAAAAAAAGTGTGCTGAGAGAGTGCAAAACTGAAAAATGCAGAGGAAAAAAAAAGATTACAATTAATAATCATTTTAGAAAACAGAGACCAAGTCAGGTCAAACTACAAGTGCCTGATGGTTGTTCATTGTCTTGTTTACGGTGTGTGTGAGAGATAAGAGATTAACCCAAGGAAACTTACGACAATGACAAAGCAAAAACAAGACAACACAAACAGTAAAGGCCAGATACAGGTGTGTAATCATGTTAACTGTTCTTGTGAATACCTCGTAAGCACTGGACAGTCGCAGTCTGTAAAAGACTGGTATGAATACATGAGCTGGAATGAGAAGACCCAGGAAATAGGAGCATCCCAGAAACCAGTACTCTGTCCCAAATGTGTACACCTCAGATGGAGCACCCAGGATGGCCACAGCTGACTGAAACGTGGCCAGCAGGGAGAGGGACACAGGCAGGCAGCTCATCGAGCGGTCAGCCATCAGGAACTCCTGTGGCAAACAGCACAGGCGTCACAAATCTTTATTAACATTTAAAAAGGAAAATTGACTTTGTACTCTTTCAATAAAAAAAAAAAAAAAAAAAATCATACTTGTGTTGTGCGCTGGCGTCCCCCAGAGAAGGCATAAAAGAGGCCAATGCCAGCTGAGGCCACCAGCAGCAAGGCAAAAATGACATAGTCCACCGTGGTGAAGTGCATCTGCACCACCTCCCCCATGATGAGCACAGACGTGGAGGGGCTGAGAGAGTGAAGGCCTTTGGAAGCACAGCCTCTGAGAGGCTGAGATGACAATGTCAGAGAGAACACCTCACCCAAAGGGAGACCTGCTGAGAGCTGGAGAAAACAAGAGGAAGTAGGAAAGGATGTAAAGTTATTTATCCAACTTGAAACCTGGAGGAAGCATGGGCAGCAGCTCAGAAATATACTGAGGCAGCAGAGGCATCGAGATGTTGTATGCAAAAATAACAAATCTGAAGGGACAGTTTTTGTGAGTTTGGTAACAAAGAGTTGGGGTTTGAACAGAAACAGGAGTGCGTGGTTTGTAAAAATTTTGCAAAAACCGTGTATACAGATGTTTCGCTTTGGTGCGACTAACAAATCTCCAGACAAGACTCCAGCATTACTGCCAGCTCTAACACTCATCCATGCTGATACAGAGATGATCCACTGCCTATAATTACCATTCAAATTTCCAGATGCTCTGCTGTCTGGTGCTTTTACATTTTTATTTTTTATTTATTTATTTATTATTATAATTATTATTATTATTATTATTTTTTTTTTACTACAAACAAACTTTTTGGAGAATCTGGTCTGGAAAGTTTCCATTAAGACACAGTTCAGGTTAGTCATTCAATAACTAGTTGCTCTTGCTAGTGAAAGGATACTGTCTCATCTAGTGTGTAATACTTATTCCACTGAGTCCCCACACTCTCCCTCACTCAAAGTTGTTATTAGCTTTCTGGAATTTAAAGGATTGAAATTCATTAACATTTCTTCAGTTTTCTTTGAATCATAATCTTCTGCACAGAAGCCTGAGTAGGGCCGGCTTTGGGCTTGCTGGAATTTCTTATGAGATCTCCTCACATATCTCTCAAGCACTTCTCCAGAAACATTTTGGCCTCTCCGTCGAGGGTGTGCATCAACCATAAATAAAAAAAAGATGGATGTAAGACCACACTCACTGGCAACTAATTAATCACAAGTTATTCACCAATGAGCATATGGTACCTCAATATGCTCCTTTATGACACTAAGAAATAGCAAAATTTATAAAATGCACCTAATATTTTATTCAACAGGAGCAGAAATGTGTGACTGAGCCCATGATAAACTCAACAGTGAGATATTTACAGAGGTCAGGACAGAGGCCCATTTTCCCATAAATCCATTTGCATCAACAGTAATCATCTCCTGGTGCCCACTAAGAACAGCAGGTTTTAGGCAATTGTGCTTTGGTTTAACTTTTCAGATCTGGAAGTTATATAGCTATCTTTTTATACCATCTATGATGCAAATAAATGCCTGATATATACTCATTATGACAGTTTAACCTGCTGAGTTACATATGACACGAGTGGTTTCTATTCGTCTGCTAAGATTTAATATCTATGCATCATGATGTAACCGTTTCTGTGTCAGTCTTAATGCAATTCTTAGGTATCAAAAAAAACCCCAAACAAACAAATACCACAAACAAAATTATGGGAAAAGAAGAAATGACTGTACCTATTGAGACTGAGCTGCTGCAGGCTGACAGACACTCAACACCCTCACTTAAGGTTTACTGGAGGACGTATCCTGCCTTGTCACAGCAGTCAAACATGAGAACTGTGAAGACAGAGGAGAAACTCTGTATGTTTTTAAAAAAGCAGCCCCTGTGAAGCAAGTAAGACAAATGATCTCGCACAATATTATTACAAAGGATTCAATATATAAGGATTAATTTCACCAAATAAAATCCAACATGTTATTATGCTTTAACAAGACACACAATCGTGTTCCCTGTACTTTGTTTAATGCTGAAAAAAATGATTCTCCCATTGTTCCTCCCCCTGCATTTTCACTCCATGCAGCGCTCAACTGAAAATATTCCTCCCTCTCCTCTACATATTAAACCAGCTTTTCTTTCTTGCTGTTGCTTTCTCACAGCGTGTTGAGCTGCACTATCCCACACTTCTTATGACAAGAAAAAGCTGAAGGGCAGCTGATTGCAAAAAGGTCGGGCTAAGAACACAGAGCAAAGAGCGAGACTTTGTCAGTCTCAATTACTTAGTTTAACCATGAGGTCCTGCTGTGTGGAAACATCAGTTTTTGTTTGTGTCTAATGTGTCACCCAACAGCTGATCAAAGGTTAACTGTCTGATCAGATAGTAAAGAATGTGTGAGAGCAACTTACTAAAAGAAAAAAAAAAAAAAAAAAAAGGAGAAGAAAAAGTGGTGCTTTAGGAAACTGCCAGCATTGTTGACACCGACTGCTTTTCAAGGATTATGAGATTTCCATCTGGAATGTCACTGTCTGCCTTTACACAAATACCACTTTCACATGGACACCTGCTCAGCTGCTCTTCAGAAAGCTACTTGATACATCTTCATATGTTGGCAGCAGTAAATGGCACCTGAAGTTCAAATGTTTCAAATGACAAGTAGTGAAAGATCTAGATGGGGCTACTGAGTTTTTCATGGCTGGAGCGCTTGTTTGTTTCCATTCTAGCAACTTTTAAAAGACAAGCTCGGGAAGGATTAGCAGGAGTGACACTAGATGTGTGAGAATGTCTTTAAAGATCAAGTCAAGTGGCTTTATTGTCATTCCAACCATGTGCAGTGGTACAGTACACAATGAAAATAAACAACATTCCTCCAAGACTGTGGTGTTACATATGACATAACAGACAATCAACACAGGTTTATATAAAGTGCAATGTGCAAAAATTGCAAACAAAACAAAGACAGTGCAGACACATAAGTGCAATAGAAATGTGCAAAAGACTGAGCATTGTGCAGAAAGCATCTTGGTGTATGAAGGTGTGTGTGTGTCAGTCCAGTCTCTCTCTCTCTCTCTCTCTCTCTCTCTCTCACTCACTCACTCACTCACGCACACGTCTGTGTAATAGTCTCAGCTGGTTTGATCAAACACTGGCCAATAAAACATGTTCTTAAATCCCACTTATATCCCAGTGGCTCATTATGTCTAATATACACAGCTGTGACAGGTTGGGAACAGAAGCAGCTGCCAGTGTTTCATTCAAAAGGCCTCATAACGCAGAGCAGAGTTACAATGCTGCTGTTTAATGTCACAACACAAAATGGGTCACTTTTATATCAGTGTTGCCCACATGCAGGCCACCCAAGAATATTTTTTTATTTTTATTTCTTCATCTGCTCAGGACAGTAACATGATTAGCTCACTATTGCGCTCTTGTTTTTAAGTAGCTTGTAAACAGCTACCTTTGTTCTTCTGTTTCCCTATGGGAAGGCTGGACAGGTTTCTATTGTGCTTGTTATTCCATTGTCTCCAATCTCTCACACTGCAGTCAAACTCCAACTCTACTGTCTGGCACAACAGCTGGTGACAGCAGCCCTTGCTCTGCTCTGGAGATCTGCTGCAAGCTTGAGGGCAACTCTGAGCAAATGAAGAACTGATAAAGCTATACTGTTCCTCAGCAATCTGCACAGCAAGAAAGAAAGCTGCAGTCATGATATCACAGAAAGCAAATATTGCTTATATGCTCATCTCAGCTGCACAGCTCTTCTGATTGCAAGAGGCAAAACGAGGGCAACAACCTTGTTGACGGCTTGTTCAAATCAGTGAATGAGGGGTTTCAAGAAGGCTCAGTATAACGAGGATCATTTTGAACTGGAATCATGCAAAGCTACTCACCAAAGGTACAAGTATAAAAACAGAGCAGAATAACTCATGACAGCAATAAAGATCTGTCGTAACAGTTCATCCTGGTTTGCAAATTCAAATGCCCACCAGGCAGTTAGTAGATGCAGTTTTAAAAGGTTTTAAGTAGTGATTCTATTGATATTTTATATGAGATAGAGAGATAGATAGAGAGATAGAGAGATCTCTACCTCTTTTCCATATGGGACATGAGCAGGGGCTATCCAAATGTCTCACATCAGAGTACCCGAATCCACATGAAATGACCTTTACGGCACAGATTTAGTGCTTGCTATCAACTGAGCTTACAATGTGCAAAATACCAGGCTTTTCCCATACATGATCCAATCCAGTTTTATTTTGCATGACAAAGCATAACACAAAAATACCAAATGGCAAAACACTAAAACAATAAAAACAAAAACTACAAGGTAGTAACCAGTGCTGTCATTTGAGTTAGAAGCCAAAGAGTGAAAATGAGTTTTAAGAGTGAGGCACTCCAACATGGGCAGGAAGATGGTTATAAAGTTTAAAGGCTACACCTGAAAAAGCCTGGTCAGCTTGTTTGTTTTTTTGTTTTTTTAAATCAAGCTTTTGGGAATTACCAGGAGCTGCTGGTCTATGGACCTCTGCAACCTCAAGGGGATGTACAGAGTCAACAGCTCAGAAATGCAAGTTGTAACTGAGCCTTTAAAAGTTTTAAAACCAAATGAAATCTTAAAATGGACCCTAAAAAAATGAAGAGCCAGTGGCAGGAGGCCAGGATGTGGGAAATGACTGAGGCATGTGAGTGAAGCATTGGTACGGCCCATGCAAAGTGGTTCAAGCAAGTTGTGATAAAAGCATGAATAAGATATTCAAAAAACTGTAAAAGATAAGACATATTTGATCTTGAATAAAAATGATAAAAAAAACCCTGAATGATAAAAAAAACAAAAACAAAACAGCTTTAAGAACAGCTAATCTGCTGATTTAGTTTAAAAATCACATTTAAGTTTGACAAACAGTAGCCAAGGTTAGTTACTCCGGGGTTGTTATTCAGCCACAGTAGGCCCAAATCCAAGAGAGGAGCAGCACAGCTATCACTAGGTCTGAATACAGACCTAGTGGGAGAAGAAATCAGAGGGAGAAGACGAAGAGAAAAGACAATGGAGAGTCACCAAAGGAAACCAGGAAGGAATCTCTGTGATAAACACCAGCTGAACCACCGCAAAGCCTAAATTACACAGTAATGTGCAAAGTTTAAAGCCACCCCTCAGGTCTTTATATTAGGCTCTTCTTTGAATGTTGGCGGTCTTTTGTTCTGTACATTGTCGAGATGATCCCACACAGCTTCAACTCAATTTTCAGCATTTCTCCAGTCCTTAAGTCATGTCTTTAGGATATGACTATCAGATGCTGTGGATAGTTTTTCTAGGCCTGGTGCTACTTTTATCCTATGCTCTCTCTCCATTTTTTCTTTTTTTGGGCTGAGATTACCAAATTTTGGACTAATAGTTTTTCAGAATCGTCTTATTGGTCCAAGACTACTTTATGCTCATCTGTTATCTGTGGGATTTTTCAACCAAAGAAATTGGAATAAATTATGTCCTTTTGTAGCAGACTGCTAATAAAAAGCCGAAAGATACTATTTAAAATTGGTTCTTTGCCAATGCTGGTTCATTCTTTGAGTGGTTTGAAAATGACTGAAAAAGCAGCCAATGTCCAAAGAAAAAGCTCGAAAGACCGAAGAATTATTGTCCACACCAGTGCTTAAAAAAAATGAAAATACAAGAAGGTCTAGGTCCTTGGAAGTAAAATATAAAGAAATGAGGGCTGGTTCAAGAGTTTTGCACAGTACTGTACTTTTCCTGTCCGTGAGTTCACTAGAAATTGATGACTACACTTGCGTAACTCAAAAAGTGTGCACAAGTTCTGCGTGGACAACCATTTGCATGTCCATCTGCAATTATGCTGTGTGGGTCTCAGAACGTTCACTTTATGTGGCCTCTAACCGGACACTTGACAGCAACCCCACATGCTACTCCAGTCTGAATAGTGTACAGTTAATGGCTTGCTCAATAGGAAGGAAGACTCATGGCAAGAAATTTACTTCTGCACCAGTTGGCTAACGCCTATTTCACCTACTTACTTCAAAATGGGAAAATTCCTTTATATGGTGTACACGGTCTCAGTGAACTTATCTCGCAAACTTATTTATTTAGCCATGCTTTAGGGACTAGTAAAGCGCTTTATAAATACAGGCCATTTACAGACCATGCTCTGTGTGCCTGTGCGTTTTCAGCGGTGGCTGTGCCATCTTACGCAAAACACCACAACGAGGTCATGGAGGTCGTGGTTGCCTAGCAACAATGGGACAACAATTGTACATTACGGTGGTGGCATCATCCTTGTGTAGTGTGTGAATTGTAGAGAAAAAAAAAGGAAACCTGCTTTTTGGTGGTGCGAGGAAGGGTGAGCCTGGGAAGGTTTGCATCTGTACAGGAGCAACGCCTGAATAGGGCCAATGCTTTGTACAATCCGTTTAAAAGCAACCCACGCGCTTTCATTCTCCTCATCAGACAGAGTTCAACACAAACATTCCTCTTAAAGCAACTTAGGTTTCACAGGATATTAAGAATAGGGACTACAGGGCAAATGGGAAGAATACTACCAATGTCCTATTATCCTTTGTAGTGTAATCACTAGCTGGGCCCACGTCCTCATTTTAGGATTGACAGTGTTTTAGTAGGTAAAGGTGAATGCTTGGACATGAATTGAGCTGCGGTTTGGGGAAGGCCTCGAAGGGGACTGGCAACGGCTCCCGGGCCTGGCAAATCCAAATCTACTAAATGGAAGTGAAGAAGTTAAAGAATTGAGAACAAGGACAGAGGAAGGGTGGGGTACGTAAACGAGAATCAACAGTTTGCAGAACTGGGGGGAACCTATATAGATGGCAACTGGAAGGAGCGTGTTTGGAGGTGTGGTCCCGCTCCTGAAATTCAGATACATAATCTCCAATAGAAAAATCCAACTGATTGTTCATCCAACAGATTTTTTTTTTTTTTTTAATTTGATTTCAGGCAATTCCAAGGACAGTCTGACCAAACTCAGTGCAACTTGTCCTTTCCAAGTGACTTTCTAAATTTATACTTATCTGGACAGTGAGGACCATTTCAGTGAAGAGAAAACACCGATTTCCATTTCCTGACATGTTCCAAGACCTCTGCCCCTATTAAATGAAATGCTGGAGGTGGTGAAACCAGCATCAAGACACCAGCATACAAAAGATCAACATTTATTAAATCGGACACAGGACAAAAAGGACGAACTGTGGAGCAGAAATGGGTTGCAAAGTGGCTTGTATAGGAGTAGCAACTGCGGACAGGCTAAATAAGATTTGGGTATGTTAGTTTTAATCATCAGATTGCTGGGGCTTTCTTTGTAGTATCATTGGGTTTTTACAATCTACAATCTTACAATATAAAGTACCTTGAGGCAACTGTTGTTGTGATTTGACGCAATATAAATTTGAAATTGAAAATTCAGTGAACGCAAAGGGAGCAACTCGAGGTTAAGTATATTGCCCAAGTCACCATCCAAATCACCATTGCGGTTAGTGATCAAACCTAGTTTGAGTGTGTCACTTGATATAAAAGTCAGTTGTAAAAGTGGCACAAAGGTCACAGGATTCCTCAACTTAATAAGAAAAATGACTCGTGGATAAAAATGGCGTGTTCTGGTAAATATATTTAACTTCTTTTGTCTACTGGACCATGAGTTATATGAGGTTATGACAATAAGAAATTAGGTAATCCACAACTACTGTATATACTGACCATTAAAAAAAATACATCACTTTCAGAGACACTGTACATGTTCAAGCTCCATGTTTACACACAGGCACAGCTGGTCTACTGTCATCATCTCTGGAATTTGTGCAGCCACAGTCTCCAGCTGAGTTTGTATCTCAGTTACCCTAAAAGCCCAATAATGTGAGTAATCATTAAACCTTGAGCCACAGCCTGATCTGCTCTGTAAAAGAATCACCACGAGCACAGATATCAAGGTAAGAGGGGGTGGGCGGAGACTGGAGACAGTGGATTTGTTTTTTTATAAGCAACAAAGATAAAGTGCATAGTGCAATGCGGAGTATAAAGCAATCACCAGTGATTGTTTTACACCCCAACCCTGATATCACTACTTAATGAGCTTTGTTATGAAAATACAAGTGTTGTTGTTGTAGTGAATGATGACAGTGTGCTATTATTTAGCGATAACTGGTAACGTAACGCCAGAGGTGTCGGAACGCTGGCTTGCAGAGTATGGTGTAGTTTCTCACTGGCAGCAGAACAGATAAGCTGAGAAAACCGGACCCTTAGATTGGACGACACTTTAAATGTGGCAGCAAAAGAAGAATGTCCTTAAATAAATACGTTACAAATGAACTTTATTTATACAGCGTCAAATCACAACGGTTGTCACACATCCATTACCCTAGACCCAACAAAAATGCAGAGTTATCAAATTCCAGTTCAGGGATCTCTTGTAATGTAATATTTTATGATGTTGTAGTTGACATATAAAAATTGTGATTAAGAGACAGGCTCCGTTAACACAATTATTCGCCGTACTTATCTCTGAGTACCTGAGAGCGGACAATTTTCAGAATACGTTAATAGTGACGTGAACGTCACAGGGTAATTAAGCCACCGTAAGCAGTACATTGAGTGGAATTGCTGGTTGCTGTATTGTTATGCTAAGTGTGAAACATAAAAACACACGTAAAACCTTCCACTTAATGCTGCTCCCAGCAGAGTAAGGAACATTAACCTGGAAACGCAAACACGGACACATTAGCAGGCTACAGACTCCCCACGCGCTTATTCATTCCAGCTGCCTGCCACACAGCTAGCCAAATCGGCTCACCTTTGCTACGTAGCTGCAGTTCTGTTTTCAGGATAGCTATAAGAGACATTACTTAACCCTAAAGAAGCACGAGCAGACGAAGCCAGGTAAATATTGATCAGTGCGCCCACATGGTCTTGTTTCCCAGTCACCCTGACCTAAACTTCACATTGGTACCGCGTGCACCAACGTGAAACTAATCTGATAGCCGGCTCTGTCAGAGCCCTCGGCGACAGCTAAACAAGCGAATACCAGTCCCCCTTGATAATATTTCCTCTTGAGTGAATTTATTAGCTCAGCATGCTTACCTGTGGACGAGTCTTCGCTGGCAACCTGCTCTAATTGCAACACATCACTGGGTTGAAGCCACTTCATGAGTAGGACCTCCCATTATCCTTGACACTAGATGCCTTCACGTGCTCCCCGTAAACTAAAATTAAACCTAACCACCTCCATATATTTCATTGGGTTTAAATTACTGCCGGGTATCTACTAAATATGTTACACAAGTAGTTTCATAAAATTGAAATACTCCATCCATCATGTCAACTTTGTACTTAACGGTACTTAAATACAAGATCCTGCTAATTTGTTGACGCCGCTCTTATAAAGATCTTTGGCAGTGGCAACTTTATTTAAACCACTGAGACACAACCCAAAGAATTCTTTAATAATGTGAAGAATAAATCAGAATGCTAATGAATGGTTTGCAATTATTTGAAATACGTTCACAGCCCATTCTTTCCCTTTCCCAAATCCAATACAACTAGTCTTTCTAAAATCTGTGAAGGGAATAGATTGCTCTGGCACTCTAGAAATCTTTAAATATTAGACTATGATTTGAGAGCTCTAGTTTTCCACCTGGAATGAATTGAGGCAACAGAACATGGGAGCACTGTAACTGTTGCAGTCATTTCGGGCATGATGACGATGTTTGTCGTGATGCCAGTGAGCAGCCGCAACAGTACCGGGGAACCGGGGCACGTCATCATCGCTGGTAATTGATCACCATGGCAATGGCAGCTGATTGATTTTGCCGACTCATTGACATATCCCTCGTTCACCCCACAGAGCACACGCACACGGTTGTATCCTACCTGTCTTTTTCCATATCCAAAGCTAGTATGAAGACATTTTCTCAGTATTCATACCCCCGATGACACACGCTCGCTCCGAGTTCAGACAATGCATTATTGACATTCATCAAAACGGACCCCATGACATCCTTCACTGCTCCCAGTGCGCATTGGTAAATACGCAGCTGCACACATCTCTGTCCCCTCTTCCGGCTGGTGACTCATGCGCCTCACTGAATTAACGGTGGCACTACAGAGGAGGGATGATACTGTAGAAAGTCAGGGTACATAACATCAACTGATTGCTTTATTCCCTTGGCTTCAAACACAGGCAGGAAAAGATAAACTTAGCACAAAAATTTAAAAGCAAGGAAATTTGTGTTTGGTTCATTATGTTTTAGCCTGTTTATTTCCTCTTAAATGGTGCCCCACATGTAAGGAAAACACATTTGTAGGTTGCTCCCATGCAAAAGTAGCCAAGTCTTTTCTGCCAATGCCAAACAGCTTATTCTGATATTGACTCTTGTTCTGAGCTTCGGGTATCCCAGGTGATGACAATCAGGTTAGCCGAGCTGGCAACACCTGTGAACATGGACCCTGCTACAGGGTCAGTGTCTGCTCCAAGAATACCACATCTGACTGACCTGGATAGGGACTGTACCATAGGAAAACTTAAAGCTGGTGTTCTGCAAAACAAAGTTGCAGGGTTATTAGGAGTGAGCCAGTACATTCGACAAACTGCTGTTGCTCTGGTGTCGGCAACATAACAATGCTGACCTCAATCCCACTGAACACATGTGAGATCAGCTTGAGTGTGCTGTTCATGTCAGTGTGACCCACACAATCAGTAGCAGATGAAGCTGTTTTTCATTGGCAGAGAAGATTTGGCAAGTTTGTCACAGGTGCAACCCACAAATGTAATTTTTCTTACATATGTGGCAGCATTTAAGGAGAAATAAACAACTTTAAACAGTATGCGATTTATTACCAGGAACATTTCTGCCACTTTCTAATAGTGCTGTAACTAACTTTAAGAATACATTTCACCCACTGTTATCATCATGTCTTGTACCAACACAGAGCACAGCAGCTACCTGGGAGAGTTCTACCAAGAACTACTCCAAGAAAAGTCGATTATGTTCTTAATAATTTTACCTCTTCTCTATGTATGACTCTGGATACTGTAGCTCCTGTGAAAAAGACAGCCTCAAATCAGAAGTACTTGACTCCCTAGTATAACTCTCAAATGCATACCTAAAGCAGATAACTCGTAAGCTGGAGAGGAAATGGCGTATCACAAATTTAGAAGATTATCATTTAGCCTGGAGAAATAGTTTGCTGCTTTATAAAAAAAAAGCCCTTCATAAAGCTAGAAGTTCTTACTATTCATCATCACCCAGGTTTCTCCTCAGCACTGTAGCCAGGCTCACAAAAAGTCAGAACACTGTTGAGCCACCCATTCCTTTAAAGTTAACTAGTAATGATTTCATGAACTTCTTCACAAATAAAAATTGAACCATTAGAGAAAAAATACTCATTATCTCACAGATGTAACATTATGTACAGCTACTTTCAATACCATTGATATTCATTTACTCTTTTTCTCCAATTGATCTTTCTGAGTTAACTTCAGTAATTACTTCTTCCAAACTGTCAACGTGTCTTTTAGACCCCATTCCTCTGTTTACATTATACATGGTTCCCTTAGGCAGTATCATCAGAAGGTATAGCAGACATTTTCACTGCTATGCAGATGACACCCAACTTTATTTATGTATGAATCCAGACAACACACACCAGTTAGTTAAACTGCAGGGATGTCTTAAAGACATAAAGACCTGGGGGAACTCTAACTTTCTGCTTCTAAATTCAGATAAAAATGAGGTTATTATACTAACATATTGTACTTTGCCCTAAAGTTCCTAGAAATATGGTATCTATATGGTATCAGACCATGAGTTTGCACAAATGATGGTCAAGCTGTCTAGAAAAACTACTATATCTGGAGAAATTGCAATATGATTGTAGCTAATGATGGTTTACAGTATGCTGGCTTTAAAAGGTGAAGGTATACGACGGTATAAGTTTATGAAGACACTGAAAAGTGGAAAGGCAGTTAGTCCAGATGACATATCTGGACTAACTGGGGTGGTTGAGCCTCTAAATTGTTCGCCACTTGTTAGAAAACACTGCAAAAAAAATGTTCCTCCTCAGACACCTTTTCAGTTTCGTCACACAAAAACTTGTCTTTTTCTTTTCCCTTGTGTGGTGCAAGCTTCTGTTTAACGTTTAACGTGTGCGTTAAACACCTCAACAAACATCACACGAACAGTCATTTAGTTTAGTTTTTTTAATTGTAAAACAAAGTATTATAACATAAATCAATACCATCCATCACCCTCTTCAATAACAGCAATCAGTTTTGTGAGCATGCTGCACACATTAAACCTATTGACACTGGAGGTTACAGACCCCATAAGAGTTTATAGCAGGTGGGCTGCTGGCTTCAGCATGGAGAACAGCCCTCCTAGATCATTTCATTAATAACCTTGCGTAAGTAGCAAGTATTGACTGTTCCTCAGAGAACCTGAGGAATCTTAATGTATGTGTTAACTTTAATATTTTAACATAATTCATACAGGATAAGGCAAGAGCCTCCACAGAACGAGTAATAAGACCTTCTCTGCCAAAGAAGTGACAACTGCTCCTCAACAGGTACAGTGTCTCTGAAACTGATGTCCAACCCAGTGTCCATCCTGCACGTGCTCCCCCTCAGTTCAGCTGTCTGATGATTACATTGATATCTGTGCCACGGTACCCTGGGTTTCCCAGGTCCTTCAGGAGCCCAGCTTTGTCTTTGATGGAGTGACGAGCCACTGACAGCCTGAACGGCAATAGGAAGTTATTGGCAGCTCGAAAGTTCTTCCCAACAGAGTAGATCTCGTGAATCAGGTCCTCCAAGCAGATAATTCCGTGTTTACCTGTGGGCCGAGAGGAGCAGAGAAAGCTCATTAAAGCAGATTCCTGCAGAATTTGAACTCATATTCAGCCAACATGAACAAAAAAAACAAAAAAAACCAAAACAGCCTGTGTAGCAGCTATATCCCACAGACTGTACCTAAAAGAGAGACGTAGCCGCTAGCTATAATCTTTCATCCATAATATCTGTATTTTGCAAATTCTGATTACCATTAGAGTCAAAAGCAGAAAAAGGTTGTGTGCTTTATTGTTAGCACAATAAAAACAATATCTGTGAATAAAAACAATGAGCAGTGGGCAAAATGGGCCCGGCTTCAAGAAAGGGTAACTAATAAAAAATAAGCAACTTTCCATTGAGATGGGCAGGAACGAAATGAGTGGGCAATTATGTGTATCGTGATAAAAGGCTGCGGCTACACACTTTTTTAATTGCAAAGCCAATTACATACAGCTTTTTGACAACTCACGTCCTTGCATGACAGTACTACAGACAGCCACTGTTGCTGGGTGAAATCAGTTACAAACATGGTGCGGCACCAAGAACCTTGTACTAATTTCTCCGGTTGCTAGGAGAATGCCATGGTTGCCAGTAATATCTCATGTTTGTCAGCAAATACTTCCCAATTCCAAGCATGGTAGTAGTAAAATTTGAAAAAGTGGAATGCAAACCAGAAATAGACATGGTTCATCTCAAAGTGAAAGCTGTGTCTCAGTGTTACAGTAAACATGTTTCTAAGGACCTTCTCCATTTCCGGAGCTGTTTCACTACAGCTAGATGCTGTTTGTAGACAAGTCCACCACTTCTATTCAAACTGCGATCAGAGCAATATGCTGCCAACCAAAGCAATCACAAGATCACAAGGAGATTTTCCCTAACTGGACCTGAAGTACCCATTTATTATATAGACACAGATGGTTTCCAGGGAGTCACTGACCATATGTAGGCATGTGTGACTGGGGCTTTAGCCATCATCTCCCCAGCAACTTCCATCAACCACTCAAAACTGGTTGGGATATACTCACCTGGTGGTTACCAGATGGTCATGGACCTTTCTAATTATCACATGTGATAGAAGGAAAGCTAACATTACGTTGTTATTGATCATGAGTGCAAAACCTTGATACACACAACTATGTTCATCTGCCCTCTAGAGGACATCATAGCCCCTTTTCTGTTAGTACCTAATTGGATCAACTCAGCACGGTTTGCCACCTGCTTGCCCGGGGTTCCAAGCGATCTGACCAGGTACTAAAATGTGATGCTGTCAGACTGCATACAGCCCACTGGCTGGTCAGTGGCGTCACTCGATGAGTCCTGAGAGCGTCTTATTCATGAAAATTAAAACCGCCACGAAACCCGGCATTGAGGGAAATGGCTACAAAAAACAATCTTAAAGATAATTTAAGAAGTAAAAATAGAACCATGTATTTTATTTTTACATAACACTTGAAAGAAAGATGGAGTATGACAGAGGGAGTGGGAGGAGGAAGAGACAGGGAGATAAAAAAGAAAACATGAGAGAGAGGGAGAAAGAGAGGAAGAGAAAGAGGAAGGGATGGAAAGAGAGAGAGAGTGCACAGCTGAAATGAAGTGCACTGCGACTGCAGGTGAGTGGGGAGGGAGTGTAGTGTGAGTGACTCACCCATGTGCTCCTCGATGAAGGTGTTATCTGTGAGGGGAACTCTCCTTCTGCCTATCCTGGTCTGACCTCTCTTCAGAATGAGCTCACGAACCGACTTCAGGTTGGGAAATCTGTCCGACACACAGCCCAGTATGTAGAGGATTGAACACAAATTCAAGCCAGCATTACCCTCTAAAGCACACTGTGTTTCACGCACTCACCCCCACGCCACATAAGGCTCCACCATCTTCATCATGGCGATGGAGGTCTTGTTAACTTTGACAAAGCTCCCACTGAAGATCTTCCTCAGCCTCATCATCTGGATCACTTTCATCACTTTAGGGCTGACACCTTTAGTCCTAACAGGAGAGAACCAGTCGGGTTAAACAAACTGTCGGCCGGTTCTGGAAGCCTGTGTCTGCTTTCCAGTACTTACTGTCTAATGCGGACGGCGAAGGCAAGCTTGTTCTTGGCTGGAGGCAGTGGTTCAGCTGGTCTCTGTTTGACCCTTTGGATGCGGGTGTCATCCCGATGCTGTGTGTGGCTTTCCTTTAAGAAATCTTCCAAACGCTTGAACTTGATTTTCCCTTTAGTCACCTACAGCATTACAGAAATACACACATGAATGCACAACAGTACATAAATTCCATACAGCTTTTAACTACAAAGCACGGTCATGACGTTTGGATATATTGTATTGTATATATGTAATATGGGCATCAGTGCTTACCCTTCTCTTCTCGAGCAGTGCGAGTTTGGCTTGCGTGGCTTTGATTGCCTGGTATGCCTTCCTCTTTTTCAGAAGATACTCTGGAACCAACTTGATTGCCTTTTTTGTCCTGAAGAGAACAAAAAGTAAGAGAAGAAAGCTTTGGACAAACTAAATAAACGTGGCTCAGTCACAGGATTGTGCTGTGGAGAACTGGAGGCTTTGAGTAGCTTCAGGTGTAACCCTAAAACTTGTTAGGAATCACCTAAAACTTGGTTTTTCAGTGTTACCACGGTAGGTTACTTGTTACTGGGGTATGACAGGTATAATAGGTCTGTTTAAGACTGATTCGCCAAAAACACATAGTGTTTATGAGGACCTAGTTAGCCTGAGGTCCCAAGGCTTTTCTTGCGTCCTTGTATTAGGACAGCCGGGAGAACAGAATTGTCTGACACAAATTCAAATAGCTTGACCCAGAAATTTTAGGGGTGACGCCAGGTCGGGAGGCCATGGGTATACTTATTCAGTTCGGAGCTACCTTCGAGTCACCGACGGTATACACTTAGCTCCATGTGAAAGTAAGCTCCTCAAGATACGCCTTTTTCACCCATCATCCTTCTAAATAGATACCTTAATCGAATCTTTAAGATTCGTACTTAAAGGAAAAAGCACAATCAGCACATCTACACATAGGAAACCGAACGGATGGACTTAGATACGATTATAAAATCAAACACATACTCTGATTCGGCCATCGTAGATTCCTCGTCGCGGACAAATGACGTCAGCAGATGGTGCCTCGACCTGCCACAGCGTTTCCCACTGCCGATGTTTGGGGGTGATGGCATCATGTGTAGATCTGACATTTTTAAGGTGATGCCACAAGATGGCACAAGCCACACTTTGGGGGTGATGACGACGCCACGGCCGTTTGCACAGACATGCCTCAAAATACGAAGCTAAAGCATCCATTCCATCATGCTAGTATCGATGCTGTCGGCATTTCGATCGATCCGCCCACATCTTACTCTTTTCCGGGTTTAATTTTTGTAACTTGGCGTGTTGTGCCGCTGCAGATTGGTTGCAAGAAGGAAGGCACCCGCCTCCAAATGGGACAATCCCCACTAGGGTTTAAATTCCCGGGACTCTCCACCTTTTGTTTTTAGAACCGAAGAAGCCTCTTGGATGAGATAAGTCTTCTTATAAGTCCAGTTTCCTTCGTCAAGATCTCTCTCAATGCTGCCATCACCTGGATGGCTGAGAACCCACACAAACATTTGTCTCACTTTGCATCTATGCAAATCTGACAGTAAAAGATTTTTTTTTAACACCAAGCATGACCTAGGGTTACACAAATATTTTTATCAGGACCACTTAAGGTTTGCCTTCCTTGCATGAAAGTCTAAAATAAAGTTCTTTTGAATTTTCATATATTAATCGTTTGAGTTATTTAGTCAGTGTGAATAAAGCATACACTGTCTCTTATTCAGCCATGCCTCTCTGTTCCCACACACCATTTTGGTTTCAGTGTTTTATACACTGCTCAAAAAAAGAGAAGGATATCTATACTGATATGGACCTGGTAATGTCTTAGGAACAAAAGGATATCACGTGGAAATGAGAATAATTAACCTACATAGGTTGAATTCAAAGACACTCTAAAAAGAGGATATTCTCTTTATATCACTTGTAAAGAGACATACAGTACATCTTTCCAAATGCCTTGATATCAGTTTGAATAATCAGTTTTCAGAAAATATTTTAACCCTGGAGAACCCATGGGGTCAGATCCGACCCCATTGGTTTACTAGGGAACCCATGGGGTCAAATTTGACCCCATGGGTTCTCCAGGGTTAAACTGTTCAGAAAAACTGCTTCAGACCTAGGACAAGACAGAGCTGTGGTGTAGGCATCCAAAACACGTGCTTTAAGATGCATTTTAGCACTACGTGTCACATTTTCGGGCTTTAAACTCTAAAGCTGCTATACTGTGGAAAGGTTGTACAAATACTCTAAGAAGGATGAACACTTAACACATCACATAAAATCAAATGAAAAGATGACACAAATTATTTTCCTAATTCTTTCACTGTAGCAAAGTCCATGAAATCACTTAAAAAATATGGCATAAGTATAAACGGCATTCAGGACCTGAATGGGAAATGGGAAATGACCCTATTGTCGAATGATGAAAACTCCAAAATATAGGCGTCAGGCCAAGGGGATACAAGGATACCCACCCCAGCCCACCACCTCTCAGCATGGCCAACTTCAGACTGGAACAGAGTCCAGCCCCTCTCCGGGGGACTGGTTCCAGAGCCCAAGTCGTGCACTGAGTCGAGCTTGACTATAGTCAGTTTCGCTCAACCTCACATACTAGCTCAGGCTATTCCCATTCAGAGAGGTGACATTCCATATCCCAAGAACCATTCTGGGTAGCTGGAGATCTGTCTGGCAGAGTCACTGCTCTTGGCTGCTACCTGGCATACATTGCAACAGACTCCTACTATGCCTCCTGTGGGCGATGGGTCTACAGTAGGGCCTACATTTTTTTTTACCAAAAATGTCTTTGAATAAAATATTTTTTTATTCTGTATCAGTAAGTCTGCAGGATCTTAGCCTGGTCATTGTCAACCACCCTGTGGGGTATATCCCATTTTGTCCATGTATATCCCATACTCAACATAGATGTTCCTGTATTTTATACAGTGTGCCAGCCACTTGTATATGGTCTTCCATGTATGCCGTGCATGTTAGAATCTTGTACCCTGCTGTTATGTGCTGGACAGTCCCTGTACAGGTAGAGTAACTATGGTAGCAGAGAGACTCACTGTGTCTCAAAGTGACATCAAGAAGATGATAGAGGTTACTTTATTATGTTCTGTATTGACTGTGGATCAATTAGTTAACCAAACCTTTTTATATAGGTTCAAAAGTGAACTTCTTTAAGTTTGATTGAACTAAAATAAAAATAAAAACTAAATGTTTTTATTTAGTTTAAGTTAACTATAATAACCTTGGCTCACACATTAAGACACACTTTTTTGTGTTCAAAACTCGTATGACTGTGTCAGCACTGTGATTTCCTTCAGTTTAATTTCTCCCTGATAATTGACTGAAATAACTGAACTGAACTACTTTTTGAATATGTGCAGTTTCAGGTCTGAGCGTGTTGCTCCATCTAGTGAGCCATCTTAAGCATTGCTTAAAGTGACCTGAATAGGGGAGACCGGGGATAGTTGCAACATGGGTCAGTTGTAACACTTTCAATTTCTCCAATCAGGGCTATGTTTCAAATGATGTGACTCATCCTGTGCATGCCCAACTCAGTTCTGCTATCACATGTGGAAAATCAGCACATTTTGTCAAACACAGACAATTTAACACGAAAAAAAGTAATTTGTATGCCAAAAAGTACGTTTTTCCCATTTATTTCAATTTCTAATAGCATTATTTGCTTTGCAGCGAAACTCATCAAACTTAAATTATGTTATTTGTATGTCTATGGGGATATATTCTGTGTAGGTCTTTAGTGCTAATGTTTTAGCCGTTGGCTGTAATGTTAGCTAGTTCATGGCTATAGGAGTCTGGGTCAGTTGTAACAGCAACAGTCTGGGTCAGTTGTAACAATAACGCAGATGTTAAAACTTACCACACTATTACTTTAACTTATATTAAACAAGTTGGGGCAACGACATCAGCAGAGAGAGGTTCACTGGTCGCATTTGTATATGTGGTTAATGCCATTGGCAACACAATTTCTCCACTGTTTGTGTTCCCACACATACATTATGCAGACCTCTGTGTCAGAGATGGACCAGTAGGAAGTACTGGTAGTGGAAATGGGTGCAAGAAACAGATTTCCTCATCTTTCTGAAGCACTTTGAAAACCACACCAAGGTAAGCCATGATAAAAAGTAATGGAATTGCGATGCTGGTGAACAACTACATTTTTTCAGCTTCATTGTTATGTTCAAAATTGGTGCAAGAGTTGTAGGTTATAATGCCCACTGAGCCAATGAGGCCAAACTCAAGGAAGACCAACCAAAATTAATGAAATATTCAGTTGCAGAAAATTCCATAATTTGTCTTTTTTGGGGGGTTGGAATATGTTCAAAAGCTAGATTTCGGCATTCTGTCACACACACACAGAGCTACATAAATGGCTCTAAGTGCATTCATGTGTTGAATAAACAAAGATTACATGTTAATGTTTTGTTAGTACCCTTATTTCATTGTGTTACATTTCACCCCAGGATATGTTACAACTAACCCAGACTATGGGGTTAATTGTAACATTTCACTCTTTGTGTTTGAGACCATACCATGCAATGGGTAATTGTGCTGCAGAGAAAATAGCTGCACTATTTAATAGCAGAGACATGTAAATACTTTGCATTACATTTTGAATCCACTACCTTAACAGAGCTCCAATTTACAGACAGAAATGTCAAAAATGTTACAACTATCCCCGGTCTCCCCTACTGCTTAGTTTTTTTTTTTTAATTTTTTTTTTATAAAGTACAGCAACAACAGAGATATTCTGCACACATCTGTATCAGCTTTATTGGGCAAGTATGAGTAACACAACACCTTCTCTCTGGCACTGCTCAGAAAGTTTGATGCGGCTATAACCTGATCACGGAGGTCATTCCTCTTTATTTATTTATTTTCTTCGACAAAAGACACTTACTTACTTTTAAAAAAATCTACATAAAATTTACAAAGTTCTGCCTGCCCTACAATGCTTTTGATTCAGATCAGCATCAGAATTTGCTTTGCTACATACACTGAATTAAATTATAAATATGAAAGATAGAAAAATAAAAATAAGGTACTCTGTTGAAGATGCAACATGTTAAATATGTACTCTAAAGTTATGCTGTATACAATGTAAACAAGATATGTGAAAGTGAAAATAGTGAAAATAGTCCAAGTGTCACAGGGAGAGTTTGAGGCTGAAAGTGTTCCGACTATCCAGCGTGTCATGGAGAGGGTATGAAGGATTGTGTCATGGTCCATGTGAGTGGCTGTTTTTCTATTAGCTCTCGGTTTCCACCTCTAGGTGGAGCCTCATCAGCCTTTAAGACCAGTGCTCTCAACAAATCTTTGCCAGAACGCCTGCTAACCTCTGATAGTGCTGGAGGAGCAGGGAAGCGAATGACAGACCTTCTGATTGGTAGATAACCCAGTCTGTTGCCTGAGCCACGGCTCCGTAAACTGGAATTGGGATTTTGGCATTGTATTATTCAATGGAAAAACAATAGCAATATTAGCAACAACTGCTTTTTCCACGAGGTGTTGTGTAAGTCAGTATCCATGCTGGAGTTGTATTGTGTTCACATACAGAGACATGCTCAGAAGATGTTGGTTCTTTTCTGTCTCTGGTATCTTTCTGTTCTTAAGGTGGTTGATTGTTTTTCTGATCTTCACTTTTGCTGGTTTGCACAGTTAATTTTGAAAGTTATTTTTCATCCTATACACACTCAAAAACTAATTGCTGATATATGCTGTTAATACACCAACATTTTTTATTTTTTGCCTTAATCTGATGAGAATAATGAAGAAGAAGGAATTCAAGGGAAGCCACACAACAAAGAGACTCAGGTTGGAATTGAACCCAGGCTACTACACTTAATCTTATGTATGATCTCTTGGGCAACTGGTGAGCTAAAGCAATACACAACATAACCACATATATACATAAAATTTGGTTGCATTGATTCACCTTTAAAATTCAGTCAGTCCAAATTTTTTTTGGACTGTCCCTTTGAAAAATCAGAGTCAGATGTATACAGCAATGGTGTATTATTACAAAAAAATAAATAAATAAATTCCAGTCACTTAAGGGAATGCCACCAACCCTTAAGTGACTGGCATTGTGGTAGATTGGTAATCTGTAGGTGTTAAACACTCTGTTCTTTAATCAGAACGCAGAAATGCATATGGCTCATCTGATGATGTGGATTGCTACTGCCTGAGTTTGTGCTGCGTAGCAGCAGTCACAGAGAAGACAAAAGTAGTTCTTTGTACTTCTTAGGTTCTTAGGCCTTCTTTGCTTTAGCTGACTTGATCAAACCTAGAACCCCAGCTGGAGATAAAGGGTAAAAACCTGAGTAGTCATCAACATTCTCTGCTAAGCTGGGATTTCTGCACGAACTGTGGCAGTTCATGCAGTATATGCAATAAAAAGGTAAAACTGTAGTGAGATGCTTAGTTTTTTACTTTCATGCTTTTTGGCCCACTTCACTTTTTTGATGTGGACGTGTGCACATTTTTCTAACTTGTATTTGCCACTAAAGCTCATATGATTGAGATTAAGACGGAATACAAGAAAAAATATTTTTTAACAGCAGCAATTAGTCATTTTAGCATGCTTCATCGTTATGTATGCACAGCTCTTTGCAAAAACACTGAGCTAAAAGTCACTAAGGGGACATGAAGATGTGATACTATAATGCTCTGTGGGTCTGTGCGCACACATTTATCTTTTTTTAGCAGGAACATTTTGACTACTCCAGCTTTGAAAGAGAGTAATCACCAATATTTGTTGACCAGGAATAAGGAGTTTTTTCAAATTATGAACTATGATGTGTCGCACATCACATATTCTGAATATGTCAAGTAAATGGGACAGTTTGAAATGGTTGGACAAATGGAGTGCAGTCCCACCGTATCATATTACCTTTTGTAAGGACAGAGAAGCTGCCCTAGGTAAACTGTCAGATGGTTCCCATGGCAATATGCATTTACTGTGTTATTCAAATCCCAGACACACTATGTATGCACACCCCCTACACACACTACAAAGTCTCAGATAATTTTTGTTTTTGAATTAATAAAGCCAAATTATTCCACAAAGGTCAGTGCAAGTCTCATTATGCAGCACAATAGTCACTTTAATCAGACTTCAAAGAGAAGCGGCTCTACCACTGCTGAGCCTGCATCTGGCTGTGTTTGTACTTTATCACAATATTCAGGTTAAGGTCTGTGCATATATTCAGAGTGGTTTGGGGTGGGGGTTCTAGGGTGGGGGACAGAGAGCGATAGATGGGAGGCGGAGGTGGTTATGACAAGGCTAATTGATTTTAAAGTCCCTTTGAAGTCAGGAGTGTGTGAAGCATAACACATTATTTTTTATTGATTATTTTTTGTGCTCTCCCTCTCACAGGCATAGATGCACATGCATTACTGTGTGAAAGTCTCGAGCCACCCTCAGTTTGTAATTTGCTTCAAAGGAACCAGACTTTGTTGTATTTTTAAAGTGGTCTTGAGCAAAGAATGCAAAGAACCCATTTTAAATAGTGTCTTTAGGCACTTTTAAACTAACAGCTTGTCACAAAGATATATAATTAAGTAGAGTTTGAATGGTATATAAAAATCTACTCCAGGTGATTCCTAAGCTAAAAACTGGCTATATATCTGCATGGTGTGCTGAGTGTCCCTAAAAAGTTGTGGTAAATGGAATTATTATTGTATAGTTTTCTATTTCAGCACTCAAAGTGCTTCATACAACATGTCTTATTCACCCATTCATGTGTTTCTACACCTAAGTGGTTTGCAGTGAAAGAACTGGAGAACTTGGGAGTTCTGTATCTTGGCCAAGGATACTTTGGGATACAGACTAGAACAACCAGAGTCTGAAACACCAGTAGATGACCTGCTCTACCTCCTGAGCCAAAGCCACAAAGCTGTCCATAAGTGTCAGGCCTAGAAAGCTCTCTAAAGTAGATGAACCTTATCTGAAAATGATATCTTTGGGCTATAGGATATAATATAACAAAGAGATGACCCAGGACCTAAGATGTATTTGACCCTTGTGTCACATCTGCAGAGGCAGACGGGGTGGAGTGAGGATAATATGGACCCAAAAGCAGACAATGGAGGCAGAGTGAGGTGATGAACAAATAATAAGCCTTTTATTTGGCTGAGCAAAAGTACAAACAAAAAGCAAAGAAAGACTAGAATGGAGCTAATGAAACCTATACTGGAAAAACTAAATACAAAACACTGCATAAAACTAGAAACCTGGAAACACGGGGTGAAAAACGCAGACAAGCCGACAACAGACAGAGGAAGACAGAGAACTAAATACACAAGAGGGTAACGCGGGAATGAGGAACAGGAGGGAAACACAGCTGGGACTAATCACACACACGAGACAGGGAGGAAGCAAAACAGAATACTCTAACACAGGACATGGGACTGTCAAAGTAAAACAGGAAATACACGAACATAGAAACCAGGATAACTAGATGCAACACAAGGAACACAGGGGAGGCGCAGTAACAAACCCTAAAGACTAGAAATCACCAAAATACTAATGAATAACTAATGGACCTAGAAATACAAAAGACTAAACCATGAAAAACCACTAAATCACAGAATATTAATCATCAAAAATATAAAGACTGGGACACCCGGGACCATGACACCTTGGGTTGATCCATGTACTGCTCGCTGAAGCCTGAGAGCAACTGGAAGTCAATCTTAAGGAAGGAAACCAAGCGAAAAGGCTGAGCTAAGCTAAATTACACATTAACTCGATTGACAATCAGTGGCAACATGACTTATGGAACAATGAATGAAAATGTGAAGTTTGAATGACATTGTACGGACAATAGGTGCTGTTAACAGTGGTTTATGAAGTCCTGCTTAATAACTGATAATACAATTCTCACCACTTAACATTTAAAACAGTTATATTCAATATAATCCATATGAAAAGTACCCCATATTTATATGTGCAGAATAAATTTTCAAAACAATATAGAGCAGATATTTTGACTTGTGATAAAAAGAAAATCACAGTTGCTACTGTTCACATTAACAGTGGTTTTGTTCTATTCAAACATCTTTTTAAGCCATGACAATGTGAACAGGCGCAATTCAGCCACCTGGTCAGGTGACCTTGATTTCTTGTTATACTCTTTGTCTTTTTTCTTGTCCAAATTCAGTTCATCTCAATGGGCTTTATACTGTTATATAAAGATAACAGAGAGAAAACCTCAACAATCAGATGACACCCATCAGCAAGAACTTGGCAACAGTGGGAAGGAAAAACCTTTTCACAGGAAGAAACCTCTGGCAGAACCAGGCTTAGGGAGGGGCAGCCATCTCCTGAAAATATGTTTGAGAAGTTGTTAGCCAATAGGATGCTGTTAAACAACAGTTGTCCGTTGTCACTCTTGCGTACACGATGGTTTCTTTGTGTGCGTGGCTTCTGAGTTCTACGTGCGTGGGTTTTTAAAATTATGCAAGAGAAATTTAATTTAATTTAATTTAATTTAATTGTTGAATTTTCAACATAGATGTAATTCCATAGTGCTGCACCAAAAACCTGCTTGTAATTGCTTTGCCCATTCCCAGATTGTTGTATCACCTGTGGTTTCCATGGAAGATACCGACTTGTCAGCAAATACTTGCTAGATACTAGAGAAATGGTACTAAAAATTGCCCATTCAAAATTGGGCAACCAAAGCCATTGTAAAGATATCTATAGGTCTGCCATTTATGTGATGTCACACATTCAAAATGGCAGGTAAGTTAACATCAAATGGTTTTATCCTGAATAGAGACTAAATAAATAAATACATTTGTGGTGGTAAATGTGTTTTTTCTATGCTAAAGTATCTTAAAATAGGAGCCTATAGGGACTCACTCACTTTTAGAGCCAACTTAAAAAAAGGATATTGAAAATATGATCTTTTCCATTTCTTGGCAGTAGGATGAGTCACTGAGCTCAGAGATGTTTGTGTATGACTGCCAGAGACAGCACAGTGACAGGCGGTGCAAGCAAACAGCTTTGACACGATGCAAAAAGGCCTTCCCTGGTGTTAAATCACATACACACAGGTACAGCACGTTTTGTGTATGTGCACACGCACTTGCACATACACACACAGCTATATACATTCGGGCTCTCTTTTTGCATATTTCCTTCATGCACACGCAGCAGATGGGACAATCAGGCTGTTCGTCACATGTGCCTTTTGAAGATATGAGGCGTCAGCATGGTGGATAGCACTGAATGATTTCACAAGAATGAGTCAAACTATAATGAGGTATTTGATGGACACATTTATTACATAATATGCAGCATGGCCTGATTTTCCTTTTTATTTATGCAGCAATCTGTGCTAACGGCTGTGTAAGCAAGCACCAACCACACAGAAGCTTGCTAATCTGTTACTGGAATAGTTTTTAAGAAATAATGATAATAAGCTTTATGATATAACAATAGTGTTCAGGTAAGTTAACTGTAATTACAAAATGTAAGTAAAACGTTCACAACTATGGCCACATTTTGAGATGTTGAATGTATGACTAATTACCATGAGCCAGACTGATCTACAGTTTCGTTTTACTCTTGGCTATATATGATGTCAGTGAGAATGGATATCACTATTGTAGTCATCACAGGTACACTTTTCTGCCTGTGAGCAGAGCAGCTGCAGCCATCTGATGTTCAAACCGTCAGTTTCTAAAATAATATATATTATATTAATGAAGGGGTAACAGGAAATAATAAATAAAAAACAACAAGTAATGCAGGGTGTCAAAATAAGACTAGCTCAGGTAAGCCGGTTTTAAAAAATATTTTTTATTAATGGAGATTCAAAAGAGCAGGAGTTAAAACGTTTTAAATGCTAATTTGTTAACCTCTTACATTAGGTTAAAATTTGTACCTATTTGGACCAAATGTTACAACTTTTCACAACAAAAAATAAACTATAATGCCAAAATGAATCTATGAGACCTTATTTGAAATGTATTATCTATTGAAAATTCCTGGAGTTGCCAGTATCAGCAGGGTTAGTAAAATCTTAAACTGAAATGCTCCTGTTTTGCACATGTACGGAAACCTTTCTGCTCACAAAACAAGGCACAAAGCTGAAACTCAGACTGCAGTGCAAAAGGCCGCCAGGTGCTTCTGCCATGGTCACAGCATCTCATTTTACAACCTATGAAAAGTGTTCAAATCCCCTGAAACCAGGGTGTGAAGCACTAAACACCAACTTCCAGTAGGGGATGCTGGAGACCCACGTTGAACACAGGGCTTCCCATTACCTTGGTGATGATATGTATTCATTACTGTGCCCCGCAGACTCAGTGGTCCCAGACTTTTAACCTGGGAGGTAGCAGAGCTCAGGAGTCTAATGTGTGATGAGCCATTAGCCTGCAGGGAACAATTAGGGTCCTTGTTTAAATAGGCAATGGTTGATTCGACTCATCATTTGAGTCGGTGTTCAATAGGGGAATAGGCAATTAGGTTGACCATGCTTGCTCGAGTGTCATTATGGTCAACATCTGTCCATATGAAACCTGCCCAGAAGACCTGGTGTTAGCACCCAAATCATCTTATCAGAGAATGCATGCGCTGACATCTTAGGAGTTTAAGTCCGAACTGCAGTTAGAAGAGAATAAGAATGAAAAAGCACCAATGATTTAAGACACATTAATTTTTAGCAAATATACATGCATCTTTTCCACCCCCCACTGCCAGTTCAAGCAGAAAACTACAAATTTTAACATCCAAGAATTTAAGAAAAACTAGAAATACTAAGCTTAATTACAGCAATCTGTTTACCTGCTACAACCTCATCCACACATCAACATTTCTGTTGTACGTTTTAATATACGAAGCTTGCTAACTTGGTAGCTAGCGTGGTAGGGTATATTGCCTACAAATGCAATCATATGCAACCTTTCTATCATGCTAATGCTAATAAATTCACTTGTGAGCTTTCTCATTGATGTCTAGATTAGAAATTCCATACCAATGACTATAATAAGCATCCAAAAATATACGTCAATACAACTTTTCAGGTTTTTGTCACAGTGTGATGTGTCAATCAACAGTATCCTCCACTCTCAGTAATCCAGTTGATTCAGACACTCCACTTTGTGTTAACAGAAGTTTTTTCATTCACTGACTTTCCGTGGTTACCGCTAGTCACCTAACCCAGACACCCCTTTGTAATATACCTGCTTTTACATGACACTTTTTTAGTGTCACTGACCACTCAAAGCACTTTAAACTACAAGTCAGTGCTGTTTATCTTTGCATTCATATAGTGTATCTTTTTCAAATACTTTATGTTTATGTCACATTGTTGGTCAATTCAGAATCACCAGTTAACCTAACATGCACATCTTTTGATTTGAGGGCCACGCCTTTGTCTTATAATGTGTCTGGTTACATGATCATTTTTAATTCCTTAAACTGCAAAACAGCACATTAAAAAACATGGCTTCCTTTTCCTTTCCTTTCCATGTTGCTTGTCATTTTTCTGTGTGTCTTCATATCCATGTTGTGTTTAGCTGCGGGTAAAAAAAGGAAGTCGGAGCTTCGGAGCTCTGGCTGTTTTTCACATTATCTGCCTTTCTCAGCGCCAGTCCTGACCTTGCTGCAGTGTCCCTGAAGATCTTTGTTCAAATTCTGACATTCACTGAATGGTGCTACCTAAATATATGAAAAAGAGATGATAGCGTAGGGCAGAATATTAATATTGCTACATATTTCATATATGTGTATAAGAGCTGCATTCCTTCACTCCTCTTTTAGTGATAGCGACACAAACCAAATGCACTGTTGGAGTAATTTTTCCCTTGGCGCTTGCTTTCAGTGCAAGTTATTTTAAACCTCATACGTTGCAGTGGTGACATTTGACTCTGACTGTAGACCTCATTTGAAGCTTTTACTAACAAGATACTATCCTCAGAGTTTCTCCCGTTGGTGCAGTCATAGCCCCTTCTGGCATTTTCCTGCAATAATGATGTTTAGCGTGGTTTTAGACTACAAATTAAAAACTTTACTGCTCCCTTATGACCTGCCTCCCGACACGGGGAGAGCATCATTCATGTTCATGTATGTTGGGCGGTTTGTCAGAAACCTGAGCACTACCTTATAAATTCATGAGCTCCATGGCTTTGATGTTGAGGGAGTGTGCTCCAGAAGGCAATTACTTACTGTCGCCATTTGTAGCGTATTGACTCTGTAAAGTCAAGTCGTTTCATCAATAAGCACTCGGTGCATCCATTCCTCTTTCAGCAGCCAGTTATTGACAGCGATGCTTTCGGAAGCCACCTCAAATGATGGGCTCCTCCATAAAAATGCCATCTGATCACTGTTAGGTTTAATCTGATGGCATTGGGCCATTGTTAACAAACGCTTCGACTGGAAGCTCGCCATACAAAACGAATGGCCATGTGCTGTGGGTTGAGTGGCTGTAAACAGCTTCAGATGGCTGCGTGGAGAGAGAGGGAGGCATTTACCAGCCAGCCATCATCAGCACTGTGTGTTTGCTCTTCCCTCAACCCTTCCTTCCAGCTTCTCTTTAATTGTTTTCCTTGGTCTGTCACTTCTTTTCCAACTTTACAGTGTTCCATTTTTATATTTTTACAGTAGCCATTTTGGGCATGTTTTTTCCCCCATTGATTTGTGCCGATAAACGAGAACAACAGCTGAATTTTGCAGTTATGGAAAGTACTGCCAAAATTATACTAATTATTTGGAATTTGAAGAAGAAGGCTGCTGCTACTCTTTACTTTCTTTATTGACTCTATTATTTATCTATTTTTCACTCTGACTTACCCAGACTGTCCTTGGACTTTACCTTTGTGACCAATGCTGTTTAGAGTGGACCCATCATGCGTCTTTGTAGATCCATAAATTCATTTTTGTATTTACTTGAGTCACTTAAAGTGAGATGTCTCTAAGTGGTAACAAATAATGGATAGCCACGTTCTTTGACATCATACACAGAGTTGAACAAAGTGTATGAGATTTTGGCTCACAGGGATTTGCACAAATAGTAGCACATTTTTAAAAACTGTTTGCCATGTTTAATATCAATATCCCCTGCTGCACTGCTGTAACATTATATATAAAGCAGAAAAAAAAGCTACTATTTAAATTACTAGATTGCAGTTTAAGGAATTGCAAGTGGCTGATGTATGTTGATTATTTTTAGCAGTAATTGGGCCATCACGTTTTCCACACTTAATCATCTTGACAAATACTATATGGATAGCTACTGTATCTAGCACCCTTGCAGTATTATTAGTCATCAACCTAATGAAGCCTAATATCTGAATGTAAAAGATTTTATTTTTAGCTCAAGGTCCGGTGAGCTCACGCCGTGGCGACACATTTGGCCTTCCACAATTCACAAGAATCACTTTTCCTCCTAGAGTGTACACCTAATGCAGTGGTTCCCAAACCTTTTTCGCTAGGCCCCCCTTTGTTTTACAGGAAAAATGTTCGCGCCCCCCCTCGCGCGCACACACGCACGCACTAACACATCCTCCAACCACACACACCCATATTTTGCTCCATTGCGGTTTATTTCACACCTCAAACATTTAGTAAACAATTAAGCAAATACAAGTAAACTGCAATAAATTACAGGTAGTAAGAAAATAAACTACTAACTCTTTTACGCTGCGTCCGCACCTACACGGGTATTTTTGAAAACGCAGCTGTTTCGTCCACACGTAAACGGCGTTTCGAATCACTGAAAACGGAGATTTTTTAAACCTTCTTTGCGTTTATGTGTGGACGAGGAATACAGAGTTCTTCATGCAATGTTAAAGCTATGTGCACTGTTAGACTTTTCATCGCCACTTTACGGTAACATACTGGCGTCACTGTTGCCAGCTCATACCGTGACGCTGTGTTACGGTAGCTTACCGTTCTGCAGGATGATACCGTTTTTTGCTGGTATGGTATAATACTCTTGGACAAATTATGGTAACGCACTGTAGCCTTTTTTACGGTATCTCACTGGCGACAGTGACGCCAGTGAGATACCGTTATGTCATAAATTACGTCAACAAAGTAACATCATACTGTGATAAAGAAATTGGTATACTACCGTTTATTCACGATATGTCACTGTAAGCCCGCTGCAAGGTAATAAACTGCAATATATTAACCAGTAACTTACCGTTATCACGCATCATCAGTACCAAAAATATTCATCTCTGCTAGAGGATACCGTGTCCCACACTGAAAAAAATATGTTGTTGGATTTACTTAATTCAATGGTGGACATTTGTTGCACACAGATGTTTTGCTTTGGCAGCAACTTAAACAATTGAGTTAAATTAACACAATTTATTCATGTTCAATAAACCTGTGCAATTTGTGTTGATAAAATGTGACTTGTTTTGATGAAGTAATTTGAGCTCTTGAAATATTTTAATCCTTCACAATTTTCTCACTTTATCCCAACACCATTCAATAACTTTTACCCAATACTACTTGGTCACTTAAATACTACATGTTATCTTCAAATTACATTTTGCTATTATATTCTAGTATCAAATACACAATTTTCAAATGGAGGCCTTATAACAGATTATATTGTCCTCTTCCAAGATGGTTGCTGGCATCCACCAGTAACCTTTCAAAACAAAATGTCTAATTTCACTGCATTGACAGTAGGTAAAGAATTAAACTGACATTACTCCACTACTGAATCTACATAAATCAACAGTTAAATAATGTCAGTTCTTCCGTGTTCTCTGGAATCAATCACAGCAAAGAAATTAGACTCTTTCTTTTTAAAAATGTTGGGAAAGAACAAATCAAAACATTCTATTTAAGGCCTCTGACGTCAAGATTCAGTTAAACAACAATTATAACTAAACAATTTGAGGTAATGTTAGTTTCCATTAACATTAAATTAGGTTACTGAATTGGCAAACACCTTCCTATTAACATTACCCATTTTACCCCAATAACTAAAGAAATTAGCACTTGCAGGTCAAAACCTTTATTCAAGAGATGCAAAAATAACATTGATACAGTGACTGTCAAAAATTACAGCACTGATCATACTGTGACATCTTGGTTCAAAACAGCACACTTAGAAATATTCAACGTTCCTTACTTCAACTGAATGAAACTGAAAATACCATTTCACACGGCCCATATGGGATATTTAGACTGCATAACTGTTCATGCTACATCTCTTCACTAGTAAAAGAAAGAAAAAATACAAAGAGAAATTTAAAAATGCTGCCAAACAGAGAACTTGTACAGAGCAAAAGGAAAAACAAACAACAACAACAACAAAAAAACGGCTCGTCCTCATGGCAGTTGCAGTGTATATAAAAATGAACCCTGCGATCTGTTCCTGGAATTGAGCTTCAAAAATGCAGCAGAACAAGTGTGAGATTTAAATGTCTTCTCACCTAGAGCTGGTCACCTCACATGCATAACAGTGAGCTTTCGTTGCAGGAGCAGTTTTGTCTTAGTTGTGAACTTTTCTTGAGAGCTGAGTTGCTTCCAACTCCATTACCACCCTTTGAATCACCTCAAAAGTGTAGCAGAGTTGTGATGGGTAACTCATATTGAAGGAATAAAAAAGGTCCAAACAGCATGGCTACTGCAAAGGTCACGTTATCCAGATCTTGAAGAACTACTATACCCTCGATGATGATGCCAACATCAGAAAAGTCATTGCCTGGTGCATCCTCTGGAGACAGATGTTCATTGTGGTTTTCTCAATCTGTGCAGTGGCCTCAGTCAAGTCCTGGTTAAACACAAAACATTTTTTTAAGATTCCCTTTTAAACTCATCTCTTTTGAATCTACCAGTTCTAATGTTAGAGTAATTTAAACCAATGCAAGCAACATAGTAAATAGCTATAGCCAAAGAGTGGCCTGCCATGCTGCCATTCATGGTCTAACAGAGTTTCTAAGAGAGGGTGAAAAACATAATTTTACATTAGTTTTTGTTAGAAAGACACCGGCCCATCAGAAATCCAGGTTTTGTCACTCAGAAGATGTTAGAATTTAGACTTTCAGCCCCACAATTTGGTTAGCTGTTGGTCTTTTTTTTTTTTTCAAACAAAAGCTAATGTAAATATTGGTGGGATTTTCCTTTGTTCACTAGAATGACAAATTTAAAGTTTTTTCACACTGATGTGACCCCTAATACAGGGGTGGGGCCTCAAGGGCCGGTGGCCGAGTTCACTACTAGGCCTCATGTGAACTTCAAATTATTAAAGAGGACTACTGGTCCTAACCAGTCCAATGAGGATCAAGTGGATAACTAAATGCATTTTTAAATGTTGCAAAGCCACAATCTACTCATAAAACACTCACCATGAACTCCTGCACCAAGATGTTGCAATTGTCTTTCACACAGATGCAGAGCACTTTGATGAGGGACTCCCTTCGAGCATTAATGTCATCCTAAAGTATTATAACAAAGAAAACAGAGATTTGTGAACTTTTCAGTAGCACAGAAGAAAATGATCCCAGACAAAAACTTAAACCAGTCAACATGCAACACCAGCATCTACAAAGCAATATCAAAAGTTCCTGTTTGACATCAACTTTATGGATATATAGTTTCCAGAACATTTATTTTTTTAAAAAGATCAATTTTTCTCAGTGGGCCAGTAAATGCATGACGAAAATTATGGCATTCTTTCGGTGGAATCAGTACTCACAGGTAATAGTTGACTGTTTCAATGGATGCAGCATAAAAATCTTTTACTGACCTAATGCAATACATATACACTTTGTAGTTAAAGAATTTTAAAGTTCTTACTGTCATTATGGCAGCTACATCCTTTAGCTTTGTGCCCTGTTCCCCCGATCACTTTGCAAACACTTTCAGCAGACTGTCAGAGAGAAACTCAGCTCCGTCAGAAACCTTGACTGTAAAGGCATGGTTGGGATGCACTGGAATGCTGCATTTCATCTGAAATGACATAAAATTATTTTGAAATAACAGCAGGCACTGTGCTTGGTTAATAATCAGTAATGTTTTGTTGAATAAAAACTGTGTTTCCAGATCTTATGGGATTAAAAAAATCCAAAGATGTTTATTTCTGATTTGCAACCCAAGAACCCACAAGTTACAACCTCATTTTAGTTCAAGTGTGCATTAATGTGAGTCCAGTAATCACCTTTCTGACAATACATACAGGTATAAGTTAAACCTATGGCAGATTTTGGATTTCTCAGTTGTATTAATAGGGTGGTCTATTTGAGTATGCATGCACCTAATAATTATAAAAAACCTATTATAATTAAGTTACAGAAACCTTAAGCGAAAATAGAATATACTTTCTTACCATAACACCTTGAACCCACAATCCATCAGCTGACTCCTGGTGAAATGCAGAATAGATGTGGTCTCTCAATGTGCATCAACAAAAACAAAAACAAAAACAAAAGGACAGCAGGTGAGGGCAGGAGGGGTAGGGATGTAAGCTAGCATAATACCGCTGATGATATTAGCTAAAGCTGTTCAATGTCCAAAATCTCACTAACACCACGGTGCAGTAAATACACAATGTAACTGAAGAGTCAGTTGACAAATCTATTCACACAGAAAACCAAATTATGTTATGAGTGCCTCGCAATTAGGTTTAATGTGATATTACGGCTCTTGTGCCAAAGACAAATTCAAATGAAAAAGCGCCAATTCTTTGACAACAGATAAAACAGCAAATAAGCTAACGGCTCTTTTTTAGCATGTTACATGGCGGCACTTTAGACGTTTAACTACATTTGGCTGAAATATGGTAAACATTAATTCAAAAAATCAAGACATACCAAAAAACGTAGAGTTGGCTGCTTGACTTGACTGAGATGGATGCATTTTTTAAACCACGATCCAAAGCCCGCGAGATGAAATCACGCGTGGTTTCACGAGATTTAACGTTGCTATCTTATTGACTTACTTCACCTGAACATGATATGAACAATTTAATACACCCTTTCTGCATATCATGTAGTTTTTACACTATATAGTTACATTTATCTTTAAAACATGAGGCAATTGTGTTAAATACATGCAAGATGCTTACATAAATCCAAGAGATGGCCAGTCCCTTTTTTTCAGTGCAACAGGCGGTCATTTACTGTTTAACAGGTCGTAATTTACTGTAATTTCAATTAACAGTAACATACTGTAAGAGACTGGAGGGTTCCAAAAAAATTGGATGGCTAGATGGATGCATGGATGGATGGATAGGTAGATAGACACACACACAAAATATAATTCATGTGCTTTACACCACTTTATTTCAATTCTGATTTTTCCCTGCTGAAATACACATTTCCAAAATCAAAAACTGAAAAGAACTGAAAACATATTTTCATTGAGGAAGCACTTGTTTTTACTAAACCATGTAATCCATTATTTTCTCATATGGTTGTACAAACAATAATGATATTATGTCATATCCATATCATGGCAGACAACATGCTCAAGTGTTGGGTTTTCTTAGTTATATTTTGTAGGGTCTTAAACCTACAATGTGAAGTGCCTTGGCATTCATTTCGTTGGCACCATACAAATAAATTGAATTGTAATGAATACAATATCAAGCCCCACACTTCTGCCTTTATATACACTTTGTCCAAAATACTGGCTCACACCACCAAATCAATGCACAAAACAGGGTCCACAAGGACATGGATGAGCGTGTGTGGTGTGAAGGAACTTGACTGACCTGCACTGAACCCTGATCTTGCTTTGTGAACTGAGTTCATTGATTTGTAGGGTGAGCCAATACATGTGAGTAGCTGAAATAATTTTTAACAAACGGGTAAAAGAAGGGAAAAAAATCAAAACTGTTGCACTCAAAAAACCTATTGGACAGAGACAGCGTCTTGCAAGATGGCAAGAGAGCTTGTCTTCATTGTTGCTCGTCTTGTGTAAATGTCCAGAAAGCATGAGCCATGGATCATCTGTGGAGACATGGGTAACAACACATTGGTCACTTAAATTATACAAGAAATTCACTAAAAATGGCAAAAACAGTTACCTAATTTGAAGTTCTCCACTCAAATTCAGTAAGCCACTGGAGGAAAGTTGTGACATGAGGGTTAATGTGAACAACCTTTCGCTTCACAGTGGTCCCATGTGAAGCGAAAGGTTCTAAAATATGTGGTTCAATTGCGTGCTGCGTACATAACCTAATGTCAGCTAGACCGAAATTAAAATGTAATATATTGTTAAAGTCACTAAAATGGCGCCTGAAGCCTGTTGTGATGTGAGCTCTGTGTCTGCTCTAGAAACTCTGAAATTCTGTAGATCTGAGCCGTACATTAAATACTCACATGAACCTGTACTTTGAATTCTGTATGAGCTGTATAAAATACAGCTATGCATAAGTGTTTTGAATGAATAATTAGATTAGATAACTCTTTATTGTCTAATATAGAAATGAATAGAAATGTGACATGAGAAGGTGTGTCTTTGACTGTTCCTGCATAACTTATTTTTGGACTAGTTGACAAGTTATGCTCCGGTCATTTGATGTTTCCAAGATAGATGTTCTTTTGTAATATAGTTAAATTTTCTTTGTATATTTCATTTATCCACCATCATACATCATACATACAAGCTAAGAAGAGGTCGTTATACTAACAAGAGGTATCAACGCCGGGCCAAAGTTCAGCACATGGTTAAAGTTTGTAATCCAGCCAGGGTGTAAATATCACTCAGCAGCCAGAGCTGAAGCAGGTAGCATCAACACATAAATCTACTCTACCCGGCTTAAATCACAAGAGCACCTCTGACCAAAAAGCTGTAGATTTTTCTTGTTTGCACAAATTAATCCAGATTCACATTGTGTTCACAGCTCCAACAAAATGAGGAAGAGGAGGGGGAGAAACACAATTAGGTTGAATTACAATTGGATGGAAGGCGAGGACAAGGAGAAGGAAGCTTTGGATGAGGAGGAAGAGAAGCAGCAGGAGCATCTTTAGAGATCCCTATGATGTCATTGAGGTTTGTTTCATTAACATGGTCCTCTCACAAAGAAAGATGACTTGTTTTAGTTCACCTATTTCCTGTATTAAATAGTGATGTGCAAAATATTGTGAAAAACCATGGAGCAGGTACGTGTAGTGCATCTGCAGTTAAATGAACATCAAATCTCTAAGACAGACTGAAATCTGTATATTTATCACCCTTATGATAAAACCCATGTCAGCCATTGGTTTATGGACTTTGTATTTTGAAGCCTCAACATTTGCTTTATTGCTGTTGCTATGTTGGGACCATATTAGGATGAGGGATCAGAATCTGGAGTCATGCACGCTATTGTTTCATTTAGTGTGTATCCATAAGATTCGTACAGCAGATCCAAGTTGTGCCTTGAAAACAGGAAAGTCGTCTGCATAGAGGAGAACTTTAATAGCAGGCTTGTACAAAGTGAGGCTTTGTGCTCATATTTGCTGCAAACACTCGTTTTACCCTGTTTTGATGCAGAATTCATTTGAAATCAGGCAAGAACTGGACTTGTTTTTTATAATGTGTTCTTGTGAATTGATTGTGTATCGCATATGTTTGATTTGACTTTCTGCAAGACAACAGTCGTCCACTGGCCAAAAAAGTTTTCCAAATACCTCCATGTGATCTAGCCTGGATTTAGAAAAGAATAACACAAAAAATCTGCACCTCCTGCTTCAGATGCAATTTGTGTTTCTGTGTTCAGAGGCAGCGGCAAGAGGGGAGACCTCGGCTCATCCAGCTGGAGAGCCTGACCAGGAGGAGCTATGTACAGTTAATTATTAATGGCCTTATGTACATAAGTCCGTTTTAACATATTATAATTGTACATAATTGGGAATTACATTAAACACACCTAGCAAAGAGTCAGACCAATTAAATTACCGGAGATGAATCAACTGTATGGTTATTTTGGAGTTTATAGTTTGTGCTGCTGTTAAACTTTACAGTATTGACTTCAGTATTTTTGCTGTTGGTGTAGCTAGACTACTATGTTGATCAATAATATGTAATGTGAAATTTGATATTGTTACTTTGCTGGATTCACTGAGACACATGTCCAACAACCTTGGTTTATAAAGGAAATTACAGAAATTTGAGCTAACAAAACAGAGACTGGATACCTGTGTCCACGAAAAGCTCCTGTGCCAAACAGAAATTTTAATATGGTCTAATCAGCTCTATTTCATAAATGACTTCTTACCAAGCATAATCAGCCTTGGGGTGCTTGGCAAGCTTTTAACATGCAAACTGAACAATATAAATTTGCGTGCACTGAAGCCACAAAATTTAGAAATACACATAGTTGGAAAAAGTTCAGTGTGTGGAGGTAATGTAATAACGACAGGAGAGGTCTCAGTGTCTCACTCCAACTTTATTAACTCTCTCAGAACTTCACATATATTGAGCGCCAAAATCTCCACCCCAACACTTCCCTTCAACTTGGGTGTGAGTGGAGCCACCTGGTGGTCCGCCACAAGTGACCAATTACCTTTCCTGAATGACATATGCAATGCAAAAAAATAAGAGTATTGTCAATAGGGACCAATTCCCAGTTTTTACATGATCAAAATTATTCACAAAAGGCTTCAATAAACAGAAAATGTGTTCCTACAAGAGAACAGTGCACAAAAATGAAAAGATATTTGAGCTCGACGCTTTAATGGGTTTAACATGACTTAGTCAGCACTCTGCACCGTACAGGTAGTACAAGCACACCTGAAAACACTGACCAGCTAACAGCTTTAAGCATTTGGGCGCAACCTCGGTAGTTCACCGATTCACCTGTTGCAAACGTCCAAGTTTCTATCAAGTCTCATAAATCCATCGGCAACTATTACCTAACTAGTCTTTTGAGTCTCCACATTCATAGCTATTGACATTTTGTCTTAGCATTTGAATGAAAATATCCTGGTAGGGTAGCTTAAAAGTCAAAACAAACAGTAATAAGAACGCATTTCGGACTTCTCTCGAATGAGTGAAAAACACACTTACCTTCAGACTGATTAACTGGTTCCGATCCAACTTTAATGTGTCCCATGTCAGTCCTTTTTAGGGAAAAAGTGTTAAGTGGTTTCATTTAATTTTGAGATACTCCTGCATGGATGAGCAATTTGGAGTCTAGCAGAGTTATCACGAATAGCATATGATCTTCAGATATAATCCATTCAACCTTGCATTTAATCCGATTGAACATCCAGTTACCTCTGACCACTTCTAAGTTGCACATGTTAACGGTCTCATCATCACTCTGTGCTGCAGTGAACTGGATCTGTGGCACAGAATAGTTGATGGTCATGTTGTTCTCCTGCTTTGCAGCTTTGTTTGAGTCTGAATTGCGTCTTAAACGTGTAAAACTAGAAGAAGCAGATCAATATTTTCTTCTTGTTTCTTATTTAATGGTGGTTGGCAACCAGCGAAAGGAGCATTAACCACCTCGAGCAATATTTTCTATCCCCATTGTTGTTTAGAAAGTGAATACCCGACGTGTGCGTCATACGTCACGTTGTACATCAGGTGAAGGTGTGGTGTCGGCTATCGCACCTGTCACACAATACGGTAATATTACGTTGAAGCACAGTACGTATCACTCCGCGAGCAGTGTTGCCAACTTAGCGACTTTGTTGCTATATTTAGCGAGTTTTCAGACCCCTTAGCGACTTTTTTTTAGAAAAAAAGTCGCTAAAAAAAGACGTGAAAGCGCGTATTGCTTTTACTCTCAACAAGCAGCGGGTGCTGTAACGCAGTCAGTTCTTCTTTTACTCTTATGCTGTTTTGTGGATCACAAGGTTTAAAACTACTTATAAACACACACACACAAAGTAACTCCACCAGAGTGCCTATTTAGGGTCACTTTTGCCGGTCCAAGCCCGGGTAAAGGAGCAGGGTTGGAATTGTGAGATTAAAAAAACAATAATTGCTAAAAGAAATTTAATTTGTAGTTCTAAATAAACTCTAAATGCATTTAGGACGTTTTTTACTCACTTTATGTCTCTTCCACAATGTTATTTCTCTCTCCAACAACATAGGTTACAATTAGATTAGCATGACCAATTATGCAAATTAAGCGATGACGTCATTTAGCGACTTCTAGCGACTTTTAGGACAACCAATAGCGATTTTCCTTACTGAGGAGTTGGCAACACTGTCCGCAAGGCTCCTCGGTACCCGTAATGCTCCAACAATCCATCAAGCCGGTGATGCTCCGTAGCTTAGCAAAGTCGTACTAAAACATCTTTTGACAGATTGCTGAGCGCCGTGTTCCACATAAAATCGGTTCGCGGTCATCAAGCACAACCAGATTCATACATAGGGCGCGCTGTCGATTTTTGAGAAAATGAAAGGATTTCAGGCCGTGCATGGCGTTAGCGTGGTTAGCTCATTAGCGTGGTTAGCTCGTTAACACGTTGACGCCGTCCAGCCCCACGCACGGGGCGATGCGCAGTAACACGTTAAGGGAGATTTGCCGTGTCCATCTTGTTGCTGCCTGCAGGTGAAGCAATGGGGGAGGAGGGGGAGCTGTGTTCAGTGAAGGAGAGGCGAGGCCGAGTAACGTTGTGTAAAGACAAAAGCGGACGAAAGAGAGGCAAACTTGTGGCTCCACAATTATAACGTAACATAGACTATATCGATATAAAAGATATTGTCACATCTTATATCTCGTATAAAAATATATCGATATTTTTAAAAAACTCGATATATCGCCCAGCCCTACTGGCCATACAAAAAATAAGTATACTTCAATTATATTTCCCAAGTATACCTTACCTAGTACGTATACTAATAATGCTTCTTGGGACTATATTGGCCCCCATTTTAGTACATAACAGTATTCTTGAAATTAACTTTTAGATGTACTTTTTGTTCACCATAATTGTACTAGCATAATGTCATAATGTCTACAAGAGTATAATTAAAATATACTCGACTATCACAATACTAACCGTACAAGTATACTATTAACTAATAGTATTACTAATGTTTCACATTGTTTGACTAAACAAATACATTTATTAATATATGAGGTTCCATTCAGTTCAAGGAATTAAATTTTAGTGTGGCTGCAACTTACTCCTTAAGTTAAAAATGATGCTGTATATTGTAGTTTATATGTTATACTACTTTCACAGTGAATCACATTTTATAGTAATACACTCTGAATGAGGATTTAAGTAATTACTCTTAGATCTACAGTAGAAAACAACAGAAATCTGGATGGTGTAATAGTATAATCTCAGTAACATCACCAATTGTTACATTTGCTGTATTTTACAGCTGTTTCCATGAGTACGGTGAGTTACCGTAAAAATAATGTAATCGCATGGAATTTTCCCACAATTACATGCAAATTACAGTACTAAACTGCTAACATCCTTTAGAGTTTTTTACTGTTGATTTTGCAGTACTAAGCTATGGAAATTACTGCAAAGGCTAACAGTGTGCCTTCTTTCAAGTCACGCTGTGCGCCACGTTATTGTTTACATGAGATGAATTGCAGAATAGCAGATAGTCAGATTAACAGTATTTTGTCTCTATCGTCAGGTTTTACACGCTTTTACACATACACATGCAATTACTGTCCCTCCATTTAGAAAGGCAGAGGCATCACAGTGTAATTATTTTGCATGTAATTGTTTTTTTTTCCTGTGTAATAATATTCAACATTGCTATCAATACCTTTTTAAAAAAATGCCTCTCTGTGCAAAATGGGTTTAAAAACATAAACATACTGTTTCCCATACCGGCATTTAGACAGGGGGAACAAATTGTGGCAGGAACAGCCTGATATTATTTTTTTTATCCTGCTGTAACTTTACTGTATAAAGAGCTAACATCTCTAAAATGTCAGGAGTAGTTAGTTATTACAAGAAGTGTTTGTGAACTAAAAATCAAGAATGTAGGATACTGTTTGTCCCTGATTTGGAGAGCCCAGTGCGTGCTCCTGACGAAGGGAAAACCAATTCTGCCGGGGAGACCTACCTTGGCACTTGTGCAGGTGAAGCCAAAGGGCAGATATGCTTCACCATATTTTCTAGTCTTTGGCTTAGAATGAAGTTGGTTTGGAAACATATTCAGCAATGCTTCATCTCCTGCTTTGCGTTTGTGTGGGAGCCCGTGCTAGCAGTGTCCAAGCTTTGTTTTTTTTGTTTTTTTTTCCCTTTTCATGCCGTGCCCCCCTGCAATGGCTCTGCGCCCCCCCTAGGGGGTGGGCCCCACACTTTGGGAAGGTCTGACCTAATGGGTCTTCCCCCACATTTTCTTAGGGTAACGGACACATTTGTGGATTTCTTATTAGTTTATGTGTTAGTTTGAGCTGGCATGAGCTACTATGCCATTACGTTCTGGTTGTGAAATATCTCGACTGCTGTTTAATGGTTTGTTTGTACTCCTGGTCTTTTTGGAACATTTTAGTAGAAGTGTCTCACAGATAACATGGCCTGCTGTGTTTTACAGAGCATCCAAGAAGTTTGCCCTCCAGGGAGTGAATTCTTGTATTTTATTATTTAATAGTAATGATCAGAGACGTATGTCTGTGTATTATACATTTTATGGCTGCAGCTTGCTAACCACACTTGTTAGCATTAGTTGATAACTTAGCATGGCTCCTTCTCAACCAAATATAGTGACCATCACAGTCCACAGTCCATTGCAGTCCAAAAACTCATACATACTCACACACTATGTGCATTTGTGCTTCTGTTTCTGTGTCTTTAATGTATACTTTATACTTTATTGATCCCCGTGGGGAAATTCCTCTCTGCATTTAACTCATTCACTCAGTGAAGCAGTGGGCAGCCATTGGTTGCCCGGGAAGCAGCGTGTAGGGACGGTACCTTGCTCAGGGGTACCTCAGGGTTTGTTCATGGATCAAGCTCTCATTGAATTATTGGAATATCTGAATAGAACAAAGTAATTGTAAATGTTATTGATAACACTTGTATTTCCACTATAACAGATCTCAGACCACTGGACTTTTCTAGCAAAAGCTCTGGATATGCCAAAAAACCCCCCCAAAAAACCCATAACCCATAATTAAAAACTCAAATCATTATTGGCTTATGAGTTGGAAAAATCAGCTTGAACTAACTTCTCTCACTGGTTATATCTTTGTTTGCTGTATAAGCTGCCTCTGTGCCCTTGTATTACACACCCACCCACACACACAGTACTGCTCTTTCCCTTCTCACCTCTCTGCTTCTCCTCCTATCTGCTTTGTCTCCGTCTCTATCTCTGTGATTGGCTAATGACACTATTCCAGATGGCTCGCCTACTGTGGTGTGTGTGCGTGTGTGTGCTGGCCAGGTTTGAAAAAGATCTTTCATCTTCTTCTTTCTCTGACAAAGGAATCAGTCCAGTCAGCACAGCTGTCCATCTGCTTCCTCTTTTCCACAGAGTCTCGATTAATCCTAATGTCGTGCTGCACGGCTCAGCATTGGCCCGTGCTCTCCCCCACCGCTCTATTTATTCTCGCTTTCTTAACCTATCACTCTTCTGCAATGGTTTCTTCTCGTACAGTCATATTCTCTTTCCTCTCACTCTGATCCTCGCATTCTCCTCCCACTCCCTCACTGGCTTGCTCTCTTGCCTCTTGCCTTCTGCTCCATCATTGTTTTCTCCCATCTTCTCCATTTCCCTTCTGTTTCTCTCTTTTTTCTCCTTCTCTGTTTCTGTCCCCCTCCCTTCTCCTCTCTACCCTCAGTCCTTAGTCTTTTCATTGCTGTGTAACAGAGAGTGACATGTTTGGCAGTTTTTCTGCTTTCTCCTCTCATAAGGAATTACTGTCCTGACCTACTTCCATGTGCAGCAGCTGCCTCATACACATGGCTGAGGCACCAGTTGTGTCACTAACTGTCACAGCAAAGGATGTTCAAAATACCTGACTGTCCTGTTGTCATCGCATGATATCAATTCTGTAAATACAGCACAGTATTATGGCAGTTGGCAAAAGAGTCCCAGCATTTAATCCAATCATTCCTGTTTGTGAGACAGAAGACACTGAGAAAACATATATCTACACAGAAACTGTTCTCCTACATGATTTTAGTTCTCTCTGAAAACATCCTCATCCTTACTGTAATGCTATATTTGGAAATACCAATGCTAATAATTCAAACTTTTCTGTGTGTAAACTCAGTTAAAATCAGTTCTTTTTATATAGCCCAAATTCACAACAGCAGTTGCCTTAACCCTTTGAGATCCACACCAAGAAAATAAACAATGGAAACATTTTTGCTTGCATTTCTTATTGATTTGTGTGAGTAATAACCACAATCAATAATTTTTTTTCAATAGACCCTGTAGTTTTTAAAATGTTAATCTCTACCAAATGGTTGAGATGTCACTTAATGGTAAAAGTATGAAATGTCATGCAAATACAAGTACATTAGATAATACAGTTGAAAAAATCAAATAAAGGGCCAAATTATAATTAAATTAATAACAAAAACTATCCAGGGCATTGGATACAGTTTATTTCTAGTAGCATGCCAGTGAACATTGCTGTTTTCATTCCATCAAAAGAAAGTATTCTATCAAACAACAAAATGCATATTTTTTAAATCTGCAAATGTGAAAAATGTGTAACAGCACAAAATACTCACATTCAGGCCACTTGTGATTGAATTCTACTGTGCAAAATCATGTTTGTTTTAAAAATAAAAACCTAAAACAGTGCAAATCAAGCACAGCTGCTTGTGGTTTTGATCGTTGGGGTGTTAGGGTGTAGCATTTATTCTGTAGTCTTGGAGAGTTGAATCATGGTTGTCCAACTCTAGGTGCTGGCTTGTTAACTTGGTTCAGACACAGCCAGGTGGAAACCTTTTGAGAGCCATCGGTTACTGGTCCAGTAGGGCACAGTCTCTCTTGTAGACCAGGTATTCAAGTCAAGGATGTAGCCGAACAGTGGAATATGCCATCTCCTTAACTTGTAACTTATAACTTGCCTTATACAGGTGTAATAGCATATCAGAAAGCGTCATTTCTCCCATATGCTAATTATATACAGGGATGAGTGATGGGCATGGAATGGTGATCTTTGCATTGGACTCTTTGCTCTACCGTTTGACTGATGAAAGAGGCATGAACCCACAGGCATTGTTTAGAAGGTTGACACATTTCTTGTCAAACCATTTTATTGCACTCAGACCTTCATCAGACCTGTAATAACAGGCTCCATGGCCCTTCTTCATCAGGTCTTTGTCTGCCATCAGGGGAGCTCCACGGTGCTGTTTGGTCATACAGTACCAATGGACCTGACACCCAAGGAGGTGTGCAAGTTCTGGACCAAGCTGAAACTTGTGAAGAGCTGAGGTTCTTTTATGGGTTTGCACACAGTTTTTTTTACAACTTTGGCCCCTAGAGGTAGCTTCTGTTCTTTTTCACTGAGGGGAGCATTGAAGAATGTAGATCCCCTTTGATACACAGCAAGTCGTGGATGATGCCAGATGAACTTGCTTGGCAGAACAATTTAAAGCCCCACTCATCTGGTTTGTTGGCAATATATTGGTGGAGAGTGCCAGCCTTGTTGGCTTCAAACCATGACCTCAAACACACTGTGGTTGAAGATGGATGGTATCATGAGTATCATGCCACAGGACCATGTGATTTTTAGCCATATAATTGTTTCGCGTCCATATAGTACTTGTTAAACATGAAATTATAATTTTGACAATTTAGTAATATTAATTTAAAACTACTGTAATTTGGTTAAAAGGTAATCAGTTGTGATATTTGTGATTTCCACGTGTTATTCTTGATTTTTACAATATTTACTAACATTAACTCAGAAAGTTACAAAAATGAGTTACTGAGGAAATTATTTCAGCATATTCTTGCTGTGCTAACACTTGATGTGATTTATGAATAGCAATGGATAAACAAAATGGGTCTAGTGGCCTGATTTTATGGCAAATAATCAATTTTAGTAACATTTAGGTTATGTTAGCAGTAGCACCATAAAGGAACAAATCAACCGTTTGGTTGAGCACTTTTAAAAAAAAAATCTTAAACATTTAATTTCACTTTTTTAATGCTGTCAAGTGACATACATCTGTTTAGTAAGTCCTCTAACACTATCATATATAAAAAAAAAATTATATCTTCCTATCTTAGTTTCATCAAAAAAACTCAAAATATGTTGGATGGTTTTTTGTTTCTGACTTCCTGGTTGGAGAGGTATAAGAAGAGCCAACAGTTTCCATTCACAGTGCCTTCTGGTGGATTCTTTTTTGGCATTACAGATGTAAACCAATTGGTAGAAAAGACTCAACAAGGTATGGCAATTTCAGTGAAAGCCTCAGTTAGATATAGGGACTGAAAATGTGCTCTACCAATTGGTTGAGCAGAACTCTAAAGCTGCTTAATATTGTAAGGTAAAGAAAGAAACCGCAGCAATCACGCACACAGGCACTTGGCGACAGTGGGAAGGAAAACTCCCTTTTAATGGGAAGAAACCTTTGGCAGAACGAGGCTCAGGGAGGGACAGTGATCTGCTCTCACTGGTTGGGAGTCAGGGGAGAGACAAGCATTCGGAAAGGGAAAGGATGAATGAAGAAGAAATGGTCAGGGCATCATGCATAGGAAACTCCCAGCAGCAGTTCAGGGTCTCCTGACCCAGCCCCAACTGTAAGCTTTATCAAAAAGGAACGTTTGAAGTTTAATCTTGAAAGTAGGGAGGGTGTTTGTCCACTTATTCCACTTTGGGAGCTTGTTTCATAGTAGGTGTCTGAAGAGTCTGCCTCCCAGTCTACTCTGGTCTTCGGCCTGCTCCACAACTGTTCAACCTACCCAACGTATTTTCCCAGGTGGCTGTAGCTCAGGAGGTAATCCAGTTTTGAGATCCTTCTCAGACGCCTTAACTCCCAGTCACATCCTGGGCCATTTGACCTCCATAAATCACATGATAGGGTGGGGCTAGGTTTCACAGTGGGTTCACCTGAAACCTTGGCTGATTGTGACCCACACCTGCTTTTACACCTTGGTTCGTGTGATTAGGTGGAGGATCAACAGGGGGTTCATGACTCTCTTGGGGACACTCCCATAGGGCTTAAAATCTGGAACTCTCCACCAGTTGCTTTTAGAACTGAAGAAGCTTCTCAGATGAGAGGTGAAATGCTTCAAGGAAACTTAAAGAAGTCCAGACACTTTCCTTTCCAAGCTCAGACCTCAGGATATAGAGCAACTATTAATTGGAAGGTTAGTGGTTTGATCCCTGTCTGTGTCAGACTTCATGCCAAATATCCCAGTAACATAGCAGGCCCTAAAGACACCCATCAGAATTTGAATGCTACATACAAAATACCTAAAAGAACATGCTTGGGTGAATGAAGCATGTTGTAGGTAGAGTAGAAAGCCACTATATAATAACCAGTCCATTTACACTTCAGAAGCACATGCAGAGCTGAGTTAGATTACCCCCAATTATTCACAGATTTAAACTAATACATTGTGTATGAGTGAATGTGCAGGCACACATGTATTCAGGGAATGTATCCTTAAAACGTTTCTCTTTATAACTCTTCTGTCACAGGCAGCACGTTTAGAATTAGTTTTGTATTATCCATATTTTTATTATTTGTTGTTTAGGCAAACTGTGACAGTTGCAAACATCAACACTTTGTAGTGTACCAACACTGTGGGTGTCTTTCTGTTCTTGTAGATTTAGCTCAGAGCATAGGGCACTGTCAGAAATCTGTTTTTGACCGTACTGGGTCTCCTGTTTTGCAGTAATAAGAAGACCAATTTGTAAGAAAAGTGAAAAAATGCAAGTAAATAATATATTTTGGCATTATTATTTATCTAGTCAGAACAGATCTTAGGCTACGTTCACACTGCAGGCGAAAGCGCATCAAATCCGATTTTTTTGATCCTATGCGACCCATATCCGATCATGCTATGACAGTGTGAACGGCGCAAATCCGATATTTTCAAATCCGATCTGGGTCACTTTCGTATGTGGTACTGAATCCGATACATATCCGATGTTTTAGAAAGCGACTGCTGTTTGAACGGTCAAGTCGCATTAAATCCGCCTTTTACGTCACCGACACAAGACTGAAGCCAATTATCAGCGCCAGAGAAGCGCCCGAGAAGACATCGCGAACGCTTCCTGGCCATCCAGTGTAGATGTCAGTGAAACTGTTGGGAAGACAACATAAACATTTTATTTGTACTGTATAATCTGCAGATTCTGACAGAAATCTACAGCTATCCTTTGAAGCACCGCTCCTCTCTTAAACGGCGATAAGGATCATTATTAGGTTATCTACATTATTATGTAAATAACAAAATAACTTAAAGCAAAAATTGGGAAACGTGAAGTCCGAAGTCTTTATATTAAGGGCCATCAGTCAAACAATATTGTTGCTCTGGGTCTAAACAGAGCGCGTTGTGTGTGACATCTTCTTTTGCGCATGCGGGCCGCTTTGAGGGTTCACACTAGAGAGCGTTTGCTGTCGCATTTTATTTGTAGTGTGAACGAGCAGACAAAAAAATCGGATTTGATCAAAAAATCGGAATTGAGCATTAAGACCTGCAGTGTGAACGTAGCCTTAGTTTATAAAAGCACAGTATATAACATATGGCAATACTTTATAATTTAGTTCCTTTTTTTCCATTTTGACAGACAACACATTTTCATATAAACTCCATCTATTCAGTAACTCACAGAAACAAAGATAAATCCATACATAAACTGTAAGTGATAGCATGGATGCCCTTGTTATGATCAACCTGCTTTTAAAGCTCATTATCAAATATCTGCATATGATTTGTGACCCATGCCAGCATGAGATCTTTAACTGTGATGAAAACCACGAAGAACCCTTGTGGCTATGGTTATTAAAGTATTTCAATTACCTTTCTTATATAGTCCTTCATTACTGTGTGATCTCGTAACTCAATTACATAGAGATGAATACAAGTTTTTAATTAGTTTTTTTTGCTGCTGCCTTGAAGATAAAGCATGCAGCTGAAAATGTTCTTATGACCGATGTGTTCCCACAAGTGCTTTAAGTGATATTTCTTTTACATTAATAAAGATTCTTCAACAGTCATGTGATATCATGCGAATGAATCTGATGATCTAAATGAGTCTATTAATAAATTCTGTCATGTATTTTACTAAAAAAGGATGTCAGTTTTTTATAAGAATACACTTAAAATTATCCTGACTTTGAATGTCAAAAGTTGGTTCTCACAAGGACACAAATAAAGCAAGAACACACACATGCGCGCGCGCACGCACGCACACACACACACACACACACACACACACACACACACACACACACACTATGTAGACCAGACAGTGAAACATGGATAGGTGCCATAATGTCTAGATGCCACTTTTCTCTGTGCTCTGTGACTCTGCAGAGCTTGCAGCTCCAGGAGTTTCGCACCCTTTTTTCACCGTCTGCTACGGCTGAGGCTGTGTTCCCACACCATCACACTGGCAAGTCTTTCATATGCTGCATAGTTTCATCTGCCTGCTTCAGAGCTCAGAGAGAGTCTTGAAATCAGTAGTATATAAATTGTGAACCTACAAATCAGATTTTAAAGCCCACTGGAAGAAAGGCCACAGACTGCTGGACTAATTCTCTTTGACTGGCACCTTGTTCTTATATAACAGTGTACAGCAGAGGCTTTTATAGTGAAGTTTGTACTGTTTAAGAGCTGAAAACAAAGCAGTCAGACTTGAGGAGGATTGGGCATTGCCTAGAAATTGAGATGACAGAGTGTTCAGGTAAGTGGCACCCAGCAGGATAAAACCAGTTTGACTACTTTTCAAATGGCTTTATCTGTCTTACAGTCCCCCCCCCCCCCCCCAAGTTTAGATCAGCTTTCAAGTCTAATTAGAGAAAAGATTCACCTTAGTCAGTTAAGTTATTTGAAATGATAATCAGATGTCTTTTTTCTTTTTACAGCTGAAAAGCAGCTCTTTGTGTGGAAGTGTCACTGTGGGCACTTGGTTTTTGCTGCTCTGCCTTCTTTTGAAGTTTGAAGGGATTGTCTTTGCACACAGTAGGATTATAAATGGGATTAGCTGCATTTTTGATTGTCTGCATACCTTTTTATTTTTCACAATAATTCTTTTTGGAATAGATTTACAGGTTTCTATTTGAAATGACACTCTGGCACATCCCTGTTATTCATGCACACCTTCTTTTAATCACCTGTATTGAAATGCTTCTCTCTGAAGTTTGTTTTCTACTCAGTGGTTTTCTTTTGATGAAAATAATGAATCCTGCCTCAGTGTTATGTTCACAGTTTTAATATAAAATGATAAAATATAAAATTTGTAAGTATATACTTTTCAAAAAACAATTACTAAATACGATTAAGAACAGAGTGTTTCTACTTATGAGGGCAAATGAGGCAAAGCATCAGACTTTAGTTGTCAACACGTTTTAAGAGGTTATCTGGTTTTGAGATAAACGGTGTTATTTCTTATGGATTTTTATGTGCTGAATCCAAATATGAGAAATAAAAAGCTGACTGACTACTGTTTCCACAATAACTATATATATTAGGGGTGCAACGATATATAAAATTCACGGTTCGGTTCGATACTTTGGTGTCACGGTTCGATATTTCTTCGATTCAAAAAAAAGTTCATGCCTTTTTAATTTGTCATTTATTAAAATTATAAATATATATTTTAACTCAAAAGTACAGTTTTTAAATTTAATGTTGCTGAAACAACAAAGTAATAAAAAAATAAATCTATCTGATCGACAAATCACTCATCTTTAGAAAAGAGAGTTTATTACAGAGAAATGTCTCTTTCCAAAATAAAAGCTATACTATACGCTTCTTCTGGGCTATATTCTCAGCAGCATATTAAACATATCAGGTCCCCATAAGGAGAATCATGTGCTAATGGCTGTCTAAATGACTTGGGTATATATATATACACACACACATATATATATATATATATATATATATATATATATATATATATATATATATATATATATATACACATATATATTAGGGGTGCAACGATACACAAAATTCACGGTTCGGTTCGGTTCGATACTTTGGTGTCACGGTTCGATATTTTTTCGATACAAAAAAAATGTTCATGCATTTTTTATTTGTCATTTATTAAAATTATAAATATATATTTTAACTCAAAAGTACAGTTTTTAAATTTAACCCTAACCCTTGTGCGTGTTTTTTATTTTGACAGCGAATGCGCACCTGCGGACCACTTATGTGCAGCCCTGGTTATTTAGCTCATCATATTGCAGCCACAGAAATTCTTTTGTCCATGAAACCATAAAGCTGCACTTTCTTTTTGCCTTATAGTCTGATTTGTTATAACTTCTCCGTTTTGTGGTAAGCTTTTCTTTGGCTGTCACTTCTTCACCCTGACCTGTCTTATTTGGCTCAGCAGAACTAAAATATATATCTGTCTGTGAAGGTCCTCAGTCATCCAGGTCATCGTAGTCAAATATATATCCTGCTGCTTTTACACACGCACTCACATAAGCTCAGCGATTCTCTGCGCGATCAACCTCTCACATGTTTAAGCTTGCTGCGGGAGATTTCACTTGTCATGTTTGCATAGTAAGCTAACGATTAATAAGACGATGTCAGAGGAATTGGTGCGCAAATTATCATCACTCACAGATCAGTGCTGTCGCTCTCTATACACAGTTCGCACGATTGCAAAGTGAAAGCAAAAAAACAAGCGCAAATTCAAACGCGACTTCAATATGTCACATATTGACAGTGGCTCACCGATGCCAATGACATAATTACCCAGCTACATTTCTGAAAGAATGCAAAAGCATTGACATATATTTTTCCTACAATAGCCCGACGGGCAGGGAAGAGATAGATTTTGGTAGCCCGACTGAAAAAATCGCTAGCTCCGGGACGTCGGGCTAGCGATATTGCGAGCCCTGTATCTGATTGAGGAATCACTCATCTTTGGAAAAGAGAGTTTATTACAGAGAAATGTCTCTTTCCAAAATAAAAGCTATACTATCCGCTTCTTCTGGGCTATATTCTCAGCAGCATAAGGAGAATCATGTGCTAACAGCTGTCTAAATGACTCGGCTAAAGTTAGTAGCATGCTTGTTGTTTTTGTCTTTGCACTAGGATGATGTCGGCGTAAATGTGCAGTCATATTCGTTGTGTTCCCACTAGTGCTTTCAGGTTAATCTCGTTGAAATGACCTTAACGCCACAACACGGCAAATCTCCGTTAACGAGCTACCGCCGATAGCTCCGTGCATGGGGCTAGACGGCCAACACGTTAACGAGCTAACTGCGCTAACACACTAGTTCACACCAATGTAATTGAGCATTGCATGGCACATCCAACATACTGTTTTACTTTAGTCCATGACTCGCTTACCTTCAGGGTCATACGTCACATGAAAACCAAAATAATTCCAAACGCCAGATCTGAATGAGGTTCAATTTGCCTGTTACAAGGAGAGCTTAACTTCTGTCTCGCTAACTTGCCCTGCGCTCTTCCTTCTGACTATGCTGTCTGTGTTGAGGCTCAGTGAATCTGCATTCGACTACTCCGCCTAGGCTGCACTGTCGAGCCTAGGCGGAGTAGTCGAATGCAGATTCACTGAGCGCTCAACACAGACAGCATCGTCAGAAGGAAAATTGATAAAATAAATTACAAATGTTGTATTGTTCGATACATATGCTTACCGAACCGAAAGCACTGTATCGAACGGTTCAATATCGATACGAATATCGTTGCACCCCTAATATATATATATATACATATACATATATATATATATATATATACACATATATATATATACACATATATACACACACATATATATAGATATATATATACATATATATATATATATATATATACACACATATATATATATATATATATATATATACACACATATACATATACACATATACATATATATATATATACACATATATATATACACATATACACATATACATATACACATATATATATACACATATACACATATACATATATATATATATATATATATATATATATATATATATATATTTGAACATTTTACACATATGCATTTCTAGCTCAACCTGCCAGACCTGTTCCAGATGTTGTGTATAGGTGTGATATAGTAACTGTATGAACGACAAATCGGATGAATACTGGATGAAAAGCACATACAATAATTTCTGTTATTATACCACAAGTCAGGAACCAGGAATTTATTTTTGTAATTTTATTGTTTCAAGAGCTTTTGTAGCATATTATCACAGCTAGAATCAACCAACAATTTTAAGCATAGTTTTCATTTCAAGCAGAGATGGGAGAAGTGCAGCCATTACATATATGCTCTGGTAAAAGTTAAAGTTCAACTGACCTAGTTAGTATTGATTAAAACAAATGCGACCTTAAACCTACATGGGAGCCAACGGCCTTGTAACTGCTAAGAGTGTAGTGGTGAAAATATTGTTTCTAATAACTAAGTTTAAATTTAAAATAATATTTTTCTGTACGATTCTAAAGGAAGGATGGAGCACTTAGCATGGCTGATACTAGCAATGCTATGGATGGTGCAGGCCATAGATTCCTGCCCCGATGTCTGCAAATGCTCCAGGAAGTCTGGCCCAGAAAAATCAGATGTCAACTGCCATAAGCGGGGGCTTCGAGCTTTTCCTTCCAAATTGCCTTCTGATGCTTGGATTGTTAAACTAGGTGTGTACATTTTAATCAAATCCTCTCTAAGATCCTTTTGACATTCAAGGAATGCATTAATCTATCTAACATTTAAGGAAACATAATGGGACCTGATTTCATCAATAACTGACTTCTTAATTGCTGCCAAAAGGTGAGAATGGTATTACCAACCTGAAGGCAAATACTCTGAGATCAATTCCAAAGATCGAGAGCGTCAATCTGGAGAGAAATGCCATAAAATCCATCCATCCCCAGGCCTTCTCCGGTGCAAAGCAATTGATGCTTCTCAATCTTTATGGCAACCACATATCCATTCTTCCACCAAGGGGGTTTCAGGTAAAGATTTTTGGAGAGGAGCACACTTTTCAGCATTAATATTACAGTAATTTGACAAAAAAAACCAACAACAACTGTTTTCTATGTCTGAAGGACCTCCTAAACCTCCGCTTCCTCATGTTGGGACAGAACCAGATTGGCATCCTGAAACCTGAGATTTTTGCTGGCATGAGAAACCTGTCAGAGTTGGACCTTACTCTCAATGCACTGACAGTCCTCCCACCGAATGCGTTCAAACCTCTGATTGCTCTCAAAGTTTTGGATCTTTCCCTCAACCGCATCCAGAAGATTTCTCCCAAGGCCTTCAGTGGACTGAGGCAGCTCTTGTTCCTCAACTTGGACAACAACAGGTCACAATGACATGTGCCATGCTATTATACATCTAGTAGTTACCTTTTCCAGTGCAGGTATTATCAGTGAGAAACAAACTTCACTTCCGTGTGTTGTTATGAGATATTTCTGATCAGAGTATCATTACGATTTACTTGGTCTTAAATAGCCTTAGGATCTGGAACCTCAAAACTGAAGTGAGAACAAAAAAATATTAGTTCAGCTGCTCCAATAAACAATATCGCAACTACTGCTAATAGTAAGCTAGAACTGAAGAATTAGTTACTACTAAGGCAAAGGAACCAAGCAGATGTTTTGATGTTGAACTGTTGGCTGGCTGGTTTTCTCTACATCCCGTCATGGTTGAAAATATTTCCAAAATGAATGTTGAACCAACGGTGCAGAAATTATAAAAGAGATAATCTTCTGTTATCTCTTTAATGATTAGACCAAAAAAGGTTTCTTGATTAAAGAATGACAAGGAAAGAATACATAATCTCATGCTTTTGGGTTAGCACTTATCCTACTAGCTTAAATGGCTTCATGTGTGAATATAAGCATTCTTGAGTTTATGATACCTACATTACAGACAGAGGGGGAATAACTGTAAGAGTCCAAAACATAAAAATAAAACATACCAATTTTTACTGATATATCACAGAGAGTGTTGAATTATGGTTTATGTGTAGGGATGATGTTGCTAGGGTATCAAATATTAGATATTAGATATACTGGTGACTTTGATTTCCAAAAGGGTTTTGAATTCAATGGTTTCACAGTGTACTTTTACTTCTGAAGAGATTCTAACTGTCCCCCCATATCCAGTCTGAAGACCATTCCTTCTGGGGCATTCAAGCCCCTGCAATCTCTGGAGATGTTGGTTCTAGACAACAACCTACTATCTACCCTGACGTTAACAGCTTTGGATGGCCTGAGCAACTTGCAGGTAGCATGTTTTTCTGGTATACATAAAAACAAAAGAAAAATCAAAGACTCAGTTTCATTTTTTTAAACATATAGTATATAGCAGTTAGATGTCTTACCCAGCAGACCCTGATCTGACTAATTCTTGCACATAATAGCTAGTGTGATAACACTTCTAACTTAAATTGCAAAAACCTGCTCTATTTCCTCGAGCAATAATTATGAACATGCTAAACACTGAACCAGGAACTCTACCTGAGGAACAACGAGTTGGAGCTTCTGCCCTCTGATGTGTTCATCAACCTGCCCAAGCTTTCACAGCTGGCACTCAGCGGAAACCGCCTGAAGACAGTGGATGGAAACATGTTCACCCATATGCCTGGTAAGATAACTGCCAGCATGCCCTTTCCCTGTCCTATTTTCCCAGGAACAAGTATTGGCGGCAGGATGCTGTTGTCGTGATAATCATTTTTTCTGATCTGTGTTAGTTCTAAAGAAGTTGTACCTCCATGACAACCCTTGGCAGTGTGACTGTAACATTAGCCCACTGGTGCGGTGGATGGGTGACACCAAGGCCACGCTTTCACCACGGCACAGCCCAAAGTGCGTGACTCCTCAAGAGCTCAGAAATAAGAGCCTCAGCAGCCTGCAAATTGATAAACTGCTCTGTCACACTTAACAGTATAGATGAGGATCACAGCGTGGGCTGGGACTCATAGAGATTTTTTTTTTTGAGTAGACTGGGTGGCAGAATAACCCTCTATGATATTTTTAAACTGCAATATATTACTGTCTTTCTCTAAAATATTGTATCATGTTTGCTTTAAATGGCTAAAAATCTAGAATAAAATGCCACACTTTTAAACTAAGACTGCGATGCTTTGTTTTATAATAACATAATATAATAATAATATTACTCTTTATTTAGGTTTCTCACAAAAGTGGTGTTGGATGTTTTCCAATTTGGGTAAATGGTAAATTTTCCACTCAAAGCCCTTTATGAAACTTGCCTCATTCACACAACCACTTTTAACTATGCTTTTTCTACATAAGCGCTTTCTATCTAACATTAACACACATTCACAAACCGATGGAGAGCAACTTGGGGTTAGTGTTTTGCCCCAAAATTATTTGACATGCAGACTGGAAAACCCAGGGATTAGAAGATCGCCTGCCCTGCCTGGCAAAATAACTGCCAGCCTGCCTGGTTTACCTCCTGAGCCACAGCCACCCTCAACTTTGACCCTTCTTTTTTTTTTTGCTTTATCATGGTCTCTTTAATAGCAGGTAAAAACCTTAAAATCACTAAACCTGTAGGTATAAGCTATTTGTGGGACGGAAAGATTTGCATTATCAGTGCTATTTCCACATGCAACGAATAAGTACTAACCCTTATCACCGGTTGTGAGATTAACATTATAATTCCATATTGCTTGTCTTAAAAAGACTTTGCAGGTTTGAAAAGTGATGGATTACGTATAAAGAGATTACATTAATCACATTCCAGGGAATGGTTTCTCTAATCTGTTACAGTTTATGTAAATAAAAAGGAAAAAAAAGGCATTTGGATAGACACTGCTAGGATTCTGTATAGCTTAATGTAATAGTGAAGACAGCTGTAGATAATGAGAAGTTATTGGATTTGTAATCTCGTCTTCATTTTAATGTGCATCAGCACATTAAAACAGCACATAGAGACCCCAAGTCTTCTTGTTTAGGCTTTTGCCCAATTACCCGGTTGCAAAGATTTGTTGCTTGTGCAGCCTAAAAAGCACCATATCCATATCCTTGGACTGGATGACACTGAACCCCAAAACTATGCAAACTCTAAGACCATGAAACTCAGTCCGTTTGTACTGTTGCATCATATTTTCAATTTCAATAAATGTGTGTGTGCCAAGTTTTATGCTCGATCTTTAATATGAAGATAGTCATTTGTTTGCATGTAATGTCCTCATTCATTGTGAACTGTGGAGCAGGGAAATTATTTTACTGCTATTGTTAAATAATTGTCATCATTACCATTGCATTAATAATATAATCTGGAGTTTATATTGCATTCAGGGGTTAAACAGTGTCTCTTTCAGAAAGACTGAGTTGCAGGCTGACAGGAAGTTGTATGCAGAAGTGAAAGCAGGAAGTTATTTTGAGCAGCAGGCTAAGACGAGGCTTTAACAATGTAACAGATAGCTTTAAGAAGGCTTTAAGGTTTTATGCATACAGGTATTAAATTAACTTTGTATTCCAGGTGCAGTTATAACTATTTTATACATATTGCATATCTGTGCTTATTTGAGTTGATGTTCAGGTTCTTTAAAGGTCTTAAGCTTCATCTAGTGAGAGTGTCTAGATGATCCATGCTGAGGGAAAACTAGAACATAGAAGGAATTGCAATACATGCTTACAAAACACTTATATATCAGATCATTTTATATTAAGGTTTTAGTAGAGGTTCTTGGTTAAAACATTTATTTAGTAGAAGACATACACATAGTCTCAGTGAGCTTCTGGTCTGGTAAAAGGTCAGAAGTGCAACAGGTGAATTGAGAAAGAGCATTTGAGGACGAGACACAGACAGTAGGTGAAGAGGTGACACAAAGAGCATGTGAGGTCAACACATACACACATATTAGTTAGACTTATTTAGAGGAGAGATCAGTTATGTCTAGACAAGAAAGAGGAACAATTTACTTTGAGACAAGAACGGAAAGTACCAAGCCATGAAAATAGAAGATGATTTTCTGGGTGAAAAGTCATGATGATGTTGATCTGATCTATGTATAAAATGTACCGGTGACGCATGAAGGGGCGTCAGTAAACAAACCCTGATGCTATAAAATATCTGTTCATGCTTTGATTAAGTCGAGGACTACTGGCTGTCTGCGTACAGAGTGTCTTCCCACACGTGTGTTCATTAAAATCATTGTTGGACCAAGATCCTCTGGACCATGGGTGGTGTGTACTCTCCTTCCTCAATTTTGAACCTTAACAGAACATATATTGACACTATACATAATGTTTTTCTGAAGTTATGCCAGTTTTCATATGGTGAAACATCCTGCAAAGCAAATTAAAGTATATTAACTTTTTTTAATCAAAGCTTGCATGAAAATACCTGGCAGATAAGTACAGGCTACACTGTAATCCCTAACAGTTGTCCTAGCTCATAACTAATAAGCTCATAACACTCAAATGTCGTTTTGTAGTTGAGCAAACTATAAAGTATTGAGCTCTGTTGGCTTTTATGCAGCTTTAATTGAATAGGGCTCAATATTTTTTAGCTAATTTTTTTGGAAAGCTCAAAAAGTTTAAGAAGCTTAGTTTAGTGACGTTCTGGTGGGTGGAGTCTTGTCGCTCCCTCAGGAAAGCTGAGTCAGCCATCTTGAATTTACCTTGATGCGGGGAAGATTTGGCCAGCCCGTGTGGATTAAGAGTCCCCAACTTCAACCCACCACCTTATTTTTTTTCATCAACTGCCCTAAATTTGGTAAGTCTACGTGTTTTTGTTTTGTTTAAAGTTAATGTAGATAAACATTCTTTTTTTAATTTTTTACTGGAAATATATTCGTACTTTGTGCACAGTGAATGTTTGTTATAAATGAATTCGAATCCAAGTAATTGTAATTTTAGAAGTTTTCGAATGTGACAAATACGTAATGTTATTTCAAATTAGAATGGTGTAACGTTTTGGCGGTTTTCCGTGGGGGACAACATTTCCCATAATGCATTGTATTCTTGCCCGCGAAGTTGACGGTTGGCAGTTCTAGCTCCATGCGTTTGAACTTTCTACTAAAACTTTCTACTGTCCGTTTCTACCGGTTGTCGTATTCGCCGGTAATGCACGTGCGTATTGTGAGTATACTTATTTCAATAAGTGTCCGTGTTACACAGTCAGTAGTTTACGCTGTTGAGCTGTGTGTGTGTGTGCTAGCATGAAGCGAACAATATTAAACAACATGAGTGTGTTATCATTATGGTAATTAGACACGTTTGTATTTTTTCGTAGTCTCAAATGTGTGGTTGTGAGATAATCTCGAAATCCTTTTAACAGTTTAGAGGGGTATTCCACTAAGCGAGCTCTACAAGTCAAGGCTTGCGGAAAAATGCATCGCCTGATTCAGCCTAACATTTTACACTGGTCGAACTCGGTGCTACGAACGACGTTCAGCTAAATTGTTCACGCTAATTCGACAAGGCTCAACCAGACTGAGGCGCCTCCTTGACACCTTTAAGCCAGACCCTATCGATCTTTGCTAGATAAATTGAAATGAAATGAAAATAAAGAGCCGCGTTCTGCTCCCAGGCTAAGAAAGAATCATTGATGCAGACTGTGCGGATCACAAATACTCCCTAACCTGTAAGGCTGGGGTGTCCAAACTTTTTTCACTGAGGGCCACTTACTAGAAATTAGGTAAATACCCTTAACTTTAGTGTATTAAAGATCACAAAATCACTTAAAAGTGGTCGAATATGTTATATTGTTGAATATAATTAAAGACAAAACTGCCTTCATCACAGCTTTCCATAAATGGATCTTTATTGATTCATTCAGAAAAAGCTTTGGTAGCTTATTTTCAGAACAGCAGCCTCAGATTTCTTCTTAGACAGAAGATTTACAGCACAGAGAAAAAAACAATAAAGGGGAAAATAGGACGGGTAAATTTCAAGTTTGTTATTTAAGTTATTAAGCTTAGCAACACACCTATCAACATTAGTTCGAAACGGTTAACATTTACAGACTGAACTGGACTTAATAACAGGAGTGCATATAATCTTAGTAAATTATTGTGGTGAGAATCAGCTGCGCTGGGTATGTAAATCGGCCCATTCCAGCTGCGATGCTGATTCGACGTCACTCGTGCCAAAAATCCGGACAAATGTCACTTGATCAAGGAGCAGATCTGCATCAGATGAGATCAGCTGACTACATGCGTGTGTGCTGTGCAAAAAATGTTTTTGAACATTAATAAGTCATCTTTGTGCACATATTGTTTACAGATATCAGACTGCAAAGAGCTACAGAGAGTCAACATTTCACCAGTTGTCAGTGGGTGAGTTTTATAATTTGTCCTAATTTAAATAAAAAATAAATACAAAGAAATTAGAGAATTTTGCCCTGAATTAAAAATTCAAATTTTTTAGATTTTTTTGGGTTACCCTTCTAGATTGACAAGTTTAGCCCGTTACACAAAAAGTTTGGACACCCCTGATCTATAACAATGACAATCAGAACATGGCTATCCAACACTTTGTTTTTACTCTGCATTTGTGTAAATACTATTCTAATAGATATTGTATGTTCATCTAGGAACAGCATGATGTAAATACAAGACGGGCCCTCGTCCTTCGTGCACTTCCTGTGTACCTGCGTGAAGATGCCTCCACGTTATTCAGGACTTGTGATGTAAGTGTACTGGCCTCAGCATCAACCCCTTTGCCTAGCTGTTCAGTCAAACATATGACATCACTCAGAACTCAAGGAGAACCAGGGTGTATATCAGGAAGGAGGTTCAACACAGTCCTCATTTGACTTGTTTTCTCCCATATATCAACTATTGTTGAATAAGATTGCAAGAAGATTGTTACGCATAAACCAGAAAACATGAAAATAGTTGAAAGATTATTAAACAAAAACAAATCCACAGATAAGAACTATCTCCCTTTTAAAATTCAAGTGTTCTATTTTTTTGGAGGTGCCATGTTGTGGTCAGAGAAATGTTTGGTAAATAACAAAAACAAATATCTTGGCATATATTTATTGAAAACATTTAAAACCAAACCCAAATTAAGATTATTGTAATGCATCATGATGTATCGCAATATCAAATTAAATCGTTGACATTATAATCCTAAAAGAAACGTGTGACTTCTGAAGATTCACACCTCTAATCAGTAGCATGATTTGTGTCCTTGTGGGGCTGAACTCATTCTTGTATTATTTTTGTTTTGCAGTCAGCAGATGGTCCAGACCTCACTGACACTCCTGTGGCTCTGCTGACAGTTGTCACGGATGACTCTACTGATTCGGCCCTCTTCAGTCCCGAAAGCATCTGCATTGTCGTTGAGGATGAAATACTTGTGAATGGTCCCACAAATCTGGCTGAGTCATTTCTCCTGCTCTTTGGGTACATCTATGCATTAGACCTACAATACCCAAAGAAACCTGAGCTTACATTCACATTTATCCAGAAGGTTGTGATGTGCCTTGAGGACAACAAACCACTGAAAGGGCATCTACTGATGCTGAAGAATGATTTGTTCAATGAGTGAATCACTCAGAATTGACTACTTGTTGAGCTGAGTATTGAGGAAGCTTTTTTTGTTTGTTTTTTTCCTAATCATTTGCCTCTTCTACCTCACATTTAAGATGAATGACTGTTCAGTTCATGCACTATTCATGTTTAATGTTCTGTTGCCTAACACGTAAATGCACTGCCTTGATGTTTGTTCCCTATAAGTACAGCAGTGGAAACAGTACTGTTTGTTTTTATGTATTTTTAAAAAAGAAAGTGAGCTGCAGCTGTCAAGGTACAGTAAGTGTTAAATGCCTCAATGTTCTAATAGCTGCAATTGCTGTTAATACTGAAAATGTTATTGAATTTTAGAATTGAGATGGAGACCCTTGGAGTCTTTTTCTCTTGTTTTATTTATGAAGCACTTTTTTATGAGTGAGCTCTGTTGTTTGTGCCTTTTTAAAAGCACATTGTGTTTAATAAAAAGTTGTTAAATTGTTAGTATGTGTAATTTCATGTTTTCTAACACTGTTAGCTGATTATAATTTACTGGGCAGTTTAGAATTATTTGTAAGTGTATTTTACACCGTATTTTAAAAATATTGAAGATTTTAAGGGTTATTTCCCATATTATAAGTTAGAAGATATGAAAAAGTTTGAGTTTATTTCCCACATCGTATGAGTTGCAATATCTAAAATATTTTGAGTGTATTTCCCACCTTAATTAAGTTGAAAAATATTGAACATTTTGAGTTTATTACTCCCTAATTATAAGTTGAGGAATATCAACATTTATGAGTTAACATTGAGGTAATTTAAGGCAACTGCAACTATAATTTTTATTTTAGTTAAACTTAAAACTTTTAAAAACACAACTAAAAAATTGTTGTGTAATCTGTTACACAACAATTTTTGAGTTCTGTGAACTTATTAGGTTTTACAGTGTACTGTTTACAGTACTGTGGTGAGGTTTACAGTAGTGCACTGTACTAGACTGGTGCAGAGCAGCTGTGTTGCTCATGAACAGTGTTAGGTTACATGAAGGATAGCACACATCAAATTCAATTTAATCACTGAGTTCCACCTACACTAGGTTTATGCTGTTTAGGGGTGGGAAATCAGCTGTGATAGCTCATGTTACATCAGCTTATCTTATCTTACATCTGCTTACCATATGGGGTTTAAAAATATTTAATACAAATCCTATAATTGTATACATTTGTATATTTGACAGTTTATTTGAGAACTGAAACAAATGTCATAGGATAGAATTGAATGCCAGACTGGAATGCTGTGTCACAATATAATTTACCATAGCATCATACTATAATGTTTGCGAGGGCCAGTTGTATAAATCCACAAAAAGCGCCAGCACAGCTCAACTGATCACAGCCCATATATAAAATACTGTACCTCCCATGCCAAATCCCACTTAAAAAGAAAAATTAGTCAGCAGTTAATGTCTGGAGGCAAAGTCACCCATCTGCAGTGTAGGCAACAGCAAAGAGATATATGTTTTTAATTGCCTTTGTTTTTCTCTGCTTGTGTTCTACATAACAGATGTTCAAGCTGAGCAAATTCATTATAATTAGAGCAGAAGCTGAGATAAAGTCTGCATTCCTTTGTATTAATATTATTTTATTATGATATCGATATGAGGTTCAATTAGCTTGGCAAAACATTAGCTGAAAGAAAATTTATTATTTCTATTTCCAAAGAAATACTTTTTACCACCTTGGCCAAACTGGAAACTGGTTCCGCAGAAGAATGTCCGCATAGCCGAGGGCTCTGTTCTTATTATATTTATATACTTACACTTCAGGAACTACAAAAAAGCTGTCAGTCTGAGAGGTAAGTGCATTTTTCGGAAAATACACGACAAAAAACACTAAAAATATGTGTCTTAAAAATACTCTAGTTTAAGATTTGTGACACGTATTTTTTTTTGTCTTAGTCACAACTTTGGTTGAACACTTAAAAAACAACCCCATCAAAATTAACAAAGCTTAAGGTCATCACTAAGTAGGTTAACTGTTTTACACATTTGCAAACTATTCCAGAGCCTTAGGGCAATAAGAGGGAGCAAAGTTGCCTTTACCTTTTTTAGAGAGAGCTCGTTAGGAGGATGTACTGCTGTACTGCAGCCTTCCTCATCCCTGCTGCTCTCAGACATGTATGCACTCGTCAGATTCCATCCACGTTAGGGAGAGAGACAAAGCAGATGGAGATGGTGGTAGATCAGATTATGGATGGAAACATGGAAGTGGAGATATATTTAAAAAAATCAAACATGGGGGCTTCTGGCTTAATTAGCACCGCTCTGCATTCAGTCTGTACACACCTTAGACTCTGGTGTGTCGCCACATCTAGGTGCCAATAGCAGTAACTGAGGAGCTTTGGGACAAGGACATGGTGAATAGGACTTTTTACTCAAGGACAAGCTTCAAACATCAGCCTTCCTCTTGGAGTTTATGTGAGTCTTTATCAAAAAGAGAGGAGTAGGCAGATGAGGCTTATGGAGGGGTCAAAAGGTGCTAAATAGCTTTCCAGGTGTAAGAATCAGAGAATAACATTTGAAGTGAAAGAGGTTATTTTGTTTTTTGATGGAGTGAAAGCAATTGCGGATAAAGCCAGGGCTCAACATTGCTATTTACCATCAACAATATGCCATATATATCGCTTTTTGAGTCCTATCTTCCAAAGAGTTTTACTTTAAGAAACGTAAAGCATTTCTTTAGTTTTTTGTTTTGCTTCTCAATAATAAGCAAGAAAGTTTTTCTTTTACAAGCCGTGCCTTTCTTACAAATGATGTTTGCCCATATTTTATAAATTTATGACTCATTTATGACTCCAGCAAGTGTTATATGGGCCTATCTAGCGACAGAGAAACTGACTTAGCTACAAACTGTGAGATGCACCGTGCCGAGCTACAGCTGTCAGAATGAAGAGAGGAGCACAGTGGAGATTGTCTGGTCAGGGATTTCAGCAGAGTGTGGTTTAGCACAGTCCTGCTGCTGTGGCACAACTACAGTCAATCACTATAGTCTGTGTTTGTATTCAGCTCACAGTCTGCATGCCTTTGGTTTAAGCAATACAGCAAACACATTGCTGCTGAAATCACAGGCTGTTACGTGACTGTGCTTTGCACGTCTTTCTGGGTAATAGTGCAAAATAACAACATGCAGGATCAGCCCTAATCAGCATAAGAAATGTGCAGTCCTAGATGTCTCCTCACTAAAATTCAACAAATGGTGATGTTCAGAGACAGTTTTCAGGTCTTTAAAATCACTTTTGTTCCTCTGACCTGTCTTGTGTTGTTGTGAAGGTACAACAATAAAGAGAAAAAACACTATGAGAAAGCACAGTGGGATGGTAAAACTCCGTTTTAATAGGATGAAACCTCCAGCAGAACCAGGGCGTGAATTCAGCTTAGAGGCGACAAACACCAGAGTTCCTCAAATGGCCACTTGAGGCTGGCTCCAAAAGCAAATCGATGCTCACTTTGTTCCATGTTAACATGCCTAACTTCATAGGATTAAAAAGCATGTTTACAACCTGCTACAGCAAACAGTATATAGCTAATTTCCCTATTAATTGCAATAGAAGGTATATTCTTATATATAGTGCTGTGCCACTTTTTATCTCAATAAGGTAACAGGGCTCACCCGTTGTTTTCTACACCAATTAGTTCAACTGCAGTTATTTCTAATTATATATGTGGATGTTTGCTATTAAGTGATATCTATATCTGTGTCTATTTTTTCATTCTCGTAGCATCCCCACATCACAAATCCCAATTTAACCCAGTTTTCTGTGAATATAATCAAAGGCTGTTTAGATGCATTCAAAGCGTGTGAGCAACGCTCAACACAAAAAACCGTTTTGCTTACGGCTTGTAGTAACAACAGACAAGAAAGTGACGGATGATTTTGAGGACACTCAACTTAAAAATTGCCTTTACAGCATCTCAACACCACCACTACTTTCCCCTGTTGTCATGGCAACCCAGTCTTATGTTAAATGCTTATATGCTGTCTCTATGTGGCACCTACCGAGCTGGCAGCCACATGCTTAACTGCTAATGCACATCAACAAGAAAATTCTTGTTTGAAGGGCAGCAGACGGAAAGGAATGTCTTAACATTGCAGGCTGGTGTTAATGGTCATTAGCTTGCACACAGGGTTTCTTTTTTGTAAAGCAAACTAGGCAACAGTCACACAACACTATTAGCACCAGCACACAGCAGTCTCAAGGTGATGTAAACACACACACACACACACACACACACACACACACACACACACACACACACACACACACACACACACACACACACACACACACACACACGGTCACCAGAAGAAGATGTGCAATCAACGCCAGGTGTGTGAGCCAGAAGGCGGGAGACCAGACCGGTCCCAATAATGCCCATGAACCAAGCACACACACACACACACACACACACACACACACACACACACACACACACACACACACACACACACACACACACAAACTACAGGTCACACTTTTGACAGCGGCAGCATTACACCTGCTGGATGACGGGCTGCAGAGGCTGAAGGGGAAAACTCATAAGATGCAATAAACAAAGTAACTCGATCAGAGTGAAGCTGCAGATGTCCAAGATTCAATTTGGGGACATAGTTTGAAGGGGTGTGGGCACTAACACAGGCTCTGGTGACGCACACAGGGGGGTGGCGGGAGGGGTGCAATAATACTTAGGTCAGTGTGGTCAGAAAGGATAAATTAAGACCTCTGTTGCGATGGAAATGACTGCAATGGTGCACGGTGACAATGCTATAAGCTTTGTCCCTTTCAACTGCACATTAAGCATTCATAACTGTTAATTTAGCCAAGTATTACAGCAAAATGCGTTCACTGTGTCCATTCCATCCTATTCTCTCTAAAATGTGAAATGACACTTCTGCAGAAGTTGCATTAACGCATGCAGGCTTTGAATAACCAGCAGCGGGAGATAATAAAATTTAAAGCCACGAAGTTGGTAGTGAACAAAAAAATGTATGAAGTCATCATTTTTTCACCCCCAAATAACCCCTCAGCCTCATTCGACAGTTGAAAGTTAACGAACCTGGTGATGTGAGTAGTCATCCTCAGTATCATAGTCAGACAAGCAGCCAAACAATGCCTCCCAGTAATTAAACTTAAAAACAGAGTGTTTTGTCTGATTTTTGCTCTTAAACCAACACAAGTTGTGCAGTAGACAGCTGGGGCACCAAGCACCCCACCATTTGAACAAATTGCCATTCACTTGCAGCACCGTGCTTATCAGTATATAAAATTACCTCACTAAAAGTGTGCTGAGTTATGGAGACATGCTCGTTTGAGACATTTAAAAAATATATATTTTTAGGCTCTGCAGTCTGTGACCTTCCCACTGTTTTGTTCATAAGTATTTTCTTTCGTGTTCGCTTAACATCTGCATTAATGCTCTGAAACTCATTTCCCTTGGGGCTTGGTTTTAATGACCGCAACAACAAAAAACATGAATTAATGATCTTTAATGAGTAAGGGTGCTTCCTGTCGTGAGGCACCCTTGCTTGAACGGCAGTGCCCTACACCATGCTGTTATTTTCTACCCTGAGGTAGCTGAAGCCATATGTTATGCTCTTTGGAAAGGCAAAAGTACACTGATAAAATTTTCAATAACTTTTCAAGGGCACCTTAGAGTTTTTCATTCACTTCACACACTTTTTAATGCTTTTCTTGGGTTGAAACTACTTGACTTTCAGGTTATTCGCATCCCTCGGAGCTACAGTCTCCGTATCAGGTCAATGAATCTGCAGCTAAGGCAAGGTTTGGTTTTGCTTGTCACTGTTACACTGTATGTCCCTTTTGATCATCCATTCATGTGCTTATCTAATTCAGGGTTGCAGGAAGCATTGAGGCAGAGTAGACTCTGGAAGGGTCTCCAGTGTGTTGCAGGAGTAGCACAAAGAGATAGATATCCATACACATACACACATTCATAACTCTTTAGTCTGTGGGAAGAAGCTGGAGTACTTGGAGGGAACTCACACAAGGAAAGGGAGACCAGAGAGGAGATAAACTACACACAGCCCGCCAGTGGATTCAAACCCAGATTTCTCTTCCTGTGAGGTGACAGAGCACCGGATCATTGTGCCGCGCCACATTAAAATGTCCAAATTTATTGTTTTCGTATTGTACAGCCATGTTCAATATATTCATCATATAGTATTATTAAATGTACACACATGAACATTTGTGGTCTAAAATGGCATCTTTCATTGTTTTCATACCCTAGTAAAAAACCCCTGCAAAATCTTAAGTGGTTTGTAAAAATGGTAATTACATTTTGGCATGGTAAAAGAACCAGAAAGATGCGAGAGTGATCAGCATATATGTATATATATATATATGTGTGTGCGTGCGTGCGCGTGTGTGTGTGTGTGTGTGTGTGTGTGTGTGTGTGTGTGTGTGTGTGTGTGTGTGTATATAATTATATATATATTACAATGCATGAGAAGGTGATGTGTAATGTCATATTGGCTTAAATTTGCTTGTGTCAGATCTTGGCATAAATAGCATGGATGCATGAATCCACCCTACTTTGTAGCTACAGTTCACAGGGGAGGTGCACTGGTGTGGGGGAGATTTTCTTTCACACACACACACACACACACACACACACACACACACACACACACACACACACACACACACACACACACACACACACACACAAAACAGAAACTCTCACAAACTTATTATTAAGAAAAAGAGAGAGGCTACTCCGAAGCTTTTTTGTGCACATAGTAACTTTTGTCTATAAATGTGGCCACAGAGCTCCTGCTCTCCTGACTTGTGGCTCTGTTGTAGAAGACAGAGCCAAACAAAGTGGGGCATGGGAATTGGACTGAAGCTGTACCACTGAACCAATTCCATAATCAATACTCTCAGCACCAATAATGAGCTTCTGCAGGCAGTGGGGAGAGCTGCTAATGAGAGAGGAAGAGGTAGACAGAGAATCTGCTGACAGCAGCACAGTTTTGCACTTCAAACTCAGACATGTGGGTCATCCAAACTCCCGTAACTATAAAACTTAAAGTTAGCAAAACAAACAACATTTATCTATTTAACTCAGATCTTTTTTTTCTTTTTCTTTTTTTAGCTCAAAGGTAATTCAGGATCCCATAAAGGTTTGGGGCCCAAACGAAAAAATAAAAATAGTATTTTATGAATGTTGAATGTAAAATGCTCGATTACAGGTTTTAGATACTTGTGTAGGGTATTGAGTCATGTGGCTCAATCAAAGCCTTGGTCTCCTTTTTCTGAGCACAAAGCCTGCAGAAGGAGTAGTAAGATGCTACTGTAATCAAATTCTCAATCTGTATGATCATGATTCAGTTTTCTTTGGAGTATATATGGCCTTAAATCTTAAGGCCATATAAGGCCAAAAGTTCCACAGAGACAAACAGGAAGTGCTGCTCAGTGAGTGGGCCATCTCTAATGAGAATACTGGATGATTCATGCGTTTTTCTGCTGTCCAAAGCTGATTATTTCACAGCATCCTCACAGATGCATCCATGCATCCTGAAGATTCTTTGACGTGGATTGAATTAGCTTTGAGAGATTAGATACAGTTCATGTGTGTCAGCTGCGAGGATAGCAGATGAATCCTGTTAACAAGAAAAACAAACAGGATTTTGATTTGAGGGTCTGTGTTTGCGTTGCCTCAAATGTCAGTCACTAACCTAACAGCTCAAGTCAAAATCACTTCTACCACAACTTTTCCACGGTCACACACATCTCATCACAACTGCCTACTCATCTGTTATGAACTTATATATAATTTAGGGGATGCTCTCATGAAACTGGGACTTTAGAAGAGAAAATAGAGCGAATGATAATGAGGAAGGGAGGATTTTGGTCTCAAAGCTAGCCATTAGTCATATCAGCCTGTGTCAGCAGTTTCCAGACCTTATCTTTGACAAGGTTTCTTGGAGCAACACTGAAGTAATTAACACTATGTAGAGGTTATCCACAAAGAGAGAGCCTTGAGGAAAATAAGGAGGTTGCTGCTGCTGGGAGATATTAAATTTCATCCTGTTTTCTCTGGCAAAGTGTCCCATTTGTAATTGCAGAAAGCACAACTTTGAAAGAAATATCTTCCTAACATCCAGCTCACTAGTCTAGTGATGAGGATTAGTGATAGCAATGTCAGGGTTAGGCTCACTTTCATGCCATTACATGGAATTTTTACCTATGGCATACTCGGATGGAAATTATATAACAGACTGCCATAAGCGTGTATGAGACTCGATTTGGATGGCCTTCTAGTTTCTGAATCTATTAGCACTTAGCATGTGGCAAACGTTTAATATAATCCTAATGAAACATAGCTGGTGATCTGGTGGATGTTCAGATGTTGAGAAGTTAGCTCCATAGGTGACCACACTATGGTGAAGATTAAAGGTTATTTTTAGCCACATGCTAAATAGGAATGTTACATGAAAGTTATAAACTATTTTGCATATAACTGAGTGAAATGATGTCACGGTCCGCTGTGATGGACCGAGTGGAGAATGCGTGTAATGGACCCAGGTGCGTACACAAGTGAGCAGACGGGAGTGAGCTTTAACAGAAGGCGAGCCTTTTATTGTGGCTGGTAACACAAGAGACACAAACAAGAAATAAGGGCAGCACAAAAGCAATAACTAAACAGAAACCTAAACTGGGAATGAACTAAGGTAAGGCTATGACTTAGAATACAACAGACCGGGCATGGAAACACGGAGGGTGGGAACACAGACGACGCGACACAGACTGTAAGAAACACAGAGACTAAATACACATGAGGGATGATCAGGGGAAGTGGCCACACATGGGAACGCAGCTGACACACATGAACTTAACGACAGGACAGGAGGAGTGAGCTGAATACACTGACAGTGAATGCAGGCCTTCAAAGTAAAACAGGAAACATGAGACATGAACCGGGGAGACGTAGTACAGGGGGAGGTGACAATACTGACAGCATGAACTTGACAGTACAAGACGCACAGACATAAACACACGAAGGGCAAGGGAGACGTAATGCAAGGGTGATATATACAAATGGCTGGACTACCTTAATGAACCTAAACAATCAATAAACATCAAAATAGACTAAACACAAAACACCGGGTCGCACGACCCAGGACCATGACAAATGAATATTTGATCCAACCCATTCGGAGTTCTGGTTGCCACAGACTGGAATCAATCAGTCAATCAATTACAGATCCTCCTGATCTCAGCTCCTTTTGGTATAAAGCACACCTGCCCACATAGTTTCTTCCATTCCAGCTTCTCCACCACCACAGACAGGACCAAAGAGCTGTCAAAGGATGTCAGGGACAAGACTGTAGACCTGCACAAGGCTGGAATGGAGTGGAAGAAGCTTGACAAGCTGTTGTTGTGATTATTCAGAAGTGGAAGAAACATAAAATAACCATAAGCCTTTGGTCTTGGTGTACCACACTCATTACAGAATCTAAAACTGCTTTTACACCAGTTGTCTAAACATGAGTTTTGATTATATTAATTTGGAACTTTTAACATAGGTTATTGCAGAGATGTGCACATGCAGATACAATGTGGTTATGCCTGACCGACCAACCGACAAACCAACCAAACAAAGAGAAACACTAAAGTGATACCCTGCAATTTAAAGTATGACAACAAGAGGTACCGATCAAAGCAGCTGTTATGTGACAAGTTGTGGTTAGGTGTGCAGGGTGCAACCAAGGGGGCAGGCAGGGCCACCCTCCAAAATCTGCTCGCCTCCCCAGTGTCCCCCCCCCCCCCCACTCTTTTCTGGGAGAGTGAATTTTAAGCCGTTTCTGCTCATCTCTGCTGAGAATCATTAAAGTGAAAGCTGGGACTTCCATTCAATCAATCAATCAATTAAAACAGATTATTATAGATTTCAAAACCTTGTTTAGTTTTCATATTTACCTATTTTCAGTGACATCAACTTTGATAGCATGAAAAGGAACTAGGGATATGATTTTTTTTTCTCTCTTTTTTTGCCATATTATTCAAGTAAACCTATATTTGACAACAGCACAACAGCATAATAAAACTGGAAATTTCTGTTTTTGTTGTGCCACCCGAATATTTTTAGTGGCTCCTAAATGGCCACCTCCATAAAAAAATTTGGGAGGCAACCCATTAGGTGTGGTCTATCTATGGATCATAACCAATGTATGTCCTGTTCTGGTTGTATGTGTATGAAAATACTGCATTTATTAATAAAGAACATGCATTTTTTCAACTTTATATTTAAGCTTGTAACAGACATGTATGCAATATAATGAAGTAAATGCAGAATAAACACAAAGAATATATGCTTAAATTCAAAGAGAATTGGAATAGTTTTCTTCAAACTTTTAGCACAGATTCTCTCCTGTGAAATTTATATATATATATATATATATATATATATATATATATATATATATATATATATATATATATATATATATATATATATATATATATATATATATATATATATATATATATATATATATATATATATATATAACACCCAGCACGCCCCTGCGGGCGGTTTATCCTTCAAGCTCGGGTCCTCTACCAGAGGCCTGGGAGCTTGAGGGTCCTGCGCAGTATCTTAGCTGTTCCCAGGACTGCGCTCTTCTGGACAGAGATCTCCGATGTTGTTCCCGGGATCTGCTGGAGCCACTCGCCTAGCTTGGGAGTCACCGCACCTAGTGCTCCGATTACCACGGGGACCACCGTTACCTTCACCCTCCACATCCTCTCGAGCTCTTCTCTGAGCCCTTGGTATTTCTCCAGCTTCTCGTGTTCCTTCTTCCTGATATTGCTGTCATTCGGAACCGCTACATCGATCACTACGGCCGTCTTCTTCTGTTTGTCTACCACCACTATGGTAGTTAGCCACCACCATTTTGTCCGTCTGTATCTGGAAGTCCCACAGGATCTTAGCTCGGTCATTCTCCACCACCCTTGGGGGCATCTCCCATTTTGACCTTGGGACTTCCAGGTTATACTCGGCACAGATGTTCCTGTACACTATGCCGGCCACTTGGTTATGGCGTTCCATGTATGCCTTGCCTGCTAGCATCTTGCACCCTGCTGTTATGTGCTGGATTGTCTCTGGGGCATCTTTACACAGCCTGCACCTGGGGTCTTGCCTGGTGTGATAGACCCCAGCCTCTATGGATCTTGTGCTCAGAGCTTGTTCTTGTGCTGCCATGATTAGTGCCTCTGTGCTGTCTTTCAGTCCAGCTTTGTCCAGCCACTGGTAGGATTTCTGGATATCAGCCACCTCCTCTATCTGCCGGTGGTACATACCGTGCAGGGGCCTGTCCTTCCATGATGGTTCCTCGTCTCCCTCCTCTTTCTTGGGTTTCTGCTGCCTGAGGTATTCACTGAGCACTCGGTCAGTTGGGGCCATCTTCCCAATGTATTCTTGGATGTTCCTTGTCTCATCCTGGACTGTGGTGCTGACACTCACCAGTCCCCAGCCCCCTTCCTTCCGCTTAGCGTACAGCCTCAGGGTGCTGGATTTGGGGTGAAACCCTCCATGCATGGTAAGGAGCTTTCTTGTCTTTATGTCAGTGGCTTCTATCTCCTCCTTTGGCCAGCCTATTACCCCAGCAGGGTACCTGATCACGGGCAGGGCGTACGTGTTGATGGCCCGGATCTTGTTCTTACCATTCAGCTGACTCCTCAGGACTTGCCTGACCCTCTGCAGGTACTTGGTGGTTGCAGCTTTTCTAGCGGCCTCTTCATGGTTCTCATTCGCCTGTGGGATCCCCAAGTACTTGTAACTGTCCTCTATGTCTGCAATGTTGCCTTCTGGTAGTTCAATCCCCTCAGTTCTGACTACCTTCCCTCTCTCCCATCCGACTACACTTCTCCAGTCCGAACGACATTCCAATGTCATTGCTGTATATGTCTCGTTCACTCTTGGCATACAGCTTGATGTCATCCATGTACAGGAGGTGGCTGACAACTGCTCCGTTCCGTAGTCGGTATCCGTAGCCAGTCTTGTTAATGATCTCACTGAGGGGGTTCAGGCCTATGCAGAACAGCAGTGGGGACAGAGCATCTCCTTGGTAGATCCCGCACTTGATGGTGACTTGTGCTATGGGCTTGGAGTTGGCCTCTAGTGTTGTACGCCACATCCCCATTGAGTTCCTGATGAAGGCTCTTAGGGTCCCATTGATCTTGTACAATTCTAGGCATTCCAGTATCCAGCTGTGGGGCATTGAGTCATAGGCCTTCTTGTAATCAATCCAGGCAGTGCACAGGTTGGTCAGTCTGGTCTTGCAGTCTCGGCTGATTGTTCTGTCTACCAGTAGCTGGTGTTTTGCGCCTCTGGTATTCTTGCCAATTCCTATATATATATATATATATATATATATATATATATATATATACACATACACACACATATATATATATACACATACACACACATATATATATATATATATACACATACATATATATATATACACATACACACACATATATATATATATATATATATATATATATATATACATACATATATATATATATATATATTAGTGCTGTCAAAATTATCGCGTTAATTGTTAAGATCAACGCGAAATGTTTAATGCATTAAAAAAATTTAACGCTGATTTTGTTTTTTTATTAATTTCCTGTAATCTAAGACCTTTAAATTCATGAGCACCTCTGGAGGAGGGGGCAACAGTGTGCTATGCTGGCGTTTGGCCTGACAGAAATGATTAGAAGAAGAAGAAGAAGTGACACCATGCTACTATCTAGCTAACACTAGCTAACACACGCAAGCATGGACGAGGGCGGACTTTTGGGTGGAAAGTTTCTCTTTAAGAAGTTGCCTGATGGCTTGTTGGACAAAACGAGAGTAAGATGCACAATTTGCAACGCTGAATTCAAGTACCACAGAAGCAGTTCATCACTGGCGTATCACCTGAGAGCAAAACACCCAACTGAATCCACCTCTACGGGACCTCGCCAGTCTACGCTTCAGGAGTATGGTGCTTGTGGACGAATAACAAAAAATGTGAGAGAAAAGGTAACCAATTCCTTGGTTGTTTGGATAGCTAAAAACTGCCGACCAGTTAGCATAGTAGAAGATGATGGACTGAGAGAAGTCATTCGTGCTGCATCAGGAGATGAGTGTTACAATCTGCCCTCGAGAGGAACCATTGTGTCGAGACTGCACACTTTGTATGGGGACCAGAGGGCTCAGCAGTCCAGCAAGCTTGTGCAAGTAAGGAATGTCGCTCTCACCGGAGACCACTGGACTTCGGTGAACAACGATAATTACTTAAAATATAAAGAATAAAAAAATGTAATTGGAGCCAGGCTATTAATAAAGTAATTGAGATTAATCGCAATTAATAACAGAAAATTGTGAGATTAGTTAGTTAATTTTTTTTAATCTATTGACAGCACTAATATATATATATATATATATATATATATATATAGTGTGTGTGTGTGTATAGTGCACAGCTGTCATCATAGTGTAATTCAATACAAGTAACCAAATGTGGTGCCTCAGTAAGGCCTGAGAAAGATAGTGTAAGACTTTTTGCTAGATGGATAAACAATCTTTATCTTCACTTAGGCTACATGGAATTTCACTACATGCTGTGGTGTCATGTATTCCCTTGATTTTTTTCTCTCTCTTTTGCTGGGAAGTTGCCTCTGTGCTAGAACTTTTATCAAAAATATGTCATCAAGCTATACCAGCAGGAGATATTTGCTCTTTTAGGTATTCTAAGCATTTGGCTGACCAGTGGGATTTTTCACAAGGAAAAGCCATTTCTGAAACATGTCTGTCAGCATTTTTCAGAGGCACAGACAAGAGTGTTGCACTGGTGGAAAGGAAAGAATGGACAGGGTGGAAGAAGGAGTAGTAAGTCAGAGACAGACTAAAGCTACTGATGTGGCAACAGCAAAGCGGTGAGGAAGAATGAAGGGGCAGCTGAGTGAGAGATGGATAGAATTGATAGACAGGAATACCAATCAGAGACAGAGCAGCAGAGCATATAAGCAGAGACTGAAAATAGAGTGGAGGATTTTCTCTGCTGCCTCCTGTAATGACACCAGTGGGAGGAGATTACTGGGTACAAAACAAAGCTAAGGTCTCCCCTGCTGATCACTAGGGAGCTTTATCAACATCAAAGGATGTATTGTATATGAAGGGGACGTTTACTTCCTGTGTGCCTTATGAACATGGTCACAGTCATTCTAATGAAAGTAAAATAATTAATTTCCACTTTCTGCTTTACATATTTATTATATTAAAGAGCTTATCGTTTATTTTATATTCAAAACAACCAGATAGATTAGTTGTACCTAACCCTCTGATGTTACCCATTGGACTGTACTGCAGCAAGTGGTACACAGATAAACAACAAACAAACAGTTTTTTTATAGTGGCAATGGAGTAACAGAGTTGACTGTACTGAATTAAAGGAAAAGTGATGGTTTGGGTTAAAATGCATGCTTTATCAACGTTACACGATCTTACATAACCACTGATCCTTTTAAAATGCCAATGTTTTGTCACAAATCCATTCAACCTAACCACATTCTATACCATTTAAAATTTCCTCAGAAGTCAGTGTGCTATATAATTGCATTAGCAATAAATTTAATAACGCTCTATATGAACAGTTACACTATATATATAACCACTTTATAGAATTATATTTGTTTGCAGATGTTGGCAGCTATCAGCAAATAGTTATCAGCTATTTTGAAACAAATCCATAACAAGAACTCCATAACAGCAAATGAACTGTACAACAGAAAATGCAAACACTAATTATGGTCTCCTCACAACAATGATAAGAAAAATAAACTGGGCCAATATGGCATGTTTGTTAATATAGAGACACACATGTTAATGTGATCTCTGGTCTCCCACTCAGAGACGCAAGTCTCCGAGTGTCCAGCATTCAGACGGCTACCTGAGGACACTCTTCATGCGAGAGAAAAAATGTTCACACAGATATGTAGAGCCAAATACTGTCAATAAGGCCTCTGCAATGTTCTGAAGACAGTTAAACTTGTCAGGTAGTGATGTCGAGCAGGTGAAAATGCAAGCTCCATGAACACGCACAGCTATGGATTCCAGCTGCTTCCATGTTGCATTAACTGGCATTAACTCAGCCAGTTAACTGCTCAATAAAGATTTCTGGTTTGATCAGAAAATAAAACATTGGTTCATACACCTGAAAGTCCCAAAAATGCATTGTGTCTCGAGTCTACGGATGTATCCGTGTATTTCCACGGTGCTGATGCTGTGCTGAGCGGAAAGCTCCTGAAGCTTTTGAAGTGTCGGAATGTGGAAAGCTAACAACGTCCCCAATTCCAAGTTGAATCTGGTAGTTGGGGTTTGTGGCGAGGATATGGCACGGCGGGACCACGGAGTATCATTCGGAGCCATCTTTATTTACATCTCACCACAACACACCCAAACCCCTGAGTCCCTGTGTTTTTAACTAGGCGGGCATGATTAAGGATGCCGTGCAGGTGCATCCGCCCTCCCTGCACGGCACCGCAGACCACGCCCCACCACAGGGTTGTTAGCTAAGATACGTTTAGCTACCATTAAGAAGCGGCACAACTAATGTGTCTATGCGAGCTGATTTGCGATGTGCACCGCTGGCACAGCCATTTATTTTTTAATGCACCTTCTCAGACTGCGTGTCATGCCCAGGGCTGGACTGGGACAAAAAAAAAAAAAAAACAGCCCGGGCATTTTGACTAAAGACCGGCCCACCAGGTATTAAAGCCATAAAGCCTTTGAATGATAACAAATGCTGTTGTGACAGTGATGTACAATCTTGTTGGTATATGTATGATTTCTATACATTTAATGTCAGATAAAAACTTTGGTTGTAAGCTTCAGATAATTATTTAATAACAGCCAGACATTTTAAATGAGAATAAGAAAGTATTTCTTTGTGCCCCCCTTTCCCTGTTAATGCCCTACTTGGCCCCCCTGGCAAAACTTTGCTATACCCGCCCCTGCACAGTTACCAGCCGTCAGCTACTTAGAAAAGGATCCTGGTGTTATTTGTCTCTCAGAAACGGTTCATAACTTCCCTTCAACTCATTCATGTCACCTAAAAGGTAAACCTGTTTCTCCATCACCTGTTCAGCTCTGATGATTCAGTATGGACATCTCCTGGTTTCATCTTCATGTTTCCCTCTCTTCACATATCCAAACCGATATCATGACCAGGAGCTTTTCCAGCTGTGGCTCCAGCAAACATCTAGAAATTAATATTAAATAAATTCTAACAACAACTGATCAAGCATACACATGCTGCTATTGTTTAGCGCGACATCCGGCAGTTTCCTCTTTCTGGCGCAAAGTGGGCGATAAACAAACAAGAAAGAAAAGCCGATCAGCTGATCATTGATCAGTTTCATGATTAAAGTAGCAACAGGAGAGAGAGGGGGAGAGAATGAGAGGAGAAGAGGCAGCTGTGCAGCGTAACGACAGAATAACTCCAGCTTTGTGTCTTTTTCCATCCTAGACAAACTGTGTCCCTTCTCAGCTCAACACGAAACGCGTAATAATTTCTCTGAATATGGGACGATTCCGTTTTTTACGGGATGGTTGGCAACTCTACTAACTAATCTTATGAATAAAATAAAGTTCACTATCAGTAACATCATAGCACCCACCCAGCTGTATAGAAACTCCATCATACGCAGTACGAGTTATTGTAACTGACTGTAAAAAGTCAGCACAACGAAAATAAACTCCACCTAAACTTGGTTTATATCTGACCCAGATAGACTGCAGGTCATAACTTCTTACCTGAAGTTCAGTTCACCTGACACTCGGGTCTCTCCTCCTCCTGCCTCCCCTCTCCCTCATCCTGGCCTCCACCACTTGTTAATTTTACTGAATCTGTGGAAGCTCCACCATAGCCACCACCAAACAAGTTATTTTTACACACCGGCCAATCCACCACCTTTCATTATTTATACCGTTACTGTCACGGCTGGCGGAGTGAGCCGTGTGGTGTGGAGGAAAAGGAGGACCCAAAATGCAGCAAACTGATGATACGAGTGATGTTTATTTACAAGGTGGAGGTGGCAAAAACAGGCAACGCAGCATGAGCAATTACAAACGGAAACCTAAACTGGGAGAAACTAAAGAGCAAACCTGAGACCATACAAAGGGGTGCGGGGCAGAGAGACGCAGAGTAATGCAGGCAGATGAATGCATTTAACGCAGTGATACATGGATGAACGCAGACGAGCCGACCACCAACACAGACCGACACCCACTAAATATACACACACAAGGTAATCAGGTAATCACACACAGGAGGGAAGAACAGCTGAACCTAATACACATGAGGACCGGAGGAGACAAGCTGAACACCATGACAACAGACACAGACCTTCAGAACAGAACAGGAAATCCAGAACACGAGCCCTCAAAGTAAAACAGGAAACACAGACTGATTTACAACACAACACGGGGACATGAACAGAGCACCAAGGACAGACACAGGTAGGGCTGACAATACACCAAACTACAGGTTCAACCCTAAACTAATACAAATCAGAATAAACACAAAACGCTGGGTCAACGACCCAGGACCATGACAGTACCCCCCTCCAAGGGCTGGCTCCAGACAGCCCAAAACAAAAACAAACGACCAACCCAGGGCGGGCGGCGGGGGCCCAGGATGGAGGGACCAACACCGAACAAAACAAGCTCCAGCGGACCGAGGGAATTGTCCAAAACAAAAACACACGTGCTGGAGCACAAGAACAAAAACACAGTTCAGGAGGCCGGCCCGGAGGCTGACAGCTCAGAAGTCCAGGACAGTTCATGTTCTGAGGCCGGCCACGTCGGCGACACAGCTCCGAAAGCCGACCGAGCGGAAGGCAACGGCGGCGGAGCGGAGGCAGTTCAGGGGGCCGACCGTGCACACGGCAGCGGCGGCAACGGGGAAACCGGTCAGGCGGCTGACCGTGCCGACAGCAACGGGGACAAAGTTCAGGCGGCCGACCGTGCGGACAGCAACGGCGGCGATGACACGGGTCTGGAGGCCGACCGTGCGGAAGGCAGCGGCGGCGTCTAGGAGGTCGTCCGTATCGACGATGACGCTCCACCCGCGGCCTGACAGACAACCGCTGATGTCGAGGCGGCAGTCTGGGACCCGATGGCGGCATGGCCTTCGTAGCACCAGACGAGACCGAAGCAGAGGCTGGACCAGGCGAAGCTGAAGCTGAAGCAGAGGCTGGACCAGACGAGACTGAAGCGGTAGCCGGACCAGGCGACGCTGAAGCTGATGAGGAGACTGGACCAGGCGACGCTGAAGCCGATGAGGAGACTGGACCAGGCGACGCTGACGAGGATGCCGAAGCCGGACCAGGCGACGGTGAGGATGAAGACACAGAGGCCGCAGCTGGCGAGGATGGAGACACAGAGGCTGCAGCTGGCGGCGATGATGAGTCTTGGGGCTGGACGGGCTCCTCGGGCCCCCCAGCTGATGAGGCAGAAAGCTGGTCGGGCTCCTCGGGCCCCCCAGCTGACGAGGCAGAAAGCTGGTCGGGCTCCTCGGGCCCCCCAGCTGACGAGGCAGGAAGCTGGGCGGGCTCCTCGGACCCTCCAGCTGGCGAGACAGGAAGCTGGGCGGGCTCCTCGGGCCCCCCAGCTGACGAGGCAGGAAGCTGGCTCGGTTCTCCTGAACCTCCAGCTGACGAGTCTTGAGGCTGGACGGGCTCCTCGGGCCCCCCAGCTGACGAGACAGGCTCAGGACCAGTGGGCACAGGGGCCCCTGGAACACACAGGACAAAACCAGCAGGCGCGGGGACCTCTGGCGGGGACAGTTCAGAACCAGTAGGCACACGGGCCTCTGGCAGGCACAGTTTAGAACCAGCAGGCACACGGGCCTCTGGCAGGAACAGAACGGAACCAGTAGGCGCACGGGCCTCTGGCAGGCACAGAACAGAGCCAGTAGGCGCACGGGCCTCTGGCAGGAACAGATCAGAACCAGCAGGCGCACGGGCCTCTGGCAAACACAAAGCAGACTGCAGCTGCACAGAGCATTGACTCAGCTCAGGCAGCGACAGCCGGATGCAGTCCTCAGCTGGCTTCTTAACCTCCAGGGGTCCAGAGTCGGCCGGGGGCTGGGACCCAGCCTCTGGGGAGGCCCTGGAGTGCGTCACAGTCTCTGGGCTGGCCAGCTGTTGCGGACTGACTACTGCGTTATGTGGTGTGTCTCTCTGCTTGACATGAACAGGTGAAAAACAGTGCTTTTCCGGTTGGATGGACTCAACTTGTAGTACCGGAGGAGTAGGCGAAGATGACGGCTGGGCTGATAATAAGGCTGATGAGTCTCTAGCCAACTGAGCTATTGACTGAGCTATGGATTGTAACAAAGTGTCAGTGTGACAGTGATGGAGGTGGCGATTGAGTGGCTAACTGAGGTAGCGGCTGCAGGGCAGCTAACCGAGCTACCGGCTGGGCAGCTGGCTCAACAAACACAGCCCCGGAATAAACAGTCATTCGAGCTGGCGAAACAGACGGAGTGTCTTTTTCACTCACCACAGCCGGCAGTTCCGAAGTCCTAATCTCCGGCGGTGGGGCGACGCGCCGACGGCGTGATTGTCGCTTCCTCCCGGGCAAAACCTCCGGCGGGCCGGGCAAAACCTCCGGCGGGCCGGGCAAAATCTTCACCGCCGGGCTGGGTTGGGAAGCGGTAGCGGCTGGTGGGTGAAGGTGCAGTTCGTTGAGTATGAAGTCCTGTGCGAGCGGGTGAAGAGAGTCCAGCAGCCAGGAGTGAGCAGAGATTAGCTGCTGTAGCCTGGCTTCTACAGCGCGGTGGAACTCTTCTCCCTCCTGCTCGAGCCACCGGTTGACCAACCTTGCGACTGTGTCGATTACTTCCTCCCGAAACTCCTGGGAAGGAGCGGATGCTGCTGGGTCCATGTTTGGTCAGCTCGTAATGTCACGGCTGGCGGAGTGAGCCGTGTGGTGTGGAGGAAAAGGAGGACCCAAAATGCAGCAAACTGATGATACGAGTGATGTTTATTTACAAGGTGGAGGTGGCAAAAACAGGCAACGCAGCATGAGCAATTACAAACGGAAACCTAAACTGGGAGAAACTAAAGAGCAAACCTGAGACCATACAAAGGAGTGCAGGGCAGAGAGACGCAGAGTAATGCAGGCAGATGAATGCATTTAACGCAGTGATACATGGATGAACGCAGACGAGCCGACCACCAACACAGACCGACACCCACTAAATATACACACACAAGGTAATCAGGTAATCACACACAGGAGGGAAGAACAGCTGAACCTAATACACATGAGGACTGGAGGAGACAAGCTGAACACCATGACAACAGACACAGACCTTCAGAACAGAACAGGAAATCCAGAACACGAGCCCTCAAAGTAAAACAGGAAACACAGACTGATTTACAACACAACACGGGGACATGAACAGAGCACCAAGGACAGACACAGGTAGGGCTGACAATACACCAAACTACAGGTTCAACCCTAAACTAATACAAATCAGAATAAACACAAAACGCTGGGTCAACGACCCAGGACCATGACAGTTACAAAGAAAAGAAAAGTCACCGGGCCACCGAGCAAATGCCTGGTATGCCCGATGGCCAGTCCAGCTATGGTCGTGCCATCAGTTAACCCTTCTGATGGCACGACAGCAACCCTAGGGTTGCTGACGCCTGCTCTATAACAACAACACCATTGCACTAGTCTTAAATATTATTAAGACTAGTGCAACTATTAAACAACCTATCCTTCATCTCCCCTAGCTATCTTGCCGACCTTCTTAGCTTGTATACTCGTAGTCGAGCCTTAAGATCATCTGGTCAACTACTCTTGGTCCAACCTAGGTCCTGCCTGAAGACAGGGGCGATCGTGCTTTTGTCTCAGCTGCACCGAACCTCTGGAATAGTCTTCCTGTTACTATTCGTGCCTCGGACTCTACTCAATCTTTCAAAACATGGTTGAAAACGTAATATTTTATATTTTGAATTGACCCTATCTCTGAACTGAGGCCCGATATCTGTTTTATTTAGCCCACACTCCTGGTTTAATTAGTGTTTCCCATCTGTTAGTATTTGTACTGGTGCTTGTTTTTGTACTTTGTTAATGTTTTATATCAATGACTTATTGCATTATTGTGAAGCACTTTGGTCTACCTTTGGTTTTAAATGTGCTATATAAATAAAATTGTATTGTGTATATTATATTAAGAAACTGAAATACAACATGATTGTTACATCCTGGGAGGCTGTGGGAGTGTGTGGGCGTGGTGTTGTCTTCTCTCTCTCCTCCTCCTTCGTTCTGGCCCCTCCCCTTGTCTCTCTCTGCCCCTGCCCTCTCCTTTAGGTCACACCTGCTGCTCATCTGCTCTCGTTACAACCAATTACCCTCAGGGGTGATATAAGCTGGAGAAGAGCAGTGTGGAAGAGGAAGGAGAGGTTTCTGGTGGTTTTCCTCTGTGCTGGTCAGAGTGTGCTACTGGCTTAGGTGTGGAACAGCCTGCTGCGTGTGACCAGCCTTCTGGTGTGTGGCTCTGGTGTGTGAGTAGTGCTTAACTGAGCAGTGATTGCCCATGAGTGACGGCGGCCTTCATTAGTTTGTGTGGCCTGCCCGGATATTGTTTGTTAGCAGCGTTGCTGTCTCTTTCTGTTGAAGCCTTATTGTTGCTTTCTTTGTTGAAGTGGTCATTACCACTTTGGGTTGACCTCCCTGATTTCTCATTAAAGCAGCGGTGCTGTCTCCTTTTGTTGTTGCCATTTATATGATTATTGAGGTGTTTGCCTACAATAAAGATCTATTTTATGTTAAATACCTCTGCCTGGCGTTCTTTTCATTCCACCTGGATCTAACTGTTACTGTCCCCCACCCTCATCGCCTAGACTTTTAAGTGGGGACGTAACAAAGTGGGGGCTGTAATCAACCCAATTCCAATGAAAGGAATTGGGTTGATTACAAGTGTGAACAGGTGTTTGTGTGTTGTGTGAAGGTCATTTGGCTCGCTGCTGCTCTCCCCGGCTAGCACAGGGGAGTGTCTAGCTGAGCATTTGCTCTTCCTTCGGACACTCGTTTTTTGTTTTGCCTTTTTTATTTTCGGAGCAAACCCGGGTGGGGATTAATTCTCTGTTGGGGGTAGGCTTGTCGGTGCCTGTGGCACTTGATGATTTGCCTTTAAAGTGGCCTCGAGCCTGGTACGCTCCAGAAGCTAGGACAGGCTAGAGTCTGAGTAGGCAGGACTGGGGGGAGTGTGGGTAGAATTTTTTAATTAATGGTTGACTTGACACAACACATTTTTATTTCGCCTGTGTGTAGTTCTGTAGTGAAGGCGTTGTGTGTAGCCCTTTAGTGGTTTGCTTGTGTTTTGCAGGCCGTTTTGAGTTTTCATGGCCACTTTTGATATTGCTGGGTTTACGGCAGAGCTGTCGCTTGCCCTGCTGGATGTTTGTAGGAAGAGGGATCTGCATGAGCTGGCTACATATTACGGGATCAGTGTCTCCACTGGTCTACGCAAAGCCGAGCTGAAAGCCGCTCTGGTGTCCGGGTTGTTGGAGAAGAGGGTGGTTGTAATGCAAGAACCCCCGAGCACACCCGGTCCGGCTGGACCAAGTGCGGCGCCTCACGTTCCAGGCCAGGTTGTAGAACCATCAGTGTCTACACCTATGGACCAGGGGTTGCCCGAGGGGGGGCTAGTGACGCTGCCCCGTTTTGATCAACTCTCCACCCAGTCATCAGAGGGTTCTAAGCAGGATGCTAGGCTCAAAATCCGTCTGGCTCGTCTCCAGCTGGAGAAGGAGCAGCGTGAGAGAGAGTTCCAGCTGAAGAGGGAGGTAGAGCTTAGGCGTTTGGACGCAGAACTGGCTAGGGCTAGAGAGGTTGAGCTGATGAAAGTGGAGGCGGAGACGAAGGTCAAGCTGCGACAGCTGGAACTCCAGCAGGCCTCCACCCCTCCTGTGGTGGCTTCGCTGTCACATACAGATGTTCAGTTTGATGTAGGAAGGAATAGTCGTCTGGTCCCTGCATTTCGTGACACTGAGGTGGAGATTTATTTTGAATCGTTTGAGCGGATAGCGACAGCCTTGCGTTGGCCGCGGGATGCGTGGGCCATCCTGCTACAGTGCAAGCTGGTGGGCAAGGCACAGGAAGTTTGTTCCTCGTTGTCCGCTGAATGCAGCTTGGACTACGACAAACTGAAAAGTGCAATCCCGTTAGCCTATGAGCTAGTCCCCGAGGCTTACAGGCAGCGATTTCGGGGGCTGAAAAAGGTGCAGGGTCAATCCTTCCTGGATTTCGCAAGAGAAAAGAGTGTCCTCTTTGATTGGTGGTGTATGGCCTGTAAAGCTGCAGACCTAGCTTCGGTACGGGAATTAATTCTCATTGAGGAATTTTAAAACTGCGTCACCGAGCGGATGGCGGTATATCTGAACGAGCAGAAGGTCTCTACGTTGCAGCAGACCGCAACCCTGGCTGACGAGTTTGCACTCGTCCATAAAACCAGTGTTGTTAAGCATGAGCGACGCGACATACTAGCAAAGGCTAGCGGTGCTAGTGGTGAGCAAGACACAAGGAGAGAGGTGCCTGTGCCTCGTCCCAGGTCAGACCGGAAATGTTTCTACTGTTTTAAATCCGGCCATTTAATAGCCGACTGCGAGGCCTACAGGCGGAGACAGCCAGTTTCAACACCACATAAACCAAAAGGGATAGGGCTGATTAAAAACGCTTCTCCTGGTAGCAGACCACTTAGCACTGAAACGCCTGACGAATGTTTTAAACCTTTCATTTTCAAAGGAGCGGTGTCACTCTCTGGTAAGCCTGGAGATGGGCGTACTGTGACCATTTTACGTGACACAGGTGGTTCACAGTCCCTCATACTGGCTAGTGCACTTGCCTTTGATGAAAAGACCGCCAGCGGCACTGACGTTATTGTTAGGGGCGTTGGAATGACTTATGTGCCAGCCCCCCTCCATCGAATTTGGGTGCAGAGTGACCTAATAAGTGGTGCTTTTCCTGTAGCTGTGTGTCCTTGCTTCCCGATTGATGGTGTAGACTTCATAATGGGCAATGACATTGCAGGCGGGAAGGTTTATCCTACCCCAGAGGTCATAAAGACCCCTGACCCAAGCCCCTTGCCAGATGTTTTAAACCGGCAGCACCCGGATGTATTTCCCGTAGGTGTTCTTACCCGGTCACAGGCCCATCGGCAGGGAGAAGTGGTTGACTTGTCAGGGTCAGTGGTCGGCTCTATGCTGGAGATGGATGTGATGCCCTCGGAGGGGGAGGTGGGTCCTGATGCCAAGGAACTGGCTCAAGAAGTGGCTGAGCCTGCTCCTGAACCCGCAGCCCCCCCTCTCCTCACACGGGAGGCCCTTATTATCGCTCAGAAAGCAGACCCATCGTTAACCAAATGTTTTGCTGCCGTAGATGAGAGTGATCATCTGACAGGAGACAGGAAGCAGACATTTGTTGTATGTGATGGATTGCTAATGCGCAGGTGGACTTCAAAGCCAGGGGAGGACTGGAGTGTAGTCCAACAGATAGTGGTCCCGGCTAGTTTGCGTCAGCACGTGCTACAATTAGCCCATGACCATTCATGGTCAGGACATTTGGGGATAACTAAAACATATGACCGTATTCTGCAGCACTTCTTCTGGCCGGCGATGAAGGCAGATGTTGCGAAGTATTGTAATACTTGTCATACATGTCAACTGGTGGGCAAACCAAACCAAACTGTGTCCCCCGCCCCACTATGTCCAATACCTGCTGTTGGTGAGCCATTCGAGCATGTTTTGGTCGATTGTGTTGGTCCGTTGCCAAGAACACGAGCAGGCAATCAGTTTTTGTTGACCATAATGTGTTTGTCCACAAGGTTCCCCGAAGCAATTCCTCTGCGGAGGGTCACCACTGCAAACATTACTAAGGCGCTAATCAAGTTTTTCACCACCTTTGGTCTTCCAAAAACAGTGCAAACAGACCAGGGAACTAATTTCTTATCTCGAGCATTTAAACAGACTTTAGCTTCCCTGGGCGTCTCTCATTCTGTGTCTAGTGCTTATCACCCAGAGTCGCAAGGTGCACTTGAGCGTTGGCACCAAACACTTAAGGCCATGCTAAAAAAGTACTGCCATGACACGGGCAGAAGCTGGGATGAGGGTGTCCCCTTTGTACTGTTCGCAATACGCAATGTTAAGCAGGAGTCCTTAGGGTTCAGCCCAGCTACACTTGTGTTTGGCCGCGAGGTGCGGGGCCCGCTAAAGATGTTGAAAGAGAGGTTCCGTAGTGGGGGTGTTCCAAAAACTAACGTGGCAGATTTTGTGAAAACATGTAAGGATCGTTGGCAACGTGCTACCTCATTAGCAAAAGAGGCCCTGTGTACTGCCCAGGCGTGCATGAAGACGTGGCATGACAGAAAGGCTGTGAAAAGGCATTTTCAGGCTGGGGACAAGGTCTTAGTGTTGCTACCGGTGCCTGGTTCTGCTCTTACGGCCCGTTTTGCGGGACCGTATGTCATAGTGAGGAAAGTGTCTGAGACAGATTATGTTCTCAGTACCCCAGAGCGTAGGAGGAAAACACGCCTGTGCCACATCAACATGTTAAAACCCTACCATGGTAGGGAAACCCATGAGACTGTTGACAGTGCGGCAACCTCCAGCTCTGTCTCCGCCACCGTGCTGAGTGTAGAGGCCAGTGCTGACGACGATCTGCATATACTTTCTGAGGGACAACAGTGTGGACGGTTGGCGAATTCAGCTTACTTAGCCGAAGTAACGGCCCACTTGTCTCATCTGTCCCCTTCACAATGCGAAGATGTGCTTAATCTATTGCACTCCTACCCCTCTCTCTTTGGTGATGTGCCCTCGCGTACTAATGTTTGTGAACATGATATCGATGTTGGTGACGCAACCCCAATCAAACAGCACGCGTACCGCTGCCCTATGGGAAAGCGCGAGGTGATGAGGAAGGAGGTCAGTTATCTAGTGGAGAATGGTTTGGCGAAACAGAGTCACAGCCCTTGGAGCTCTCCATGTTTACTTACGCCCAAGTCTGATGGCACCCCACGTTTCTGCACAGACTACCGTAAGGTAAATGCAGTGACTGTCGCCGATTCTTTTCCACTTCCTCGTATGGAGGACTGCTTTGATAACATAGGTCCTGCCACATTTATTTCCAAACTGGACCTTCTTAAAGGATATTGGCAGGTGCCTTTGACCCCCAGAGCCTCTGACATTTCTGCATTTGTCACACCCGACCATTTCATGCAGTACACCGTGATGGCATTTGGCATGGAAAACGCTCCGGCCACATTTCAGCGGTTGATGCAGCTGGTTGTAGGAGATGTGCCTCAATGTAATGTGTACTTGGATGATGTAGTGATATACACAGCCACGTGGGAAGAGCATGTGGCCATCCTACGATCAGTATTTCAGCGACTGGCTGACGCCTCGTTGACTCTAAATCTCGCTAAGTGCGAGTTCGCCAAAGCGACAGTCATGTACCTGGGGAAACAGGTGGGTTTCGGGCGGGTACGCCCAGTGGAGGCAAAAGTCGAGGCTATCCTCAGCTACCCGGCCCCAGCCACTAGGCGGGAGTTAAAACGGTTCCTGGGCATGACTGGATACTACCGCTGTTTTTGCAAGAACTTTGCGGTAGTTGTGGCCCCTTTGACAAGGCTATGTAGCCCCAAAGTCCCTTTTGAGTGGTCAGGGGAATGCCAGCACGCATTCGAGTCTGCAAAATCCCTCCTTTGCAGCGCCCCAGTTCTGGCTGCCCCTAACTTCTCTCAGCCTTTCAAGCTGGAAGTCGACGCCAGTGCCACCGGAGCTGGTGCGGTGCTGTTACAAGACGACGCAGAGGGTGTGTGTCACCCAGTCTGCTACTACTCTGTAAAGTACAAGCGCCATCAGCTAAACTATTCCACCATAGAGAAAGAGGCTCTAGCGATGCTGATGGCCTTGCAGCACTTCACTGTGTATGTGGGCTCTAGCTCCTTTCCGGTAACGGTGTATACAGATCACAACCCCCTCACTTTCCTCCAGCGCATGTACAACCACAACCAACGACTAATGCGCTGGGCTTTGCTGGTGCAGGATTATGATCTGGTTATCCAGCACAAGAAAGGGACGGAAAATCTGGTGGCTGATGCACTCTCACGCAGTGCATAGTGATGAGTTTCTTCTGTGTTTTGTATAGTGTGGATTTAGGGTGGGGGGAATGTTACATCCTGGGAGGCTGTGGGAGTGTGTGGGCGTGGTGTTGTCTTCTCTCTCTCCTCCTCCTTCGTTCTGGCCCCTCCCCTTGTCTCTCTCTGCCCCTGCCCTCTCCTTTAGGTCACACCTGCTGCTCATCTGCTCTCGTTACAACCAATTACCCTCAGGGGTGATATAAGCTGGAGAAGAGCAGTGTGGAAGAGGAAGGAGAGGTGGTTTTCCTCTGTGCTGGTCAGAGTGTGCTACTGGCTTAGGTGTGGAACAGCCTGCTGCGTGTGACCAGCCTTCTGGTGTGTGGCTCTGGTGTGTGGCTCTGGTGTGTGGCTCTGGTGTGTGGCTCTGGTGTGTGGCTCTGGTGTGTGGCTCTGGTGTGTGGCTCTGGTGTGTGGCTCTGGTGTGTGAGTAGTGCTTAACTGAGCAGTGATTGCCCATGAGTGACGGCGGCCTTCATTAGTTTGTGTGGCCTGCCCGGATATTGTTTGTTAGCAGCGTTGCTGTCTCTTTCTGTTGAAGCCTTATTGTTGCTTTCTTTGTTGAAGTGGTCATTACCACTTTGGGTTGACCTCCCTGATTTCTCATTAAAGCAGCGGTGCTGTCTCCTTTTGTTGTTGCCATTTATATGATTATTGAGGTGTTTGCCTACAATAAAGATCTATTTTATGTTAAATACCTCTGCCTGGCGTTCTTTTCATTCCATCTGGATCTAACTGTTACTGTCCCCCACCCTCATCGCCTAGACTTTTAAGTGGGGACGTAACAATGATGAAAAATCTTTTTCTATACCAGTCAAAAATTTGGACACAACTTCTTATTTCATATTTTTCCTGTACTACTTTCTACATAATGGATACATCAAATATATGAAGAAAGATATATGGAATTATGTAGCGAAGAAAAAAATTGATAAATAAACATATCTTACATTTTAGATTCCTGAAAGCCACCCTTTGCTTTGTTGACAGTGCTGCAAACCTTCTCTCAGTAAGCTGCATGATGTAGTCACTAGGGGTGCAACGATACACAAAATTCACGGTTCGGTTCGGTTCGATACTTTGGTGTCACGGTTCGATATTTTTTCGATACAAAAAAAATGTTCATGCCTTTTTAATTTGTCATTTATTAAAATTATAAATATATATTTTAACTCAAAAGTACAGTTTTTAAATTTAACCCTAACCCTTGTGCGCGTTTTTTATTTTGACAGCGAATGCGCACCTGCGGACCACTTATGTGCAGCCCTGGTTATTTAGCTCGTCATATTGCAGCCACAGAAATTCTTTTGTCCATGAAACCATGAAGCTGCACTTTCTTTTTGCCTTATAGTCTGATTTGTCATAACTTCTCCGTTTTGTGGTAAGCTTTTCTTTGGCTGTCACTTCTTCACCCTGACCTGTCTTATTTGGCTCAGAAGAAATGAAATATATATCCTCAACCTCTCACATGTTTAAGCTTGCTGCGGGAGATTTCACTTGTCATGTTTGCATAGTGAGCTAACGATTAATAAGACGATGTCAGAGGAATTGGTGCACAAATTTTCATCACTCACAGATCAGTGCTGTCGCTCTCTATACACAGTTCGCGCGATTGCAAAGTGAAAGCAAAAAAACAAGCGCAAATTCAAACGCGATTTCAATATGTCACATATTGACAGTGGCTCACCGATGCCAATGACATAATTACCCAGCTACATTTCTGAAAGAATGCAAAAGCATTGACATATATTTTTCTTCCTACAATAGCCCGACGGGCAGGGAAGAGATAGATTTTGGTAGCCCGACTGAAAAAAATCGCTAGCCCCAGGACGTCGGGCTAGCGATATTGCAAGCCCTGTATCTGATTGAGGAATCACTCATCTTTGGAAAAGAGAGTTTATTACAGAGAAATGTCTCTTTCCAAAATAAAAGCTATACTATCCGCTTCTTCTGGGCTATATTCTCAGCAGCATAAGGAGAATCACGTGCTAACAGCTGTCTAAATGACTCGGCTAAAGTTAGTAGCATGCTTGTTGTTTTTGTCTTTGCACTAGGATGATGTCGGCGTAAATGTGCAGTCATATTCGTTGTGTTCCCACTAGTGATTTCAGGTTAATCTCGTTGAAATGACCTTAACGCCACAACACGGCAAATCTCCGTTAACGAGCTACCGCCGATCGCCCCGTGCATGGGGCTAGACGGCCAACACGTTAACGAGCTAACTGCGCTAACACACTAGCTCCCACCCATGTAATTGAGCATTGCACGGCACATCCAACATACTGTTTTACTTTAGTCCATGACTCGCTTACCTTCAGGGTCATACGTCACATGAAAACCAAAATAATTCCAAACGCCAGATCTGGAGAGCTTAACTTCTGTCTTGCTAGCTTGCCCTGCGCTCTTCCTTCTGACTATGCTGTCTGTGTTGAGCACTCAGTGGATCTGCGCTCGACAGTGCAGCCTAGGCGGAGTAGTCGAACGCAGATTCACTGAGCGCTCAACACAGACAGCATCGTCAGAAGGAAAGTTGATAAAATAAATTACAAATGTTGTATTGTTCGATACATATGCGTACCGAACCGAAAGCACTGTATCGAACGGTTCAATATCGATACGAATATCGTTGCACCCCTAGTAGTCACCTGAAATGGTTTTCACTTCCCAGGTGTGCCTTGTCAGGGTTCATTTATGGAATTTCTTGCCTTCCTAATGGGGTTGAGACCATCAGTTGTGTTGTGCAGAAGTCAGGTTGGTACACAGCTGACAGTGTAGAAAATTGCTAAAACTTTGAATGTGTCTCCAAGTGCTGTTGCAAAAACCATCAAGCGCTATGATGAAATTGGCTCACATGAGGACCGCAACAATCAGAAGAGATTTATTTGGGCCAAGAAACACAAGGAATAGACATTAGTGTCATGGTCCTGGTGAGTGCTGGGTTTTCCTGCGTGCCAGTAAATCCATCACTGGGCAGAGTCACCACACCCCCTCGTTTGTGGCACCTGTGTGTAATTTTCTGGGAGGCTCTTAAGACCAGCGTTCTCAAACATTCCTCGCCGGAATGTCAGCTAACACACCTTCACAGTGGATTTGATCTTGCTGCCTGTAACCACTCAACTCCCCGTCGCTGGCCTGCTACTATTCTCGGCGCTATTCACCTGCCTGCCTCCCTGCCCTACACTTCAGAGTGAGTGTACACGAACTGGTTTAGCCTCACTTGGACCACTAATCCCCTCCTAGCCTCGCCATCAACCCAGACAAGTAAGACTATGTACTTTGTTGCCACCACTTCTTGCACTGCTGCGTGGGGCGCACATTGACTCTACACTCCTTTCATTACAGTGACTCAGAGAAACCCTGTGACCCGTTACCTTGTATGCCTGCTCCGGAAAATCCCAAATAACGTGCCCAGCCCAATAAAGAGACTATTTCCTTTTGGCTTTGCTGCTGCGCACGCAGTGTGTTTATTGGTTTAACAATTATTTTGGAGATGGTCTAGCCAACACTTGTTTACTTTCTCAGCATTCCTGGTAACAGCTTATCTGCTAGCCCTTGCTAATCACAGTGTGTTTGTAGCTACAGATTCTTAGTACCATAATCAGAAACTTTATGTTAGTAGGTAGCCAATGTTCAGAGGTCTATGTTTTCCCTCTCGCCCTTAGTTCACGTATAGCATTTTTTGTTTCTTTTACCTCCTTCATGGTGTGCCATTTTTTGAGTGCCAAATAAATTGTTTGTTTGCACTATACCTCCGAGCCTCCGTGTGGTGTCTGCATTTGAGTCCACTTACCTGTGTCTGGGTCGTGACAGTTAGACCAGTGGAAATTTGTGCTGTGGTCTAAATTTGAGATCTTTGGTTTCACCCGCAGTGTCTTTGTGAAACAGAAAAGGTGAATGGATGGTCTCATGGTTCGCACTGTGAAGCATGGAGAAGGTGTGATGGTGCGGAGGTGCTGTTGGAGCTTAGACAGTTCAGGCCAATATTTTACTCATTTACGTCAGGCCATATTTAAGTATTTGTCATGATCTTTGAGTGTTATAATCTTGATCATTTTTTGTTATAATGTAATATGCTGTGCTCCATAAATTAAAAGTGCCTTGTTAGTCTTTTGTGTTGTTGTAAAGTGTTGATAGATGTCGTAAAGGGGGTGTGTATTTTGCCTGCATGTGGGGGGGAGGAAAGGTTAGGCAAGTAAGCAGGACGTGGAGCAACAGTTTTCTGACCATCGCCGTTTAATGTTGTTTTTGTTGTAACATAAAGGGAATGTAAACGGAGCTCCCACCAGAGGCATTTGTTTGTATTTTTCGGTTTGTATGGAGAATAAATGTTTTGCCCATTTTACCTTCGCCTCATTTTGCTACTGAAAGGCATATAAGCGATTCAATATGTCTGTGAAGGTTCTCAGTCATCCAGGTCATCGTAGTCAAAGGAGCTTGCAAAGAAAAGCGTCTGGACTTCTTTAAGTTGCTTGAAGACGTTTCACCTCTCATCCAAGAAGCTTCTCGGATGAGAGGTGAAACGTCTTCAAGCAACTTAAAGAAGTCCAGACGCTTTTCTTTGCAAGCTCCTTTGACTAAGCGATTCAAGAAAAGCACGAGTCAGAACCTTTACGTCCTGCACAAGCGGTAAAAAGGGACCAAAGGTTGCCGCTATAGGTGCTTTGCTGGTTAAATTATTGGGAATTTATTCAAAACTGAAGTCACACTGAACTAGCATCGCTACCACAGCATCCCACATCGATATGCCATCCCATCTGGTTTGCATTTAGTTGGATAATCATTTAATTGTTGGATCATCCAGTTGAAAACTGGACCTCCAGGCCTCCAGGCTATGCAACCAAGAAGGAGAGTGATGGAGTGCTAAGCCAGATGGCCTGGCCTCCACAGTCACCTGACCTTAACCCAATCAAGATGGTTTGGGATGAGATGGAATGCAGAGTGAAGGCAAAAGGGCCAACAAGTGCTCAGCATCTCTGGGAACTCTTTTAAGACTGTTGGAAAACTATTACAGGTGACGACCTCATGAAGCTCATCAAGAGAATGCCAAGAGTATGAAAAGCAGTAATCAAAGGTGTGGCTATTTTGACAAATGTTTTGATTTATTTCCCACTTTTTTGTTCACTACAATTCCATATGTGTTCCTTTATAGTTTTGATGCATTGACTGAGAATCTACAATGTAAATTGCACAGGGTTAACACAAAGAGCCAGAAAATGATTTATACTCATGGTTTGGCAATGAAGCTAACACATGCATGTCTTTGGAACATCGGAGGATAGTCAAAGAGACAGTGAGAAACCACACAAACACAGGGCGATGTATTCCTCATTTATCTGGACATAGGATCAGCAATAGGAGAATGGTAATGGTAATTCTGGTCTGTGGATCTATGTGAGATGGGTTTTTTTTTTCAATGACAAACAAGATTCCATATTTAAACAACAGTAAGGCATGGTGTAATTCTTACTCTAAACCAGAATGAAATGTGTCACACCAATGTGTCTGTAAACTCTTAGATCAAAATGTACTTCACCCAAATTTGATGCAAAAGAGCTCACTGCTTTGGAGCAGTAGGTTCGGCTACGTACAGGAGAGGCAAACTGAATGAGACTCAGGCAACTGTGAGTTTTGAAAATGCCGGCTCACTTGGCATCTTTCTTGGCCTTAAGACAACAATTCTGATGGCTAAAGATCCAAACGGGACACAAAAAAGAAAAAAAAGAAAAGAAAAAGAAAATGCCGGCTCATGTATTTTTACTCATTCAGAAAAGAAAAAAGAGAAAATTAACAACAAAAATACAAAAACATTTCAAATAAATGTATCCCTTTTTTGTACCAGTTTTTCCTCAATGACAACCATGTGGTACAATCACAGTAATCACTTAAAAAAACCTTACCTGGGTGCACCCTTCTAAATGTAAAATCAGAGTTCAAGTTTACGGACACTGTAACCTCCTATAGCCACTTCTGCGAGGACAGCATTGTGCCATCACGCACCAGGGTGAGTTATAACAATGACAAACCCTGGTTTACTCCTAAACTCAAAGAGCTGTGGCTGGAAAAGAGAAAGGCGTTCAGAAGCAGAGACAGGGACTGCTACAGAGAGGCCAAGTACAGGTTCACTAAAGAAGTGGACATTGCTAAACATCAGCACTCTGAGAAGATGCAGCAGCAGATTTCAGAGAATGACTCGGCCTCTGTGGGGAAAAGTTTTAGGAATATCACCAACTACAAGCCTAAAACCCCCCACTCCACTGATGACGTGCTCTTGGCCAACACCCTTAACGACTTTTACTGCCGTTTTGACGAGCCATCAAGCAGCCTTCACACCTCCACCAGCCCCAACAGGTCTGTAGACGATGCTATCAACATGGCTCTACACTTCATCCTGCAGCATCTGGACTCCCCAGGAACCTATGCCAGGATCCTGTTTGTGGACTTCAGCTCTGCCTTCAACACCATCCTTCCAGACCATCTCCAAGGCAAGCTTTCCCAGATGAATGTGCCTGATCCCATCTGCTGGTGGATCACTGACTTCCTGACGGACAGGAAGCAGCATGTGAGGCTGGGAAAGAACGTCTCGGACTCCCGGACCATCAGCATGGGCTCCCCTCAGGGCTGTGTTCTTTCTCCTCTGCTCTTCTCCCTGTACACTAACTGCTGCACCTCCACCCACCAGTCTGTCTAGCTAATCAAGTTTGCAGATGACACCACCGTTATTGGACTCATCTCGGACAGGGATGAGTCTGCCTACAGGAGGGAGGTTGAACGTCTGGTGTCCTGGTGCAGCCACAACAACTTGGTGCTGAATGCCCAGAAGACAGTGGAGATTATTGTGAACTTCAGGAAGCACACAGCCCCACTCCCCCCCATCATCCTGACTGACACCCTCATCACCACTGTGGACTCATTCCGCTTCCTGGGTTCCACTATCACCCAGGACCTGAAGTGGGAGCCCACCATCACCTCCGTCATAAAGAAAGCCTAGCAGAGGATGTACTTCCTGAGGCAGCTGAAAATATTCAACCTGCCAACACGGACGATGATGCAATTCTACACTGCAATCATCGAGTCCATCCTCACCTCCTCCATCACCGTGTGGTATGCTGGAGCCACTATCAGGGACAAACAGAGACTGCAGTGTGTTGTGCACTCTGCTGAGAAGGTGATTGGCTGCAGACTCCCATCTCTGCAGGACCTGTACACCTCCAGGACACTGGGGCGTGCAGCTCGGATCACAGCTGACCCTTCTCACCCTGGACACAGTCTGTTTGACCTGCTCCCCTCAGGCAGGAAGCTCCGGTCCATTCGCACCAGAACCTCTTGCCATAAGAACAGTTACTTCCTCTCTGCTGTTGGACTCATGAACAATAACCATATGACTGTTCACACCACTAACACATGACCCTACACTGTGTTCACTGCATCATTCCGTCTTTGCACTGATCACCACCTGCATTCATGTATATATCTATCTACTCAGCACTTTTAATTTTAATTTTTATGTTTATTTAAGCATTGTCTGACAGTATGTTTTGCACTAAGTACTGCAGCAATTTTCTAATGTTGTAAACCTGCTCAACATTTGGCAAACAAACCCTTTCTGATTCTGATTCAAGATAAACCACAATTTCAATTACCAGAATCCGAATGGCAACATTCATCTGCAATTTCATATACTTTGTTAGCTGATTGCAACAACCATTGAGTTGGAAAAATATATTCAACTGCCCACACCCACTTCCCTTCTTGTTCGTGGGGATGTATAGAGTCCGTGAAAAGTCCTTAAAATAAACCGTCCGTAAGTCCAGGGGGATGTGTGTGAAGAAGGGGAACAGTAAGTTCAAAGTGGCGTGGTGTGATTTTTTTTTTGTTGCAGCTGGCCTACCACACTCTGTCAATTGGTCCGTCAATGGGATTGGCTCGCCATCGATTACAGGATCCGTTGCAATGCATCGAAAGGAAGAACACAAAGGAAAAAAAAACCCTGACCTGTCAACGACAGCGTTATAGGACATATTAAGTTCCCATGTAATGTTGGGATTAAATAATTTGCAGTGCCTCAATAATGTTATGCTTTTCATTAATAATAAGTGTTATAAAGTTATATAGTGTAGTATTAAGTGGACACAGCCCTGAAAAATAAAGGCATGAGACCAAGTGTCCTTGGGGAGTAGAAAGCTGCAGACTCTCGCTCACGCTTGCCTAGGAAAATGTAAATGAGAGGGGACCGGCGCTAGTGGAAAGTTACTGAGACACTGTTGTTTAGACTAGAATGAGAGAGATTCTGCAATAAAACTGTTAGGGGCACACCACCATTTTGAGATCTGTGGCAGCGTGTCATGCAGGACGCATCTCCCTTCTAGAAGTAATAAAGTGTTAACTGGTCTACTGAGCAGTGTTTTGTCTTCCATTGGATGCCTCTGAGGAATCAAAAGAACTCGGTGAAGTGTTGATATTTACACCTTAAATCTTAAGGCCAATAATCACAATTCACAATTTGCTATTACCTAAGATGTACTATTTGTAACGTTACCCATGTTACAAATTGAAAATAAACAGTAAAACACATATTAATCTGTGCATCAGTTTCAAATGCATGAATCTCCGTCTATTTTTCCTCGCTAGCGTGCTCATGGAGGATTTGCGAGAGAGGAGGAAAAGCCTGTGCTCTCTCAGACGGAGATGCCGGGTGGGGCACTGCACCACGTTGCAGCAGCTCATTGGCTTAGAGCAACTCACATTTACTTCAGAACAGCTAACTCTTTCACTGCTGAACCTATGGCTTATTCACTATAAACCGAGTATAACTGCTAAGATTAATAGTCCTTTTTTTCATTTTGGTACATTTTATCCAAGCCATACTTAAATATGGGTTATACCCTCCCCACTTTGATGGTATGCACGTCCCTGTGCATCTAAATAGCTAAGCTGCATAGAGCTTGAAATGGCTTTGTTTGGGCTATTGAGTACTGCATTAACAACATACAGTAAGGGGTTACCTAATTTTGAATACTGCAACCTTTCTGGTCTCTGATGTGATCTTTGAGATCGGCGAAGAACGCCATGACTTTCCCGAGAGCTATTTTGTGAACCAGGTAAACTAGGCTGCTCATTTATAATTGCTTCTTGTTCATTGAGACGCTCTAGCATTGTTTCATTTTCACTGGGCATGATTTGTTCACTAGTTTGCTGGGTTTTCTCCACGGGATCATCAACTTGAATGTTGGTTTCCAGCAAACTGGACTTAGGTATGTTTGCACGCTCGGGTAAGTTCTCAGTTTCCTTAATTTCCCCTGTTTGTTTGTCTCTGTCCGTGAGATTGTCACATTTGGTGGAATTGTCATGTCCGGTGGAATTGTCATGTTCGGTTAGATTGTCTTGTTCAATTGGGCTGACACGTTTGGTTTCATCATAAGCTGAAAACGGTCTTTGTACACTTTCAGTACGGGGCACAGCAAAAGCTGGTGACATTTTAGGTGGCTTGGCAGAAAAGGACATGGGTATCCAGGTAGGTATTGGTAAGTACTCAGACTCTGAGTCACCATCCTCCTGAACAACCCTTGTGTTCCGCCGAGCATGGGGCTTTCGGGAACTGTTTTCTGTTGACTCTGTGATAGGTATGAAACTACAGGGGAGGAGCAAGTCTCTGTGTAATGTTCAGACTGGTCTTTCTTTCGCTTCTGGTTTAACTGTATAGACTGGTAGTTCACCTGCTTTTCTCAGAACCAAATAAACATCATCCTTCCATCTGTTTGCCAACTTATCCCCCCCGCCTACTTCCTCAAAGTTTTCAGGAACAGCAGTAGTATGTAGGGCTAAAGACTCAACTAAGTGACTCTGGATCCAGGTCTAGAGAATTAACTGAGTGTCTTTCACAGATGGTCTGTACGACCCCTCTAGGGACTGTTTCTATGTCATCGCTGCTAAGGTGAATGAGAGCGAATTGCTTGATCCTTTCACTTTCCTTCATCACCTGGACTACAATGAGAGCGATGAGACAGCGCATCCACATCTATGCTTTGTTTACCAGCCCTGTACTGAAGTTGGAATGAAAAAGTGGACAAGGCTGAGAGCCAACGGTAACTCGTCGCGTCCAGTTTTGCAGATGTTAGAATGTACAGTATGTTAATGGATTACTGTCTGTCACTACTGTGAATTCTGTACCATAAAGGTAGTCTGAGAACTTTTCAGTGACAGCCAAGAATTCTAGCTTGTGGACCGGATATCTCATATCACTTTTTGAAAGTCCTCTGCGAGCAAACGCTATGACCCTCAACTGCCCATCCTGAAGTTGGTACAGAGCGGCACCAAGGCCAATGGTACTAGCATCCGTGTGGAGGATATACAGGAGTTTGGGGTCTGCAAAACCCAACACTGGGGCTGAGGTCAGCTTACCAATGATCTGTTCAAACACTTCTTGACATTTTTGAGTCTCTGTATCTGTTTCAACCCTGCACTCTGAAACTATGTGGGTGAGATATTTAACAGAGTTGTGGAAAAATTTACATTTCTCGGGTGCCAGATTCAACCCAAACTCTTTCAATCTCAACAGGACTTTCTTCAGGCGCTGCTCATGCTCTTCAAGGGATGATGAGAAAATAATGAGATCGTCAATAAAGACAAGGACCTTAAGATTCATCGGACCCATTCACTGATCCATGAGCCTTTGAGATGTGGAGGGTGCATTGGTGACAAGGCTTTCTGCTTGTCTGACTCTGACATCTCAATCTGACAGTATCCCAACTTGAGATCCAAGACTGAGAACCATTTTGACCCTGCCAGAGCGGAAAATGCTTCCTCCAGATTTGGGAGTGCGTACGCACCTTTTGGTTTGAGGTTTAACCTCCTGTAATCGATGCACAAGCGAACAGAACCATCTTTTTTCCTGACAACTACGATCGGGGAGGTGAATGGGGATTCAGATTCCTGTATTACTCCTGCATCGAGTAGTTCCTGGAGGTGTTTCCTCACAGCCTCCACATCATGTGGGTGTATTGGTCGGGGTCTGGATTTAAATGGGGTTTCATCACTGAGCTTGATATGGTGCAGTACTTTTTTCGTGTGTCCAAAATCTAACTCATGCTGCGAAAACACTTCGGGCATAGAATTTAGCATTTTTGATGCACGATCTTTCCATCCAGCAGGTAAGTCATTTCCAAAGTCAACACTGATCTTTTTAGATTGAGAAGGATCTTCTGACTGGTCTGAGGGGTTTGAGACCTCTGTTTGTTCTTTGTGTAGGGCTCTGGTATTAATGTTGGCTAGCACACGGCCTGAAGGGACAACTATGTCGGAATCAGTTTCATTTTTTATTACGACTGGCCCAGTCGTAATAAAACCTGCCAGCCAAGCAGCCCTTATACAGGGCTGCTTGGCTGGCAGGTTAACAAGAACAGTCAACACAAGCAGACCACTGGGCAAGGGAAAGGCTGATGACTGTTCGACAACTGCACATTTCTCATTGATGGAGTTGGGGATGTACACTGAGGCTTCCAAAACTGCCGTCTGCCGTGCTTCCATGATAGTTTGATGTTTACCTGTTAATTTTGCACACCCAAGACTGCAATTGTTAGCTGCTTCCTGGCGCATTCTGAGGATTTTAAGGAGTGCTCGGTAACCATAGGGGACTGGCTGAAAGTTTGCACTGGACTCATGAAGGTCAGTATAAAGGGCATCTAAATGTTTGTACCTATCAAAATCTGGTCTCGCGCCTCAGCTCGCAGAGGAGGAATAACTAATGCCAGGGTGTTAACATTAATGCCTGAACCCACAAAATCCTTAGGAAAAGTGATTGACAGCTCTACATAACCTAAATAAGGGACAGATTGGCCATTTGCACCCTCTACATCCAGGAGATCACCCAGCAGGTTTATAGGCAAGTCTGAGAGGTGCTGCTCATAAAAACTCTGAGGTACTGTTGTCACTTGTGACCCTGTATCTAATAGACAGTTTGTTTCTTTGCCAGCAATGATGACAGTAGCAGAAGTTCTGGTTCCAACCAAACCCTTTGGGGGCTTACAGACTGTGTTTTTTACTGAGCTTTCTTTAAAAAGGCCCTTTGTGGTTTGGGACGAGAATTGTCTCCTGAAGCCCCTACTTGTTCCACACTGGAGGCTGGAATTAGTTTAAATTTGTGTGAAGTGTGTGAATGTGTGCGTGAATGGGTGGATGACTGGATATGTAAAGCACTTTGGGGTCCTTAGGGACTAGTAAAGCGCTATATAAATACAGGCCATTTACCATTTACCATAAATGGGGCTCGTCACTGGCCCCAGTTGAAGCTTCCCAACTGGCTTGTCTTTCTTTCAGTTGTTTTTTCTTTCTGGCAACTAAGGACGGGTTTGGTTCGTTTTCACATGATGAGGCAATGTGTCCGTCCTCACCACAGTAAAAGCAGTACAGTGCAGTAGGGTGCGGTTTTGCATTGGTTTTAAACCTTCTTTTTCACGGGACAGGCCTCAACTTTGGCATTAATTGTCTTGCACTTTGACTTTGATTGCTTGGGCTGATTTTGTTTTTGGTTTTCCATTTTCCAACTGTTAAGTTGTGCAGTGTGCACTCAAATCAGTTAATTGTTTCTTTTACACATCAAAGTCTGATTCACTGCTACTTATTGTTTGTACATTTGACATGACCCATTGCTTTGGATTGTTGGGGCCAGGTTTGTTCTGACCAAGATGTTGTCTCATACTGCCGACTGGCACTTGCTTCTTCTTCAGTGTGTAAAAGCAAGAGTAACTCAGAAAACGAAGGTGGACTCTCCTTTCTTTCTCCTAACTGGAGGTCACTGATGAGACTGTCCTCCCAACAGCCACGAAGGAACTGCTTTAACAACTGCTTGTGAAAATCTGACGCACTGACACCCCTGTGCCGCATAGCTTTTGTCAGACAAACATGTAATCTTTGCAAATAGGCTGATGGTCTTTCTCCTTTATTTTGAAGCGTGTTCATAAATCGCGCATAAAGCTCATCACCATCTTTGACAGCTCCAAATGCAGTCTAGTACTTTCAGGTACTCAGAGGGTTTAGCATCTAGGCCTAAATGCTTTGTGATATCTGGCAGCAAAAGGCTGTCAAATATTCTTTGTGTGCAGTTCAAGTCAGAAATGGCTGGGTCATTTATGAGAACTTCAATACTTGTGCGCCATGTATTGTAATCTGCTTCATTGTTTGGGTGGGGGATGCGCCCAGAGAAGGCTCTAAACCTACTTGGCATGGGCGAGTGTGAAGGCATTTCACTACTGCGCACTACATGTTCAACCACTACTTGCTGGACACTCTGTGGATTAAGCTCAAGTGTGGGATAGAGTTGTGTCGGCAAGTTAAGATCAATCAGGTTTTGGTTTAAGGTTGGGGTCGGAACCTTAGACTGTGAAGAAGTTCTCCTTAGAACCGAGAAGCTTCTTCAGTTCTACGGAGAAGAAGAAGCTTCTAGGATGAGGGGTGAAACGTCTTCGAGCAACTTAAAGAAGTCCAGACGCTTTTCTTTGCAAGCTCCTTTGACTACGATGACCTGGATGACTGAGAACCTTCACAGACGACTCTTTAACTACTATTTCCATTTTACCAGACTTCGGTTTTGATTGTTTCTTATTGTTGCAATATTTAATAAGATGAGTCTCATGCAGTTCCACAATATCTCCTGGCTGCTGGCTCACAAATTGCAACACCAATGTGTCTCTAAACTCTAAGATCAATAGTCTTTTTTTTTTCTTCGTTTTGGTACATTTTATCCAAGCCATACTTAAATATGGGTTACAAATGCATTTGTATACAGCCCAAGGTTGAGCTGATACGCTCTCACTGGACTGTTTGATATTATGATGAGAATGAAGGTGTGATATTGATGTGACACAAGAAGCTAGTGAGGAGGTGGAAGGCGAGTGAAGTAAGGTGAAGAACTGTGTAGATGGTGCTAAACCCAAAGGGCATAGTATCAGTCCCACTGTTCGTGACATAAAAGGAAGTGGCAGAATGTATCCTGCATAACTTCAAGGTGTGAAGATCGATGACAAAGTAACATCCAAAATACATACAGTATGATAGGTTCTTCATACAGTCCAGTATAGAATCTGTTATCTACCTGAAAATGTAGGTCCACTCATAATTGTCAGCAGATGACCAGAAGCAACTCAGAGTTTTCACAGATAATGAAAATAGAGTGGTATTTGACCAGAAGCTTGAGTTCAAATAACTGCAGGCGAACATATGATAAGCAAAATTGCAGTGACTGACTGAATGTGTAGGAAGGGTTTTATTTATTCTCTCTCTCTTTTTTTTAAAGGTTTTTTATTTTTTATCCCTATAAGGATAGGACGGGGATTAGAGAATGGGAAAAAATCCTTATTGTTCCATGTGGGATTTCCTGAGCATGAGCATCAGATGTTGACAAGCTGCATTTCTATTTTTTATTTATATTTTTTAGAAGTGATGGTGAATTTTGGACACAGTCATTGTTAAAAACTGAAAAAAGAAAAAGACAGACATATGGGGAGACTGATTAAAGGAATGAAAAATAGATCTGTCTTTAGAGGATGTGCAGTAGCAATGGCAGCTCTTCTTTCCAGAGTCCACTTCAAAATAATATACAGTCACACTGCAGTTGTGTGATAACAATAAAAGTAAGAAACAAAATGCAATAGTAAGCTGATGGCAGACACAAGAAAGCAACAAAGTCAAACTGGTGTGAGGAAATGTGGAGAATAGATACAGATGACATAAAAGAAGGAAAGCTCATCTCATTCCTGTCTGCAGATGTAAGATATATGACATTCAGGCTGGATTTCTGGCTAGCAGGGCGGAAAATTCCATCTGTGTCCACTGAGGTGCTATCAAAAAGCACAACTACGTTGTCTCTCTCTCTCTCTCTCTCTCTCTCTCTCTCTCTCTCTCTCTCTCTCTCTCTCTCTCTATCTATCTATCTATCTATCTATCTATCTATCTATCTATCTGTCTGTCTGTCTGTCTGTCTGTCTGTCTGTCTGTCTGTCTGTCTGTCTGTCTGTCTGTCTAGCTATCGTCTGTATCCAGTAAGGATCCCTAATAGTGAAGCTATACCACATCTGGACGTTGATGGATTAAGAACGTCCGTGTGAGAAGTGGGCTACTGGAACAAGAAGGCACAAGTGGGAAAGAGATGAAAATAGTGTGCTGTTGGCAGCTGCTAGTTGATGACAGACACCCAGAATGGTCAGAAAGTCCTGATCCCCAAGGACCCCCATAAGGGACTGGCCCCATCCAACTACTGGCCAGTAACCTGCCTCAGTACCACATGGCTAAGATGAAGAGGCACATGGCTCAATACACGAGTGGGGCACAGAAAGAAATTGGCAAGAATACCAGAGGAACGAAACACCAGAGAAGAAGACAGAGAAGTCATCCAAGACTGCAAGACTAGGCTGACCAACCTGTGCACTACCTGGATTGACATCAAGAAGGCTTATAACTTGATGCCCCACACCTGGACCCTGGAATGTCTAGACCTATACAAGATCAACAGGACCCTAAGAGCCTTCATCAGGACCTTAATGGGGATGTGTCAAACAACACTGGAGGCTAACCACAAGTGACCATCAAGTGTGGGATATAACCAAGGAGATGCTTTGTCCACACTACCTTTCTGCATAGGCCAGAATCCTCTCAGGGAAATCACAAGACTGGGTGTCTGTGAAGGTTCTCAGTCATCCAGGTCATCGTAGTCAAAGGAGCTTGCAAAGAAAAGCGTCTGGACTTCTTTAAGTTGCTTGAAGACGTTTCACCTCTCATCCGAGAAGCTTCTTCAGTTCTAAGGTCACATGGTGGAGAGTCCCAGATATAAACCTAGTGGGAGTAACCCCCCCACAGAGGGACAAAAGGACCCCCTGATGATCCTCTAATCGCCTGAGCCAAGGTGTGAAACTGGGCGTGGGTCCCAATCAGCCAGAGTTTCGGGTGAGCTCATTGTGAAACCTGGCCCCACCTTATCATGCGAATTCCTGAGGTCAGCTGGCCCAGGATGTGAGTGGGCGTTAAGGCATCTGGGAAGGGATCTCAAAACTGGATTATAGATGGCAGAGAGTTGGTGTCGTAAACCCCCGCCTCTGTTCAAAGATGGTCGCTCACAGTGGACATAGATGGCTTCTTTCACTCCTCTTTCAAACCATCTGTCCTCTCTGTCCAAAATGTGAACATTGGCATCCTCGAAAGAGTGTCCTTTATTCTTAAGATGCAGATGGACTGCTGAGTCTTGTCCTGTGGAGGTGGCTCTTCTGTGTTGTGCCATGCGCTTGTGAAGTGGCTGTTTGGTCTCTCCAATGTAGAGGTCTGAGCATTCCTCGCTGCACTGTACAGCATACACCACATTGTTAAGTTTGTGTGACATCAGAATGTGACATCAGAATCCGAATCAGAAGACTTTATTTATCCCCAAGGGGCAATTAAGATACAACAGAGCAGCATGATGTTGAAGATAAGGACAGGGCATAAACAGGCAATAAGAGTGAGATAATAAATACACAGAATATACAGTATATACACAGTTTTAAAATTACAGAGTTTTTTTATGTATTTATTTATGCAAGTTTCAAAATTTGTTTCAACACGACTGCACTCCTCGCCACCACAGCAACATCTTTGTGAAATTTGCAGACGACACCACAGTGGTGGGGCTCATTTCCAAGGGAGATGAGTCTACGTACAGAAACGAGGTGGAGCAGCTGACGTCATGGTGTAAGGCCAATAACCTCCTCCTCAACACTTCAAAAACCAAAGAACTCATAATAGACTTCAGAAGGAAAAAGGCAGAGATCCAACCACTATTCATAAATGGGGACTGTGTAGAAAGGGTGGCAAGCTTCCGCTTCCTGGGAGTCAATATAGAGGAGAACCTTTCCTGGAGTGTGAACACCTCCGAGCTGCTGAAAAAGGCCCAACAGAGACTGTACTTCCTGAGAATTCTCAGGAGGAATAACATCACACAGAGACTGCTGGTGTCCTTCTACAGAGCCACCATTGAGAGTGTTCTAACTTACTGCATATGTATTTGGTACACTAGCTGCACAGGGGCTCAGAGGACAGCACTCCAAGGGATCATTAACACTGCCCCCACACTGGAAGTTCTACACAACGCCCACTGTTTTAAAAAGGCCCAAAACATCATAAAAGACACCTCACATCCTGGCCACTTCCTGTTCGAACTGTTGCCCTCAGGCAGACGGTACAGGGCAATCAGAGCAAGGACTAATAGACTCAAACACAGTTGTTATCCAACTGCAATAACACATCGGAATACTACAAAAAAAATGTCCATCACGCCACTCTTGTGTTAATCTATGCACGGTCTGAAGCATGTGTGTGGAAATGTATGTGAATGTTTTACTGTTACATCTTATTAGTATTTTAAGTATTCTATCTATTTTATTTATTGAATTTTATTGTTTTATTTATATTTTGATATTGCTAGGGATGATGCAATGATCGGGGACCATTCTTAATTTCGTTGTTCTCGTGACAATGACAATAAAGTTTCTGATTCTGATTCTGATTCTGAAAATTTTTACACATTCACAAACAGTGGGACAGAGGAACACAGACAAAGACAATAACAACAACAAAAAAAAATCAAAAACAAAACACAGGAACAAACAAACAAACAAACAAACAAACAAAAAAAACAGAGCAACAAACCCCACAACAGGGTACACGGCCAGCACTTATTAAGAACAGCAGAGAAGAAAAAAAAAGCAACTGGTATACATGTCAAACAACTCACAATCCAGTGAGTCCAATCCACAAGATCAAATACAAAGATCGCTGAGGAGCCGATAACAATTATGCAATAACAGTTATGGGCAACAGCTCAGAATGAAAGCAGTTAAAACAACATGGTCAGGACCCAGGGCGTGAACTGTCCTTCTTAATGTAGTCTATAAAGGGCCCCCATATCTTCCTGAACTTCTCCATGGAATCAGACGTAGAGAACCGAATTTCTTCCAAGTATAAACAGGAGACCATCTCCTCGAGCCACCTCTTGAAGCAGTGAGGGGAGGCAGATTTCCACTCCCCCAGAATCAGACGTTTGGCAATCACCATACCAAACATGAGGGCCTGTTGAACAGCAAAGGGAAGTGCCAAGGAGTTGCCGGAGCAGCCCAGGATCACCATAAGACAGTCAGGATACAGTTGCCTATCATAAACAGTGCTATAGAAACTAAAAATACTAGTCCAAAAGGCTGTAAGCGTAGAACAGGACCAAAAAAGATGGCCAAGAGTACCGTCCACAAGTTTACATTTATCACATTTGGGGGAAACGTTAGGAAAAATCTTGTTCAATTTGGTTTTGGAATAGTGCAGTCTATGGACAACCTTAAATTGAATTAACTGAAGCTGGGCGTTAACAGAGCATAGTTTAAAACTAAAAGATTTTACAGTAAAATCAGCCTCCAATAAACCACTCATACTCAAGGAAACTGTAAACATTTTTATTCGTACAAAGAAATGTTAACATTAGAGAACATACTGTGAAAAGAAAACATATACAGGATTCTGTAAATGTGAACAGTTATAAACACAAACAAAAAACAAAAAAAACCCCCCAAAAAATCTAGCCTACCATACTGTAAATAAAGTTTCAGAACTATAGTACAGTAATATTTTCAGTGGTCGCCATTGTCACCCTCTCTTTCCTGGCCACCATCCTCATCCCCCTGGCCACCGACGCGCTGCTCTCTGTCAGGCCATAAATTCTCATCCACATCGCAACGGATATTTTCTCTTGCGATGCAGCGAGGGAAGAAACGGCGTGAAAACAAAAATTGGAACAGGACCCTCAGTTCATGCAGAAGATTTTGTTCAGTGTTGAGGCAAACTTTTATGCGAATGGCAAAGTTAACAAACAAAACCACCGCTATTGGTCTGACACTAACCCACATTGGATGGATCCCTCCAAGACTTTATTCTTTCATGAGTTATTTACAAGTTTCTGAACAATTATAAAATGTGTTTAATTATACTGCCCATTGTGTTGGATTGTCAATGCAACCCTCTTCTCCCACTCTTCACACACTGAGAGCAACACCGCAGGAGAAATGCCAGCACAGGCATCCAGTATCCGTAGTTTCAGGTGCTGCACATCTCGTATCTTCACACCATAGACAATTGCCTTCAGATGACCCCAAAGATAAAAGTCTAAGGGGGTCAGATCGGGAGACCTTGGGGGCCATTCAACTGGCCCACGATGACCAATCCACTTTCCAGGAAACTGTTCATCTAGGAATGCTCGGACCTGGCACCCATAATGTAGTGGTGCACCATCTTGCTGGAAAAACTCAGGAAACGTGCCAGCTTCAGTGCATAATGCATTATCATCATGTAGCAATTTCAAATATCCAGTGGCCTTGAGGTTTCCATTGATGAAGAATGGACCCACTATCGTTGTACCCCATATACCACACCAAACCATCACGTTTGTTGTTCCAACAGTCTTGGAGGGATCCAGCAAATGTGGGTTAGTGTCAGACCAATAGCGGTGTTTTGTTTTTTGGTTTTTTTTTTGCCTGTCCCGTTTGGCTCTTTTGCCATCAGAATTATTGTCTAAAGGCAAAGAAAGATGCCCAACGGATTTACTTTACCAAATTGACCATCCCAGCCTTGCCATAATGGTCCATTTGATTCACCTTTTATTGTTTATTTTATTTTCACTTACTGAATACGGGACAGACTTGACTGGGGGAAAGAAGGGGAGAAAGAAAGAGGGAAAGAGAAACAGCTGAGAAGAGGGACGGGGGAGAAGGGCAAAAAACAAAAACCAACAGAATGGGCAGAAAAAAAAAAGAAAAAGAAAATGCATATATCAATCACCTGGGTCACCTGCTGAGAAAGAAAAAAGAAAACAAGCAGAAGAGAACAAGAGTAATAGAATAAACAACATCACAATGATATATGGGAATATGACAGTAAATACTAAATATTAAACATTATTGTGCAGCACATAAGATCAACAGAACACAGTGTGCTTTGAGGTAGGAGCCAAAAAGGGTGTAGTTTGTGGGTGTGATCACCCGTGTGTACACATGTGAGCATGGACGCGCTTGTTTTTTTAAAAGGTTTCTTCATGTAATGATCTGCTAGAGGGTGTGGGGGGGCCACAGCCCCGTCCTCCAGGGCATGAAGCAGGTATGGAGGAGATCAAAACTCCAGACATCCAGAGGCCCCCAGAACACAAGAGACCAAGGAAGACTAACAGTGGGGCAGCCACGCCACTGTCCCAGAAAGAGCTGAGGAGAGTCCCAGATGAGGGCTCACTCAGCAGCCGTGGAGCAGAAGCCAGGGGGAGTTGCAGTGACGCGCCCATGAGCTCCGCCGGCAGCCAGCTGTGCCTGAGTGACCGAGCCCCAGGCCGAGAGGCCGGGGGCACCCCACCTCCGAAGTGGCCCGAGCGAGCCCCAGGCTCCAGGCCTCGATAAGCGGCCGCCAAGGAGTGAGCCGGTGTGTACCTGGACGCCCATCCCCAGACACAAAGAACCACCAACGCACCGATGTCTGAGGGAGTCCGCCACTGGCAGGGGAAGGGGTGATGGGGGGAGATAGGCCTCCAAACCTTGGAGGGCCTGAGATGTCCCCAGAGAGGTGGCGTCTGATACCCAACCTGATATATAGACACAGACATACAGGCACACACAGATACAAACATCCATTCCCACCCTCATGCTCTCATATACACTTACTCCACACTCAACCAACGTGGAGACAGACATAAAGAGACCCAGGTGGTGTTACCCTTTTCCCTGCGGTGGGGAGAGGCAGACCGCCCCGACTCCGCAGCAGCAGGGAGGCCGCACACTCCAGACCGCAGTCGGACGGCCAACTCCTCCTCCTAGCCCCGCCGCTCCAGCAGGCCGCAGAGAATGGGGGTGAGAGAAGACTCCAAACCTCCCTCCACCCGCTCATTGTAGTGTTGATGCATGTGTGTTCTAAGGTGCATTTAAAACCCAGGAGGGCATGGAGCTACCTGCCAGAGAGCAGCAGGTAAGCGCATAGTCCTTCCTGCTAGCCCTCAATGTCTACGTGTATTTAAAATTGAGAGGTGGGCAACGACGCCAGGGGTGAGGTGTACAACCTGATGGTAATTTGGATTCCGTGTATCGTGCCCACCCCCAAGATCCTATATGTATGTGTAATGAGAGTGTGAGTAATGTGAATGTCTAAGTTGTGGGATAAAATTGAGGCAGAGGCAGCCAGAAGGGGACGGGGGGGGGGGGGGGGGGGGTAGCCTCCTCTGCACCCTGGTGACATACCCCTACTCCAAGGCCCTGCATGTGTGGGTGGTTGTGGTGGAGCGGGAAGAGGGAGGCAGCTGGAGATGGGGAGGGAAGGAAGGGGGGGGGGCAAGTGACCCCTCCCAGGGGCCAGCTCCCCCGCTAACCCCAGTAGGCACCCCCATACTCCGTGACCCGCCAGGGAAAGGGGGCCCAGGCCCATCCAGACCGGGGCCCAGTGCAGCAGCGCCTCCCGGCCCCACAGAGCCCGGGACAGTCCACCCAACCCCACCACAGAGAAAACTGCACCCACCCCACCATCCACTCATCTTCCAGACTACATAAGACAATAGACGCCCAGGCTGAGATCTTCCTCCACCTCTCCTGTATCTCCCCCTCCTGCAGAGAGAGTTCCTGAAGAGAGGAAAGCTCCTGCAAGATGTTACAATCTCCCCCACCAGTTGAAGAGCCCCCCAGGTGGCTCGATGCACCGGTGGCACCCTGCGCCAGGGCTGGGCCCCCATGCACCCACCCGCCCACAACTCCGGCAACACACCAACCAGGACCCAAGCCCCCGAGGCCCAGCCAGACGGAGCGCCCCCAGAACCTCACGCCCATCCCGGACCCACCCAGGGGCAGCCAGGCTACCAGGTCAGTAACCCACGTCCGTCAGCACAGACCCTCCCCTAGCCCCGCTGCACGCAGCCACGAGGAAACAGTCACCTGAGAGCCACAGAGCTACCCCGGGTTGAGCCCCCCAAGGAAGATGCCTCCGGGGAACCCCCCGACGCCCTAAGCCTGTCCTTACCCCCACACCAATCACAACAGTGAAGGCGGGACCAAACTATGACCCCTCACCCCCACTAGGTGATGGAGCTGATCAAAGGAGCCCAGAGCAATTGATCTGATGTGGTGGCAGAGGCTGTATCAAGACTAATGTAATCGAATAGATAATTTCTATATTGGTTAGAATTAAGATTATTTTTATTTTTCCAGTTCATGAGGACTGTTTTCTTGGCTATGCATAGGGCAGTGAAAACCATATGGGCTATATTCTTTTCTGAAGTGACATTATCTAAGCTGCCCAACAAACACACTAAGGGGGAAGTTGGAATGTTACATTTCAGACACTTTGATAAGTCTTCACATATCTCGCGCCAAAACTTCTGAACTGGTGGACAGAACCAAAGAGCGTGGATATAATTGTCCGGTGAATTGGTTTGGCAGTGTGAGCAGTTGTTGGTAGACATAAAGCCCATCTTGAACATCCGATGACCTGTATAGTGCACTCTATGTAATATTTTGTATTGAATTAATTGAAGACTGGGATTTCTGATTAGATGAAAGGTTTTTAAGCAAGTCTGAGACCAGAAGTTTAGGTCTAAGTTAACTGATAAATCCGCTTCCCATTTTGCAATAGGAAGTGATATTGATTCATCTGTTTTAGAAAGCATTCTGTATATTTTGGATAGTAATTTGGGGGTTTTAAGAGTAAGAAATTGAACCACACTTGGTGGTGTTTGTAGTTCAACTTGACCCGGTTTAAATTTCTTTTTTACTATGGATTTAATTTGTTGATATTCTAAAAATCTTTTCTTGTTGATCCCATATTGTGTAACTAGTCCGTCAAATGAAATAAATTCTGTTCCTTCTAGTATATGTTCTAAATATTTGATTCCTTTACCACTCCAATCTGAAAAGTTTATCATATTATTGTTTTGTAATATGTCAGGGTTGTTCCAGATAGGTGTACGTTTGCATGGGATTAATGAAGACTCCGTCAATTTTAGAAACTCCCACCATGCTGTCAGAGAAGAGCTGATGTTGATGCTTTTAAAGCATTCATGTCGTTGGATGTTTGAGCTGATAAATGGTAGGTCTGAGATCTCTAGATTATTGCAAAGTGCTTGTTCTACATCTAGCCAAGGTTCATCTAAGAGGGTATGTTTTAGCCATCCTGAGATAAACTGAAGCCTGTTGGCTAAGAAGTAGTGCTGAAAGTTAGGCAGTTCTAATCCTCCTCTATCCTTGGTCTTTTGTAGTGTTTTTAAGCTTATACGTGGGGGTTTATTTTTCCAAAGGAATTTGGACATACATGAATCTAGAGATCTGAACCAATCTTGTGGCGGTTTAGTTGGGATCATTGAGAATAAATAATTTATTTTTGGTAAGACCATCATTTTTATAGCGGCAACCCTTCCCATGAGTGATATGGGTAGACATTTCCACCTAGCCAGATCATCTTCTACCTTCTTTAAAAGTGGGATATGGTTTAATTTAGTTAGATCTGCAAGCTTGGGAGAAACATTAATACCTAAATATTTTATATTTCCCGATTGCAGTGGTGTAGAAGAGGAATTATGGAGGGAGCAATTAATCGGTAGGACTGTAGATTTTGACCAGTTAATTGAGTAATCTGAAATTCTTGCAAAAGAGTTTATCAATTCAATCACCCCAGAGATATTGGTTTGTGAACTTTGGAGAAAGAGTAACACATCATCCGCATAAAGGCTGATTTTATGTTCCACGTTCTTGCATTTTATGCCCTTAATTACTGAATTCTGTCTAATTGCTGCTGCTGCTAGTGGTTCAATAAAAATTGCAAACAGTGAAGGGGAGAGTGGGCATCCCTGCCTAGTGCCCCTCAGGAGACAGAAGCTGGAGGATGTCTGGTCATTTGTTCTGACACAAGCTGTTGGGGAATTATATAATATTTTTAACCAGTTTATGAAAGAGGATCCAAAACCAAATTTGTGTAAAGTTGGAAATAGAAATTTCCAGTTAACTCTGTCAAATGCTTTTTCTGCGTCTAAAGAGAATATTGTAGTTTCTAGGTTTTTACTGTATGAGTAGTCTATCAAATTAAGTAATCTACGTGTATTTGTTGATGAGTGCCTACCTTTTATGAAACCAGTTTGGTCAGGATGAATTAAGAGGGGGGTTATTTTCTCCAGTCTCTTTGAGAGAGCTTTGCAGATTATTTTAAGGTCTACATTTATAAGGGATATTGGACGATAGCTTGAGGGATATACAGGATCTTTGCCTGGTTTTAGCAGGAGATTAATGTTGTAGAATTCATATTTGATGGAAGTCTGCCCCTTTCTTTGATTTCCAACAACGTTCTGTAGAAAACTGGTGCTAGAATCGACCAGAATTCTTTGTAGAATTCTGCAGGAAAGCCGTCTGGACCTGGAGCCTTATTATTGGGCATACTTCCTGGAGTTCACCCGGTGTCAGTGGTGAATCCAGTGCCATTGCTTGAGTGTCTAATAATTTTGGAAGAGTTATGTTGTCCAAAAACTGATCAATTTCTTTTTTAGATGGGTTTATTTGTGGTGAATACAACGTTTTATAGAAATCCCTGAACATGTTGTTTATTTGTATCGGTTCATATATTGTGTTCCCAGATGAATCTTGAACAGCACATATAGTTGTTTTTTCTTTATTTATTTTTAGCTGGTTTGCAAGAAATTGACCGGATTTATTACCATGTTCATAATTTTGTAAGCGTAGTCTTTGTACTAAGAATTTCGTTTTTTTATTAATTATCTCATTTAATTCTAGTTTTGTTTTGCGTATTTTGTTCAATGTTTCCTGATCATGGTGGGACGCGTAGGCTTCTTCTAGTGATTTGATGTTTTTTTCTAATTCCTGAATATTTTTTTTCTTTTTTCTTTTTATGTGATGAGAAAGAAATTATTTTACCTCTCATCACAGCTTTCCCTGCTTCCCATAGAACAGAAGCTGATGTTTCGGGAGTGTCATTATAGTCCAAATATGAAATGCTCCCAAAAATGGCTCCACAGCATGTAAAAATATAATATAAGCTCTGGCGGACTTGGTTCTATGGTAGGTCTTAAATGGTTAAGCGAATTGTCAGGGGAACAGTGGTTGAATTCACCCAGGATGAACTTGGGAGAGTGCGGTGATAATTGTTCCAGTATATACAGAGTGTTGCTGAAGTACTCTGTGGCTTTGGCTGCATCAGCTCTGGGGTGGATGTAAACCAAGATGATGAAAAGCTGTGGGAATTCTCTGGGGAGGTAGTAGGGGCGCAGGAAAACAGCCAGAAGCTCAATGTCTGTAGTGCACAGCTTCTCCCTCACAGTGACTGTAGAGCACCAGCTGTTGTTTACATACAGACACACGCTGCTACCATGTTGCTTCCTGGTGCGTTCGCGGTCTCTGTCCATACGAAGGGATGGTGAAAAGCCATCAATGTGCAGCGTGCTGTCACCGTCGCTGTTGTTTAACCACGATTCTGTAAATGTCAGAACGGAGGCATTTCTGTACTCATGCAGGTGGTTGACGCAGGCTTGCAGCTTGCCCAGCTTGGAGTGGAGAGACCGCACATTAGCAAGGATAATGGATGGGAGCGCTCGTTTTTTGTGTGTCTCCCTCTTGAGTCTGGCTCTCACCCTACTCTTCGTTAACCCCCTCCTGGTTACCTTGTTATTGTGAGTGTTTTGATTTCCGTGTCCACGCAGTATTTCCTCTGGAAAGTACTCATTGGGAGCGGAGCGGAAAAGCCGGAGTCCCTGGTGAGCCTTGGGGTCATGTCAAGTGTCAAAAACAAGTCCGAAAATCACAAAAATTAGGAAAAGGAAAAACGAAAAGGAAAAGAATACAAATCTACCGAGTAGACGGCGAAAAACAACAACGAACAACGTGTCACCTATTGTAGCCAACCTTTACATGGAGGAAGTGGAAAGGAAGGCTCTTGGCTCTTTCAAAGGAAGAGTACCCAGCCACTGGTACAGATATGTGGACGACACCTGGGTCAAAATCAAGACACAAGAAGTGGAATCCTTCACTGCGCACATTAACGCTGTGGATAAAAACATCAAGTTCACCAGGGAAGACACAAAGGACGACTGTTTGCCTTTCCTGGACTGCGCTGTGCACATTGAAGAGAACGGCAAACTCAACATCGAAGTTTACCGGAAGCCCACACACACGGACCAGTACCTCCTCTTTGACTCCCATCACCCTTTGGAACACAAACTTGGAGTAATTAGGACCCTACACCACCGGGCAGAACATGTTCCCTCTAAGCCTGAAGGAAAAAAGAAGGAACACACACATGTAAAGGAAGCACTCAAAACGTGCGGCTATCCTAAATGGGCGTTCTTAAAGTCAGCAAAGAGGCACAGAAAAGAAGACCAGACACCAGCGAGGGAGGATAAGAAGGACAGACGCAACAACATTGTCATCCCCTATGTAGCCGGTGTATCAGAGAAACTCAGGAGAGTTTTCTCCAAGCATGACATCCCAGTGTATTTCAGACCCAGCAACACGCTCAGACAAAAACTGGTTCACCCGAAAGACAAAACGCCAAAACACAAACTTAACAATGTGGTGTATGCTGTACAGTGCAGCGAGGAATGCTCAGACCTCTACATTGGAGAGACCAAACAGCCACTTCACAAGCGCATGGCACAACACAGAAGAGCCACCTCCACAGGACAAGACTCAGCAGTCCATCTGCATCTTAAGAATAAAGGACACTCTTTCGAGGATGCCAATGTTCACATTTTGGACAGAGAGGACAGATGGTTTGAAAGAGGAGTGAAAGAAGCCATCTATGTCCACTGTGAGCGACCATCTTTGAACAGAGGCGGGGGTTTACGACACCAACTCTCTGCCATCTATAATCCAGTTTTGAGATCCCTTCCCAGATGCCTTAACGCCCACTCACATCCTGGGCCAGCTGACCTCAGGAATTCGCATGATAAGGTGGGGCCAGGTTTCACAATGAACACACCCGAAACCCTGACTGATTGGGACCCACGCCCAGTTTCACATCTTGGCTCAGGCGATTAGAGGATCATCAGGGGGTCCTTTTGTCCCTCTGTGGGGGGGGGGGGGGGGGGGGGTTACTCCCACTAGGTTTATATCTGGGACTCTCCACCATGTGACCTTAGAACTGAAGAAGCTTCTCGGATGAGAGGTGAAACATCTTCAAGCAACTTAAAGAAGTCCAGACACTTTTCTTTGCAAGCTCCTTTGACAACAACGAAAAGAGCATTAAACTTAGAAAAAGATATCACAGGTGGATGGTGGGGTGTTTCCAAAGAGATTAACACATTAAAAGCTGTTTGCAATTTCCTGTCCATCAGTTATCACATGGGGAAAAGTGTCAGAAGGACTTGACAGTTAAAAACAATCACTTGCCATTTGATGATGTCCTTTTGTAACAGTGTCTTTTAAGTTTCCATGGTCCATGGTGGACTCTGATCTGATTTTCACACTTAGCAGTTGCTGAGTGAATACACTGAAGTTTAAAATAAATGTAATATCAACAGCAATGGATGATCCAATCAGCTGTCGCTCCTGTGGCACAAACGTACTATCATTAAGCAGATCGATGGGATCTAGGGTTAGGGTTGCATCTTCTTTTAGCCAAATATTAAATAGGCATTCAAATGTTGTTATTCCAGAGACTAGATTATGTTAAATTTCAAATGAAGCTGCATACACAGATTTTGGTATCATTATTTTTCTAGATTAAAAACTTTTCAATTTGGTTTTCCCGGAAGGTGAAAATTCCTTCAAAAGATGTGGATGTTGACCTGACTGAAACCCAAAACCCTAACCCTAAATGAGTTACCACTGACTTACAATTACAAATTCATTGATTGTTTAAAGGACAAATTATCTATACAAATTATTTGACTTTGATAAAATAAAATAAAAAATCTTGACATGTTGCTTGGTTATTTTTCTCTATGAATAGTTTCCCCTTTCACAAAAGCTGTATGGTGGGTGGAAGTTCTGTTTTCAGAAAAAATATGGTCTGCTTTGTGGTACAAACTGTCCAAGATAAGTCCACAGTTTTGGCACACAACAAAATAAAAAGAAAGCAGCAGCTGTACTTTATCAGGCTGCTGAGAAAAGCCTGTGTGAGACATCAGGCCCTCATCCAAGCCTACAGGAATTTTGTGGAGAGTGTTCTCACCATCACTATCTGGTTTGGGATTACCACCTAGACAGAGAGAAAATCTCTCCAAGCAGTCATTAAAAACATCAGAAACAATCACTGGTTCTGATCTTCTAACCTGTGAGGACTCAAAATGCTGCACAAATAAGGCACAAAGAGATCACCGGGATCTGGCTCTCTCCTCATTCAGGGAGTCAGGATAAACATAATAAGGCTTTCATAAGACACGGGTCCACAACTATGCAGTCAGACATCTTGCCCAGTATATTAAGAGGGTAAAGGAGATACCACATCCTCACCCTCATCACATTGTTATTTTTAATAAACATACTCACACACACTCATTAGCTCCACTCTCTCCAGGGTTCAGGCTGGTGGTTAGGCAGTACAACACAGTACAAAGATGTCTTGGATATTAGATCATAATGTTTCACCATTCATTTAATCTTTAAAATCACACCTACTGACTTGTTTGATGCAAACACAAATCTTTGGGTTTTTGAATACATGACTGAAACTTTATTTGGTTGTGTAATGGAATATCCAATCCACAGACTAATATTAGACAGCACAGATGGGAATTAAAAAAAAACAAACAAAAACAGTTTAAAATAATTGTGTTTATCTGCATGTAAATTATTTTTTAAGGGTTACGTATCATTGTGTCTTACACAGTGATCTTACTTGTTAAATATGTTGATCCACCATCCAAAAGCAGTACAATAATGCAGTAGTCAGGAGTGTTACGTCACATTGATCTGGTTATCTGAGGAGCTGGCAAAGGCCACTGGAATATAGGTCCTTTTTTTTATTTCATTAATTTATGTGTAAAGGGATGTCTTATTCTACATCTGTTCTCCACAAAGACAAATGTTTCACTTCAATTCAATTATATTTCCACAGCACCACAGAAAAGACCCTACAATGTTACAAGTCACATATTCCACTATCTGCAAGAACTGGAGAACAATGGGGAGGAAGAACTCCCTTTTAACAGGAAAAGACCTTTGGCAGTTGGTTGGGGGTTGAGGGGAAAGAAAAGAGCTTTCCACCATTAAAACCACTTAACTTTAAATGGTGGAGGTTTAACTGGTAAAGCTGTCTTTTCAGTAAGTTTTTATTTTCCTTGCTTACCTGCAAGAAAATACCTGTCTCTCTCTCTCTCTCTCGCTCTCTCTCTCTCTCTCTCTCTCTCTGTGTGTGTGTGTAGCATTCAGATCAAAAAGCTGCTGCTTTTGATGAGTTGCTGTGAGGAGCAACTCCATGTGTTCTTGCAGAAACACAGCATGGCTTCCTCTGGTTCCCATACAGTTGATATGTTTCACTCCCCTCTTCTCCTCATCCTCCGTCTTTCCTTGCTTCCTTCTGTCTCCTTCACTCCATCTGTTCTCTAGACTCTTTGTTCTTGCTGCATCTCTGGCTCACCCCTGTGGCCGTGCCTTTAAGGACATTGTATCAGACATATCAAAAGCTTTTGTAGCTGGAGCTTCTCTGTGTATCTCCATGCGTATGTCTCTATCTTACAGTCCACGCACCACATATGATATTCAGGGCAAATATTCTCTCATCTCTTTGTTAGAACCTATTCCCCTGACAAATTCTCCTGTTGTGAGTCCACATGTATTGTCACATTACAAGGGACCAAACTGCACAAATCCCAGTGTGTATACTAATGGTCCCAGGATCTGCTCAGGATGCTTTGGAAGAGTCTTCTATTGTTATGCCTTTTGGCTATTTTCAGTTTGCCCATCTGCCTCCCTCCTTCTTGTTCTTGTGTTTGTCTTTCTGTCCTCTGCTCTCATGCTGTCATTCCCTATCTCTGTCTTTTGATTGTTCCTGCTAGCTTTGTTCCACCCTGTGTGAAAACAGATATGAGACACTCGGAAAGGGAGTGGGATCATTTGACATCGCTGTAGGTGGTTGTTTGCATCTGGCACACTTTCTCTTGGTGCCCTTGGCTCTCTCTGTCCATCTCTATCAATCTGTTTTTTTTTCAATTAGATTCAAACTGTGTCACTGGTAATGCCTAATTCTTGCTCTTCTTTTTATTTTGAACCTCTCTTAACAAACCTGAAATCTACCCTCTCCAACCAGTTTTGTCAGTTTTTCACTCATTGCCCAGCAAATCCTGATATTTGCCAAGTAGCTGTTTTTCTGAGACCAACATTTGGACGTTACCCAAGAGGCAGCAACTGCCTCAGCCAATCAGTATTTGAGATGTCATCACAGAGAGACTTTCTGCTGTTGCAAGCCGATAAAAAAATAAAGAAATAAAATAAAATCACAAGTCAAGGGCAGGGATAGCTCAGTCGGTAAAGCGTTGGCCCTGTGATCGGAAGGTCAGGGGTTCGAGTCTCCTGAACAGCTACCCTGAGGTACCCCTGAGCAAGGTACCATCTCTACACGCTGCTCCCCGGGCGCCCAATGGCAGCCGACTGCTTCACTGAGCGACTGGGTTAAATGCAGAGAGGAATTTCCCCACGGGGATCAATGAAGTATACATTAAGACCGATATTGTCAGATCTACCTTTTAGTTTGATGTCTGTTAGTACAGCTTTATTTTTATGATGAAATTGAACTTGTTAGCTTATTGGATGGATATGTTTCTATCATAGATGTATGATAGAAACATATGTATGATGTATGATAGGTGCATAAGTGAGCTAGGCAAAACATCAATGTGGCTTAATTTAAAACAACCCTGAAGTAATTTAGATGCAGATATTTTTGATAACCTATGCAAATATAAATTCAGAATATATAATAGGGATAAATAGAAATACCAGTGGGTTGCACATTTGAGTGAGTCTATTGCACAGTGATTATTGCACAGTTGAACATAAGAAAAAATATTGCGAATATTGCACAGTGAAAAAAAGCACTGCAACTTAGTCGTTTCCGCCCTCCTTTGTCCTCTTGTTTTCCCTCCCTCAGTTTGATGGCGTGTGGGACAAAGGAGTTTTTAAGTCTGTTGTTTCTTGACTTTGGGAGAAGCAACCTGTCGCTGAATAGGCTCCTCTGATTATTTACGACCGTGTGCAGAGAATGCCCAGCATTGTCCATAATGTTCAGCAGTTTCTTTAGTGTCCTTTTCTCTGCCACTTTGCAGAGAAAAGGACACTAAAGAAACACTGTGTGTGAGTGTCTAGCTTCATGCCGACCACAGAGCCAGCCTTCCTGATTAGTTTTTCCAGCCTGGATGAGTCCTTCTTTGCTGTGCTGCTCCCCCAGCACACCACAGCATAGAACAGTGCTCCGGCAACCACCGACTGGTAAAACATCTTCAGGAGCTTCCTGCAGATGTTAAAAGACCTCAGCCTCCTGAGGAAATACAGTCTGCTTTGGCGTTTTTTATACAGGTGGTGCGTGTTGCATGACCAGTCCAGTTTGTTGTCTACCCACATCCCGAGGTACTTGTACATGTTGACCACCTCCACCTCTACTCCCTCTATCTGAACTGGCAGTGGACCTGGTCTGGACCTCCTAAAGTTCACAACCAGTTCCATGGTCCTTGAGGTGTTGAGTTGCAGGTGGTTTGTGTGATTCCATGTTACAAAGTTCCTCACCAGACTCCTGTACTCCTCTTCCTGTTCATCCCAGATACACCTCGTGTCGTCCGCAAACGTCTGAATATGGCATAATTCAGAGTTATAGCAGTAGTCAGAGGTGTACAGGTTGAAGAGAAGAGGGGACAGCACAGTTCCCTGTGGTTCCCCTGTGCTGCTGACCACAGTGTCAGACGTGATGTCCTTTAGCCTGACGTACTGCGGTCTGTCAGTGAGGTAGTCGGAGATCCAAGCGACCAGGCAGGGGTCCACCTGCATCCTGTTTAGTTTTCCCTGAAGAAGACAGGGCCGAATTGTATTAAAGGCACTTGAAAAGTCAAGAAACGGGATCCTGACTGTGCCTTTTCCCTTGTCCAGGTGTGAGTGGGCTCTGAGTAGGAGGTACAGGATGGCATCCTCCATTCCGACATCCGCTAACTGTAGAGGGTCCTGGGCATGTTGTACCTGTGGTGGAGGAGGTTGGGGAGGAGCCGCTCTATACTTAATAATTAGTGGTTATAAAAGGAATAACTTTTTTTTAACTGTCAGGTAATTGCAAATGCAAAGTTTCTATCAGCTCAACAAACATCAGCAAACAGACTAACTGTGAATTCTGTTGCACAGTGTGTTGCTAGCTAAAGACACAGCTGCTCTGTTTTACAGGGAGAGAAAAGAAAGACAGCTAACTTTGCTTACAGATAGAGAGAAAGATGTAAGAAAGAGAGGAAAGGAAAGGAAGAAGAGAGATTAGATGTTAAGATAAGGTTTGCTCAGTGACACTAACTTTGTGTTATTCATATGTTGCATCTGTACACTGGCGTGCACAGATAGAGACGAGGTGGTGCTGAAGCACTTGCCCTTTTGCCCTCAGTCCAAAAAAGTGCCCTTTTGAAAGACGTGATTTTTTATTTTTTTAAAGCTGCGCGATTTAAAAAGGTGTGAAAATAATGGCTTGATTTGTGCCCCTTCTTCAAAGACACCCGAACCCTGTCGCTTTTTCACTGTCACCGTGTCACGTGAACACGCTTGCAGTTCATTTGTTGTGAGGCGTGTAGCAGCGGCATGACATAGGACTACTTGGAGTAGGCATAGTAGGCTAACTTTAGCGACTGGGAGCCACGGCGGACAACACGGCAGCTCTTTCCCTTCCCAACCAGTCAGGTAACCCATGAATCGAGTGAAATTATTCTGTTTGCCCTCTAAGACCAACCTGCAATTGTTTTGTTGTGAAGTAGCCTGTCAGAAACTGCACATGACAAACTTTGCCAGCTTGCCCCCTCCATCCATCCATATGGATAAACAAAAAAACGACACATTTAAAATGTAACCTAAACCATTTAGGCAACCCCACTCTCCATCAATTCCAACCTTTTTGCATACACTATTGAAAATATCACGTTATGCTATAGGCTACATGCCGTTAGGCAGAGGGCTCTTTTGAGCCCATTTTTCGTTACAAATTTTAGGATGATCTCACGGAAATCTGTGAATAAATACAAAGTTTTCAAACTGAAGTCAGTGACGGGAAGTGTTAAAGATATTCTATTATCAAAGTACTCAGATGCAATGAAATATCACTCAGACACTTAGAGCAGTTTTAAACGTGCACGGGTGAGAGACTCAGGGAGAGACTCACACACCTCCTTGGTGCAGTCTGGCTTTATTTATACACATCATGAAGCATACGAAAAAGGAAATATCATCCTTATCTTGTCAAGAAAACAGGTGTGGTTTATCAAAAAACTTCGTGTTCTCTACAAGGTTGTTTCTTACTCGTGGGTGGCGGTTTCCTGCTAGTGTGAAGGCAAACAGTGACAATGTGAAGGCAAAGACTGATAATGTGAAGGCAAACAGTTTCCGTTATAAAGTAGGGAGCCAGCAATTAAAATATGCAGCTGGTTGAGTACAGAACAGAAATATAAACACTCTTAGCTGATCATTATATGAATAATAAAATCTTAGAAAGCAAAAATACTCTGACATTCCCTCCTGTTGTTTAGATTTCTTACATGACAGTACTGTTATTTTTGTCAGTTCATAACCTCTTGTCTAAACATTTTCGGTTTGAACGTCATAAAACAGTCCTGTGTTCAATTAAACTAAACATTACTGTATGGATCATCTTTCAAAATTTCTTCCATTTGAGACATCATCACATAAGCATTGATAGAAGTTGTCACCATGTTTGATACCATTTTCTTCAGACAGGGTACTACACATGTTGTGAAAACACATAACAGTAAAAGCAAAAATGCTATTCCAACAAGTCCTTTAATCAGAAGGGACTTCCATGAACCACCTAGTAACCATGTCAACCAATCATCAGTGCTTGTGACATAGTCTTGTTGTTCAGCATCTTTAATCTTTCTCAAGGTGTTCAAAGCGTCGGTCATGTTTTGTGAGTGTATGTTGTCTGGGATGTATGTACAACATGTAGTGTCAAACAATACACACAAACCTCCTTTTTCAGCTAGAATCATGTCTAGTGCGACTCTGTGTTGCATCACTACAATGCGTATTGCGTCGATTTCTTCATTTTGCGCTTTGTTGATTTTCATTGAAGCATTTAGGAACAGTCCAAATCGATAGTCAAGTGTCTCGATCCTCAGCATGTTTTTCCCAACTCCTACCCAAGGGAACAAGGAGTGGAGGACTTTCTGACCATCAGTCCATAGTTTGAAGTTTTTGGGCACATCTGATCCATAGATTGAGTCATGTGGCATTACTTCAGTGACTTCAGCAACTTCACGTTTTGCTCTTGACGTGTGTGTCTCTGCTGTGATCTTGAAGGTGTGGTCTGAAATTAGTACTGGTGCACACAGACCGGTGGAGTTCGGTGGGAGCATGAAGTAGGTTTTAGGCCCGCAGGCCCAAGCGGCTCCCTGGACCCAGAAAGTTCAATTTTTGAAGGTGTGTATTCCTTTGGATTGGGTCAGGTCAAGTGTCTGTGTGCAGTTGCGGTTTCGTCCAAGTTTCCTGTTTCCATCGGAGAAGTTGAAACACATTGGGTGCTGTATGTCCGGCGGCAAAACTATGGCGAATGATTTGTTTTTTGTGTTGTTGGCTTTGACGTTTACCCAATGTTTTTCGTTGCAGGTGTAGTTCCAGTTCGTCAGATTGTAGGCACAAGGGGTTGTCTGTTCAATTAGGATACGTCGTTGTGAAAGTGGTTTCGTGACACGTTTGACGTCTGTGTCACTACACCATGGAATTAGGTCTTCTTTCTTTGTGCTTTGACCTTTTAGGGTCAGTCCTGTTGCCATCAAATCTCTGCGTGTGCAATTGCCAGTTGTTGCTTTGTTGAACACACACATCGCTTCGTCAAGTTCAGGTGCCTTTCCATATATTGTTGCGTGTACGGCTGTTGTTGGCATATGTGAACATACATAGCATTCCGTGCTGTTGTCGGTGCGTGTTCTATCATACACATATCTATACCACGCGTTGTTCATCCATGGGTGGTTATGGTCTTGGTTCAGGTCACGTAGATGCGAATTATCATGTGTCCATCTTTTTTGCAGGTGGTGTTGTTTATTTCCTCTCATCTGGGTGAGTGTTAGTAGGCTCACTAGGAGCGCAATGCTGGCCACTAGGAGGACAAGTGTCTTCATGATGACCAGGCACACCTAGACTTCTGGTGAGTAGACTATTGGCGAGAAGTAAAAAAGGGCGGGATATACCCAATCAGCCCTTCCCTTCACCAATAGATCACCTAGAAGCCAGGGGAGCCGGCGTCTAAGCGTCTGGATTGTCACTCACTTTTTTACAGTGGCTGTGGTGGATCCAAGATGGTCTTTCTGCTATTTTGCAGGCGGTGGGTGTGGTAAGTAGGACTTGGTATGGGCCCTCCCACCTTGGTGAACTCCAATTCTTTCTCTGGAGTACTTTGATCAGGATCCAATCACCTGGTTGTAACCTGCAAGACACTGGAGAGAAATCACTCGGCAGTTGGTTGTTTAACACAATCTCTTTATTTTCAAACAGTTTAGTCATCCATTCTGCTAGGGTAGTTTCCCTTATTGATTTATTAATAGGTTCACTGGTAATTGGCAATGGAAACGCTCTCCCGTGGATGATTTCAAAAGGTGTAAGTTTCTGAGAACCTTGTGTTATTCTCATCCACATCTTTACTAGGCCTAGACATTCAGGCCATGGTCTTCCTGTTTCTTCCATGCATTTTCTTAATCTCTGTTTTATTGTGCCGTTAGTTCTTTCCACTAATCCTGCGCTTTGTGGGTGATATGCACAGTGATGTTTGATGCTAAATCCTAGAGCTTCAGAGACTTTGCTGATGATGTCATTAACAAAATGTGTTCCATTGTCTGACCTTATCAGACTGGGAATGCCATATGTGGGGATGAAGTGATTGCATAAACACTTTGCCACTGATATTGCATCTGCTCTTTTTACTGGATAGATTTCTGGCCATTTTGAGAATACATCTATAATTACTAGAGCATATCTTGATGCTTGGCATTCGTTAAGTTCAATAAAATCCATGTGGGTTTCCTTGTGAGTTTTTTGACAGAATAGGCATGTTCTTACAAATTATTCGCTAAAGTTTCAAAATTTATAGTGTGTATTGCATTGTTTATCTATACTATATCTCCCTCCTGTTGACACAGGTGTTTACCTCATGTGTCACTACAACCGCTGTCCTGTGTAATGACTCTGTTAATATAGGTTTTCCATCACAGACCATTAAGTCATCTTTCAGTTTACTCCACATTTCAGCCACTTGTTTTGTTCAGTGATTGTTGCAGCTTGTTGTTCGGTTTTTAGTACATCAAGTGGTATTTGTAGGCAGTAGTTGGTTTCTAGTAGCTCTGCCGATTGTTTGCAGCCTGTTTTGCTGCTTGTTCTGCAAAATTATTTCCTTTTGTGACAATATAATTGTCTTTTTGATGTGCTCCACATGTGCACAGTGCCAATTGTTTTGGCAAGGTGATCACTTCCAGCAAGATTTTTTTTTTTTTCTTCTCTATAGATGGAACATTACATTCTCACTTGAGGCATTTTTAGATAATTTCTAGTTTTTCAAAGAATTCACACATCTCACACATCTTACATATTTTAAACAAGTATTGTCACAAATTTGTTTCCAAATCAACAAAATAAAATAATCAAACAAAACCGAAAACATACATGAGTCAGGACCCAAAAAGAAAAATGCTGCTACTGAAACAGAGCAGACATGTGAGGGAAAACTGAGCTCACAGACAGCTGCATGTGTTGGCTTTTATGCAGTTTCTGCTCTAAAAACAAATAAATAAAAAAATAAAAGAAAATGTGTAACATGCTCATCAACTTAGCGGTGTCCACATATTTAATTCAGCTTCACAATCCTGTAACTTTAGCTGTTGTCTACAGGGTTTGGCTTATTAGTTGTTACTATAGATGTGCTCTATATCTCAGTAATATTTTATCCAGGTTTTCAAGCATGTCAAATGCCTCTATGCACCTAAGTAGTTTAGATATTTCCTTTATTTTCTTCATCTCCTATGTCATTATACTGAGTTTGAGCAAACCTTAAGCTTGATGCAGACTACTTCATAACAATTGTCCATCTCACATCATACTGACTAGGTTACTTCTTATTATTATCATCTTTTTCTTTCCATATAATAACAACAGTATATTACAACATTTTATCAGTGTATATAAAAGTGTATATTACTATACTACTACTGAGCCAATTTAATAGTTGGGATCATCTTACTCAGCAAACAGATAACTTAGAATTCATCCAATCTGTACAAATTTGCTTCTTCTCTGAACAGGTTTGTGCCTACTTTTTAGACTGGTCTTCTGTTTGCCTCATCTCAGATCCAACCTTCGGTCACTTTCATTCTTTCTGTTGCATGTCTAACCAAGCAATTTATTATTATATATTTTATATTTTATTTTGTGTCCATCAAGGGCTTCGGGTGATCTGCAGCTTCACCTTTTCCCAAGCTGGAGACATTTACCTTTTCACACACTTTCCTTGGCTGACCAATGACACAGCCTTAATGTACCTTATGCATCTCTCTATTTTATTTAAAAGGTTTTCGTGTGAATTATTTCCTTTTATTTATTTTATACATTCTGGGCATGAACGTCTTGCCAACTATGTTTCATTGTTAATATAAGTTTACAGGTTGTTATCCTTCCTATTATTAGTTTCAATACATTAAAAATAAGTTCTAATGTAATTTTGTCTTTATTTATTTTATTTTTGTACTTCTTATATTTATATCTATTCGTTGAGGTCTGTTTCCAACCTTTTTAAACTACTTTGATCTCTAGTTTTCACTTAATAAGGGTTTTATCAGTCACTGCAGTTTGTCCGGCGCCTGGACATTTTTTTCTCTAGCCACTGCTCGTCAGCAGTGAGTTTTGTTGATTTATTACCCATTTTTCTTTCTTATTATTTTTATTAGCTCATAGATATATTTACGTTTACACACACACATACACACCCGTGGTGCTTTCTCTGGCACGAGGAATGGGAGAGGCTATTGACACGGCCTTCTACTTTCAAGCTAGCCTTGAAAGCGGTGTCAATTTTATGTGATGAAACACAACCTTTTCCCGTTCCACCAGAACTCGAGCAACCAACGGTAAACAATTCGGTGGAGTAGTTCAGCCTCCTTAATGTGCTGTAAAATCAACTTACTCCACCAACAAAACAGTAAAACAACAGATTATACGCGTAATGAGTTTTTTATTCTGGGCAACACTGTGTCTTTCTACATTGCTCCAAGCCCTCTTTCAGGCGAGCTGCTTCGTAACCTCTACGAGTCCTTTTTCAGACGAGAATGTTACTATCCTGTCGTATTTTGACATTAAACTTGCTCCAAGCCCTTTTTCAGGCGAGCTGTAACCTCTACCAGTCCTTTTTCAGACGAGAATGTTACTTAATTAATCTGTCATACATTGACGGGAAACTATTTAATGTACAGACCACAGGTTGCCTCAGTCGTTTTGCGCAAGATGTGAGTGAGTGCTAAATATTCACCTGAGTTATTGTGTGGTTGCTTTGGTTTCCTTCATCAACCCCTGAAGTCGTGGACCTCTTATAAGAACGCTGGCCAGAACCCGAACGTCACGTCTCTGGACTTTATCCTCTGCCTGGAGAGGAGTCGACAGCGTGGGCTTCTCACGACGTCAGGACTTGACGAAGGTCTCCTATTGGAGCATTGAAAAAATATCAATGTCCACTCCGGCTCAGAAGGACCAATTAAATGTTAAAGATATTCTATTATCAAAGTACTCAGATGCAATGAAATATCACTCAGACACTTAGAGCAGTTTTAAACGTGCACGGGTGAGAGACTCAGGGAGAGACTCACACACCTCCTTGGTGCAGTCTGGCTTTATTTATACACATCATGAAGCATACGAAAAAGGAAATATCATCCTTATCTTGTCAAGAAAACAGGTGTGGTTTATCAAAAAACTTCGTGTTCTCTACAAGGTTGTTTCTTACTCGTGGGTGGCGGTTTCCTGCTAGTGTGAAGGCAAACAGTGACAATGTGAAGGCAAAGACTGATAATGTGAAGGCAAACAGTTTCCGTTATAAAGTAGGGAGCCAGCAATTAAAATATGCAGCTGGTTGAGTACAGAACAGAAATATAAACACTCTTAGCTGATCATTATATGAATAATAAAATCTTAGAAAGCAAAAATACTCTGACAGGAAGACATCACACTTTTTAGAGATGGAACTGCAGAAAAACCTAAAACCTTGACATGATTATGAATAATAGAATTATGGACGTTTCTCCGTTTTTGTGGATTAGCCTTTCCATAACTAACGTCAACTACTGTCCTACTTTGGTAAGATTGAAATTAATGTTTTTGACTGTCTTTAGTAGGTGTCTCCTGTGAGAAAGTTAGAACACCGTCCAACTGTCTAAAGATGCAGTCTTTAGCCTAACTGGTTGTTACTGACTCAGCGATGCTCGCAGACATTTACGCACTGTGTTGTGACCTGATTGTGACAGAACAGTGACGTTGTTATTGGTAGTTTGAAGGGTACGGTGTTGGGGGTGGTGCATGTTAAAAGTTTTGAGAAGCACTGGTTAGACATGTTAATTTTTTTTGGTGTAACATATTGGCAACATTAACACATTAATTTGCTAAAGGAAAAATAGGCAGTTCCCAATTGCCTGTGAAAACGACCATTCTGCCCTGTTCTTGTAATGACCACAGTCAGTCTTATTCGTTCTCATACATTTTGGTCTATTTATTTACTAATTTCAGCAAGCATAATGCCTAGGAAAGAGAGGCTGAGAAAGGAGAAAGAAAGGGATCTACAACAGGCAGCCCAGGGAAGCAGTTCTCTGCTCTCCTGGATGAAAGCAAAGGAAAATGAAGATGAAAGGTCAGAGTCAAGGGCAGAGTCAGGTTCTATTTTAATGTTTTAATGTAACCTGCTCCTTGCAGTTAATTCTATTGAAAAATCTTAAAAGCTGTTCACACTTAGTTTTTAATTAACTTAATCAGCAGGCATTGAGCTAACTATTATTTTGTACCTACGAAAGTTATTTCCATGTTACAAGACTTGCAGTATGGGTTATTATTAAAACGATCTGTTTAAGCTTATTATTATGATAAATAATAATACTATTATTATTATTATTGCTCCATTGTAGTCAGTCACAGCAGGGAAGCAGCTCTATGCCATCTACCAGCATAGCAGAAGAGGGAGATATAGAAACAGATGAAGCCGCAACCAATGCAGCAACAGGTTCAGTTAGGCCTACAGACACTGATGTAGTGCTCTCTGAAGACCACAATGAGGAAGAACCGATCGATCACATAATGTCAAAGTTAGCAGCTTTACAATACCCAACAGATCCAACACACATCCATACATTTAAAATAAAGCGCAATGACAGATACGTTTCAATGTGCTGCAATGTGGGCCCATGTCAGCCTGATATACCTTACCCCAAAACTGAGGGGAGATCATTCCAGAAACAGTGGTTTTCTGCTAATGTGTGGCTGGAATACTCACCCACTGCTAATTCAATGCATTGTTTTAGTTGTCGGCTTTTCCTCTCGGATGAAAAATATAAAAGCAGAACAGCCTGGACAACTGATGGCATCAGAAAGTGGAGTACTGCTCTTGAAAAAATCAAACAACACTCCAGCGCAGAGATGCACATGACAAGCATGGTTAGATGGATCAATTTCCAGAAAAAGGCCCTTCAGTCTGCATTTGATGTTTCAGACGTAAAAGGGGTGGAAGTTAGAGAGCGAGAGAGGCAGACAAACAAAGAAATCCTGACAAGATTAATTGACCTAACAGTGTATCTTGCACGTCAGGGACAAGCATTCCGAGGTCATGATGGGAGTGAGTCCAGTGATAACCGTGGCAATTTTCGTGAATTAGTCAATGTATTTTCCCGCTACGATAGTGTGCTGAAAATGCATTTGGAAAAAATTGCCACAGTTAAAGCCACCAAGACAAGGCCCCAGGTGTCACTGCTTTCCAACAGAAGTCAAAATGACATCATTGCAGCACTAGGAACTTACATCAGGAAGGAGATACAACGTGAAATAAAAGAGGCTGAAATGTATTCCATTCTACTTGATGAAACCTCTGATGTTTCACACAAAGAGCAAGTGTCATTTGTTGTGCGATATTTTCATCATATGCAAATAAAGGAGAGATTCATCGAAGTGTGCAATGTTGATACAACTACAGGCCAGGAGCTGGAGAATACAGTGTTCTTGCTTCTGCAAAAGAATGGCCTAGATATGAAGAACATGTATGGTCAAGGCTATGATGGAGCAGCCAACATGAGTGGCATGTATAAAGGTCTCCAAGCTAGAATCCGTGCACACAATGAGAAGGCCCTCTATGTGTACTGCAAAGCCCATTGCCTCAATTTGGTACTAGTGGAGGCATCAAAGTCCAGCAAGCATTTTGTGACATTTTTCAACTTGGTGGAGAAATTGTATGCCTTTTGCTCAGGCTCCCCAAAGCGTCATGCTGCCTTGGTCAAATTTCAGGAGTCTCTCTTTCCTGGACAACGTGTTATGGAGCTCCAGCAGCTGTCAGATACTCGATGGGCTTGCAGGGAAAAAGCACTGAAGGCACTTCAGAGAAATTTGAAAGCCATTTTGATGCTCCTTGATGACATCAGTGACAGTGACCCACCTAACCTGGCCCAAGGTGATGCTCAGATGTACAGAAATGCCATTAATTTTATGTTCATTCTCTGCATGGAAATCACCACACCCGTATTCGAAGTCACTGCTTTGGCATCAGATTCTCTGCAGGAAGAAGGGTTGGACCATTCCACTGCCTACAAGGTAATTGATGGTGTGCTTCACACATTGCAAACCATGAGGTCTGAGGAGAAATTTGGAGAGATATTTAGATGTGCATCAGAGAAGGCAGAGAGTTTCAACATTCCAGTACCTACCGTGGTGCCTGGTCAGGAGAGAAAGCGGAAAGTTCCAGTGCGTTTCCAACACAGCACCACAGTGTCTCAAGTAGGTGCTCAGTTTGAGTCAGTGGAGGCATATTTCAGGAGTGGTGTATATTTCACCTTTCTGGACATCATGACTGGGGAACTGAACAGGAGGTTCAAAGGGGACAATACTGGAAGCCCAACGGCCAGAATCATTCAGTCCTTCCAGCCCTTAACTGTGCATGCTAACTGGGTAGGCCCACCAAACCCAGAAGCCATTGAAGCTGTCCACATCCTCTGTGAATTCTATGGAGAAGATGAGGACCAGCTCAAAACAGAATTAAAGGTCTTCCACTCCAGCTTTAGTTCAAAAGACCTCAGAGAAATATTTCTGATACTGAGGGAAAACAATGGCCAGCTGATCTTTCCTGCCTTTGTCAAAATGATTCAGATCTATGCAACACTACCAGTGACAACTGCGACAGTTGAAAGATCCTTTTCAAAGCTAAAAATAATCAAAAATAAACTAAGAAGTTTGTGTGGAGAAGAAAGGTTGTCTGATCTCCTCTTGTTGGCCATTGAGAAAGATGTGGAGATCAATTACAACGAGGTCATCAACATCTACAAAGACATGGCACCAAGAAGGATGCTTCTTTAGAGCAGTACACTCCATTTAATGGACACTTGAGAATATGTATGTATATAGTTTAGAGTTGGATACAGATTTAATCTTTTTGTGGTGTGATTTTTGATTTTTAGAGAATGTTTTGAAATAAAAGTCAAATTGCATTTAACCTGTGCGATTTTTTTATTATAAAAAGAAAAGGTTTTCCACATATGCAAAAAGTGCCCTTTTTTCCCCCTGGAGCACTTGCCCCCCAAAATGTCTGTGCACGCCACTGCCGGGTGTGGCAGAGAAAGGTGCACGCAAGGACAAGCCTGCATGGCAACTTGATGTCAGCTTGAGTCAGTCACACTGCCAGGCATTGGCAAACAGAGGTTACATAATATCACCAAGACAGCAGTGAATCCACTATTCCCCAACTTCAATTATACCACAAGATGCTTGAGCTCAGGTGGGGGTTGAGATCATTACGACTTCATGGCACAAAATGATCCTCATATCTGTCGGGGATTACAAGGGCTGCTGATCAGCAGCGAGAAACTGATTATTACCAGGCAGATGGTGAGATGTCTGACTGTTAAACTCCAGATTCTGACTCAAGACACACAAAAAAATCCCCTTCTCGTGTCAAAAGCCACGACAGCCAACGACAATGTAAGTTTGGGAAATAATAATATGAAATTCTGCATTTCTCAAATCTGACGACACAAGGAGAAAAATGTGTTACTCAGTGTGTAATAATTTCAGTTCCATTTCCAGACACCAATGCTTCTCAGACTCATCATAAACACAGGAGCTCTTCAAAGAAAGTGCTACACCAAGCTGCCGAACTTACCAACTTTATAAACAGATGCTTATTAGATTTTTGTTCAATCAAAACAAAAACAGGTTGCAGGGTTTTTAAACAAGGTTAGGAACAATGAGGGCCTCCTGTTGGTTCTCCGGCTTATGACATTGTGACATTGCTTTCATTAAATAGATTATAGAGTCATACTGCACATTTGTTAAAAATTGCTCTTATTCAGATTCATTGTGCTTAGCAGTCTAAATGCTAAATAGACGTGTGTGTGTGTGTGTGTCTATTTAGCAGTCTAAATGCTAAATAGACCCCGGGTGGGTGGAGACTCTTAGAACTGAAGAAACTTCTCAGATGAGAGAAGAAACGTCTTCAAGAAACTTAAAGAAGTCCAAGCCGCCTATAACTGACCTCTGATTCATTCAGGCATAAAAAAGGTAAATAACTCATGGTGTTGTCAACACTATACCCTCTATACCCACCCTCTATAAACAGAGTGGGCTAATCTATATCTGGAAGTGACTGCATGGCTCCAGTAGTACACTTTTTGAAATGGTGCACCTGCTATTTATTGATCTCATCATCTAAAAGCCACTCTGACCTTTCTTTCATCTGGTGAAGGTCACAAACTCTTTGACATTAGTGTGGAGGCCGTGTATTGGGCACACTGGAGCTAAACAGTGAGGTCACTGAGGGTAATACTGGTAACTGAGCTACCAGTACTACCCTTTTTAATTTATCTGAATGGTTTTAGTATTTTATGAAAATATTAAAGCTAGAACAGAATTCAGTAATGTGTGTCATACAGTGGATTTAGATGATGCTGGGAGCTTTTCAGGCAAATTGTTCCACTAACTCGACTGAGTCCATGAGCAAAAAAAGCTTCATTAAATTTGTTCATTAGCCACTCACTGTGCTCTTGTCACCAGTAAATAATTAGAGTGGAGCTCAGATGCATCCAAAGTAATTTGAACATAGTTAGACAGTCTTCTAGTGTGTCTGTAATGAAGTCTTTAATAAACTGTTAAACACCATAGGCCCATATTTCACTTATATGTTCAGATATTTACATTTCAATGACGCAGCAGCAGATTTATAAAATAAATGCTAAACTATACTGTTTGCTCATGATAATTTTTCTGTCCTGTGTAGAAATGGAACCAGACAAAGTTCCCAAACGCAAATACCCTCCTTCAATGAAAGTAGTTCTAGTTTCACCCACAGATTTTGGGATCCACATTTTGAATAATTTTGAAGTTAACAGCTAATGCTAGCAAGCTTGACTAGCAAGATACAATTATATACTGACTGGATGCAACACGCATATATTGATTGATTGATTGATTGATAATACTTTATTCATCCCGAGGGAAACTGGGTTAAGGCTGCCAGCCTTGCCAGCACCATCTTACCCATCCATCCATCCATCCATCCATCCATCTTCATCCGCTTTGTCCGGGGCCGGGTCGCGGGGGCAGCAGCCTAAGCAAAGAGGCCCAGACCTCCCTCTCCCCAGCCACCTCCTCCAGCTTGTCCGGGGGAATACCAAGGCGTTCCCAGGCCAGCCGAGAGATATAATCTCTCCAGCGTGTCCTGGGTCTGCCCCGGGGCCTCCTCCCGGTGGGACATGCCTGGAACACCCCACCCAGGAGGCGCCCAGGGGGCATCCTTGTCAGATGCCCGAACCACCTCAGCTGGCTCCTTTCGATGTGGAGCAGCAGCTGCTCTACTCTGAGCCCCTCCCGGATGGCCGAACTTCTCACCCACCCTAAGGGAGAGGCCAGCCACCCTTCGGAGGAAGCTCATTTCTGCCGCTTGTATCCGCGATCTCGTTCTTTCGGTCACTACCCACAGCTCGTGGCCATAGGTGAGGGTAGGGACGTAGATCGACCGGTAAATTGAGAGCTTTGCTTTTACACTCAGCTCCCTCTTCACCACGACGGACCGGTGCAGCGTCCGCATTACTGCAGCTGCAGCCCCAATCCGTCTGTCGATCTCCGGCTCCCTTCTCCCATCACTCGCGAACAAGACCCCGAGATACTTGAACTCCTCCACTTGTGGCAGGAACTCATCCCCGACCCGGAGTGGGCACTCCACCCTTTTCCGGCTGAGAACCATGGCCTCAGATTTGGAGGTGCTGATCCTCATTCCTGCTGCTTCACACTCGGCTGCGAACCGTTCCAGTCCGTTCCATCTTACCCTTCCAACCATATATACTGGTGTTTCGAAGGCATTTGGAGGGGGGTGGAGGGTGAGTGTAGGTCTGTGTCAGTGTACATGCGTATGTGTGCGTGTGTGTTCCGTGTTCAACCGAGAGAAAGTGTCCCTTCACCTGGTTAAGCAGCTGTCAGGGTTAATCTTGTTATAATGACGTTACTGGACGTCGCTAATGTGTTAACGAGCTAACCGCACTAACGCAGTGCAGCCCCATGTACGGGGCAATCTGCGATAACACTAAAACATTACCGCTGCTGCTGGGTTGAGATTCACGAGTCCGGAGCGGAATTAAAAACACGACATTCATTCAGGTAAATGACGCTCCGCAACGTGGTGACGTCATTTGGGGCGACTGGAATCGATAAGGGAATCGTTTGCAAAAATGGCAAACAATTCCAAGGAATTGAAACAGTGGGAACCGGTTCTCAACAAGAACCGGGTTTCGATACCCATCCCTACTGATGTTGTTTCTCTTGTTACTTAGTGTGTACTCCTTCTGAGGGAAGGGATACAAACTAAGAGTACATGCATGTTTGTATTGTGTGGAATTCCATTAGTTTGTACTTAACTGTAAATGTTAATGAGAATATTTGCAACATTTCCGGCCCATTACAACTGCTTATTCACACTGTTGTTTGATATACAAAGGTATAAAAAGGACCTAAAATGGGAATTATACACCGTTCCTTCATATTAATGTCCTGATGATTTAGTGATACAGTCATAAGCCCAAAGTGTGACATCAGATACCAGACGGAACATGCCATCTCTATATTAGGAATGTTAGTAACCCGAGAGCAGTGGTCAGGTAATGTCAATGGGTGTTACTGCAGGGACTGTGCACAGCAACATTAATCCCACTTCGGATTAATGTTACTGCTAATGAAAGAACATGATTTTGTTGAGAACTGGGCTAGTAACCAAGGACACTGGACTGAGTCCTCAAAGGACCGTAAACTTGAATTACAAAAATGATACACCGGTGTCCTTCTAAATTCATGAACTTCTGTAAAACTGGAACTGTACTTGATTTTGGTACTTTCCCATCAGCTAATTTTTATCAGCAGATGTAAAATGCGGACATTTTAAACTATACATGGACAATACAATGTCAGCTGTCGAGTCTTCTCTTTTATTTTGTAGGAGAAAATGTGAAAAGCGTTCAACCTTGTGTTAGCTACAGGCCTTATTGCATGTAAAAACCTTTATTTAATGGAGAGGGAACAGAAATCACAAAAATGGTAACCTATGGATTTTAGGACTCATTCCTGCAAAAAAAATCTTTGGATATTCTTTGAAAAAAGAGCCAGGTGAAGTCTTTTGCAACATCAACTACTTGGCAGTTACCTAGCAACAGTGTTCCCTTGACATGGGTTTTACCACTAGGATGCAAAGGATATCTTGCAGCCCTCAGATTCACTCTCCCTTTTAAACATAGTTTTTTTTTGTCAGATATTGCCGCATAGAGGATAAATATGAGTGACCTGTCAAAACATACAAAATAACATACATGTGTGAGGAGAATACAATTGCAAAAAAAAGCTTCAGCACAAACATTAAAAACATATGCACAAACACTGCACTTGCTGCTGGTCATTCATCCAGAACTCTGCCCACCACCAAACTTTCTGTTTAGGATAAAAAAGCCACCTGCTGACTTCTACTGTAAAAGCTGTTATCTCCAGAAAGCAGAGCAGCACTGGAATGTATTTTCTTTTTCTTTTTTCCCCCCAATCAGTATAAAGCCGGGCTGCTTGTTGATCTCAAGCAGACTTCATCCAAACTTATGAAGTTTGAAATGCTCACATGGCTCCAGCAGCTGCTTGAACTTCTCCCCTGGACCCCCTCTTGGCTCAGCTAAGCTTGGGAAATTAGGAAAGTGTGAAAAAAGCAGAAAAGAAAAACATCAAGCCGCAGTCAGCTGCCAAGAGAACCGATGGTATAATTTCATATGGAAATGAGAGTGCTGTCGTCCAAGGAAGAAAATGTAAAAACATCACCAAAGGGCCTGCAGTAATTGAATGTCACTCAGAGGGGCTGCTGTGCTTTGCTACAGCCTGATATGCAGTGTAAACGCATCGTGAGATATTCACATCTTTCCTGGAAGAAATTAGGAAAGGAAAAGCCTGTAACTTTGTGCTGAGTCATGTCCTGTGGGGGAAATGACTCCTGATGTCCTCTCACTATGTCACCAGTTGCTGTGTCATGCCAGCTGGAGTGCCAGCCAGTATTTTCCTCAGCCTGCGTCACTGTTGTGGCCCATTAACTACACTCTATGCCAAGTTTGTCACTGTCATTTTGAAATCACAAACACTGTTTCAGTTTAAGAAAACAACCACAAATTAACAGCTCAACTGCAGAGGTGTGAAAGATTATTTCAACTTAGAGATTTTATGTTCAGGAGGAATTATGTAAATTGAAAAGATTAGAGGGTCAAGCTTTAGGGTGTATTATAATGGAACTCATAAGTAACTGAGCGTCCTGTTACCAGCACTAATGAATGTTTTTAGAATAACATTAGATAACATGTTTTAACATCTTTACTGAGGAATACACCAGTCTAACTTTTCCAATAGGCGATTCTGTCTCAGAACAGAATTGCCAATTACCAGAGTATGTCGCCGAGTGGGGAAAAACACATGAACAGGTTGGTGGTGTACCTGGGGCTTCAGTTTAAGACTATGCTTCCTCCTCACCGTCACCCAGCCGTCATCTTCAGAGTTGGGGAGTAACGGAATACATGTACCGCCGTTACGTATTTAAAATACAAAATATGAGTAACTGTATTCCGTTACAGTTACCGTTTAAAAAGGTGGTATTTAGAATACAGTTACTTTGTTGAAATAAATGGAATACACGGCGGTCCTCTGTAATTTTGGTCATTCCACGCCGCGCATTGCGGCTCAAAACCCAAACAAAACACGCGAGAAGAGGCTGTAAAAAAAAAAAAAAAGAAAAAAAAAGCGTCCTGTTGGTGGCGTTAGTCAAACAATGGAGCCGGAGCCAGCCGGAGCCAGCCAACAGAGTCAGCAGTGCACGTTGGGCAGGAATGCGTTTCAGAGTTGGAAGTTCCAACAACATTTCATATTCAAAGAAGAAAGGGATGGGCGGAATTTCACAGTGCAATGCAAACTCTGCTTGCCAGCGAAGAAGATGCTCTCTGCGTCAAAAGACTCCACCTCCAACCTAAGAAAACATCTGAAAGTAAGTTATTTTAAAAAAACTAAAGTTAACATACTGCAAATATTTTATTTTAGTTGTGGTAGCTACCTAGGCTATGTGCCACTTCAGTAGCTTCGATATAATATTGCTGTGATTTTAGCTAACATTGTTAGCTGGCATTAGCTAACGTTAGTTCATAGACGGGTAAACTTGATGGATAGCATTAACGAGCTCTAAATTATGGTGTGCAGTTGTGAAAGCCATCCCAAAATGATTAACAGTAGGGTGGACATTAAGGTTGGGCGAGATTAAAAATTTTTCCAACCGACAATCGTCAGTCAAACGATAACCAACATAATCGTGCAGGTGACTTGTTAATGGGCGGAGCAATGTAATAATGCACGGACTGATTTGCGCATTTAGAACATAAATAGAAAGTTTAGTTTGGGGGGGATATTTTTTCTTTTTTTTTTGTTGGAGTTTCTGTATTAACATAGCTACTTTTTGGATTATTCCTTTATTTATTCGAGATGCACCAAATTGCACAAAAAACATAACTTTACCTCTGATATTTTTTTATGGTCGCTGGAAGTGACATTTTGGTTTTTAACTTATTTGTTTTTTGGTCGAGTATCTAAGACATAAACACTGGAACACAGTTAAAGTGGAAAAAGAAGTCAGTTTCTTTGTATCCCTCCCCACCATTGTGGTTTGTTTATTTAAATTAAATGTTTTTTTTTTTTCTGAAGATAGACTACTGCTTTTCTTTCATTCTGTTATGAGTTTGAGTAAATGAATCGCTGCATTTGTTTATGCCGTTAAAACACCACTATTATATATTCCATTGACTGCTTCTCTTACCTTCAACCAACATTATTATTATTATTATACTTACTCATGGGCAAAAAAAAATTAAAAAATTCCTCTTGTAAAAACAATCGGCGAAAGGCTCAACTTATTGTTGATAGTCGAGATATTCGTCCAGTTGCCCAACCTTTTTGCAGTGATCTCAAATACAAAACAATTTCTTCATCAGTAATATTTTATTTTTTGGTTGGTCTCTCTCTCTTTTTTTTTTTTTCCAGAGGATGCATCCCAGGGTTATACACAGTTTACCCAAAGCAAATACATCGGATCATGTTGATGATGGCAAAGACACAGCCCCTCCTCCTCTCAAACAAGCCATCCTTAGCACTCCAGCCATCACCCAAAGGAGAGTAAATTCCTTGATATTTGACTTCATAGTCAATGAAGTGCAGCCCTTTTCTACCGTTGAGAACACCTCATTCCGTAAGATGGTTGAAGGACTAAGTGGGGGCAGGAGTCCTGTTTGCAGAAAAACATTGATGACTCACATTGAGAAAACCTTTCCAAAAATGAAGGAAGCAATAACTGAAATTCTTCTACATACTCAAAATGTGTGCACAACAGCAGATATCTGGACTGCGCATCACAGAAGTTTCATTGGCATTACATGTCACTGGGTCGAGTCAGACACATTGGATCGCAAGTCTGCTGCACTGGCATGTGAGAGGATAAGAGGCCATCACACTTATGATGTTATTGCCGCCAAAATAAGTCAGGTTCATGCTGAATTCCAAATCCAAGGCAAGGTTAGTGCTACAGTCACAGACAATGGGAGCAATTTTGTAAAAGCTTTCAATGAATATGGAGATTCAGAAACAGAAGATGATCTGGAAGACACAGATGATGTACAATTTAATGATGTCACTACAGTACTTGAGGAGGAGCAAGAACACGAGGAGGTGAACTTCTTTTTGCCACCACACCATCGATGTGCTGCACACACACTAAATCTCATTGCCACGACTGACCTTGATAAAGCTGCTTCACAGCAGGGTGTTTCCAGAAAATTATATAGGAGTGCAAAGGCAAAATGTGCAGCCATCTGGAATAAGGCTCATCGCTCATCAGGTGCTTCTGATGTAATTGAAGAAATTGCCCAAATGAGATGTGTTGTACCTTCAGTGACTAGGTGGAGCTCAGAATACCATGCAATCGAGAAGCTAATGAATCTACCTGAAAGTCAGCTCAATGAAATCTGTGAACAACTGAAGGTGGCAAAACTGCATCCTCAAGAGACAGTGTTTCTCAAAGAGTATGCAGCCATTCTGAAACCACTTGCCTACTCAGTCAACCTGCTCCAGGGGGAAAAGAACTGCTATTTCGGATATGTGATTCCCATCCTTCTCAGTCTGAAAGCCAAGTTATCTGAAAAGTTGACACAAGTGCAATTTTCAACTCACATCCTCTTAGCAATCATTAAAGCAATTGACACTCGATTTGCAGCTGTATTAGCCTCCCATGAAGCAAGGATGGCAGCATCCACCATCCCAAAATTTCGACTCTGGTGGCTTGCTGATGATGAGAGAGAATCCATGAGAAGAACAATGGTCCAAGAGGCCCGTCTCCTCAACACAGAACCTTCTAATGACACCAGCACCACTGGACATGCCTCAGTGGGAAATGAGCCGGAAGATGATGACGACAGCTTCTTCAGTTTTCAGAGTACACAGGTGACCTGTTCTACAGCGGAGGATGAGGTACAGAGGTATCTTCAAGATTCAGATAAGACATTGACCTCATTAAAGGGATATCCATTGATCAGAGCCCTCTTCTTAAAATACAATACAACTCTGCCGTCAAGTGCTCCTGTCGAGCGTCTCTTTAGCCACGGAGGACTTGTTTTCACCCCACACCGTAACCGCATGACAGACAAACACTTTGAACAGGTGCTCTTGCTGCGTTACAACCGCCTTTACTGGACTATAGACTAGGCGAAACAGATGTAGGTAGTCTGCTGAAACTATCTTGATATTGTTCACAGATAGGGCTTGCAACCTCAGTATTTTGTAGTCTTTAGTATTTGTTTTTGGCATGCATTCAAAAAGCAGCACCTCATATGTTTACTGCAATTGTTCGGCAATTATTTGATTTTTGTGGCCAATTAAGGTTTTCAACCAAGCAGTTCAGCACTGACACCTTGGACAGTTCTTTGTTGCATGCCTTTGTTAAATGGCCATAAGTTAATGTTGCTCAGTTGCATTAAAACATATGTCTTGTTTTAAAAATTATATCTAGGGGTAAGGTTTAAAATGTAATTTCTCATTGTTACATTGAGTTTGAATATCTGAGTTGTATTGAAAAATCTTTTGTAATTTAAAATTATTGGTGGAAGAATAATATTGACAGTAAATGCCAAAATAATATATTTTTCATTTTTGAGTATAATTTTATATATTGCCTTTTTTTGTCCTAATAAGAAAACAGTCATTGAAAATGCTGATATTTTTTCTCCTTGTGCAAGGCTACTTTTTGTTTTAACTAAGTGATGTTGGTGACCATAACAGTAAATACTTTTCAATGGCATATTTTATGTTTGTCTTCCACTTGTCAGCTTTATAAATAAAAAAAATGTTAAGGAAAGACTGTGCTTTTTTTTATTATCTTTAAGAAGACAAAACAGCTTATACAAACATACCCAAGTCTTTGCTCCTCTATATTACATATATTATCTTAAGTTGGGCCTAACAGTTAATTGGTAAAGAAAAACAAACAAGGATTTGCAGGATGTGATAGCAACATTCATGTAGTTGTAAAAAGCATGACAATATATTAAGTATTCCAAAGTATTCAGAATACGTTACTCACATTGAGTAACTTAACGGAATACGTTACAAAATACATTTTGGGGCATGTATTCTGTATTCTGTACTGGAATACATTTTAAAAGTAACCTTCCCAACACTGGTCATCTTTCCCTGGTTACTCGGTGCCTGCCGGGAGGCAGCTAGCAGGGCCTACCCTATCTTCGGCTGCACCGGCTACAGGGGCCTGGCTAGCTACAGGTGTATCAAGGGTGCGAAGCCGAGTATCCACTTCAGTAATCCTGGCCTCCAGAGCTGCAAAAAGGCTACATTTATTCTAGACTGAAGAAGTCACTTGGATGAGTGATGAAATGTTTCTTCCACTGAAAACACTACGTCCAGATGAACAGAATCAACTTTTGGAGAGCTACATTTATTACAAGTATCATTACTGCTAAAGGAGGCTGAGAAGTAACTAAACATCTGACACAATTAGCAGGAAAGTGCAGGAGGGACGGGTGAAGAGGCCATGCTACTAGCGAGTCGGCTACAAACTAAGCTAGCGAAACGGTAAAGACACAGTGAGTGAATACTTTGGCAATAAATTAGGGAGAGAGTACACACAGAGAGTGCTTCGGGTGAAGCACGTGAAAATTATACTATGAAAAAATAAGTTATCTAAAGTTTTTTAATTAAATTTGCTTTGCAGATAAGCTACTCAAAAACACGACTGTGTGTTGGAACAGGAAGTGATACTCTACCGCAGAGAGAGGGAACACCAAGTGACAGCTCCCTAATAATAATGACTAATAATGAAATCATTACTCTGTTCTAGTCCAATCAGCTTCCTGCCCATCTTCCATGAGCCAATCAGCCTCCATTCTGTATATTTTAAATCTCAGGGCTATTCTGTCTTTCACACTCTAATTTGTGCAATCCGCCTCCTCCTATCAGTGCCCCAACCTGGTCACTCTGAGCCCCATTAAAGCTTCCATCTTCATCAACTACTAGATTCTTAGGGACTCTGTCCTAACTCACAGCTGGGGTTCAGTTCTATGATAGACCATTAGAGTCTAATTGCCAAATTGCTTAATTAAATTCTTTGTAAAAATCACGTTTCCCCCCCCAAATGATCTCCGTATTGAAATCCTCACAATATATACATTATAGAAAAAATTGTGTGACTTTCATATTCTTTCATAAATGCAACTTGCGCATTTAAAACATTAAATTACATTCAACAATTTGGTCACCCATACCATCCAATCTGAGAACATCCATGTTAGCAACTGGCAGTCTTTGTACTTATCATTCCGAAATGTAAACTTTGTCATCTTAGAATCATTTAAATTACCCACGGCTATATTCTGTAGGATTGGCTCTTGGCATATCGCTGTAACAATGTAAAGCAGAAATGATTTCAATCAAGGCCTACAGGCCCAATGTTTAACTTTTGTGTCCAGTGTGCTCCATAAAGAACCTCTAATATAGGCCAAAAGATATTCTCCTTGTCAGAAAAATAAGACCCATTATTTCATATTTATTTGTTATTTTGTATTTGCATGCTCAGTGTGTCCATGGAGGGGGAGGTCACACGAGCAAGATTTCATTAGATTGGTGATTACACCGATTATATCTAAGGTAATCCATGCTTTTAAATTTCCAGTAGACTGATGCCTTAAATGTTTTCATGTATGCTGTCAGTTATCAGGCCAGTCATTTGCTTTACGGTAGGTGTCCTGTCCTAAATTTCCCTTCCAACGTGCCAACTAAATCTTAGCTTTATGCATTGTTATGTAATGCCGTGTAACTCCAGTGCCAGAGTGCGTTCTATAATTTGTTATTTTCTTATCCAGTCCTTGCAGACCAATAAAACTTTATTGATATTTTCAGCCACAGTGACATGTCCCTCCTGGGCTCTCTGAACCCACACAGCTTAGAACACGAGTTATTAGACCAGGCTGTTCAGAAGACAGGCGGTTTAAAGCAGAGCAAAAAAGAGCCCTGAAATGACTGAACTGTAAGAATTACAAAACAAAAAAGGGCAAAAAGAATGTTTTGATGTCACAATATCTGCTGTCTAACTGTGTTCTACATATAGGCATGTAGACAGCAATTATGGATGACAGATGGCATAAATAGTCATCAGGCTACTAGTATGTGATCATGTATGGAAAACTAGAATGACTTAAATATAATAACAATGATCTTTGTTAATGAAATTATTTATAAATCATATTCACATTCTGCTATACAGACATTCTAACATCGTAATGGGGAAATTATTTAAAGATTCTGAAACATCTATTTCATTGTAAATAATTACTTTGTTAACCTCTGAACATCAACCAGATCACTAGCACTAGTTTCTTTTTAAGCCATATAGTAATACATTTTGAATGAACTTTCAAATGGAAATTTGGGTGTTCCAAATATTAGAAAAATGGATGGCTGTTAGCCATAATGTTGATAATGTCACTGCTGGTAGAAGTAGCAGGATGCTATGCACTGCTGAAAGTGGGGAAAACCAGCTAGCTTGGCATCCATCAGCAAATTCACTTTGCTGCGGACATTGCGCCACTCTGCTGGTCTACCTTATGCTCCACTGTCACATCATTAATGAATATCATACATGAAGCATTGACGCTTGGGACAGCACCTCTTCCACAACACCACGGGGAACAACCATTGCCTCCAAAGGTCATAGCAATCAAGGGCCAAATAAAGGTCCTTTTTGTGTCCTTTTCTTAGTGGTGGTGCTTGGGTTGGATTAATTTACACCTCAGAGTAGTTGTTTAAACTGGGAAAGCCAGCCTTAACAAGTTTGATCTAAAATAATATACTGAATATGGTCTTAAATGGCTGACTATTTATACATTGTGCTGACTATTGTGTTGGTTAAAATACAATATTCACCCTCTTTATGCTCTGTTTTAGACTAGCTCCTAAATGACTATGTTTACTTCCATCTCTGTCTGCCATTTGGCGCTGAGCACATACTTTATAGAGAGTGTCAGAACATTTCACTGAAAACGGCTGTCTGCTGTTGAAATGGCAAAAGAAGCAAGATGAAAAACACGAGTTAATGGCTGAACGGCGAACAGATGAAAGCCAAGGGGAGCAGCAGAATTAGGAGATGGTTCTCTGTTTATCAGTACCACAGTCCATTTTCACACTGCTGTTTGAAACTGCTGTTATAAGATTAACATTTCAAAATCCACATGGCTACCAAGGAACCATTTAGGTGTGAGGTTAGGTAGCATTTAAGTCAAATGATAAAGAAGCAGGGTTTCAGAACCTACAAGATTGTACTTTTTAAGCTTTAAAAAAGATAACTGTTATATTTTTCCCTTTGTGTACAGTGCTGTCCAAAAGTCTTGAGCCATCCTGATTTCTTTATATTTTGGAAATTAGGAAATAAATGTTTTATTCACTGGCAGATGAAAACATACTTATAAATACAGTATATTAAGGAAAAACACTGACTGTTAGAACTGACTTCTAACGAACATGAAACTAAATGTTTAGTATGATGATCTTTATTCTTCAACATTTGGCTAGCTTTCTTGTAATTTCTTTAAGTTTTTACTGTTTTTTTTTTTAATGTTGTCACGGTCTGACTGGCAGACCATGGGGGGATGTTGGAGAAAGGACCCAAACGCTGGACTTAGTGGAATGAGCAGTGGGTTTATTTACAGTGAGGTAAATGTACACCACACAATAAATCTCCAAAGTGCTCTCTCGACTCCCGTGACGTGTCTTCCCCTAAGTGCTGGTATCTCGCGCTCCATCGCTCTGTTAAGTAGCTCCCCCGACGAGCCCGATCAGAAGCAGGTGTGTGAGAACCTAGGCGTGACCGGCAGCCGGCAGGGCCACGCCCATCAGGCCTGCAGGTGGCTGTCCTTCATCCTTCAGCCACACCCGCAGACACACACGAGCATGGAACACAAGAGCACAGTGCAGCAAACATACATCCAATACAATAACAACAATAACAATAACAGCAATAGTAACATTAAAGGTCCACACTGCTCACGGACCCCAAGTCCCCGGAACCGGGTCCGTGACAAATGTCAGATTATCATATACAGTTGTATGACTTTAGCCATACCCTTAACCCCAAACATGTAACCAGCAACCTGGCAGATGTTACACTGACATGTTTTATAATCTCACGGTAAATGCATTTCAACAAGTAGAAAGAAGAAAGCAGCTAATTAAGCCATATTTCTTTCATTCCTTAAATGTGACTGCTGGTGTCACATAATGGTTTAATTGGGGTTACTGTTCATTTCATTATTTCATGATGATGTACATTTCAGATTGAACATGGCTGATGATCAAATTGATTGAATCACAGGAATACAAAGTTTGTTTCATGAATTTGACCTATTTAGGTATGTTGTACAGTTGAAAATTCAAACATCACAGGTGTCATGGTCCCTAAGTTTGATGATTCAGTGTTTTGTGATAATTAATATTATCTGGTGTTTTAGTTTATTCTGGTTATGCTTTCTGATTTCTAGTTCCTAGGTTTTGGTTTCCTTGTTCTCTGTTTTCACATCACGTCTCTGTGTAAAGCCCGTGTTTCTTAGTCTGTGTCTTTGCGTGTGTGTTGAGTTTCCTGTTTTACTTTGAAGGTCCACGTCTTATGTGACTGTGTCTGGTTTTGCTTCCCTAGTCTCGTTAGCCCTTATTTCTCCCAGCTGTGTTTCCCTTCTGTCTCCTATTCCCTGATTACCCCACTGTGTATATAAGCCCGGTGTTTCCCTCTGCTTGTTGCTGTTCTGCCTGTGTTGTCTCCTCATGTCATCTCCCTGAAGTTCTCCTTCCGTGTCTTCAGGTTTCAGTCAGTGCCTTCGTTTGGGTCCTTTCCTCACCTCCACACATCTGCCGTCGCAGCCTTGACAACAGGTTAGATTTGAATCTAAACAGGTCACTGGAGATCTGATGGATATTAAGCGGTCAGTGGACATTACTCATCAGTCATCGTCATTGATCACCCTAACCCTAACAAAATATGCATTAAAAAAAGTTAACTTCCAAATAGCATTTTGTGGGTTTAAAGCTGCCAAAAACCTGTGGTAGCCTGGTGTGGTTATGGTTGCAATCACTGGCGTGCACAGATAGAGACGAGGTGGTGCTGAAGCACTTGCCCTTTTGCCCTCAGTCCAAAAAAGTGCCCTTTTGAAAGACGTGATTTTTTATTTTTTTAAAGCTGCGCGATTTAAAAAGGTGTGAAAATAATGGCTTGATTTGTGCCCCTTCTTCAAAGACACCCGAACCCTGTCGCTTTTTCACTGTCACCGTGTCACGTGAACACGCTTGCAGTTCATTTGTTGTGAGGCGTGTAGCAGCGGCATGACATAGGACTACTTGGAGTAGGCATAGTAGGCTAACTTTAGCGACTGGGAGCCACGGCGGACAACACGGCAGCTCTTTCCCTTCCCAACCAGTCAGGTAACCCATGAATCGAGTGAAATTATTCTGTTTGCCCTCTAAGACCAACCTGCAATTGTTTTGTTGTGAAGTAGCCTGTCAGAAACTGCACATGACAAACTTTGCCAGCTTGCCCCCTCCATCCATCCATATGGATAAACAAAAAAACGACACATTTAAAATGTAACCTAAACCATTTAGGCAACCCCACTCTCCATCAATTCCAACCTTTTTGCATACACTATTGAAAATATCACGTTATGCTATAGGCTACATGCCGTTAGGCAGAGGGCTCTTTTGAGCCCATTTTTCGTTACAAATTTTAGGATGATCTCACGGAAATCTGTGAATAAATACAAAGTTTTCAAACTGAAGTCAGTGACGGGAAGACATCACACTTTTTAGAGATGGAACTGCAGAAAAACCTAAAACCTTGACATGATTATGAATAATAGAATTATGGACGTTTCTCCGTTTTTGTGGATTAGCCTTTCCATAACTAACGTCAACTACTGTCCTACTTTGGTAAGATTGAAATTAATGTTTTTGACTGTCTTTAGTAGGTGTCTCCTGTGAGAAAGTTAGAACACCGTCCAACTGTCTAAAGATGCAGTCTTTAGCCTAACTGGTTGTTACTGACTCAGCGATGCTCGCAGACATTTACGCACTGTGTTGTGACCTGATTGTGACAGAACAGTGACGTTGTTATTGGTAGTTTGAAGGGTACGGTGTTGGGGGTGGTGCATGTTAAAAGTTTTGAGAAGCACTGGTTAGACATGTTAATTTTTTTTGGTGTAACATATTGGCAACATTAACACATTAATTTGCTAAAGGAAAAATAGGCAGTTCCCAATTGCCTGTGAAAACGACCATTCTGCCCTGTTCTTGTAATGACCACAGTCAGTCTTATTCGTTCTCATACATTTTGGTCTATTTATTTACTAATTTCAGCAAGCATAATGCCTAGGAAAGAGAGGCTGAGAAAGGAGAAAGAAAGGGATCTACAACAGGCAGCCCAGGGAAGCAGTTCTCTGCTCTCCTGGATGAAAGCAAAGGAAAATGAAGATGAAAGGTCAGAGTCAAGGGCAGAGTCAGGTTCTATTTTAATGTTTTAATGTAACCTGCTCCTTGCAGTTAATTCTATTGAAAAATCTTAAAAGCTGTTCACACTTAGTTTTTAATTAACTTAATCAGCAGGCATTGAGCTAACTATTATTTTGTACCTACGAAAGTTATTTCCATGTTACAAGACTTGCAGTATGGGTTATTATTAAAACGATCTGTTTAAGCTTATTATTATGATAAATAATAATACTATTATTATTATTATTGCTCCATTGTAGTCAGTCACAGCAGGGAAGCAGCTCTATGCCATCTACCAGCATAGCAGAAGAGGGAGATATAGAAACAGATGAAGCCGCAACCAATGCAGCAACAGGTTCAGTTAGGCCTACAGACACTGATGTAGTGCTCTCTGAAGACCACAATGAGGAAGAACCGATCGATCACATAATGTCAAAGTTAGCAGCTTTACAATACCCAACAGATCCAACACACATCCATACATTTAAAATAAAGCGCAATGACAGATACGTTTCAATGTGCTGCAATGTGGGCCCATGTCAGCCTGATATACCTTACCCCAAAACTGAGGGGAGATCATTCCAGAAACAGTGGTTTTCTGCTAATGTGTGGCTGGAATACTCACCCACTGCTAATTCAATGCATTGTTTTAGTTGTCGGCTTTTCCTCTCGGATGAAAAATATAAAAGCAGAACAGCCTGGACAACTGATGGCATCAGAAAGTGGAGTACTGCTCTTGAAAAAATCAAACAACACTCCAGCGCAGAGATGCACATGACAAGCATGGTTAGATGGATCAATTTCCAGAAAAAGGCCCTTCAGTCTGCATTTGATGTTTCAGACGTAAAAGGGGTGGAAGTTAGAGAGCGAGAGAGGCAGACAAACAAAGAAATCCTGACAAGATTAATTGACCTAACAGTGTATCTTGCACGTCAGGGACAAGCATTCCGAGGTCATGATGGGAGTGAGTCCAGTGATAACCGTGGCAATTTTCGTGAATTAGTCAATGTATTTTCCCGCTACGATAGTGTGCTGAAAATGCATTTGGAAAAAATTGCCACAGTTAAAGCCACCAAGACAAGGCCCCAGGTGTCACTGCTTTCCAACAGAAGTCAAAATGACATCATTGCAGCACTAGGAACTTACATCAGGAAGGAGATACAACGTGAAATAAAAGAGGCTGAAATGTATTCCATTCTACTTGATGAAACCTCTGATGTTTCACACAAAGAGCAAGTGTCATTTGTTGTGCGATATTTTCATCATATGCAAATAAAGGAGAGATTCATCGAAGTGTGCAATGTTGATACAACTACAGGCCAGGAGCTGGAGAATACAGTGTTCTTGCTTCTGCAAAAGAATGGCCTAGATATGAAGAACATGTATGGTCAAGGCTATGATGGAGCAGCCAACATGAGTGGCATGTATAAAGGTCTCCAAGCTAGAATCCGTGCACACAATGAGAAGGCCCTCTATGTGTACTGCAAAGCCCATTGCCTCAATTTGGTACTAGTGGAGGCATCAAAGTCCAGCAAGCATTTTGTGACATTTTTCAACTTGGTGGAGAAATTGTATGCCTTTTGCTCAGGCTCCCCAAAGCGTCATGCTGCCTTGGTCAAATTTCAGGAGTCTCTCTTTCCTGGACAACGTGTTATGGAGCTCCAGCAGCTGTCAGATACTCGATGGGCTTGCAGGGAAAAAGCACTGAAGGCACTTCAGAGAAATTTGAAAGCCATTTTGATGCTCCTTGATGACATCAGTGACAGTGACCCACCTAACCTGGCCCAAGGTGATGCTCAGATGTACAGAAATGCCATTAATTTTATGTTCATTCTCTGCATGGAAATCACCACACCCGTATTCGAAGTCACTGCTTTGGCATCAGATTCTCTGCAGGAAGAAGGGTTGGACCATTCCACTGCCTACAAGGTAATTGATGGTGTGCTTCACACATTGCAAACCATGAGGTCTGAGGAGAAATTTGGAGAGATATTTAGATGTGCATCAGAGAAGGCAGAGAGTTTCAACATTCCAGTACCTACCGTGGTGCCTGGTCAGGAGAGAAAGCGGAAAGTTCCAGTGCGTTTCCAACACAGCACCACAGTGTCTCAAGTAGGTGCTCAGTTTGAGTCAGTGGAGGCATATTTCAGGAGTGGTGTATATTTCACCTTTCTGGACATCATGACTGGGGAACTGAACAGGAGGTTCAAAGGGGACAATACTGGAAGCCCAACGGCCAGAATCATTCAGTCCTTCCAGCCCTTAACTGTGCATGCTAACTGGGTAGGCCCACCAAACCCAGAAGCCATTGAAGCTGTCCACATCCTCTGTGAATTCTATGGAGAAGATGAGGACCAGCTCAAAACAGAATTAAAGGTCTTCCACTCCAGCTTTAGTTCAAAAGACCTCAGAGAAATATTTCTGATACTGAGGGAAAACAATGGCCAGCTGATCTTTCCTGCCTTTGTCAAAATGATTCAGATCTATGCAACACTACCAGTGACAACTGCGACAGTTGAAAGATCCTTTTCAAAGCTAAAAATAATCAAAAATAAACTAAGAAGTTTGTGTGGAGAAGAAAGGTTGTCTGATCTCCTCTTGTTGGCCATTGAGAAAGATGTGGAGATCAATTACAACGAGGTCATCAACATCTACAAAGACATGGCACCAAGAAGGATGCTTCTTTAGAGCAGTACACTCCATTTAATGGACACTTGAGAATATGTATGTATATAGTTTAGAGTTGGATACAGATTTAATCTTTTTGTGGTGTGATTTTTGATTTTTAGAGAATGTTTTGAAATAAAAGTCAAATTGCATTTAACCTGTGCGATTTTTTTATTATAAAAAGAAAAGGTTTTCCACATATGCAAAAAGTGCCCTTTTTTCCCCCTGGAGCACTTGCCCCCCAAAATGTCTGTGCACGCCACTGGTTGCAATCACAGGACTGGAAGACAAGGGATTGGATGTTCTTTCATATCTCAGCATGACATGTAAGATCATTGTGGAATCATTTATAGCAAAGCTATATGTAAAGATAGCTTCAGGTCTTAAATCCCCTGCTTCACAGCAGTTCATTTACTACATGAACTGTTTGTAGTTCTGCTTTCCCAGATTGCTGAGCCACATATTTTTGTTATATTGAATTTGCTTCCCAAGACAAACTTGACCTCTTCTGGTACTATTAATTCCATCTGGGCAGGAGTATATCTAACCCTTGGTATTTTACAGGGTTGTTCTTTGCTGAGGGGTGTAGTCTGTCTGACGCTTTTGTCTCAAAGAGTATACCTGTACATTTGCTGACTTATCTTAAAGACCTCGAAGTTCCATATCACCCCAAGCCAGCACTTCATTCTCAGACTGCTTTTTTACTTGGTTCCTAGGGTATTTAACAGTAGAATGGAAGGGAGTCCTTTCAGCTTTCATGCCCCTCTTCTGTGGAACTAGCTCCTCATCAGGGCCTTCCAGTTTGGTTTTGGGAGACATGCACCATCTACTTTTAAGATTAGAGTTAAGACTTTAGGCCACACACACACACACACACACACACACACACACACACACACACACACACACACACACACACACACACACACACACACACACACACACACACACACACACACACACACAACATTTTTCTTAGTATTTAGGAATGAACACAAAGCAAAGATGAAGTGTACAAAGAGACTTTAAAGTGATCACCACAGTGATTCTACCTTAGAAACACGACCAGGTAGAAATGGAGGCAGCAGAGAACATTCCCTCCTTAACATATGATTGAAAATGTGACTAAATAATATAAAACAAATGTACTAAAGATTTAGCTGGTCTTTATGTCTGACATCATTAACCATTTCTGGCTCCAAACTCCACTTCAGGTCCCAGAGTCAAACACTGCAGCATCACTGAGCGTTACAAACTCTCTGAATTCTTTCATCTTTAATAAAATGATCAGTATGGCTGCTCTACCAGGTGTAACAATCACGTTTAACATCCAGGCATCTGCTATCACTTCCAACATAAATGAAGACAGGAAACTAAACAACAGTGACATTTGTAGGGTTACTGGAGCTGGGCTAGCTGGTATATAATGATATGCTATGTGGTGGCTAGCAAAACGGCTATGGTTAGCATAATATAAACACAGTAAAGCTGGAGGATGCACGCTAACTTTTTTCCACTCTATAAAATTAAACGCAAGGGTTCCCGGTGGTTAGGCACAAATGCAGGATGACAAATGGCAAGATGCTGTAAAAAGACCAAACTTGAGTCAGGAGATAATCCATCCACAATACGTGGTTGGTCATTAATATACTGCTGCATGGGCTAGGCTGAAATTACATCTTTAGGTTTTAAAAACTGAGCTTTAAAATGAATAGTGGTAATAAAAACCGAGAGAGGCCGACAGTAATCACTGACTGTTTTTAGATGCCTGTTCAGATTAAATAGAACAAGATATAAAGCATTAAAACATGTTAAAAACACAACAGCCTTAATAAACGCAGAGTAGTTTGGACCCGGAAGGATTGATACGTCATCACTTAAAAACTGGATAGTTGCAAAAAAATGTGTTTTTTAGGTTATGACACACGGATTCCTTCCCATATGTGGCAAGTGGTTTATTCAAGAAATCACTTGCCACATAAATGTATTATGATGTATTTTTTGTTATTACTTATAATACAGCATTTTTTTTTTTCAGTGAAACGATTTTTCATGCACAAATGCATTCATAAGTTACAATTTCATGTGGGTTATTAGTCTTATAGAAAAATGATCAGGTATGGAGTACAAATAAGCCATTTTGCCAACCCTGACGCTCTTGCACTGAATTTTTTTTTTTTTTTCAAAAACGGAAACAAATGTGCCCTGTCATCTCTAGATGAATGAATAAATAACATGTAACCAAATGCAAGACCCAGACTAAATTGCATCACCTTCACTTTCTTACCGACATATGCATCCATTTTAAGCATTCAAGTGGCTGCATTCTGCCATAAATCAGACATACCAAAAGCAGAGACATGAGCGGAACAGACATATTTCAACATGCTATCAGTTATCGTGCATAACTGTGCCTGCTGTCTGCAGCACGCACGCAAACTTAAAATGGACGTCCTGGTATTGAAAGCCTGCACTGTAACTACAACAAATTTGACAGAGCAGACACACACAGGCTGTGTCCCAATTCAGGGTCTGCACGCTTGAAGTACGCGCACTACGCGTACTACGTAGGGTGCGTACTATAAGTACGAGAAGTGCGGAAGTGAGAGGCTTGTTTATGGGACGGTATACGCTTCGTCGCACTGTTCAGGTTGCCTAGCAACCATGATACTAACCGCGAGACACGTTACGTACAGCATTGTTTGACAGAAATGAAGGAGAAAAATGTTTTGTTGGTCATTCATTTTTGTCATGACATCACTTTGATTAGTTGAGTATCTGAGGCTGAGACCACGGGACTGTAAAACATGATTGTTGGGCTTCATTTCTGTGCTGAACAGTCATTTAAGATTAGTTAGTAAATAACAATTAGTTAATGTTGTTCATGAGACTAAAGTCATCTCACTGTGGTAATGTAAATATAATATGGCAAATATTATAGTATTGCCAGATTGTATGTATGTCTGTCTTTAATTATTAAACATTCGCACATAAATAAGTGACGTCATATTCAGTACTTTTGACAGTTCACTCTTCGGCCGCGCCATCTTATTAGGGAAATTCCATATACATAAATGTAAATTTCAAAACTCAACCCCATCATTCAATTTGTTTTTGATTGAATATTACTTAAACTCTCTTAAATTAACTTCCAACAAAAAAGGTTTATCATTGATTGAAATTCATTCAGAAATGTTTAAGGAATGAGCTGTCACAACTTTCAAGTACAAAGTTGTTATGAAGTCTGTCACATCCCCCCCCCCCTTTTTTTTTCTCCTTTTTTTTAATCCTTTATTTATTTATCCTTATTTCATTGTAATGTATATTGTTACTCTTATTTGCCTTGTACAAACTGAACTGGAATGACTTACTGTTCGCTTTATAAGTTCAATAAAGTTTGGGGGAAAAAAAAAAAAACCTCTTCGGCCGCTCCCTTCTGCCGTATTTTGCGGCAAAATTATCCACACCCACCGCCGCGCTATGAATTGTGGGATATATGGGACCACGAAGTGTGCACCGGACCACGCTTGATATTTGGGGAAATCGATGGCGCATTTGGAGTATGCATTTGAAGTACACTTCGAATTGGGACAGCCGTCGTCGCGTGGCGGTGACGTAACCGCACTTAAAATGCGTACTTCAAGTGTGCAGACCCTGAATTGGGACACAGCCACTGTCAATTTGTTCACTCCCAGATTCACACAACAGTAAGCAGAATATAAGAGCATAAAGCATATGGGACACCTGAGTTCCCTGGTCTTTTGTGCCAACTAATCATTGTTGTCACAGGATTCACGCAGCAGCTGAATGCTGCCCAAACAGGCTGAAACAACACGAGAAGCAGAGCAATGACATGTAAGTACATCTGCAACAGAGCAAAGTGAGAGCATGCACTACGCAAAATTGCAGACACATATATGCTAGATACGGACTAACACACTGAACTTGATGCATTTGGAATGGGTGCAGCTGTGAATATGCACCACATGAATAATTGTGGAGTGGCTTGTTTAGACAAAAATAATTATAGACATCATTATCTTTAACTGTAGTTTTCCAGCATTTCAAATTATGAGCGCAAACGTTTTCTCAAGATTTAAAAAAATAAATAAAATAAAACATTGAATCTTTGTGTTTATGGCATTGTGTTTTCAAATTTAACACATTTGATTCAAATATTAAGAACTGATTGTGCTTCCTGTTTGTCAGTTAAAAGCAAATCCAAACTCTTGATGTTTTTGTCACAGTAGTTCTTTTCAAGCTCTTTAATTTGTTTTCAATTTGAGGGTTGTTGTTTTTTTTTGTTTTTTTTAAGCGTTGAATGCTTATTATTTTTTTAGGTCTTTGAAGGCAGTTATAAATGCTGACATTATGACAAACGCTTCCACTGAGTGGTGCCATCATTACATCTGTGTACATATACGAGCCATTATTACTTAAATTACATAGTTTGTACTGTTGACACATCAAGAATCACGATAGAGGATGAGAAAGAGGAGAGGATATGGATAAATATGTAGACACAAGAACGTGAAGGGCATTAAAGGTGAAATTCTTGTGTTCATGTACGAAACGATTTTGCATGTAATCCCTTCCCCTGGTATTCATCAACCTTCAAGCTCCATATGTGTCCGAAATATTACAGTAGAAGGAAAAATACTTATAAGTCAGATGTTGCTCTTCTTAAGGACAATGTTTATTTAAAAAAAAAAAAGAAAAAAAAAAGAAAAAGGAATTACTACTTTGAACGTTTTTGGTTTGCATTCTCCTTTATAGCTCGGATAATTTATTCCAAGAGAGAAAATCAAATTTCATCCAGTTCATATGAAGATCCGGACGCGACATGTGCTGCGCTGACCGATGTGCTCTGCTTGTAAGTCATTTTTTTGCGGCCTGCTCTTTGTCATTTCAAAACATGTATCTCTCTGACTTTCTATCCTCTGAGACTGTATTATGTATTATGTTCAGATGTTAATTAAAATATGTCACTCATTCATAAAGAAGAAAGCTTTGTAACTGTCCCGATTAGTGAAGAGTGTGTCGTTTCTACTACACTTCTTTCCCCCCCGAGGTCCGCAGAGCAGTTGAAAAGGCTGCTGAGGTCCCTGTATATGAATGTAAACCTGTGACAAAAAGTTCACCAGAAATTTTTCCTTCATGGTGTTTCTATTGGTTGCATAAAGGTACGTCACAGTGCCCAACGGTCAAAGTTCAAACCAGTCAAACTTTGACCACTGCATGTGCAAGTACTCCTTGCTCAGGCTGCACTTTGCTCGGTGCAGCGGGAAATCATTATTACGCGGAGCAGGCAATACACATGAATGGGTTTCATGGAAGGACCTTAAGAATGGACTGATTATGTTTTAAGGGAACCAAATTCAGGCTTAGCAAAACAAATAGATTAAAGGTCATGACTATCAGAAAGTGTTGGTGAGACCGGGATGTGTCACGTGGAACAAGTAGTGAGTCACATGGCTCATGTTTTATTTAACTGATTCATTGCAGCGGGAGAATGTTATTGTAGTTTGGCATTGCAATAATCCACAATAATAATCCAATCCACAATAATTCTTGCCAATTTGAGCTCTCTACTACAACTCTCAATCACCCAATCACACACACATTCATAAAGTATTTTTATTAAACAAAAAACAAATGATCTGCTCTACCCTTGGGTGTCTACTCAAGTATCCTAACAGCCCAATCCATCCATCCATCCATCCATCCATCCATCCATTCGCTTCCGCTTATCCTTTTCAGGGTCGCGGGGGGCGCTGGAGCCTATCCCAGCTGTCATAGGGCGAGAGGCGGGGTACACCCTGGACAGGTCGCCAGTCTGTCGCAGGGCCAACACATAGGGACAGACAACCATTCGTGCTCACATTCACTCGCACATTCACACCTAATGGCAATTTGGATTTTCCAATTAACCTATCCCCACAAGCTGCATGTCTTTGGACGGTGGGAGGAAGCCGGAGTACCCGGAGTGAACCCACGCAAACACGGGGAGAACATGCAAACTCCACACAGAAAGACCCCGGCCTGATGTTGGAATTGAACTCAGGACCTTCTTGCTGTGCGGCAACAGTGCTGTATTTGAAATTTAAACATTTGCTCTAGCCATTTCTAAAAACGTGAGCATCACCTGATGTGTGTTTAGTGAATATTGGAGCCAATACTGATTAAAGTGACAAGTAAAGGACTAGATGTTGCATTGCACTCTGTCGGATGTGTTTTCATCCTGGCACAGGGCTACTATGAATGAGAGTCTTCTTGGGGGTTGCTGTGCCAATTGGTAAAGAACGTGGGCAGCATGTGTCCCCTGACCAGATGGAAAAGTGTGACTCAGGGACATGAATGCGTATGTTTTACTTAAGCACTAGAAGAAAAGCTTCTGGGCTCCTGGCTACCAGGTACTTCACTAATGTGTGAGTACTACACACAATGGTAACAGTTATATGTCCTATGCATATGTCCTTGTAGAATCAAGTCTATTTTAGTTCCTCCCTTTAATATAGTAACATTCTTATGAATCGTAAGGTTCCTACCTTGGGGGGCTTCTTATTTTAAAAATGGCAATGACACACACACATGCAAGAAAATTCTGTGATTCATGCTTCATTGTTATTCTCACGTCTAAATAAACACACACCACATAATTGCAATACACCATTGAGTTCATAATAATCAGGGCTTCATTTGTGCTTTTTTGAGACCAGCAACAATGTGACTCAATTCACCTTTTCATCAAAATCATTATTGTTATTACTGTAGTACTATTTTAGTTGTTCAATCAACACTTTATCAGCACCAATCAATGTTTCAAGTTTCTGATTTACATGTTAAAGTCTAAAAATAATAGTTACATGATAAAACATCCATCAGTAAATAAAATTTCAATGCACGTCTGCTGTGTTGGTATTTTTTCCTGCATCATCATAATAATGTCAGTGATAACATTCTTGTGATATCATAGCTTTGGAATATGTTTGAAAAAGAAAAAAAAATGTTTGTGTTGATATAAAATTAACTTCTGGAACAAATGGTAGGCGTTTCAAGTATTTCTTTATTACTTTATGCAATATAACAAAATTATTTTCAAGTTAGGTTTGCTCTTAGACAAATTTAAGTTACTCATGTTGGTTTCCTTTTGACAGTTTTTAAGAATTAGCCACCTTTTGGTTAATGATAACAAAATTTGTAGTGGTTAGTGTTACACAAGTCAGTAGTTACACAAGTAGACATTTCTTCTTTACTTTCTAGAATCACAACAGAACTCTTTAGTATAAAACATGACCAGTTAGCAGTTACAAATACTGTTTTATACTAAAGAGTTCTGTTGTGATTCTAGAAAGTAAAGAAGAAATGTAGAGTAGTCACATCATGCTGTCATACATTTATTGCAGGTTTCGGCACAACAAATCTTTTGAGCTTTTCTCATTTCAAGAAAAGAATTCCAGTAGAAACAAAAAGGATATGCAACAAAGCAACACAAACTTTATACTGTAACCACCCATATGGGAAAAGAAATAGGAAAAACTTATAAAAGACTTGCATCAGCTTTAGCTTGCTTGATATAGTGAATCATATAAGGCTTATATGCCTCTGTTGTAATATCATTACTTTCATATATTGTTTTAGGAAGTATCCAAAACATACAAGTATTCAAAACATACAAGTTCCATTTATATAATTTTTCAAGGGATCTTATATCTTATATGTTTTCACTCTTGTATGCTTTTCACACAAGACAAATACAAACCTTATAAGATTTATATATATCTTTTCCATATGGGCAGAGTCAACAACATGTTAGAGTTCAATAGTAATGGTCTCATCAGTTCAAAAGCCACAGCTTGCTTTTTGGAAATTGAAAGGACAATCCAGTAGCAATCAAGTAGTAATTGGGGTAAATTAATACTTTCACTTCTTCTTCTCATTTATATTCATGCAATGTATCTTCCTTTTATTCTCTGTTTTCAACTCTTCCGTCCTCGCATTTCAGTTGTGATTCATACTTGATAACGGCAGTGAAATGTTTCTTAGCTGGGTTCTTTGTGTACATATTAAATCAATGAGCTAACTTCATGGGATCTCAGTTGGAAACGTAGAATTTCTGTGGGCATACATTAGATGTGACAGAACCTTTATTTCTAATTTTGCAAGAGAATAACGTTTATCTCCTTGGTGATGCATGCCCCTCGTTTATCTCTTGCGCCTGTCACCCAATTATTCCGTATCATTAAAGCTCCTGATCGCCTCTGAAATTGCACATTAAACATCACGTGCTTTTCCAGCGAGTCACACATTCACGAGTCACACCTTGAAGTGGATAAGAAGGTGTACATCCTAATCCAAAATCACACACACACACACACACACACACACACACACACACACACACACACACACACACACACACACACACACGCACAATGAATGCATTTTCCCTATCAGACAAGCAGGTGATCACTAGAAGGAGGTCAGTATAACAGACCTCTGCTTGAGTACACCATGGTATTATTACTATGAAAAACTAAAATCAGTGGGGTCACATGTGTCAGAGGAATCACAGCTGGTCATGCAGATTAATCTGGACTATCCGATCGTTCAGTCTGACGTCACCAGCCGTCTCTGGGCCTAAACTGCGCTGCAGGTCCATATATCAAACGATCACTATGGCATTACTGAGAGTTGAAAAACTGTCTAAAGTCTTTCATCTTTAATAAAATGATCAGCGTTCTGCTCTACCAGGTGTAACAATTCAGTTTAACATCCAGGCATCCATGAAAACGGAATTTATAACATTTAACGGAGTTAGAATTTAGCAGGAAGTTAGCTCGCTAGCTTCGATCTAAATACAATATAGCATGTCCTGACTGTGGGGTTTTGGAAACAAATTAAAACGTACAGCTCTGTTATCACTTCCAACATAAATGAAGACAGAAGACTAAACAGCAGTGACGTTTGTAGGGTTACTGAAGTTTGGCTAGCTGGTATATAATGATATGCTGCGTGACCGCTAGCGACACAGCTATGTTAGCATAATATAAACAAGCTAACTTTTTTCCACTCAATAAAAGTTAACGTGAGTGTTCTCGTGGTCAGGAACAAATGTAATCGCATGGCAGGATGCTGTAAAAGGACCAAACTTCAGCCAGGAGAACAACTGAGATAATCCATCCACAATACGAGGTTAGTCATTCATATACTGCTGCATGGGCTGGGCTGTAGTTACATCCTAAGGTTTTAAAAACTGAGCTTAAATAAATGATTAGCGGTAATAAAAGCCGAGGGAGGTCAACAGTGATCACTGACTGTTTTAGGAGCTTTTTGAGATTAAATAGAAGAAAATACAAAACATTAAACATGTTAACAACACAAAAGCCATATTAAACGCAGACTACTTTAGGCCCGGAAGTAGGTTTCGTCACGTCATCACTTAACAACTGGATTGTGTAACTCTGTCGATTTAAAATCCACCGCTGTTTTTGAAGAAGATAGTTGAGAAAATGAAAGAAATACAAGGATGGAAACTGAGACAGAAAGCTGTTAAGATGAAAAAGAACAGAGTGAGATTACTGTGTGTGTGTTTCTACTTTCATTATGCCTCTCTTCTTTTTAGGGATGGCATTATTTTTTCATGCCTCTGTTGTAATTTAGTTTTAATGCCAATTATTTTTTAGCAAGAAAGATCTGGAAACTGAAATCTTAGTAGAGAAATGGAACTCAGCATGTGGTGGATTGTGAATGTATTTCTGAGATATAACTATAACTGATTAATGCAGCATGTGTTACTCCTACCTCCTACATCTCCAGAGTGTATCTTAAATGAAACAATCAAGGTGTGGTTGAAGTGCAGATTTTCAGCTTTAATCGACAGGCTTTAACAAAACTATTGCAATAACTGTTTATGAACTACATCTATTTTTACTCAGTTTATCAATTTCAGAGGCTCAAAAGTAACTGGCCAGGGTAACATACAGTAAGACTGTTTTTTCCTCTCCACCTTACTATGGTGGAGTGATTTGATGACTTTTTTTTTAGGTTGTCCTAGGTGATGTGTCAGATGAAGTCCAGTTCACCCTGCTGGTGATAGGATTTCTGGGTTCCCACCCTGGAGTCAGGCCTGGTAGGGAGCTTAAGGTAAGGATAGGTCTTAACCCATAAGGGCTGGCTGAGGGGGCCCTCCTGTGAGCCCACCACCCACAAGAGGAACCATAGTGCTTGTGTGGATTGTGCATTGGCTGGTGGTCAAGGGCGGGAGCAGTGGCGATCAGATCTCTGAAGCTACGTCCAGACATACACAGGTAATTTTGAAAACTGAAATTTTCTGTCTTCTTTAAAAAAAAATTTAAAATCCCATCCACACATGCAGTTTTTGTGTTTTTCTGGAAAGGCAGCTAATTTTGTTACTAGATGAAGTGCCTTCATCATTTCAAATGTTAGTAAGTAAAGACAGTATTTCGAATTTTGTTGTTCCACTGGAATTTATTCAATAAAGAAAGAAACTGAAATTTTACATTCGCCTTAGTGACTCATAATCATAAGTCATAGCGCTGTGAATGAAATATGGTTGTGGTAGACTGGCAATTTAGGAATGGACAAAATGCATACGGCATACATAAATTCAATTAAAAAAAAATTGAATTTAAAACCGACAACAACATTAGTGTTGAGATTTGGGTTGTGAGAGCCACCTCAGAAGTTCACTCTGACACCTCTGCCTTTCTAAATGGAGTGACAGTAACTGCGTGTGTATATGTAAGTGTATAAAAACTGCAGACAGTAAGATTAACAGCAACAGTATTTTGTCTATATCCGCCATTGTAGAAATTCATCTCATGTAAACAATAATGTGGCGCACACCTCTGATATTGCGTGACTAAATCTCTGTTTTCCTCGTCCACATGTAAACGCAAAAACTGAGTTTTTTCAGTGATCCAAAACGCAGTTTAAGTGTGGATGAAAGACCCAAACACATAGAAAAGCTGTGTTTTCATAAATATCCTTGTACGTGTGGATGTAGCCCAAGGCTGGCTATGGGAACACGACATGTCACCTCTCTGTTGAAGGAAAAGCCTGAAGTAGTGTGTGAGGTCAGAGGGATACTGGTTAAGTGTAGTCAGGCTTGTATCTTCCTGTCGTAAATTCTTCTATTTTTGGCTTGCAAGTTGTGATTCGTGGAACTGATGTAAACATGGCGACGTTACCGTGATCCTATTGGCTCAAATGATTGAAAAGATCAATCATGCAAATTGGCCAATACAAAGTTACAGCCCCTCAGTTTAAAGGGAAAATGGACATTTCCAAAACTTGATAATGCACGAGAAAAAAAATGCCCAATGTACATGAGTTTGTTGATAATTCTTCAAGAAATATATAAGAAACATACATTTTTAGGCATGTAAATAAAGTTAAATAATTTCTGCTGTTCAGTACCTAAGAAATTTCAACTGACAGGTGGTGCCAAAATGGGCTGAATGGTGAAACACCTGGCTATCTATTCATTAAAAGTGCTATAACTTTTCACTGTTTCAGTTCGGAAGCACAAATTTCACATGTTCATATGTTGATTACTGGATTTCTGGACTTGTCTTCCGAAGCATATTTTCAAAGTGGTCATATGCAATCAAATCAAAAATAAATTAGGTGGGGAAATAATCTATGTTGTAAGTTTCAGCCTCAGTAACTTTGACACGGTGACAAATGCTATAATATTTACACCTTTGATGAAATCTCACAATTGTTAGCTTTATTTTGGTACCAAAATTGTTTATATAGAGCTTGTATTTGCAGAGAAATACTCTATTCAATTTGTGCATGTCATTTTCGTGCAGGGACATCAGAAAGATACCCTGGGTATGTTGAACTTGCTCTTTAGTGAACGGCTCATATCTGCATCTTGCTTCATTCTGCTCATTAATAAATTGTTCGATCACTTTTGAGCCTCTGAAAATGGGAAACTGTATGCTGCAAAAAAGGCTGTCATTCCTAAGTTTACACCTTTTGAATCAGAGCTGAAAGTATGCACATAAGTTACATCTTTATTGCTTGATTAGAAATAACTTGTGGTGGTGTATAAAAAAAATTGTAACTGTCACAAGCTTGACTTAGCTCTAAATACAATTGGGCCAAAGGAACATTATTCACTGTTGCAATACAGAAAGATTAAGATGTATTTTTGAAGACATGAGAAGATTATTTCAAAAGAAATTCTAGACCATAGCTATTTCAGCTTGTTGGTATGCAAAAAGAAGACAAATGTAATAAAAATCAGCTGCTCCACCCCCAGCCTCTGCTTCTGTCTCTTCCCCTCAATCTCTCCATGTTTTCTTTGAAATGAGGACAGAAACTGTAGGGTGTGGGGATGCTCCAGAGAGCTCCATAGAAAATGTATTTGCAGCTCTTGGTGTTGGCCAGCCAAAAATGCTTAAGCACTTTCTTTTATGGTGGGATGTCAAATGGATGTGTCATGCTTCATGAAAATAATTTGTCAGTTCTGTTTCTGTTACCAGCTGTGCATTCTCTGTGTGTGTGAGCTTGAGTTACCAAGCCATGTGTATTGGTTTATATTTGATATAACAAATATCCTTGTATATTTAGTAACATCTGTGCACGTACAGTATGCATTTGTTTGGACACAAGAGTGCATGCCTTTACTCTTCTTACTGTCTGTAATTTTACATAACTACATTTAAATGTGTGTCTGTGCATATATGTTATTGTGGCAAATCTATTTAGTCAAAAAATGGACATAAGATGTAGAAATACATTGAGTATCTTCCCTCTTCTGCCTCAAAGGATCCCGGGAAATGCAGTCCCCCAATGAAAACATACAGTAAACGCTCTTTCTTAGCAGAAGCCCAACTCTATAACCAACAGCTCAATAAACATATGGCTAGCAACAAATCACCCACAATAACCAAAATATGCTGTCATCAAATCAAATCAAATAAAGTTCAACAAAGTCACAACATATGTACTTATCCAGTAGTGAACCAGCAGAGTACATTTTGTTGTTCGCTGTAAGAAAGACAACTTCCTTACTAGTATCATATTGTAACTTGTACAGCACTTTAGGAGCACCTTTGCACTTTAGTGAAAGCATTTTAACTGGCACTTTATCTTACATCGCACATCGCATTGATTTGCACATTATTTATTAAATATTTATTGAGTATTTTAATAACTAGAAGGTAGCCTTTGTTCCAGGTCCTCATTAAGAAGTGTGGTGGTTGTCTGTGAGGAGGACAGAGTTGTTACTGGGAGCAAATAAAGTCTGTCAGGTCTACTATTAAGGAAAACAAAGTCTAGAGGTAAAGGTTGGCGCAAAGAAATTGCTGTTGAGATGTGATTACTCACCTGTCTTTTCTGTAGGGTCCAGGGTGTTTGGGCAAATGTTTCCCCAAGGGGCCAGACACCATTTAAAGGTTCCGGCAGAGGCCATGGGTTAAGGGAGTGTGGGGAATCTCTCTCCATGGGTTTCATAATAGTTGTGGTGTATGGTTAAAATAAAAATAAAAAAATCATATGAGAATGGTAAAATGTATGTATATATTTGTTTATTAAAAGGGTGTGTTGTAAAATGTTGGTGAAATGTCAGAATTTGGAAAACTCACCTGACAGTAAAAATAATGGTTTAGTCCTAAACATCTGAAAGTATTTAAGGCTGTCATTTGTCATTAGACAGGACAGTGTTTGTCAGTGCTCTTAGAAGGCTTGACATGCCAGTGATTGTCATGGCTATAGAGATACGTGGGCAAGTAAATGCCTCTTGCTTCCGCCATACTGTGTCTCCGTCGTTGTCAAGAGATTTTTGTTTTTATATAATTTGATCAGCTTCATGAAATGTGTTTTTCTGTTGTTTAAGCAATCTAAATGTCTATGTGACTTTTCACCTAATAACTTTTGATGAACTTATTCAGCTACTGAACCATTTCCTCTTTTTGGGAACAAATGTAGAAAGGGGAAATAACCCGTTGCTTTGGGTTTGTGCACAGTCAGTGACGTTGTTACTTTTACACACACACACAGACATGTATAAAAATAAAAGTACGCAGGCAGCAGTGCGCAGTTGCAGGGTGCGTTTGCTGCTCCCCGCGCGTGTAAAAACGACTGCAGTCTCTCTGTGTTTTCTAACTCAGGTGTCTTAGCTGAAGAATTAAAGGATGATTTAAAGAAATCCCCTGTCAGTCGTCCTCACTGAAAATGCAACTGTCAATGGCCGCCTTGTTACATTCACCTAAGCAGGAAAGGTAATAGCGACGTGAAACGTCGCCAGTGCAGTGTGGCGTTAATTGCATTATTGTTGCTATATTATACACTTTAGCTTTATGTGCAATGGAAGCACTGCTGAGTGTAACACATTACAGTAACCACATTATTTTTTCTGTGTTGCCACAATGTAATAAAGTCCTAAATTCAGGACTCACATTACAGTTACAGTTATTTCACTACGTACATTGCAGTCTTTAAATTACCTGCACAGTAAGTGGATATAAATTTTTTTTCATTTTATCCATTACTGTTTTTTTTGTCACTTTTGAGGGCTACAAACATCAAACATCCTCAAAATCATGAAATTCTCCAGCCTACATACTACTCTGGTAAAGGCAATATGGATCTCTTGGCTCCATGAGATTTTAGGCTACATCCTTATATAGAATAATAGCAAATACAGTAAATGTTAAGTTCCGGTCTTGTCAACCACTCATACACTTCGCTTGGATTAAGTAATCTCTTTTGCCAAGCCTGGCTTTGACCAATATTTTAGTTTAAAATCAGAGTTGGCAGTTGTTAAAATCTCTTTACATCCATCAGGTAGTTGTCAAATTGTTTATTGTTAGGTTTCCACCAACCCTTTAATTATAGAATTTACACCGTTCTGCCATACCCAACACAAAAACTACGAGGCCAAAATCCATGTAAAAGTTATGTAAAATGTAAATTCCTGAAACTTTCTTGTGGTGTATTTTTGTGTTTTTCTTTGGCTAGTGGATTTTTTTAACTCTCACTGATGAAGATAGATGGGAGATCACATGCTCTATTTTTCCTCTGCCATGTCCCCTCATGGTTGCATCCTTACTTCTTTTATTGTCCTAAAAACTAACATATGAAAGTCACTGTAAGATTACTAAGTTCACTGACAACTAGGTTATAGAGCATTTATTTATTTTTTCATTAGTGAGGACCCTGATAATGCCGACATCATAAAAAAATCCCAGACTGGTGTCAGTCATCCTTTTTAGACATCAGTGAAGAATCCACTGCTCCCACTTTCTGCACAAAAGCCCATCACTGCATGGATTTTTATTGTAATTTTTGTAATTTTAATATCTCCTCAGAAGACTTTCATTCCTTTGTTTGACTGAATCAGTTCACACATTCACCTTTGTCAAATGCATCACTTCGCCTAAAAATAGGAAAAGATTAGTGTCTTGTTAAGGGCTGGGGAGAAAGTTCATCTCGGTCTGAACTACTGTAAGGTCTACCTTACAATATAAAATGCCTTGAGGCAACTGTTGTTGTGATTTTGCACTGTATAAATAAAATTGAATTGACAATGGCCCTAAGCTCACAGCCGACATAAAGAAGGACTGGCTTCAGGACCCCTCAGTAAATGTCCTGAATGACCCAGCCAGAGCCCAGACTTTAACCCAATTAATCTCTCTGGAGAGTTCTGAAAACTGACTGTGCACTGCTACTCCTCATCCAACCTGAGCTTGAGAGGTTCTGTCCAAAAATCCGATTGTCCCTCAGCCCTCACTGCCATTTTGCTGTTTATTTTTGTCATGTCTCCACTCTCCCTTTTCCCTGTGTGTGTGTGTGTGTGTGTGTGTGTGTGTGTGTGTGTGTGTGTGTGTGTGTGTGTGTGTGGTTCATGGGCATTATTGGGACCGGTCTGGTCTCCCGCCTTCTGGCTCACACACCTGGCGTTGATTGCACATCTTCTTCTGGTGACCTTGTCTGGGCTGCTTCATACAAAAGGAATTGTGAGTCAGCCTTTGCTGCACTGTTTCTAGAGAAACATTTAGTGCAGCCTGGCTCCTAACCTTTGTCTTTGTGTTTTCTTGCCTGCAAAATGGAGATTCTCACCTGCCTGTCTTTGTGCCCAGGGTTACTTGGAGATTTCCAGACACATAAATGAACTGCTGTTAACTTGGAGCTCTTCATTTGAGCTCTGCTTGCACATAGGCTCAGGTGTCAAGCTTGTAGCATCATACTCATAGAGAATTGCTGGCAAAGGTGCTTTAGCAAACTTTAGCAAAGGCTATGAATATCTACATACATGTTATAGCTTCTATAAATTTTCAAGAATTTCAAGCAAACTTTTCTCAGTTTGTTATTATGGGGTAGCATGTTATATCAATTTTGTATTATTAAAAAAAAGACTTGCTATATAATTTCACTTTCTTGTAAACTTTACTTGTTACATGTTTACTTGTAACTTGTAAATCCAAAAATTGGCCCACGACAATGATCCACTGTTTATTAAACATGTACAGTGTGGATTAGTAGAGAGTTGAAAATGGCTTCCTGTTGTGAAACTGACATCAGGTCAACGTGTGCCCCTTTTTCTATTCTTTATCACAGCACCATTGTCTTAGGGAGGCAACAATTCTGGGGGCTAGTCCGGGATTAGCGCCATGGCGGTCAGGTGCTAATCAGCCAAGAATTGCGGGATCCATATCCCTCTGATGAACAGCATTAGTAACAATTGACATCAGGTATCCAGACATGGCCACTCTGCATGACCTACAGTGGGAGATCCTGAACCAGCTTCATCAGCTGACCAGAGTCGCTAACAGGGACCTGCTACAAAAACTTGCAGTTTTGTGTCAAGAAGAAGAGGTGGAAGATGTCCCGGTGAGGATGCGACTGAGGTGGAGCTCTTTGACTTTATCGTTGACTTTCTGCGAAGTAAACGACTGAAGAGCCTCGAAGATCAGGGCATGTTTTGCCTGCTTGCATTTCGTGACCTCATTGATGACCTGCAAACACCCCAGGTAACTGGTGAACTTGGTCAAGCATCTGATGAAGGGGATGCTGTTTCTGTATCAGAGACTGAACCAGCAGTAGTAGCATCAGTAATGAATAAGTCCCAACCAATGTTCCCTCTAAGCTGCGCGCGTGTGCAATTGCGCACTGCTGGCACGGTCTCTGCGCACAGAAAATCTGCGTTGCGCACAAAAAAAAAAATCTAGCCTGAACTGAAATTAAAATTAATACTTTAACAATTCTGTTTTGCAGTGTTAGTCAGTAAGTGACTGGCTGCTCCCATATGGGATTAGAACGATGCCACCTTATCCCATAGCCCAGCCAATAATGCGATTCACATTCGTATATATGCAGCTAATCAACGTTGTTGACAGGAGTGGAGTGAAGCCACGTTAATGACAACGTGTACAACCATGTTTATATTTACTGGGGGGAGAAACGGTAAAAATGGCGTTTTATAAGGAAAACGCTCAAAAGCACTCTCCACCTGTGAGCAAAAACAACACCAAAAAACCCCCACCCTTTCCTATTGGTCAAAAAATGTACCATGTCGACCAATCAAAAAAAATGATATGGCAACATGGCATTTAGTTGTTTAGGAAGGGGGAAGTTTTAGGAGTGATGGTGGTGTTTTGAGATGTGAGAGATTTTCAAAGTTTAGCGCAAATCTTGTGTAGTTAGTGTGTAGTGTAGCCAATAGTTTTGTTGTGTGTGTCAGAACAATGAGGCGACTACTGAATGTTACAGATGGTACAGGAGTGATACATCTCCTGTTGTCAGGCCTGTAGGTATCAGGTTATTGTTCTCCTTTATCTCGTAGTGAACAGAAATAATGTTTTGGAGTGGCACAAATAATTTGTGTGGCATCAAATTTGATGCAGAACACCTGATTGCGCTGTAAATAGTTTGAAATGTTTATTTAAAAAACCGCCTTGGCTGAATTTTTAGGTAAACATCCCTGCCCTTATATACTGTATTTTGCAGACAGAGAGTTACAGGACTCTCTCCCAGACCACAGACTCATAATACAAGTCAGGACTTTATTAAAAAAAAAGAAAAAAAAGAAAGAAAGAAAGAAAAGAAAGTTGTGTTTTCAAAATTGGAGTTCAAGTTATTTTGTACTTCCAATAGTTTTAACATACTACACAGGTCATGAACAAGATTTTTTTTTTTTTAATTTTCATTGTAAGTGGGCTAAAGCAGTTAATTAAACATAGTCTAACATAAATGTAAATGCTGTAATTTGATTATTTTAATAAACCATCTAACTTGGATGGATTCGATGCTGGCGTGAGCACAGTGTACACCTATACTGTTGCTCACAGTGGTCCAAGCGACTGCTCAGGGAGTTTGTGTGTTCGCTCAGACACATGAAAAATTAGAGGGAACAATGGTCCCAAGATCAGTGATTGCTGATCCTGTAACTGGTTTAGTAAAGCTGACAGATGTTACCGCATTGTTACCACATAGAGAATTTAAGATACATGGTGGTCAAATCTCAGCCTCAGCCTCTGTTTTGAGTTTTAACTGTCTATGTAAACATGTTGATGAAGGTCTGGGTGAAGAGTTCTCAGAAGCTGAGGCCTGGTACCTTTAAGGACATGCTCATGACCAAAGACACATTGACCCTGGCTGAGTTAAAAAGCTTCCTTAAAGCACACTTTAGGGATAAGAGCAGTACTGAACTGTTCCAGGAACAAAGTAACACAAAGCAACATGACAAAGAAAGCCCACAACAGTTTATGTATTGACTAATGGGGGTCAAGCAGTGTATAATGTTTGCTTCTAAACAAGACACAGACTTTCAATATGACAGCAAACTCGTGCAGGGAGTGTTTCTTCATTCACTTTACCAGGGGATGAATGAAAAATGCTCATACATTAGACGAGATCTTCAACCACATATTTCAGACATGAATGTGACTGACGACTTTATACTCGAGGTGATCACAGCTGGACAGTGACAAACAGAATGCCATTCAGGTGCATGCAGAGGTGCAGGCCAATCGCAATGCTATACAAGAGTATAGTGTCATCTTTGGCCAAAAGTTTGGAGAAAGCCCTCACACCGTTAGTGAATGTGGCAACAGAAAACACTTACAACCCTTTGCCACATGTAAAACAGTCAGCCTCACAACCGCAGACCTCGTGTAACCACACCAGCCCAGGACCTCCACATCCAGCAGGTTCACCTCCAAGATCGTCTGAGACCAGCCACCCAGAGAGCTGCTGGAACAATTGGTTTGCACAACCAAACAATTTCTGCACAAACTGTCAGAAACCGTCTCAGGGACGCTCAACTGCATGCCCGTCGTCCTCATCGGGGTCTTGACCTGACTCCAGCTCGTCGCCGTAACAGACTTGTGTGGGCAAATGCTCACATTCGATGGTGTCTGGCACGTTGGAGAGGTGTGCGCTTCACGGATGAATCATGGTTCACATTGTTCAGGGCAGATGGCAGCTGAGAATGTCCCAGTTCTTGCATGGCCAGCATACTCACCGGACATGTCACCCATTGAGCATGTTCGGGATGTGCTTGACCGGCGTATACAACAGCGTGTACCAGTTCCCACGAATATCCAACAACCTCGCACAGCCATTGAAGTGGAGTGGACCAACATTCCACAGGCCACAATTGACAATCTGATAGACTCCATGCGACGATGTGTTGCACTGCATGAGGCAAATGGTGGTCACACCAGATACTGACCGGTTCTGGGTCCCCAGACCCCCAATAGTGCACAAAACTGCACATTCCAGGGTGGCCTTTTGTTGTGGGCAGTCTGAGGTACACCTGTGCACTACTCATGATGTCAGATCAGCATCCTGATGTGGCACACCTGTGAGGTGGGATGGATTATCTCAATATAGCAGATGTGCCCACTACCACACATTTGGACTGATTTGTGACCACTGTTTGGGAGGGATGGTTATATTGTGTATCTGGAATGAATTTTAGGTCTCTACGTCCATCCCATGGGGAATGGGAGCAGTAACAAAGGTGTTGCGTTTATATTTTTGTTGAATGTAGATGGGGTCAAACTTCAAATGTTGTTGGATAGTGGGGCCCAGGTAAGTATTGTGGAAAAATCTTGGGTGCAAAAAGCCTTGCCAAATGTGACAATTAGGCCACTGGAAAGCCTCTTCTCAGACCACCCACTCAAAGTCACTGGAGCTAATGGGACAGATGTACCGTTTGAAGGGTGGATAGAAGTTTTTCTTGAGATCACAAGTAGCAGACATGGCTCAGTTTCTATTCATGTTCCCATGCTAGTAAGTCGAGGAGGGTTGAGCAGCCCGCTATTAGGCTTCAATGTGATACATGAAATGATTGCAGGGGATGGTGATCAAAGAGACGACGCCAACTTAGTGAGTCTCTGAGTAATGCTGAAAGTCTTGTTTCGGTGGTTCACACAAAGCACCCCCTGGAAGAGTCATAATGTCCAGTATTACGAGTTGGAAAGAAGGGACTCACCATCTGCGGAGTCAGATCTGTCAGGTGAAATGCCGCATGAGAGCTTTTTCTGTTGTTTGAGCCGAATGTGGACAGTCGCTTGCCAGATGGGTTGCAGTTATCTCCTGTGCTTGTTGATGTGCCGGTTTGCGCCTCAAAAATAGTGAGAATACCAATCCCGAATTCAACAAGGCATGATGTTTTTTTTTTTTTACCTCCAAAAGCAGTCTTAGGATTCATTGAAGAAATTGTTGAAAGTACGCCTGTAAACATCCATCCAACTATGCAGGGGCCTGGAGAACCACACAATGACACCCTTCTGTGTGCTACCCAAGCAAGTCCAACCAGTGAGGAACAAAGTAATGGGAAGGAAAATGGCAGGGCTGGCAGTGTGGAAGAAAGATGGCATCCAAATGTTGATTTAGATCACCTGCCTGAGCCTGACCAGAGCACGGTACGGCAAATGCTTTACGAGGAATCAGACGTGTTTGCTCATGATGAAGGAGACATTGGGTGTGTCCCTGGTCTACAGCTCAAAATCAATATGACACTCTAGTTCAAAAAAGCTACAATTCCATTCCACAGCCACTGTTTAAGGAGGTGAAGGAGTATATTCAAAATCTCCTAGCATGGGGTGGATTAGGAAGTCTGTTTCTGCTCTGTGTGTGAAAAAAAAGACAACAGTCTTGGCCTGTGTGTTGACTTCCGTGAGCTTACCACACAATAGTGTTTCAGGCATCATTCCTAGAGATATTAGAGCTGCACAACAAGCAGATCCAGGACTACTCTACCGAAAAACAAACCAAAACTCACAACTGGTCCTCCCTGAACAGCTCAAATCAGTGGTACTGAAAAGCTTACATGACGACATGGGGCATGTAGGTTCTGAAAGGGTGATCCATCTTGCCCGAGAACGGTTCTATTGGCCGTACATGCAGCAAGATGTGGAGGAATGGAAAGATCATCTGCCTCAGATCGTGCACGCATACAATTCCACAAGACATGAAGCAACAGGATACTCTCCATTTTTTCTCTTTTATGGTAGGACTCCACCGCTGCCAGTTGACCTACTTTTTCATCAAGGGAAAGACACTGAGGCACATAACCAACAAATGTTTGTCCAAAAGTGGGCCGAGAGGATGTGAGTCGCTTACCAAATAGCTGCAAATAACAGCCAACAGTCCTCAGCCAAAAGCAAAAAGCAGTACGACAGACATGTAAGAGGTATCACTCTCCAGCCAGGTGACAGAGTACTGATGAAAAATTTGTCAGAGAGAGGGGGGCCAGGAAAATTGCACGCCTATTGGGAGAAGATAGTACATCGCCTGGTGGAGATGGACCAGTCTATAAGGTATAGCCAGAGCCATGACCTCCGGAGCAGGATTCCATGCTACAGGCTTGTGAACCCTCAACAACAACAACGACCTGCTATTCAACAGGAGCACCCTCAGCAACAGGAAACTGTCATTCCAAAGCAGGATTCTCAAAGTCAGCCCAAGCTATGTGCAACAGCAAGAGAGTTCTGTGCTCTTGACAGGCCAGAATATGGGGGAGAGCAAGATGTTGTGGAGGCTGAGGAGTTAGCAGAAAAGAAATGGAGGAAATGGATGGAGAAACTAGAGAAAATGACTATTTAAGCAGGTCACAGAGGAGGGGAAGACCAGCGGAAAGACTCACGTACAACGCACTGGGTCAGCCATCATACTGCCACTGGAGGGCAGATATGAACACCCTTTCAGCTAGCCAACCCTGGATGTTGACACAAGGCATCCCATCATTCTTTCACCCCATCTATTCCCAGCCGTACTACCACAATGGCTCCACACTCATACATTGATGGGTCCACACATGAAGAAACAAATGTCAGGAGACATTCTTTTAAGTGGGGGAGAGTGTAGAGAGTTGAAAATAGCTTCCTGTTGTTAAACTGACATCAGCTCAACGTGTGTCCGTTTTTAAATTCTTTATCACAGCACCACACGTTGTTAAACAGGAAACCAGTTGCCCCTCTGGTCATCGTCTTAGGGAGGCAACAGATGCGTGTGGGTATGTGAGTGTGTCTCTTTGTTTCATTACTTTCATTCTTGGGCTCTTTGAACCAGTAAGACCTGCTCTGATTTCCCAGTGTGCACAGGACAGCTCTCCTCCACTTTTCTCTAATGAAGAGTGAACACTCAACAAATAATGATGTGGTCTCTAACACAAACACGGGCATTTAGCTTAATTTATGCATTTCTATCTATACTCTGCACTACGCACAGTGCAGTCAGTGATGAAAACATGAACTCTCATTAGCTTCTGGATAAACACTCTAAAGTCTGATTCAGCCAGTGGTCCTGCAGCCCTCGTAGCTGTCATTAGCTCAGCTGCCTAAAAATAGTGGTGTCACATTATTATGGATTGCCTCAGATATTTTCGATTACTGGTTTTAATTTAGAAACCTTTGACTACGGCTTTGGTGAAACTGCTAGTTGCCATCTGTTGCACACACTTATCTAGGAATGACTATAGGATTCATTTGACACCAGGGGCAATTCTAGGATCAGAGCTTTAGGGGTGCTGAGCACCCAGAGAGCTGCCCATCCAGACAAGGTAAACTTTACTCGCCACGATGAGACGTCTTCCCTGTCTCCGTCAGTCCCTGCATCCTTAAATGTCTCCAGTTGTCCCGAGTTCCCTCTGATTGTCTCCTTGGTGCATTTAAACCCCTGTTCCTCCCTGTCCTCATCGTCTGTTGTCTTCATCTCCATTATCAGTCATCATAATTTCCTCTCTGGGAAAGTCTTCAAATTTCTTTATTAAATTATAAGATTCTTAAATTCACCAAGTCTCTCTGTGCCTGGGTCCTCATCACAAAACATGACATGATAGTTTTGTACATTTTAACACAATTCAATCCCCATATTTGTGAAAGAAAAGCAAAACACTTTTTTGAAAAGTCTGTAACAAAACCATCAAATCTGATAATGGTTATTTAAATGCTGCCAAAGAAGAATGGATTGGAATTTAAAAAAACCCCAAAACATATCCTAACCTTAATTACTGCGGGAGAATAATGAATGATGCTCACAGTGAGTAAAAAGTAAACTGAGTGCATTTTTTGGACAGAGATTCACTTTTAATGTGTATGTATAATATAATACAGATACATAAAAATACACTCCAAAAATAGAAGTCCTTGAAATGTACAAAATATTATTAAAAAATTAGAAAAATGGAGACACCTTGGCCTATAGTACAATGTATACCATAGGTGTCAAACTCTGGCCCACGGGCCAAATTTGGCCCGCAGCCTAATTACATTTGGCCCGCGAAGCCATACCAAATTACTATTAGAGCTGGCCTACTGGTATTATACAGCTAATATATATATATTGTTTAGTATTAAGCTTTGCTTGTTCCATATTCAGTTTTTCAGCAAAACATGTTTGAGTCCATAAGAAAAGATTCATTCTTATATCTGGAGGAATAAATATATTTCAATAAATATTAACGTTAGCCCACGACTTTGTTCCAGTTTTGAATTTTGGCCCACTGTGTATTTGAATTTGATACAATGTATGAAAAGATCTTTACTGCAGATACTACTATGGCTCTGCAGATTTTTTCTTTTCTTTTAACCTATGTCGCCTCAACTTGAGGTTGGTAAATCTGTCTATCACATTTTGGTGGTCAAGTCTCTCAAGCATCTCTTTCTCAACTGACATCACAGCCAGGTGCTGGAGTCTGCTTTGACCCATGGTCCTTCTCAGCCAGGTATGGAGCTGACTCAAGACACTAAAAGACCTTTCACAGCTCCAGCTGCTAACTGGGTTTGTTAGGGCAACCTGAATAACAGTTTTCAGTGTGGGGAAGATCTGATTATCCAGAAGATTGTACAATGTTAACATATCTGGAATGGCACCAGCCTCACTCTTGAGCTTCAAAAAGTTTTTGGCAACCGTGACTTCCTCTGACTGAAGCTCAATATAGTAATGCAGTGCCAGGGCTGACAACCCAGTTTGTTTTGCAGATTCTGTATAGCAGCTTTAATATAGGGAGAACACAACTTCCAGATTGTACGAGTAAAATTAGTTGTTGTTTTTTTCTTTGCCAGTTTAACAGTTTTGTCACAAACAAGGATGCGGTGGACTCAAAAGCAGACTCAATTGCTCGAACTATGTATAATTTATTAGAAGGAACAAAAACGTGAACAGAACTGGGTTTAACAGAAACCATTCGCAGAAACTAAGGGAAATCCGTGGGCGGGGAAACAGGCGTAGAGCACAGGGAGAACTCGAACGGGAACTTTCTGTAAACACAGGAGAAAGGTGTTACTGAGTGACAAACGAGTAAGGGACAGAGGTATGGAGTGCCAGTGGATAGTCTTGGGCTTACTTGGAGACCCTGGTTATTAAGCGGGGAAAAAGGCTGCCATGGGAGCATTCCAGAGAGGATCGAGAGTGGGGAGAGTCCGGTCCAGAGTCCAAGGAGGTGGAGAGTATGGACTGAAGGGCAGGCTGAGAAGAAGTTGTGTATGTGGTCCTTGGGTTCCGAGCAGACGGAAAAACAGGATGGAGACGGAACCAGCACTACTGGTGAGTGCGACGGGTGATGAATCTGAAGAATGCAGGAGACAGAAAACACATTAAACCATGATCCAGGTATACAGAGTCTGAGCACAGAGGAGGCCAAGTTTACCACAGATGGTAGCAGGACGAACAGGCGAGGAGTGGCAGGCAGTGCTGGCTTAAAAACCCTCTAGGTGGAGCCCCGGAGATTGAAAACAGGTGATGAGCTGGCCAACTCCACCCCAAAGGACGGATGACAGGAACCTGGACCATGCCCGACCAGACACTCCCACAGCATATGACAAGTTTCTGTTTTGCCTGTTAGTACTCCCTGTCTGTTTTCTTACTTGGTTCTTCCTAAACTTGTACTTTCTCCTCATGTTCTCCTCTTTCCTCTCTCCCTCTTTGGACTGACAATCATACACAAATAGATTGTATTCAATTAGATTAAAAAATAAATACTATTAAGATCACTAATAAAAAAAAAGTCCTCTCTCAGTACTTTCAACCAAAAGGCAAATAACCAAACCACATGTACATCTAATAAAGGATATAAATATTGAAACACTGATCCAACATTATCCTTTATTGATGGATCATTTGATCTTACACTTTTACCTGAATGTGGCTCCTTTTTTTGAAAAACTTCCTCATATCCAATACAAACCTGGCTGTCTCTCTGCACACACACACACACACACACACACACACACACACACACACACACACACACACACACACACACACACACACACACATACACATGCAGGAGTTATAAGGTTAACGGGCATCCAGTCAGTTAGCTAGTTAGTACCTTGGGTTCAATATTGGCACATGCACATACGACAAAATAACCAGTTTCTCTCATTACATTTCAAACAGGACAGTGGTAACAGCAGCAGGCTACGGATAATGGTAAGTTTTAGATTTTAAATAGGCTGTATACATTTCAATGGGAGCAACAGGACGGTCAAATATCGCTGATTTTACTACAGAGTAGGACAGATTGTAGGGTAGCAAATAGTGATGTGCGGATCGATCCTGAAATATCGATTCCTCCGATACCAGTCATTTATGTTCTAGAATCGATTCTCACATTATTAAAATATCGAAAGAAACTATAACATTCGGATTGTCTACATTCAAAGGAACTACTTCCTCTTCCGCCTTTCATAGTCATGTGCGAAATACGGCTGTATAAATGTCTCACAACAATGGCTGAGCGTAATTGTGCGGACGTATTTTACCTCCACAAACAGCTGAGACATGGTTTGCGATACATGTGGCAAAAAAGTGCTCCAAGAGTGAGGTGTTGTGGCTATACTTTCCCAACCTTGAGACCTCAGAATTAGGGAGACATTCAAAAGGGCTGTTGGGGAGGGGGGGTGATAAATACATTTTACAGTGTTTATTTATTGGATAAAATATGTTAAATGTCACCGTTATTATTAGCCTGTCCAGAAACAGCGGGGGTGTCCAAATTCAGAGGCTGCTTCCACCTGAGGACCCGCCCTTTGCGTCTAAAGAAAGCCGGGTAGTACGTCATGAGTTCCCTTGGTGGAGTGAAACTCAGCCGTCTGCTCCTTGCTATCTAAAACAGCAGTCCCCAACCTTTTTTGCGCCACGGACCGGGTTATGCCCGACAATATTTTCATGGACCAGCCTTTAAGGTGTCGCGGATAAATACAACAAAATAAAACTAGTACCAGTACCGAAAAAAAGAAGATTTATTCATAACACACGTGAAAAGACCCAGGAAAACCGAGTAAACGATAAAAACGATAACAAAATAACGCTGAAAACCGATAAAAACCCTTAAAACTATACATTTGACACCTGAGCCTCAACTCTCGCGGCCCGGTACCAAGCGACTCACGGACCGGTACCGGTCCGAGGCCCGGGGATTGGGGACCGCTGATCTAAAATATAACCGGGCGCTGGCGTAAACTCTCGACTGTCTCACACTTTCTTTAATTAGTTTTCTGTTTGATGTTTATTCAGCTGTGTGAAAACCCCGGAGGAACCCACCCGAGGGATTAATAAAGTTAAATTTAATTTAATCTAATCTAATAACTTTAATCTCAGCCAAACCGATTTACTCGCAAACCAATAAAACACTGAAAAAGCCAAACAATAACATTTTTAAGTTATCTAAGTGACTTATATATCATGTTTAACCCGAGTAGCGAAAGGTCGCAGGGGTTTGAAAACGATGTGTCGATCGGCTCAGATATTTGAAGTTTACACAGCTACATTCTCACCTGAAAGCATGTTAAAAGTTGGGGGTTTTTTGCGACCCAGAAAGAGAAATAAGAGTAATATTAAAACTAAGTAGCTGCCGCCAATGTTTGAAAAATGGAATTGGCTCGGCCGTGCTATGAATTCTGCAATATGGTTTTTCAATTTTGTTGTCCAGGTGGAAATTCGGGAGAATGGTGGCTCTGGAATTCTCCCGGAAAAATCGGGAGGGTTGGCATGTATGGTTGTGGCAACATCACTAACCTTGTCAAACACCTCAGAGTAAATCACATCACAGAATATGAGGCGCGTATGTTGAGACGAACTGAAGAGGAGGAGAGGGACTGGTGCTGCTAGGGCGAGACAGACCTCTCTCATGGAGTCCTTTAGTGCTGCAGACAGGCAACATGTTCCAATGGCGCACAACTTCAGTTGTTTCATTTCTATATGATGAACTCTGCATTATTAAGTGATAAGAACAAGTAATCTGATGTCCTGTAATCATTATGACGCTATAATTTGAGATACAATAAATAAAATGTGTTTTTTTGTATAAAGTATCGGTATCGGATCAGTATCGATACTGATCCGATACCACCCTGAAAATTACTTGGTATCGGATCGGAAAGGAAATCAGTGGTATCGCACATCACTAGTAGCAAACATAGTCGGGAAACACGTTTTCAACACAGCAGGTTACCTGGGTGTAATGTTTTTCAGCTAAAAAGAAACATGGCCTGACGCCTACCTAACTATATAAAGAGTAACTGAAGGTTAAATGCAGCTAATATGTCCTGTTTTAAGCCAGGCACTTACGCCTCCGCTCAGCTGCGTCTCAGCCACTATAACTCTGGCAGCAACGGCGCTAGAGCCAGAGCAGGGGAGAGCCGAGCTGGAACAAACCATTTTGGGAGAGGGGAGGGGTTATCTAGACTTTTGTTGTTAAAATGTTACATCTCAATTAAGTACTGTATGCTTTTTATATTTTTATTAGTTTGTCACACAAACAGCAAATATCCTTTGACAGAAGACCACCAAGACAACCGCATTTGCTCATCTAAACTAAATAAATACATGTGGATACCTGTCATATATGGGAGTTGTAGTCTCTAAATATATGAGTTATCTTCATGTGATCACTTTGAGAATCAATTTTTTCATGTGACTCACCAGGTTTAATTATGGCACCTTTAATGCTTAAATATTCACTGTAGAATGGGTAGAATGCCCATTAGGTAATTTGGCCCAGCATCTACAGAGACGTAACTTAGACTTTATTTTCCAGGAAATCATCTAGAACAACTAAACTGACATCTTTTAACTGCTTAGCATTTGAACACCAACCCTAACCCTAGAAGGACCACTAAGATTTGGTGTATGTTATGTTCACATTTGATGACTGACACAATATTCCCTGTTGTTATTGTGGTGAAATAGGACATACTGATTTTTATTCTAATTAATATATATATATATATATATATATATATATATATATATATATATATATATATATATATATATATATATATATATATATATATATATATAAACTGACAATACACAAATTTCTGCAGACCATAAAAGCAGCTCCTGCTATTACCAAGAAGATAGGTAAGATCAATGTGTGACATTATCAGACTGCTATTACTCTCTGTCTTTGGACTAGCTGTGGTGAGCAGACATGAAATTAATGTCTGAGATAAAGACTACACAGTGGGCTCAGAACTAATGCACTAAATCCACCAAAGAGCAGGTTCACAAGAGAAGAAAAATGTCTTTGATGTTGCAGTAAACGTATTAACAATTTCCCACTTCTGCTACAAGGTAATTGGAGTGTTGGTTTGCTGAGCTTTAACTTTAACCCTCCTGCCTTCTTGGGACCTTTTTGTGCCACTGCTATGTGTTAAATGGCTGCCATTTCCACTGTGTTCAGTGGAATATAACCAAACTTGCCACAGGATAGTTTTTACCTGTCAATGTTAATATTCCAGTGTGAATTCCTTAAATCAGCCTAAAATGGCTGAGCAGCAGAAATCCCCACACCCATCACCCTGGGGACCATTTTCTGCCCATTGACTTCCATTATAAACGCTATTTTTCAACCCCAAATTATCATCATATGATTTTATTTTTTCTTCTTTTCTTGGATGTCAATGAAGACTCAGGGCCTTGAAGTTTTAATTTTTAAATTGCAAAAAAAATGCAAAAAAAATAATGGCAGGTCAAAATGTATGTTGGTGCCAATCTTTGGTCCATCTAAAGGCCTACTTATAATGACAATCACATATTACTTCAACTGGTTTTTTGTGGAAATATTTAGTTTCGTTTTTTGGTTTTTGGGGCTTATAACACAGGGCGCTCATGTAATAACACTGGGATTTGAAGGGTTAAAACAACGAAAATATAATTAAAACTTTACATGAATATTTCAGGGAGAAGTAGTTTTACAAGGTTGGCTAATTTAAAGTGGAATAAAATATGGATATATGGTCTTTTTAATGGCGTGGCTGAGAATGGTCCCTAGGGTGATGGGTGTGAGTTTTTTAAAGGATGGCAGGAGGGTTAAGTTGAAGGTTTTATTGTAATTGATTTTTTCTTTTTTTTTCTAATAAAAGGTGTTTTTTTTTTACAGTGGTTAGTGCTTCACACGCATACAAGGCCTAATTCCTTTCCCAAATGTAAACAAAACATGTTCATATTTCAAGTAAGCATAAACAGAGGATTTGTTGATGATTGAATACAATATTCCAACAGTTTAGGACGTTATCAGTCCAGTGAATGGCTGCTATCTGCTGGTGTCATATGTAGGCGGTCTCCTCCTCTAACTAGCAGGCTGAGTAGGCAGTTATCATCTCATTTAATTGCAGTTGCTGAACAGATATAATGGCAACAAAGGAGACAGCCACAGCAAAGAGCATTCGAGGAGTATGCTCATTCTTCTTCTATCTCAATATCACTGGGGTATCCATGACAGCTCTCTTCTGGAAAGAGGTGTGGGCAGCTGTTCATTTTATTTAAAAGCTACAAAAATGGAAACCGTTGGCATATGGGCATGGCAGAACAAATGATGTGTACAATATTTTAAGCTGTATGCTGAAAAACATTATGCGGATGTGTGAGCGTTGTTGGTTGGCTCATGAACTGACAGAGGAAACGGAACGTTACACATGGGAACAAAATTAAAACATCTAGGGGCTACAACCAAATGACAAATGTGATTGAGTATGACGGCATGATGTTGAATATGATGTTGCAGTTGTGATTTGTGAATAGGCTCAAAGAATCCTAAATGAAATCCACAAAGGAATTGTACAACAAAGAAAGAGGGGTTTTAAATGAAAGTCAACAGATGCTCTGACTTCAAACACAGTATAGTCTCTGTGCAGCATCATATGTTACCCTGTTTCCCACATAAGACAGTTTCTGCATGGAGGTGTTTCTCAAGATTATGTCGATTCCAAGTTGTCTAGCTGAACTGACATTATAAACCACAAATTTATGAAAAAAAAATGGCAACACAAACAACAAAAATCCCCTGTAAAAACTGACAATGAACACCAAAAAGTGAGACAATATTTGGTCCAGTGAGACAAAGGAGACACAGCCAAACGGCACATACTACCACAAAACCGCACAAAGTTACACTCTGTCCCTTTAGGAGCATTAATCCATGAAGCAAACTGAAATATAACCTGGTCTTAATCTTGCTATCACCCTCGATTAAAATTCATCATCTGAGCAACTATGATTAATTTCTGAGGGTGCCACTGCTCCCTGTGTTATAGCACTGATAAGGCTGCTGAGATACTCACAGGCTTCTGCTTCAGCCTTATCTTATTTAGCTGGAGGCTGTGTGACACAGCTTCTCTGAAAAAGAACACAGCCGATGCAAAAAGCCTTGAGAGCATCATTTAAAATGCAGCAGATGGTGCGTAGTGATGCAACAGCAGCTGAACTGAAGATGTTTGGGGTTTGGAACTAACTAGATGTACAATGATGCATTCTCACTGCCCTGAAGAGTGCACAGAAACAAATTTTTCCCTCTTTCAAACAAAACTTTGAATATCCCTGTCCTCATACCTCCACTAAAACCATGTTCTGCCACCATAACCCAGGGTTTTAAATATGTTGACGTCAGTGTTGTTTTGCCAGATCTTACCGTTACCCAAAAGATGTCTTCTGTGTGTTGCCTTTAAATTGGACCAATATTTTCCATAGAGAAACACTAATTTTACCACAGAGATCTTCAAAGTCTGCACTAAAGGGTTGAAGGAGTGATGCTAGCGTGAGCTAATTGCAGGTTTATTAGTCAGAAGACCTCAGTTTATGACCCTTTAAAACATTTTTTGTTATTATGCATTTAGTTCAGTTTTTTTGTTCTTGCTTTTTACATTCACTCTCAGTTACTGGTTGGTGTTTTGGCACTTAAAAGTAGAAGCAGTCGTGAAAATAGCATTTTCTATGCCTTCGTAATGAGAACAGCCCGGAAATTTACAAGAAAATAAAGTCAATGCAGAAGTGGCAAAAAGTGCAGTTCTATTGACCACTTGAGGCTGGCTTTTTAAGTGACTCATGTTAAAATGCCCTGTTTTACAAAAATCAAAAAGCATTTTTACAGCCTACTAACTAATTTTCCCCTGGCAACTTGCTGTTGGGTTTAGCAATTGAATTCACAGTGACTGTCAGCAACGTTCAGCAACCAGTGGCAACCAGTTGGGGAGTACTCATTTTCCACTAGTAACTAGTGGTTGCCAGGTTACAGCCAAATGGTTACTAGGTCTGTGTGACTGGGCCAAATGTAGACTGACTAGTCAATAAGACAAAAAAAAAAAAGTCATTTACCATTCAAGTAGGATTGTTAACTGACACAGAGGAGCACTGGTAATAGTAAGTAGTTTTTTAGTTTTAGTAGAAATATTACTAGGTACAAGTTTGTTGTTGCTGGATATTTCTAAGGACTTGTCCCTGATCTTGCATGAAATGACTTTCAGACTGCCATTTGAGTTCTGTGGAACAACAGTAATATTCTTCCTGTTCTCCAAATTGTAATTGTTTTCAATTTCTGAATGTATTCAATATCAGCCTAAATATGAAGAGGAAGAAAACAAAGAAGGGTATGGCCATTGTCACAGTACGGCTGTGTGCAGGCAAAAGTAGGACCCAAACGCAAACTCACAGAGACAAAAGGTAAACTCAAAAAACACAGCTTTATTGCTGGCGTGGAGTGGGACACGAAAAACAATACAAAATAAACTAAACTGGGAAAAACTAAAGCACAAGGAGCCACAGGGAAAAATCACACAGCTATGATGGAGGACGCAACACTGACAAAGAGAAACATGGGGCTTAAATACACTGAGGGATAACGAGGGGGAATGAGCCACAGGAGGAGAGCACAGCTGAGAGTAATTAAGCAGGACGAGGCAAGGGAAGCAAAACTAGAAACATTAACATAGAACAGACTGTGAAAGTAAAACAGGAAACACACTGACGGAACTCAAGACATGTGGACTTAACAGACTGGGGGAGACAGAACATAGGGATCTGAAACATGGAACAGAAAGGCACAGTAGATCAACATGAACATAACAACGCCACAGGGGAAGAGTAAAACTGAACACGATGAACACAGAAACACCAGACCTCTTCACAATAAAACAGGAAACATAATGAGACGTAGACATGACAACCCAAACTTCACAATGTAAGACACAGACATGAAAGACATGAAGAGCAGGGGAGATTTACCATAGTTGGAAACACGAGGGGAAAATAATAAGAACTAGAAACACTTAAGCATGATAACAAATGAACTTAGGAACCTGAAGGGCTTACATAAACTAAAACATCAAAATGAACTAAAACTCAAAACACTGGGTCATAAGACCCAGGATCGTGACAGCCATAAAATAAAGGCAAGTACAGCAATACACCTGGGGATATATTAAACAAATACTTTTGAAATCTCAGCTAAGGGCATATCATACAGTAGGTGCGCGATGCTACTCGCTGGCTACCTAAGCTAATCCACAAAATACCTATCAATCAAAAAGCTTTCTTGCTTCCAGTCACTTATGCATAATGACGATTAGATTTGAACTTTATGATTGGAACAGTCTTGATGAAAACATGCAGTCTGTGGATGTCAGTCAGGCTGTTGTGTCCTGCTGAGGTTGTTAATATTTACACGCTTGCATCCATGTGGAGCTGGGTAAAAGCTAATCTAAAGGTCTTCCTCCAACACCGGAGATACACACTGAGAGCAAAATGGAGATCCTGCTGAGACACGTTCAGCACACACACACACACACACACACACACACACACACACACACACACACACACACACACACACACACACACACACACACACACCCGGACACATGCATAATCCCAGTGGAAGTGAGGTAAGAGCAACTAAATAGGTGTCATGTTGAGATATTGAAACAGGAATCTTTCCCTCTGTCATTTAACCAATTGAAACCTTTTTACTTCAGCCAGTATAACTTGCTTATTTAAAAATATTGTAAACGTTCTGTAACGTGTGTGCAGACACACTGAAGTTGAAATGTCTTTGGAAGCTATTGTTTCAAATTGAATTTGACTCTGTAGCAAAACATTGTTCTTGTTACATGAATTTTGAAGACCCTTTGTTATCCATTATACTCATGTCTTGTTCTATAATGTTTTATGGACTGTTTCCTTTTTATTATATAATGATGTAGCTATTCTAAGTAACCTGTAATATGTACCACTGACATCTTTTATGAACATCTTCTATCTCATATATGTCTCTTATTCCTGGGTCATTATATCACTTTTAAAAGGAGTGACTGATTCCTCTGACCTTACCAGTTTGTATTCTTCTGTCCAGTTCATGGATCTTATAGGTCCTACCATAAACTGCAAAAACTAGAAGATGGTATCACTAGTCCACTTATTATATTATTTTCCATGCAACTTGTGAATATGTCATCCATGAGAGTGGCACAGTACAATTTTTGGTAATTTTAGGGTATAAGCTCATAAGGTATATTATGTTTGGACTATTTAATATATTTTGATATAGTGTTTACCAGGGTTTGGTCTTTTGTGTTTCTAGCGTCCTCGGTTCTTTAGTTTTTTGTGATTCTCAGTTCTTAGCTTTTGTATTTTTTGCCTTTCATGCTTAGTTACTCTTGTCTCCATGTTTCATGTCACTCTAGTAGTCATGTCGTTTGTTTTCCGGTTCTGTGTTCTTTGTCTCAGGTTTTTATGTTTTGTGTTCTGGGTTTCTCATCCCAGGGTTTTTGTTCCTTAGAATCTTTTTTAGTTTCTCACAGTTTAGGTTTTACTTTAGTCTTGTTCTGGGGCATTGGTTTCCATGGGTTTGGAGGTGCTGAAAGAAAAAGGACAGGCTGGTAGTGGAGGAATACAGGGAGTGCAGAATTATTAGGCAAGTTGTATTTTTGAGGAATAATTTTATTATTGAACAACAACCATGTTCTCAATGAACCCAAAAAACTCATTAATATCAAAGCTGAATGCTTTTGGAAGTAGTTTTTAGTTTGTTTTTAGTTTTAGCTATTTTAGGGGGATATCTGTGTGTGCAGGTGACTATTACTGTGCATAATTATTAGGCAACTTAACAAAAAACAAATATATACCCATTTCAATTATTTATTTTTACCAGTGAAACCAATATAACATCTCCACATTCACAAATATACATTTCTGACATTCAAAAACAAAACAAAAACAAATCAGCGACCAATATAGCCACCTTTCTTTGCAAGGACACTCAAAAGCCTGCCATCCATGGATTCTGTCAGTGTTTTGATCTGTTCACCATCAACATTGCGTGCAGCAGCAATCACAGCCTCCCAGACACTGTTCAGAGAGGTGTACTGTTTTCCCTCCTTGTAAATCTCACATTTGATGATGGACCACAGGTTCTCAATGGGGTTCAGATCAGGTGAACAAAGAGGCCATGTCATTAGTTTTTCTTCTTTTATACCCTTTCTTGCCAGCCACGCTGTGGAGTACTTGGACGCGTGTGATGGAGCATTGTCCTGCATGAAAATCATGTTTTTCTTGAAGGATGCAGACTTCTTCCTGTACCACTGCTTGAAGAAGGTGTCTTCCAGAAACTGGCAGTAGGACTGGGAGTTGAGCTTGACTCCATCCTCAACCCGAAAAGGCCCCACAAGCTCATCTTTGATGATACCAGCCCAAACCAGTACTCCACCTCCACCTTGCTGGCGTCTGAGTCGGACTGGAGCTCTCTGCCCTTTGCAGAAAAAGCATGGAAGAGCCTTATTTCCACACTATATGGAGAGAAGGTGGTTCTTAAGCACCCTAGGGGTGATTAACAGAATGAGGGTCGGGAGATGGTGGCAGATGAGCTGGGTTGGGTAGATATGGCTAACAAAAAATACAAAATGTAAACAAACACATACAAAACCATTAGGGAAGTAGATTTTTAACGCCATTGACTTCCTCAGCTGTTGTCCCCATTGGCTACATTTAACCCAGTTTCACCAGTGTGCAAGCTCAGATAGCTGTTTACTGGTCAGCTGTTACGTTCTGCCAGCCAGTTCAGCTGTTGGTCAAGCAGCTTGTTGGCTAATCATTAATTGCCTCTAAAATTCTAGCTTGTGTGACTTTAAGAACACGGACCAAAATTTTTGAAGTTTTAAACGACTTTGGAGTTTTGAAAAATTAAAGCTTCAGACCAGGTGAGTCCGCGGTGGAGAGTGGGCAGGCAGGTAAATAACTGTAGGTATTTCCCCAGGCACATTACGACCAGCTTGAGAATGCAGGTAAGTTGAAGAAACTGTCTTTTCACAGAAGAGTTTCATGCCCTCTAAAAATTCGAAAATTTGACACATGTGTCAAGAGAGAACACAAGTGAGCCCAATTACCACAATTGAGGGGGAATGACAAAATCAGCATCTAGTGTTTAGGCCTCAGGGTGTTCTTTAGGATTGGGCCACAGAGTGCTTTGCACTCCATCTTCTGAAGCCTTATTTGACAGCAATGTTTGACTGGAACATTGGACTGGAAGCCCTTTTATGGAAATTTTTTTTATATTTTCCAGACCGGAAGCTACAACAAGGAATTGATTCATTCATTCAATTCATGGCTGGAAGAAGAAAAAACATCACCTTAATTTTGTAATCACAGCACTGTCATTTTATAATGAGGGTATATGTTGCGGGTATATTGCTACATTACACACTTACATGTGTCTTGGGTGAAGTTACATGCTAACAGAATTTGGGGAAAAATATAAAACATAACCAGCTTTTGAAATGTGACTCTGTGATCCCAACATATTGCTCTTTCTGCACTTCAGGCACACATCTAACCATTACATGGTTACAAGCTGCAGGGCTTCTGCAGCATGGCTAACACAAAGAAAATGTTTCTGTTTTGGGCAAATCAGCTTTTGAAATCACTGTGTGATTCCACCACTGTTACACCTCTGATACACTGAAGTCCCCCCCCCCAACACACACAGAATTAAATCTATGCCTGTGAGAACAAAATGTTTGGAAAGTTGACACAGTCATTATTGACCTCTGGTCAACAGGCAGCTTTTTCCAAAGAGCAGGACCACTGTAACTGAAACTCTAGGTTTTCTAATATATTGCCAATATTTCCAGATGCTTGGGGGCTCCCCGAGCCTAGTTTTGCCAAATTACCTGGAACCCTAACAGATCAAAAAAAAAAAAAAAAAAACCCCAAACAAACAAGTTTTCCAGTTTAATTTAGTAACTTGGTGCTTGTGTAGAAAATAAACCGATGCAACATCCAGCAAATAAACTCTAAAATGAAAATGAACTGCAGTCATTTCTATTGTTTCAAATTGCTACACTGTTTTTTTTTTTTTTTTTACTGTATCATTTACATAAAAACTAAAAGGCATATAAGGGGGGGGGGGGGGGGGGGGATTTGCTGACCTTGTGGCTGGTAGATGACCCGCTCTACCTCCTGAGCTGAACAAGCAGCCACTGTTTTTACTTAGGCAAGCGTTAAAAAAGTCAATAATTAATGTAATGACTGATAATAATGTATTTGGATAATTGTTGTCCTTTTAGAATTATATTTTATATTCAAAGCATTTAAAATGTGGTAGTTTGTGTGCCAACAACAAGCTATCAGTCTGAGTCATGGTGTAATAAGTAAGAGCAAAAGAGTTGTTTACACACACACACACACACACACACACACACACACACACACACACACACACACACACACACACACACACACAATAGAAGAGAGATTTATGTGAATGAAAGCATTGAGATATTTATTTATTGCTAGTGGGGGATTTTTTTTGTCGTTCTTTTTAAACCACACAAGCAGAGTTGTTTTCTTTGTGCACTTGCTTTGACTCCAGCTACTGAGGACTGTTGTATTTACTTAGCAACTGAAAAATAAAAGCAAACACGCACCATTCAGCTCAGTGTGACTTCTTAATCTGTCCCTTTTCTCAACAAACAGGAGAAGCCACAAGAACAACAACCTTACAAACCTTACAATTTTGTACAGTGTTGAAAAACATTTCATTTTTATTCACTACATAAATCCGTGTAATCCTTTATAATAACCATCCTTTGCAACCATAGACTGTAAAAATAAATCATCATCATCGTTTATTTATATAGCACTTTAAAAACACACAAGGCTGACCAAAGTGCTGAACAACAGAAACATAATAGATACCATAAGAATAATAAATACGATAAAATAATAAACATAGCGAAAACAATAAAATACAAGTCAGTCAACCACTGAATCAAAAGCCAGTGAATAATAATGCGTTTTCAATCTGGATTTAAAAACCATCACTGATGTCGATTGCCTAATGTGAAGAGGAAGATTATTCCAAAGCTTAGGAGCCACAATTGAGAACGCTCCGTCTCCTCTCAGTTTCAACCGTGATTTGGGGAGTGAGAGCAACAGCTGCTCAGCTGACTGGAGCGAACGAGTGGGGACATAGGGCTTCAGCAAATCAGACAAATACGTAGGTGCCAGACCATTTAAAGATTTAAAAACCTATAAAAGAACTTTTAAAATGAATCCTAAATTCAATTGGAAGCCAGTGCAGGGAGGCCAGAACCGGAGTAATGTGCTCAAATTTCCTTTTACCAGATAAAAACCGTGCTGCAGCATTCTGTACTAGTTGCAGGCGTTTCAGAGTGCCCGGTCCAACCCCTATTAAAAGGGAGTGTGATGCCTCAAAGCCATTTATGTCATTTATCTTTAATGTTTGCTTTAAAATAATTCTTTTGTATGTATTTAAGTTAAAAAGAACACTACAGTGAAAAGGCGGCACTCGATGGTCCTACGTGTTCGTGATGGCAGCAAGCAACAAGTCATCGGTATCAAATACCAGGAGCAACGTGACATCAGCATCATCTGTAAGTGCGGCTCGCGCCAGAGCTAAAGCAGAAGCTGCTAAGGTACGAGCATCATATGCTAGCCAGGAGGCTAAATTAAAATTGGAAAAGGCTGCTAGAGAAGCAGAGAGGAAAACTAGAGAAGCTCAAAATCAGTTGGAAGCAGCTAGAATTGATACAGAGCTGGAAGTGCTAACATTAAATCGTGAAGCAGACGCAGCCATCGCTGAAGCACAGGTGTTAGAAGATGTAGCAGAAATGCATGGAAATGTAGAAAATGTGAAATCTGAGTCAGAAGACAGGCTTAGATTGCAACGTACTAGTGAATATGTTTGCTCTCAAAATGATCAGAATCAGTCTACCTTCGCACCAGTATCTGTCCCACCTGTTAAATCTGTAGACCGTGCAGAATCACAAGACAGTTTCAGAACATGGCATCCACCTGTAAGCTTAGCGGAATTCCAACATAGCAATAGCAAGCCCAAGCCTGAAGTGGATAATGGGACGCATCCACCCACAACAAACCTGTCTAAACTGACCAGAGCTGAATTGAAGACCGACGTCGAAAGAACAAACCCTCGCACGTATATAGGTGCTCAATCACAAACACCCCGGCATATGCTTCCAGTGAGCGTGTCACAACCACCAGACCCTCTGGCACAATATTTGGCGCGACGTGATCTCGTTACGTCAGGACTGTACCAATTTGATGATAAGCCAGAGAATTTCCGTGCATGGCGGTCCTCATTCACTAATGCTGTGGCTGAGGTTCAACTTACAGAAACACAAGAATTAGACCTCATGACCAAATGGTTAGGAAAAGAGTCTGGACAGCAAATAAGATGCATACGCTCAGTGCATGTGAGTAATGCTGGTTTGGCTCTGCGCAAGGCATGGGAGAGGCTGAATGACTGCTATGGTGCCCCTGAGATGATCGAGCAGTCACTGTTTCAGAGACTCGACAGTTTTCCAAAAATTGCAGCCAAAGATCACATCAGATTACGTGAACTTGGGGATTTGCTTATGGAGATACAAGGCGCCAAGGAGGATGGATACCTTACTGGGCTGTCATATCTAGACACCTCCAGAGGTATTGGACCCATAGTAGACAAGCTCCCATATGGGCTCCAGGAGAAGTGGGTGTCATCTGGGTCGTGGTACAAAGAAGAGAATAAGGGCTGCTTCCCTCCCTTTAGTTACTTTTGTAACTTTGTCTGTCATGAGGCAAAGAAGCGAAATGACCCCAGCTTTATTCGTCAAAGCAACGGCGCAAACCCCACAAAACCAGAAAGATTACCTATGAAGAGCTTTAACACCAACAAGTCTATCGCGGTTCACAAAACAGATGTCTCTACAATCAACAACGACCCTAACAAGAACTGCCCATTGCACAATAAACCTCACCCACTTAAAAAAATGCAGGATATTCAGAAACAAGTCCATCGATGACAGGAAGGCCTTTCTAAAACAGAAAGGAATATGCTTCAAGTGTTGTTCTTCAACTTCACATGTTGCCAAAGACTGCAAATCTTCCGTGAAATGCTTAGAGTGTGAAAGCATCTATCATGATGCAGCCATGCACCCTGGCCCACAACCTCAACTCACCAAGGCTCCTCCACCACCACAAGAGAACGGCGGGGAGGGAGAAGATGGCTCTAATGTAACTGATGTTAGAACCAGCTGCACAGAGGTTTGTGGCCCCGGCCAGTAGGGTCGTTCTTGCTCTAAGATCTGCCTTGCAAAGGTCTACCCCAAACATTCAAAACACAAAGCCATTAAAGCTTATGTAATTCTGGACGACCAGAGCAATCGCTCATTAGCCAGGCCAGAGTTCTTTGAGCTGTTTGGTGTGGAGAACAAACCACTCTTATACCATCTCAGAACATGCTCCGGCGTCATCGAAACGTATGGCAGGAAGGCAGAAGGATTCCAGATAGAGTCGTTGAACGGCAACGTTCTCATACCTCTTCCACCACTCCTTGAGTGCCCTGAAATCCCTAACAATCGAGCTGAAATCCCAACACCAGGTGCAGTTTTGCATCATCCTCATCTCCACCATATAGATCATCCCTGATCTAGACCCAGAAGCAGAGATACTCCTGCTGCTCGGGAGAGACGTGCTTAGAGCACACAAGGTCAGGCAGCAAGTTAACGGGCCACACAACGCTCCCTTTGCACAACGTCTCGATCTAGGCTGGGTGGTGATAGGGGAGGTGTGCCTAGGTAATGTGCATAAGCCAACAGTTGACACATTCAAGACCCATGTGCTAGACAGCGGTCGCCATTCCATATTTCAGCCCTGTGCAAGTTTCATGCAGGTCAAAGAAACACAGCCAAGCTTCAACAAGTCTAACAAAATGCCAGAGAGGATGCTAGGACACACAGTGTTTAACCAATCTGAACATGATAACAAACCTGCCCCATCAATAAAAGACATCCTCTTCCTAGAGATCATGGATACAAATGTCCACAGAGATGACACTGGTAGTTGGGTTGCTCCATTGCCGTTCAAAGAACCACGGCAACGTTTGCCAAATAATAAAGAGCATGCGGTTAAGGGGTTTGAATCCTTGCAACGCCAATTCAGGAAGAAACCCGAGATGCAGAAGCAATATGTGGCATTCATGGAGAAGATCATTGCCAACGGTCACGCAGAGGTGGCACCACCCTTGAGGGAAGATGAAGAGTGCTGGTTTCTTCCATCATTCGGGGTATACAACCCACAAAAGCCCAACCAAATCAGGGTGGTTTTTGATTCCAGCGCTCAGTACTGCGGGGTCTCCCTCAATGACGTGCTTCTGACTGGTCCCGACCTCAACAATTCTCTCTTGGGTGTCCTTCTACGCTTTCGAAGGGAGAGAGTAGCTATCCTCGCCGACATCCAACAAATGTTTCACTGTTTTTTGGTCCATGAAAGGCACTGCAACTTCCTCCGGTTTTTGTGGTATGAGGACAACGACCTCACCAAGGCAGTTATCGACTATCGCATGAGGGTTCATGTCTTTGGCAACTCACCATCTCCGGCTGTGGCCATCTATGGTCTGCGAAGAGCCATTGCTGAAGGTGCCCAGAAGTACGGTGCCGACACAGTGATTTGTGGAAAGGCACTTTTACGTGGATGATGGCTTGGTGTCTCTCCCATCTGAAGCAGAAGCAATCAACCTTCTCCAACGGACTCAGGCTTCACTTGCTGAATCAAACCTCCGCTTGCACAAGTTTGTGTCGAACAGTCCAGCAGTCACTGGAGCTTTCCTGCCAGAAGATTGTGTCCCGCTCATCAAGGATCTGGATTTGAGCGGAGAGACAGCATCCATGCAGCACAGCCTGGGTTTGCTTTGGGAGATCAGAAAAGACACATTCACATTCTCTGCATCAACTATTATCAAACCTTTCACCCGACGTGGAGTCCTCTCTACCGTCAATAGTGTTTTTGATCCAATGGGTATGCTGGCACCCGTCACAATCCAGGGACGAGCTCTTCTTAGGGAACTTAGTTCGGAACTGACTGACTGGGATGCACCTCTCCCAGAAGACAAGCTGAAGAAATGGGAAACCTGGAGAGATTCTCTTCAAGTCCTAAAGGAGCTTCATGTGCCACGTGCATACACATCAACCTCGCTCACCAAAGCTGTGCGCACAGAGTTGTTTGTATTCTCAGATGCCTCAACTATGGCCATTGGGGCTATTGCTTACTTGAGAGCCATCCAGGAGGATGGAAAAGTGGAAGTAGGATTTGTTATGGGCAAAGCCAAATTAGCACCCCAGTCTGAACCAACAATCCCGAGGCTCGAACTCTGCGCTGCTGTCCTTGCAGTAGAAATGGCGGATCTCATCCGGGAGGAGCTGGATCTGAAATTGGATGCTGTCAGGTTCTACACGGACAGTAAGGTGGTACTCGGGTACATTTGTAACACGACAAAACGCTTCTACACATATGTCCATAACAGAGTCCAACGTATCCGACGATCTACCAGACCAGAACAATGGCATTATGTGTGCACGGAAGCAAACCCTGCGGACCATGCATCCAGATCTTTGCCTGCATCCCATCTGACACAGAGTTCTTGGTTCACCGGACCTTCATTCCTGCATCAGTTATCTGCAGAAACAACACAAACCAGTGAGACGTTTGAGCTCATCGACCCGGGAAATGACTCAGAGATTCGACCACAGGTACGCACCTACACTACTCATCTGAAGGAACCTGTACTTACCCCTGATCGCTTTCGCCGTTTCTCCACCTTTACCTCTCTACTGCGAGCAGTGGCTTTCCTTATCCATGTGGCAAGATCTCACAAACATTCAAACCAAAACAGCAGGTGTACAGGATGGCACACATGTCGCTTACCTCGTACTGTGGATGAAATAGCTCAAGCAAAACATGTCATTCTGCAAGCAGCACAAATGCCAGCCTTTGCCAAGGAACTGTCAGCCCTCCAAGCAAAGAAAGTGGTGCCCACAAACAGCCCGTTGCATAAACTCAGTCCAACTTTGGAGAGTAGTCTCATCTGCGTTGGAGGCAGACTGAAACATTCTCAACTAACGTGTGAAGAAAAGAACCCAGTAATCCTACCCAAGGACAGCTACGTTTCCTTACTGCTCGTACGACATCACCGTGAGACATCAGGGTTGACATCTCACAGAAGGTGCAGTAAGGGCAGCTGGACTGTGGATTTTGGGTGGGAAGCGACTAATCAATTCAGTCCTACACAAATGCGTAATCTGCCGGAAGCTGCGTGGGAGACCGGAAGAACAACGTATGGCTGACTTACCGCCGGAACGTCTCAAGGTTTGCCCTCCCTTCACATACAGTGGGGCAAAAAAGTATTTAGTCAGCCACCGATTGTGCAAGTTCCCCCACCTAAAATGATGACAGAGGTCAGTAATTTGCACCTCTCAACTGTGAGAGACAGAATGTGAAAAAAAAATCCATGAATCCACATGGTAGGATTTGTAAAGAATTTATTCGTAAATTAGGGTGGAAAATAAGTATTTGGTCAATAACAAAAATACAACTCAATACTTTGTAACATAACATTTGTTGGCAATAACAGAGGTCAAACGTTTACTATAGGTCTTTACCAGGTTTGCACACACAGTAGCTGGTATTTTGGCCCATTCCTCCATGCAGATCTTCTCGAGAGCAGTGATGTTTTGGGGCTGTCGCCGAGCAACATGGACTTTCAACTCCCGCCACAGATTTTCTATGGGGTTGAGGTCTGGAGACTGGCTAGGCCACTCCAGGACTTTCAAATGCTTCTTACGGAGCCACTCCTTTGTTGCCCGGGCGGTGTGTTTTGGATCATTGTCATGTTGGAAGACCTAGCCTCGTTTCATCTTCAAAGTTCTCACTGATGGAAGGAGGTTTTGGCTCAAAATCTCACGATACATGGCCCCATTCATTCTGTCCTTAACACGGATCAGTCGTCCTGTCCCCTTGGCAGAAAAACAGCCCCATAGCATGATGTTTCCACCCCCATGCTTCACAGTAGGTATGGTGTTCTTGGGATGCAACTCAGTATTCTTCTTCCTCCAAACACGACGAGTTGAGTTTATACCAAAAAGTTCTACTTTGGTTTCATCTGACCACATGACATTCTCCCAATCCTCTGCTGTATCATCCATGTGCTCTCTGGCAAACTTCAGACGGGCCTGGACATGCACTGGCTTCAGCAGCGGAACACGTCTGGCACTGCGGGATTTGATTCCCTGCCGTTGTAGTGTGTTACTGATGGTGACCTTTGTTACTTTGGTCCCAGCTCTCTGCAGGTCATTCACCAGGTCCCCCAGTGTGGTTCTGGGATCTTTGCTCACCATTCTCATGATCATTTTGACCCCACGGAATGAGATCTTGCGTGGAGCCCCAGATCGAGGGAGATTATCAGTGGTCTTGTATGTCTTCCATTTTCTGATGATTGCTCCCACAGTTGATTTTTTCACACCAAGCTGCTTGCCTATTGTAGATTCACTCTTCCCAGTCTGGTGCAGGTCTACAATACTTTTCCTGGTGTCCTTCGAAAGCTCTTTGGTCTTGGCCATGGCGGAGTTTGGAGTCTGACTGTTTGAGGCTGTGGACAGGTGTCTTTTATATAGATGATGAGTTCAAACAGGTGCCATTCATACAGGTAACGAGTGGGGGACAGAAAAGCTTCTTACAGAGGACGTTACAGGTCTGTGAGAGCCAGAGATTTTCCTTGTTTGAGGTGACCAAATACTTATTTTCCACCCTAATTTACGAATAAATTCTTTACAAATCCTACCATGTGAATTCATGGATTCTTTTTTTCACATTCTGTCTCTCACAGTTGAAGTGTACCTTTGGTGCAAATTACTGACCTCTGTCATCATTTTAGGTGGGGGAACTTGCACAATCGGTGGCTGACTAAATACTTTTTTGCCCCACTGTACGTGGGGCTTGACGTCTTTGGAACTTGGTCTGTTGTAACCAGACGCACCAGAGGAGGACAGGCAGAGAGCAAACGGTGGGCCATGATGTTTAGTTGTTTGAGTTCAAGGGCCGTCCACATTGAGCTGATTAAGTCTATGGACACATCTAGCTGTATAAATGCTCTCAGGCGGTTCTTCGCTCTCAGAGGCCCTGCAAAAGAACTTCAGTCTGATTGTGGGACCAACTTCATTGGAGCTAGCAAGGAGTTGGAGATGGATAATACTGTACAGGGGTACCTCAGTAAGCAAGGATGTAGCTGGAACTTCAGACCTCCACATGCTTCCCACATGGGAGGCTCATGGGAACGGATGATTGGTGTTGCCAGGAGAATCCTTGATTCAATGCTCTTGCAGCAAAAGAGTCGCCTGACCCATGAAGTGCTGTCAACACTAATGGCAGAAATTACAGCCATCATCAATGCACGTCCACTCCTACCTGTGTCTACAGACCCACACCAACCTTTCATTCTTTCACCAGCCATGCTCCTCACACAGAAATCAGGAGTTCCACCTCCTCCAGGAGATTTCACAGATAAGGACCTCTTCACAAAACAATGGAGGCAAGTTCAAGCACTCGCGAACCAGTTTTGGGCCTGTTGGAGCAAAGAATACTTACCATCCTTACAACAAAGACAAAAATGGACAGTGACACGCAGAAACCTTCAAGTTGGGGATCTGGTCCTCCTCAGGGACAAGCAGACCATCCGCAACTACTGGCCCATGGCCATAGTCACAGCAACCTTTCCTGGGAAGGATGGACATGTGAGAAAGGTTGAAGTAAAAACGACCGACCAAGGTGACACAAGAACCTTCCTTAGTCCAAGTTCAAGTTCAAGGTTCTCTATTTGTCACATGCATAGTTATACAAGTATAACACACAGTGAAATGTAGCCTGACACGCTCCTCGACATGTGCAAAAAAATTGGGGGGGGGGGGGGGGGGGTGTAGAGGAAGAGCATTATATATATATATATATATATATATATATATATATATATATATGTATTAGGGGTGCAACGATATTCGTATCGATATTGAACCGTGCTCCACACAGACAGCATAGTCAGAAGGAAGAGCGCAGGGCACCTCCCCCACCCTCATTCAGATCTGGCGTTTGGAATTATTTTGGTTTTCATGTGACGTATGACCCTGAAGGTAAGCGAGTCATGGACTAAAGTAAAACAGTATGTTGGATGTGCCATGCAATGCTCAATTACATGGGTGGGAACTAGTGTGTTAGCGCAGTTAGCTCGTTAACGTGTTAGCCGTCTAGCCCCATGCACGGGGCGATCGGCGGTAGCTCGTTAACGGAGATTTGCCGTGTTGTGGTGTTAAGGTCATTTCAACGAGATTAACCTGAAAGCACTAGTGGGAACACAACGAATATGACTGCACATTTACGCCGACATCATCCTAGTGCAAAGACAAAAACAACAAGCATGCTACTAACTTTAGCCGAGTCATTTAGACAGCTGTTAGCACATGATTCTCCTTATGCTGCTGAGAATATAGCCCAGAAGAAGCGGATAGTATAGCTTTTATTTTGGAAAGAGACATTTCTCTGTAATAAACTCTCTTTTCCAAAGATGAGTGATTCCTCAATCAGATACAGGGCTTGCAATATCGCTAGCCTGACATCCTGGGGCTAGCGATTTTTTCAGTCGGGCTACCCTGCCCGTCGGGCTATTGTAGGAAGGAAAAATATATGTCAATGCTTTTGCATTCTTTCAGAAATGTAGCTGGGTAATTATGTCATTGGCATCGGTGAGCCACTGTCAATATGTGACATATTGAAATCGCGTTTGAATTTGCGCTTGTTTTTTTGCTTTCACTTTGCAATCGTGCGAACTGTGTATAGAGAGCGACAGCACTGATCTGTGAGTGATGATAATTTGTGCACCAATTCCTCTGACATCGTCTTATTAATCGTTAGCTTACTATGCAAACATGACAAGTGAAATCTCCCGCAGCAAGCTTAAACATGTGAGAGGTTGATCGCGCAGAGAATCGCTGAGCTTATGTGAGTGCGTGTGTAAAAGCATTTCAGTTCTGCTGAGCCAAACAAGACAGGTCAGGGTGAAGAAGTGACAGCCAAAGAAAAGCTTACCACAAAACGGAGAAGTTATGACAAATCAGACTATAAGGCAAAAAGAAAGTGCAGCTTTATGGTTTCATGGACAAAATAATTTCTGTGGCTGCAATATGACGAGCTAAATAACCAGGGCTGCACATAAGTGGTCCGCAGGTGCGCATTCGCTGTCAAAATAAAAAACACGCACAAGGGTTAGGGTTAAATTTAAAAACTGTACTTTTGAGTTAAAATATATATTTATAATTTTAATAAATGACAAATTAAAAATGCAGGAACATTTTTTTTGTATCGAAAAAATATCGAACCGTGACACCAAAGTATCGAACCGAACCGTGAATTTTGTGTATCGTTGCACCCCTAATATATATATATATATATATATATATATATATATATATATATATATATATATATATATATATATATATATATAGTGCGGGATCTACCAAGGAGATGCTCTGTCCCCACTGCTGTTCTGCATAGGCCTGAACCCCCTCAGTGAGATCATTAACAAGGCTGGCTACGGATACCGACTACGGAACGGAGCAGTTGTCAGCCACCTCCTGTACATGGATGACATCAAGCTGTATGCCAAGAGTGAACGAGACATCGATTCACTGATCCACACTACCAGGCATTGGAATGTCGTTCGGACTGGAGAAGTGTAGTCGGATGGTAACAAAGAGAGGGAAGGTAGTCAGAACTGAGGGGATTGAACTACCAGAAGGCAACATTGCAGACATAGAGGACAGTTACAAGTACCTGGGGATCCCGCAGGCGAATGGGAACCATGAAGAGACCGCTAGAAAAGCTGCAACCACCAAGTACCTGCAGAGGGTCAAGCAAGTCCTGAGGAGTCAGATGAATGGTAAGAACAAGATCCGGGCCATCAACACGTACGCCCTGCCCGTGATCAGGTACCCTGCTGGGGTAATAGGCTGGCCAAAGGAGGAGATAGAAGCCACTGACATAAAGACAAGAAAGCTCCTTACCATGCATGGAGGGTTTCACCCCAAGTCCAGCACCCTGAGGCTGTACGCCAAGCGGAAGTAAGGGGGCCGGGGACTGGTGAGTGTCAGCACCACAGTCCAGGATGAGACAACGAACATCCAAGAATACATTGGGAAGATGGCCCCAACTGACCGAGTGCTCAGTGAATACCTCAGGCAGCAGAAACCCAAGAAAGAGGAGGGAGACGAGGAACCATCATGGAAGGACAGGCCCCTGCACGGTATGTACCACCGGCAGATAGAGGAGGTGGCTGATATCCAGAAATCCTACCAGTGGCTGGACAAAGCTGGACTGAAAGACAGCACAGAGGCACTAATCATGGCAGCACAAGAACAAGCTCTGAGCACAAGATCCATAGAAGCTGGGGTCTATCACACCAGGCAAGACCCCAGGTGCAGGCTGTGTAAAGATGCCCCAGAGACAATCCAGCACATAACAGCAGGGTGCAAGATGCTAGCAGGCAAGGCATACATGGAACGCCATAACCAAGTGGCCGGCATAGTGTACAGGAACATCTGTGCCGAGTATAACCTGGAAGTCCCGAGGTCAAAATGGGAGATGCCCCCAAGGGTGGTGGAGAATGACCGAGCTAAGATCCTGTGGGACTTCCAGATACAGACGGACAAAATGGTGGTGGCTAACCAACCGGACATAGTGGTGGTAGACAAACAGAAGAAGACGGCCGTAGTGATCGATGTAGCGGTTCCGAATGACAGCAATATCAGGAAGAAGGAACACGAGAAGCTGGAGAAATACTAAGGGCTCAGAGAAGAGCTCGAGAAGATGTGGAGGGTGAAGGTAACGGTGGTCCCCGTGGTAATCGGAGCACTAGGTGCGGTGACTCCCAAGCTAGGCGAGTGGCTCCAGCAGATCCCGGGAACAACATCGGAGATCTCTGTCCAGAAGAGCGCAGTCCTGGGAACAGCTAAGATACTGCGCAGGACCCTCAAGCTCCCAGGCCTCTGGTAGAGGACCCGAGCTTGAAGGATAAACCGCCCGCAGGGGCGTGCTGGGTGTTTTTTTTTTATTTTTATACATACATACATATATATATATATATATATATATATATATATATATATGAACTTCCTCAGTTGTCGTAGGTGATACAGGCGCTGCCTAGCCTTTTTGGTCTGGACCTGAATGTGGGCAGCCCATGTCAGGTCTGAGGAGATGTGGACACCAAGATACTTGAAGGACTGCACCCTCTCCACTGGAGCTCCATTGATGATAATGGGCTTGTAGTCTCTGTGCTGACCCCTTCTGAAGTCCACCACCAGCTCCTTGGTCTTGCTGACGTTCAGCTGGAGGTGGTTGTCCTGGGACCACGATGCCAGATTCTTCACTTCATCCATGTAGGCCGTCTCATCGTTGTTGGAGATGGCACCCAACACCACTGTGTCGTCAGCAAACTTCACAATGGTGTTGGAGCCATGGGTGGCCACACAGTCTGAAGTGTAGAGGGAGTAGAGCAGTGGCGAGAGGACACATCCCTGAGGTGCTCCTGTGTTGATGGTGATGCTGTTGGAGAAGCACCTGCCCACCCTCACCACCTGAGTTCTGCCAGTGAGGAAGTCCAACACCCATGCACACAGACAGCTGTTAAGTCCCAGATCCCTCAGCTTTGTGAACAGTCTGCAGGGCACTATTGTGTTAAACGCTGAACTGTAATCAACAAACAGCATTCGCACATAGTTACCCTGTTTCTTGTCCATGTGGCTGAGAGTGGTGTGTAGGACGTGGGCGATGGCATCCTCTGTGGATCTGTTGGATCTGTAGGCGAACTGCAGCGGATCTGTGGTGTCTGGGATGGAGGAGGAGATGATGTTCTTCAGCAGCCTCTCAAACACCTTCATTACTACCGAGGTCAGTGCAACTGGCCGGTAATCGTTCAGGGATGAGGGTTTGCTGTTCTTGGGCACAGGGATGATGGTGGATCTTTTGAAGCATGTGGGGACCACAGACTTCGCCAGGGACTCGTTGAAGATGTAAGTGAACACACCTGCTAGCTGGTCAGCAAAGCAGCGCAGCAGACGGCCGGTGATGCCGTCTGGCCCCGCCGCTTTCCTTGTGTTCACTCTCCTCAGTGCCGCTCGGACGTCATGCTCCGCGATGCTGGTCACCGGTCTCTCGCTGATGACGTCACTGTCCTCGGTAGTCAGGCGATAGATAGCATTAGCCGCCTGGCTAACCTCGAAACGGGCGTAGAACTGATTCAGCTCGTTGGTGAATGCAGAGTCAGCGTTGATCAGCGCAGTGTCCCTGGCTTGGCCAGTTGCAGAAGTAGTTCTTCTTCTGCCTAAGGACTGATTTAAGGACTGTTGTTTGGACTCATTCAAGTTCATAGTGGCCTCACATAGGCCAGGCGGGGAGTGTGATGCCTCAAAGCCATTTATGTCATTTATCTTTAATGTTTGCTTTAAAATAATTATTTTGTATGTATTTAAGTTAAAAAGAACACTACAGGAAGTTACAATAATCCAAGCGTGAGGTTATAAAAGCGTGGATAACATCACCAAGTCACGCCTTGAAAGAAAAGATTTAACCTTCGACAGACGCCTGAGTTGATAGAATGACGATTTCACCACCCCATTCACGTGGCCATCAAAGGTAAGTGCAGAGTCGATTTTTAACCCAAGATTGGTAATTGAGCTCTTCAGGTGAGGGGTCAGAGCAGCAAGGTCAACATCAGGGATATCAGAGGAACGATTCGGGCCAAACAGAATTGCTTCCGTTTTACGTTCGTTAAAATTTAAAAGGTTTTGAGCCATCCATGGCTTAACATCACTAAGGCAATCAAGCAGGAGTCTAATTTGGGAGCTATCAGAATGACTGAAAGGAAAATAAAGCTGGCAATCATCAACATATAGATGAAATGAAACTTTATGTTTACGAAAGACCGCACCCAGTGGCAGGAGAAACAATGAAAACAGTAATGGCCCAAGAATAGATCCCTGTGGTACACCCCATGGCAGAGGGGCCACAGAGGACGATGACGAGCCCAACTTAACACAGAAGCTCTTGTTTGAGAGATATGATTTTATCCACAAGAGTGCAAAGCCAGAAATGCCCACACAATGCTGTAATCGAGAGATCAGCAGGTCGTGATCCACCGTGTCAAATGCAGCAGTAATAGTAGTATAAGCACTACGTGTTTACCACAGTCCGTCGCTACCAGAATATCGTTCATAACCATAACCACCGAGAGCTGTCTCTGTGCTATGAAACGGCCTAAAGCCGGACTGAAAAACTTCAAACATATGAGAGTTGTTTAGATAATCCATCAGCTGAGTGTGAACAACCTTTTCCAAGATCTTACTCAGAAAAGGAAGTTTAGAGATGGGTCTAAAATTTGACATTACTGAAATATCTGAGCCTGGCTTCTTAAGCTTCTCTAGTTCAGGTAGAACAATTGGTTGGACAACAATAAGCAAATTTAAACAGGGAACATGCACAGCCTGGCCAACAGAAGATAAAGTGGAGGGTCTCAACTGGCAACCTTATCCACAAAGAAATTAAGAAACCTATTACACATAACCTCAGAAGATTGCAAAAGAACATGATCCTCTGCATTCAGTAGAGAATTAATGGTATTATACAGAACACAAGGGTTATGTGAATTAATAGCAATAAGTTGTGAAAAATAGGAGTTTTTGGCGGTCTTTACTGCCCTCTGATAAGCTTTCCAACTCGTCTTAAGAGCTTCCAGAGAAACGCACAGCCTGTTCTTTTTCCATCGTGTTTCACATCTCCTACATTCTCTTCTAATGGCTCGAGTAAAATCGTTAGCCAAGGGCTGGCCTTGGGTGTACACTGCCTGAGTCTTAGAGGTGCAACAACATCAAGGGAAGATTTACAAACAGAGTCCAGATGAGAGAGTAATCCATCTATGGAGGACGACTCAGAGGGACTGGACACAAGTTGTTCAAATAGTGTTGAAAAATCCTCAGCAGTATCTGAGCCGAAGGCACGATAGCATCGCATAGGTGCAGCCCGTTTAACAACAGGACTAAGAGGAACAACGTCAAATAAAATGGGCATATGGTCAGAGAATACAGCATCCTCCACATGTAAGGTACAGACATATAACCCATATGATAACACCAAATCCAATGTGTAACCACGTTCTTGAGTGGCACCTTTAACAGATTGAACAAGATTAAAAGAGTTCACCAGGTCCATGAATTCCTTAGCCAGGGGCTTCCCTGGGCAACAGACGTGTATTTTAAAATCACCGAGTAGCAGGACCTGGTCATACCGGGATGCACAGTCAGCGAGAAACTCTGAAAACTCAGATAAAAACTCCTTGTAATATTTAGGAGGCCGATAAACTATTGCACACAGCAATGAAGGCGAATGGCCCAGTTCACACAGGCAAAGTTCAAAGCTGGTGTGGCGTGTCCATGAGGATAGTTGCTTAAACTCAAAGTGTGATTTAAAAACAACAGCTAAACCCCCGCCACGACCAGAAGCTCTCGGAGCGCTAAAATAAGCACAGCTGGCGGGCAGCAGTTCAGAAAAAACGCTTAACTCACCGGGTGAACTCCAGGTTTAAGTCAAACAGAGGAAATCCAATGCATGGGAAGAAAAGAAATCCTTCAGGATGAAGGTCTTATTCGCCACAGATCTGGCATTTATTAAACCCAACCTGAGGGGAGCTGGTTCGGAGACCTCCACGGCCGTGACAACCAGATCCACCGATCGAAGGTTTGATTGGTCCATTCCCCTCCAACGCAGATGCCGAAGAGGGAATGATTTAACAGGGCTGCTCCCGATAGAGCCGACAACGGGGACCAACCAGGAATCCACAGGATCCAGTGCACGCGATGGTACCAAGAGTCGTGGAAAAGATTGATGAATGGAGCGTAGATCGTGAGGAAGGTAAGAAATCCGGATTCTCAGCTTAACGACGCGACCTCCACCTTCCGCATATCTGGTGGCAGTGGTAGGGGATGCCAGCGCAATGGTACTGCTTCCAGGTAGGGAGGGAGAAAACCCTGGCCATCTTTACCAAACCAAACTGAAACTTATGGTGGATAACCCCATTTCCAATAAAGTCTGGCGATCATACGACAGTGTTGAACTGACATGTTGCACAACATTAGCTAAAAACAATAAAATCAAACAAATAAAAAAGAGTGGTTGACAGCATGCCAAACACACAGGCGCCATCTTCAATTAGCTGTAGAGCTTCTGAGACTTAAAAGTGATACTGGTGGTCAAGTGCCCTAAATCTTTCTAATGTCCTGCAGGGAGTGACTCCTCTGGTTGCAAAAGGAAGTCTGGTTCTAAGTTATTTTTGTTTTGTTTTTTTGTTTTGTTTGTTTCTACAGGCCTCAAGACCTATTTTCAGGTCTTTTGTAAATTGTCTCATTTACAAGAAGCATTAGAGTGGGCCTACTTTGTGAGTGACAAGTTGGTATCCTCTGAGCGTGGAGTGTACCTCATATTCTCAGTCAGATCCCTTACTTGACACACCAACAGAGAAATGCTCAGGTTGAAGCTTCAAAACTATGATAACTATCATAAGCTAACAGGTTACATCACTGTAGCTGCATTTATCTTGTATATAGACAGTCTTGTTGAATTAACCCTAGCAACAACAAGGCCATATAAACCATAGCTTATGTTTATTCATTTCAGAGTTATAAGACAAAAATTTAAGAAAAGAAAAGACAAGAAAAAAGTTTGCCTTATTAGATTTATTTAGCCTTTGAAAAAATGTCTAGGTAGACTTGTACAGATGTTTCTGCACACTATCACAGGCTGGTTGAGCCTGTCAGTGCACACTATCCCACCCTGCACCTTTCATCCTGTTGGATAGTTTCTGGGGCATCTTTGCACCATCTGTAACATTGGTCCTGTATACATCTGGTGCTTAGGGCGTGCGCTGCCGTGATCAGACCTCCAACTGGTGGATTACCTCCAACCAGTCATGGCAGATGGCTGGCCCTGCCTGAGCCTGGTTCCACTGAAGGGTTCTTCCTTCCATTGTCACTAAGTGCTTGCTCATTTAGTTGTTGGGGTTTTCTCTCTATAATTGCAGAGTCTTTACCTTACAATATAAAGCACTTTGAAGGGATTTTTGTGATTTGGCGCTACATATATACAATTGAATTGAATTGTGCTGTCTTTTAGACTGGCCTTTTCTAGTCACTGGTAGTCCAAGGAGCTTGGAAAGAAAAGCCGTTTTCACACTTTGGGTCATGTGATTAGGAAGAGGATCATTAAGGGGTCCATCATCCATCTCAGGGGGATACTCCCACAGGGCTTAAATTTGGGACTCTCCACCATTTGACCCTGTAACTGAAGAAGCTTCTCGGATGAGAGGTGAAACATCTTCAAGCCACCTAAAGAAGTCCAGACGTTTTTCTTTCCAAGTTCCTTAAACTACAATGACCTGGATGACTGAGAACCTTCATAGACATATCTAGTCACTGGTAGGATTTCTTTTCTTTAGATGCTGACAGCTTATCTTGGAGGCCTATCTTCCTGATCCATTGATGGATGCATAGATATTTATATACTGTGTGTGCACGTGTACGCTCACCACAATAAATCTACATACGTTACTGGTGTTAAAAACTAATAAAGGAGTCTGTTTGATAACTAATGCAAAGCACAACCTCATGTTTGAAGGTGTTTTTTTTCCCCCTGTGAAATTCAAGAGAAACAGAATCTGTAACAGTAGCATAGAAATGTAGAATAAGCATGAACAGTTTTAGCACTACTCTATGGAACTATAATATATCTTAGGCACAGCAGGGAGCTGACATGAACAACCTCAACCTTATGCTTATGGCCGCTGAGCAGCTTAACAGCAGGTTAAGAGTCTCAGCTGCAGCTGAGGGAGGACCGCTTCACGCTGCCCGCCCAGATTATTAATAGGGTTCTGAGATATCTTATGGTATTACAGCTTGAGAAAATATCTAATTATTGAAGTGTAATTCCTTCACAGCAACAATGCTTGCTTAATTGAATGTGTCAGTGGTGCCAGAGGATGAAGTAGGTTGTGAAAGACTGCTGAGGGTAAGGTGCTGCAATAGCTTCCAGCAAACCATTGGGTCGAGTGGCAGAAGAGAGGTCGCTGACTGTGACGCATTACCCAAACACAAAGACACAATTCAATACTCGAGGGCTGGGAAATTGATCGGCAACTCTCTCAGAGGAGGCTTTGTTCCCGGCTCCATTGTATTAGATGACAGAGAAAATATGAGAAAATGATAGGAAAGAGAGAAAAAAGGGCTAGGCAGGATTGGATAGCAGGGAAGAGAGAGAGATGGGCAGAAGAAAGAGGTTAAGGTACCGCTCAATAGTAGTTTGTGTATGGTAAGTTTGTGTATTAAGATACGATCAGTTCATAAGTAGAACAAATGGCTATCTCATGATATCCTCAACAAGATAACTGAAATTATGGCCCTGAAGTCCTGAGAACGATACCTTAAGTCTTTAATTGTGACTATGGCTCAGACAGCTGACATTAAAGTCACATAGCAAGTGTTTCTTGTGACTGAAAACTTGGAGCAGGAAGAATTATTTCTGAGGTTTTATAAGACAAAAAAATGACTGACCTGCTCCATAATTTCAGGGCAAAGACACACCCTCTCTCAGACCTCTACGCTTGATGCAGTAGAGCTAATGTTTTCAAATGAAAAAGGTGATGCCTAATAAAAAAGTCTGAAATGTTGACTTTTTTTCTCCCTGAAGCTCATGATGAAATTCTGCTTCCATTTGGAAACAAGATTTTGACACTGGAAAGAGTAACTGCAAAAATATCATGCAATTCCATGGGGATGATATGGATTCAACTACATCATGATGCATCATGATGTCTCAGTTACAGTAGACTAGCCATTCCTAAAGTCAAGAGTAAAGTGGCCAATTTAAAAACAAAACAAAACAAAACCCCCAAAAAACAGAAAATCCCATGGGGCCCAACCAATATTAAATCTTCACTGTAATCAAAATACACGGGAAAGTGATGTACTGCCTTGAAAATCTTATTTAAAAACCCATAAAAAAACACAGGCTGTTGTCTATAAATTACTAATTTACCCAGCCATATACAAAGTGTTGCTGTAACAAGAGACACTTTACCTTAAGACAGTGGTTCCCAAACATTTTTTTTTGCTAGGCTTGTTTTTGCTTGTTTTACAAGAAAAATCTTTGCCCCCACGCACAAACACATCCTCCAGCCACACACACACCCATATTTTGTTTTCAAACTCCATTGCAGTTTATTTCACACCTCAAACATTTAGTAAACAATTAAACAAATAAAAGTAAATTGCAATAAATTACAGGTAGCAATAAAATACACTACTAACTCTTTTATGCTATGTCCACATCTACATGGGCATTTTTGAAAATGTAGCTGTTTCTATGCGAAAACTGAGATTTTTTAAAACTCCACTTTTGCGTTTACGTGTGGATGAGGAATACAGAGTTCGTCACGCAATGTCAAAGGTATGTGCCTTTTTTCACATCACACTGTGCGCCACGTTATTGTTTACATGAGATAAATTTCTGCAATGGCAGATAGAGACAAAGTACTGTTATTGTTAATCTTACTATCTGCAGTTTTTACACGCTTACATATACACACGCAATTACTGTCCCTCCATTTAGAAAGGCAGAGGCATCATGCTGTAATTATTTTAGGTGTAGTTGTTTTTTCCTGTGTTATAATATTCAACATTGTTATTAATACATTTTTCAAAAAATGCCTCTCTGTGCAAAATGGGTTTAAAAACATAAACAGCTGTGGGATACTGTTTGTCCGTGATTTGAACCGGGGAACAAATGACGGCAGGATAAGCCTGATATTATTTGTATCCCACTGTAACTTTACTGTTTAAAGACCTAACATCTCCTGACATTTTGGAGAAGTGTTTGTGAACTAAAAATCAAGAATGTAGGATCCTGTTTGTCTGTGATTTGGAGAGCCCAGCAGCAGGGAAAACCAATTCTGCAGGGGAGACCAACCTTGGCACTTGTGCAGGTGAAGCCAAAGGGAAGATATGCTTCACCATGTCTTCTAGTCTTTGGCTTGGAAGGAAGTTGGTTTGGAAACATATTTGGCAATGCTATGCTTCATCTCCTGCTTTGCGTTTGTGTGGGAGCCCCGTCAAAAACCTGTCCATTATGCTAGCAGTGTCCAGGCGTTCTTTTTTTTTTCCATACCACCCCCCCCTGCAATGGCTCCGCATCCCTCCCCTAGGGGGCGGGCCCTACACTTTGGGAACCTCTGCCTTAAGAAGTAGATTAATTGTAATTGTGTGGTGGCCCACCAGAGGGCTCCACTCACACCCAGGTCGGGAGGAGTGGTTCTGCTGGTTGTTGGCGCAATGTGTCCAGTTGGAGTTTGGAGATGAATAAAGTCACAATGGAAAGTTACAGCTCCTGTGTCGTCTGTACAATACCTCCACAACTGTGTAACTCTGATGTGTTTTTCTGTTAATCAGACCTGTAGTAGTGTCAGATATGGTGGTAATGGACTTTTGTTGTAGTTTGTACTTGAAATTATTTGTATTGGCATTTTCACTAAATAATCTGTTGACATTTCTTATCACGTTCAACTTATGTGGTGCCTCATAAGTTAAAATGTTCATGTCCAATCAGATCTGTTGGCTTGTGAACATCTTTGGAGCTGTGGAGTAGGTGGCTTTGGGAGCATGAATTCAGAACCCACTGGCAGAAACATGTTGTGCTATTTGCTGAACAAGTCGTTGCCACCTGTCAGTAGTATGATGTTGCTGCAATATTATGATGAACTGAGCTGACGGTAATACTGCACTCTTATTTATCTTATGTGTCAGCTGAGCTTGCATAATGCCATCAAGGTTTAGGTGGCCCATTTAAACTAAAGTTTCAAACTCGGTTGCATAATATATTTTCAAGGCTGTAAAAATAGCCACACCACCACTGATTGATGTCACCTTTAAATGATGGTGGCATGGATCCAAGCTTAAAGCCTATAAAAACAGAAAAATAATAACCCTGGATCTGAATACTTCAGCATGGGGTGTACTAGTCAGATGTCAAACCACCTCAACTGGTTCATTTTGAGTAGTGGCTCTGACTTGAGTCTCTCTCAAATGAATGAATGTATTATACTGTACCTATTGCTAAGGGAGGAAATTCATTTCTACAGTTTTCATCGATAATCTCATTCTTCCCAGTAACCATCCAGAGCCCGTGACCATGGGTCACCTAATGAAGCCAACAAAACCACATCATCCACAAAAAGCACAAAGACACTGAATTGTAAACATTGTACCACTTTCCTGTGCCTAGAAATTCTGTCCATCAAAAAACATGAATAAATAAGTTGCCCTTGCTATAAGTTCAGCAGCGTATAGAAACAGGTTATAGGCTGCTGAAACTATAGCAACAGACCTTGTTGCTATATAAGGGAACTTCCCATGATGCAGCGCCTTTTACCCACCATGTGTTCACCATTTGCCACTACTGCACATCATTAACTCTGTAAACTAGTATACGCTCTTCCAGTTTGTGTTTTGTCCAGTTTGTTGACTTGGTGAAACACACAGAGATGAACTAAATGATATTATGTGGTTTTGCCATGGTCTGGGTGAGCTCCAGTGTTTTCCTATGCCCTCCCTGTGTTCCCTGGTATTCGCCACCTGCTCAGCTCACCTATTCCTGATCCACAAGGTGACAGTATTCAAGATCATCGTCCCCATCTCTCTTTCGCCAGTTTGACAGCTAACCTTATGCTGGTATCAGGCCACCTCGTTTCATGTTCCTTGTGAAAGACTCCTACTTACCTTATCTTCTCTGTGCTTCTAGTCGCTACATTTCTCCATCACTCTACTACAAGCAGCTCAGGATTTTCTGGACGCTGATCTCCACGACAATGCATCGCTTTGTTGCCGCACCCCTTAGGTTTGCATTGTTCATCATCTCTCCCTCTGCCCACAGTTTAGATCCGCTCTCCTCGTGCCAAGAATCCCTCCTTTTTGTGGCCATTATTTCCTGTGTTTCAGTAAAATAAACTCGTTGAAACCTTACCATTACATCCTGTACTTGAATCTGCTTCAGGTCCAAGTTCTCCCCCTAACCTCTGGGTTCAAGTGACAGGTTTAAGAGGTGTTTACGATAAGAAGGGTCCAAGCTTTGTTGTCATCTAGTGTTATCTGAAAAAGTGTGTGTATACATATGTGTGTATTTGTCTGTGCATGTGAATGCAGAAGGCATAAGTCTGAATGTTCTTGTTATTTTAGACTACCCAGAGGCAAGGTACTTCACACTCAGGCTGCCCAACAATGTGACATGTACACTAGTATGCCTGGAGATGTATATACCTGTTTGTACTATACATATCAGTCTAGAACTACACAATTCAATTCAATTCAATTTTATTTACATAGCGCCAAATCACAACAAAAGTCGCCTCAAGGCGCTTCATAGATACAGAGAAAAACCCAACAATCATATGACCCCCTATGAGCAAGCACTTTGGCGACAGTGGGAAGGAAAAACTCCCTTTTAACAGGAAGAAACCTCCGGCAGAACCAGGCTCAGGGAGGGGCGGCCATCTGCTGCGACCGGTTGGAAGGAAGGAAGACAGGATAAAGACATGCTGTGGAAGAGAGACAGAGGTTAATAACAGATATGATTCAATGCACAGAGGTCTATTAATACATAGTGAGTGAGAAAGGTGACTGGAAAGGAAAAACTCAATGCATCATGGGAATCCCCGGCAGCCTACGTCTATTGCAGCATAACTAAGGGAGGATTCAGGGTCACCTGGTCCAGCCCTAACTATATGCTTTAGCAAAAAGGAAAGTTTTAAGCCTAATCTTAAAAGTAGAGATAGTGTCTGTCTCCCGAATCCAAACTGGAAGCTGGTTCCACAGAAGAGGGGTCTGAAAACTGAAGACTCTCCCTCCCATTCTACTTTTAAATACTCTAGGAACAACAAGTAGTTCTGCAGAGCGAGAGCGAAGTGCTCTAATAGGGTGATATGGTACTACAAGGTCATTAAGATAAGAGGGGACTGATTATTTAAGACGTGTATGTGAGGAGCAGGATTTTGAATTCAATTCTGGATTTAACAGGAAACCAATGAAGGGAAGCCAAAACAGGAGAAATATGCTCTCTCTTTCTAGTCCCTGTCAGGACTCTTGCTGCAGCATTTTGGATTAGCTGAAGGCTTTTCAGTGAGTTTTTTGGACATCCTGATAATAATGAATTACAGTAGTCCAGCCTGGAAGTAATAAATGCATGAACTAGTTTTTCAGCGTCACCCTGAGACAGGATATTTCTAATTTTAGAGATGTTGGAAGAACGCAGTTTTACATATTTGTTTAATATGTGCGTTGAAGGACATATCCTGGTCAAAAATGACTCCAAGGTTCCTCACAGCATTACTGGAGGCCAAGGTAATGCCATCCAGAGTAAGAAACTGGTTAGATACCATATTTCTAAGCTTTTCAGGGCCAAGTACAATAACCTCAGTTTTATCTGAATTAAGAAGCAGAAAGTTAGCGGCCATCCAGGTCTTTATGTCTTTAAGACATTCCTGCAGTTTAACTAATTGGTGTGTGTTATCTGGCTTCATGGACAGATAGAGCTGGGTGTCATCTGCATAGCAGTGAAAATGTATGCTATGTCTCCTAATGATGGTGCCTAACATGGATAATGTAAACAGAATTGGTCCTAGCACTGAACCCTGTGGAACTCCATAATTAACCTCAGTGTGTGAAGAGGACTCTCCATTTACATGTACAAATTGGAGACTATTAGATAGATATGATACAAACCACTGCAGCACAGTACCTGTAAAACCTACAGCATGTTCTAATCGCTCTAATAGGATATTATGGTCAACAGTATCGAATGCTGCACTAAGGTCTAGCAGGACAAGCACAGAGATGAGTCCACTGTCAGAGGCCATAAGAAGATCATTTGTGACCTTCACTAAAGCTGTTTCTGTGCTGTGATGAACTCTGAAACCTGACTGAAACTCTTCAAATAAACCATTCCTCTGCAGATGATCAGTTAGCTGTTTGACAACTACTCTTTCAAGGATTTTTGATATGAAAGGAAGGTTGGAGATTGGCCTATAATTAGCTAAGACTGCTGAGTCTAGAGATGGCTTTTTGAGTAAAGGTTTAACTAAAGCCAGCTTGAAGGCCTGTGGTACATAGCCGATCATTAGAGATAGGTTGATCATATTTAAGATTGAAGAATTAATTAATGGCAGGACTTCTTTGAGCAGTTTTGTAGGAATGGGGTCTAAAAGACACGTTGATGGTTTGGAGGAAGTAATTATTGAAGTTAAAGATCAATTGGAGAAAAAGAGTCTAACTTAACATCAATGGTACTAAGAGTAGCGGTAGATAATATTACATCTGTGGGATGATTATTGGTAATTTTTTCTCTAATGCTAAAAATTTTATTTGTGAAGAAGTTCATGAAGTCATTACCAGTTAACGTTAAAGGGATGGTTGGCTCAAAAGAGCTCTGACTTTTTGTCAGCCTGGCTACAGTGCTGAAGAGAAACCTGGGGTTGTTCATATTTTCTTCAATCAGTGATAAGAGATAAGAGATAAGATAAGATAGAACTTTATTAATCCCTCGGGTGGGTTCCTCTGGGAAATTCGACTTCCAAAAAAAGCACAGCAACGACCGAAGTTACAGTTACAGAATTGTTATATATATATATATACACACACACACACACACACACATATATAAATACAGAGACAAATATAAATAAAATATACAAAGGGGATAAATAGAATAAATAGGAATAAAAAATAAAAATACAAGTGAATTGCACATTTCAAGTATTGAGTCTATTGCACTGTTGACTATTTACAAAAAGTATTGCACAAGGTATTGTACAGTGAGGTGAAGAGGCACTACAGCTTAGTTGTTCCCCCCTCCTTTGTTCCTTTGTCCTCCTGTTTCCCCTCCCTCTCCCCTCCAGAGAGGAGTTAAACAGTCTGATGGCGTGTGGGACAAAGGAGTTTTTAAGTCTGTTAGTTCTTGTCTTGGGGAGAAGCAACCTGTCACTGAACAGACTCTTCTGATTGTTTATGGCCATGTGCAGAGGATGCCCAGCATGATGAATAGTAAGATGTTCTGGCTTTGCGGAGGGCTTTCTTATAAAGCAGCAAACTATTTCTCCAGGCTAAATGATGATCCTCTAAATTTGTGACACGCCATTTCCTCTCCAGATTACGAGTCATCTGCTTTAGGGTACCTGTTTGAGAATTATACCGCGGAGTCAGGTACTTCTGATTAGAGACCTTAGTTTTCACTGGAGCTACAGTATCCAGAGTCGTACGTAGTGAGGAGGTGAAATTATTAACAAGATAATCGACCTCTGTTGGGGTAGCGCTCAGATAGCTGCTCTGCTCTGTGTTGGTACAGGGCATTGAAGATGATAACAGTGGGTGGATTATATTCTTAAACTTAGTTACAGCACTTTCAGAAAGACATCTACTTTGATAAAGTCTACTCTCCACCGCTGTGTAATCAATTATTGTAAACATAAATGTTATCAGGAAATGATCAGACAGGAGAGGGTTTTCAGGAAACACTGTTAAATGTTCAGTTTCTATGCCATATGTTAAAACAAGATCTAGAGTGTGATTAAAGTGGTGGGTGGGTTCTTTTACATTTTGAGAGAAACCAATTGAGTCTAATAACAGATTAAATGCCATGTTGAGGCTGTCATTTTTAGCATCTACATGGATGTTAAAATCACCCACAATAATTATTTTATCTGAGCTCAGAACTAAATTAGATATAAAGTCTGAGAAATCAGACAGAAACTCTGTGTAAGGCCCAGGTGGAAGATAGATGATAATAAGTAAGACTGGTTTCTGAGTTTACCAGCTGGGGTGGACAATGTTAAGCATCAGGCTTTCAAATGAATTAAAAGTCTGTCTTGGTCTTTCATTAATTAATACGCTGGTGTGAAAAATTGCTGCCACACTGCCCCCTCGGCCTGTGCTTGAGATTTCTGGTAGTTATCTCGAAGCATGAACACACATACTGTATATATCAGCGGTCCCCAACCTTTTTTGCGCCACGGACCGGTTTGTGCCCGACAATATTTTCACGGACCGGCCTTTAAGGTGTTGCGGATAAATACAACAAAATAAAACTAGTACCGGTACCGAAAAAAATAATATTTATTCATAACACACGTGAAAAGACCAAGGGAAACAGAGTTAACGAAAAAAAAATGATAACAAAATAACGATAAAAACCGATAAAAACCCTGAAAACCATACATTTCACACCCGAGTCTCACTCTCGCGGCCAGGTACCAAATGACTCACGGACCGGTACCGTATTGTCTTCACTAGAACTGAGCCAAACACTCAATAAACACTTTGATCAGATGATGGATGAAGCAGTACTTAAGCAGAGTTCTGTTCACAGTTGTAACTATATAGGAAATTCTCTCCTAATAATGGTGAATCAATAACAACACTGTAGCCATACAAAGTGTGGCTTATAAAGCTTGGCACACACCCAGCAAAGCACACTTCTAATAATACATGCGCTTCTCATGGAAAATCATAATAGTGTCCTGTGTGGGTGTGTGTGAATGTGTATGAATTTGTGTTTGAGGAATTTATAAACAAAGAATCTAATCCAACTGGCAACTTTAATTTAAATAGGATGAAAACCAACTGTTATTACATTAACTGGAGTCAGCATCATCAACCACGTAAATCAAATTAGTGTACCTTTTATTGAACTCTCTTTATTGAACACCCTTTATAGGAACAAACATGTACGTCCTGTAATATTTTTAGTTAGCTCTGATCAGTCAATGTCATCAGACTAAGAATTTTTGGTTTTTCAGGAAACATACGCTAATAGTTAACCTCTTAAAATCCAGGCGTGGATTGGGTTTGCATTTTTGCCATATGCTAAAAAAAAAAAAGAAAAGTTAATGATATTAGAAGATGTAAGTTCTCAAATCACGTCTCTTACATGCACTAGTGTGACACGGAGGACCAACACATACACACTGTTTTATTTTCAGCTTTTCCAAATTTGCTCTCTGCAGCTTTTCAGCTTTGTTCCTGGCGCCACTCTCTGCCCCAATCCCAGATGGCCACTGAAATAGCATGAATGATCACCAAATCAGTCCCAGCTCCTCTGCCAGCCTCCTGGCACTGCCCCCCGGACCCTACTGCAGTGCCAGTCCTCTGCAGCAAAGCCATAGACCACACCCATGCCACATACCTCCACCCAACTATGGCCGGGAAGTAATCCAGCCTAGCCTACTCCCTTCGCCCCGACCTGAGGGGGGGGGGGGAATCAGCCACGAGCATTTGCGCTACTGGCCTATGGACCACCTTGAACTTAATGTATTATCATCAATGGAGCTCCAGTGGAGAGGGTACAGTCCTTCAAGTATCTTGGTGTCCACATCTCCTCAGACCTGACATGGGCTGCCCACATTCAGGTCCAGACCAAAAAGGCTAGGCAGCACTTGTATCACCTACGACAACTGAGGAAGTTCAGGGTCTCTCCAAAGATCCTCTGGATTTTCTATACAGGCGCTGTGGAGAGCATCCTCACACAGAACATGACATCGTGGTTTGGGAACAGCTGTGTGAAGGACCAAAAAGCTCTCCAGAGAGTGATCCGTACAGCAGAATGCTGCTGCAGGATTGCTCTCCCCCCGCTTCAGGACACCTACACCAGGAGATGCCGTGCTAGAGCAGCGCAGATACTGAAGGACCCGTCCCATCCTGGCAACAAACTGTTCCAACTTCTGCAATCTGCTAGAAGGTTCTGCATCATCCGGGCAAGGACAGAGAGACTCAAGAGGAGCTTCTATCCCCAAGCCATCCGGGCCCTAAACACCCACACACCCGCCCTCTCACATCATCTATAATTGTCTGAGACAGGACTCTCTTCCAGACACTCTAAACCCAGACACAATGTACATTTCAAATTCCTTTAATTTTAAATATGTTTATATTGTCTATCCTGTAAAATAGTCAGATGTCTATTCTTATTAATGTACAGAATTCACCTGCTTGCTGCTACTACTGCACATTCACCCAATGTATATACTATATATATATATATATATGTATATATATATATATATATATATATATATATATATATATATATACACTCAACAAAAATATAAACGCAACACCTTTGTTACTGCTCCCATTCCCCATGGGATGGACGTAGAGACCTAAAATTCATTCCAGATACACAATATAACCATCCCTCCCAAACAGTGGTCACAAATCAGTCCAAATGTGTGGTAGTGGGCACATCTGCTATATTGAGATAATCCATCCCACCTCACAGGTGTGCCACATCAGGATGCTGATCTGACATCATGAGTAGTGCACAGGTGTACCTCAGACTGCCCACAACAAAAGGCCACCCTGGAATGTGCAGTTTTTTGCGCTATTGGGGGTCTGGGGACCCAGAACCGGTCAGTATCCGGTGTGACCACCATTTGCCTCATGCAGTGCAACACATCGTTGCATGGAGTCTATCAGATTGTCAATTGTGGCCTGTGGAATGTTGGTCCACTCCACTTCAATGGCTGTGCGAGGTTGTTGGATATTCGTGGGAACTGGTACACGCTGTCGTATACGCCGGTCAGGCACATCCCGAACATGCTCAATGGGTGACATGTCCGGTGAGTATGCTGGCCATGCAAGAACTGGGACATTCTCAGCTGCCATCTGCCCTGAACAATGTGAACCATGATTCATCCGTGAAGCGCACACCTCTCCAACGTGCCAGACGCCATCAAATGTGTATATATATATATATATAATGTTCTTCCTCTACCCCCCCCCCCCATTTTTGCACATGTCGAGGAGCGTGTCAGGTTACATTTCACTGTGTGTTATAAATGGTAAATGGCCTGTATTTATATAGCGCTTTTCTAGTCCCTAAGGACCCCAAAGCGCTTTACATATCCAGTCATCCACCCATTCACGCACACATTCACACACTGGTGATGGCAAGCTACATTGTAGCCACAGCCACCCTGGGGCGCACTGACAGAGGCGAGGCTGCCGGACACTGGCGCCACCGGGCCCTCTGACCACCACCAGTAGGCAACGGGTGAAGTGTCTTGCCCAAGGACACAACGACCGAGACTGTCCAAGCCGGGGCTCGAACCGGCAACCTTCCGATTACAAGGCGAACGCCCAACTCTTGAGCCACGATCGCCCCTATACTTGTATAACTATGCATGTGACAAATAAGGAACCTTGAATCTTGAACCTTGAATGTGACAAAATGGTACAAACTGTACAGAGTGGTGAAGTCCAGAGATTGAGGTGATATACCTGTGTGGCCCCTCCCCTATCCTGACCACTTCATAATTGACATCCCCCACTCACCGAGTGACCACAAAGTGTCCTTGCTACTTGGTGAGTAACTTTGACCCAGAAGAAAAGAGTTATACAATCACTTTGTCTCCCGGTGAAAACTGAATGAGCCTAGCCCATCTATTGTACTGGTGACATTCCGGGACCTGGAGCTAATTCTCTCTTGATAACCTCCCCAATTTGTGTAATGTTTCTCTCAGGTCCAGAATGTACTGAATTTCATTTTTAGCTGGGCTTGGACCTTCTCACAGTTGTCTTCAATTAGGATGGGGCACATCCCACACTGCAAATACAGAGGATCTAGCCAGTGATCCCAATTGCTACATCCTGGTGAATGAGCTTATGAATCATGGACTTTAAAGTCTATAAAGTCCATGATTCTTTAAAGACTTTAAAGTTATTCAGCTGCTCAACCAGCCCGTCAGTCTGAGGGTGGTAGACAATGGTCTGAACAGATTCAGTGCCCAGTAATTTGTACAGTTCTTTTAATGTGCAAGACATGAACGATGTGCTGTGGTCAGTCAGTATTTCCTTCGGGATGCTGACTCAGTAGACGATCTGCAACAGCGCTTGTGCAACACTCTTTGCAGAAATGATGTGCAGCAGTGCTTCGGGAAATCGCATAAAATACCTTGGTGGAAGACAATGTCATATTTTTGTTATTGGGTTCTTGGATAATAGACAGATAATTTCAGCAATAGAAACACTAGTGCAGCTAGTTTGGCTGTCCTGTGTAACTCTGTTACTTGATATTGACCCAATTACTCTCCCTCCCCCTGCACACTGTGCACAAAGTGAAGTGAGTGAGGGAGTTGACTGAAAAATTCAGGGCTCCCAGTCTGGAAGCAGTAACACAGACTGGGTTAGTATATTATTATTTTTTTTCAATTTGACATTTCAAAGAGTTTAAAGCATTTTACCATAGTACAGTGTCAAGGGTGACGACCACCCACCACAACAGAGAAACCCATATACTTGGGTTAGTGAGCAGTTGAACCATATATATAATCAGCTAATCAGATGTTGGCAACTCAGTTATTTAGTCATGTAGCCATGGTCAAAACAACCTGCTGAAGTTTAAACTGTGCATCTGAGTAGGAAAGAAAGGTAATTTAAATGACTTTGATAAACTGCTGATTTTTCCAAAGAACTATCTGTAGGGTTTACGGAGAATTTCCCAAAAAAGAAAAAATAACTAAAAAGCCACAGTTCTGTGAACAAAGATTCCTTGTTGACACAGAGCTCAGAGGAGTCCAGACTACTTCAAGCTAATAGGAAGACAACACTAACTAAAGTAAACTCTTGTTACAGCCAAGGTACGCCGAAGAGCATCTCAGAATGCACACCATAACCCACCTTGAAGTAGATGGGCTACAGCAGCAGAAGATCACACTGAGTGTCACTTCTGTCAGCAAGAAACAGAGCTGCAATTTGCATGAGAACAGAAGAAAAAATCTGCCTGGTCTGATGAAGTCTCAGTTTCTGGTGTGACATTCAGATGGTAAGGTCATTGCTGACCATGTCCATGCTGCTATGAGCTCCCCACGAGGACTAAATAAATAAACTCTGAATAAATAAATAAATAAATAAATAAATAAATAACACCCCTCAGCCTGTAAGGAAGGAGCCTGTTTATAGGGGTCAGCAGTTCAGTGACTTTTATATTAAGTGTATGCGAGAGCATAAAAATACTAACCTGGAATACCCCCATTCTCCTGAGACATTACTCAGCTACAGTCTGGTCAAAAGAAAAAGGAAGAGCGTGAAAACGAGATTCATGCCCATTCATTTTTGAGTATGGGACACTTTCAAAATCAAATAAACAAATCAGGCACCTGCAATTCCACAGGTTTTCAAGTATAATTTAGTATAGTTCTGAGACATTTATAATGCTTTAAAATAATTATTCTCCACTTTACTCATTTAAAATAATCCCTGCTGAGTCAGCACATGAACATTTTCGTGTGGAGTTTTCATGTTCTCCCCGTGTTCGCGTGGGTTCTCTCTGGGTACTCTGGCTTCCTCACACAGTCCAAAGACAGCAGTTAGTGGGGTTAGGTTAATTGGTAGCACTAAATCTGACAGTACCATATACCAAAGGCATCAAAGTCCCTAACACCACTGGCTGAAATGCAGCTCCAAATCTCAAAAAATCCCCCACCATGTTTTAGAGATGGCTGTGGACACTCACTAGGGATGGGTATCATTTAGGTTTTATCCGATACCAGTACCAAACCGGTACTTTTGAAACGGTTCCGGAGCTTAAACGGTGCTTGAACAGTGATTAAAGAATGGAGAACACAAAATTGGTCCAAAAACCTCTCATGTTTAGCTGTTTTTTTGTAAAAAGATAACAATGTTAGCCTTTTCTGCAGCTATAGGGGATTTATGGTATCACTCTTGGCTGGAAGCAGTGCTTAATCAATGGAAAAAACACAAACTTTGTCCAAAAACCTCTCACGTTTAGCTGTTTTCCACTTTTTCTTTGGTCATTTTAGCCTTTTTGGCCAGGGTGAAGGGAGTATCTGCCATCAAACAAGAAGACAGCCGCATGTAACTACGAAGGTGTTTGCTAGTTCACCTTACATGTATTAATTTAATAACGTGGTTAGCTTACACACGAACAACATTAAGCTACTCACACAGAGAAGAACGGCTGCTGCTGCCATCATCATCCGTCATCATTTCTGCTACACTGGCAGGGTTACGGGCCAGGACTCTACTCTTCGGGTTTTTGGGGGATGTTGCTAACTCCGGGTCCGATAACAGGCACCACACCGGCAGTAGATGTGCTCGGTGTGAGGTCTTGCAGCAAGCTATCAAATACGGCGCATTTCTCGGCTTTTAACAAAATGCTATACGTTGCTAGGTGTTTCATCAGATTCGAGGAGTTACCTCCTTTGCACAGTATCACCTTAAAGCACTTATTGCAGACTGCTGAGTTTGCATCTTTTGCTTTGAAGTACAGCCAGAATTTGACCGCATCGCCTTGGGCATTTTTAATCTGTAGCTCTGCTCTAAAAGAATGTACGTACCTGGGCCCGCCTACTATACTCGGAAAGGTAAAATGATTGGCTAGAATCCAAAGTGTATGACATCTCAGGAAAAAAAAGCACCAAAATAAAGCCCTGAAATGTGCGTTGCTTTTCGGTGTGGTTACTACCGTTTATGTCAGAATCTGTGCCATAATGGCACCGGATACTGGTACCCATCCCTAACACTCACAGGCCTCTCAAATTAAAGTTTGGATTCACCACTCCATAAGACCTGTTGCCAATGATTTTACTCAGGTTCTTGTGTAATTTGACATAGTTTAGCCTTTTCTCCTTGCTTCAGTTGATAGACACCTTTCAAATGAGACCATTCTGGTGAGGCTTCATTACATGGATAAACTGAAAGGACAGATGCAGCTCTCAGGTCCCGGTCTTGGTCTTGATTTGCTGGATTTCCCCTCTTTTTATTAAGGACAAAACTCCTCAGATTTTCTTAAAGACAAACTCCAAACCATGCTGAGATATGAGACGTTTTCAGCTAAGAGCACTTTGAGAATTACCTTATTGGTGCAAAAATGCTATTTCATGCCTAACAAACTGTGGTATCATCTTTGTGCTGTATTTTTGTGACTAGGAATAAAGTGTGAAATATACAATTTTAAATTTTAAATGCCCAGACATCTTTGAGGTGTCCTTTTATGCCTGAATGATTTGATGAAAAAAAGAGTAAAAAAAGGAGTAAAAAAGTAGCTAATATCCAAATAAAACTTTGAAAGACCTCCTGAAAGCCGGATGAAAAATGACAAGATTTGTATTGTAAATCATTTTTTGACTGATTGGTGGAAATACTTTAAAAAAAAATTAAGATATTTAATTTCTGAAAAAATAAAATAAACAAACACTTAAAATATTTCACTTTATATGTAATGAATATAGAATATATGAAAACATATGAAAATATATTAACTATTCATATTTTTTGAGATATACCATATGTGAAGTATTTGTATCTTGGCAGCATAGGCACTCCTATGTTTATTTTTCCAAAGTGAATCTCTTTGTCACTTTGTGTTTTCAAAAGTACATGTAAATACAAGTAAGCACAAGTAAATGTATTACTAGAGGCAGATGGAGAACAATGACCTGGACATCCAAAGTGTTTCCTGTGTTAGAGGCTACAGACAACCAGCTTCCTAACCAAAGTGGAGAGTAACTATTTCTCAGCAGTGATTGTGTGAGCTCTGCCAGGCTTGTGGTTAATGCAACAATGCTGAAGGTCATCTCAGGTTGTGGGCAGTCTGAGGTACACCTGTGCACTACTCATGATGTCAGATCAGCATCCTGATGTGGCACACCTGTGAGGTGGGATGGATTATCTCAATATAGCAGATGTGCCCACTACCACACATTTGGACTGATTTGTGACCACTGTTTGGGAGGGATGGTTATATTGTGTATCTGGAATGAATTTTAGGTCTCTACGTCCATCCCATGGGGAATGGGAGCAGTAACAAAGGTGTTGCGTTTATATTTTTGTTGAGCGTACATTCACTACCAGCACAGGCATTACACAAACTTGTGATGTTATAAAAAAAAAAAAGCAAAAACATTTTTTTCTTTTTGTTTTTAGAAATGTAAGAAATACACACTCAACAGTTCATTAGGAACACCTTGCTAGTACTGGATTAGACCCTCTTTCTTTCTTTAAAGGTGTTCTATTGGGTTGAGATCCAATGTTTGTGGAGGTCCCTGTCACCTTATCCATTTTATACTTGGTATACTTGGTTTTGCCACAGTAGATCAATTTCCTCCATCTCACTTTATCCCTAGCATCCTCCTTTGTCGCACCTACCCTGCATACTCCCAAAACGAGAGTTAATTAAATATCTTGTATAAATACAAGTTTAGACAAGACAACAGGAAGTAAAAACAGGAAGAAACCTCTGGCAAAACCAGGCTCAGGGAGGGAGGCTATCTGCTGTGATCTATTGGTGTTGTTATTTATATTGATATTTTTATTAATATGTACTGCCCCCCACCCCACCCCATATTTATTTTTATTTTTTTACAAATGAAGCAATGAAGAAATTACTTATGACACAAAGCGTTTATATAGAACTATTAAGAGTTACACAGCCGGACACTAGGGGTGGGTGGATTGATTCAAATATCCATAGTATTGATACTAGTGGTGCTATTGATATCAGTTTAGTATTAGCATGACAGGATCAATACTTTACTTTTCTGTCCTCTAAGTTTAGTATGTCGCTCTTGTTCATCAGGAAGTAAACATGTCTGTGGAAACACCTTCTCTCATGCCAGCACACTTTTCTCTGCCCCTCTCTGCTGTGTTTAGTTGTTCTGTGGTCACTTCACTTGGCAGCACTGAGGAGAGACATGCTGCTGTGAGTGAGGAAGCCTAGTATCGGATAGAAGTACGTTATAGCTGTAAATGAAATACTGCATACAATGATGCATGTTGCAAGGAACACATGAAAGACCAAGAAAAAGAGAGCTTTGTCCCCGAATGAGCAGTGAAAGAAATAAAGAGAAGAAGAAGGAAAACCATCGGACAGATCCAGACCTCCAGCACAGAGACAGATCCAGCTTTCACATTCCTTTCATAGTGGCAAAGAATAATGAGGTAGCTGAGTGTCGGAGTGGGTTCTACTGATAAAGAATGGTAAATAGAACAGATTCCCAGTCCCTAAAAATGGTGATGTTCTGTAGAAAACTGGTTACAGGGCTGTGCTCAAGTGACTTTGCATGTCCTCATACTGAACTGACCCCTGATTGTTCTAGAGCGAGCTGTGTGATGTTTTTCTTTTGTGTGTGTGTGTGTGTGTGTGTGTGTGTATAAACTGTGGCAGACAGGCCCTGACAGATTGGTGACAGTCTGTCTACCCAGGATGCACCTGGGTGCTGTCCACATCACTGCCATATATTTCATGTTAATTAAACTGGGCACACACTGCTGACCTTTTGGCCCCTCATTGTGTGTACTTCTGTGTGCATCTTTGCAGACTGGGACTGATGTATTTGGATTACCCCCCTCTCCTGCACGTCCTCCTCTCACCTCCCTCTGTTTTTGCTCTCTTCCTCAAATCCTTGCCAGCATTCAGCTCTCCTCTTAAAGCTGTGAAATGACACTGAGCTCTTGTCCTGCGGCTCTGGCACACTGTGCTCAGCCATCTGGAACCTGAGGTTTGTCTGTAAAACTCTGTTTCTTCAACTTTTCACAGCAAGGGAGACAATTTTAATCTTCCTCTGCATGGGACAGAAGCTCACTGATGCATATTGCTGTTTTCTCTTTGAGAGGACTTGGCAGAAATAACCTGTGTGAGTTCATGGTTTCCAAACTGTGAAGATTGGATGGTGAGTCAGCTTTGGTAGAATGGACTGACAGAGGACGCAAAGGAGCTGTACCTTTTCTAGGTCACTGGTTTTTGAGTGTGACTCCTGAGCCTTGACAGTGCAGGTTTTCTTTGTCATAGATTTCCAACACATCTTCGTCCCAAGGCATGAAGCACTGCCAAAGCAACAGCCACATAAATAATGGGCCCAGAGAACTGGCCTTTATGCAAATCTAAAGTCTGTTAATGAGATGGCTGTGGTTTATAACCCATTTAGACAGTATAACCAACAATTTACCTAAGGGTAGGTGCATTCAAATGTCATGCAAAGCAGTCCTGATCATGTGTCTGATAAGAGTTATCATGTTATATGAAAAACCCATTACCTTAAGATGTCTTTGGCTGATGAACATAAATATTAGTTGTTTTTACTTTAAATATCTTAATTAGGGTACCTGGGCCACCAATGGACAGCCGGACAGCGTAGACAGGGCCCCCATCGATGAACCTGGGCGGGGGCGGGGCCGGGGAGGGGGGCGCCAGCGGGGAAGTAACGCGCCGTTTAAGCTGCGAGACGTGGAAAACCGGATGGACCTTCATGGCGGGCGGAAGCCGAAGACAATAAGATAAGATAAGATAAGATAAGATAACCTTTATTAGTCCCACACGTGGGAAATTTGTTTTGTCACAGCAGGAGTGGACAGTGGAAGTTATGAGGCAAAAATTAGAGTACAATAAGAATAAATACAGTACACAACTGTACAGAATAGAATAAAATAAAATACTATATACAGTAGAATAAAATAAATATACAATAAGATAAAAATAGAATACAAATACAAATACTATATACAACTGAGTAAAAATACAACGATGACAGAAAGGATTATTGCACTTAGTATTATTGCATATGTATGGATGTGTGTGCTTGATCAGTTAAAGTCTTTATTATGGAGTCTGACAGCAGTGGGGAGGAAAGACCTGCGAAATCTCTCCGTCCCACACCGTGGGTGCCGTAGTCTCCCACTGAAGGAGCTGCTCAGTGCTGTCACAGTCTGCTGCATGGGGTGGGAGATGTTGTCCATCAGGGATGACAGCTTAGCCGCCGTTCTCCTGTCACTCACCACCTCCACTGGGTCCAGAGGGCATCCTAGAACAGAGCTGGCCCTGCGGAGCCGCAGGTGCCTTGTGGAGAGCCAGACGCGATCCCCCGACTGAAAAGGATGACCCGGGCGGTGGCGGTGACGATGCTGCTTGGTGTACAGAGCGTTGGCTCGGGAAATGGCAGCTCGCGCCTTGATCCAGGCCTGACGACAGCGACGGACCATCCGTTCAGCAGCAGGCACGTCGACCTCCGCCTCCTGATGGCTGAAGATAGGAGGATGAAAACCATGGCAGACTTCAAAGGGCGAGAGACCGGTGGCAGAAGAGACGTGAAGGTTATGAGACAGCTCAGCCCACAACAGGTAACGAGGCCAAAGCGACGGTTGGGCGGAGACAAAGCACCTCAGGAAGCGCCCCAGCTATTGATTGGTCCGTTCAACCTGCCCGTTAGTCTGAGGGTGATAGCCGGATGAGAGGCTGGGAGACGCACCGATCAGGCGGCAAAAGGCTTTCCAGAACCTGGCAGTGAACTGGGGCCCCCTGTCCGAGACTATGTCCTTGGGGAACCCGTGAAGCCGGACGACATGGTCCAAGAAGAGCTCGGCCGTCCGTTTAGCGGAAGGGAGGCCGGACAGAGCGACCAGGTGCACCGCCTTTGAAAACCGGTCTACAAAGGTGAGGATGGTGTCAAGACCATCCACGGATGGGAGGCCGGTAACGAAGTCAAGGCCAACATGAGACCAGGGACATCCCAGCACAGGGAGAGGGCGGAGGTAGACTTGGCCCGAGCACAGGTGTCACAGGCGGGAACGAACTCACGGACGTCCCGAGTCATGGAGGGCCACCAGAAGGCACGACGGAGGAGTTGGAGGGTCCTGTCAGGCCCCGGGTGACCAGAGAGCGGGGAGGAGTGAGCCCAGAGCAAGGCCTCCTGACGGCACCGGGATGGTACATAGAGCCTCCCAGCAGGGGTGTCAGGCGGAGGCAGTTCGGCGGTCAGGGCATCCCGGATGGAGTCCTCCAGGGGCCACCGAAGGGGGGCAGCGAAGCAACAAGAAGGTAGGATAGGACTCGGGTCTGACGTGAGGCCATCCTGGGCGAACTGCCTGGAGAGAGCGTCTGCCTTAGCGTTCTTGGAACCAGGGCGGTAGGCGAGGTGGAAATTGTAAGGCTCAAAGAATAAGGCCCAACGGGTCTGCCTTGGGTTGAGCTGCTTGGCAGAACGAATATGGATCAGGTTCTGATGATCAGTCCAGATCAGAAAAGGGTCTTTCGCTCCCAGGAGCCAATGCCGCCACTCTTCTAAGGCCCACTTAATGGTCAGGAGTTCTCGGTCGCCGACACCGTAGCGTTGCTGCGTGGGAGAAAATTTCCTTGAGAAATAGCAGCATGGGTGCAGTTTTCCATCCGGGCCGTGTTGAGAAAGGACAGCGCCAGCGCCAACATCAGAGACATCCACCTCCACCACGAAATCTCTGGCAGGATCAGGGTGGAGCAGGACGGGGCCCGTAGTGAACCGGTGGATAAGGTCTCGGAATGCCTGTTTTGCACCTGGAGAGAGGCAGAAGGGTTTAGGCAGGTTAGCTGGTTTGGTGAGGGATGTCAGTGGGGCGACAACGGCGCTGAAATTACGGATAAAGCGCCGATAGAAATTGGCAAAGCAAAGGAAGCTCTGTAGTTGCTTAAGGCTGGAGGGCTGAGGCCACTGGGTCATGGCTTGGACCTTTTGCGGGTCCATGGTCAGGCCCTCGGAGGAGATGGTGAAGCCTAGGAAGGTGGTGGACCGCTGATGGAAAGCGCACTTCTCCAGTTTGCAGAACAGCTGGTACTTGAGCAGCCTGCTCAGCACGGCCCTCACATGGCGGATATGGTCCACTTCGGTGCGGGAGTAGATCAAGATGTTGTCTAGATAAGCAAACGCCCACCGGCCTAGCATATCCCGCAAGACATTGTTGATCAGATGTTGGAAGACAGCAGGGCTGTTGCAGAGGCCGAAGGGCATCACCAGGTACTCCCAGTGCCCGTTAGGGGTGATGAAAGCCGTCTTCCATTCGTCCCCTTCCCTGACGCGCACCAAATTGTAGGCGCTGCGCAGGTCCAGTTTGGTGAAGATGCAGGCCTGGGAGAGGGAATCGAGTGCGTTGGATAGCAGAGGAAGAGGATGGCGGTTCTTGATGGTGACTTTGTTCAAGCCCCGATAATCTATGCAAGGGTGGAGCCCGCCATCCTTCTTCTTGACAAAGAAGAACCCAGCAACAGCAGGAGAGGTAGAAGGGCGAATAAAGCCCTGTTGGAGAGCCTCAGCGACGTACTCCTCCATGGCCTTATTCTCTGCGGGAGACAGAGAGAACAGGCGACCACGGGGAGGGACCGCTCCCGGGAGGAGCTCAATGGCCATGTCGTAGGAGCGATGAGGAGGTAGGGTAGAGGCTCGCCTCTTACTGAAGACCTCAGATAGGTCGTGGTAAGCCGGAGGGATCTTATCCAGATCAATGGGCTCCGGAAGAGAGGCCTCTTCTGACTTAGAGTCCTTTTTGGTCCGAGAGAGAACACTGGGGACCCCAATCCAGGATTTGGCAGGAAGACCAGGAGACGTGGGGGTCATGTTGACGGAACCAGGGGTATCCAAGGATGAGAGGAGAGGACGTGGCCGAGACTACTAGAAACCGGATCTCCTCCTGGTGATCCCCAATAGGCATGCAAACCGGCTGGGTCTGGAACTGGATCGGGTAGGGTTGGAGGGGTCGCCCATCTACTGAGGTCACCGGGAGAAATCGATCAACAGGAGTTAACGGAAAGTCGGGATGCTAGTTTTTGGTCGATGAAGTTCTCAGTGGCTCCGGTGTCCAGGAGGGCTTCAGATGAGAACTGTTGGTGTTTCAGGTGAAATAATACTGGTAACAGAAAACGCGAGGGGTCAGAGGAGTGCGAAGGGCCAGGTGGGACTCCCCCGCAGTCTACCTGGTGTCGTCGTTTCCCGGACGTAGTGGGCACTGGGGACGACGGTGTCGAGCTGATCCACAGTAGGCACAGAGACCCTCACGCCAGCATCTCGCTTTCTCCTTCTTGGGGAGCCCACCCAGCTGCATGGGCTCCTCGCTGGATGTACTGCTTGGGCTAGCAGCAGCTCCTCCAGAGGGGGGAGGAGGCTGCGAAGACATGGCCCTCTGAGGCTGGAAGGGTTTGAAGGCCCGAGGGGTGTGGCGTGGCCGCGACATCACTCGTTGGTCGATCTTCAGGGCGAGGTCCACGGCCTCATCCAAAGTCTTTGGGGCCTCACGGCCGGCCATCTCATCTCGGATGTAATCAGCCAGTCCCTCCAGAAAAATGGAGCGTAGAGAAGCATCTCCCCATTTTAGCTTACCGGCCAGGGTACGGAATTGGGAGGCAAAGTAACAGACGGGTCGACTGCCCTGGCGTAAATGAAGCAGCTGTGACTCCACTTCCACTTCACTGCTCGGGGGAACAAAAGTCTTTTTTAACTCCTCCACAAACAGGGCATAGTCATTACACGCTGCAGATTTATTGTTGTAGAGAGCCGCGGCCCATTCCTGAGCCTGGCCAGACAAGAGAGAGGTTAACATTGCAACTTTTGCACGGGCGGTGGCGGTGGCGTATTTAGTGGGTTGACATTCAAACAGCATGTCTAAGGTGGCGAGCAACCCATCCGGCCGGCCGTCTACTCCGTTCCACTTATCTGGTAGTCCGATCCGGGGCTCAGCGCTCACCGGCGCTGGCTGATGTTGCAGCGAGGTGACGGAAGAGGAAAGTTGGAGGACAGTTTCGGTGAGAGACTCCATCTTTGTGCTCATCCGATCTACCACACCGTGAAGATATAATACTTCGGCTTTCAGCCGTTCGAATTCCGCTGTTCCGCCATTCGAATTCTGCTGTGACATCCTGTCACGATCGGGCGGATTACACACAGTAATTCGGCGTACCCGTGTGGCGTGCTGGCCAGACCCAAACACAGCGAAGGCTAGCGGTGGGTTGGAACAGACACGCAGTTATTCTAGTAACGATCAGTGCATGAAGCGGGGCTTCGGAACTGGCGTTACAGACGGAGAGCGAGCGGAGCCGGGATGAGAAAAAGAGTCGAGAGGAAAAACACTCACAGTTGCTGAATCAGGCGGCGACTGATGTCGGCAAGGTTTCGGAGCTCCTGACATGAAGAGAACGATGTCTGAGGGGCGAACAGGTGGGTGACGTCTCTCTTTTAAACCCAGCCCCGTGATCAGCTGATCACCGGCTGACACAAGGATACTTTGGCTGGAGTAAGATAAGATAAGATAAGATAACCTTTATTAGTCCCACACGTGGGAAATTTGTTTTGTCACAGCAGGAAGTGGACAGTGCAAGAGTTATGAGGCAAAAATTAGAATACAATAAGAATAAATACAGTACACAACTGTACAGAATAGAATAAAATAAAATACTATATACAGTAGAATAAAATAGAATAAATATACAATAAGATAAAAATAGAATACAAATACAAATACTATATACAACTGAGTAAAAATACAACGATGACAGAAAGGATTATTGCACTTAGTATTATTGCATATGTATGGATGTGTGCGCTTGATCAGTTAAAGTCTTTATTATGGAGTCTGACAGCAGTGGGGAGGAAAGACCTGCGAAATCTCTCCGTCCCACACCGTGGGTGCCGCAGTCTCCCACTGAAGGAGCTGCTCAGTGCTGTCACAGTCTGCTGCATGGGGTGGGAGATGTTGTCCATCAGGGATGACAGCTTAGCCGCCGTTCTCCTGTCACTCACCACCTCCACTGGGTCCAGAGGGCATCCTAGAACAGAGCTGGCCCTTCGGATCACCCTGTTCAGTCTCTTCCTGTCCCCAGCAGAGATGCTGCCGCCCCAGCAGACCACGCCCAGTAGACAGGGATCGAACCGCAAACCTTCCCACAAGCAGATGAAATGCTGTACCTCCTGAGTTACAGCCACCCAAATTGAGGGACTAAATAAAACTCTACCAATAAGGACGCCGGCTTGCTTAATGAGCTATGCTTCAGATGCTGGGGATCCAGCATATAGCATTGAGAGCTGAGCTACTGGAACAAAACACACATGGAAAAGGACGGACAAAACAGAAGCACTGGAACTATGTCCATGAGTGGAGTGACTCCACTGGAGTCTATGTATTTAAGTTTTGTGCAGATGGGACTTCAAGTGACCTGCAGAATTAACCCCCGAAACCATTATTGAGCTGGCTGTCAAGTGTTGAGCCCATCCTCCAGAAGAATTTTGAATGAATAGATGCCATTTGTACTAAGAAAGGATTCTGACTGGTCCTTGGCTAGATCAATATCTGTTGACCATATTATGCTTACTCTCACTCTAGTGCCACTTGTTCAGATAACAGATGAAAAAGAAGAGAAGGACTGTTCATACTTGTAAAATGCAGTTCAGCCTTTTCTGCTTCCTAAGAAATGTCTCCAACCCAACGGTGCTAACCAGCATTGTGAATTTTTGTATAAAAGCATTTGAGTCAGCTTTTGTTGTTCTTTGAATGCTGTTCTCTGACTCAGCCACTTTGCCCCTGAATTACCTTTTAACAGTTATATCATCTGAACACACCCCTGGGAGGTGGACTCTTGTTTTCCATCTAGTCACACAATTTTCCTCTGTTGTTGTTTTTCTTTTCTTTTCTTTCTCTGCACATCCTTCACCTTTTTTGCTCACTACCTCCTCCTGTGATAGCTTTATCCTCAGACTCAGAGGAAAGGTAGGTGGAGGTGGCTGTTGTACTGTCCTGCAGAGCTGGATGGGCAGTTTGTCATTGCCATATGTGCTTCACAATGTGCAATCCTGTCAAAATGCATTACCCACAAAACCCCTGCTGATACATAGGTTATTCCACGTGCAGTTGACTGTGTGTACACTGAAGAAAAATTATATTTTTTTATTTCTAACAGGTCAAATCTCCAGACTCTTTCTACATGTTAAATATGATGCAGACTTATTCTAAACACAGATTAAAATAAATCTGCATGTCTTATGGATTCTCTGAATGCTGACATTTCTGATTACATGTGGCAGGCTTTCTCCTGCTTACTGTCTGTATTTCACATATAAAATTAGCCACCACTCACTTCCTTCCTAATCAGCTTTTCTGTATTTTCTGTAGGTATCGTTTAAAAAGTAAAGAGTTGCTTGTCTGTAAAGGTTCTCAGTCATCCAGGTCATCGTAGTCAAAGGAGCTTGCAAAGAAAAGCGTCTGGACTTCTTTAAGTTGCTTGAAGACGTTTCACCTCTCATCCGAGAAGCTTCTTCAGTTCTAAGGTCAAATGGTGGAGAGTCCCAGATATAAACCTAGTGGGAGTAACCCAATGAGAGGACAGATGGTTTGAAAGAGGAGTGAAAGAAGCCATCTATGTCCACTGTGAGCGACCATCTTTGAACAGAGGCGGGGGTTTACGACACCAACTCTCTGCCATCTATAATCCAGTTTTGAGATCCCTTCCCAGACGCCTTAACGCCCACTCACATCCTGGGCCATCTGACCTCAGGAATTCGCATGATAAGGTGGGGTCAGGTTTCACAATGAACACACCCAAAACTCTGGCTGATTGGGACCCACACCCAGTTTCACACCTTGGCTCAGGCGATTACAGGATCATCAGGGGGTCCTTTTGTCCCTCTGTGGGGGGTTACTCCCACTAGGTTTATATCTGGGACTCTCCACCATTTGACCTTAGAACTGAAGAAGCTTCTCGGATGAGAGGTGAAACATCTTCAAGCAACTTAAAGAAGTCCAGACGCTTTTCTTTGCAAGCTCCTTTGACTACAGAATAGATCCCAACAATGATATGACCCCCTATGAGCAGGCACTTTGGCAACAGTGGGAAGAAAAAACTCCCTTTTAACAGGAAGAAACCTTGAGGAGAAAAAAAAAAGAAAAGAAAATATGACCTCTATATCAGCAGATACACATGTAATTCTAGGCAAGTCAACAGTTTGCCTTCAATGACAACAACCTTTACTTAGACTTAATGTAAATTATTACTATTATCAAATTATCAAATGTTATTATTTGGTGATTTGTATATATTGTACTATTCCTAATATCTTAACATATTGTATTGCTAACAGTCTAGTCTGTTTTTGTTTTTTGTTTCTGTTTTTCTTAATATTACTGTACTGGAGCAACTGTAACCCACATATTTTCCCTAGGGATTAATAAAATATTCTGATTCTGAGTCTGAAAAAATATTCACCTTAGCAACTAAACTAAACTAGTTTTGGTTCAAAAAAAGCCACTACTGCTGGAGCCTTTAGACACCAGCACACTGCTGGTGTGCACATTGCACACTGCTTAGAAATGTTTTAGAGGTGAGTCAAGTCTGAAATATCTAAAGCAACAAAATATGCTAAAGGTATGCTACAATCCCAGGACACCGTAATCCTCAAAATGGTTATAGCAATCCTTGAAGAGTCATTAGGTAACACCATCAAAAAATCATTCATGAAGAAGGATTAGGTTGCCAACTCACAGAACATTATTTGGCTGTGATTGTAAAAGACAACAGTGAATATTATTTAGTCTTGGGTAGTTTCCAGAATTAAAAGGCTATAATAGAACACCTGCTGGTAGACGTCACAAGGCTCATTTTTCTTCTTCTTACTTTTGGCAGAAACACGTATAGTGCTGTAACAGGGTTCACAATGGACTAACGTCCCCATGCAATATCCTAATTAATCCAGTCCTTTTTCTGTCTGAGCATCTAGAATAACAATTCTTTATTAATATTCTCAATGAATGAGTTGGATTTATTCTTTAAGAGAGAGAACAGATTAACACTGTTTATAATTCATGGTTTGTTATTTTTGGTTTCCTCTGAAGGGTATCTGGCTACACACATATAGTTACCCTTCCACAATGAAAGGGACAACGTGAGGCGGTACACCTGGAGCAGAACCAAGACACAATAGATCTATCTAAACTATATCTATTTAGTTATAAACGCCTAGAGAGTGGTTGGTGACATGCTGGCAGGCAGCAGCTGCTAAGGAAAAATGTGAAATGTGAAAAATGTCTGACCAATTAGTGAAACAGCAGAACTTCTACTGAGGGATCACAGCTGTACTGAAATGATCCTGAGAAGATGACCTTGAATCTGAGATTTAGTATAAGTTAACTAAGGCTTTGGATTTTTACAACTTGGTCTCAGATTTTGATAGTACCCTGTTTATTGAGGTTGTTGCTATTCCCAGGGCATCCAATAATACATTCCTGGCCAAGCCATTTATGGGATATGCATTGGTTTCATGTCACAAATGATACCAATATTGGACATTTTTTTCCCTTTTTTCCCTTGGCAACAAAAACAGAGTACCTTTGTCTTGAGTATTGTTGCACTGCACCTTTTTCTTATTTAAATGCAGGAAATTAAATATTAAATAAGTTATCACTCCGTACAACAAGGTTCTTGTCTTTTCCTCTTTAAAATGTGGTCAGGGAAAAACGAGTGAATTAATGAAAAAATAGAAAGATTAGTGAGTTGTGAAAAGTAATTGTTACATGCTCCCTAACAGAGATGGGCAGTAACGCGTTACTTGTAACGCGTTACTGTAATCTGATTACTTTTTTCGAGTAACGAGTAAAGTAAGGGATTACTATTGCAAAATCGGTAATTAGATTACCGTTACTTTCCCGTAGGAACGCTGCGTTACTGCGTTACTAAAACCGTGATTTTTTGCGAGAATGTCTCACGACAGTGACGTAAGCGAGTGCGCCGTTAGTGACAACAGCTATGTGCAGATCAACAATGGATCACATATCGAGTGCGGGAGAGAGTATGAGCATGCAGCGTTTAAAGCGTGGAAGTACTGACCTTACTTTGAGTTTGATTCCATAAAAAGTGACAAAAACATTAGCGTCCATCGTGCGTGGGAAGAAAACTTCTTTTTACAGCGAAAAAAACCCCTAAACTTCCAAGGAAGCACCAAGAGCGCAACGACGTAATGGGAAACTCACAGAGACACTGCCGTATCCTTCCACTGACCGCTGCACACCTGCACCAGGGTAAACCTCCGCCTACTGCAGTCCTGCTTTACAGGTGAAAATAGAGCAACAGGACCGCTGAGTCTTTGACTTTATTTATGTTCTGCTGTGTTTTACTTGCATCTATTTGAAAGAGTGAGTGTAAACACAAAAAATTATTTTATTTTATGTGCTGGAATGTGCAGAAAATAGGTTTAAATGTTAAACTCATTTATTCAACTCAGAGAATGTTGCATATAATAAAATTTTTGCTTGATGCATAAAGTTAAAAGATTAAAAATGATAAAACAAGTTAAAAAAAAGAGACTTTTCCATTTGATTACATTTTGTATGATGGATTATGTAGAAAAAGTAGAATTGGGCTGAAAGATCTATCGCTTTATCACCTCTTCAGGTTGTAAATCGTGTTTTTAAAAAGTAACTAAGTAACTAAGTAACTAAGTAATTAATTACTTTTGAAAATAAGTAATCAGTAAAGTAACGGGATTACTTTTTTGGGGAAGTAATCAGTAATTAGTTACTGATTACTTTTTTCAAGTAACTTGACCAACACTGCTCCCTAATAGAAAACACTGAACTGTTCTCAAGTGACCAACAAAAGAATGTGTGAGCATGAGTAGTGGATATAAATGTGTAAAGTGTTGAGGTGCTTGGGACATCAGAATTTTACTGTTAAATGACTTATACATTAAGGTGATACATTTATTCACCAGAGAGAATTAAGGAGTGTTTATGCATCTTAATTAAATATTTTCTTTCCTTGTTTGTGCTGTTATATGTTAAGGTGCTCACAGTGTTTCTTTGATGAAGGGGGTGGTTTACCGCAGCAAGATGCCAGAAACAGTTTGTTTTATAGTTACGTGCCAGAGATTTTACTGGGAAGGAGGATATTGCTGACTTCAACATTTTTTTTTAAATATTATTATTATTTTCAGTAGAAAAAGAAAATATATCAAGTATCTCCTGTGAACCCAGCCTGGGACACACTCACATAAGCCAGTGTACCCCTTCTGCTATTCCCTGAATAAAATTCAAATTCAAATTCAAATTTTATTTGTCACGTACACAGTCATACACAGTACGATATGCAGTAAAGTGCTTAGACAACTGCTCGTGACCTAAAAAAAAAAAGGCTATGAATAAGATAGGAAATAAATATCCATCCATTCGCTTCCGCTTATCCTTTTCAGGGTCGCGGGGGGCACTGGAGCCTATCCCAGGTGTGCAAGTAGATGAGAGTAGGGACTTTAAATATAGGAACTATGACTGCTAAAGGGAGAAAGCTGTCTAATATTATAGAGAGAGGGAAGGTAGATATATTGTGTACAAGACACCAGGTGAAAGGGAAGCAAGGTCAGGAGCACTGGAGGTCGATTTAAGCTGTTCTACCGTGGTGTATATAGAAAGGAAAAAATGAAGTAGTGATAATCTGGAAAAAGAAGTATGTGAATAGTGTTGTGAAGGTGAAGAGACTGTAAGACGGGATCAGTTGTTTGAAGCTGGAAATCAAAGGAGTTATACTGAAAGTTGTTGGTGTGCATGCCCCACAGGTTGGATGCCAAAGCAAGAATAATTCTAGAGTAAGCTTAATGAAGTGATGCGTCCCCAGGAAGGAGAGAATGGTGATTGAAGCATACTTTTAATGGATACGTAGGTGATAAGGAGGTGTTGGGTGAGTTTGGTGTTAAGGAGAGAAAATCAGAACGACAGAGTGTAGTGGATTTTGCAAAAAGGATGTGGCAAGGAAAAACCTTGGAGAACTTGGTGAAACTTGGAGAAGGAAAAATGCTGCACAGAGTTCAGGAGAAACCCCAGACAGTCTCTGGGTTTTAAGGGAGAGTTATCAGATGAGTGCGAAACTACATCACAAATGGCGAGGGAAACTACTGGGAAGGTGTTTGTTGTATTCTCTGGGAAGAGGTTCGAGGAGAACGAGACTGGTGTGGTGAAATGAGGAAGTGCAGGACAGTATTCAAATGAAGACGTTAGCAAAGAACACATGGGATAGTCGGGGAGATAACGAAAAGAGACAAGCCTGGTGGGAGGTGTACAGGAAAGTGATGTGTAGCAAAGAATAAGGCTTATATATGTATGTGTGGGCTGATTAGCTAGGCATAGATGTTAAGATGGAAAGGATGTGCAGCAGGTTAGGGTGACTAAAGATAAAAAGGGAAATTTGTGTTGAGAAGATGGGAGGAATAGTATTCATCAAGAGCTGAATAAAGCAAATGAGACAGAGGAGACAAATCAGGAAGTGCAGAGGATTAGGAAGAATGATAAGGCAGATAGTCCAGATGACATACCCATGGAAGTATTAAGGTGTCAAGGAGAGAGTCGGTGGAGGTTTTGACAAAATTGTTCCTCAACCCTGGAGAATGAACAGATGAATAACAAGCATCAAGTGCCAATTTTTAACAACATCCACTAGCTGGGACACATCCTCATTTAAATTTGACAGCATTTCTAGTAGATGATGACAGATGATGTTAGCATGAATTGAGGCTTGGGGAAGGCCTGAGAGGGGACTGGAGGCAGCTCCCTGGCCAGAAGAGGTATCTATGGAGGTGTGGTTCCACTCCTGAAATTCAGGTAAAGGGTGAAGTGCAGAGCTGTAGCAAGAGGGAAAAAGTCATGATACCATGACCATGGCAAAGTTGCTGAATCTAGGTTGAGCAGAGAGGTGATGATTGTTGAGCATTTGTGTGGCTTCATGTTGATAATCTGAACAGATGTGATGTTTTCTTCAAGAGTATTGATGGAGAAGTATAGAAAATATCAGAAGGACTGAGTGTTTGTGCATCCCCCAGGCTATTCGGGGCCTGAACCAGGTGTAGGACTGGACTCTCCCAAGCACGTCACTATAAGACTGGACTCTCACACACGTCACCACACGCACCACCACACATTTCCTATAATCCTATAATTCCTATAATTTATAATCCTTATCTTTATAATCTCTTCTGCTATTTGCACATTCTTTACTGTAAATTCCTAAGTTAATTTGTAAATTTTTGTAGTAAACTGTAAATTGTAAATATTGTAAAACTTTCCTTCTGTCATTTAATGGTCGGGCATTGTACAGCTACAAGCATTTCACCCCCATGTCATACTGCGTATGGTTGTGTGTGTGTGACAAATAAAATTTGAATTTGAATTTGATCCAACTAAGCATAAGCCAAGAGAGGAACAGTTGTACCGCATGAGCAGTTCAGGCGTGGCAGATATGTATGTGAGGGTGGTGCATGACATGTATGAGGGCAAAGAGATTGCGGTGAGGTGTGTAGCTGGAGTAACAGTCAAAATGGAGATGGAATTACATCAGGGATCAGGTCTAAGCCTTTCTTATTTGCAGTGATGATGCAAATAAGGCAGATAAATTCAGACAGGTGTCTCTGTGTAACATGATGCAAATGATACTGATCTGTAGAGAGAGTGGACGAGCAGGTGGACGAGAGCCTGGAGAGGTGGAGGTATGCCCTGGAAAGAAGAGGAAAGAAAGTCAGTAGGAGCAAGACAGAATACATGCGTGTGAATGAGAGGGAGACAGGTGTAACAGCAAAGATGCAACGAGTAGAGTCAGTAAAGGTGGATGAGTTGAAGTACCTAGGGTTGACCACCGGACAGGTTAGAAGAGAGGTTAAGACACTGCCTACAGTCTCTGTAGGCAGTGTGAGTGGATGGAGACAAGTGTCAGGGGTGATTGGTGATAGAAGCATAGCAGCAAGAGTGAAAAAGAAGGTTTATAAGATGCTAGTGAGACCTGCTATAATGTATGGGTTGGAGATGGCACTGATGAAATTATGAAATGTTACGATTTTCATTTGAAGTGAACTAAGTGGATGGAGAGGCAGGGCTCAGACGGATTGGACATGTGCAAAGGTGAGATAGTAGATAAAGGATGTTAAATGAGGAGGAAGATTCATAGATTTGTGAAAGATGACATGTGGAGGATTGGTTTGACACAGGAGGTTGCTAGCGACAGGGAGCAAATCATCTGCTGCTTACACACTCGCAGTGGAGGCAGCCAAAATAGGCATGAGATGGTTAAATCCCTCAATGGTTACCAGTGACATATCTAGGGTTATAACTGAGTTTTGGTATAGTCAGAAGGTAAAATGGTATATTTTCATAAACCAGAACAAATCAAGTGAATTTCTCTGTATTATTGTTTTTCTGATAGAAGGTTTTCATTTGGGTGATCAAACTGGGGTGGGATTCCTGTCCCGATGCAACGAGGCTAAATCAATATGCCAAATGTAACATGATGCAGAGAGGATGCCACAGAAATTATGTTTGAAATAATATTTGAAAACACTGAAACATTGAAAACACTTTAAGTACAATGACTGAGTCTTTAGATTTTAAAATACTTTATTTCATAAACAATATCTAAATTCAACTTGGTTGGTCACATACATACAGGTTACGTTAGAAAACGCTTGACTTAGAAGAAGAGAAAACAACAAGAACGGGGCATTCCTATCTGCTCTTTGCTGCTGCCACTTTACAAAGTGAAGCTCATCAAGCAAAGATGGTGGGGAAGGTTTAATGAGTTTCTTAATAGTTAGAAAACTGTGCTACACATGGATGATGCAGGTTCAACCACCTGCCCTGCTGAATTAATTCTGGTGATTCATGACAGCCTCTTCACAACCTCTTGCCAACATCATTTGCTACAGTTGCTTTCATTCGAACCAGGGAGAAAAACCCAATTAATACCAGGCACCTTTCCCATCTTCTGCTTTGTTTGCTCCTGGCATTAGTTACATTGGAAATTGATGTTTAAAATAAAGCATGGAAATGAGCAGTCACAAAATAAATAAATCCAAATGAAAAAAATACAATATTTTGGTCCAAGGTGTAAAGAGAGCTAGAAAAGATTCACATTGTTTCCCTATCTTCAAATAGGGCTGAAAGGTTCTTTACATGTTGGAAGACCGTCACCTGTGTGGATAGACCATAATAAATGTTCTCTAATATAGCCAAATATTGAGCACATTGTGCAAGATTGAAGACACTAATTGTGTAAAGAATGTGTGCTCCTATCAAAGCTTCGCCAGGTTTCAGTTGTTAGCTTGAGTTTTCGAAACGTTTACACAATAGAACAACACTAGGACGACACTAAGAAGGCATTGCTGTAAAGAGAATACGTTTGCTGAAGATCAATTTGAAATGCCTTTGTTTAAAGAATACACCAAAATGCACACATCACAAAAGCCATTCACGTATGTTTGAAAGAAAATCCCACAGGCTACGTACAGACCGCGTGTGCTCCTGCTCAACTCCCCCAAAACCCCACCTGCAAGAACTCATCTCTCTTTTCTGTACAGTGTGATCCGTTCATCTATCCCTCGTCCTGAGCTCACCGGTGAAGCTACAGTTGGTGAGGCATCGAAGAGGAGTGACTGAGGGTTCGGTGAGTTGTGCTGGGCCTGACAGTGCTTCACCATGCTGTGCCTGAGACAAACTGTGCAATACTGTGCTCTTCGTCCTCTGGGCTACCATCGCCGTTACCGTACAGCAAGTACAGTAGCACTCCAGAGGAGGCTGTGGCTGTTTGTGTTTGTGTATGTTTGTATTTGTGTGTGTGGTACAAACGTTGGCCAGGCAGTGATTAACTTGGGTCTCGCTATGAGGAGTCAAACTGTAAACAGTAGATTTAGTTTTCAATTTTTATATACAGTTGAGGATAAAGCATGTCCTTTCTTCTTTTGGGTATGAAGCAGAAAACAAGCTTCAACCACGTGTATGTTCGATGTTTGGCTTCACAGCAACAAGGGAAAAAAAGGTTTTTGTTATTCTACTTTGAAATGTATTGTCTTTTAGTGTTCTTTAGTCCTGTCATATCAAATGCCTCGAAAGGTGTTCCTGTTTCTCCCCAGTTGTTGATAATCAGTTGTTATGAGGTAACCAAGGAGTAGATCATACTGAAACACAAGAGGAAGAAGAAGAGGAAGAAAAAGGACAGGAAGAAATAGGAAGTGAGTCATCATGTTTGTGATTAAACAGGCAGGCAAACAGGAAACTTTCATAAATATTGAAATGATCTAATTTCTTGTTTTGGAATTATTCAGTATTCCAGCATTCCAGTGTGTGAGGGTTTATTAAGCGAGACCACTAATTCTTAATTCTTTTTTCTTACAGCTTACTCTGCTGCTTTTGGATACAATTTGAATTATTTTGGTTGTTTGTCTGAGTTAAGGAGAAAGAGTGTGTTTATTTGTGACCAAAGGTACCTTTTCTAGTCTTCTTTTCAGTTACCTGAACTTTTTTCACCAAAATCTCAAACATCTAAAGAAGACCAACTCAACTGACCATAAATGTTTTATCAATCTCTTAATTTCGTCTTCTGACTTTTGAACGTTTAAGGGCAAAATAACAGTTCTTTTTCAATTTAATGTACACTAAAAAGGACCTAAAAAGATGCAAGTCAATGACAGACTCTTTACTACTGTCTGACTAGCTAATGCCATTAGATGATTTTTGTTGTTTCAATGTTTCTTCCTGAGTTTATGGGCTTAGTCAATCATAGTTGGATAAGGAACGAAACCACTGTCTATTGCTACTGTCTAAATGAGTAGATAGTAGCCTGTGTTTAGCCATGCCTACCCCTCTTGCCACATTTGTTTTTTGTAAACCAAGATACTGATGGTGAAAATGTTAATCATGAAGCTTCAAAATATGACTTCAGAAACTGGATGATGTCACAGTAGCTACGTCCACCTTCTATACTTTCTATGGTTATCAGTCTTTTTATCCACTTTAAGTATGACGTCCTTATTATTTCAACTAAAAAAACTATATAAGGATGACTGTTCTCTCCAGAAAGACTTATGTCCAGGTATTCATACGATGGGGATTTAACAGGTTTAATGGAGTTAGAAAATACCAGCATGGAAAACAGGGTAGACATCTAAAGATCAAGAACAATATTCTGGCTGAAATCTTGAACTTTGGATTAAAACAAAGATGGAAAACTAAATACCAACAATGTTTAGGAGGTTTGTGATTTTGGGCTAGCTGGTATTACATGGGTAGCTACAAAGCTCTGAGTAGGCTAATATAAACAAATACAATTGTGCTTTAGATAACTGGTTATGAAAAAGTCTTGATCTTAAAGGTCCCAGTGAAATTAGACTTTGCCTGAGAGTGGTTGTCTTTTTGAAGTGTTAAATATTTGCTGTCCAGAGACAACGAACCTGAATGCTCTTGTGTACAATGAGTCTCTAAAACTTAGCTCAAAGCTGTGCTATACTTGAATAGTGCTAATAAAAAGCTACACATGGCTAGAATGACAACTGAATACTTTTTGGAGGACCCATTTTCAAAGAAAAATTGACAAATTTAGGAGTTTCTTAAAAAGGCGAAAGCTTTTTGCAGTGTAGGTCCAGGAAATAGGGTTGATATGTCATGACGCAATTAGTAGTGCTAACTGGCCAAAATATATTAGCATTCATCCAAATCCCAGTGAGACCTCCAGTTTGTGTTTCATTAAAATTTGTGCATCGGTTTGAGACCAACACAACACATTTAGTGATAATTAGTGATGTTTAACCTTAATAATGAAATAATAGCAAAAATACATATGTATATTCATGCTATGTAAGAATATCATATTCTGTGGTTTGGGCGTTTTTTTTGTCTTTCAACTACCATCACATAACCTTTAAGACAAATGGAATTAAAGTATATCTCACAGACAGAAATACAAGAACACATATTTATTTATTTCAAACTGAAAAAAGTAGCTTGTCTTTAAAAGGAGGGGATACATGTTTGACAAAACGCTTCTTGAATGCAGTAATAACATAATGCTTTGCAGTAAATATCACAAATTCACATTTTTAGGTTTTTACCATGACCTAAAAATGTAAAAACAACTATCCTTCCTGGCATGTTTTTTATTATTTCCCAAAAGCCAGCAAAAAAGTTGCCACTGGATGCAAAATAAAAAAAACAAAACAAAAACAAAACAGAAGCCAATGAGCATCATGTAATGCAATGAGGATGGGACAAAGAAGCTGTCAAACACACATTTGCAAGAAAGTGGCAAAGTGATTGCACCAAAGTTTTTCTGTAAGTCAGCTAACAACACTGATGAGCTTGTGACCAAATGTAGAGCAGATACAGCACTATGGCCTCATTTGACCACAAAGAAGAAACGCTCTGTTGTGTTTACCTAGAGAAAAGAGAGAGAATAAAGAAGGGCTGAATGACATAACAGCAGCACAAATCACAGATCGGGGGGTTTGACACTTGTCTCATTGAGCTGTGACTTGACAAGAACAGATCAGCACTTTGTTGACAGTAACGAACAACTTGAAACATTTGTGTTCATCTCAGAAGTCTTTGCCAGCTCTCGACACCTCTGTTAATCTCTAGTGGTGAAAAGCAGGCAAGTGTGCCAAATTGACTCATGAATACCCGTGGACAGAGAGAGAAAAAAGTGATTCAGAGAAAACGAGAGACAGGAACAGATATCAAACGTGAAAGGCCTCATTTCTCCTCTTTAATAGTTACCAACTTCCTCCTGTTAAAACCTCTGAGAACTGGCTTCATTATTAATATTTAGACTTTTAGCTCTTTCAATTACAGGTCTTTCCCTTTCACACCCAAAGTAGATGTAAACTGAACATAATGTAAATGATAAAATATGACCTTTTATATTTGTAGCTGCTCACATATGTGTTTTTGGATGATAGATTTACAGTTACATCCCAAATATTTTTTTATACATTTAAATCAATCTGGAAACTCCAGAGCTGAGAAATGAAGCCAATGCTGGAGTGTCAGAAACTGTGTTCCTCTAACAGGTGGGAATCCCCATACGACTACCATGTTAAAATGCCCAGTTTTACAGCATTATATGTTTACAGCCTCGAATACAAAAACTGTTTTGCCCTTTGGAACTATTGTAGACTGGGCGAAAATTTACCCTATATCATTCACTTGGATTTATTTAGGATCAGAATTAAGGGTAGCTGTAGTTTGTAGTGCATTATCACATTATCTTGTGCATTATCACTCGTATTTTCTTTCTCCCATTTTTATTTCTTGCCTCAAAGTTAAAATAAGTTTAATTCCTGGGGGGCAAATCTTCCGTGCTAAAAGTGATTTCACATGAATTTTCACGCATATTCCATGGACGGTCATTACATACCCCCAGTTCCCTGTCCGTGGGCATCCTTCCAGTTTTTGTTCCAGTCATTGTGCTATACACCATCTGGATATAAGTAGCTTACCAAACTTGATAACTGATCACTAAGCATTCTAATCTAATCTAAAAATGGTAACTTTGGATCAAAAAACAACATCAATGTTCAGAAACCAATTGGCTGCTACATCTAACTTTTACATATAGCCTATGGTTTGTGCCTAGAGCAGTGTTTCCCAACCACTGTGCCGAGAAATGATCAGGTGTGCCATGGAAGATTATCTGGTTCCGCTTGATTAGTACTCTAAGCGATCAACGTGAGTAATGGGCAGAACAATTACATTCTCTTCTACTAGGGGGCAGTACTACTAGCTGCTCTAATTAAATTGGTTGCTAACTGCCAATAAAACAGAAGAAGATGGAAAGAAAATACATAATAGTCATGCTTGTGAGTGAAACAACGCAGCACTTAATAGCAATAGATGAATATTTGAATAAAAAAAAGTAGTCAATCGGACCTGGGTCCTGGAGCAAATTTCGACCCAGATGAAGGCCCTAGTAGGAGTAGTGGTCAGAAGAAAGCAAAAAAGGTATACTGGGGACAAACCGGGCCACTTCTGCTATACCTGGTGGTTTTGTTTGGTGGTGTGCCGTGTGATTTTTCTAATGTGAAATATGGGCCATGATTCCAAAAGTATGGAAAACACTGAGCTAAAGAATAGGAAGAATAATAAGAGTCTAACACTTGCTGTTGGCATATGCTACCGTGCATATGCCAGGAGAGGTGGACTTGTATTATAAATGCCCAATTAATTGGACATTTATAATATAAACTGAATTAGCGGTGAACATGTGCCCTTTGAAAGATGCCTTATTAGACAGGAACAATGTGTGTTAACAAGTTAATGTCCAATTAGTCTGAGTCTAATTAGAGTGTAGAGCAGGTTTGCATATCCTAAGGACAGTTTTATAATAATATTGAAACAGAGATCTCACGCCAAGCTCATTACAAATAGCTGCAATACTTTATTCATATGCACAACATGACTGAACTACTTAACAGGTGACCCCAGAGGTAATTTTTGTAGCAACCTATTATGACCCACAGTTACATTTTACCATTAACTGTTTTAGCAACAAAACACATCTTTTTTCTTGCTGTGAAAATTTAGTGTGACAGGGAAGTCAGTAGATTTAGCTATGTGCCAAGTCAATAAAATGAGGAGGTTGGGATCGATGGATGGCGTCAAGAAAACATCAACAATATGAAAGACCACTTTTTGTTTCACAATTCAAACCAATAATCATTGTTTCTTTGACCTATGACCTTTAACCCTATTGTTCCAACTAGGGCTGTCAGAAAAAAATCCATACTGAGATATTAATCAATACTAAAATTGATTTTTAGTAAAACCATTTTTAAAATATCTTCTTTATTTTAGCATAACTAATACCACAAAAGTTCATTTTTAACTTTTTCATAATGCTTTTCTACTACAAAAATTTCTATGATTTAAATGTGTTATGTATTGTGTTGTTTCATTTCTTTATTAGTTATTAGTTATTAGATATTCTGAAGGTAAGATACATTACAGATAAAAATGTCACAGATAATTGATCTAATTTATAATTTTGAAAATTCGTGGAAAATTAACTTATCTTTTTCAAAAAAATGGCTTCTTTGCCATTACTTCTCTTGTTGCAGGATGAGGTCAAAAGTTTAGCTGCGATATGAAAAAAAGTACCAATATTAAGTTTGAAATTCTGGTATTGTGACAACTCTACTACTCTAAGTTTCCTTCTCAACCCTCTCAACATTTCTGCGCACAAAGCCCAAACAAGCCATTATTATAGCATTGTTACATCATAAAGGTTACTTATTTATTTATTTTCCAACAGTAATATATAACTGTTGGTGTATGTGCTTTCATGAGTACACTCTTGTGGGTTCAGTTATAAGGTAAGATCAAGCTAAAAACATGTTTAGGTTACATAGCATGTCATGCCTCTCTCTAGCATAACAGGAGGTCAAAAAGTCGACTGAGAATGGTATCAGTTAGTTTTCAGCAGTCGGTTCTAATGATATTTGCTACCGAATAGCAAAGACATCACAGCAGCAAACATCAAATCAGTTCTAGTCCACTGGCAGGTACAATTCATTGAACATTGTGACATAAATGTGAATTAACATGTTTTGCTTCTGCTTCATTGAAATGTAGTTTGTTTCCCCGACCTCAAATATCACCCCAGTAGCTAACACAGTAAAAAAAAATACAATATGTAGTTTCTGCTCATCTGCAGTCCTGCAGATAATGGAGTGTTACATCATCTGTGGTAAATTTTCAGTATATTCTCTGTATTAAGGGTTAATATAGTAATATAGTAACAGATGTGGGTCCTATAAAACTCCTACAAACCTGCCATTAATTAATCCTTCAATCTTAAATATGATCAACCTATCTCTAATAATCGACTATGTACCACAGGCCTTCAAGCTGGCTGTAGTTAAAGCTTTACTTAAAAAGCCATCTCTAGACCCAGCAGTCTTAGCTAATTACAGGCCAATCTCCAACCTTCCTTTCATATCAAAAATCCTTGAAAGAATAGTTGTCAAACAGCTAACAGATCATCTGCAGAGGAATGGCTTATTTGAAGAGTTTCAGTCAGGTTTCAGAGTTCATCACAGCACAGAAACAGCTTTAGTGAAGGTTACAAATGATCTTCTTATGGCCTCTGACAGTGGACTCATCTCTGTGCTTGTCCTGCTAGACCTTAGTGCAGCGTTCGATACTGTCGACCATAATATCCTATTAGAGCGATTAAAACATGCTGTAGGTATTACAGGTACTGCACTGCAGTGGTTTGTATCATATCTATCTAATAGACTCCAATTTGTGCATGTAAATGGAGAGTCCTCTTCACACACTAAGGTCAATTATGGTGTTCCACAGGGTTCAGTGCTAGGACCAATTCTGTTTACATTATACATGCTTCCCTTACGCAGTATCATTAGAAGACATAGCATACATTTTCACTGCTATGCAGATGACACCCAGTTCTATCTGTCCATGAAGCCAGATGACACACACAAATTAGTTAAACTGCAGGAATGTCTTAAAGACATAAAGACCTGGATGGCCGCTAACTTTCTGCTTCTTAATTCAGATAAAACTGAGGTTATTTTACTTGGCCCTGAAAATCTTAGAAATATGGTATCTATCCAGATTCTTACTCTGGATGGCATTACCTTGGCCTCCAGTAATACTGTGAGGAACCTTGGAGTCATTTTTGACCAAGACATGTCCTTCAATGCACATATTAAACAAATATGTAAGACTGCTTTCTTCCATTTGTGCAACATCTCTAAAATTAGAAATATCCTGTCTCAGAGTGATGCTGAAAAACTAGTTCATGCATTTATTACTTCCAGGCTGGACTACTGTAATTCATTATTATCAGGATGTCCTAAAAACTCCCTAAAAAGCCTTCAGCTAATCCAAAATGCTGCAGCAAGAGTACTGACAGGGACTAGAAAGAGAGACCGAGTCACGTGGTACGCCCGCCCAAGATGGCAGCATAAGTTGGAGGCGCGCACTCCACCCCCCCTAAACCTTGTTAAAAATAAGTTAGAGCCGGTCATTTGTCTTACTTTGGGTCAGCCCTGGCAAATTCTGTGGAAGGAGGCAGAAGAGTCATTACTTTACACGCAACGATCCGACTATGCCGTGAGGGAAAACACACAACACTCAGGCTACTTCGCTAACTACTATGGCGGAGACACCTGATGGTGTGGATGCCAGGTGTCCTTCCCAAGATGGTGTGGCGGCCGAGCTGACTTCTATAAGATCTCTGCTTGAGCAGGTAGCACAAGATATGACGACGGTGAAAGGTGGAATTGAGTCTCTCAAGGAAGCTGGGAATAGCCTAGGCGCGAGGGTGGACGAAACAGAGACAAGAATTTCTCGTTTGGAGGATGAAGAGGCTAAAGCTAGCTCAATAAGTAAGAACTTGAAGATACAGAACCAGCGGCTGCAGGAAAAAGTAACGGTGCTCGAGGGTTTCTCACAGCGCCAGAATATTAGAATATCGGGTATTAGAGACGGAACCGAAGGCCGTAATCTTGAGGATTGCGTGAAGCATCTGTTGTCTGAGGCTCTGGACATTGAGATGGGAGATTACTACGAAATAGATAGAATCCATCGGGTGGGGCCAGCACCTCCGAAGCCAGCTGCGGATTCCAGACCGAGACACATCATTGTTCGCTTCCTATGGGATAAAGCCAAGATGTCCGTACTGGCGGCTGCCAGAAAAAAGAAGCAGATCATTTGGAAAGGCATGAGAGTTTGTTTTTTCCAGGATTATGCACAGGAGGTACAAGAAAAACGCCGGAAGTTTGACGCGGCGCGCCGCTTGCTGCAACAGTGCAATATTGGCTATTCCCTTCGCTTTCCGGCTGTTATGACTTTTTCAGTGGATAACCAGTATCATCAGTTTTCCAACCCAGCAGAGGCTAAGCAATTTCTGAGCGGCCTGGATTCGGCTAACATTCCGGGTGATGTAACTTAAGAGGATTTTATAAGCTAAGGGTTAGTTTACTTCTGTGAGGGTTTTTTTGTTTGGGGGGGGGGGGGGGGGGGGGACGTGAGGAGGGATGCCATTATGGGATTTTTGAGTGCCACGGACCAACGATTTCATGGTGTTTTTTTTTCTTCTCTTTTTCTTTTTTTTTTTTTTTAACTGTGTTTTGTTTTGTTGTTCATTTTGATGGTATGGTGCCAACTGTCCTGTATAGACCTATTTTTTGGACCACTGGGTTGTCTCATGTAACTGGCTTTAAGATTTGTTATATGGGTAAATGGGATTTTCTTCTGGATAAATCTGTACAATAACTTGGCTCGCGTTGTGTTATGGAGTTATATAAAATAATGTTGTGGAATATAGCGGGTTGTCATAATGTTATTAAAAGGAAGAAAATCCTCACATACTTGAAGCAGAAAAAGACAGACATAGCCCTGATTCAGGAGACCCATCTCGATGAGGCGGAATCATTAAAGCTTAAAAGAGATTGGGTGGCGCAAGTTTATTTTAGTGCATTTTCTGCTAGAAAAAGAGGGGTGGTCATATTGATCAGAAGAAACTTGGATTTTCAGGTTTTTAAGCATTATACAGATTAGGAGGGTAGATGGGTGGTTTTGGATGCATGTTTACAGGGGCGGAAAATGACATTGGTCAACATATATGCTCCCAATTCTCCTCAGCCACAATTTTTTCATGAAGTCTGTAACATTGTGCGGACTATAGGTAATACAAATATTGTAATTGGGGGAGATTTTAACCGGGTCAGGGATGTATTGTTGAATAAATCCTCCTGTACTGGACTAAGTAAGGACTCAGTAAATGTTGCGGTGGACGTGATGTCAGAGGAATTGAGCCTGGTAGATATATGGAGACTTCTTCATCCTCAAGAAAGAGATTATACTTTTTTTTCACATCCTCACTCAACCTACTCCAGGATAGACTATTTCTTGGTGTCCCGTTCTCTGGTAAGTCAAACTATTGGGTCCTCTATTGGTAATATTGCTGTTTCGGATCATGCTCCCATTGACCTTGTTCTTTCTGGTAGTGATAATATTAAACCGTCACCTAGGTGGCGTTTGAATAACTCTTTATTGAAGAATAAGGGTCATTGTGAATGTATAAGGGAAATGATAAAGGAGTTTTGGTTGCACAATGAGGGCTCTATTGATGACGTTGGAATGACCTGGGACGCTTTTAAGGCCTATTTGAGGGGGCGCCTTATCCAGTATTGCTCCTTGATTTAAAAAGTTGAGAGGGACAAGCTGATGAAGCTGGAACAGGATATCAAGGAGCTTGAAAAACAACACATGCTGCACCCAGAGAGGGATTTATGGAACAAATTAATTAAATTTAATTTTGAGATGAATAGTATACTAATGACAAGATGGCGGCGCGCACGGGTGCAGCGGCTCTTAGCTCTCCAGTTTGGTGCTCGTTTTTACTTTTAATGTGGATATTTTTGAATGTTTGCAACGCCGCCATCTCTTACAGTCGCCAGAACCTAATTGACCTAGGTTTTAAATATAGTTTGTCTGTTTCTGGCGACTATCAGCGAACACACAACATCCTGGTGGAGATAGCGAGACTGCCAGGGTAACCGTGGATGGTCTGCCCGCCCAGCAAGCGTAGAAGGCGACGGAGGGAAAGAAAGCAGAAGAGGGGATGCCGGTCGGGCTCAGACGCTAGGCTACGCAAACATCCACACCGGCCAGCACTTCCGAGCCTTTTCCTATCGAACGCCAGATCCATCACCCACAAACTTGACGAATTGGAGCTACAGATAGCCAACACAAGCTTTGCACGTAACTGCAGCATTATTCTTATTACAGAGACGTGGCTTCACCCGCTGATTCCCGACGCTGCAGTCGAGTTAGCAGGCCGCACGCTACACCGGCATGACAGAAACAGCAACTCAGGTAAAAGCAGAGGAGGGGGGCTATGTGTTTACGTGCATAACGAGTGGTGTTGTAACAGCAGGATCATTCACACACACTGTTCTCCTGATTTGGAGGTTCTGGCAGTCTCGTGCAGACCTTTTTACATCCCGAGGGAGTTTACAGTAGTTATTGTGATAGCTGTTTATATACCGCCGGATGCTAACGTTAGCACGGCTCTCAGCCTCTTGCTCAACACCATAAACAAACAACAGCTTGCCCACCCCGATGGGGTTTTTATTGTCGCCGGCGACTTTAACAAAGCGTGCCTAAAGACTGTGCTTCCTAAATTTGTCCAGTTTGTGGACTTTGCTACGAGAGGAGAACACACTTTGGACCATGTCTATTCAAACATCAGGCATGCTTTCAGAGCGACACCCCTCCCCCACCTGGCTGGATCTGACCACCTCTGCATGTCCCTCACCCCCACCTACACCCCCCTGCTGAGAAAAACAAAGCCCCAGACAAAGACAATAAAAACCTGGCCTGAAGGAGCCCTTTCTCAACTGCAGGACTGCTTCTCAACAACTGTATGGGATTTATTCTCCAGCCACAACCTCCAGGAGTACACGGACACTGTACTCTCGTACATCAGGAACTGTGTTGACAATGTCACCGTCAACAAAAGGGTCAGGGTGTTTCCAAATCAAAAACCCTGGATGAATAGCGAAGTGCAATCCCTCCTAAAAAGCCGCAACACTGCCTTCAAGTCAGGGGACAGGGCTGCGTATGGGGCGGCCAGGGCAGACCTGAGTAGAGGCATCAGGAAAGCTAAGGCTGCCTATAGGAGGAGGATTGAAGATCACTTTGCTGACAACGACCCCAGAAAAATGTGGCAGGGGATCAATCACATTACCAACTACAGAAGCAATAACCAGGCAACATCTAGGACTGATGCCTCACTGGCTGAGGATCTAAACCGTTTCTTCGCCCGCTTTGAGACGACCAAGCCCTCAGCTGCCACACCACTTCCACCCGCCCCCAGCACTGGCACACTAACACTTAGGGAGCACCAAGTGAGGTGTGTTCTAAGGTCAGTGAATCCCAGGAAGGCGGCAGGTCCTGATGGAATACATGGAAAGGTTCTCAGAGCATGTGCTGACGAACTGACCGGAGTCTTCACTAAAATCTTCAACCTTTCCTTGTCATCAAACACCGTCCCGCCCTGCCTCAAAACCTCCACCATCATCCCCATCGCCAAGAAGACAGCTGTGGCCAGCCCAAATGACTACAGGCCTGTTGCACTTACGCCTGTAGTGATGAAGTGCTTTGAGAGACTGGTCTGTCAGCACATCAGGGCCGGTCTGCCTCCCACTCTGGACCCCCACCAATTTGCCTACAGGACAAATCGTTCCACCGAGGACGCTATCACCATAGCGCTCCACACTGCGCTGAGTCACCTGGAGCACCGAGGAAGCTATGTGAGAATGCTCTTTCTGGACTTCAGCTCAGCATTCAATCATATCATCCCGGAGATCCTGGTCCAGAAACTGTCTCACCTGGGACTCTCCACCCCCATCTGCCTCTGGATCAAGGACTTCCTGACAAATAGACCACAGTCTGTCAGACTCGGCCCCCACCGGTCCAGCACCATCACACTCAGCACCGGGTCTCCACAAGGATGTGTTTTGAGTCCCCTCCTGTTTACGCTCTACACATCCGACTGCTCCCCTACCCATCTCTCAAACACCATCATAAAGTTCGCGGATGACACCACAGTGGTTGGACTCATCTCAAGGGGGGATGAGTCGGACTACAGAGATGAGGTCAACAGACTGACTGAGTGGTGTTCAGTTAACAACCTCCAACTGAACACCACGAAAACTAAAGAACTTATCTTGGACTTCAGGAAGGGCAGAGCAGACCCGGCCCCACTTTACATTCACGGGAGCTGTGTGGAGAGGGTACACTCCATGAGGTTTCTGGGCGTGCAGATATCTGATGACCTCTCCTGGACTGCAGATACTACAGCGGTGGTTAAAAAGGCCCAGCAGCGTCTCCACTTTCTGAGAGTGCTCAGGAGGAACAACCTGGAGGAGAGGCTGCTGGTGACATTTTACAGAGCCACCATAGAGAGCATCCTAACGTACGGCATAACAACATGGTATGCAGGGTGCTCAGCTGCAGACAGGAAAGTACTGCAGAGGGTCATCAACACAGCCCAGAAGATCACTGGCTGCTCTCTGCCCAGCCTGGAGGTCACTGCAAACTCTCGGTACCTCAGCAGAGCTGGCAATATCATCAAGGACCACTCTCACCCCAGCAACCAACTGTTTGAACTATTACCGTCAGGCCGACGGTACAGGTCACATAAAACCAGGACAAACAGATTCAGGGATAGCTTCTTTCCCAGAGCTATCACCGTAGTAAATAAGCACAAAAACAATTGAACCTATTCCATACCGTCACTGTCATTATATTATGCTGCTATTCATACTGTCATTATATTAATGCTGCTATCCTGTATATATTGTACATACTATTGTTTGAGTACTTACGATTGTTTTTTTTGTACTTTTTATATTTTACATTTATATTTATTATTGAAACTTGCACCAAGGGAGTGGCACTCCAATTTCGTTGTACTCTGTACAATGACAATAAAGGCTATTCTATTCTATTCTATTCTATACTGGAGAAAAAAGCGGAATATGCAATGTTTTGTCTAAATCAGAAGTATTTTGAACAAGGGGAGAGAACAGGTAAAATGTTGGCACACAGGGTTAAGCAGATAAAATCTAGCAACCTTATACCATCTATTTTTGTTCCTAGTAATAATAATAAGTTGACCACCAGTAAAAAAGAAATTAATGATACTTTTACTAAATTTTATCAGGAGCTTTACACCTCTAATGGATTGGTGGAGGAACAGAGGCTGTCAGATTTCTTCTCTTCTATTAAAATTCCCAGCCTGTCTGAAGATCAGAGAACTGTATTAGAAGGTAAGATTACACTAACTGAAGTTAAGCAGGCAATTGGAAGTCTTAGATTGGGCAAATCTCCAGGCAACGATGGATTTCCATCAGATTTTTATAAGGTGTTCGTGGGCGAATTAGCTCCAAGACTACTGTCGGTATATCAAGATGCGTTTCAAAGAGGGAGACTACCATTTAGTATGCGATCGGCAGTGATCACGTTATTACATAAAAAAGGGAAAGACCCACAGTATTGTGGGAATTATTGCCCAATTTCATTAATTAATGTGGACGAAAAAATTATTTCTAAGATACTAGCTTTTAGGCTTGAGAAAGTTCTTCCGTATTTGGTGCATAGGGATCAGGTCGGTTTTGTGAAAAACAGAAGTTCTGCAGATAATCTACGTAGGTTATTGCACATATTCTGGAAGAGCAGGACTAATTTAGACCCTGTCGTCGCGTTCTCCTTAGTTGCAGAGAAGGCCTTTGATAAAGTTGAATATCCCTTTCTGTTTTATACGTTGAAGAGATTCGGTTTTGGTCCCTTTTTTAGGCAGTGGATTCAGGTGGTATACACAGATCCAATGGCTACAGTTACTACCAATGGGATAATGTCACCCTCCTTTTCGTTAAGTCGGGGTACTAGACAAGATTCACCCTTATCACCTCTCATTTTCGCCCTGTTTTTGGAGCCTTTGGCTATTGCATTACGTGAATGTAAGAAAATTAGGGGGGTGGATATGGGTCAAGAAGAACATAAAACTTTTTTGTATGCAGATGACATTTTACTGATCTCAAGTAACCCAGAACAGGCCATTCCTGCAATTTCCTCAATTATTGATTCCTTTTCTGTAATCTCTGGCTACACCATAAATTGGTCTAAGTCGGAAGTTATGCCCATTTCTAAACTGTGTCCGCCAGTTATGAGGAGCTCATGGCATTTCAAGTGGATGCCCGAGGGTTTGACTTACTTAGGGATTAAACTGACCCCTGGTTTAGACAACATAATGCAAGTAAACATCTCCCCAGTGATTCAAAACATTCGTCCGCTGTTGCAGAATTGGGTTAAAATAAATCTGTCCCTTTTGGGCAGAATTAATTTGGTGAAGATGATTATTGCCCCTAAACTTCAGTACTTTCTTCACATGTTACATAATTTGCTAAAGCTTTATAATACATGTGTGGAGGGTTTTGTGTGGGCAGGCAAAAAGCCATCTTTTAATCGGTCCAAATTATATGCTGCTAAAGAGAGTGGCGGGTTGGCATTGTCCAAGATGGTCTGGTATCATTATGCTTTCTCCCTCTCCATCATGGGTTGCGATTGAGGAAAGTCTTGTGGCTCCTTCGTCTTTAGAGGCCTTCCTTACTCAGAAGGGAAGACCAGTACCGTTTAAAGATCCAGTATTGGCTTTCATGCAAGAGACCTGGTTTAGAGCTCACCAATATACCAACATTAGCCCTTATCTTACCGCTAGAGCCTCTATCTGGTATAATAAGAAAATATTAATTGGTAAGAAACCGGTCTGGTGGGAGGCTTGGGCTAGGACAGGTATCAATCAGGTGGGGGATTTATTTGGGCAGACTGGCATGAAATCGTTTGCAGAAATCAGACGAGAATTTAATCTGGATCCAAGGGAAATTTGGAGGTTTTTTCAAATAAGACACTGTATTAAAACCATTTTGAATAATAATCCAGACCCTCCATCTAGTATTCAGAAGATGTTTGCAGCCCCTGGCATTAATAGAATCAGGGCATCCAAATTCTATGGGATCTTCAGAGAGGCACACTCTCCCAATTTGGGGGGACTGAGGCAGTGTTGGGAGAAGGATCTGGGTATCCAGATTTTAGAGGACAGTTGGAAGACGCTGGTTTCATCATGGTATGTTTGCTCACCTGAAACACAGTCTCAACTTATCCAGTACAAGTTGCTTCACAGAAATTACTGTACTCCCAGTAAATTAGTCAGGCTGAAGCTTGTGGATAATGACACCTGTTGGAAATGTCAGGAGGAAGCTGGGACTCTAGTTCATATGTTGTACACATGTCGGAAAAATGATTATTTGTGGGACGGGATCATTAACTTGGTGAATGATATTTTTAAACTTAATCTTTCTAAATCTCCAGCTGTATGTGTCCTGGGCCTGCTACCTGACAATAATATCCTTTCAAAAAAACAGAGACTGTGGATGCGTCTGGCTTTCATAACAGGATGCAGGATAATACTGAGGCACTGGAAGTCATCCAGCCCCTGTTCTCTCAGGGAATGGACTGAACAAATGTCTAAGATGGCATCATATGAACGGGTTATATACAGAATTAAGGGGAGAGAAGATATTTTTGAGCAGGTCTGGGGTCCTTTTTTGTTGTACATCGACAATGTCTCCTAGATATTGTGATAAATGTTCTTTTGGGGGGGGGGGGGGGGGTTTCATGTGTCGTTGGTATTTTTGTTGTCTTTTTTTTTTTTTTTACTTTGAAAGTCAGTAGAGGGAAGAAATTGTCTAATGTCATCAGTGGTCAAGGTTATGTTTTGTTTTTAGGCACCCGGGTGTTTTGCCCCCATTGCTTTTGTTTTTGCTGATGTTTCCCAGGAGGCGGTATATTATTTTGTTTCTCCTGGTGTTGTTTGTTTTTTTTGTTTGTTTTTTTGTCTGTTTGTCTTAGTTATTGTTAGTCCTTATTTGTTGGTTGTTGTTAAGGAACGGACAGAGAACTGACAGTATGATTATTCTAGTTGTATATTTGTTAATGTTTCTGTCCATCCAAAATATGAATAAAAAAAAAGAAAAAAAAAAGAAAGAGAGAGCATATTTCTCCTGTGTCGGCTTCCCTTCATTGGCTCCCTGTTACATCCAGAATTGAATTCAAAATCCTGCTCCTCACATACAAGGTCTTAAATAATCAGGCCCCATCTTATCTTAAGAACCTTGTGGTATCATATCACCCTATTAGAGCACTTCGCTCTCGCAATGCAGGCCTACTTGTTGTTCCTAGAGTATTTAAAAGTAGAATGGGTTTGGGGAGCAGTGGAGAAAGTAGGGTCGCGGAAACAGGTACAAGCTGCACAGATCTGGTTTCAGGCTGTTTCACTTTCAATTCAACCTCATGAATTCTTTATGCAGACCATCACTATAGTTATATAACATTAGAGTTTACTCTTTGAATTTGTTATTTTTAATCATTAAAACAAAGCTGAAGTGTGATTTCTGTTGCAAGGGCCATCCTTTCAACGGGCCACATTGACCTTCCAGTCATCAGCTTTAGCGCTACAGTACTACAAGTATGTAGCAAGAGCTCTAAATGGAAAAAAAATGAAGCTTTATTTGATAAAATTCAAACCTCACATAACAAGAAAAAAATTGCAAGATCAAAATAATATTATTGATGTTCTCATTATTGATGTCAGTTCAAGTTAATCCCCTGCTTAGTTTAAGACAGTGTTTCAACATGAGTTTTGCACTTTTTAGTTCATATTTGTGAAAATTTCTCAAGATTATGTATAGGCCTTGCAAATCCCAGCAAGACAATGGTAAACACAATACTGGGTCTATTACAACAGAAGAGTCGGTTGCTGAACTAGCCTGCCTACAATCTAGGTTGTCAACCAGTTGAAAACATTTGGGGTATCATGATGTGAAAAATACAACAAAGAAGACACAGGGCTGTTGAGCAGCTAGAATATGATATTGGACCAGAATGAGACAAGATTCTTCACCCAAAAGTCCAGCAGTTTCTCAGTTGCCAGATATTTATGGCATTTGTTTAAAAGGAGAGTATGTCCTTTTTTTCTGGTAATTTTGAGATTCATAAGTCATAATGAGGAGATAAAACCTTCCTTGGATGGTTTTGTGTGTTGAAATCCTATTTTAAGTGGAAAAAATAAATTTTGTAACATTGTATAAGTCCTGCTTATAGAGTGTTACATGCCACTGTTAAGGCTGTTGACCAGTTAACACCAGCCCTTCTTTTTTGTAACTACAAAAGGGCTGAAAAAAGTCTCCGTTTCAGAATTGCTACTCATCTAATTGACAATGAATTTATGTTACACGCACTCACCTTGTAGGCATGAAGATGTGGAAACTTTATTAGCCTCAAGAATCCGTTGTTGTACTGGGGACTTAAACAAATTAATGTAATAGTTTCGTGAGGTTTTATTCTTTTGGTTGATGCATAATTTGTGCAATTTGATTTCTAATAAGCCAGTGCCATTCAAAATATAGTAACAGATTTCTCCCTCATACATTCCCTCTTAGGCTAGCCATTGGGAAAGGGGTAGCATTTTACCCAAATGCAACCGGATTGAACCTACTCAAATTTGGCTTGCTTTGCTTTCAGCAGAACTTCCTGATGCTGTAACAAACAAACTGTTTAATTCTTGGACCCTTGATCAAGAGTGTAGAAACAGGGAGGATCATAAAGGTCAGCAAGTCGCTACAGAAATCACACAAAAAATCTTGGGCGGAAAAGAGGCAAGGACAAATTCTCTTCAATATGTCTTTGGCTTTAGATTTGAAAGTGAATCCACCATCACCTTGTATTGTAGAATACCTGCTGCTGCTGCAGATCAGTCCAATATGAGCTAGAACAGGACAGGATGAAGTGAGATGAAAAAGCAAGATGATTAAACTTTAAGATGAACACTGTCTTTATAACAATAATTCAGTTATTTTAAAAATGATGATACATTTTTGATAGCCAACCAATTTTGCTATAAATGTTTGTCCCTATACTGTAATATTATTTAATAAAGACAACCTCTGTTGGTTGAACCTTCCACACAAGTTACTCCATCTACTGACTGATGTAGGCTCTGGTATGAAAATGAATGGGATACATGTGAGCGTAACACATTAGCTCTTTTTCTTTTTCATGCCAGGAGGGAATGCATTACAATCCAACTGCCTTTGTGATCTTGGATATATTTTAAAACTGAAAAAATTTTGAGATTAGCTTTTTCTTATTGGATATAACTAGGTTCATGCCATGTGTCCTGCATTAGGGCAGGAAGGGCAAGAAGTGATATTTAATAATTTCTCCCAAATTAAGCCTGCATTGGCAAAATGCTGCACACGTCCTTAATCCAATTAATCACATGCCTGTGGTATACATTTACCCATTGGTCATGTATTGAAACTTTAAATAGACTGTGTTTAAATAGCTCAATGTGTTTGGAAATTTAAGGACAATAAGTATCGCCTCATATCTCTAAAATATGTTGAGTAATTGCAGCCATTCTCAAAAACAAACATCAGGATTTTGTGCGAGAGTCTAAGTTCAACACTCTCATGATGTTGCTTTTCTACCTGTGTGGTATTGCTGAGATAAACATTGCTGTTAGCAAAGTATTTATACCCCAAGCAGATACATAAATGGCATTTTTCAACAGGATGAGGACCTTACTGCAATGTTAAGTTGCGGCATTATCACACACATACAAGAGCAGCTCCATGTTAAAGTTGCAATCCTTCTTTAGTTGTCATCGAAAACCGTCTTCTGAGTTCTATAACTAGAACTGGAAAAATTTATGTAGTCTGGTCAAAATCATCAAATCCATATAACCACAACAGCCATTCACAGTCCAACATATCAAGATTGAGAAAAGGGCAAATACTGGGGTGGTCATATGGTCAAGATTTCTTCTCAACAATGCTGTTCTGCCTCAATATACTACCATAGAATGAAATATCAAAAAATATAAGGATTGTACCTTTAAGTGTTTCCACTGATAAGACCTATTAGAGGGATATTTCCAGGTTCCACACACTGCAGCACCCACATGACACATGGAACAAGAATCCGTGGTTAATAATAACAGCATTGTTAGACATGAACAAGAAAATTGATTTTAGCAGTAACATCAGGACATGGCAGACAAATTATACAACAATAGACATGTGAATATATCATCAATATTATCAATTATCTTGTTGCACACAAACAACATTTGAACCAGTATGTAGTAGTTTTACCCATCAGCTACACACAGCATTATTGTGGTGCTTGTCAGTGAAGTAAAGAATCAAATTCTCTTAACATCACATGCATTAGCAGTATTACTAGCCTGACATGGCAAACTGGACTTCACAAAGTCATATGAGTACAGGGAGTTGCATGTGATTGCTGGAGAAATGGTTACTTTATTCAGTGATTTGCACTCACATTGCTTCATCAGTTGGGAAATCAAACCAATGTTACATGACCTGCTGATGTTTAGTCTGGGCGGAAGTCAAACACCTCATCAACTGATCCTTTTCTCCCCAAGCTTTTTTAAAAAGTAGCTTCAGTTCAGTTTTACTGCTTATTTATGTGTTGTAATTAGATTAATGCAATCTATTTACATGTAATCCAATTATCTCCCCATACCACCTGCCCTGTGCTCACCAGTAGAGATAGTAGAAGAAGGAAAGGACGAAGAAGGACAGCTTGCACCAGGCCTCCTTCAGGCAGAACTTGAGTGTGTCGCCATTCATCACGGACGCTGGGTCGTACAGCAGCTCCTTAGTGTCCGTTGGGGAATGGAAGTACCTACCACAGAGGGCAAAGACCACACCACGGGTAGTTGACCCATTCCAGACCACGTGAGAAGGGGTGGGACATGTGGGAGAGATGATGGGTGGAAGTGGAGGAGAAGACAGCATGGAAAAAGATGGCATGATGAGTTTTGAGGTACACCATCATGCAGAAGACGTGGGTGAAATTGCAGTTGAATATGTTGATGGAAACAAATCTTTTGATAAACCTTTCCCCTTCATAGTGATTGCTCATGGTTTAACAATTAATTCTAGCTATGAAAAACCTGTCAAGCGTTTGGACTTTATCTGCCCTATTAGCAGCAAATGATACATTCTAGCTTGCTCACAACCTTTAAAAATCAAGGCATTTATCAAAAGGTACCTAAAAGATTAGAAACTAGTCGAGCATGATGGGTCAGAGTTATTTACTGGTCGCATTTTTTCTCTTTTTAATGCTGGAGTTAAATAATAAGATCCTCAAAGTAAAACACATTTATAAATGAGTTTATACAGCTAGCATCCAAAGTTTTTTGAAGAAAACATTAAGAGAATTTTAACAAATGTGCAAATTATCTACTGAGGAAGTCAAAACCACTACTGCTTCAAAAGTCATGTATTTTGCCATTTGGTAATTTTTAAACGGCCTCAGAGTGAGCATTTCCAGTGTGATTCATATAGAAATAAAAGATGATTTTTTTTTATAGATATGGCAGAGCTGATACATGATAGTCCAGCACCTAATAATTCAATAAAGAATGCTAACTAGTGTTAATGCTAATAAGCTAGCTAGAAAACAATGATCTGCTATGACGTGATAGTTAACAACATTGACGAAAGCTTAAACGGATGTTCCTAATCACTCTACGCTGGGAAGAAATCTGACCTTGATTTACTATCTGTTATTAATAGTGTTACATTTTTACATATTATTGTAGGAAAGCAGTGCTAGCTGTGAAAGGGAGGCAAGGTTTAGCAGCTACTTGACTCTGGAAATATCCCAGGAAATTTGACTTATCTTGCAGGAATTCCCATTTTCAACAAATGAGCAAAATATGACATCATATTTGAATAGATATCCAAATATATTTTCACCCAGGTCTGTTATGCACTTCTAAAAGTATCAGGGCTGGGGTTTTTCAACTCAGTTACTGTAGCTCATTAAGCTAACAACAAATTCAATAGCAGTAGATTAAATATATGGCAGCATGGTGGCACGGTGGTTAGCACTGTTGCCGCACAGCAAGAAGGTCCTGAGTTCAATTCCAACATCAGGCCGGGGTCTTTCTGTGTGGAGTTTGCATGTTCTCCCCGTGTTTGCGTGGGTTCCCTCCGGGTACTCCGGCTTCCTCCCACCATCCAAAGACATGCAGCTTGTGGGGATAGGTTAATTGGATAATCCAAATTGTCACTAGGTGTGAATGTGCGAATGAATGTGAGTGCGAATGGTTGTCTGTCCCTGTGTGTTAGCCCTGCGACAGACTGGCGACCTGTCCAGGGTGTACCCCGCCTCTCGCCCTATGACAGCTGGGATAGGCTTCAGCGCCCCCCGCGACCCTGAAAAGGATAAGCGAATGGATGGCTGGATGGATGGATGGATACATAGGTTGGTTTAAGATAGATTAAATATATAAACTTTAATATGAATTTTCCACTAATTTTTCCTTTCTTCAACTGAGACCTACTGACTGATTCACAAAATAAAGAGAAAATTCAACCCAACATCTACACATCCCAATGCTGTGCTTTTAACATAACCAATACTTGTGAACACTAACAGTTCTCTTCCTTAAAGCTATGTACAAAGAAGATGTGCAGTGTAATCAGAACACAAAACTTAGTGTGATAGGGGAATTGTAAGATGTTTCCTGGAGCTTTCCAGTGAGACCTACTTCAGGATGGCTGTTCAAATTATGACATGGAAAAAATATTCTATACAGGAAACGAGACACGAGTAAGGAATTGCTGCCTGTTGCTTTAAGGGAGAGCTATTACTGATGCACATTGTCGATGGGGTAATTTTCCCTTAAACGACACCAGAACTGATATAAATGCACAGCAATCTGTAACATGGAGTGCTGTGTAACAATGCACCAGACCAGTTGCAATAAGAGAGTTGGCTTCAGGTTATTTTTCTGTCTCCTGCTGTGTTTTGCAGGATTTAATGGGAAATGAAGTCCAACCAGGAAGCTGCCATCATTATGTGGCTCAAGAGTTGGGAGTTCGCCTTGTAATCGGAAGGTTGCCAGTTCGAGCCCTGGCTTGGACAGTCTCGGTCGTTGTGTCCTTGGGCAAGACACTTCAGCCTTTGTCTACTGGTGGTGGTCAGAGGGCCCGGTGGCGCCAGTGTCCGGCAGCCTCGTCTCTGTCAGTGCGCCCCAGGGTGGCTGTGGCTACAATGTAGCTTGCCATCACCTGTGTGTGAATGGGTGGATGACTGGATGTGTAAAGCGCTTTGGGGTCCTTAGGGACTAGAAAAGCGCTATACAAATACAGGCCATTTACCATTTAACTGGTATTTCTGCTTCGAACCAAAGCTAACAGATGGCTTATGTTCATACTTTATGGTAATCCATGTATATTTGCCATTTACAGCTCTGAGATGGTTGTACATTTAGGTGTCAAAAATGAATTACATTGTAAATTCACATATTTACATATGTTTGCTGATATGTCATGCATATATGAAATATTCAACAATGCATTTGAAATGAGCACCACACAAGGGTTCAGTAATGTCCCAACTATACATTACTGAGGATGAGGTGAACATGTCTGGGTAATCATTAAGAGTCTACTAAATAGCTAATTTACATACTAAAAATATCATTAATAATTGAATAATAAATGGAAGTCCCTCGAGTAAAGGTGACAGATGAGACATGAAAACATTTGAGACACACTTCTTCCTTTATGCTAGACATAGAGATGTTTGGTGTTAATAATTTTGTTCACACATAACAAACAGCACTCTCTCGCTTGCTCTCTAACTCACACACACAGACACACTCTTTGGGAAGGATTCAGCTGGCAAGCAAAGAATTTTAACAACAACACTACAGTGGCCAGGCTGTCTTGGAATTCCCTCTACAACTCCCTACATTGATATTATTGCATGCTAAACTAGTTTTTAAATAATCAAGAAAATATCCCTCACGAATGGACAAGTTGTCAGTTACATCACTGCAGGCTGTATGTAATTACGGTTGCTCTACCGAGGCCTTAATGTTCCTTGTAGCATATGTAGATCTACTTTTGTACTGTGACTTTAACATCCAAAGGATAATTTGAAAAGTAGACAGGCAGTCCTACAGATTATTTCAACTAAGTTACAAGAATTCTGACATTTGAAGATTATTTGTTACAAAATTAAACCTTCTCCAGTTATTTCTTTTCTCTCTACAGACTCAGTCCAAGATCCTAGCTAAATACTTTACGCTTTCTGGGGGTTAAATTGCAAATGTTGAAAATTTGTAATTCTCCAACCACGTGACTAGAATAAGATCCAAGATTTTAGAATTTAGATAGACTAATTAGGTTTTGTGAGAATCTCAAAAGAAACTTGAAACTACCTGACATGAAAGTTAACCATGACATGGTTAACTGTTCCAAGCCATCTTTAAGTATTGGTAAATAGCTTACTATCAGCTGTTTTTATGAGAAATCTCATTACAGTAGTTATTAATACATTCACTCCCCCATCCACAGCCTACTGTCCTCTCGCCATCCCTCACTCTCCTCTGAATCACCCTGTCAATAATTGATCTTTCACCCATCACTCACTCACTTTCTCTGTTCTACTTCCTGCCAATCCCTACTTTCTCCCCATCTTCCTTTCCCTGTCTACTCATCTTTCAGCTCACACATCAGTAGCTGGTGGGCATCTGCAAACTCTGCAGTTAATGAGATAGCAAAATGTTTTCTCTTCTTTCCTCCTTTCTTCTGTAACTTCAACCAGCTGAGCACACGAGCTTGAACGAGCTGAACCAATGATGCTGCCAGCAGTCCATTTCTATCCCACTAACCAGCGGGAGGACCAGCAACAAAAATGACAACAGATAAGAGGGAGCAGCAAAGGAAACATGAAAATCACTGAGTGGTGACTCATCTTTTAGACTCTGCATTTAAGAGTCTTGAAAAGCAAAGAAAAATGTACTTGCAACAAATATGGATTTGCTTATACAAAACCGATGTCCTCAAAAATATGGTCAATTATGCTTAGGCAATATCATGGTATCACGGTATAACATGATTTTTCATTTCTGACTATTAAACTCTGTTCAGGTGATGAAGTGAGGGTTCTGAAGTGTGCTGCAAAAAGCAGTATTTAACCATGGACTAAAATAGAAAGAAAATAGAAAATCTGAACGTAGCAAGCATTATGTTATCCACTAATTTGTGAAGTCCCATACTAGCCATCTCTAAAAATTTGTGACGGTCAATAGCCAATCAGCATACCTTGGTTTACCCTCCTTTCTTACACTCACAATTACCCTTAAAAATCATGCTGTTTTATCAATGACTTAAACTAGCAACTGAGTCGATAAAATCATCAGGAGAGTGTTTAATGTGGTCCAAGAAAAAGGGAGCACAAAGCCGTTTTTTGGCCACAAATCTTGTGGCCAAAAAATGACCAAGTTGGAGGTCATTGCTCAACGAAACCAACATAACCATCTCATCGATAAAGCACAGATATGACCACTGTGATTACTGAACCAGACTCCTTTCACTCATTTTCTGTGTTTAGAAGTTCCATACACAGAAATTATGAATAGAATTAGTGACAGAGAGCAGTCCAATTTCCAGCAGTCCAACTTATTGCTGGCAATACAGCTATAGCTCTGGCCATGGTTGAACAGGGATCGGCTAGCCTGTAGCCATACTCCTGTGACTCCCTCAGGACACCATGGGGGACACAGTTTTATGCATTCTCCACAAAACACATATAAACTGGTTAGGCAAACTCCCAAGCACCCTGAAATATCCTACACAGGATTAAGAACTGGTGCAGTGTTTAATGACCAGCATGCATTGTTCTTCCAGAATTGCTGGTTCAACTAACAGATGGACTCTCCTCACCTGTACCCTAGCATAGACTTTCCCAGTCAAGCTGAGAAGTATGATACACTTAAAGTTGAAACATGCTCTCCAATCCCCCTTCTTGAAGAGGGGAACCACCACCTCAGTCTGCCAATCCAGAGGCACCATCCACACAGTGTTGCAGAGGGGTGTCCGCCCTGACAGTTCACAACATCCAGAGCCTTGGGAAACTCAGGGTTAATCTCATTCACCTTAGGAGTTCATCCACCAAGGAGTTGATTAACTGCATCAGTGACTTCACCTCCAGTGAAGGGTGAATCAGCTTCACCCTTCACTGGAGGTGAAGGGTGAAGCTCCAGTGAAGCTCCAGTGAAGGAGTGCCAACGGGATTGAAGAGATGCTCAAGTATTTCTTCAATCATTTGACTATGTTCTTGAGGTTGAGGTTAGCAGAGTCCCATTCCTACTGTATACAGTGTGGATAGGGAGCTCCTTCCCCTTCCCTGAGCTAGTGCCTAACTGGAGTTTTTGCCTTGAGCTGCACTCTGGAATCACATAAGTTGCCATGCTCAACAGGACCACTTCTCCAGCTTGACAGCTCTCTTCACCTCCAGTATCCACCATCTGGAGATTACAGCCAAAACATGGAGCATAACATACAGCCTCAAGTCACCTCTGCAATAGAGGTGCTGAAGATGGTCCATTCAGACTCAACGTACCAAGCTTCTGTCAGAATGCTTTCAAAGTTCTATCAGAGGTGGGAGTTGAAGATCCTGCAGACCGGGGCCAGCACATCCTCACTATTCACATCTGGATGTGTCAGTCCTGTCCAGTATTCTCCCCTGCAGCTGACACCTCTGCTCCTCTCTTCACTCACGTGTCTAGAACATACGCGTGAAGATCTGATAATACAATTACAAACTCGATCATTAACCTTAAGCTTAGGTTCTCCTGGTGCCACGTGCACTTATGAATACTCTTATTTTTGAATGTGGCGTTCATTATAGACAAACTGTGATTACCACAAAAGTCAAACAACAGAACACGATTTGGTTTCAGATCATTGTTAACTGTTTGACTGTTGTTTAAGATTTTTGGGGTATGGGGTTGTGGTTCAAGGTAGTTTTAACTGTGTGGTCAAGGCCACATCTACTTGCTATCATTCCTTACCATAATAATAAGAGGTAAGTTTACTTTTAATTTTTCTTGGATAAATGTATTCGTAATGTGAATTTGCATGGCATTTATTCGGCTCTGGTAGGATGAACTGGCGCTCTGTACTGAGCTGTTAATAAGCAGTCAGGTTTTGAAAACCCTGTATATGTATTTTTTTAATATCCCTGGTGACCATTAAAGCAAAGTTATAGATTTTATGACATTCGTTAGATAGGAGATTTAAAACTGCCCAAACGCTTCACAAAGACATCTACAGAGAAGTACTTTGAGTACATCCAGACAGAAAAAAGGGTTGTAGAATTAAAGTGGTAAACTATAAGACTTCTTCTTAAGCAATGGTTGAAAATTGTGCATTAACATAAAAGAGGTTTATAGCATTAAGTAGCATTTTTATTCATGTTGTATTGCCACTATTGCGCAATACAATTATCATTTATTTAGTTCTCTTTAAAGGCTCGGTATAAGTAGTTTACAGAGAAATTTTGCTCAAATGACAGAAAAAGTACATCTGTTGGTTACTGTTTCCATCTCAGGATTTATACATATATTGTGCAGTAGTAAGTATTTATAACAGCAGGATAAGGGATTCACTTCAAATAGTGCTGAAATAAAACATTAATGTCTGGCTACATACTGTATATTGTATATGTTAGGTGAAAAATTCATTGCTTGAGTCTCTTGCTAACAGATTTTCTTATAAATAAAATAAAATATCTGAATCATAAGCCTCATCTTTTAATGCAAATGTCTTTGGGTCAAAACAACCTTAGCCAATAAGATGCCATCTGAAAAATCAGGGCAAAGTGTACACATTCACACAGATACACACGGGACGATGGATTGGATAGTTACCTCCACGTGTTGTAGAAGAGCAGGGGAATGTTGAGGCCCACAGTCAGCCACTCCTGAGCACACAGGAACATGATGCAGAACAACACATGGATGGAGTACTCTGGCAGCACCAGCTACAGGACAGAGAGAAATAGGAGAAAAATCGATTGCTAAAGTTAAAGACCTTTTCAGCAGGCTTATGTCTCCTTGTTGCATTATTTGGCACCATTGTTATCAGATATTGGGTGAGTGGCATTTGCTTTAAGACAAGGACTGAGTGATAGTCCAGAACTATATTTAATTAAACACAATGGCAGTTGGTGAGCAGATGCCACATTATCATTTTAATTCCCAACAGTGCAGGAAAACACTTCATTGTTAGCATTTAAACCCTAACCCAACATATATTTACCCATTAAAAATCTGCTTATATGCAATTCCCCCAATTCATAATACGGAGAGCTTTGCGTCATAATGGTTATTTCATAGTGATGGCAGAGCTTCGTTGTTATTGTTATTGTCATAATTGTTAAATATTGAAATACATATAAATTTCCTTTTAAATATTAACATGTCAAAGTATCTTTATTTATCCTTTGTTTTTTGTGGTTCAGTTACTTAAGTTACTTTAGGTCAAACTAAACAGATATATATTTGCCTGCCAAAGGAGTTGGCGTGCAATCAGCATGGCTAAAATTGCTTGTCATGCAAATCCCTGTGAACACCTGAATACCCAGTATTTTTGTCCACTGAAATCAGTGGCAGCTTTTTACCACTTTACGAAATATAATTCACAAAGAAAGCCACTTCACTTTTCATGTATATTTAACAGCATACAGGGCGATGAATTCAAAACCGCCTGGCCTTGAACATTGCTCAGTACACTGCCATAAAGAGGGTTCAGGATGCATTATTCAGACTGCTACACGTTTCCTAATAAAGGAGAAACACATTTCCATTGAATAGCTCTTTAAGTGCAGGAGACCAGAAATATGCTGCTAAGACAAAACCTAAATATATCGATTCGAGTTCACACATTGGGAAGGGATGCTCCACACAATGCACAACGCACATGCCAATGCAGCATTCACGTTGTACATTGACAACAACACAGACACACACACGCTCCGCTCCCACCTGGGATAACAACGTATTAAAATACAAAGAGTGACACTGAGCTGAACAGCAGCCCTCTTGTTCAAATCCTTAATTCATGTTGGTTGACAGCACAGATGACAGTATAAACACAATCCATCAGCGCAGAAGACACGCAGGAAAACTAAGCACTTAAAACTTTTTTCCTGTTCTCTCAATGTTTAAAAGGATTTTAATGTACCTAAAGGCCTTGTTTAATGGTGTGACACTGGTCGCAAAATTGTAAAACAAGAGTAAACTCAGACGAACAAATGTATAAAATATATTATGTGTAATTCTGAATACTCTCAAAGGTATTTAAATGTTTTTTTGTGCGTACAAATGTGTAAATATCTGGGCAAACAGGAATTTGACCACAAGAGGAAAACTACAGGTAACATCAGGAGGGCGTTCTACATGCTGGAAGATTTGTTTGGGATCAAACTTAAGAAAGAGCTCTCTTTCTGGAGAAGGTTGGCAACTAAGTATAAAACTCAGATTTTTCTACTGGGGGAATCCCACTAGAAACCAGTAGCCATGATAGTGTGAACAAGTCTTTTCTTTGGTCTGTTTGTTTTTAATTTCTTTTTCTTACTAGAACACCCTGTTGGCTGCTAAAGTGGCGACATTCTTAAAAAACGGCACAAAAATTGTTTCAGGTGACAACACACATTTAGTTGACCTTCTAACGTCTACAGCTGGAAAAAAAAAACAGCAACCAGGCACTGCAGCATCTGTTTACATTCTTACAAATGGGCATTCAGACAAACAAAAGAGTTAAATCAAATGGTCTGATCACAAACTACTTCGTCAAGGTCAGCTGAGGAGTCAGCTATATTTGTATGAACAGCTGTTTAGGAATTTGTCATCCTAATAAACTACTATTTTTTTTATTGTGTGCTGTCACATCCAACTTGGTGACCACATAGTATAGTGGTTTACCCATTTGCATTACAAATAAAAGGTAGTTGGTTCAATTCCAACCAGAGACAGAAATCCCCTCTGGGCCAATGTCAGAAAGGGAAGCAATGACAACTCTGTAGAGCTTCCTGCTGTGATGGTAGCTTCTGCTTTTTCACAATCATAAGTGCATAGAGCTTACTACTGAGATTGCCATTACTGCAACCACATACATGAATCTGTTACAGATTTATAATTTATTTCATGGCTCAGAATGGAAATGCAGAAAAATAACGAGAAATGCAAATAGCGATAATTATTAAACCCATTATAAAGTGTTGGCAACTCTGCTGTGATTAATTTGAATTCAGTGAATGTGTTCACAATACAGAAAGAGTTTGTTTGTATGCCTCAGTGAGGATTATGAACTACACACTGACCCATATCACAGAGGGAGTTTTTCCTTCCCTGTGTCGCCGAAGTGCTTGCTCACTCTCTGTATATATATTATTGTAGGGTCTACCATACAATATAAAGTGCCTGGAGGCGACTGAGGTTGTGATTCAGTGCTGTTTAAATAAAACTGAATTGAATTGAAAAAAAAAAATCAAGACTATTGCCACCATTTTTGTGTTCGCTATGCACTCAAGGGTTGAGTTTTGTTTAGAATTAGGGTTCAGATATAGAGTTGTGATGGTTAACATTAGGGTACGCTTGAGAACACATTATTCATCAGCCATCGGATGTCTTCACATACACATATAAAAAAAATGTGTGTGTTGGAGCATATGCAATCAAATTACATGCTAATGGGTATCAAACTATATCTTTCTGAAGCTCTGTGTGTCTGTGTATGTGTTGACTGAAAACCCATCTGGGACTGCCTGGCAGGGACTGGAGATCTGTTTCTCTAGCTGTGGAGCCCAGGGGCCACCCTTACAACCATCTGATCCATTGTTTGTCAGTCTTCACATGGGGCTCTAGATTTTACCCCCATGTGAACACTTTGTAGAGCTTCCTCCACACCGAGCAGAGAGCACTCATGACATTTGTACTATGACACTTAATGGATACACAAATGCACGAACATGTTTATTGCTGTGACTAAAATATAACAGGCACAAGTTGAAGATGCAATATGTGACATTACCATTGGTAGGAAACAACACCCCTGTAACACATGTCCAACCAAGCATCCGTCTCCAGGGCTGAAACATGAAGCCATTGTGGAGCTGCCAAGGATTGCACTTCTTCTGATTGCCACTTGAAGTTGTCACCAATAGTGAGTCAGTCACCATGGATTCCCATTTCGAAATGTTTACAGCAGGGGTCCCCAATCCCAGTCCGCAAGGGCCGGTGTCCCTGCAGGTTTTAGATGTGTGCTTGATCCATCACAGCTAATGTAAATGGCTAAATGACCTCTTGAAGTTCTCCAGAGGCCTGGTAATGAACTAATCATGTGATTCAGGCGTGTTGACCCAGGGTGAGATCTAAAACCTGCAGGGACACCGGCCCTTGTGGACTGGGATTGGGGACCCCTGGTTTACAGCATAAAAAAAGCACGTTTGTAGTCTTGTTTAGCCTGGATATTGGAAGTGTTGCCTTTCATGTCAACTATATGTTGTATGTTGATTGATTTTTTTCTTGTATTACTGGAGTTCAGTGTGTAGACACTTTGTTTCACAGGTGTCCTTAAACAGGAAACTGTAGCTGCTAGCTGTTTGCTAGGCCTCACCTTCCACTAACTGGAGCTGCTAACCTGTCCAATACATTTGTGCTGCAGTGTGCGAGAATGCTATCGTAGTATTTGCACAGTTCCTATTAAGCAACGATTTAGCAAGTGTTTGTTGACAGTGCACTGCAACTGTACAGTTTATGAATGATTGCACTAGCAACCTTCTTAGTCAAGCTCGCTAGAGTTCACTGACAAATCCGCCCACTGTTACTAATAAGGCTGCTTCTAGCGCCAAAAAACCCTAACAGAAAATGTCAAGGTTCAAAATGCTTAGCCATCATGATGCCACCCACTGGTTTCGAAGTTTGTTTTCTATATATACATATACATACATAGAATATCTATGTATATGCAAAGCTACTGCATTGGATTGAATTAGTATGTCAAGAATTCATCATAATTTGCTGCAGCATTTACATCATATTTAGAAAGTTTAAAAACAGCTTTATAGAGTTGCATCAGAAATTACACTCCTTGAAGTTACCACTCAGCTAAACCTCCCCCAGAATGTATAATTATAAACCGTGTGATTTTTATTTCTCAGTTATCCTTAGCTCCAGTATCCCTCACATACTTGTAAAAACATAGGATGAGGATGATCTAAATTAACTCAGATTGATCACATTTTTTCTAGTATCAAAGCGACAGTTATCTATTTATCTATGTAGCTATACATAAAGAGGATTTAGCATGCTTTCTCTGTAGGTGTCAGTCTTATTTTCTAACAGTCAGTACTGAATGACTGTTAAATTAGGGTTGCTGAACCACAAGAAAACTGGTTAAATTGCCACGAAAAAAGATTGTGTTATATCAGGGGTAGGCAACCTTTCTGATGATGAGTGCCATCTAAAATTTCCTCAGAAGTCAATGTGCCATATGATTGCATTAGCAATACATTTAATAACGCTCTATATTAACAGTTACACACGATATAGAACAGCTTTATAGAATTATATTTGTTCGCAGATGTTGGCAGCTATCAGTGAATAGTTATCAGCTATTCTGAAACAAAAAAAGACACTTTTTTATCCATAGCAACTTCATAACAGCAAATTAACTGTACAACAGAAAATGCAAATGCTATTTATGGTCTCCTCACAACAATGATAAGAAAAATAAACTGGGCTAATATGGCATGTTTGTTAATACAGGGATACACGTGTTAATGTGATCTCTGGTCTCCCACTCAGAGACACAGGTCTCCGAGTGTCCAGCATTCAGACGGCTACCTGAGTACACTCATGTGAGAGAAAATCTGCTCACACAGATATGTAGAGCCAAGTACTGTCAATAAGGCCTCTGCAATGTTCTGAAGACAGTTAAACTTGTCAGGTAGTGATGTCCAGCAGGTGAAAAGGCAAGTTCCATGAACACGCACAGCTATGGATTCCAGCTGTGTTCGTAGTTCTGTAAACTTTGACCCCCACAGAGTCGAGCTTTTCAGTTCAATCAGCTGCATTTTGATGTCCTCTTTGTCCAGCCAGTTAATGTGAGACAAACCCAGCTGCTCATTAAAGCTTTCTGGTTTGATCAGTCTCGAGTCTACGGATGTATCAGTGTATTTCCGTGGTGCTGATGCTGCGCTGAGCGGACAGCTCCTGAAGCATTTGAAGGCCGGAATGTAGAAATTTCAACGTCGCTTGAAAAAACTGCCAGCTAGCAACATCCCTCTCATCGGTAGGCTATGTTATTTTTAGCCAATTACAAGTTGAATCTGGTAGTTGGGGTTGTTAGCTAAGATATCGTCATCAAGAAGCGGCATAACTAATGTGTCTATGCGAGCTAATTTGCGATGTGCAATGCTGGGCCGGTCATTTATTTTTTAATGCACCTTCTCAGATTAATTCACTGCGTGTCGTGCATGCCATCAGTTAACCCAGTCGGCAACCCTGGGCACGCGTGCCGGCTGTGGCACGCGTGCCCAGGGTTGCCGACCCTTGTGTTATATTGATTGTGTAAAAGAATCAAGGGATTAAAAAAGAATGATAGAAAAATATCATAGGAATAATCACAGTTAGCGGGGTTTTTTTGTAAAGCTTTAGGCTACGTCCACACGTACACGGGTATTTTTGAAAACTGAGATTTTCCGTTTTCGTTTTAAAAAATAATCCCGTCCACACGTAAACGCTGAAATGAAGGAAAACGCTGCTAGGAACATGCCAAAGCAACAGGTGGTGATATATTCCTAACCTGTAGAAATGTTGGCCAATCAGAAGTCTAGAAGCCTCGGTGGGAAATAGTAACAAGGATGGGGTATAGAAGCAGAACCGAGTCGTGTGGAGGGACAGTAACTGTGTGTGTATATGTAAGCATTTAAACACTGCAGAGAATACAATTAACAGTAACAGAATTGTAGAAATTCATTTCACCGAAACAATAACATGGCGCACAGTGTGACGTCAAAAAAGGTGCACACCTTTGACGCTGCGTTTTCTCCGTTTTCTCCGTTTTTCTCGTCCACACGTAAATGCAAAAACTGAGTTTTCAAAAATATCCACCCTGGCCGGAGTTTTTAAAAATCTCAGTTTTCAGTGACCAAAAACGCCGTTTACGTGTGGACGAAAGGTGCAAACGCATAGAAAAATCTGCATTTTCAAAAATACCCGGGTACGTGTTGACGTAGCCTTAAAGTGGACGTGAAACACTACATGTATAAAGGCAAAGTTACATGATGGAGCCCTGCTCTCAAAAACTAACAGTGATGTAACTCTGTCTGTGGAGCTGGATTTAGGATATAAGGGCTTAAAGTTTTTAAAACAAGTGCCATCTTATATCAGTGGGTTAGTTGGTTGATTGTGGCCAATAGACTTACATTAGTTTATGTCAGCTAATTAGTAACAGACCTAAAAATGAGGACCTAAAAATCAGGGAAAAGTTAACACGCTGGCCACCAAATGCTAATGTTAAATTGAAAAAGGGGAAACAATTGGATTTTATTTATTAACTTTCCAGCACATGAACAACTTTTCGTAAAGACACCACTTGAGTGAACACCACTACTTAGTCGTGGTGATAAACTATGTTGTAGGTTGTGATACGAGTATTATAGCAAAGGTGGTAGTGGTAGTTCTTGCCATCGCTCCAGCTGTTTATTTCTGCATTATTTTCTGTATTGTACTTGTCCTCTTAGAAGTAAGTATTACTGCAAATCAATACTAATCAATGATCTTTATCCTGTGATGAATCATTACTATTCTGATTGGGAGTGGTCTCTTAAAATGGCACCCATTCCCAGGGTACAACTGTCAGTAAATGCTTTGATGAGAATGAATCAAAACACCTATGAGTTCACTGTTCACATCAAATTACCAAATATCTTTGGGAAGAATGGCGAGCCGCTCTTCTCTGGTTTAAGAAACTTGGAGAAACCATGACAAGGTGGAGAGAAGCTGAAACTCTGCTCTGATACAATGTGGTGGCCCAGGGCCTTAACAAGACCTCATGATGTCATTATATTAGAGTGGACATTTGTAAGAAACACATTCATCTTGTGTCTCCATCCATTGTATTTCCATCCACTGTCACTTTGTCCGGAAAACAGCCTATTTTCTTACAGGCGCCATTTCCCTCTCATTACCCCTACGCCGAGGCAAATAGCTCCCAGACGCCTTACTGCATTTTGCCATCCAATGTGGTAAATGCAAACTCCTGCCCACGCTTCTTTCAGAACCCAAGTGGAGCCTGTCAGGGCTCTCTCAAACTCGCCCTCAACCTCTCCTTGTCCAATTAGTGAGGCCACCTGCCATGGAGTGTGCTCGCTCACAACAGCTTTTAGAAAATCTGTCTTTTCAGGCAGTCCCACTGAGGGATGCAGGGTAAGAATGCCAGGTCACAGAGCAATACTCACAGCTAATAAGGGAAATAAATCAGAGGATAAAAGACATGAGAACGAGAGGGAAACGATGAAGCTGAGCAAGTATCACCACTCTTCATATCACCTCAGTCATGCTGACGCCTAGTTTGTCACCCGCCTGACTATGCTGAGCAGACTGTCTGAAAGCACACAGAACAGTGCACTTCAATGCGGGGATTTACTCACTGACTGGAATTTGATGCGGTGACTGAGTTCAACCATCTGATCTAGGTAGGTGGGTTGAAAACAGCTCCTGACTCTGATGTTACTTTCACCATATCACATTCTTATATTGTTTTTGCTCTGTTTCACTCTTTGATATTTGACTTTATATAAAAGATGGATGTAGCCACCGTAGCAACACCCATCTGTTAGCAAAAAGACTGAAGCAGAAAGATTTAGCTGTTGCCATGTTAGCTTTTTAAAGTCAGTCATCATGAGCATGGAATAGCATGCAATAATGGCACAATAAAACACACTCTACTTTATCATCCAGAAGGGCATGCTTTAAAGCCAATCCAATACAGGTTTATTTTTTACACAATCAAATTACAATAACAGTTGCTTCAAGATGCTTTCCACTGTGAGGTAAAGAGCTTCAATACTGATGGGCACCATAATTTACAAAATACATAATGTTCATTGAATCTAGAGATTAGAGGCAGAAACTCATTAGTAAAATGTTTAATGGGGACAGAGATTAGGGGAGCTAAGAGCTACACTTCCATCTTCAGAAACAGAATGAAAGGAGTGATACAGAACCATGATCATATCAAAAGGGTTATCAGATTTAGTGGAACAGTGAACAGACTCTCAGGCAGTCTACACCAAGGGATCACGGAAGACAGTATGCAGCTATGGAAACTGAAACAGGGGAAATGGCTAAAACCATTTCTTAATTAACCAAAACTCTTTTAATTAGTGATATTTATTATTAAATATTTTTGATATTTCATTTTAATGCAGAACACAAAGGTAACCATTTACTTCCCCCAGCTACCTTTTATGCTGCTTTTTGTCATTCATGACATGTTTGGGATTTTTAGTAGGACACATTAAATTTTTGAATAAACACAGCTCAATTTGTACTACAACAGCTCATATACTGTACTTTCCAAAACAAGGGCACAGTAATCAGTTTCTCTACAAACCTACATAACTATGTATACATTTTTGAATGGTGAAATAGTACAAATTCTACTTAACAGTAGCTTATTCATTTGTGACCACTTGGGGCACTTGTACAGTGGGGTGGCTGTAGCTCTGGAGGTAGTGCATAATATATAACTAATGATAAAGGTTGATGGCTCAATCCCTGATTGCCCCAGTTTGCATGAAGGCAGGATAATAACCCCAAGTTACTCTCTCATGCTTCCATCAGTGTGTGATTGTTAGATGTAAAGCACTCACACAGAAAAAGCATTAAAAAAGCGCTTGTGTGAATGAGACATGTTGAGTAAAGTGTTTTGAGTGCTCAGGTAGAGTAGAAAAGTGCTATGTAAGAACAGGGCCATTTCTGACTCCTCATTGAAGAAATTTACACTTTTATTGTTTTCCTCACAATACAATCCATAGAGATGTTCTCCAGTCCAGATGCATACATTCCTGGATTCATATGATGAAACCAGTAAGAAAAAGCTTGCATGAACAGTGCCGAATCATCTCTGCAAGCTCTCCCTCTCCCTCTCTACTGTTGCACAATATGTAATAAAACCACAATTGTGGCATAAAACTGCTTCCATAACACTGAACTATGATAAAGAGACCCATGTTCAGCTGGGTTGGATTATCCAGATGCCATTTTCGGAATATGACCATATAGTATAGTATAGTAAAGTTGGCGGCCCATCCAAGAAGCAAATAGAAAAAAATAAGCATATATTATTCTGAAAACACACAGACACACACGCTCCTTCATTTTCCAGTCAATGTAAGGTTGGCCTACGTGAGAGCAAAGTTTTAATGTGAAGGGTCCTTTTCATATTTTCATTAAGGCACACACACACACACACACACACACACACACACACACACACATATATATATATATATATATATATATATATATATATATATATATATATATATATATATATGCTCTGGCCCCACTGCTGTTCTGCATAGGCCTGAACCCCCTCAGTGAGATCATTAACAAGACTGGCTACGGATACCGACTCCGGAACAGAGCAGTTGTCAGCCACCTCCTGTACATGGATGACATCAAGCTGTATGCCAAGAGTGAACGTGTCATGGTCCTGGGCCATGTGGGCCCAGTATTCTTAGTTTTCATGTATTTTTGTATTTTGTTTATTTAGGCCATGCTTCCTGGGTTGATCTGTTACGTTGTTCCTTATGTGTTTTCCCTTCGTGACTCTTACCCCCTGTGTGCCCCTCTGTGTATTTATGAGCCCTCGTCTCTCTTTGTGCTTTATTCTATGTTTTCCCCAGCCCGTTATGTCTGCGTTCTCCCCGTGCTCTCTCTCCTCCTGTTTGAACCTCTGTGTACTTCCTGCTTTACTTTGCCCATCTCCCATCAGTGTTACGTTCACTCCTGCCGTGTCTTGTTATGATTATCAGTGTCACCTGTGTTCCCCGTGTGCATCCACTTCCCCTGATCTTCCCTCATGTGTATTTAGTCTCTGTGTTTCGTACAGTCTGTGTCGCGTCGTCTGTGTTCCCACCCTCCGTGTTTCCATGCCCGGTCTATTATATTCCAAGTCATAGCCTTACCTTAGTTTATTCCCAGTTTAGGTTTCTGTTTAGTTATTGCTCTTGTGCTGCCCTTATTCTGGTTTGCTTCTGTTGTATTCATCAGCCACAATAAAAGGCTCGCTTTTGTTTAAGTCCACTTCCTTATCACTCGTGTCTGCACCTGAGTCCTCCACGCACTTTCCACTCGGTCCGTCACAGCGGACCGTGACAGAACGAGACATCGATTCACTGATCCACACTACCAGGCTATACAGCGATGACATTGGAATGTCGTTCGGACTGGAGAAGTGTAATCGGATGGTAACAAAGAGAGGGAAGGTAGTCAGAACTGAGGGGATTGAACTACCAGAAGGCAACATTGCAGACATAGAGGACAGTTACAAGTACCTGGGGATCCCGCAGGCGAATGGGAACCATGAAGAGGCCGCTAGAAAAGCTGCAACCACCAAGTACCTGCAGAGGGTCAGGCAAGTCCTAAGGAGTCAGCTGAATGGCAAGAACAAGATCCGGGCCATCAACACGTACGCCCTGCCCGTGATCAGGTACCCTGCTGGGGTAATAGGCTGGCCAAAGGAGGAGATAGAAGCCACTGACATAAAGACAAGAAAGCTCCTTACCATGCATGGAGGGTTTCACCCCAAATCCAGCACCCTGAGGCTGTACGCTAAGCGGAAGGAAGGGGGCCGGGGACTGGTGAGTGTCAGCACCACAGTCCAGGATGAGACAACGAACATCCAAGAATACATTGGGAAGATGGCCCCAACTGACCGAGTGCTCAGTGAATACCTCAGGCAGCAGAAACCCAAGAAAGAGGAGGGAGACGAGGAACCAGCATGGAAGGACAGGCCCCTGCACGGTATGTACCACCGGCAGATAGAGGAGGTGGCTGATATCCAGAAATCCTACCAGTGGCTGGACAAAGCTGGACTGAAAGACAGCACAGAGGCACTAATCATGGCAGCACAAGAACAAGCTCTGAGCACAAGATCCATAGAGGCTGGGGTCTATCACACCAGGCAAGACCCCAGGTGCAGGCTGTGTAAAGATGCCCCAGAGACAATCCAGCACATAACAGCAGGGTGCAAGATGCTAGCAGGCAAGGCATACATGGAACGCCATAACCAAGTGGCCGGCATAGTGTACAGGAACATCTGTGCCGAGTATAACCTGGAAGTCCCGAGGTCAAAATGGGAGATGCCCCCAAGGGTGGTGGAGAATGACCGAGCTAAGATCCTGTGGGACTTCCAGATACAGACGGACAAAATGGTGGTGGCTAACCAACCGGACATAGTGGTGGTAGACAAACAGAAGAAGATGGCCGTAGTGATCGATGTAGCGGTTCCGAATGACAGCAATATCAGGAAGAAGGAACACGAGAAGCTGGAGAAATACCAAGGGCTCAGAGAAGAGCTCGAGAGGATGTGGAGGGTGAAGGTAACGGTGGTCCCCGTGGTAATCGGAGCACTAGGTGCGGTGACTCCCAAGCTAGGCGAGTGGCTCCAGCAGATCCCGGGAACAACATCGGAGATCTCTGTCCAGAAGAGCGCAGTCCTGGGAACAGCTAAGATACTGCGCAGGATCCTCAAGCTCCCAGGCCTCTGGTAGAGGACCCGAGCTTGAAGGATAAACCGCCCGCAGGGGCGTGCTGGGTGTTAAGTTTTATATATATATATACATATATATATATATATATATACACACACACACATAGGGCTGGGCCATATCATACCGTTCACGGTAATACCGGTATAATGTTGGGCAAAGATAAGAAAATGAAATATCGTGATAGAATATGGGTAAAACGCACATGCGCACATGGCGGCGATGGAGAATGAGAAGGGTGAAAGCGGATTGTTGAATGAAACGGATGAACCAGAATTGGTTTGTAAAAATGCTGCAACTTCAGTGGTGTGGAGCTGGTTTAGATTTCGTCCGTCAGATACACAACAAAGCACTATTTTTGGTAGAGCATGCTAGCGGGCCGTCGTTATTACCATGTTTTTTGGAAAATACGGCACACTTAAAATCAATCCTTTGATTTTTCTGAAAATTGACAGTGTCCCATATAATCCCGTGTGCCTTATCAAGGAATTCTGGTTGTGTTTACTGACCTCGAAACGATTTTATGTGGTACACGGTGCTTGAAAATCTGTCAAATGTTTTAGTACGACTTTGCTAAGCTATGAACCCCCACCGCTTGATAGATTATGGCTATGGTAGGCAGGAACCTCGCGGAGTGATACATACTGTGCTTCAACATAATATTACCGTATTAATAATAATAATAATAATAATAATAATAATAAAAATGGATTGGATTTATATAGCACTTTTCAAGGCACCCAAAGTGCTTTACAATGCCACTATTCATTCACTCTCGCATTCACACACTGGTGGAGGCAAGCTACAGTTGTAGCCACAGCTGCCCTGGGGCAGACTGACAGAAGCGAGGCGACCTTCCGGTTAGAGATGCGCTTCCCAACCCCCTGTTCCACGGTCGCCCCCTATTGTACTGTGTGTGCATAACCTCTTTTTAAGTTTTGTGGATATTATACATGGTTATGCTGAGGATATGTCGGCCAATTTCCACTGGAAATGCCTTTTGGTTAAACTGTCAGCAAGGAATTTGCATTTGCACTGTTAAATTTTTATATAACTTTAATGCACATATAAAACAGCTGCTTGTTTAAGTGAAAATACATTGACGGGGCTTTTTTTGCACTAATAAAGTTGTGGAGATGTAAAGTATTTTGTCTAGTGTCAATATATCGTCAGTTATATCACAAATTTTCAAACGTATATCATGATAAATATTTTTGGTCATATCGGCCTGCTCTCTCTCTCTATATATATGTAATATATGTTTGCACTGATTGCCAATCACGCTTCAACTGAGTCGTCCTCGGACAGAAGGAATGGTACTCCACAGTGATGTAGTTCAAATAACTTTAATAAGGAGGTGGCAGATGGCATCAACAGGATGAACAGCGTTGGTATGTAGGTAAAAGGGGTGTGAGTGTGTGTATGTGTTTGTGGTCATCTGTAAACAGAAAGAACAAATAGGTGTATTAACCACTATGGATAACCATATACAACTTATACCATACTGTGGGTTTCCAGCTTAATGTTATACAATCTGCCATAACCATATGGCCACTAGATGGCACCCTAAGACCATAACTGAATTGCCGGCCCATATATACATAGGCAAACAGGACGTCTACAACTTACAACTATTCAGATAATAACCATAGTAAAAAGTTACATCCACCTACAACTACAATGCTTGACAGTAAGTTATATATGAAATGAAATCTGGGCTGAAACCAAGGCTGCCTGTAATAGGCCAAAAAAACACATCTTAGCAATAGCAGCGGGACTAGCTTCTTACTTAACAAATAACACAGATAAAGTTAAACAAGCATCACTCTCATCTTACAATACTCACATGGTAAGCACGCACACAGTATTAACTCACACAGGAATGCAAGTAAATACGTTACTCCGCCAACACACCTCTCAACTGTGGAGAACCGCACTGAACACCAACTGGAAGTACAATACAGAGGTGCATCATGGGTAACGTAGTCTAAACAGGTAGAGTAAACAAGCGGACTTTTAACTTATATATATATATATATATATATATATATATATATATATATATATAAAAAAAAAACACCCAGCACGCCCCTGCGGGCGGTTTATCCTTCAAGCTCGGGTCCTCTACCAGAGGCCTGGGAGCTTGAGGGTCCTGCGCAGTATCTTAGCTGTTCCCAGGACTGCGCTCTTCTGGACAGAGATCTCCGATGTTGTTCCCGGGATCTGCTGGAGCCACTCGCCTATCTTGGGAGTCACCGCACCTAGTGCTCCGATTACCACGGGGACCACCGTTACCTTCACCCTCCACATCCTCTCGAGCTCTTCTCTGAGCCCTTGGTATTTCTCCAGCTTCTCGTGTTCCTTCTTCCTGATATTGCTGTCATTCGGAACCGCTACATCGATCACTACGGCCGTCTTCTTCTGTTTGTCTACCACCACTATGTCCGGTTGGTTAGCCACCACCATTTTGTCCGTCTGTATCTGGAAGTCCCACAGGATCTTAGCTCGGTCATTCTCCACCACCCTTGGGGGCATCTCCCATTTTGACCTCGGGACTTCCAGGTTATACTCGGCACAGATGTTCCTGTACACTATGCCGGCCACTTGGTTATGGCGTTCCATGTATGCCTTGCCTGCTAGCATCTTGCACCCTGCTGTTATGTGCTGGATTGTCTCTGGGGCATCTTTACACAGCCTGCACCTGGGGTCTTGCCTGGTGTGATAGACCCCAGCCTCTATGGATCTTGTGCTCAGAGCTTGTTCTTGTGCTGCCATGATTAGTGCCTCTGTGCTGTCTTTCAGTCCAGCTTTGTCCAGCCACTGGTAGGATTTCTGGATATCAGCCACCTCCTCTATCTGCCGGTGGTACATACCGTGCAGGGGCCTGTCCTTCCATGCTGGTTCCTCGTCTCCCTCCTCTTTCTTGGGTTTCTGCTGCCTGAGGTATTCACTGAGCACTCGGTCAGTTGGGGCCATCTTCCCAATGTATTCTTGGATGTTCGTTGTCTCATCCTGGACTGTGGTGCTGACACTCACCAGTCCCCGGCCCCCTTCCTTCCGCTTAGCGTACAGCCTCAGGGTGCTGGACTTGGGGTGAAACCCTCCATGCATGGTAGGGAGCTTTCTTGTCTTTATGTCAGTGGCTTCTATCTCCTCCTTTGGCCAGCCTATTACCCCAGCAGGGTACCTGATCACGGGCAGGGCGTACGTGTTGATGGCCCGGATCTTGTTCTTACCATTCAGCTGACTCCTTAGGACTTGCCTGACCCTCTGCAGGTACTTGGTGGTTGCAGCTTTTCTAGCGGCCTCTTCATGGTTCCCATTCGCCTGCGGGATCCCCAAGTACTTGTAACTGTCCTCTATGTCTGCAATGTTGCCTTCTGGTAGTTCAATCCCCTCAGTTCTGACTACCTTCCCTCTCTTTGTTACCATCCGACTACACTTCTCCAGTCCGAACGACATTCCAATGTCATTGCTGTATAGCCTGGTAGTGTGGATCAGTGAATCGATGTCTCGTTCACTCTTGGCATACAGCTTGATGTCATCCATGTACAGGAGGTGGCTGACAACTGCTCCGTTCCGTAGTCGGTATCCGTAGCCAGTCTTGTTAATGATCTCACTGAGGGGGTTCAGGCCTATGCAGAACAGCAGTGGGGACAGAGCATCTCCTTGGTAGATCCCGCACTTGATGGTGACTTGTGCTATGGGCTTGGAGTTGGCCTCTAGTGTTGTACGCCACATCCCCATTGAGTTCCTGATGAAGGCTCTTAGGGTCCCATTGATCTTGTACAATTCTAGGCATTCCAGTATCCAGCTGTGGGGCATTGAGTCATAGGCCTTCTTGTAATCAATCCAGGCAGTGCACAGGTTGGTCAGTCTGGTCTTGCAGTCTCGGCTGATTGTTCTGTCTACCAGTAGCTGGTGTTTTGCGCCTCTGGTATTCTTGCCAATTCCTTTCTGTGTCCCGCTCATGTATTGACCCATGTGCCTGTTCATCTTAGCCGATATGATGCCTGACAGGAGCTTCCATGTAGTACTGAGGCAGGTTATTGGTCGGTAGTTGGAGGGGACCGGTCCCTTCTTGGGGTCCTTGGGGATCAGGACCGTCCGGCCTTCAGTTAGCCATTCCGGGTGTATCTCGTTAACTAGCAGCTGGTTCATTTGTGCTGCCAGACGCTCGTGGAGTGCAGTTAGCTTCTTCAGCCAGTAGGCGTGAACCATGTCGGGCCCTGGTGCTGTCCAACTCTTCATACTGGAGACCCTTTCTTGGATATCTGCCACTGTGATGGTTACTGGACCCTGTTCAGGGAGGTCGCTGTGGTCTGCCCTCAGATCCTCTAGCCACTGAGCATTGCCGTTATGGGTTGCATCCTTCTCCCATATGCTCTTCCAGTATTGCTCCGTCTCCAGCCTTGGTGGTGCTGTTCTCTTATTATTGTTCCCTTGCCACTGAGAGTACACCTTTGCTGGTTCTGTGGAGAACAGCTGGTTTATTCTCCTGCCTTCTATCTCTCTGGTGTACCTCCTCAAGCGGCTGGCCAAGGCTGTGAGTCTTTGCTTGGCAGTTTCCAAGGCCTCAGGTATGGACAGCTTGCTGTATTTCTTAGGCACCTTATTCGTCGCACCTTGCTGCAACTCCGTTAGTTGGCTAACCTCTCTCCGTGCTACTTTGATCTTGCCCTCTAGCCTCCTTCTCCATGGAGGGTACTGCCCCTTGTGGCTGTTCAACTTGTAGCCAAGCATCTCACTGATCACTGCTGCCGTATTGTAGATCAGCTTGTTAGTGTCGGTAATCGTGGTTGTAGGTATTGCCCTTAGTGCTGCATTAACATCATCTAGCAGACCTTCTGAGGGTACTTCACGTAATCTTGGTAACCGGCTATGGGGGATCCAGGTTTCAAGCTTGGCCATGATCCTATTTTTCAGGTCAGTTCCTCTCGCACTCAACGATCCTTCTCCTGTCACACTTGGGGCTATGTACCCAATCTCGGGTGGGGGTGATGATATCTCCCCCCTGACCTGGCATCCTGACTCCTCCTTGCCGTAGCATTTGTGTTGTACCTCGTCAATCTCTAGCTGTGAGAGCAGTCCCTTCTTTCGAATGTTGGAACACTGAGCTACTAGTTGTTTCGCCGTCATTGTGGATGTTGGGTATCGAAGAATCCATAGGTCCCTCATCCTATTCATGTAGCCCCTTCCGCCGGGGTTACTTGCGTAGTAGCATTCCAACAACGCCCTGTTTTCGTCCCTTGCCCACCGATGCCTTCTTGTTCCAGTAGCCCACTTTTCGTCAGGGTGCCCTGGTTCCTCAACACCTGACGCGGACCTTGTTGATCCGGGCGACGTCCGAGCCGGCATGCCTTCATATTTATCTGTCTCGCTCATGTCTGCGGTAGGCTTGCTTAGCATAGGGGGTCTAGCCTTAGGACCCTTACTGGATACAGACGCCCCAGGCAGGAATCGAACTTGCGATCCTCTGTTCCAAAGGCGTGTAGTCTAACCACTACGCTATATATATATATATATATATATATATATATTTATTTATTAGGGGTGCAACGATACTCATATCAATATTGAACCGTTTAATACAGTGCTTTCGGTTCGGTACACATATGTATAGAACAATACAAAACTTTTAATTTATTTTATCAACTTTCCTTCTGATGATGCTGTCTGTGTTGAGCGCTCAGTGGATCTGCGCTCGACAGTGCAGCCTAGGCGGAGCAGATTCACTTAGCTCAGGGCAAGCTAGTGAGACAGAAGTTAAGCTCTCCTTGCAACATGGCAAATTGAACCTCCCCCACCCTCATTCAGAACTGGCGTTCGGAATTATTTTGGTTTTCATGTGACGAATGACCCTGAAGGTAAGCGCGTCATGGACTAAACAACAAGCATGCATGCTACAAACTTTATCCGAGTCATTTAGACAGCCATTAGCACATGATTCTCCTTATGGGGACCTGATATGTTTAATATGCTGCTGAGAATATAGCCCAGAAGAAGCGTATAGTATAGGTTTTATTTTGGAAAGAGACATTTCTCTGTAATAAACTCTCTTTTCCAAAGATGAGTGATTCCTCAATCAGATACAGGGCTCGCAATATCGCTAGCCCGACGTCCTGGGGTTAGTGATTTTTCCAGTCAGGCTACCAAAATCTATCTCTGCCCTGCCCGTAGGGCTATTGTAGGAAGGAAAAATATATGTCAATGCTTTTGCATTCTTTCGGAAATGTAGCTGGGTAATTATGTCATTGGCATCGGTGAGCCACTGTCAATATGTGACATATTGAAATTGCGTTTGAATTTGCGCTTGTTTTTTTGCTTTCACTTTGCAATCGCGCGAACTGTGTATAGAGAGCGACAGTACTGATTGGTGAGTCATGATAATTTGTGCACCAATTCCTCTGACATCGTCTTATTAATCGTTAGCTTACTATGCAAACATGACAAGTGAAATCTCCCGCAGCAAGCTTAAACATGTGAGAGGTTGATCGGGCAGAGAATCGCTGAGCGTTATGTGAGTGTGTGTGTAAAAGCAGCAGGATATATATTTTAGTTCTGCTGAGCCAAATCAGACAGGTCAGGGTGAAGAAGTGACAGCCAAAGAAAAGCTTACCACAAAATGGAGAAGTTATGACAAATCAGACTTTAAGGAAAAAAGAAAGTGCAGCTTTATGGTTTCATGGACAAAATAATTTTTGTGGCTGCAATATGATGAGCTATATAACCAGGGGTGCACATAAGTGGTCCGCAGGTGCGCATTCGCTGTCAAAATAAAAAACACGCACAAGGGTTAGGGTTAAATTTAAAAACTGTACTTTTGAGTTAAAATATACTGTATATTTATAATTTTAATAAATGACAAATTAAAAAGGCATGAACATTTTTTTTGTATCGAAAAAATATCGAACCGAACCGTGAATTTTGTGTATCGTTGCACCCCTAATATATATATATATATATATATATGGGTTGGGTTGTCTTAAAGACATAAGAATCAGGCTTTCTGATTCTTAAAAGCCTGGTTTTCCAACAAAGTTGTCTAAATAACTTGTAACTTGATGATCCAGGCATGATTCCTTGCTGCCCTGTCTGCATGGAGCAAGCTGACTGTAGATGAAAACCACAGATGTACAGGAGCTGTCTTGCCAACTGAGAAACATATGGCCTTATCCTTCTTCAATCTGCTACATTCAGCAGCATTACAGTGGGGCAAAAAAGTATTTAGTCAGCCACCGATTGTGCAAGTTCCCCCACTTAAAACGATGACAGTGGTCAGTAATTTGCACCAGAGGTACACTTCAACTGTGAGAGACAGAATGTGAAAAAAAAATCGATGAATTCACATGGTAGGATTTGTAAAAAATTTATTCGTAAATTAGGGTGGAAAATAAGTATTTGGTCACCTCAAACAAGGAAAATCTCTGGCTCTCACAGACCTGTAACGTCTTCTGTAAGAAGCTTTTCTGTCCCCCTCTCTTTACCTGTATGAATGGCACCTGTTTGAACTCATCATCTGTATAAAAGACACCTGTCCACAGCCTCAAACAGTCAGACTCCAAACGCCGCCATGGCCAAGACCAAAGAGCTTTCGAAGGACACCAGGAAAAGTATTGTAGACCTGCACCAGACTGGGAAGAGTGAATCTACAATAGGCAAGCAGCTTGGTGTGAAAAAATCAACTGTGGGAGCAATCATCAGAAAATGGAAGACATACAAGACCACGGGTACATCGCCTCGGCCCCATTCGGGCGCTGCCGGGAGACCATGTCCTATCGTGGCCAAATTCGGCCACTTCAAACAAAAGCAACATGTGAAAAGCCGCGGCAGGGTATTAAAAGGAACGGACTTCAGTGTGAACGACCAGTTCCCCAACGACGCAGGGTCCTCTTCCCAATCCGACGCGGCTTCATCCAGAAGGGCTCCCGCGCTGTCATCGCTGTGGACCGGCTGTACGTGGACGGACAGCTCCACCGAGACCCCAACATCACTCCGTGGCTGTATTAACCTCACACCAGATAAGAATCAGCTACACCATTTCCCTATCCACTCACACTAACTTGCATTAACATCTGTTTAACTTACCAGTATCAAATCGCATCTTAAAGTGTGATTTCATAGCAGAATTAACACCGTCACTCTCCGTCAGTGATTTAATTGGAATGTTTATGTTTTGTTTTTGTTTTTTTTCTTCACGTTTTTTTTTCTCTCTTTTCCCCCTCTTGGTTTTATGCTGCTCACCCCTGTCCTTGGTTTCTTTCTTTATTCCTTTCACTGCCTCGATCACCTGCTTCGACACTCATCCACAAACATCCTTTATTTCGACACATACGCACCATGCGCTCAAGGTTAAGGGTAAGGTTAAGGTTCTTTATTTGTCACATGCATAGTTATACAAGTATAACACACAGTGAAATGTAGCCTGACACGCTCCTCGACATGTGCAAAAAATGGGGGGGGGGGGGGGGGTGTAGAGGAAAAAAATTATATATATATATATACATGTAGTATATACATTGGGTGAATGTAGTAGTAGCAGCAAGCAGGTGAATTCTGTACATTAATATGAATAGACATCTGACTATTTTACAGGATAGACAATATAAACATATTTAAAATTAAAGGAATTGAAATGTACATTGTGCCTTGGTTTAGTGTCTGGAAGAGTCCTGACTCAGTCAATTATAGATGATGTGAGAGGGCGGGTGTGTGTGTTTAGGGCACGGATGGCTTGGGGATAGAAGCTCCTCTTGAGTCTCTCTGTCCTTGCCCGGAAGATGTGGAACCTTCTACCAGATTGCAGAAGTTGGAACAGTTTGTTGCCAGGATGGGACGGGTCCTTCAGTATCTGCGCTGCTCTAGTCCGGCATCTCCTGGTGTAGGTGTCCTGAAGCGGGGGGAGAGCAATCCTGCAGCAGCGTTCTGCTGTACGGATCACTCTCTGGAGAGCTTTTTGGTCCTTCACACAGCTGTTCCCAAACCACGATGTCATGTTCTGTGTGAGGATGCTCTCCACAGCGCCTGTATAGAAAATCCTGAGGATCTTTGGAGAGACCCTGAACTTCCTCAGTTGTCGTAGGTGATACAGGCGCTGCCTAGCCTTTTTGGTCTGGACCTGAATGTGGGCAGCCCATGTCAGGTCTGAGGAGATGTGGACACCAAGATACTTGAAGGACTGCACCCTCTCCACTGGAGCTCCATTGATGATAATGGGCTTGTAGTCTCTGTGCTGACCCCTTCTGAAGTCCACCACCAGCTCCTTGGTCTTGCTGACGTTCAGCTGGAGGTGGTTGTCCTGGCACCACGATGCCAGATTCTTCACTTCATCCATGTAGGCCGTCTCATCGTTGTTGGAGATGGCACCCAACACCACTGTGTCGTCAGCAAACTTCACAATGGTGTTGGAGCCATGGGTGGCCACACAGTCTGAAGTGTAGAGGGAGTAGAGCAGTGGCGAGAGGACACATCCCTGAGGTGCTCCTGTGTTGATGGTGATGCTGTTGGAGAAGCACCTGCCCACCCTCACCACCTGAGTTCTGCCAGTGAGGAAGTCCAACACCCATGCACACAGACAGCTGTTAAGTCCCAGATCCCTCAGCTTTGTGAACAGTCTGCAGGGCACTATTGTGTTAAACGCTGAACTGTAATCAACAAACAGCATTCGCACATAGTTACCCTGTTTCTTGTCCACATGGCTGAGAGTGGTGTGTAGGACGTGGGCGATGGCATCCTCTGTGGATCTGTTGGCTCTGTAGGAAAACTGCAGCGGATCTGTGGTGTCTGGGATGGAGGAGGAGATGATGTTCTTCAGCAGCCTCTCAAACACCTTCATTACTACCGAGGTCAGTGCAACTGGCCGGTAATCGTTCAGGGATGAGGGTTTGCTGTTCTTGGGCACAGGGATGATGGTGGATCTTTTGAAGCATGTGGGGACCACAGACTTCGCCAGGGACTCGTTGAATATGTAAGTGAACACACCTGCTAGCTGGTCAGCACAGCAGCGCAGCAGACGGCCGGTGATGCCGTCTGGCCCCGCCGCTTTCCTTGTGTTCACTCTCCTCAGTGCCGCTCGGACGTCATGCTCCGCGATGCTGGTCACCGGTCTCTCGCTGATGACGTCACTGTCCTCGGTAGTCAGGCGGTAGATAGCATTAGCCGCCTGGCTAACCTCGAAACGGGCGTAGAACTGATTCAGCTCGTTGGTGAATGCAGAGTCACCGTTGATCAGCGCAGTGTCCCTGGCTTTGTAGTCCGTAATGGTGCGTAGTCCGTGCCACATACTCCGTGTGTCGCCCTGGTGGAAGTGGGACTCCACACGTTCCCGGTACCGGCGTTTGGCATCTCTCACCGCGGGCCGCACGCCGTATGAGGCCGCTTTGTAGGCGCTCATATCGCCAGTGGCGAGACCCGCGTTGTAGGAGGCGGTCCTGGCGTTTACTGCAGTGCGGATCGATCTGTCCATCCACGGTTTCTGGTTTGGGAATGTGGTGACTCTCGCAGTGGGGATAATCTCCTCCGCTAGCATATTGACGAAGCATACTGCTACTTCCGTAAACTCGTTGATGTCAACTGCGCATGCTCTGAACATGTCCCAGTCGACGTCGTTGAGTGCGTCCTGTAGCATAGCTTCTGATTGGGCAGTCCACCGTTTTACCTCCCTCGTGGTTACTTCTTCCCTCCGTATGCTTTGTTTATACCGGGGGATGAGGAAGATGGCGTTGTGGTCAGACTTCCCAAAAGCCGGGTGTGAGACAGCTTTGTAGCCCTGCTTGTATGGCGTGTAGCAGTGATCCAAAATTCGATCCCCTCTCGTTGGACACGAGACATGCTGGTAAAAGTTTGGCATGACTTGTCTGAGGTTCGCTTTGTTAAAGTCTCCTGCTACAATGAGGGCTGCGCCCGGGTCCTTGTTTTGAAGCGAGCTCAGCACATCATGTAATTCGGACAAAGCCATACCTGTGTCCGCTTGGGGTGGGATGTAGGCCGCCGTGGCGATGACCGAGGTGAACTCACGGGGCAGATAGAAAGGGCGGCACTTAATGCTCAGGAACTCCAGATGTGGCGAGCAGCCGCTGGAGAGAGTAGAAATGCTCCTGGCATCACACCACTTTCTGTTTACCATGAAACACACTCCCCCACCTTTGGTTTTGTTTGACTCTGCCGTTCTGTCCGCGCGGAGCACAAAGAATGAATCCGACGGAGTTACGGCCTGGTCCGGCACGGTGGGGGACAGCCATGTCTCCGTTTAGCACAACGGCAGCACATTTACTTCAGTCAGACAGCGCACACAGTCGTTTAGGATACACACACTTAAGCCAAGCCTACTCATATTAATAACTATGCATACACAAAGTCAGACTCAGGGAGCATCTCGCCACACATTTTTTCTCTCTCTCCTTCTCTTTATTTATGAACAAGTGACGTATTCTCTCCACCTGTCTAAGTGACGCACACAGCATACATCCCTAGTTATACACAAACATCTATGGGTACACTGAGGTTCATTACATGGAATATAAATGGAGCTGGCTCCAGAGTAAAGAGGTTAAAAATATTTAACCAACTCAAAAAACTACAGGCAGATGTTGTCCTTTTACAAGAGACCCACAGACCTCTTAGAGGTTCGAATGAACTTAAAACACCTGAGTTTCCTAATGTGTTCTCAGCTTGTTATAATTCTAGACAAAGGGGAGTAGCAATTTTAATACATAAAAATATTAATTTCACAGTACTCGATACAGTTATAGATCCAGAGGGCAGATTCTTAATCATTAAACTATCTATACTTGATAAAAAGCTATGTATTGCAAGTGTATATGGTCCAAATGTTGATGATCCCTCATTCTTTCACGGTTTTTTCAGTGCACTCTCTGAACACTTAGATGGCACACTTGTTCTTGGAGGCGACCTCAACATTGGACTAAATGAAGACATGGATAGGCTCAATACAGCGGGAACTCAGCGTAATTGGCAGTCCACAAATATAATCAAACAGTATATGAGCGACTTTGGTCTTTGCGATGCATGGCGCTCCCTTCACCCCACCAGTAAGGAATATACTTTTTTCTCAAATGTCCATCACTCCTACTCTCGTCTGGATAATTTTTTGGTCAGCAGCTCACTGCTGAACGACATTTCAGACACTGAGATTCACCCTATAGCTGTCAGCGATCATGGTCCTGTATCTTTAACACTAATGCACAAGAATAATACTACGCCAAGAAAAAACTGGAGATTTAATATATCACTACTTAAAGATGAAGACTTTATTAAATATTTTAAAAAAGAGTGGACTTCATATTTGGACTATAATGACACTCCCGAAACATCAGCTTCTGTTCTATGGGAAGCAGGGAAAGCTGTGATGAGAGGTAAAATAATTTCTTTCTCATCACATAAAAAGAAAAAAGAAAACAAAAATATTCAGGAATTAGAAAAAAACATCAAATCACTAGAAGAAGCCTATGCGTCCCACCAAGATCAGGAAACATTGAACAAAATACGCAAAACAAAACTAGAATTAAATGAGATAATTGATAAAAAAAACAAAATTCTTAGTACAAAGACTACGCCTACAAAATTATGAACATAGTAATAAATCCGGTCAACTTCTAGCAAACCAGCTAAAAATAAATAAAGAAAAAACAACTATATGTGCTGTTCAAGATTCATCTGGGAACACAATATATGATCCGATACAAATAAACAACATTTTCAGGGATTTCTATAAAACGTTGTATTCACCACAAATAAACCCATCTAAAAAAGAAATTGATCAGTTTTTGGACAACATAACTCTTCCAAAATTATTGGATACTCAAGCAATGGCACTGGATTCACCACTGACACCAAGTGAATTCCAGGAAGCCCTGATAAGTATGCCCAATAATAAGGCTCCAGGTCCAGATGGCTTTCCTGCAGAATTCTACAAAGAATTCTGGTCGATTCTAGCACCAGTTTTCTACAGAACGTTGGTGGAAATTAAAGAAAAGGGCAGACTTCCATCAAATATGAATTCTGCAAACATTAATCTCCTGCTAAAACCAGGCAAAGACCCTGTATATCCCTCAAGCTATCGTCCAATATCCCTTATAAACGTAGACCTTAAAATAATCTGCAAAGCTCTCTCAAAGAGACTGGAGAAAATAACCCCCCTCTTAATTCATCCTGACCAAACTGGTTTCATAAAAGGTAGGCACTCATCAACAAATACACGTAGATTACTTAATTTGATAGACTACTCATACAGTAAAAACCTAGAAACTACAATATTCTCTTTAGACACAGAAAAAGCATTTGACAGAGTTAACTGGAAATTTCTATTTCCAACTTTACACAAATTTGGTTTTGGATCCTCTTTCATAAACTAGTTTAAAATATTATATAATTCCCCAACAGCTTGTGTTAGAACAAATGACCAGACATCCTCCAGCTTCTGTCTCTTGAGGGGCACCAGGCAGGGATGCCCACTCTCCCCTTCACTGTTTGCAATTTTTATTGAACCACTAGCAGCAGCAGCAATTAGACAGAATTCAGTAATTAAGGGCATAAAATGCAAGAACGTGGAACATAAAATCAGCCTTTATGCGGATAATGTGTTACTCTTTCTCCAAAATTCACAAACCAATATCTCTGGGGTGATTGAATTGATAAACTCTTTTGCAAGAATATCAGATTACTCAATTAACTGGTCAAAATCTACAGTTCTACCGATTAATTGCTCCCTCCATAATTCCTCTTCTACACCACTGCAATCGGGAAATATAAAATATTTAGGTATTAATGTTTCTCCCAAGCTTGCAGATCTAACTAAATTAAACCATATCCCACTTTTAGAGAAGGTAGAAGATGATCTGGCTAGATGGAAATGTCTACCCATATCACTCATGGGAAGGGTTGCCGCTATAAAAATGATGGTCTTACCAAAAATAAATTATTTACTCTCAATGATCCCAACTAAACCGCCACAAGATTGGTTCAGATCTCTAGATTCATGTATGTCCAAATTCCTTTGGAAAAATAAACCCCCACGTATAAGCTTAAAAACACTACAAAAGACCAAGGATAAAGGAGGACTAGAACTGCCTAACTTTCAGCACTACTTCTTAGCCAACAGGCTTCAGTTTATCTCAGGATGGCTAAAACATACCCTCTTAGATGAACCTTGGCTAGATGTAGAACAAGCACTTTGCAATAATCTAGAGATCTCAGACCTACCATTTATCAGCTCAAACATCCAACGACATGAATGCTTTAAAAGCATCAACATCAGCTCTTCTCTGACAGCATGGTGGGAGTTTCTAAAATTGACGGCGTCTTCATTAATCCCATGCAAACGTACACCTATCTGGAACAACCCTGACATATTACAAAACAATAATATGATAAACTTTTCAGATTGGAGTGGTAAAGGAATCAAATATTTAGAACATATACTAGAAGGAACAGAATTTATTTCATTTGACGGACTAGTTACACAATATGGGATCAACAAGAAAAGATTTTTAGAATATCAACAAATTAAATCCATAGTAAAAAAGAAATTTCAACCGGGTCAAGTTGAACTACAAACACCACCAAGTGTGGTTCAATTTCTTACTCTTAAAACCCCCAAATTACTATCCAAAATATACAGAATGCTTTCTAAAACAGATGAATCAATATCACTTCCTATTGCAAAATGGGAAGCGGATTTATCAGTTAACTTAGACCTAAACTTCTGGTCTCAGATTTGCTTAAAAACCTTTCATCTAATTAGAAATCCCAGTCTTCAATTAATTCAATACAAAATATTACATAGAGTGCACTATACAGGTCATCGGATGTTCAAGATGGGCTTTACGTCTACCAACAACTGCTCACACTGCCAAACCAATTCACCGGACAATTATATCCACGCTCTTTGGTTCTGTCCACCAGTTCAGAAGTTTTGGCGCGAGATATGTGAAGACTTATCAAAGTGTCTGAAATGTAACATTCCAACTTCCCCCTTAGTGTGTTTGTTGGGCAGCTTAGATAATGTCACTTCAGAAAAGAATATCGCCCATATGGTTTTCACTGCCCTATGCATAGCCAAGAAAACAGTCCTCATGAACTGGAAAAATAAAAACAATCTTAATTCTAACCAATATAGAAATTATCTATTCGATTACATTAGTCTTGATACAGCCTCTGCCACCACATCAGATCAATTGCTCTGGGCTCCTTTGATCAGCTCCATCACCTAGTGGGGGTGGGGGGGTCATAGTTTGGTCCCGCCTTCACTGTTGTGATTGGTGTGGGGGTAGGGACAGGCTTAGGGCGTCGGGGGGGTTCCCCGGAGGCATCTTCCTTGTGGGGCTCAACCCGGGGTAGCGGTCATGTCCGGTTGGGGGCTCTGTTGGCTCTCAGGTGACTGTTTCCTCGCGGCTGTGTGCAGCGGGGCTAGGGGAGGGTATGTGCTGACGGACGTGGGTTACTGACCTGGTAGCCTGGCTGCCCCTGGGTGGGTCCGGGATGGGCGTGAGGTTCTGGGGGCGCTCCGTCTCTGGGCTGGGGCCCGGGCCGGGCCTCGGGGGCTTGGGTCCTGGTTGGTGTGTTGCCGGGGTTGTGGGCGGGTGGGTGCATGGGGGCCCAGCCCTGGAGCAGGCTGCCGCCGGTGCATCGAGCCACCTGGGGGGCTCTTCAACTGGTGGGGAAGATTGTCACATCTTGCAGGAGCTTTCCTCTCCTCAGGAGCTCTCTCTGCAGGAGGGGGAGATACAGGAGAGGTGGAGGAAGATCTCAGCCTGGGTGTTTATTGTCTTATGTAGTCTGGAAGATGAGTGGATGGTGGGGTGGGTGCAGTTTTCTCTGTGGTGGGGTTGGGTGGACTGTCCCGGGCTCTGTGGGGCCGGGAGGCGCTGCTGCACTGGGCCCCGGTCTGGATGGGCCTGGGCCCCCTTTTCCTGGCGGGTCGCGGAGTATGGGGGTGCCTACTGGGGTCAGCGGGGGAGCTGGCCCCAGGGAGGGGTCACTTGCCCATCCCTTCCTTCCCTCCCCATCTCCAGCTGCCTCCCTCTTCCCGCTCCACCACAACCACCCACACATGCAGGACCTTGGAGTAAGGGTATGTCACCAGGGTGCAGAGGAGGCTACCCCCCCTCCCCCCCTCTGTCCCCTTCTGGCTGCCTCTGCCTCAATTTTATCCCACAAGTTAGACATTCACATTACTCACACTCTCATTACACATACATATAGGATCTTGGGGGTGGGCACGATACACGGAATCCAAAGTACCATCAGGGTGTACACCCCACCCCTGGCGTCCTTGCCCACCTTTCAATTTTAAATACACGTAGACATTGAGGGCTAGCAGGAGGGACCATGCGCTTACCTGCTGCTCTCTGGCAGGTAGCTCCATGCCCTCCTGGGTTTTAAATGCACCTTAGAACACACATGCATCAACACTACAATGAGCAGGTGGAGGGAGGTTTGGAGTCTTCTCTCACCCCCATTCTCTGCAACCTGCTGGAGCGGGGGGGCTAGGAGGAGGAGTTGGCCGTCCGACTGCGGTCTGGAGTATGGGGCCTCCCTGCTGCTGCGGAGTCGGGGCGGTCTGCCTCCCCCCACCGCAGGGAAAAGGGTAACACCACCTGGGTCTGGGTGCAGTTCCCCCCTCCAGGGGCAAGGGTACCTAGACCCGGTTTGTAGAGTACGCTTGGGGAGTGTGATCGTGTGTACAGCGTCTCTTTATGTCTGTCTCCACGTTGGTTGAGTGTGGAGTAAGTGCATATGAGAGCATGAGGGTGGGAATGGATGTTTGTATCTGTGTGTGCCTGTATGTCTGTGTCTATATGTCAGGTTGGGTGTCAGGCGCCACCTCTCTGGGGACATCTTAGGCCCTCCAAGGTTTGGAGGCCTATCTCCCCCTACCACCACTTCCCCTGCCAGTGGCGGACTCCCTCAGACATCGGTGCATTGGTGGTTCTTTGTGTCCGGGGATGGGCGTCCAGGTACACACCGGCTCACTCCTTGGCGGCCGCTTATCGGGGCCTGGAGCCTGGGGCTCGCTCTGGCCACTTCGGAGGTGGGGTGCCCCCGGCCTCTCAGCCTGGGGCTCGGTCACTCAGGCACGGCTGGCTGCCGGCGGAGCTCACGGGCGCGTCACTGCAACTCCCCCTGGCTTCTGCTCCGCGGCTGCTGAGTGAGCCCTCATCTGAGACTCTCCTCAGCTCTTTCTGGGACAGTGGCGCGGCTGCCCCTCTGTTGGTCTTCCTTGGTCTCTTGTGTTCTGGGGGCCTCTGGATGTCTGGAGTTTTGATCTCCTCCATACCTGCTTCATGCCCTGGAGGACGGGGCTGTGGCCCCCCCACACCCTCTAGCAGATCATTACATGAAGGAACCTTTAAAAAAAAACAAAAAAACAACCGCGTCCATGCTCACAGGTGTACACACGGGTGATCACACCCACAAACTACACCCTTTTTGGCTCCTACCTCAAAGCACACTGTGTTCTGTTGATCTTATGTGCTGCACAATAATGTTTAATATTTAGTATTTACTGTCATATTCCCATATATCATTGTGATGTTGTTTATTCTATTACTCTTGTTCTCTTCTGCTTGTTTTCTTTTTTCTTTCTCAGCAGGTGATCCAGGTGATTGATATATGCATTTTTTTCTTTTTTTTTTCTGCTCATTCTGTTGGTTTTTGTTTTTTTGCCCTTCTCCCCCGTCCCTCTTCTCAGCTGTTTCTCTTTCCCTCTTTCTTTCTCCCCTTCTTTCCCCCAGTCAAGTCTGTCCCGTATTCAGTAAGTGAAAATAAAATAAACAATAAAAGGTGAATCAAATGGACCATTACGGCAAGGCTGGGATGGTCAATTTGGTAAAGTAAATCCGTTGGGCATCTTTCTTTGCCTTTAGACAACAATTCTGATGGCAAAAGAGCCAAACGGGACAGGCAAAAAGAAAAAAGAAAAAAAAAGAGAAAGGAACTGTAATTAAGTTTGGCAAATAAATGTGTATATTTTTACTAACTTTAAATGATTCATATCCCTGTGAGATGCCATGTAGCAGAGACCTGCATGGATCATTTTAGCTTCTCAAACAGATTTCAGATTATTAAAGCCATATTCAGAACGCTCCTGTTAGGTGGGGATGTACTATCACTAACCTTTATCTGGTCTAGTTAGCAGTTGTATTTGGTAAATTAAACTTAAGATGTGAAATGCCTGCTAAAAGCCAGCAGGTTATTTAAATGAAAGCTTTTACATGTCATATTTCGAGCTTCTTACTTTAGCATCCCCTAGTGTATGTGAAAAAATAAGTGGCTATTGTGTCAGTTAGGCCAAAAAAGCTATGCCAGGCTATTTAATGATGAAATTAGATAAAACTGTAGCAGCAGAATGAAAGAAGGAAATTAACTTAGAGACCCGAGTCAATGGTTTCAGACAGAAAACAGTACAACAGTAATAACAGATAAACACAAGAGGACAATTTGGCTGATATTAAACAGCTGGTAGGGATTTAATTAAATGCATATAAAGGTGAACCAGAAAAGTGTAAATACAGAAAACAAAAAAACAAAAACAAAACAAATAATATACAAAGAGAAATCAAACTTCTGAAATTAACAAAATGAGTAGGAATTGAAAACATGATAAAGACAGATGTAACTGCAACACTATCTGGTCTTTAATTCTGATATCATTAACCATTTCTGGGTCCAAACTCCACTTCAGGTCCCAAAGTCAAACGAACACTGCGGCATCACTGAGTTACAAACTGTCTAAGTTTAACGTCCAGGCATCCATGAAAACACAATTTATGAAGTTTAACGGAGTTAGAAGTTAACAGGGAGTTAGCTTGCTAGTTTCCATCTAAACATAATATACCATGTTCTGACTGAGGGATTTCTGAAAAATTTTAAACATACAGCTCTAGTATCACTTCAGACATAAATGAAGACAGAAAACTAAACAGCAGTGACGTTTGTAGGGTTACTGAAGTTGGACTAGCTGGTATATAATGATGTGCTACGTGGTGGCTAGCTACACAGCTATGGTTAGCATAAAATAAATACAGTGAAGCTGGAGGATGCACGCTAACTTTTTTCCACTTGATAAAAGTTAACGTGAGGTTAAGGACAAATGCAATTGCATGGCAGGATGCTGTAAACAGACCAAACTTCAGTCAGGAGAACAACTGAGATAATACAGCCACAATATGAGGTTAGTCATTAATATACTGCTGCTGGGCTGTAGTTACATCGTAAGGTTTTAAAAACTGAGCTTTAAAATGAATAGCGGTAATAAAAACCGAGGGAGGCCGACAGTGATCACGGACTGTTTTTAGGGCTTGTTCAGATTAAATACAAGATATAAACCATTAAAACATGTTAAAAACACAACAGCCTTAATAAACGCAGAGTAGTTTGGAGTTCATACATCATCACTTAAAGACGAAATATACACACTGGGTGGGCACAGAATCAAATTTTATTTAGAAATGATCCCATCATCCATGAATATAAGCATAATCACAATACAAGGGAAACATTACAATACAGCATACATTTCTTTTAATCTAAAACACATGCTCTTGGATGAATTACTAAATCTAAATTATTGATACTATTTATACTGATATCATTAATATAAGGACAAGACTATGACAGACCAACCCAAGAACTGCTTTCATGGAGTGCTGGACTGCTGAGAGTCCACTTCCCCTTGAGCTGAAACATCAAAGTGTGCTCTTATTCAGCTTAAATAAACTGAGCCCACTACAGTATTCTGCTGATGCCCTTTAACCCCAAGGGCAGGAATGATAGGCAGGAAATTGGAAGTCTTTCTGCAACTGAGTTGATGAAATTCTCCTTCTGCATGAGTTGGCAAGGAACAGCTGCCCCAGGCCTCTGTATATTCTAAAAACCCTCATATACTCGGGTGGAGTTTTGAGACTCGCGACATATGCGATATTGCCTTCGGCTGGAACAAAAATTAAAATGGTCATTGAGACAAAACTGCACATAGAGAAAAAAAACATCTGTTTATTCCAATTACTGCTTGTCATTTTGAGATTTCCCTATGAAAAAAAGGATTGGATTTTCTTGGAAATACTACCAAATATCTTGGAAACTACAATAAATCCAAGCCTCTCTGTTTTCTTTTCAGACAACAGCAGTGGTTTTCTTAGTATGTAACTTAAAGCATATTCAATATCTGGCATGTTGTAATAAAAAATGGCTGAGTGTTCAAGTTGTAAAGATTTTTTTTTGTCTTTCATAAGTCACACACAGACACATATGGTGTTGATACAACGATCGAAAGTTTTTTTTAAAAGAATTTCCTCATATTTTATGTTTTTACTCATCACTGCAAAATGGATTTAGTGAATTTCAATTATACTGATACTGCAGAAAATGATTGCGTGAACATTTATTCAGCAGTAGATGAGACTGGATATTCACACTTTTATTTTTTGCTACCAAACATATGTCATTTTGACAAATGTCAAAATGTGGGCTCGGAATAAAACTAACTACACAGTTCCACTTTATCAATGTTAGTTATGCTGTAGTGACAGGAAGTAAAAGCAAGGACATGTGGACAAAAATGATGAATGAGCTGGAAAAGGGTGTGAAATGTTTTATGTGAATGTCCTACTATGTTTCACTAACAAGCATATAAATTGCTTTTGTATTTGCTCAAACAATTACCGTAATTGTCGGGCTATAAGCCGCTACTTTTTGCACAAGCTTTGAACCCTGCGGCTTTTAGTCAGGTGCGGCTTTTCTATGAATTGTCCATGATTTTTGTGATATCGTAAGACGATTTGTTTTGTTTGTTCCGCTGTTGTACGGCACTACGTTGCCTGGCGGAAGGATCGGGGTTCAAGAGTGGTATGTTAGTCACATGTCCGTCCGCCAGGCAACGTAGTGCCATACAAAGTAGCGCGAAAAACAAACTTCAAAGTAGCGCTACGCGTTCAGCGGGAGGCGTGGACGATGAGCGGCGATAAACTTGCGAAAAGCAAGTTATGCCCAACTCCACCGGTGGATTCTGACAGCGTGGAAAAGTGTGAAAACATCCACGATCACCACCGGATTTTGAAGGGCTGGACTGCTGCATGATGGAGATGAGGACTCCGACACTGACAATGAGGATTTCTTTGGTTTTGAAAGTGACAACGAAGGAGGGAAGCGGAGAGTGGATGACGAAGCCATCCTGAGCCTGTTTGTATCCGAAACTGGAGAAGAGGACTTTGGTGGTTTTAGTGCGCAGGAAGAAGAGAAAGATGGTGGTGAATGACTGACTTTTCTTCTTGTTAAAGCTGTGTCACTGCACCTGAGCCTAAAAGGTAGTCCGAATCTATTTTTCTGGTGTGCTGTAGGTTACTGTTATGTACTACATGTGCAAATATGTACCCATAACTTGTTTTTCAAAATATTAATAAAAGGGGTGTGTCTCCAAACAGCCATCTCTTTCCTGACAATTCCCTTTGTGCATATTCTCTTACATATGATAAGTCAACATTGAAACACCTGCGGCTTTTGGTCAGGTGCGGCTAATCTATGTACAAAACAGGATTTTCCCCTGATTTTAGCTTGTGCGGCTAATATTCAGGTGCGCTTTGTAGTCCGGGAAATACGGTAATTATGTAAACATTTGTAAACATGTGACAGGCCACATGTTTACAAAAACAATAAGCCTACATGGAACTCAATCAAATCCAGCCAGCATCAGTTCTCAGTCTAGAGCTTAGCCAGCCACATCCAATATTAGATTCTAGCTCAGGGTCCAGCTGTTTAGTATCAGCCCCTAGCTTGGAGTTTAGCCACCAACAGCTAGCAACACATTCTTGTATAGATGTAAGCCAGCCACAATCAACACCATGTTCCAGCCCAGAGCCCATCCAGAAACAGCTGACAGAATATTCCAACACTGAGTCTAGCCAACCACTACCAGCAAGGGAAAGGAAGATGGAAGGTAGGAAAGATCAGATTCTGTGGCCCAGATCCAGTGAGAAAAGAGAGTAGGAAACCATTGACTCGGAACTGGCTCTTATACTACAGGGTGGGCCATTTATATGGGAATGGTTGGTGATATTAAAGTCCTGTTTGTGGCACATTAGTATACAGGGAGTGCAGAATTATTAGGCAAATGAGTATTTTGTCCACATCATCCTCTTCATGCATGTTGTCTTACTCCAAGCTGTATATGCTCGAAAGCCTACTACCAATTAAGCATATTAGGTGATGTGCATCTCTGTAATGAGAAGGGGTGTGGTCTAATGACATCAACACCCTATATCAGGTGTGCATGATTATTAGGCAAGGTCCTTTCCTTTGGCAAAATGGGTCAAAAGAAGGACTTGACAGGCTCAGAAAAGTCAAAAATAGTGAGATATCTTGCAGATGGATGCAGCAGTCTTAAAATTGCAAAGCTTCTGAAGCGTGATCATCGAACAATCAAACGTTTCATTCAAAATAGTCAACAGGGTCGCAAGAAGCATGTGGAAAAACCAAGGCGCAAAATAACTGCCCATGAACTGAGAAAAGTCAAGTGTGCAGCTGCCAAGATGCCACTTGCCACCAGTTTGGCCATATTTCAGAGCTGCAACATCACTGGAGTGCCCAAAAAGCACAAGGTGTGCAATACTCAGAGACATGGCCAAGGTAAGAAAGGCTGAAAGACGATCACCACTGAACAAGACACACAAGCTGAAACATCAAGACTGAGCCAAGAAATATCTCAAGACTGATTTTTCTAAGGTTTTATGGACTGATGAAATGAGAGTGAGTCTTGATGGGCCAGATGGATGGGCCCGTGGCTGGATTGGTAAAGGGCAGAGAGCTCCAGTCCGACTCAAATGCCAGCAAGGTGGAGGTGGAGTACTGGTTTGGGCTGGTATCATCAAAGATGAGCTTGTGGGGCCTTTTCGGGTTGAGGATGGAGTCAAGCTCAACTCCCAGTCCTACTGCCAGTTTCTGGAAGACACCTTCTTCAAGCAGTTGTAACACTGGTGGTGTAATACTAGACCTGTTAGTGCTACTTCTTGCCTTCTTTGCATGTAGTACGGCAGTATAGTTACCTTTAACCACAGTACAAGGACAGAAGGGAAATATGGACCAGATCAGACAGGTTCTAGATTCGTAGGAGCCAAGGGTGTATGACAACAGAGGACTTGTACACAGTAAGTGCAGAAAACACAATTGCATTTATTAACAATTATTAAAGTTGTGCACATTTAACAAAAGTAGAGCGCTCTTCTTGAAAACAAAATAAAATGAAATAAACCCCACAAATAGTCGACCTAAGGATATATTGTCTTTTATGTCTTTTTTTAAAGTCAATTTCAGTCTTTCAATGTTCACGAGTCACTCAGTGTGTTTGTAACCAGTCGGGTTACAATCTACCAGTTCATCCGGCTCTTTGGGCTGGGCTCGCCATCCAGTACTGGAAAAGGGATCCTCGATTCTTCTCAGGTCCTCAAAACCAATCCAATCCAAATAAGCAAAGGGAAAAACCTGACCATGCGAAGCAACAAATGCTACACGGGGCTTCACAGTGCTCACGTTGGCTCACGGCCTCTGGAATACAGTATCACTCTTATTATTCTCGCCGAAAAAAGGACTTTCACTATCCAGCTAGCTTCTTCGTCGCACGGGTAAACTGATCTTTCACCGTCTGTGTCTCTGGCGTATCTGACTGGCACACGGAGGCACACACAGGTGTCTGAGCAGCGCACAGACTGGGGGAGGGTCAGACCGGCCAATGATTGGTCGCTCAGTGGATCTGACAAACACACTCTACAGGACTAAGTCCTGCCCCCACACCATTTATACATTACATATACATATGTACATATTAATTAAACTTATGTTTACATGCTTTTTATCAGTATTTATTATAATTAACTTTGTTTTTATCAATATTTATTTATACTTTTAATCCCGTTTTTAACACTGGGTTACACAGTGGTACAGGAAGAAGTCTGCATCCTTCAAGAAAAACATGATTTTCATGCAGGACAATGCTCCATCACAGGCGTCCAAGTACTCCACAGCATGGCTGGCAAGAAAGGGTATAAAAGAAGTCACCCCATTGAGAACCTGTGGTCCATCATCAAATGTGAGATTTACAAGGAGGGAAAACAGATGGTGAACAGATCAAAACACTGACAGAATCCATGGATGGCAGGCTTTTGAGTGTCCTTGCAAAGAAAGGTGGCTATATTGGTCGCTGATTTGTTTTTGTTTTGTTTTTGAATGTCAGAAATGTATATTTGTGAATGTGGAGATGTTATATTGGTTTCACTGGTAAAAATAAATAATTGTAATGGGTATATATTTGTTTTTTGTTAAGTTGCCTAATAATTATGCACAGTAATAGTCACCTGCACACACAGATATCCCCCTAAAATAGCTCAAACTAAAAACAAACTAAAAACTACTTCCAAAAACATTCAGCTTTGATATTAATGAGTTTTTTGGGTTCATTGAGAACATGGTTGTTGTTCAATAATAAAATTATTCCTCAAAAATACAACTTGCCTAATAATTCTGCACTCCCTGTATGTGAGGGGGCAGACTCCTCAAGATGGTTGGTGACCATGGTGGCCATTTAGAAGTCGGCCATCTTGGATACAACTTTTGTTTTTTCAATAGGAAGAGGGCCATGTGACACATCAAACTTATCGGTAATGTCACAAGAAAAACAATGGTGCGCTTGGTTTCAACGTAACTTTTTTCTTTCATTAGTTATTTACAAGTTTCTGACCACTTATAAAATGTGTTCAATGTGCTGTCCATTGTGTTGGATTGTCAATGCAACCCTTTTCTCCCACTCTTCACACACTGATAGCAACACCGCAGGAGAAATGCCAGCACAAGCATCCAGTATCTGTAGTTTCAGGTGCTGCACATGTCATATCTTCACACCATTGACAATTGCCTTCAGATGACCCCAAAGATAAAAGTCCAGGGGGGTCAGATTGGGAGACCTTGGGGGCCATTCAACTGGCCCACGATGACAAATCCACTTTCCAGGAAACTGTTCATCTAGGAATGCTCGGACCTGGCACCCATAATATGGTGGTGCACCATCTTGCTGGAAAAACTCAGGGAACGTGCCAGCTTCAGTGCATAAAGAGAGCAATTTCAAATATCCAGTGGCCTTGAGGTTCCCATTGATGAAGAATGGACCCACTATCGTTGTACCCCATACACCAAACATCACTTTTGTTGTTCCAACAGTCTTGGAGGGATCCATCCAATGTGGGTTAGTGTCAGACCAATAGCGGTGGTTTTGTTTGTTAACTTCACCATTCACATAAAAGTTTGTCTCATCACTGAATAAAATCTTCTGCGTGAACTGAGGGTTCTGTTCCAATTTTTGTTTTGCCCATTCTGCAAATTCTGTGCGCCGATCTGGGTCATCCTCATTGAGATGCTGCAGTAGATGGAGTTTGTAAGGGTGCCATTTGTGAGTAGCTAATATCCGCCGAAGGGATGTTCAAATAATGCCACTCTCCAGTGACATGCGGCGAGTGATACACTGTGGGCTCTTGCTGAATAAACTAGGACAGCCACTGATGTTTCTTCATTAGTGTCTGTTTGACCTGCTACCCTCAGGCAGGAGGCTCCGGTCCATTCGCACCAGAACCTCTCGCCATAAGAACAGTTTCTTCCCCTCTGCTGTTGGACACATGAACAATAACCATATGACTGTCCCCGCCACTAACACATGACCCTACGCTGTGTCACTGCATCATTCCATGTTTGGCACTGATCACCACCTGCACTCATGTATATATCTATCTACGTAGCACTCTTAATTCTTATTCTCATGTATATATCTCATGTATATCTCATGCACATATCTTTCTACGTAGCACTTTTAATTCTTATTCCTACTTTTATTTTTTCATGTCTATTTAAGTGCTATTTATGACACTATGTTTGCACTGAAGCACCGCAGCAATTTCCTAATGTTGTAAACCTGCTCAACATTTGGCAATAAACCCCTTTCTGATTTCTGATTTCTGAGTGAGTTTTCTTGCGTCCACATTTTGGCAAATCCAACACTGAACCAGTTTCCCGAAACTTAGCAAGCAGTTTGCTAACTGTAGCATGGGAGATGGGTGGTCTTGTACGGTGTTTTGCATTGAAATTGGCTGCAATGACCCGGTTACTGCGTTCACCAGATTATCAACACAATTTCGATCGGCTCCTCACATGTTAACCTCTTCGACATGTCAATGGCTGTGAACAAAGAGAAACTTGTAAATAACTCATGAAAGAATAAAGTTACGTTGAAACCAAGCACAACATTGTTTTTCTTGTGACATTACCAATAAGTTTGATGTGTCACATGGCCCTCTTCCTATTGAAAAAACAAAGGTTGTATCCAAAATTGCCAACTTCTAAATGGCCACCATGGTCACCTACCATCTTGAGGAGTTTGCCCCCTCACATATACTAATGTGCCACAAACAGGACTTTAATATCACCAACCATTCCCATTTTATTACGGTGTATCCATATAAATGGCCCACCCTGTAGATCAACAAAAGGGTCCAGTTCAAAGGAAGTTAGAGAACCTGGGAACCATCATCTACAGCTATGGGGCCGAGTGGTTTGAGGTAAAGAGCAAGACTCAGAGACAGCAGAAGGCCCTTTAAGCCACTTAAAGTCCAGGAGACAGCAGAAAATTGACAGATTAGTGAAAGAGAGAAGACAACTGATGAAACAGTGGAGGAGGGCCTATGAGACAGAAAGGGAGGGACTTACTGCCCTGCCCTATAGAATACAGCAACAACTTACTAAGCTACGAAAAAAAGAACACCTCAAATGACAACTTAAGAAAAAAGAACGGACAAGGACCCTGTTCTTCAGCAACCCATAGAACTTTATTAAGGGCCCTTTTGTCGAAGAAAAGAGCGGGTGCCTCAAAATGCCCATAAAAGACCTGGAAGGTCATCTGAGGAAAACTTACTCTGAGGATCAGAGGCATGAGCCAGTTACTATTCCGAGTGATATGCCACCTATCCAGGCACCTGAACACCAAATGGACACAAGACCACCTACATGGAGTGAAGTGGAGAAGGTAGTGAAGCAGGCAAGAGGAGCATCGGCCCCAGGACTTAATGGCTCTATAAAAACACCCCACGAATCTTCAAATACCTGTGGATGCTGATGAAAGTACTGTGGCAGAAAGGAGTGATTCCAAAGGCTTGGCGAAAAGCAGGAGGTATTCTGGTATATTCCCTAAGGAGAAGAACTCCTTATCCATCAGCCAGTTTCGCCAGATCAGCCTGCTGAATGTAGAGGAAGATCTTCAGTGTCTTGGCCCAAAGACTATCTACTTCTTCTCAGGAAGTCTTGAGCATGCCAGCGTCATCTGGCACCAGATTTACACTGCCAAGAAAGAACAAAGACCTTCATGTTGCCTTTTTAGACCTTGGCAATGCCTTTGGGTCAGTTACGCACGAGATCTTGTGGATGGCCTTCAACTATTTCAGCATACCAAACCACATCACAGGTCTGGTCAAGACCTACTTTGGGATTTACAGGTTTGTGTTACAGCTGAGAACACCACCACAGCCTGGCAGCAACTGGGAATTGGAGTTATGGTAGGCTACACGATTTCCCCTCTGTCATTTATCATGGCAATGGAGTTGGTCATGCAGGCATCCCGGTGGGTAGTGGGAGGTGAGAGACTCAAGAGTGGCTTTCGTCTTCCTCCCATTAGAGCCTACATGGATGACATGGCCATCATTACAACAACAAAACCATGTACTGGGGATTGCTACAGAAGCTCCAGGAAAACATCGAATGGGCAAGAATGGAGTTTAAGCCAAGTAAATCTCGCAGCATCTCCATCATTAAAGGAAAATTGATAGCTGAGCAATTCTATATCAGTGGAGAACCAATTCCAACAATCTTAGAGAAGCCCATAAAGAGCTTGAGACGGTGTTATAATGCAGACCTCAATGATACATGGCAAGTAGAACAACTAAGAACAACTTGGCTAATGACCTCAAGTGGATTAACAACACAGCACTCCCAGGGAAACTGAAGCTCTGGTGCTTCCAGTTTGGGTTATTGCCCAGACCATTGACAATGTACGAGGTTTCACTCAATCGTGCCAATCGACTAGAGAAGCTAGTGAGCTCCTACGGTAAGAAGCGCCTCAGACTTCCCAAATGTCCATGCCCGCTGTGTACAGTCCCAGCCACACTCAAGCACATCTTGGTTGGTTGTAGGACTAGCCTCAGGGCAGATACACATGGAGACACAACCAGGTCCACAGGTGTCTAGCCAAGAAAGTTGAGTGCAAAAGAACCAAGAGGAGCGTCAGTTTTCATCAACATTTGTCCGGGAGGGAGACAAGCCGAGGGCAAGCCCCCTCAACCCTGGACCTGGGCCCGCTGAAGGTTGCCAGAGATTGGCAGATGCAAGTGGACTTGGATCAGAGGCTAATTTTTCCCACAGAGATCGTAACAACTACTCTGCGACCTTGTCCTTTGGTCTAATGTCCAAAAACTTGTGTACGTCATTGAGTTGACGGTACCATGGGAGGAAGCAATTGTGGAAGAATTTGAGCGTAAGAAGCTGCGGTATGCCAACTTGTCCGCTGAGGCAGAGGACAGAGGCTGGAAGATCAAGGTGCGCCCTGTAGAAGTGGGCTTTGTTGCCAGTACAATAGCAAAACTGCTTAGAGAGATTGGGATCAGAGGAAAGGCACAACGGCAGGTTATAAGAGAATTAGCTAACACTGCTGAGAGGACCAGTTACTGACTATGGCTAAAAAGGGCTGACATCACTTGGGCAGATAAGGCAGTCAGCTAACCACAAAACACACACTCAAGATTGAGCAACCCGTGGTGGACCTGCCTCAACAGGGGGCGTCAAAAGGGTAAAACATAACATTAGAAATTTCGCTGCTTGAGTGACACAGCTGTCTCAGGGCCTCCTGGGGACTGTGCAGTTAACCTCATGGTAGTGAAACCAAAAGGAGCAATGAAAGAAAAGAAAAGAAAAATGTTCTGCTCTTCTCCCCTCTGCTCTTTTTTCCTTTTCTGGCAGGCAGTGGGGAGGTAGAGTGTACAGCCCGATCCGGCGGAGAGGTGTGGGAAGCCAGATCGGGCGCCCCCCTTCCGGCTTTCCTCTCTGCTCTCTATATTGTCCCTTTTGTCTTACTTCTCTTTATCACCTTTTCTATCCCTTTGAAGAAGTGAGGCACCATAAATTTTAAAGAGGTAAGTATAATTTCTTAGTTGCAGTGAAGAGATAGAAGAAAATAAACTGTAGAAAACGAAACAGAAGAAAGAAGAAGAGAAATAACAATTTAACATAAACCAGTGGGACACTCCGGGGCCTGTTCAACCCTGGCAGGGCCTTCTTGGATAAGGGTGTCTAGTGAAAATGGCCGAAACAGAATTTACTTGTAGGAAAAATGTAGGGATATGCTTAACAGAAAATAAAGGTTATTATTCCTTGTGTGGCCCTCAAACTATAAATAAGTTTAATGCCGTTTCTTTACATTAAAACCCCGGTTTAGTTCTTAAAGCTAGTACTAGCTAGCATTTCACTGCACAGTATTAGTGGAATGACAATAAATATTTACCTTAAAATTAAAATGGCATCGCTTCTTAAACTCGCACTAAACATTTATATTGGAGGTAAACTGTGGTGGCATCATCCATATGAACAGAATTCCTGGTAACATTTCAGTGAGAATTTTCTGTTGATTGAAATATTCTGGAATTTGTGTGGAAGCAATGGGCTTCCTCACAGTGTCAGTGCTTCTAGTCATTACTCCCCCCCCCGCCTAGTCTCTTTGCTCCATGATTCAAAGACTCTCTGACAAGTTAATGAGTCCTCCTCTCCCACTCTTTTCTCTGCACACCCTCGACTTTGGCAGACCTGATTATACCCTGTCATATATTGGAAAAAGTTATGCTGGTTGTTGTTGACGATACTACTTAATGCAGGAAAGGGGATGTTAGGGCATTTAAAAGTGAAACACCTGTTTTTAAGGCATATTTCTAACCGTGCAGTCACAGCAAAAGTTCTACTATTATCCCAACTGTGCAGTGATATTGTTACTTCTATCCATCCATATTTTGCCTCTTAACTGGGTCCAGTTGACCGGGGGAGAGATCCCCAAACCTCCCTTTCCCAGCCATCCTCCTTCCAGTTGGACATGACTAAAACATTTATATCTGACAATCCCAGTGCCCAAACCATCCCAACTGTCTCAGTTCAATATGAAGGACTCTGTACTGGCTTGACTCTGATCCCTTTTTGAATGACAGAGCTCCTTAACTTATCTCTGTGGGAAAGCCCTTTAGAGGAAGCTCATTTCCGCTCCATCTACCTATAACCTCATTCTTTAGATCACCACCACAGCTTGTGACCATAGTTAAGGGTGGGAATGTAGATTGACCAGTAGACCGGCAGCTTTGCTATCATTCGTAGCGCCCCTCACCATAAGTGAATGTTAGCACTTATAATACTGCAGACACTGCACTAATCTGTTTGTCTGTCACTGTATTTTCAGAGTGTCAGAGTCTATGACCATCCAACCAATGTGAAGGTTTAAGCACGGCATTATCACAGTGGAATTGGTGAACATAGTCACCACTCTTTGAGTCCACTGCTGTTGCTATTTGGGTAAAACATGATAATGATTATAGGAGCCAGCTGAAGAAGACGACCAATAAAGATTCGACTGGGATCTTCAAATTACAGTAATTAACCAGAGCCCAGAGAAACATTGTTTCAAATGGCCCGCATATTCTAGCAGCACCCTTACTTGTGACTTTAAATGACTATGAATATGTTGCTGTTTAAATCAGCCTTGGGATTGTAGCATGGTGAAACAGTAATGCAGCTAAACCTCTGTCACTGAATGCCTTGGCCCTGATCTGAAGCACTGTGTCATTAAGGGAGCAAATTAACTACAAATCGCACATAATGATAATGTTGCTCTCTTGGACCCTAGTTAGGATTTTTTTTCCTCTATCAAAAGTCAGTGGCGGCAACAGAGCTGGACATGAAAGGCATTCAGTGTCTTGCTTGAGGACATATAAGCGTAGAGAAACTCACTCCCCGCATGATCACACAGAATAACACATCTGCTATAGCAGATGTTGGCAAAGGAGTCTGAATGTATGAATGTAACAGTTACAAGGCAAAAGCTCATACGTGCAGACAAAACGAGTTGGTATGTGACTGTTGCTGTAATATTACTGTATGACTGACTAAACATATACAGGGCAGCTTTTCTGTAAACATGCTGTTAGACAGTGAGTGGCTACCTGTACCATCTTCACTGAATACAGTATAAACAATACAACTGTTTTCTAGGCAGCAGCAGCAGCATCCAGGATGCTGTCAGTGTTAGGTTATTTCCCACCATGGTTCGCTGTTCAAAAGCAGAAGGTCATTTTCACACATATTCAAACAGTGACAGCTCTTCCTACTAAACTACATGTTGGGTTATGTGCACACAGCTGAGTAACCCAGAGAATTACACTCGGCATCATGGATGAAACTTTTGACAACCAGCTTTTGCTGTTAGAATAAAAAGCTGGCACCGCAGCACAGGGTCTAGTAAAGGTTTAACATAAAGTGGTGTAATTAGCTAAATGTAATTAAGAATCACTGAAGATGTTCTGCTTTTTTGGGGGGATTTTTCCCTTTCATTTACAGTTTTGGATCTAATATTTTTATTCTTTTTTCAACTTCTTTTTCAGAAGTGCACAAAATGCCATAAAATGACATTATATAATTTAGCTATTTTTCCAAACTCCGAAACACAACGTATTATCAAATGACCGCCGTGTATTCTATTTATTACAACAAAGTAACTGTATTCTGATTACCACCTATTTAAACTGTAACTGTAACAGAATACAGTTACTCATATTTTGTATTTTAAATACGCTGGTACATGTATTCCCCAACACTGTTCATCACAGCGTGTTGGCACAAGCAAAACTATTACACATGTACATGAAATGGTCTTTTTTTGTTTTGTTTTCTAGAGAAAGTTTAAGTGAAATCAGCCACCGTAAAATTAAACCAGTCATAATAGGGATGACCAGTTGGAGTGTCAATGAAATTAGCAGTTACATGAGCAGTTGCTTTTTTTGATATACAAAATGTGCATTTCTGAATGATTATTGGTAAATTCAGAATTCTGCCTATCTGTCTAGAATCCGAGAAACAGATAAGTGCAGTGCACCTATCGCTGCTTTGTGTTCAGTCTCTTGACAAACTTGAGAGTTTTATCTGAGTATGCAGGACAGGCCCTTAGTGGCCACACAACAGACATCACACAGATTACAGCACCTGTGTACACAGATGCTGACTTTCATGCCGTGTATATATTTATATATACTCACAAAATTGTGTAGGAGTACAAAAGCAAAGGAGGGCAAGTGTGAGATGTGGAGATGGATGTCACCTGCATGAGGGACAGTGACTGAGTCAAAGTAAGTGAAGAAGAAAGGCATTGTAAACTTCAAAAGCAACATTAGAAGCACACATTGGTTCTAGCTTCATTACTCCTTATCCAGTTTCTCTGCATCACCATTTCCTAACTCGAACGCGGAGCAAGCTTTACCTAGACATCAGTAACATGTAGAAGAGAAGGAAGGCAAGTAGAGATGAGATTATTGATCTATGAAAATCCCATTTTATATTACTTGGACATATTAGGACCAGTCTTCAAGGTGTGGGAAAGTCAACGTGAAAGAGGACCCAATGTAAATTGTACTCTATAGGAAGTGCAAAAAATATCATTTCATTAGGAATAGTTATGGTGTAAAAAAGAAGATTTGGATGGGAGGTTAGTTAGTTTTTAGATCATTCATTTATCACGACAGTCAAAGTAACTGTTACAAACTTTAATCAGTGGCCAGATTTGCTAACGTGATGAGCAAACTGGGTTTTGGCATAAAAAGAGTACTGTCTGTATCTACAAAGACAGCGTGATGACAGGATGGCATGCAAGAGGTGGGAACGCGTAGATTTTTGCAATTTACCTTGTTGCATATGTACTTTGAGTTCCTTTCCTGTGTAAAATATAGGGATGAGAATATTTCAATCAAGCATGCAAATAGATTTGCTAACATAGTTGTACTAACTGACATAAAAGTTACTGATAATTGTGCTGAATGCCAAAACAAGTTTGCAGTATTTCAATTGGTTTCTGAAATATTAGGCTAGAAATATTATTTCTCAACTAAGATAAAGAAAACTACAGCAAGCCAAAGGGCATCCACATGTCTGTATGAAATGACAAGCTCTACAACATTACAACCCAGTTTTCTGCTAGCCTTTTGTACAGTAGGTAGATTAAAGAGTCCTTTCACAATGAAAGTGTTTTTGCAGCCAACAATAAAGTCTTGCTTTTTGTTTAACCCACCTCATCTTCGTGTATCTGCACTTGGGTCCTGTCACTCCTATTTCCACACAATTTGCATCGCTAACCGTGACAAAGGATCTCATTGGGTTTTAATTTTAAAAATGTTCCCAAAATTTTTAAGTTGCTAATTCAGTTTGAATATGGCTAGAACCATATTCAAACTTAAATGACACTAGTACCCTTTATTAGCACACAATCTGGGATTGGTCACACATTAACACAATGCCGTTTACAACCAAACACCATCCATTACTTTGAACTTTTTTGACAAATTAAATAACCAGTGTTCTGATTTTCTATACCTGCCATATACTGCACGATATATGTATCAGTAATATGTAACTGGCTTCATGGACACATGCCGTCTTATCAGCTTGACTGGGAAAACAGTAATTTAACTTTAAAAGAAGAAAAGGCAAACCTGCATTCCATATAACTTGCAAATGTGCAGAACTACTAATGTATCTTGTTTCATTCGGCAGATGGAAACTTACTGCCCCACCATATGCCTGCAAAACAGTTAACCAAGCAACCCCCATGATTATTTAATAAATATTCCCAATGCATTGAGTGCTGTTCTGCCTTGGGCTTGAATCCACAGTGAGTTAACTTTCAGCAGGGTGACAGGCAGAGTTGATATTCTTGTTGAGAGTAAGTCTGCAGTGTTCCAGTTTGGAAATCCTGCTTTCCATGCCATTTACAGAAACCTTGTGCTGTGGTTTGGGAAAGGTTCTTTGTAAGAGAACTGCATTCTTATGTACGTATGGAAGGATGAATGGAAAAGGTCTACAAGCTGCATTCGGATGGACAGATGATTGAATCGAGGTTGTACCTCATGAAAGAATTTTGCTACCATGTTTGACTCAGTGGAGGAATCAAACTAAGACGGAATTAAAGATTTCTGAAGAAATGTTCTGTTTTTTTTCTCCCCAAATGTCAATATTTATCACTTTGGGGGGAAAAATAAACAAATAAATCAGATCCATTTTTTAATTGCAATACATTTTTGGTGCCAGCAGGTTCTGTAAATATCTAACAACCCTCATAAATTTGCTTGTGAGGTTGATCTATTCTGATTAGTTATAAACAGAAAGAAAACCACAGTTCACAGGCAACTTGTTGTGGTTCTTGGAATACATTCATATGAACTTTTAGCTACTGTCGTTCAATCCAGTATCCTACCAATGCATATGATCCAAATAACAACAGGACTTGATACAGTGAAATAGTTCTAAAATAAAGGCTGAGAAGCAAAATGGAAGAAATGCAAAGGAAACAAAAACAAAACAAAACAAACATTATCCTAAATGACAATTCTGAAAATGCACTGGCATAAGAATTGTTATACCAGTGCATTCTCAGAAATGCCAAAGTTTGCCAAATTTTACAGAACAAGATCATGGATACAACCAGCAGAAATTAGCTTCCTCCGAAGGGTGGCTGGCTGGATTCTCCCTTAGAGATAAGGTGTGAAGTTCAGCTATTTGGGAGGGGCTCAGAGTAGAGCTGCCGCTCCTACACATTGAAAGGAGCCAGTTGAGGTGGTTCAGGCATCTGACAAGGATGCTTCCTGGACGCCTCCTGGGTGAGGTGTTCGGGGCATGTTCCACCGGGAGGAGGCCCCGGGGCAGACCCTGGACCTGCTGGAGAAATTATATCTCTTGGCTGGCCTGGGAATGCTTTGGAGGTGGCTGGGGAGAGGGAGGTCTGGGCTTCTCTGCTTAGACTGCTGCCCCTGCGACTGCTGCCCCAAATAAGACCGGAGGCCGGAAGAAGACCGATGGATGGTTGGCCAATCCTAGCCATATTAAAGGAAGTAATAATTATTTTTTTAATGGGTTGAACCTTTCAAAATCTACCAGCTGTCATATGTATAACATTAACAAAGCTAGATTGATTTACAATTGTTGAATACCAAATACAAATGTGGAATATTCTATCTAATTATAACAGAGAAAAATACAAAACAAAGTTGTGAAATCTTGACTCTTTCCAGCATAAAGGCAAGTGCTATTATGCTAAATTGTTTTCTTCCTCTTATCTCTTACTTCCTTCCCATCCAGGTCTCCACCCTTCTCTCCACCTCCCCAATCTTCCTTCCCGGTGAAAGTGTGTGGGATGCAGGAAGCTCTGCGTTTTGCATATAAGCTCATTATTGTGACTGACAAGGAACTTACACTGTTTCTGCAGTGCTGCCCTGTACTTACAGTGTTTTTCTTCTGCAGAAGACTGGATGGCATTGTTGTTGCTTGGACTTGTTTAGCGTATGGCAGTTGCATAATTTTTCTTTCTTTATTAATTTCCCCATATGTCTCTGTTGGTCATCACATGCTGAGGCAGTTTAAAACTAAGCTAAACTTTAAATATATGTGAAGTTGTACACATTTTTCAGACTGGTCTTTTTTGGACCCCAGTTAGTTGTGTGGGAAAATCCTAGTAGATCAGCAGTTTCTGAAAAACCCAGACCCGCCTGTCCCAGACCTTGAGTATTGGTAGTTGGAGGCCAAAGCAGATTTTAGCACAGACAGGACTGGGTACTATTTGGGAGATTTGTCCACATTTTGTGCTGCTGATATCACAGTAATGATGACATTAATCTATTTAGAACAAAGACATTGTGAAGTGAAGTTTTGAATGCCCTTTAAAATAGTTTTTGTATTTTCCAGTAAAGGAAATCACTGGAGACCAATGATACAATTTGAAGGGACAGAAAGACTGACTGTATCTGCTTTTAACCTTATCAGCCAAGAAATGAACTACTTAATGCTTTTATTGCAGTTTAGATTAACAGACAGTAACAAGTATGTTATGTGTTATGTGTTACTATGTGTGTACAGACGCGGCTATACTGGCTTCATGTATCCGTGTCTGTTTTCTAGACTGTGGGTTAACTTTCATCAAGTCCAAACCATTTAAATCATCACAGTCTCAGTTTTGAGTTATTCTATGTGAAGCAGCTTGGTGAGTCATGTTAATACAGACAGGATGTCAGTAGACTGCAATAGGCAAATAAGTGCCATCATTCCTTTGTTAGACCACTGACTGATTGACTCTTATGGAAAGTTGCCTCTGGTATTTAACCTACAATATGCTAATAAGCACAAATGGCTTGTGGCAACTTAGCCAAAGGAACTACTCTACAAATACCTTCAACCCAATAACATGCAGAGTTCTTGCAGACAGCTCACCATTTTAGTGATAGAGATAAATATTGGTGGCTTTAGAGAGTGCTTTTGCATAGACTGGATGTCATTATGAGTGAGCTCTGGCACAGTCACTTCTTCAAGAATAATATGCAGTGGTTTATGTGTGCTATGCATTCACATGTAAAAGAAAACATACATACTTGTACTTTAAAAAAACAAAACAAAACAAAACAAAACATGCTGTGTCTACACCAGCCATTACCCTATCATGACGCCTATTTATTCAATTCTCTCAATTTGAACTCTGAAGCTTTTTAGTAAGTTTGCTCCTGACTGGGTAGTTATTTTCTTCCAGTTGTCCGAATACAGCTTTTTTAGGCATTCCGTAGAACATGTAGATGAACTCAGCTTAAGTACAGGAAAAGTCTTTGTTATTAATGACACCTTTATAATCCAACACCAGATGCCTCAACACTAGGCTTTTAGACAACAACAATATGTAATATATATGTGCTATTCCTGTTTAATGATGTATTGCTAACCTAAATCAGCATCATTTGACTTTAAACAACCCCAAATCCATAAAAGTTGGGACGCTGTGTAAAAATATACACTATGTTGCCAAAAGCATTCGCTTGTCTGCCATTATTCTGAAATTGTTCCACAATTTGTAAATGTTTCTTCCTAGTATCAATTACTGAAATATTTGGTAATATTTTCCTCAGTTTAAACATAAGAATAAAATATGCATTTGTAAGATTTGAAAATCATTGCATTGTTTTCATTATATGTGTGTAAAATAAATGATAAAAATATGCATAAAATATTTGTCAAAAAAGTGTTGCCACAATAATAAGAAAAACAGTTTTGCCTCTTTTGGTGATCTGTCCAATTAAGTTCACTGATTAAATACAGTGGAGTTAATCCATTTCTCTGTGTGCACACAGTTCGCAGTGACTCAGAGCGCTGGTATAACCTTTCTCTTCACTCTGTGAGTGCAAAATAAAGCCCCCTTTTCTCTCTTTCAATCATTCACTGTATTTATACATAAACCAGCTACCGCTACCTGTTTGTCTAGCTCTACCATACAGCTAGCATCATAGTCACAACATCATAACATTAAAGTAGTTCACTAGCTGGGCCCACGTCCTCATTTTAGGTTTGAGAGTGTTTTAGTAGGTAAAGGTGTGTTTGGAGGCGTGGTCGCGCTCCCGAAATTCCGATACATAATCTCCAAGTAAAGGCCAATCCAACGCATCCCTTTCACAGCTATTTAGTTTAACCGCTCCTCTGGTAGGAATTTTTCCACTGTCAGTATATATCAGCACATGGCAAACATTAGCATTAACAGTCTTTACAGTCTAGAACAGCTTATTTTCATCATTTATTCCTTTGCTTTAAGAGCTGTCTCCGGGGTGAACACTATTGTAGAGTTTAGTCATTTGGTCCTGCTTTCGTTGCTTCCGAGCAAACGTTCTATCAGAGAGGTTTTGCTGATGGCAGTAAGTCATTTTCCAACACTTTCCTTTCTTAACTTCCCCATTGACTAGGATATCTCTGTCATTCCCCATCTGCTTTTCCATCGTCATCGTGTCTTGTGCTCCAACAAAACTGGTATTACATAGAATCTGTTCCATCATGTGACAACTAATTATAAAATTTTGAGCCAATCTCAAAAACTGAATGCAGGGCTTTTTTTGGGATACATCACATTCATTATTTCTTCTGATTGTGTTGATAGCATTAGCTATTCCTGGATATTTGTAAACTATCTTAATTTATGATGAGTACCTACTAGAGGGATTGAAAAAATTGTCTTTGCTGATTCGGCAATACCTCACTCATTCTCTCATTATTACACTTGTGAATCTGTGGACTAGGAGAGATGGAGAGGCTAGAGTGAGAGGGATAAAAAAGAGAAAGGTAGAATAATGTTAAAATAGAGGAGAGAGAGAAGAAAGGCCCAAGACAGACCCAAAAATAAAGGAAGAGCACTAATGAGTACGCTCAGGTTTGCTCAGTTGCTGTGACAACGCAGTGGCTTCAAGCCGCAAGAAAGCACATCTAATGAACACCACACACACACACACACACACACACACACACACACACACACACACACACACACACACACACACACACACACACACACACACACACACACGAACACAGTACATCCCCTCAAGCTATTGTCATCTGCATGGGTTTCCAGTCATCCAAAACCCATCAAACACAACACACTCCATTGAGAACAAAAATGGCACGTGTCCATGTGCCTGCTTGTGAATGTGTGCAGTGAAAACTGCCAAGTGCATATGCCAACATAAAGAAATACAGCCAAAGCTTTTAGCCAAATCAGTCAGGACCAACATGCTGTGAGCGTGCCAGTCGGTGTGAACTGAACAGTTTTCGAAGGGGAAAGAAGAGCTCTCAAAAAAGGATTTAAAAAGCACCACAATGCAGCAGATCCTCATGCATCAGGACCTTAGGCAATCATGCTGACAGGCACAGTATGCAAGACAGTGAAATATAGTTTCTAAAAGCGTGTAACTCATAATGTGTGATTCTGTCTGAATGTATGAAATCAGAAGCTGTCGCCTGAGGCACTTGGCAGGAATTTCCTCTCCTGCTGCTTTTCTTTGCTTTAGTTCACTAGCCAGTGCATAATCGTCAGTCACCTCATATGCTGAATAATGGTTAGACAAAATGGTGATTAATGTATTGACAGATTAAATACATTTGTTAATCTATGGATTTTACCACTTTTTTGAGGTGGATATCTCTGTTTGTATTAGGCCTCTGTGGCCTTTAAAGGCTTTATACTATGATTCATGACTTTTTTATCATGCACCAAGGTCACTAATGGCAGTGTAGGCATTGGATTTAGTTAAAAACAACCCCTTTTATAGAGTTTCCACCTTAAGACTGAAGATTCAACAGTCTTTATTGTTACTATGCTATCATAACAAAATCCTAGCAAGATTAAGATTTATATATTTATATACAAAAAGGGACAATGTGTGATTTAACAGTAGCGGCTTTTAAACCATAGAATAAGCCTGCCCTATACAGCATACCACTGGTTTATTGTCCTTCTGGAAATTAATTGACAATACTGAATTTGACAATCGGAATTTATAAAATATGCAGTTATTTAACAGGATAAATAAATAACAGTGACTAAGGAAAAGTGTTGTACTAAGGTCATTCTATACAACTACACTTGTTTTTGCAACTGCAACATATAAATCCCCTGCTATCCCTTTTAGTTCCACAAGCTACATCCATTTTTTTAAACAGCCTATGGTGTCCAGCAACCTTCACTGTTACCTGCACAGTATGTCACAGCTCCAAGCACAGCATGTCTGGATGTCTGTGTAAGTATGTCAGTGTGTTTATCCATCTCAGCATATGATCTGTAGGGGAAAATGTCCTCTCCGGGGACTAGTGCAGGAGCTGGGTGCTGGAGTTAACAACAATGATGATCAAGATCAGCTGTTCAGCCAGTGAACCTCCAGCATGACACAAACATATGCACAAACACACGCTTGCATGCACAAGTTCAAACAGTATGTGGTTTGCGTTTCAGAGAGGTGGAGGGAGAAACAGATGCCAAACTGAAGCTGGGAGGAGTTCTCTCAACCTCATACTGAGCCCTCAAGGCACACAAAACCTGAAACAGACAGCACAGCTCTGCAAAACACAATGCAGAACCTTTCAATGTGTGTCTACCATTTGATTTCAGTACATTGCGAGGAAAGATAATAAACAAAGCATCCTTGTTCAAATTGAAAAATTCATTTAAAACCTGTAAAACAGTGGTGCACAACCCTGGAAACCAAAAAATATATTATATACATGCTCTGACAGGCACTGGCGACTATGGGACAACAGATAGGCAGGTGTGTGGCTTCCCAAATATATTCCAATCTGCTGAATTTATCACATGTGGACATCCATGAAGTTGTAGAAAAATCTGACAGATGATTGGTGGAAACAGGATGTACCTGAGCGTAGTTTAGAGCACAGGTGTTAAACTCCAGGCCTCAAGGGCCGGTGTCCTGCAGGTTTTAGATGTGTCCTTGATCCAACACAGCTGATACAAATTGCTAAATGACCTCTTCAGCATGTCTTGAAGTTCTCCAGAGGCCTGGTAATGAACTAATTATTTGATTCAGGTGTTGCAATCCAGGGTGATATGTAAAACCTGCAGGACACTGGCCCTCGAGGCCTGGAGTTCGACACCCTTGGTTTTGAGTGTCATGGCAAAGGCTTTGAATACTTATGTACACAATTTATTTTTGCTTTCTATTTTCAATAAATATGTAAGAATTTCAAGCAAAGGTTTTTCAATATGTCATCAGGGGGTATGGCTGATCTGATATCCTCATGTTGGTGTTGTTCCCAGATCATCATACTAAATGTTGTTCCAGGATCAACATTGCAAGTAACCAATCAGAATGCTGTGACGTCATACTTTTGCGACTTCGGGAAAAACTGGCGTAAAACAAAAAACTGTACTTAAGCTGCATGAAACCGCCTCTGTCCACCGATCAACGGACCCTGACCCTAACCCTAACCGTAACCCTTTAATAAACAGTAAGCAGAATTAATATTGTCCTTGCAACATTGGAATTTCATAAATGCACGAATGGCTTGGCGCGCAAAGGAATAACGTCACAACAATGTGATTGGTCACTTGCAATGTTGAACCTGGAACAACATTTTCATGATGGTCTGGGAACAACACCAACACGAGGATATCAGATCATCCCAGGGGGTATTGTGTGTTGATTTTTTTGGGAAAATGAACTGATTCCATTTTGGAATAAAGCTGTTACATGAAAAAAATGTGGAACAAGTCAAGCGCTGTGAAAGCTTTCTGGATACATTGTATCATATGTCACCTGAAAACGGAATTTTCACTACAAGATGCATTTCTTCTTTCCCTCTTATTCTGTGCACTTCCCTACCAGTCTCCAATCTGCTTTGTTTCTGACCATGTATAGGACTTGCACAAGATGAATGAAAATTGTTGTTCACTGCTTACCTTCCTCAGCAGGTTGCAGATCCTCTCGATGTTTCGCAGTCTCTCCCTCTGTAAGAGGAGCAAACGGAAAAGTTATGATGAAAGACGAAACTACAGAAATACTGCACATTTGTCCTTGCACTGTTAAGTTGCACTTCTTTTGAGAGCCAGTGCTGAAGGTGAAAAATCAATGGTTATCCCAATTTTGCTACTGCACAGAATTTAAGATAATGTGGGGAAGCATGGTGGCGTGGTGATTAGCACTGTTCCCTCAGAGCAAGAAGGTCCATTAGGGACTTTCTGTGTTGAGTTTGCATGTTCTTGTTTGTCTGTCTGGGTTTTCTCCAGGTACTGCAGCTTCCCCCTAAAGTCTTTGGACTGCAGTTAGGGGTTAGGTTAACTGGTTATTCTAAATGGCCCATCTGTGTTAGCCCTGTGACAGACTGACAGTCTTTCCAGGGTGTACCCTGCCTCTTGCCTTATCACAGCTGTGATAGGCTCCAGCCCAGCCCACGACCCTGAATTGGATAAGCGGAAGAGGATGGACGGATGACTGAATTAAGATGTGCTCATTTTCCTTCTACAGAAAAATCTGTTGGAGAAAATTATTGGTCAATGAATTTAGCTCTTATGTTGAAGACAGAGCTGAAGACAAAGTTTTCAATTCACTTATTTCTAATTGCTTCCTCCATCTAGCCTTACCTTAAGAGTATATAACTCACTCATTCAGGATCAGAGGAGAGTCACTGATCCCCCAAATCGAAAGCAGAATGTCTTCTGGAAGCTCTCATGTGTTTCAGTCATGTAAAACTGGGAGAGGATCCCAGGGCAGTCCTGGATATAGTGGACAAATTATGTCTTTTATTTGACTTTGGTATCCACCCTAGAAGAACTGGGCGAAGTCTGTGCATTTTGGCTTCAGTTGATGCTCCTGTGATACGTGGTAGTGGTGGGTAACATATAAATTCTGAAAACATTTGAATTTGTACCCAGTTGAACAACAGGAAACATATAGTCTGGAGATCACGTTCTCCTGCACTATGGTCATTTTTTCTCCACATTGATAGAGAAAGTTATTCATTCATACATAGCTGATTTGTGGAGCTTTTTCCCAGCATTAATGGTGGCTGCTACTTGTTTATATAAGTTTTAATATTTGAGTGTTCTCAGCTTGTATATTAAGCTGCAAGATGCTTAAATCAGCACTCACCACAATGCTGACTCTAAAAGCAGCTATTTCACCACTGCTTTTAACATCATGATCAAATATTAATCAATTCCTATGGATGACGCAACCTGCATTTGACTGGCGGTGCTGCAAGTCCACAGGGGAGCAATGCAAAATACCGACTGCTTATAAATCATGTATTGACCCGAGTGTCAGCCCGCTTGTGCTTGTGGACAGTCATTTTGAGTTTATCTGTGCGCCTCATATACCGTCTGCAAATGTCAACAACAGAGGCTCTGTGGGAATGATGAAGTATATGAAAAATTATTTATCCACGTGCAGAACATCAAAGGTAGCATGTCAAAAGCTGAACCGATATTTAGTTACCACATAAGAAAAACGGTAATAAAATGCATGAAAATGAGCTGAAATAACTGGAGTGAAAACACACTCGGGTGCCTATGAATACAGAGTTTATGAACATTGCTCTGCAGCGCTGCTTATTGTCATCCTTCCTCACATACTGAAAGCCACGGGCAGTCTCTGCATCTGTTTACAGCATAGTTTGACCTAAATTTAAGCCCTTTGCGGTTTTTAACCTACCTGCACATTTTTTATACCACATTTTTTTATGCTTACTGCAGGCGGAGAGCACATGAATTAGATTTTTCTGCAAAAATGTGTCAGCGAGAACCCTTCCCTGTGTGTGTGTGTGTGTGTCTGTGTCAGAGACAGAAGAAGGCTCTCATTGGAAAGACATAGGCTTAGAGAGACAAGATGCTGTGTGTGTGTGTGTATATGTGTGTGTGTGTGTGTGTGTGTGTGTGTGTGTGTGTGCGCGCGCAGAGGCAGTGAGAAGTGGCTTCTGTCCGTTCTGGCGGTGAGTTATTTCAAACACACAGCAACACCATGAAATATGATTTGTATTCAGCCCGAGGCTTAACTTTGATTCTTATATTCACTGTAATTTGTTTGAAATGTTGGAGTTTCATTTTGTGAATGTAATTTTAGTTCAGAACTTGAGCTTATCATTAGTAACAACAACATTATTAATAGAATTCTTATTGTCATTATGAATTGCTTATTATTAGAATATAGTCAATGAACAAATTCAAATTCAAATTCAAATTTTATTTGTCACGTACACAGTGATACACAGTACGATATGTAGTGAAATGCTTGGACAACTGCTCGTGACCTAAAGAAAACAAAAAAGGAAAAAGCTATGAATAAGATAGGAAATAAATATGAAAAATTAAAAAGGGTAAATTTAACTAGGAAGGAATAAAATATAAATTAAGGTTAAAAATGAAATAACTGTACAACACAAATTAGAATGAAGGGTAAATTTAACTGGGAAAGAATAAGATAAAATATATAAATTAAAGTTGAAAATAAAATAACTGTACAACAAAATACACAATATAGAACTATATAAGAATGTATGAAGAAATATAAATAAATATATATATATATACACACACACAATAACAGCAGCTGTACAAGTATTAACCAGTGTTGTGCAATCCACATTATGTCTTGTGCAGTGCAAATATGCTTAAAGTGATTTAAGTGATGAAGTGAAAACAATGTCCAGAATGTCCAGTGTGTGTGTGAGAACTATATGTGTGGGTCAGTATTGTGTGGTGGTGTGATTGAGAGACCGTATCGCCTGCGGGAAGAAGCTCCTCCTCAGTCTCTCTGTGTTGGTCTTCAGGGAGCGGAATCTCTTTCCTGACCTCAACAGAGAGAACAGTCTATTGTTGGGATGGCTGAGGTCCTTCACGATCTTCCTGGCCTTGGTCCAGCACCGCCTGCTGTAGATTGAGTGCAGGTCAGGGAGCTCGGAGCGGATGGTGCGTTCAGCTGACCGCACAACCCTCTGTAGAGCTCGTCTGTCCTGCATGGTGCTGTTCCCGAACCAGGTTAAGATGTTTCCCGCTCTCTATGGTGCACGAGTAAAAGTTCCTGAGCACCTTGGAGGGCAGTTGGAAGTCTCTCAAGCGTCTGAGGTGGTAGAGACGCTGACGGGCCTTTTTCACCATGGTGTTGATGTGACAGGACCATGACAGGTCCTGCGTGATGTGAAGTCCGAAGTATTTGAAGCTGTCCACTCTCTCCACTGGGCACTTGTTGATGACGGGGGTCTGGTAGTTCCTCTCCTGCTTAGTGCTGAAGTCCACTATCAGCTCCTTTGTCTTACTGACGTTTAGAAGGAGGTTGTTCCTCTGGCACCAGTTCTCCAGATTCCTAATCTCCTTCAGGTAGGCCGTCTCGTTGTTATCAGAGATCAGGCCCACCACGACGGTGTCGTCAGCAAACTTGATGATGGTGGTGGAGCTGGTAGTGGCCACACAGTCATATGTGTACAAAGAGTACATCAGGGGGCTCAGAACACACCCCTGGGGGGCGCCAGTGCTGAGAGTGGTCGAGGCTGAGACATGTCCGCCCATCCTTACTGCCTGTGGTCTGCCAGTTAGGAAGTTGGAGATCCACTGACACATAGATGAGCTGAGTCCCAGATGCTCCAGCTTGGTGGTGAGTGTGGAGGGAATTATGGTGTTAAATGCAGAGCTGTAGTCTATGAAGAGCATTTTAACATAATTCCCCCTTCTAGTGTCCAAGTGAGTGAGTGATGTGTGGAGGAGATGAGAGATGGCATCGTCTGTGGAACGATTTGGACGGTAAGCGAACTGTAGTGGGTCCAGTGTGTCTAGTAGTGAAGAAATGATGAAGTCTCTGACCAGGCGTTCAAAGCACTTCATCACTACTGAGGTGAGGGCTACAGGGCGATAGTCATTGAGAGAAGCAGGGTGGGGTTTCTTCGGGACAGGAACAATGATTGACTCTTTGAAGCATGTGGGGATCACCGACTGAGATAAAGAGATGTTGGATATCTACCCACGGCTTCTGGTTGGGAAACGTTGTGATAGTCTTTGTCTCCACGGTATCATCTGCTAGTTTCCCGATGAATCCCACAACCGCTTCCGTAAACACATTGACATCATCATCGGAGCTGTTTCTGAACATGCCCCAGTCTGCGTCATCGAGTGCGTCCTGTAACGCGGCCACCGATTGATCCGTCCAGCACGCGACCTTCCTCTGAACCGGAACTTCCTGTTTCAGCCTTTGTTTGTATTTTGGCATGAGGAAGATGGTGGCATGATCAGATTTGCCAAACGGAGGGCGGGATTGTGCCTTGTAGCCGTCCTTGACCGTAGTGTAGCAGTGGTCCAGTGTCCTTACACCTCTGGTGGGGCAGGTGATGTGTTGATAAAAGTTCGGCGCTGCGCGTTTGAGGTTGGCGCTATTAAAGTCCCCCGTCACAATAAGCGCAGCGTCCCGGTGTTGTGTCTGGTGCTGTGTGAGTGCCTCATGCAGCTCGCATAAGGCGGTGACCGTGTCCGCTTGTGGTGGAATATAAACGGCACTTATAATGACCGATGTAAATTCCCGAGGTAGATAAAAAGAACGACACATGATGGACAGTAGTTCCATATTTGGTGTGCAGGAGCGTGTGAGAGGAACAACGTCCCGTGTCCTGTCCATGCGGTGAACCGAGAAGAACTTGGCCGGCTGGATGGCGTGGTCCGGCACCGCTGGGTTCAGCCATGTCTCGGTGAAGCAGAGGAGATTGCAGTCCTGAATGTCTCTCTGGAACTTTACCCTGGCCCTGAGGTCGTCAAGCTTGTTCTCCAGTGACTGGACGTTGGCGAGCAGGATGCCAGGCAGAGGTGTGCGGTGTGCACGAGCTCTCAGCCTGTTCCTGACGCCGGCTCGCTTCCCTCTAGGCCGCTGCCGCTTCCCTTTGTTCTCCCTCAAGATCTCACTCGGCCAGCTCGGATCCGGAGTTAAAAACTTCTAATTGTGAGTACATTGTATACCAATAGAAACAAGAGTGTCACTGTCATACCTAATGGTGATGATTTTGCCGATTTAGAAACGCTGAAAACTAACTTAAAAAACAAAGACAAAGAAAAAGTGGTCGGAGCAGTCGTGACAGCAGCTGACCTCACCGGCACCATCTTTCATTCAGAAGAGTGAAATCACTGTAGCTAGATTTGTTGGTAATTTACCAGGTTCAGTGCTATTTTATGTATTAATCCAGTTTCCCATTTCATTAAGCAAGTCACTCTGACATGAGCTCCATATACTTAAAATATGCCAGTGATATCTCATATGTATCAACATCATATCAACATGTAAAAAAATTCTGTGTTATGAGATATTTGACGTAACTATTGCTGTCCAGTGCCAGGACTTAGCTACCTTCTTGACACTAAAACTTTGGCAATGCCCTAGTCTGTAATTGGTTTCATACTAGGGCTGTTCGATATAAGGATATATATCGGATGACGATATAAAAAAGTCTATCGTTTCATTTTACGCTATCGTTTGTTTCATGGTGTCGCAAAATAAACTGTTTACGGCAATATTTTTTCATCGTTTTGATGGTCACTGTAGTGGCTATATTAATTTCTTAAAGTTCTCTCTTTCTCTTATATTTTATATAACCACACTACGGATTTTTTATGCGTTGTCGTTAGCAATAATGACGGTAAAACCATCGTGTGTCCGGTTGTTTATTTTCCACATAAACCTTTCACAATAAAGCTCAAGATCCTGTTGAAAAATAAACCTTAGACTCAAACGTTAGAACAGGCTTTTCCCCGCAGCACGCTTTGTAATAAATACTCACATACTCAATTCCTACAACTGATGAGGATGTAAAATGAATATTTGATTATTATTTTTAAGAAGTACAGACTGCAACAGAGGTTCCTTCAGGAAAATAATTAATTTATGTCTGCGCTGTAAATAATGAAACCAGAGGTTCCTGGGTTGGAGGCTGCAAACAGCTCTGAGGTAACACCACTGCAAGAACAGCGAGAGATGAGAGTGTAGGACATAAATAAAACATGGTGGGAAAATGAAGGTGGCCATTGTATCTCTTTATAGCATTTAGGTGTTAAGAACCTCATTCCCAAGATTAATGGGACTTTACCTCTATAGATAGATGCTGTTTATACTCATAATTATTTGACTACTCCTTGAAAAACTCTCCACAATCTGCTCATCAATTTAATTCAATTCAATTTCAATCAATTTTATTTACAGCGCCAAATCACAACAACAGTTGCCTCAAGGCGCTTTATAAGGTAGACCCTACAATAATACATACAGAGAAAAACCCATCAATCATACAACACTCTATGAGCAAGCACTTTGGCAACAGTGGGAAGGAGAAACTCCCTTTTAAAAGGAAGAAACCTCTGGCAGAACCAGGCTCAGGGAGGGGTGGTCATCTGCTGCGACTGGTTGGGGTGAGAATTTAACATCCATCTGATTCTGGAAATTAAAAGATCAACAATTCTGGAGTGGCTGCAGCTGAGGAGATCCACTGATTGGAAGGTTGGTGGTTTGATCCCCACATATCCTTGGGCAAGATACTAACCCCAAGTTGCTCTCCGATGCATCCATCAGATTATGAATATGTGTGAATGTTAGATAGAAAGTACTTAGAAAAAGCATGGATGAATGAAACAAGTTGTATAAAGCACTTCAAGTGCTGAAGTGCTTTATAAGAATCAGTCCATTTAACGTGTCTAGGTCTTTGTCATTATCTTGCTGAAATACGCAAGCCTTTCCCCAAAAAGATCTGCATGGGAGCATATTGCTCTAAAAACTGTATATGCCTTTCAGCATTGATGTGCCCTCCAGATGTGCAAGCTGGCAGTTCTATTGGCACTAATGCATCCCCATAACATCAGTGATGGAGGCTTTTGAACTGAACACTGCTAACAAACTGATTGCTCTCCCTCATAGTTTGGAGGAAAATCCTTGTATTTGAAAACGAATTTTACATTTTGATTCTTGTGAACCACAGAAATGTTTGCACTTTGCCTCAAACCCGTTTAAATGAGCTTTGGCACAGAGAAGATGGTGATGTTTCTGGATCATGTTCACCAATAGGTTTTTCTTTGCTTGATGGAACTTTAACACATACTTGTCGATGGCATGGTAAATGACTTTGGAAGTGATCCTGAGTCCATGCAGTGATTTCCATGACAGAATCATTCCTATCAATAATGCAGTGCTGGGTGAGGACATGAAGTAGGGATGCACCGATACCACTTTTTTGGAAACGAGTACGAGTACTTGCATTTCAGTACTCGCCGATACTGATTACTTAATAAAAACATGATTTAAATTTGCAGGTAACAGCTTTAGTCCTATAATTTAACAACAAATAAACAAACAAGGCACCAGTTTGGAATTAAGAACATTTATTTAAAATGAAAAGCATTTTCTATGCAACATATTACAGAATAAATAATTATAAAAAAAACAAAATTTAATTTTAAATTTGTTTGTCTGTTTCTCTGTTTAGAAGTCTCACTAGCACAGTCACAGCTGGGATGACATCAGAGGCTAGTGCGTCGTAGCTGCTCACTTTTTTAGTTAGTTCCTCAAAGGGGGCGAGGATGGCAACAGTCGTCTCCATAAGAGCCCATTGGTGAGCGGTGAGATAGTCAGGGGCTGTATCCCAATTCAGGGTCTGCAGCCTTAAAGGCCACATTTCAAGGCCGATTACGTCACCGCGACGCGACGAAGGCTGTCCCAATTCGAAGGCTGCTCGAAATGCGGCCCTCAAATGCGTCCTTCATTTCCCTGAATTTTAAGAACGTGGCGGTGTAGACTTCGTGACCCAACATATCCCAGAATGCATAGCACGGCGGTGGGTGTGGATAATTTTGCTGAAAAAAACGGTGGACAGGGTCGCCCGAAGAGTAAACTTTAAGTAAGTACTGAATATTATGTCACTTATTTATGTGCAAATGTTTAATAACGAAGAACATTAAAACATTACTGTTGGCCACATGTCGGCAAAGTTATGTGACATTAATGACGTTTGTACAAACTTGGTTTTAAAGCCTTTACTTTAAAATATACGCCGTTCAATAGCTGACCTTAATCTTACAGAGAATGATCAAAGCTCATGTAGAAACAAACAAACAAATGAACAAATGATTTTCTCCTTCATTTCTGTCAAATAAAGCTGTATGAAACGTTTCCAGCTGTTAATATCATGGTTGCTAGGCAACCTGGGCAGCGCAACGGAGGCTAGACCGTCCCATTTCACAAGCCTCGCACTTCCGGCCTTAGCGGTCTTTAAGTACGCGGCTCTTGAGGATCGTTGAGGCTGCGTACTTTAAGGCTGCAGACCCTGAATTGGGATACAGCCAGGGAGTTCGTGCACTCGCTTTTGCTCAATGAGGGACTGGAGTATGTAATACGTGCTGTTCCAGCGCATCTGTACATCCTGCTGCAGTCTCTTTATTGGCTGGTTGAGCTGTCCCTGAATGTCCTCAAGGCGGGAGTAGGCTAAGGTGGAATGTTTAAAATGCCCAACTATTTTCCGTCCCACTGCTATCGCATCAGCTATGCTCCTCTGTGCTAAAAAGCGTGGGCAAATAAGCGTGGGTAAACTCTTTGTACTCGTTGTTGTGTTGGGATTTTAGGTGCTTGATTAAATTGCTTGTGTTAAATGCGCTACCTTTAGAGCCTCCTCTGGACAATTTCGCTGAGCACAATTTGCAGTCCGCCTTTGTTTTCGCGTCTTCGTTCACTTTGAAATAATTCCACACAGCTGATATGTCTCGCCTCGCTTTCTCCCCGCTCTGAGCTGCAGCCGGGGCGGGCACTCAGGGCCTGTGATTAACCCCTTACATGCCGCTCAAACATAGACAGGTCTCAGACCATGGTATCGGTCCTCGGTATCGGGGGACTTTTAACGAGTACGAGTACTTTAGAAAATGTGGTATTGATACCAGATACCGGTATCGGTATCAGTGCATCCCTAACATGAAGATTACAGTCATCCAATAGTGATTTTCAGCCATGTCCCTTTCAGGCTCTTAACATCCATGAGATCAACAGTAACGAGGTGAGGGTTAGGGCTGAGTTTGTTTTAACCTTACATGACTCCATGTCAATGCCAAGATATTCAGAGTGTTCATATTTTTACATTCAGGAATATTATTCTGAAATTCATCCACAATTTGTAGTGTTAGTTTACTGCAGATTGATGAAACTTGTAATGAAACTTTCCATCTATACTTCTGAGAAATGCTGAGATGCTAAGAAATGAATAAAGTTGTGTCTAAGAATCTAGATTACTCACTGATGCTTATCAAATAAACGCCAGGACTTTAGACCCTCCTGGACAACGAGGGTCTGAGGGATCTTCCAGGAATGATGACACTATATTCCGGAGGACTGGTTGGTGATAATTTGATACCTGCTGATCTCTAATCTTGAACGTAACCGGCTCTCAAATACATCTGCACTACAACTTACCTTTCCATAATACTGAAAATGCCGTAAGTTGCCTGGATGAGACAAAATCCCAGTTGATTGCAAAGTCCACTGGTGGACGTTAACAGGTTAATGGTGGTTAGGAAATCGCTTCTAGATACAGTATCACCACCGTCTATGGTAGTAGTGTGTTATCTTCCAGATACAGGCAAAAGCATGGAGGAATCTACTTTTTAAAGGATTTAAAGGAAACTTTAAATATAAATTACATTTTATATAGAGATATAGAGATTATAGAAAATTAATTTAGAAATTTAAAATATAAGATAAAGATGTTTTAGCTGAGGGAACTTTAACTCTGAGGATATGCTGAAAAGTTCTTGGTAAGAATTTATATTAACAGACAATTTGAACTCTCCCTCTGTCCTCTGATGTGACCTCAATCACTAGACTTAGAGACAGTTGCACATAGTCCTATCTTCCTGACATAAACAAGCCACAGCAGCCATGACGGACTCTGTCTGATAGCTAATTATCTCCACTGCTAATGTCCGGAACTGAGCATCTCATCAGGGACCAGTCCAATTCACTTCTGCACCGTCTCCCCTTGCCTTCATCTCCTGCCGGGTGTGAAAGACAAATATATTCTGCTATTATATGTTCAGTAATGTGTGTTTGTGGGTGTATGTGTGCACCCCCCACCCCCCCACAACTGTCTACTCATTTGCAAGCAATTAGGCTGATGCCTCTTTGAAATGTTACTTTGGTTGACAAGCAAGCGAGCAGCATGGAAGTATAAACAGGAAATGAAAAAGAAGGGGAGAGTGGGTTGGAGAGGGATAGATGGAGTGGGGAAATTAAAGTTACCTTCATTTTAAGAGGCAGAGCAGTTTAAGGTCACCGGCAGTGTTGGGACTAACGCGTTATTAAGTAACGCGTTACAGTAACTACGTTATTATTGTGGTAACGAGTACGGTAACTAGTTATTATGCCAAAATCAGGAACGCGTTAGTCGTTACTGGGATTTAGATAGGCTCGTTACTCGTTACTTCATGTGGTGGCTATCGCGGAGGTTCCACAGATTCAGTAACATTAGCAAGTGGTGGAGGCCAGCAGGTGGATGAAGGAAAGGGAACGCAGAAGGAAAAGAGACCCGAGGCGGCCGCCGGTCCAAGTGTGAACTGAACTTCGGGTAAGAAGTTATGACCTGCAGTCTATCTGGGTCAGATATAAACCAAGTTTAGGTGGAGTTTATTTTCGTTATTCTGACTTTTTCCGTACTGCGTACTAGCTAGCATGACGGAGTTTCTATACAGCTGGGTGGGTGCTATGAAGTTAATGATGTTGAACTTTATTTTGTTCATAAGTTATTAGAGTTGCCAACCGTCCCGTCTGGTATTCAGAGAAAATATTACGCGTTTCTTATTGAGGTGAAAAGGAACAGTTTGTCCCGTAATTCAGCTACAATGAAAAAGGCACAAAGCTGGAGTTATTCTGTGTCTTTGCTGCACAGCTGCCTCTTCTTCTTTCATTCTCCCCCTCCCTCTCCCGTTTCTACTTCAATCATGAAAACTGATCAATGATCAGCTGATCGGCTTTTCTCTGTTGTTTATTTATCGCCCACTTTGCGCCGAAAGAGGAAACCAGCGGATGTCGCGCTAAACAACAGCAGCACGTTTAAGCTTGATCAGCTGTTGTTAGAATTTATTTAATATTAATTTCTAGTATCAGCTGATGTTTGCTGGAGCCACAGCTGCAAAAAAGCTGCTGGTCATGATATGGGTTTGTACAGTGGGGCAAAAAAGTATTTAGTCAGCCACCGATTGTGCAAGTTCCCCCACTTAAAATGATGACAGAGGTCAGTAATTTGCACCAGAGGTACACTTCAACTGTGAGAGACAGAATGTGAAAAAAAAAAATCCATGAATTCACATGGTAGGATTTGTAAAGAATTTATTCGTAAATCAGGGTGGAAAATAAGTATTTGGTCACCTCAAACAAGGAAAATCTCTGGCTCTCACAGACCTGTAACGTCTTCTGTAAGAAGCTTTTCTGTCCCCCACTCGTTACCTGTATGAATGGCACCTGTTTGAACTCATCATCTGTATAAAAGACACCTGTCCACAGCCTCAAACAGTCAGACTCCAAACGCCGCCATGGCCAAGACCAAAGAGCTTTCGAAGGACACCAGGAAAAGTATTGTAGACCTGCACCAGACTGGGAAGAGTGAATCTACAATAGGCAAGCAGCTTGGTGTGAAAAAAATCAACTGTGGGAGCAATTATCAGAAAATGGAAGACATACAAGACCACTGATAATCTCCCTCGATCTGGGGCTCCACGCAAGATCTCATCCCGTGGGGTCAAAATGATCATGAGAACGGTGAGCAAAGATCCCAGAACCACACGGGGGGACCTGGTGAATGACCTGCAGAGAGCTGGGACCAAAGTAACAAAGGTCACCATCAGTAACACACTACAACGGCAGGGAATCAAATCCCGCAGTGCCAGACGTGTTCCGCTGCTGAAGCCAGTGCATGTCCAGGCCCGTCTGAAGTTTGCCAGAGAGCACATGGATGATACAGCAGAGGATTGGGAGAATGTCATGTGGTCAGATGAAACCAAAGTAGAACTTTTTGGTATAAACTCAACTCGTCGTGTTTGGAGGAAGAAGAATACTGAGTTGCATCCCAAGAACACCATACCTACTGTGAAGCATGGGGGTGGAAACATCATGCTATGGGGCTGTTTTTCTGCCAAGGGGACAGGACGACTGATGCGTGTTAAGGACAGAATGAATGGGGCCATGTATCGTGAGATTTTGAGCCAAAACCTCCTTCCATCAGTGAGAACTTTGAAGATGAAACGAGGCTGGGTCTTCCAACATGACAATGATCCAAAACACACCGCCCGGGCAACAAAGGAGTGGCTCCGTAAGAAGCATTTGAAAGTCCTGGAGTGGCCTAGCCAGTCTCCAGACCTCAACCCCATAGAAAATCTGTGGCGGGAGTTGAAAGTCCGTGTTGCTCGGCGACAGCCCCAAAACATCACTGCTCTCGAGAAGATCTGCATGGAGGACTGGGCCAAAATACCAGCTACTGTGTGTGCAAACCTGGTAAAGACCTATAGTAAACGTTTGACCTCTGTTATTGCCAACAAAGGTTATGTTACAAAGTATTGAGTTGTATTTTTGTTATTGACCAAATACTTATTTTCCACCCTGATTTACGAATAAATTCTTTACAAATCCTACCATGTGGATTCATGGATTTTTTTTTCACATTCTGTCTCTCACAGTTGAAGTGTACCTCTGGTGCAAATTACTGACCTCTGTCATCATTTTAAGTGGGGGAACTTGCACAATCGGTGGCTGACTAAATACTTTTTTGCCCCACTGTACATCTGATGAGAGGGAAACATGACGATGAAACCAGGAGATGTCCTTACTGAATCATCAGAGCTGAACAGGTGATGGAGAAACAGGTTTACCTTTTAGCTGACATGAATGAGTTGAAGGGAAGTTATGAACTGTTTCTGAGAGACAAATAACCCCAGGATCCTTTTTTAGGTAGCTGACAGCTGGTAACTGTGCAGGTGCGGATCTAGCAAAGTTTTGCCAGGGGGGCCAGGTAGGGCATTAACAGGGAGAGGTGGGCACAAAGAAATACTTTTCTTTCTTATTCTCATTTAAAATGTCTAGCTTTTAAAAAAGAATTATCTGAATCTTACAACAAACGATTGATAGATTAATGCATATATACCATCAGAACAGTGTGCATCACTGTCACAACAGTGTTTGTTTTTATTCAAAGGCTTTATGATTTTTCCTATAATGGTGGGCCAGTCTCTAGTCAAAATGTCCGGGACGATTTTGTTGTCCCAGTCCAGCCCTGTATGCAGCTCATCTGTTGTTACCTACATCTTCCTATTCAGAAGGCAGAATTTCCGAGTTCTGAGTACAATCGAAAGCACCACGACTGCAGTTTTTGTGTTGGATGTAAAAGGCGCACGTGACACTGTGACGTAGGCTAGAATCATGGCAGCAGTCAATGGCGGTCCAGGCGTGGGATTTCTCTTGTGGAAATATGCACATTATCTTTTCCTTTCTATTGGTAGGTGGCACAGTGCACTTGTGGCATGTAAGCAAGCTAGAAGACTGGCAATCTGGCTGGATATCCAGTTACGGAAGCAACACATTAATAAGAGAATTCTGAGTAAAACCAAAGTTACTTTCCCTAGTAACTAGTTACTTTGAAAGTAACGAGTAACTTGAAGTAACTGAGTTACTTTTGAGAGACGTAACTAGTAATGTAACTAAGTTACTATTTTAAAGTAACTTACCCAACACTGGTCACCAGTGACCTGTTTAGCATAAGGGTCCTAGTTACATCACAGCTACCCATTTATATGTATTATTCACCTATTTTTCATACTTAAAGGGAACATCTTCTAGTTTCTAACCATGACTTTACCACACCCTAAAATGGTTTTCTTGTAGCCTGAAGGATGTTAAAAGGACCTGCCTAGCGTACACTTAATAAACTGATGAAGTTTGTTCATAATGTTTAAATTCTGCCTGTCACTAGGTGTCTAAAGGTGACAGGCAACGGAGAGAAAGTGTTGGATGGCTTGCGGTAGCATTTAAAGAAGTCTGAAGAGGCTATAGAAGCTGCCATCAGTTTTGCCTGCATGCTTGGTGTGATGCTGACGCTGAGCAAAAAATGAATATTGGAAACACTCAAAAGCCACAAAATCCCAGTTTCTCTTTTTGTCATCTTTCTTCTCACTTATCACTCTGATGTCAACTCAGACAATTTTATCAGTGCCACTGGCTACAGGTTATTCCCTTTATAATAGTGGATGGGAATATGGTGGCACAAGGAGCCTCACTATAGTCAGTCATATAGGCATCAGAGGCCACAGGGAGGAAATTCCACTTAAGGCAACAATGTAATGAATAGTAAACTGTGTTTTCCTCACAGGACATCTGTGTTTGTGTGCATCAGTGTGCGCACCACTGAAATGTGTGAACTCCTAACAGTAATTGCAAAGCAAGCTGTTTTTTAGGATTGTGTAGAACAGAGTATGTTCTTGTGTGATAATATGTACTCCAGTGAACATTAAATCTTTACAATGTAGTGTTCTGCTCTGGCATTCATGTGGATGTTGCTTTGACTCTGAATACCCATCGAAGCATTGCCTGCAAGAGGTTTTTTATCATGCCAAAAAACTTGCAACTTGCGCATTCAGGTTTGTTGTTGGGACTGTACAATAAAGCAACATCTGAAAATACCCATATTAATTGACACCGCTGTAGGCCCACATTAACTTGATCCTTACTTGAAAATGCTTTCTCACATGGAGTTCTTGCACAATGCAGTAAAAGATTTAAAAGATCTCTATTTGACCTATTTGATCTCTATTTAAAATAGTTTGTTACTCTCTAAAAAAAAAAAAAAAGCCCTCCACAAAGCCAGGACATCTTACTATTTGTCACTGACTCCAGGGTTGTTCCTGTTTTCCTTGACCAAAGATCTGTTGAGCCAATTATTTCTTTGATCTGAACTAGTATTCCAAAAATGTTAATTCTGTTCATCTGGACATAACGTTTTCAGTGGAGAAACTTTTCATCGCTCATACAAGTGACTTCTTCAGTCTCAGCTGTCTGCAGGTCAGCTAATTCAATAAAATCCTAATTCTGGTCTTCCATTTTCACAAGCTATCCTGATTGAAAAACAGCCATAAAATGATAAAAACACACATACAAATTCTGGAAAAAAAAACTTTAGAAACCCTCCAGTAAAAAACAGTCCATATGTTTTATGGGTAAAAGACATTCCTCCATGTGATGTGACATTTTTCATAAATTTATTCCTCCAAGTTTCCCAGATTGCTACTCCATATTTGAGTGTGTGTGTGTGTGTGTGTGTGTGTGTGTGTGTGTGTGTGTGTGTGTGTGTGTGTGTGTGTGTGTGTGTGTGTGTGTGTGTGTGTGTGGCAGTTAGAGGGGAAACAACAAGAGAGCAACTTTTACATAAAGTTTACTGTGCAGCAGGGATGGATAGACAGTGATGCCGAAAGATAGCACCTGACCATGTGTCTGCATGAAGAATGTGCCCAGTGTGAGGTTCCTCCCTCAGGGAGCAGGCTGACAGCAACTGCTAATTAGACTTGCTGGTTTCAAGCAAGAAAGATGGAGACAGATAGAGCGGACGGAGGAAAAGAAAACTGAGAGATATTATGCAAAAGTTAGGGAGAGGCAGATCACATGGACAGTTTCAGTAAGAGGCCGTGTGTGTGTTAGAGAGATGGAGGGAAAAGTGTGGCTGTTCAGAATGAAACCATCAAACTGCCAGAAAGGTAAATGAGAGAATGTTTTCCTATTGTATACCAAAAACCAAGATGTGTGCAAAATATGTAGGAAATTTGGTATTCTTAGTCCTTTTAATGAAAAAAACAAAACATTTATGTGTACTGTGTAAGTTATTCAGTAAAATTTGTATTGTGTCTTATTGTAATTTCAACCTTTCAGTTAAGGCTTACATGGCCTAGTTAAATTTATTAGTGTGCACACTCACACTATATCCTTGTGGGGACATCTCATTGATATAATGCTTTCCCTAACTCTAACCTAACCATAACCTAACTGATACTTTGACACTCAAACAACATTTTGAGTCTCAAAAATGCCTTCAAACTTGTGGGGACTGGGATCTTAGTCACCCATAACGGCTGTTGGTCCCCACAAGTATCGTAAACCTCCAATTTTTGGTCCCCAGAAAGAAATTAATACACACACTACACACACAGAAAGAAAGAAAAAGAAAGCACCAGATGTCATACAGTGGCTCTTTAACACACTTTATCCTGAAAAGAGTTGAATACCCACTTTGCAACCCACTTCCACTCATCCCCTCCTTTTATGCAGTTCCTGACTTAATCAATTAAATGTAATTTTGAGAGAGTTGCTTTATTTTCTTACAATCTGTTCTGAGGTTTTCCCGTTCCCCCAAAATTTCTAAGATTTTCAAGGCCCCTGGGAACCCAGCAGAAAACTAAAACATCAAGTTGAACTCATCGTAAAAACTTTTACGAGTAGCCAGAACTTTAACAATGCCTTTAATGAATGTGTATTTTGGAAAGAAATCATGCAATTCAAGGCCACATTTTCATGTTAATATTGACTGCAGTGATGCGTTTCATGTAAGGAGGAGGAGAATGGGGGAGGGATGGGTTAAGGAAATGTGGGAGAGTGAGAGAAGAAAGGAAAATGGAAGAGAAAATTAGATGGAACCTTTTGTACCCATTCCCTCGCTGGTTTCTTTGATACGTTCAGCATTGCATAATGATATGCAAATATGACAAAATATGAAAGTGGTACTGAGCGGGGAAATCTGGTCTAATGCACTGTTTTCAGAGTTTTGAAAATGCCTTTCAATCTGAAGAGTCCTTTTCATTTGCCTCTTACGAAATCCTCATTCAGCCATTTCTCCCCTTTTCTGTCTACCAGCTTCCATCTCAAACTCTTTCACCCAGTTTGCAATTTTTTTCGGAAGTCTTGCTCTTTCTGCAACTTTTTCTCCCTGCTTCTGACACCCATCCCCAAGCATGTACGTATAGAAGTCAATAGTCCTAAGAAGCTATACAGTCCAGAGCTTTTAAGTCAATGTCACCTTCAGGCTCACTGCTGGTGCTATAGCAGTGTGCATTATTAAGAGCCAACTGTAAAAGCTCAGAATACTCTGGGGAGAGGGGTTTAGAGCCCTGGAACTGATCCTGAAACAATTTCACCGAGAGTAGGTTTCCCACGCTAACCAACCCTGAAGAACATCTTTCTCTGCAACGTCTCCTGATTGCTTTTGGGAGTGGTAACACTGAATAATTTTATGTTTGGGAGGAAGAAGAAAGAGAAGGGAATGAATTAGATTAAAAAAAGAAATTTATACAAACCAACCAATCGTAAAGCTTCTGCTGGGCGCTGAGTTCCTAAAACTCTTACCCATATAACTAAATCCGAAAGGGCTATGTTTTGAATATATGTTGCCCTACATGAGATTTTATTCCTGCCTATAATTTTCTGCATATATGTGGATGTAAAAAATGATCCCCTTTAATCACAGCATTGCAGTAACAAAATTCAAACGCGGCACATTTGTAGAAGAATGAAAGCCATAAAGGTTAACATAGATGTCTTGTCTGCACACGTCAGTCTCAAGTCAGGAAGTGTATGACCTTTGTGATCTTTAATCTTGGGATTGGACCAACTTCAAGCTCTTTTTGTGTGTGTTAGTCCAAAAGTCCAAAACAGTTAATGTTTACAGTCAAATCAATTAGTTTCAAACATTGTCAGGGATTGGCTTGCAGCTTCGTATCTTTGTGTCTCCTCGGTTCTCATGAGGGAAGAACCAGTCTGAAATGTGGAGAGCACATCACACTCAAAAAGCAAGATTTCTATCAGTAACAGTAAAAGTCTCATCTATTCAGTTCAGTTTTAAATTAAAGCTATCAGTAGTTTGGAGATATTTTGCGATTGCTGTAACAGTAAGTTCTGGCATGTAGTTTTCCATATTTAATTTGCTAAAATGCCACATGGTGCCCAAGTGAGCTGATGCAATTAAAAGACTAAGCTGAACTTCTCTGGCATCTTCTTTTACACTACAATATCTTTGGTAACACTTCTTGGGATCATGTGTTTAAACACCACTCTGCATTTAGTCACTAGTAATTCTTGTCTTTTCCTGTCTTCCTCCCCTAACCGCCAGCCCATTGTGATGGCTGTCCCTCCCTGAGTCTGGTCATGCCGGAGGTTTCTTCCTGTCAAAAGGGAGTTTTTTTCTTCCCACTGTCACCAAGTGGGTTTTACCTCTGTTATTGTTGGGTCTTTACCTTAAAATACAAACTACCTTGAGGCAAATACTGGGACTATTGATACTGGTGCTATATAAATAAAATTGAATTGAATATTTTCTGCTCTTCTTTAACATAATAAGTTGTTGTCATCTCGTCTGATCTTTACCCGTTTAACTTCTGCTCAAAAACTAAGGTGGATCTGCAGTAATAATAAAACTGAGGGCAGGAAAAAAGAGATTCGCACAAATAAGAGCCATGCACATTAAAGACTTTCACGGTCAGCTGAAACGAAGAAAGTGCAAATTTTTCACGTTATTTATTGTGGTTCTGTTCTCTATTGTTTTTATTTTAAATGTAAATTGTGTACATTTATATATTTTGTGTATTAACTTTTTTCTATTATTATGAGCCTCTATTCATAATTTTTACACAAGACTCTACTGTAGTCTTTTGTAAAAGCATTAATGTGACAACAATAATTTATTATTGTAAGACTTTTTCTGAGTTAAAAGATTGCCTTTGTTATTTTTATGGAAACGTTAGCAGAGTGTACTAATGCGCCATAATGCCAGCACGTTAAACTGCTATCAGAGCACCAAAAAAGCCTCTTTGAAATAAATAGTATCACAAAAATCATTTTTAGAATCTCAACCAACAGATCTGAACTTTACTTGTAAAGTGTAGAAAATGGTTGTCAATGTTTTGCATCTTTGGAAGGTTGAAGTTAAGCTGCTTGTGGAAAACTCTGATAAATGATGCTGCCCTGCTGAAAGGGCTTCCAGATCAGAACTGCCGATGACACAATTTAATGATGTCTCTGCATGCTTTAAAAAAAAAAAAAAAAAAAAAAAAATCACATATTCAGCTGAAATGTACATCATATTTCTAAATGATTCAGCAGGAACTTTAATCTATTAAGCTGTGATAGTATCTCCCACAACTTACAAAAGTCCTGCAGTAAAGAAAGAAAATATTTTTGAACAAAAACCAAAAAGTTACACTCAAATAAATTTCTGCCTCAAATGCTGACTTGACTGATTTTGTTACATAAAAAAACTCCACAAATTTGTTACATAAGTGCAAAGTCATTACATTTAGTGGAATATGGTCAAGTGAAATTTACTTGCATTTATTTTCCTTCATGATTAAAAATAAACCCTTGATTATATATATTTCAGTTGCTTTTTACTCTGAATTATTGCTTCATGTTAGTGGAAGGTGAAGAATCATTTGAAATCAGTTGAAAGCTTAGGTAATGATGTCACAAGCTATATAGTTTGATTAGCATCCCTCTTATAATTGTGAGTCAGCAAATATTGCCATAGACATGTGTCTAGCAATGAGCTTGTATTAAACATCTAGGGTTGAGGATTTAGAGTTGACAGTTTAGAAATGGCTTGCATTGTTAAAATCATCATTGGCGGGCCACATTTACCTATGTTTGTGGCTTGTCACTTCGATTTTATTTATAACCATATTCAAGGTTGTTTTTTTGTAAAAGATGAGTCATTCATACTTAACACTTGGGCCTGCAGTCTTATAATAGGAGTCTGCTTGTCAGCCAGGAAGTGAGAAGAGGACGGCATACAAAACTAGAATGTTGCCAACTGCTTGATTTGAAATTAATGGAAAGAGAAACAGAGAAGAAACAGTCAAAATATACTGGGAAAGACTGAGAACCACTTCTTGCAATGTTTTTGCATTATACGGGACTTTCCATTTTTTCTCATAACGCAACACACAGACAGTAAGATAATCATGAAAAGAAATCTGTAAAAGAAGGGTGTATGAATAAAAATGAACAGGGAAAGCAGACCTACCGCATGGAGTGGGTTGCCCTGATCGATTGGCACCTTGAAATCTGCCTGAAGCTCATCAAAAGCTGTTATCTGACACAAAGAGAGGGAAAGAAATGATCACTGTATAACAAGTAAGATAGAGGGACTGTAAAGAGCAACATTTCTCACTTTGAAAGAACATCATTATTTCACAGAAACAGCCTGCAGTGTAGATTTATGTACCGAGCTGAGCTGCAGAGTGCCAATGTTATTAGACTGTCTTTGCTTTATGCTAAATAAGTAAAATTAATCATAACCATAATCATAATCCATAATCATAACCATATAAATCATAAGTACTTTCCAAATACAATGAAAAAAAAATGTAAAGAAAAGTGTATGAGTTCAAAGATTTACATCTCTTTAGTCTGCTTCACCATAAAGCACTATTGCTTTTCAGACAGATAGAGCGAGGTAGAGAGATTCATATCTTCAGCAACCAAGGACTATACAAGTACATTTCCACCAAAAATACTTTGAACTTTCAGTCCTGAACCTTGTTTCTCACGCACACAGACAGAGGACCTGAAAATGTCTTCAGCTCACTGGATGACTGCATTTCCACGTGGTCTAAAACCTCACAGATTAGGCAAATTAGTCCACTTATGTTTAAAATCCATCTGAATTATGTAAGGACAACATGTCTGCAGTTTGATGTTTCATTTGCTGAACAAACTAGTCAACTTGCTGCAATGCCAGAAAAGCATTTGACATGGAGATTATATTCTGTACTTTAAAACCTCATCTCTCTCCAAGTTGCTTTTACTAAGAGCCATTATTGATCCATCCATCCATCCATCCATGAGTAGTAGCTCAGTGTCTTTCCCTCTGACAAACAGTTTGATTACATTCTCACACTGTGGGAGAGATTATTCGCTAAGTGTCCAAGATCAACAATTTTGATCCACTTCAAAGAAAGTTGTACTAATGTCAGCTAACAGCACCTAACAGAGGCTAACATCAACTAACAGATACTAACTGGACCTAACAAATGGTAACTGCCGCTACCAGGAAAAACATAGAAGTGAGCTACACTAACTTATCAACCCGTATCAGACCCTTTCACCAAAATTTACAGCCTCCTCCAGAGTTAATAGACATGGACACATATTGACAGTTGAGGTAAACAGCAGACTGACAGTCTAAACTCACAACAGAGTTATTTGTCCTACAGCAGCCACCGTACACAGCAAATTCAAAAGTGTTAAATGTTTTGGTGTTAATAGTCTTCTTGCAAAAGTATAGTTAATTTTACTCTAAGCAGAGTCACATTCTTTTAATGTAACTCTGAGGTGTAAAATGATAGTAGTTAAAATCGAGTGTTAAAAATGAGTGTCTCTGTCAAATCTGGAGGTGTTACAATGGAAACATTAACTCTTGACCTCTTAACTCTGAACTCCTAGAGGGGCTATGACACCAATAGAGTAAATTCACAGACTCCGCCCCCAGCACGGCTCCAATCGAAGCTGAAGTGAAGCCGTTTCAGAACATTTTGCTCTACATATTTGAGTTGTTTGCCATGCTTGGTAAGTCATTTTTTCAAAGATTGTTTCAATTATTATTATGAGCTTTTACTTCTGTGGCTCTTTGGAGTTGAGACAAAGCTGTGTGAAAGGCATTAGCCATGTTGCTCGGTGATAGCATAACATTCTGTTTTAGCTAGCTGAAAGGTATTGTTTGCGGGCAAATACCACAGCCTTGAGAAAAAGCTTGCATGTGAATTTTCAGTCAAACTTTTGGTCAAATACACCTAAAACAATGTGTAGAATGTGAAATGTTGGTATAATGGTGCTACTTGAAGCCTGAAACCGATCGCCCAAAAAAAAACAAAAAACAAAAAAAAACACACGAGCAAACAGCAGTAGCAGACGTCCTGACTGGGTTCTACGTTAGCATAGATCCCTCCAGAGTTTTGTGCACACGGTTTAGGTAAAAATCAAAAAGGTTGAGGTTTTACATTTAGTTCAGTATTACCTGTTGCCTGTGTCCTTGTCTTTTGGGAAAATACTTTACACAAGTAATGGCTCAAAGAGGATTCCTTTTTTTTTTTTTTTTTTTTTTTTTTTTTTACTGTGCTGCAATTGATTACTGGATTATTTGTGCCATTAATTAGTGTCAACTAATTTTTATTCAATCTCCGCACAGGATATGCTTGTGAAGATGGAATATGGGGGAGAGCAGAAGTGCGTTGAAGTTCCACAAAGGGATGAATGAAGGACATGCATATTGTATTGAAGAAATAAGTGATGAGAATGCTGTTATTTGCATTTACCATGTCAGACCTTTTGATAAACAAAATTCTAATGAAAGTGAGAACATGTATACTGTTACATCTTTCAGAAAATGTTTTGAAATTGTGGTGCACAGTTCAGAATAAATGTTTTTCAAAAACCATTGCATCTTTTTAGTAAATGTTTATTTCCAAAAGAAATTTCTAGAAGTTCAGAACAGTAAAATTCCCGCTTTTTAGAATGAATTAGAAGATAACTCTTACGTAGTTAAACTAAAATACTCTTTGAGAGTTAATATATAAACTCTTAACACCAAGTGTTAAATTATCAACTCCAGACAGATTTGGTGTTTAACACTAAATCAGAGTTAATTTAACTCTTTTTGGAGAGTTGGTACGTTAACACTCTCTGGTGTGGACCCGTATAGACACTTTAATAGTGTTGAAATCAAATCCAACAGTGTTAATTTGGACATGCTGGATTTGCTGTGTAGCAATGATTATGCAATTGAATTGGGAGGGTAAGAAAACAGAGCTCAGGTGACTGCAATCTGAAATCTACTGACATCAAGTGGTGAGATTTTACACACTGTAATGAAATATAAAACATTTTGTATGGGTTTGGAGTATTACATCATCTGCCATTTGAAAACGACACTTCAACTTCATCATCATTCACACAATCTGCCATAATTAATCAGATCTACCCACAAGTGACATCAAGCCATTCACCCACCACTGCACTGTAGGACTTAGTTTAGTTCTTAGTGATAACAATGCTATTGATGAATAGCAGTAAAAAACGATGCAACAGTTCAATTGGTGTTTTGTGTTGCAGTGGAAGCAATTGCACTACAAAGACAGATGCCACTGCTTGACTAGCTGGGCCTCATGAGGCAATGAGAGAGCTAAAGTGACAGTGCTGGAAAAGATTAGTGTATTTCTCAGTGTATCCATGAGATACTCTGTGTCTCCAGTGCGTGTATATCATGGGAGAGCTGTGAGTTGTGAGAACACCAACAGCACACATATCAGTGTGTGCGTGCCACGTTTAGATATTTTTGTGAGGACCAAAACTTGGAATGCTACTACTGGGGACCAACAGTGCCTTATGGGGACAAAATGCTCGTCCTCAAGAGTTTGAAAGAATTTTGGAGACTGAAAATGTGGTTTTAGTGTAAGTTAGTTTATGGTTAGGTTTAGGCTAAGAGTTAGGGTTAGGTATTCAAGTTTGATGAGTTAGCCGTTAAGGAAAGCATTATGTTAAGTACAGGGTGGGCCATTTATATGGATACACCGTAATAAAATGGGAATGGTTGGTGATATTAAAGGCCTATTTGTGGCACATTAGTATATGTGATGGGGCACACTCCTCAAGATGGGTGGTGACCATGGTGGCCATTTAGAAGTCGGCCATCTTGGATACAACTTTTGTTTTTTCACTAAGAAGAGGGCCATCTGACACATCAAACTTACTGGTAGTGTCACAAGAAAAACAATGTTGTGCTTGGTTTCAACGTAACCTTATTCTTTCATGAGTTATTTACAAGTTTCTCTTTTTTCACAGCCATTGACACGTCGAAGAGTTTAACATGTGAGGAGCCGATCGAAATTGTGTTGATATCTGGTGAACGCAGTAACCAGGTCATTGCAGTAGATTTCAATGCAAGACACCCTACGAGACCACCCATCTCCCCTGCTACAGTTAGCAAACTGCTTGCTAAATTTCGGGAAACTGGTTCAGTGTTGGATTTGCCAAAATGTGGACGCAAGAAAACTGTCACTAATGAAGAAACATCAGTGGCTGTCCTAGCTTTATTCAGCAAGAGCCCACAGCATAGCACTCGCCACATGTCACTGGAGAGGGGCATTAGTCGAACATCGATATTAGCTACTCACAAATTGCACCCTTACAAACTCCAGCTACTGCAGAATCTCAATGAGGATGACCCAGATCGGCGCACAGAATTTGCAGAATGGGCAAAACAAAAATTGGAACAGGACCCTCAGTTCACGCAGAAGATTTTGTTCAGTGATGAGACAAACTTTTATGTGAATGGCAAAGTTAACAAACAAAACCACCGCTATTGGTCTGACACTAACCCACATTGGATGGATCCCTCCAAGACTGTTAGAACAACAAAAGTGCTGTTTGGTGTGGTATATGGGGTACGATAGTGGGTCCATTCTCAAGGCTCAACCTCAAGGCCACTGGATATTTGAAATTGCTACATGATGATGTGTTTCCCTCTTTATGCACTGAAGCTGGCACGTTCCCTGAGTTTTTCCAGCAAGATGGTGCACCACCATATTATGGGTGCCCAGTCCGAGCATTCCTAGATGAACAGTTGGATTTGTCGTCGTGGGCCAGTTGAATGGCCCCCAAGGTCTCCCAATCTGACCCCCTTAGACTTTTATCTTTGGAGTCATCTGAAGGCAATTGTCTATGGTGTGAAGATACGAGATGTGCAGCACCTGAAACTACAGATACTGGATGCCTGTGCTGGCATTTCTGTGGTCAGAAACTTGTAAATAACTCATGAAAGAATAAAGTTACGTTGAAACCAAGCGCACCATTGTTTTTCTTGTGACATTAGCAATAAGTTTGATGTGTCAGATGGCCCTCTTCCTATTGAAAAAACAAAAGTTGTATCCAAGATGGCCGACTTCTAAATGGCCACCATGGTCACCACCCATCTAGTGGAATGTGCCCCGTCACATATACTAATCTGCCACAAACAGGACTTTAATATCACCAACCATTCCCATTTTATTACGGTGTATCCATATAAATGGCCCACCCTGTAGATATGGTCACTAAGATATGAAAACAAGTGTGTGTGTGTGTGTGTGTGTGTGTGTGTGTGTGTGTGTGTGTGTGTGTGTGTGTGTGTGTGCAGAGTCAGTAAAATTGGATTTCTGTGTGTGTAGTATAAAAATACTATCAATGCATTATATGTTATATGAGCAAGAGACCAATGAAGCAGTTTCATATGTGTTTGCACATGTGAATGTGTGTACGGGGAATTAACAGTGATGACAGAGGTTCACACCAATCTTAGTTATTTCCCTGGGCTCTCCCACACACTGAAAGGCAGTGCTTTACATGTTATTTCCCAGTGGATCCTAACAGTGTTTGTGGCTCATTGCCTTGGTCTGTTACAGCACGTTAGCTTCCCCCAGGCTGTTCCTCATGGAGGACACACACACACACACACACACACACATCAATCCAAGCACAGTATGTACTCTTCCACAGAGACTACACATCATGCAGCAGAAAATTATCACCTATGCATTTTTATGAGCACGATATGAGAAGAAACACTCGATGTTCTGAGTGCATGTCATCCTTAGATGATAATTCACAGAATAAAAACCCGGTAGATGCACCAGAAATCAGAGGGTTGTATGCAAAATATAATTTAACGCCTCTTATTCAGGAAGGGGTTGAATTGAAAGCAATATAGCAAACAGACTGTTATATAGTGCTTTTCTATTCTTACCGAGTGCTCAAAACACTTGTACACAACAAGCCATAGCCACCCATTCACATTCATATTAATAAAGTGCTTATCATTGCCTCCATTATCAGATGTGCCTTGCACTCTCCTTTTTGAATCCTCTGGAGATGTGTCCAACCAGTGTCCTATCATATGTCCAAATTGCCTGGAATCGATGGTTCAATGGTTTTCAAACACCGGCACAGGCCAGATTTAAAAAAACAAACAAAAAAAAAAACATTTCAATGGAGAGCAAATGAGGTTCTGGTGCAGCAAATCATTTCACAACAAATTTCAGAGATGTTGATCACTATGTTGAATAATCACTTGGTTTTATGTATTTAGTTTAAAAAAGAAACTATATGAAACCAAACGTTTCAAGGCGACCTCAACCACACTACAAAGAGAACTTACTTTGGTAGCTTGTATCTATGATATAAATCTTTCAGTTTTAACCTGCAGGTACAGTCAAATATAACTTAGACTGAGCTGTAAATCTGGAGTTTCACCTCTTGTACTCCTTCAGCGAATCCTACGTTTACCACGTTAGAAGGTTTTGTGTGCTGGTTTAAGAGGAGAAAATAGCTCCTGGCTGGGTCATTCAAGGTAAACAGTTTGGGCATTTGAGAAGAAGCAATTTATGAAAACTTCAACATCTGAAGAAAGGATAGCACTGTCATTTGCTGAAGCAAACCTGGATAGAACAACTTGCCCTGAGGCAAAGAAGCCTGAGGCATGGGTTTGGAGCAAGACAGCAGAAGAACCCTTGTGAAGTGGCAACTTTCAAAGAAAGCTTAAATTGCTTGGACTTTGTTTACTGAGTACCTTCTCCTGAAGCAACTCAGGGGCAAAAAGGGCTTTGAGTGAGGCAAAAGATCAGAGCAAGAACCCAAACCAAAGCTCTGTTTGCTTGGATTACAGATACCAAAACCAGTACGGCTGCTTTGGTTTCTTCTCATAACAAACTTATTTTAGCAGTAAAGCCAAATTTTGTTAGTCATATAGCAAAACTGTCATTGATAAAAGGGGCGATTGTGGCTGAAGAGTTGGGTGTTCGCTTTGTAATTGGAAGGTTGCCGGTTCTGTGAGAGCCAGAGATTTTCCTTGTTCGAGGTGACCAAATACTTATTTTCCACCCTGATTTACGAATAAATTCTTTACAAATCCTACCATGTGGATTCATGGATTTTTTTTCACATTCTGTCTCTCACAGTTGAAGTGTACCTCTGGTGCAAATTACTGACCTCTGTCATCATTTTAAGTGGGAGAACTTGCACAATCGGTGGCTGACTAAATACTTTTTTGCCCCACTGTAGTTCTGTTAGTCGACTAGAATTATCACTAGTGATACGAACTAATAAGAATTTATCGATTCCATTATCGATATAATGCATTGATTTGATTCATTATCAATTCTCTTATCGATTCTCATTGGCTCCACTTTGAAGACACCACTGTTGCTAAGTAGCATGTCAAAGATATGACATTCATGCTAATTATTTGCATGCTGTGGTCAAATCTTTGTGCATGTCGGGGGTATTTCCTCTCTTTGTAGGCATCAGTGCTGGGGTCGTCACTCAAAACAAATAGTGATTACACATATTATACGGAACACTTTTCTTAGAAGTAGTACAGCAGTGGAAGTGCAAGTGGAACTGATAAGCGGGATCGATACGCAAGCAGACTTTGCTGGAATTTAAAACTCAATAATAATACCCAGGGAAATACTCAATACTGAATCCAATGCTACATGGAAAATTTTAACCCTATCCTGCAAAAGAAGTAATGGTGAAGAAATCATATCTCAAAAGAATTAACTGTTTACTTGTTAATTTAACTCGTTTTCAACTAAATTTCCCTAAATATGACTTAGCTTTTAAAAAAAAAAGATTAATGTCAAGTCTGGAGGTTTTAATTTGTTTTACAAATTATTTAGATAGTTTCATTACAGATTGTGCAGGGTACAACAGATTTCAGAACCTAACAAAAAACAAAAGGGTACAACAAACAACACAATACCTCACACATCTATACGATTAATGGAAAAGTAAAGAATAAACTTTGGGTTAAGTTGGTATAAGTTATACTAAAATAAAGAAGTTCTAAAAGAACACTGTAAAATTGAAACCGTTACTGCCTGCATTTTAAAACTGACCTTGTTGATGGCTACAACAAAATAAGAACCACATTTTATTAAATAGTTGTACAAAGACGTTCCATCCATGACTCTTTCAGCTCTGCAATAATTATTCACAGTTTACCCAACTATACTTTTCATCTCCTAGTTGCTAAGTTATTGATACCAGATGGCTAATATGGCTTTCGGGTAATTGCTTGTAGTGCATGCTGGATAGGTCAACATTTATGATAACTGTTTCAGTAGCTTTACTGACCTCTGAAATTTCGCCTAAACTGTTATGAATGCTAAGTACTTTAGCTGTTAGAGAGAGGAAGATCAGTGGGCCTTGCTTTCTTCATCGCATTGCTGTGTAAAGTTATCAGCAAGAGGAGGCAAACAGGGCACTGTTGCTATCAATACCATAGCAAATGATTATCTTAATTTAGTATTGTTGATTTTTACTATTAATTAATATCTGAGTATCAATTTTGCTGACAACCCATACAGTGCACATCCTGTTTTTTCTTCTTCTCACTGCTGAACTTTCAATAAAGTTATCATGCATCCAAAGTTCAGTCATGCGGTCATTTATGTTCGATTAACAATTGTTATGAAAGTTTAGTTTAGTAACTGTCCAAAAAAAGTTACCGGAAGGATATCAATATGGCTGCTAACTAACAGGACGTGCTTCTAGAAGACTTTGGTAGGAGCCATCACTTTGAATTTAAAGTTATGATGTACTTTAATAGCAGTAGCAGTAGTTTAGTAGCAGGCTTGCTACATCATGTAACACTGTGCATTTTAGAAAATAGTTGCTAAATCTGCAAAGAGGAATAAACCTCAGAACCAGCACAGGTCAGGTGACCACACCCTGTCCACAGAGAAAATAAATTAAAAATGTCTTAATAGAACCTATTAAGTGACTTATTAAGCTCATTAAGTTAGCTATTTTGTGCGACTGCCCTGATGCACCAAAACATAGGGCTTTCCCCACCTGCAGAATAACACTTTAGGTACTTTGAACTCTCAGTGTGTTACAGTTTCTACCACTTGAGCCAGTGGGCCGGTATCTGAACTGAACACCTTGGCATGGCAAGACAGCTGGAAAAGTCAGTTTTGTTGATGCCCTGTGGCCTCATATTTGCACTCGACCACACCTTACTTTGAAGAGATCAAATGAAATTGAGTTTTTCCTTTTTAACCATTTCTACCAGCGTGTTGTTATTTATGCACAGTTCACTTGTCAGGACTTTCTACAAGGTGCCAAAAGCAAACGAACTGCACGTGTGATAGTTATGAAACATATATTGTATCCATTTGTTTACATTAAACCACATGTGTGGCCACACTATTTGAATAGTTCAAGGAATCTGACGTAATTGCAGGCTCATTGAAATTGTAATAATAATATCTTTTTGCCACTCGCAGGGTTCATATTACCATGGCAACACTGATTCCAACAACACTTGCTTTCTTGGCCTTACAGGCTGTTATTGAGCCACTACTGCAAAGGTTTTTTTATTGTGTCACACCCATAAAGCAGAGGCCACCAAAGAAGCATATACCTGAGAGGCAGGTTTACTAAACAAATTGTACCATGCCATTCAATACAGGGCTGCAAATCCTTTTGAAAATTACATGTCAGTACACAACATTAAAAAACTTGTGTCTAAAATTGACCTATTATGCTTTTTCTATGTGTTCTGTATTGTTGTATTGTTCTGTATTGATGAATCTGTATAGGGTTACAAAAGTCATAGTGATAAGGTTTAGGTTGCACATTGGCCAACAACACCTTAGTACCTCAATTTCCTTTTCTGTGCTCCATGAAACAAGAAAACTTCTGAGTGTGAGGCCAGCACACTCACGCTAGCATAATTTCTGGTTGTCGTTTTCCTCAAAATCAATGCTGCTACTACCGTAATACTATAAAGACTAAAAAAACCCTACTAAAACCTAAAACAAAAAAGCAAAACAGAAGCAAAAAACTTAAAAACTCATTATCAATACAACTAATTTTTGTAGGCTACGTACATCATACCACCACTTCAGACTTTCCAAACTGATGTCCAAACTTCACTCCTTTCGCCCTTTTATGCTCATATTATATATGAGCTAGGTCCGCGTTTATGCAAGCTCTCCCTGTGAGATTACTTTCAGGCTTTTCCATTTAATTTTTTTAATATCATTTTACAACCCCTTACACGCACATGGGCAAAATTGTTGGTTAAATTCTTTTCTATGAGCTCTGATCTAAATCTGACTATAACATGAAACATGTAGTCTGGAGAAAGCACCTTTTAAACCTGAAACAGCTAGAGCAGTTTACTCATAAGGAGTAGGCCAGGAAATCTGACGACATGTGCAGAAGTCACACTGACAGACAGCAAAAGAAATATTAAGTTAAGGGTACTATAATTTTAATTCTATTGAACCACAATTCAAAAGCAATGTCTGATTTTCATTAGCTAACTTTTAGCAGTTATTTCAGTGACCATTGTGGATTTTTCTTTCTTTAACGTAAGAGTACCAATACAGGTATGAGGTAAGCTCAGCAGTATGGGTAGTGTTGGCCTCAGCTGTCCAATACAGTGGGGCAAAAAAGTATTTAGTCAGCCACCGATTGTGCAAGTTCCCCCACTTAAAATGATGACAGAGGTCAGTAATTTGCACCAGAGGTACACTTCAACTGTGAGAGACAGAATGTGAAAAAAAAATCCATGAATTCACATGGTAGGATTTGTAAAGAATTTATTCGTAAATCAGGGTGGAAAATAAGTATTTGGTCACCTCAAACAAGGAAAATCTCTGGCTCTCACAGACCTGTAACGTCTTCTGTAAGAAGCTTTTCTGTCCCCCACCTGTATGAATGGCACCTGTTTGAACTCATCATCTGTATAAAAGACACCTGTCCACAGCCTCAAACAGTCAGACTCCAAATTCCGCCATGGCCAAGGCCAAAGAGCTTGGGGCTCCACGCAAGATCTCATCCCGTGGGGTCAAAATGATCATGAGAACGGTGAGCAAAGATCCCAGAACCACACGGGGGGACCTGGTGAATGACCTGCAGAGAGCTGGGACCAAAGTAACAAAGGTCACCATCAGTAACACACTACAACGGCAGGGAATCAAATCCCGCAGTGCCAGACGTGTACCGCTGCTGAAGCCAGTGCATGTCCAGGCCCGTCTGAAGTTTGCCAGAGAGCACATGGATGATACAGCAGAGGATTGGGAGAATGTCATGTGGTCAGATGAAACCAACGTAGAACTTTTTGGTATAAACTCAACTCGTCGTGTTTGGAGGAAGAAGAATACTGAGTTGCATCCCAAGAACACCATACCTACTGTGAAGCATGGGGGTGGAAACATCATGCTATGGGGCTGTTTTTCTGCCAAGGGGACAAGACGACTGATCCGTGTTAAGGACAGAATGAATGGGGCCATGTATCGTGAGATTTTGAGCCAAAACCTCCTTCCATCAGTGAGAACTTTGAAGATGAAACGAGGCTGGGTCATCCAACATGACAATGATCCAAAACACACCGCCCGGGCAACAAAGGAGTGGCTCTGTAAGAAGCATTTGAAAGTCCTGGAGTGGCCTAGCCAGTCTCCAGACCTCAACCCCATAGAAAATCTGTGGCGGGAGTTGAAAGTCCGTGTTGCTCGGCGACAGCCCCAAAACATCACTGCTCTCGAGAAGATCTGCATGGAGGAATGGGCCAAAATACCAGCTACTGTGTGTGCAAACCTGGTAAAGACCTATAGTAAACGTTTGACCTCTGTTATTGCCAACAAAGGTTATGTTACAAAGTATTGAGTTGTATTTTTGTTATTGACCAAATACTTATTTTCCACCCTGATTTACGAATAAATTCTTTACAAATCCTACCATGTGGATTCGTGGATTTTTTTTTCACATTCTGTCTCTCACAGTTGAAGTGTACCTCTGGTGCAAATTACTGACCTCTGTTATCATTTTAGGTGGGGGAACTTGCACAATCGGTGGCTGACTAAATACTTTTTTGCCCCACTGTATGTACCTGTTAATTCTTTTTTTAATTCAGTGGAAATATAACATGAAAATTATGAGTACCAGTTACAACTTGTCAGCAGTAAGGCTCCATTTGGTAGTCCCCTCCAAAAACATACTTGCTGTGCAACCCTGTGATCTGAAGAATAAGTGAGCTGAGTTTTAAAAATAAACCCATTAAGAAATTAAATACCTGTTACACATTACAGTATGCACAGCAGTGATTTTTTTTCCTTTTTCATGAAAGAAAAATCAGTACAAGTCAACAAGCCCTCAGAGACTTTACCTTGTCAACTGTGATCACTTTGCCCAGAGAAATATTCACAAACTAAACATACCCACAAAGAGATGATGATTCCTTTGATGTTTAAAGCAGTCTCTCCAGAGGATCGTTTAAGGAAACAGTCAAAAAACTGTGGAAACCTGATCATCGCTAATCAAGACTACATATAAGACTTTCATAATGTCATGGGACGTGTACTGTGGGTTGTGTGAAATTGCCACCAGGCTCCTGTAACATCATCACTGACACAGCAAATGAGTAACAAAGAAAAACAATGAAAGAAGAAAGTCTACTGTTAAAATTGCACACTTTTAAAACCTCACACTACCGACTACCTAAATTTTTTTAAATAGAGAAGTGCCAATAAAACCAAAAAGAAAGGACATGGAATGAAAAAGGAGGCAGGGCGAGGATCACCCCTGAAATCCTCCAAAGCAGGCACTGTGTAGTGGAACAACAGACACAGTGGAGTCAGGATGATGGATGAGGAGCCAGCAGGGGTTAATGAACAGACAGATCGATTCTGAGCAGCCCAGCTATATACTGAACACAACCTCTATTAGCCTTAGGTTCCTGATGCCTGAAAACCATGCTGACTGTTTGCTTCATTAAGATTACAATCAATGGTATCATCCTATGCAGTTTTTCAGTGTGATGTTGTGCCAAGGCACATTAAACATGAAAAAAATCCTCATTTGTCCAATTTACTGGAGCCTGTGCTAAACTCTAAGTGAAATGTACACAACCTGTAATCATTTGGATGATGAGCTCAGCAGTTGAGAAAGGTCATAGTGAATGCCAATAGCTTCCAAATTGAGGCAAATTTTAAGATGTTTTCACAATGTTCAAAATATAATATGTAATAAAACAGTAACCTGTAATGTAATCTGCATCTGAATCAGTTCATAAAAAGACCATGAACAGTTTGAAGGGTGGTTGTAGCGTAAGAGAGGAGGGCACCGCCTAATCGGAAGGTTGGTGGTTCAATCCCCGTCTGCTCCAGTCTGCATGCCAAATATCCTTGGACAAGATACTAACCCCATGTTGCTCCCTGATACATCCACTGGAGTGTAACAAGTTGTATAAAGTGCTCAGAGTAGAAAAGTGCTAATTCAAGAACCAGTCTTTTTACAATATATTTATGCAAGCTCTATAAGTCATAATTATGGGTGTGTTACGGCCCTAGCAGGGCCGCCTCCTGAAGTTGTCTGTGTGGGCGTGTTCGACCATCTCTCCTGCCTTAGCTGCCACCTTTTGTCTTTTGTGCAGCTGACTCTCGTCAGTAATTAAAAGTATTTAAGCCCAGGGACAGGTGAGCTCTGTACAAGAGTGCCATTACTGTGGTTTTCAGCTAGAGAGCTGCACTCTTTTTGGCTTACTTTGTACTTTATTGACTAATGCTTGAGTTTTGTTTGTTTCTTTAAACGGTAATAGTGGCTTGTCCGTCTCTTTTAGTTAGTATTAATAGAAACTCTGTAATTTAACCTTTATGCTTGACTCCTTTTTCTGACCTGGACACTTTTTGTTACTTCCCCCTCACCGCCTAGACCCCTCAGGGGAACGTAACAGGTGATATTAACTAACTTTTTAATTGTTGTGTTCCAGGTTCTCTGCATTTTAATTTGTATTAGTAATGTCCACTGTGGTAAGTTATTGCCAGCTTTTAGGATTATCCGAAATTACTGTTGACTTTTTTTGTCAGGTTTGGCACTGCAGTCACAGCTTTAAGCCATCCATCTATGCAAAACTTGTTCTGCTAACATCTCTTCCACTCAATGCAATACAATCATATTAGGTGCAAAATACGACATGCCATTTTTTTTTTGACTAATTGTAGGGCAATTTGTAGTCGAATATTCTCTTCCCAAACCTTTGTGCACAATAAAACGCACATCTTGCAGTACATCTTCTAAATACTGTAGTGGCAACACACCTGAATCACATGATTAGTTTGTTACCAGGCCTCTGGAGAACTTCAGGACATGTTGAGGAGCTAATTTAGCCATTTAAATCAGCTGTGTTGGTTCAAGAACACGTTTAAAACCTGCAGGGACACCGGCCCTCAAGCAGGTAAGTCAAATTTGCATGATCTAATGCAAATGTGACAAATTGTTCATTGTTCGGAGTTTGCAAGTTTACGTCTTTGTTAATACTACAATTCACCATTTCACACCTTCGTAAGCCATTACAGAGTCAAATATGATGACAAACAAAAAAACTATCCAAGTATTTGCTGTGGGAACCGCTTGACAAGAGCGGAACAGCCAAAAGAGCGTGCTTCTGATTAAGACAACTTATCTATTGGAAGTTAATGTGAATGTCAAGTGTCAGCCGTATAACAAAACGCTTTACTTACTGTGGCTGAATTTGTCTATTTTGTCTCAAGAGGGAAATAATGATCTATTTCTGCATTTTGTCTCCAGTGCTGTCACACTTGTCTTCTAGTAGAGCTTGATAGCCCTCTCCCCCACCCCCTCACTATAGGACACTCAATCTTTTCAACAAAGAACTTTCATTTTATTAACCTTGTTTCCTTTTGATCTGCATTGCTACCTGCTCACTGCTTTGCATCTGCCATTTTCCTTTCTTTTCATGTCTTAGATTAATTTTGCCCCAGTCACCTGACCAGCAGCTGAATTGGGCTTTTGTGTTTGACTGGCCTCATCTTCTTTGTCAGTCCTTCATTGTGTATTTCATTATATATCCTATATCCTTCATTAGACTTTGCCTCATCCCCCTTCCATTAATCTTCCGGTGGTGTTATGGCCCTTTCCTCAAAAGATTTTACCAATGCATCCTCCAGCAAACGTGTGACGTACATGTCAGGGGTGTCATGGTCTGCGGTGGGTGGCTGGAATTTCCATAAGGCTCCTGAACTGACCTGGGATCCGCCCCTGGGCAGGGCCAACTCCAGCTCCTGCACACCTGGAGCCTATTGCAGGCAATCAACAACAACAACAACCTTTATTTATAGAGCACATTAAAAGCCTAGGCATACCAAAGTGCTTTACATAAAAGAAAAAAATTAAAAAAAATAAATAAATAAAATAATCAAGCCAGAGGGATTTAAACCACACGTTGATGTTCATTCACTGCCAGTTCGTCATCAACACATGTTGGTAACAGGCCGTATACGTTAAGTTCTTGCTGTGATTCATCCTGTTAACACGACTCTCTTGTGCTACAGTTGCTGTATCCACCTTGGCTCACACTCCACCTCTGGACTCAGGATACCTAGTAATCATTCTGGAAATCTCTCTGTGCCTCACCTGCCTGCCCTCCTGCCATCACACTCCATCTGAAGCCCCGGATCTCAGGCCAGCTTTTCCACGCCACTCAGCCTCCCCTGGATCTTCATCACCCCCCTCTCAACACTCCAGGTCCCTAACTGCAAGTAAGAATTGCTGCTCTTACAACTGGCCACTGCAGAGCTGCCTTCACTACCTACCTAACTCCTATATCCTCTTCCTTCAGTGTGACTGTTCCCCACTCAGCTCCGTTCCGCATCTCAGGCCTCATTCCCTCGCCATAGCCACGTTCCCCAGGCCACGCCGCACCAAGACTCCACGTCTCGCTGTTTTTTGTCTTTGCCACGTTTTTCTCTTGCACTTAAACCTAATAAATTGTTGCATCATCTGCTGTCTCCGCTCTGGGTTTCTGCACCTGAGTCCTGTTCAGTACCGGCCACCCGGCCACGTGACAAGGGGTATTACAGATCAGTAGAACAAGCTTGGGCTTCATGGAGAACCAAAGTTGGCCAGATATCATTTCCACTTTTTTTCCCTCTACATTAAAACATCTGTGTCTACAGATAAACCTGTCACTTGAAAATCTAATTTCCCACAATTTAATCCAGAGAAAGTAAAACAAACCCTCTCTTCTCGGTGCATTTCATTTCTACTCTGTCCAACACCATTAGCTACTCTCTCCTTCCTGCAGCTTCCCCCAAAAGCTAATTGTTTTGCTCCATCAGTTGAACACCATAGGGACAGTCACAGATGAGGGTGTATTGTGGCTCTTCAGTGTGAACAATTATTCACGCAACACCTGTTAAACCTGTGAATGCCCTGTACTTGTCAAAATCTCAGTGTAATCCAGTGCAGCGGTAAAAGCGCACTGTTAGCTGATCTGCTCCCCTCCAAATCCATCCTGAAGTGTGCATGAAACTCTGATGTGTAGTGTCACCTTTTTCTTCAACAAGTATTCTCTTTGTGTGAGGCAGTTTAAAAAAAAAAAATGGATAGCTATCAGAAGGCTAAGTGTGAAAAGTATAATGGGTTATAGAAATAAACACATTCCTCCATCACTGCCAGGGGTGCGTTGACCTACAGGAGGACACCCTTAAATATTCAACTGTGCAGCGTTAAGTCTATGACAGTCAGCTTCATCATGGTTTGCTTTGGAATCACCCAGTGGGGCAAAAAAGTATTTGGTAGCCACTGATTGTGCAAGTTGTCCCACTGAAAAAGATGAGAGGTCTGTAATTTTTAGTCTAGGTTCACTTCAACTGTGAGAGACAGAATGTAAAAAAAGAAATCCAAGATTTTAAAGAATTTATTTGTAGAATGGTGCAGAAAATAAGTATTTAGCGCCTACAAGCAAGAATTCTGGCCCTCACAGAACTGTTACTACTTCTTTAGGAAGCTCTATCTTCCACTCGTTACCTGTATTAATGACATCTGTATGAACTCATCATCTGTATAAAATACACCTGTCCACACCTTCAGACAGTCAGACTCCAAACTCCGCCATGGCCAAGACCAGAGAGCAGTCTAAGGACACCATGGGCAAGATTGGATCATCTCAGTCTTGTGTACAATCTCCTATAGGCAAGCAATTATGAGAAAATGGAATAAATACAAAACCACAGAAAATCTCCCTTGACCTGGGGCTCCATGCAAGATGTCACCTCGTGGGGTACAAATGATCTTGAGAACGGTGAGGAAACAGCCCAGAACTACACGGGCGGAACTGGCCAGTGACCTAAAGAGAGCTGAGACCACAGTAACAATTTTACTATTAGTAACACACTACATGGTCATGGATTTAAATCCTGCAGCACTCGAAACGTCCCCCTGCTTAAGCCAGTACATGTCCTGGCCCATCTAAAGTTTGCCAGAGACCAACTGGATGATTCAGAGGAGGATTGTCAGATGAGACCAAAATAGTCAAAGTCTTTGGTATAAACGTCACTCACCATGTTTGGAGGGGGAAGAATGCTGAGTTGCAGCCCAAGAACATCATACTCACTGTGAAGCATGGAAGTGGAAACATGTTTTGGGGCTGCTTTTCTGCAAAGGGGACAGGACAACTGATCCATATTAAGGAAAGGATGAGTGGGGCCATGTATCGTGAGATTTTGGGCAAAAACCTCCTTCCATCAGTGAGAGCATTGAAGATGAAATGTTGCTGGATCTTCCAGCATGACAATGATCCCAAACACACCACCTGGCCAACGAAAGAGTGGCTACGTAAAGAGCATTTCAAGGTTCTAGAGTGGCCTAGCCAGACCTCAATCCAACAGAGAATCTGTGGAGGGAGTTGAAAGTCCGACAGCCCCAAAACATCAGCTCTTGAGCAGATCTGCATGGAAGAATGGGCCAAAATACCAGCTACAATGTGTTCAAACCTGGCAAAGACCTACAGGAAACATCTGACCTCTGTCATTGCCAACCAAGGTTACATTACAAAGCATTGAGGTGAACTTTTGTTATTGACCAAATACTTATTTTCTGCACCAATATACAAATAAATTACAATGCGATATCCTGGACTTCTTTACATTTTACACTTTACATTCTGTGTCTCACAGTGGAAGTGAACCTATGCTGAAAATTACAGATCACTCTCATTTCTTTCAGTGGGACAAGATTTATAATTTACTCAAATTCCATCCATCCATCCATTTTCATCCGCTTTGTCCGGGGCCGGGTCGCGGGGGCAGCAGCCTAAGCAAAGAGGCCCAGACCTCCCTCTCCCCAGCCACCTCCTCCAGCTTATCCGGGGGAATACCAAGGGGTTCCCAGGCCAGCCAAGAGATATAATCTCTCCAGCGTGTCCTGGGTCTGCCCCGGGGCCTCCTCCCGGTGGGACATGCCTGGAACACCTCACCCAGGAGGCGCCCAGGGGGCATCCTTGTCAGATGCCCGAACCACCTCAGCTGGCTCCTTTCGATGTGGAGCAGCAGCTGCTCTACTCTGAGCCCCTCCCGGATGGCCGAACTTCTCACCCTATCTCTAAGGGAGAGGCCAGCCACCCTTCGGAGGAAGCTCATTTCTGCCGCTTGTATCCGCGATCTCGTTCTTTCGGTCACTACCCACAGCTCGTGGCCATAGGTGAGGGTAGGGACGTAGATCGACCGGTAAATTGAGAGCTTCGCTTTTACACTCAGCTCCCTCTTCACCACGACGGACCGGTGCAGCGTCCGCATTACTGCAGCTGCAGCCCCAATCCGTCTGTCGATCTCCGGCTCCCTTCTCCCATCACTCGCGAACAAGACCCTGAGATACTTGAACTCCTCCACTTGGGGCAGGAACTCATCCCCGACCCGGAGTGGGCACTCCACCCTTTTCCGGCTGAGAACCATGGCCTCAGATTTGGAGGTGCTGATCCTCATTCCCACTGCTTCACACTCGGCTGCGAACCGCTCCAGTGCGAGCTGGAGGCCCTCACCCGATGAAGCCAACAGAACCAAATCATCTGCAAAAATCAGAGATGAGATTCTGAGGCCACCAAAGCGAAAGCCCTCCGCCACTTGGCTGCGCCTAGAAATCCTGTCCATAAAAATTATGAACAGAACCGGAGACAAAGGGCAGCCCTGGCGGAGCCCATCACGAGTCCGACTTATTGCCGGCACTGTGTGCCAAGACTGGCAATAGGGACATTTACTCAAATTTATAACAGGAAAAAAAAGGTAGTAGCCTATGTTCAGAAAAAAAACATTTGGATGGTTAAGACCAGTAAAGATTTTACTGCTTGTTTTTAAAGTTCTTATATTAGCTGTGTTCTATGTTTACATTCAGCTCCCAGGGGTGTGTACTATGAAGTAAGATTAATGGCTTGGCGAGCTATGTCGAGCTTGCTTTTAAATTAGCCAAACACATACAGTAAGATTCAAGATTTTTTTATTTGCCATTTACGCACAGGACCAACAGTCTATGCACATTGGAATTCTTGTACAGAGCTTTCCAGGTCAAGTTACTCTTTTTACAAGATAAAGACAAAGCAACTTAGAAAAGAAAAAAAAGAAATAAAGCAAGGAATGGAGCAATCATAGTATATACTATTTACTATATACAAAAACACTGTACCTAGCTGGAGCAGGTTATGTTCCAAGTCTCGATTTAAAATAATCTGGAAACCCGTTGTTTTCATTGATTTTTTTTGATTTTTTTTTTACAGCATGTTTTAATTCTCTGCTGGGGGAATATGTTTTGTATGTGCAAATTATTAAGCTCTACCTTAGTAAAAATGCTAAATGAAACAAACTGTTTGTTGGATTACCCTAAATTACCAGGAATATTGTGCAGCATGAATCTTTCTTTTTGCAACTGTCTTTTTTTGTGTTCTTTATCAATTTAGAATCATCATAATCATTCTCTGACAACGCCCTGTACCAACACAGAGCAGAGCAGCTACCTGAACGCTACCCCAACAGAGGTCGATTATCTTGTTAATAATTTCACCTCCTCACTACGTACGACTCTGGATACTGAAGCTCCGGTGAAAACTAAGGTCTCTAATCAGAAGTACCTGACTCCGTGGTATAATTCTCAAACACGTACCCTAAAGCAGATGACTCGTAATGTGGAGAGGAAATGGCGTGTCACAAATTTAGAGGATCATCATTTAGCCTGGAGAAATAGTTTGCTGCTTTATAAGAAAGCCCTCTGCAAAGCCAGAACATCTTACTATTCATCACTGATTGAAGAAAATAAGAACAACCCCAGGTTTCTCTTCAGCACTGTAGCCAGGCTGACAAAAAGTCAGAGCTGTTTTGAGCCAACCATCCCTTTAATGTTAACTAGTAATGACTTCATGAACTTCTTCACAAATAAAATTTTTATCATTAGAGAAAAATTACCAATAATCATCCCACAGATGTAATATTATCTACAGCTACTCTTAGTACCATTGATGTTAAGTTAGACTCTTTTTCTCCAATTGATCTTTCTGAGTGAACTTCAATAATTACTTCCTCCAAACCATCGTGTCTTTTAGAACCCATTCCTACAAAACTGCTCAAAGAAGTCCTGCCATTAATTAATTCTTCGATCTTAAATATGATCAACCTATCTCTAATAATCGGTTACAGTGGGGCAAAAAAGTATTTAGTCAGCCACCGATTGTGCAAGTTCCCCCACTTAAAATGATGACAGAGGTCAGTAATTTGCACCAGAGGTACACTTCAACTGTGAGAGACAGAATGTGAAAAAAAAAAAAAAAAAAAAAAAAAAAAAAAAAAAAAAATCGATGAATTCACATGGTAGGATTTGTAAAGAATTTATTCGTAAATTAGGGTGGAAAATAAGTATTTGGTCACCTCAAACAAGGAAAATCTCTGGCTCTCACAGACCTGTAACGTCTTCTGTAAGAAGCTTTTCTGTCCCCCACTCGTTACCTGTATGAATGGCACCTGTTTGAACTCATCTGTATAAAAGACACCTGTCCACAGCCGCAAACAGTCAGACTCCAAACTCCGCCATGGCCAAGACCAAAGAGCTTTCGAAGGACACCAGGAAAAGTATTGTAGACCTGCACCAGACTGGGAAGAGTGAATCTACAATAGGCAAGCAGCTTGGTGTGAAAAAAATCAACTGTGGGAGCAATCATCAGAAAATGGAAGACATACAAGACCACTGATAATCTCCCTCGATCTGGGGCTCCACGCAAGATCTCATCCCGTGGGGTCAAAATGATCATGAGAACGGTGAGCAAAGATCCCAGAACCACACGGGGGGACCTGGTGAATGACCTGCAGAGAGCTGGGACCAAAGTAACAAAGGTCACCATCAGTAACACACTACAACGGCAGGGAATCAAATCCCGCAGTGCCAGACGTGTTCCGCTGCTGAAGCCAGTGCATGTCCAGGCCCGTCTGAAGTTTGCCAGAGAGCACATGGATGATACAGCAGAGGATTGGGAGAATGTCATGTGGTCAGATGAAACCAAAGTAGAACTTTTTGGTATAAACTCAACTCGTCGTGTTTGGAGGAAGAAGAATACTGAGTTGCATCCCAAGAACACCATACCTACTGTGAAGCATGGGGGTGGAAACATCATGCTATGGGGCTGTTTTTCTGCCAAGGGGACAGGACGACTGATCCGTGTTAAGGACAGAATGAATGGGGCCATGTATCGTGAGATTTTGAGCCAAAACCTCCTTCCATCAGTGAGAACTTTGAAGATGAAACGAGGCTGGGTCTTCCAACATGACAATGATCCAAAACACACCGCCCGGGCAACAAAGGAGTGGCTCCGTAAGAAGCATTTGAAAGTCCTGGAGAGGCCTAGCCAGTCTCCAGACCTCAACCCCATAGAAAATCTGTGGCGGGAGTTGAAAGTCCGTGTTGCTCGGCGACAGCCCCAAAACATCATTGCTCTCGAGAAGATCTGCATGGAGGAATGGGCCAAAATACCAGCTACTGTGTGTGCAAACCTGGTAAAGACCTATAGTAAACGTTTGACCTCTGTTATTGCCAACAAAGGTTATGTTACAAAGTATTGAGTTGTATTTTTGTTATTGACCAAATACTTATTTTCCACCCTGATTTACGAATAAATTCTTTACAAATCCTACCATGTGGATTCATGGATTTTTTTTTTCACATTCTGTCTCTCACAGTTGAAGTGCAAATTACTGACCTCTGTCATCATTTTAGGTGGGGGAACTTGCACAATCGGTGGCTGACTAAATACTTTTTTGCCCCACTGTATGTACCACAGGCCTTCAAGCTGGCTGTAGTTAAACCTTTACTCAAAAAGCCATCTCTAGACCCAGCAGTCTTAGCTAATTATAGGCCAATCTCCAACCTTCCTTTCATATCAAGAATCCTTGAAAGAGTAGTTGTCAAACAGCTAACTGATCATCTGCAGATGAATGGCTTATTTGAAGAGTTTCAGTCAGGTTTCAGAGCTCATCACAGCACAGAAACAGCTTTAGTGAAGGTTACAAATGATCTTCTTATGGCCTCTGACAGTGGACTCATCTCTGTGCATGTCCTGCTACACCTTAGTGCAGCATTCAATACTGTTGACCATAATATCCTATTAGAGAGATTAGAACATGCTGTAGGTATTACAGGTACTGCACTGCAGTGGTTTGTATCATATCTATCTAATAGACTCCAATTTGTGCATGTAAATGGAGAGTCCTCTTCACACACTGAGGTTAATTATGGAGTTCCACAGGGTTCAGTGCTAGGACCAATTCTGTTTACATTATACATGCTTCCCCAAGGCAACATCATTAGAAGACATAGCATACATTTTCACTGCTATGCAGATGACACCCAGCTCTATCTATCCATGAAGCCAGATAACACACACAAATTAGTTAAACTGCAGGAATGTCTTAAAGACAAAGAGCTGGATGGCCGCTAACTTTCTGCTTCTTAATTCAGATAAAACTGAGGTTATTGTACTCGGCCCTGAAAAGCTTAGAAATATGGTATCTAACCAGATTCTTACTCTGGATGGCATTACCTTGGCCTCCAGTAACACTGTGAGGAACCTTGGAGTCATTTTTGACCAGGATATGTCCTTCAACGCACATATTAAACAAATATGTAAGACTGCGTTCTTCCATTTGCGCAACATCTCTAAAATTAGAAATATCCTGTCTCAGAGTGACGCTGAAAAACTAGTTCATGCATTTATTACTTCCAGGCTGGACTACTGTAATTCATTATTATCAGGATGTCCAAAAAACTCACTGAAAAGCCTTCAGCTAATCCAAAATGCTGCAGCAAGAGTACTGACAGGGACTAGAAAGAGAGAGCATATTTCTCCTGTTTTGGCTTCCCTTCACTGGCTTCCTGTTAAATCCAGAATTGAATTCAAAATCCTGCTCCTCACATACACTGTCTTAAATAATCAGTCCCCTCTTATCTTAATGACCTTGTAGTACTGTATCACCCTATTAGAGCACTTTGCTCTCGCTCTGCAGGCCTACTTGTTGTTCCTAGAGTATTTAAAAGTAGAATGGGAGGGAGAGCCTTCAGTTTTCAGGCCCCTCTTCTGTAGAACTAGCTTCCAGTTTGGATTCGGGAGACAGACACTATCTCTACTTTCAATATTAGGCTTAAAACTTTCCTTTTTGCTAAAGCATATAGTTAGGGCTGGACCAGGTGACCCTGAATCCTCCCTTAGTTATGCTGCAATAGACGTAGGCTGCCGGGGATTCCCATGATGCATTGAGTTTTTCCTTTCCAGTCACCTTTCTCATTCACTATGTATTAATAGACCTCTCTGCATTGAATCTTATCTGTTATTAACCTCTCTCTTCCACAGCATGTCTTTTATCCTGTCTTCCTTCTCTCACCCCAACCGGTCGCAGCAGATGGCTGCCCCTCCCTGAGCCTGGTTCTGCCGGAGGTTTCTTCCTGTTAAAAGGGATTTTTTCCTTCCCACTGTTGCCAAAGTGCTTGCTCATAGGGGGTCATATGATTGTTGGTTTTTTCTCTGTATCTATGAAGCGCCTTGAGGCGACTTTTGTTGTGATTCGGCGCTATATAAATGAATTGAATTGAATTGAATTGAACGCCTCTGACTAGAGTAAGCTTTATTCAAGAAGAAGAATTATATGACTTGTGAAACCCCTCTATGTTTATGTGCGTACACAGAGTCTGGAGCAGAAAGCCTGGCTTATCAGAGAAAGTTGATAACCACCATAGTGATATCGGTTCTCTCCATCTGGGTTTCAGGTTTTGTTGAGCCAGATAACACAAAGAAAGGCTGGCTGCTCTAAACTTCGTCGTACTGTAGTGCTCAGGTCTCTCAGATCCACTTGCAAAAATCTCTTACATTTTCAAACAAAATTGTGTCAGAGCCTTTGCAGTCGCTGCTCCGTGGGTGCAGAATTAGCTACGACTTGACATAAGCATGTGCTGCTATTGGACCACCAGAGACCTCTGCTTTTAGTCTAGGCTCAATGCTTGCCTTTACTCTCTGGCCTTTCCAGCCCACCAATCTCTCTTTATCGTTATATCTGTAGCTCTGTTTATCCTCTGCTGTCCTCTGGTTTTGTCATTATGTCTTAATTCTGTATTCTCTACTTATACTTATTACTTTTTAAATGTATTTACATAACTGTGTGTAAATATGTAAACATTCTACAGCACTTGGACAATGAAAGCTGTGTTTAACTGTGCTTTATAAATCAATGTTACATACTTACTTAACCAGAACGGGGTTAGCTTTAGCTGGCACTAGACTGAAAACAGCTTAAAACATGGAGGCCATTTTTGTGCTTATACTTAATTTTAAATCTAATAGGGCCTCTATTTTTTATCAACGAAGTGTATAATAAAAAACCCCCAATTATTTTATAGATGTTTTACAGAGTTGCAACATATATTTTTGTTGTGCCTCTTACATTAAGGGAAAGCTAGTCAACAAATTTACAGGCCATGCCAGGTCATGGAAAACTGATTATGTGTATCTACTCTCCCCTTCTACTTGACATCCTGAAGTATGTTTTTATTACTGATGATCATGCCTACTAACATTTTAATTTTTCCACTAATTATGCTACCATACAACTACAGTTAAATTGTTATAAAGGGTACTTCTGTCAAAAAAGTGTTGACAAAATGAATGAAATTACTGCAAACAGTAAACTATGAGCCTCTGGTGGGTCCCTGGTGCTTCGACAGCTACACACACAAACTAAACTGCTGTAATTTAGTAGAAACCCTAAGTGAGAGGGGAAAATGATGTTAGTTTGACATTCCAACCTTTGCAATACTGCCGGGTAACCTCTCCATCATATCTGCACCACAGGGCTTTCCCATCTATCAAAGGTGCACCAAGGGAGCGCCTGGCCTGTTTCAGGCTTTAATGACTCATTAGGGGCTGCTGTTACATGGGAGGAGAGTCGCTCAAGCAGAGTGGAGCTTGCAGTTCACCTTGTATTTTAATTAAAATGGCTTCATAATCACTTCAGTGAGTGCTCCCATAGGTAACTGTGGAGTTACATTTTATGTGAGAAACAGTTTGATTGCGGTTTGATGTGAGCAGTTCTAAATGTCATTATGCCCCACAGCAACAAGAATAATGGAATCTACTTATTATCAGTAGAAAAATATGTTATTCCAAATAGACAAATGCATTTTTTTGAGTGTGTGTTTCTGACTCTTATTAAATGTGCCATAGCCTTCAAACAGGAGTAAAAAATTGTGGGAATGATTGTATTTAATTAATAATTACATTTAACTAAAATTACATAATTAAACCTGTGTGAGCGTCAACACATGCAAGGTAGCTCAAAGTTTAAGAAAAGAAACATCCAAACTGAGGATCCAGCTTGAAATACATTGAAAAACTGTGACTGATCAGGTAACATGCTTTTACACTTACAACATCAAGCAAAATGAAACTAAACTGAACAAAAGCAAATCAAAGCTCCCACATGTGGGATAAAACTCATCACCTCTTGGTTAACAGCTTAACTTTAGCACTTCTTTAAGGAGGCCATAGGACATGTATGGTAACATTTAACATTTCTTCATCTCAGTCCAACAATGAGAAAGACATGTAACATAGAGGAGGTGAAAAAAAAAAGGGTAAATACTCCGTTAAAGATGAGAAAACAACTGCCAAAGACACAAAAGTACTACTGGCTGGAGAATAGGTGCAAAATAGCATCAAAGAAAGTAGATAACTGCAATGGGACATTGCAGGAGCCCAGTTGTAGGATATAATAATAACCACTGCAGCCTAAAAGAGTGCCTGAGGAGCCCAGTTGTAGGCTATTAAGAGTCGACTGTACACTTTTTTCGTGTTTTCCTCCAAAACAATAAGTTCCATTGGAGCCTCTTTGTCTCTCACTAGCAAAGTTGACCCAGACAACACAGTAAAGCTAGTTCTCGGCTACGAACCCGACACGATTTGCATTACAGTTACACCCCCCCCCCCCCCCCATGGGAGGGGTTTGTTTGTCAGTTTGTTAGCAGTCTAGCGTCCAAAGTTTTCGAGATATCAGATTTAATTTGGACATGCAGGATTTGCTGTGTATCACTTGTGTTATCTGTTGACAGAGTCTGTAGTGTTTCACTTCTTATTTTATTTCCCTTTTCATTGTACTTTATGTATGGGCTGCTTCACAGCCTCTGTCTTTATCTGTTCATTTACACTAGCTTGTTTTATTTATAGCCTGATTTGACCCTGGGTAGTTTGACTCAGCATGCTTGCTCTTTTTAACAATGCACTGCTGCTCGGGGCTTTAAAAACTAACCTTTTGGCCAAGCAGCAACTGTGGCACCAGGGTTCAGTATTTTTTTTCTCTTTTGTCTTTGAAACCAGATGAGAACTTGAAAAACAAAGACAGACTGAGAGATGGCCACCTGCCAAAATGATTGATAGAAGTGAAGGAAGAGTTTGAGCCAAATTTCCCTAGCATTTTGGCAGGTGGCTGGTGTTAACATGCAGCTTTGGCTCAGCAACTCCCCACACTGCACAGCCTTTTCCTAATTATGTTTCCTCACAGTATGGAGCCCCAGCTTATTATCCTGCAAGTCTGTATGGCAATGTGAATGGGGAATTATTGGAGGAGGCATCTCCACACTGTTTCTGCCTCCTTAAGCAGAATGCACAATAAGGCAGGCTTCGACTGGATTATTATTGCTGAACGCAAATGTTGAATTGTGATCTTTCTTTTCACTGGTGCAGAATTTACATCGCAGGCAACACACTGAAGGATGTGTTGTGGATCGTGTCCCTCTGTAGACCTTTTTAATGTTTCTAAGTACTAATGATGTGTTTTTGTGGCGTGGCAGAAAGTGACAGCTCTGCAGTTGCATATGCATATAGCTTTAGAGAGCTTTATAATAAGGGTTTCTGCAGGCAAAAACATGGATGTGCCATGGGCTCCCCAGGGTCACGTATAGTAGCCAGCCTTGTAGGAACATGAAGAAAGTGGAAAGTAAAGCTCTTGGCTCTTTTAAAGATGACACTTGGGTCAATATCAAAACCCAAGAAGTAGAAGCCTTCACTGCTCACATACACTCAGTGGATAGAAACATAAAGTTCACCAGCGAATATTTGGACTGTTGAGGAGAATGGAAACTTCAACACTGGAGTTTACAGGAAGCCTGCACGCACTCGGGCCAGTATCTCCTCTTTGACTCCCACCACCCTCTGGAACACAAACTTGAAGTAATCAGGACCCTACAACAATGGGCAGAAAATGTTCCCTCTAAGCCAGAAGGGAAAAAGAGGGAACACACATGTAAAGAAAGCTCTAAGAAAAGAACATGTGATCATCGTAATTGGGCCTTCATGAAATCAGCAAAGATGCACAGAAAAGAAGGTCAGACACCAACTACAGACAAACAGAACAATATTGTCATCCCTTATGTAGCAGCTTTGTCAGAGAAATCAGGAGTCCTCTCCAAGCACAAGATCCCAGTGTACTTCAGACCCAGCCACACACTCAGACAAAAACTGGTTCATCCCAAAGACAAAACTACCAAACGCAAACTTAACAACATAGTGTATGCTGTACAGTGCAGGTAGGAATTCTCAGACCTCTACATTGGACAGACCAAACAGCAACTTCATAAATGCATGGCACAACATAGAAGAGCCCCCTGGACAGGACAAGACTCAGCTGACCATCTGCATCTAAAGGACAAAGGTCACTCTTTTGAGGATGCCAATGTTCACATTTTGGGCAGAGATGGTTTGAAAGAGGAGTGAAAGAAGCCATCTATGTCCACTGTGAACGACCATCTTTGAACAAAGGCGGTGGCTTTCGACTCCAACTGTCTACCATCTATAATCCAGTTTTGAGATCCCTTCCCAGACGCCTTAACGCCCACTCACATCTTGCATCAGGTGATCTCAATAAGTCACATGATAGTTTGAGGCCCACTACCGAAGTCAACAACCCTCCCAAGGGACGTCTTGATGCATGCTCAATCATCCAGGTAAGTAAATCTCCAAAAGTTGATTCCGTTCATCTGGACGTAGCGTTTTGTGCGAGAAACGTTTCGTCACTCACCCAAGTGACTTCTTCAGTCTCAGCTGACTGCAGTTTTCCCCAATCTTATAAACAGTACATTTGCATAATGACTGAAACCAGCCCAGTGGAGGAACAATGGACTGGGAGGTCAGTTCTTTAATTTTAATTATGCAAATTCTCAAAAATGTACTGTTTATAAGATTGGGGAAACCTGTAGTCACCTGAGACTGAAGAAGTCACTTGGATGAGTGACGAAACATTTCTCCCACAAAACGCTACGTCCGGATGAACAGGATCAACTTTTGGAGGCCTCCCAAGGGACAACTCCCACTAGGTTTAAATACCCGGGACTCTCCACCATTTGGTCTTAGAACTGAAGAAGCTTCTCGGATGAGAGGAGAAACATCTTCAAGAAACTTAAAGAAGTCCAGTTGCTTTTCTTTCCAAGCTCCTTAGATTACCATGACCTGGATGACTGAGAACCCTCACATCCCTGAAATGTCTCAATGTAAAATGAAATGCAATATCAAATATCACATGTCAGTTTTTCTACAAGACAAAGAAATGCTGAAGTAAATGAAGACATCTATGGTCTAGTATATCAGACATCTATATCTTTCACCTTTTTCAGAAATTTCTGTATTGGATGGTAAAAAAGAAGGAACTTTTCTGTCATTTATTTTTTATCAATTAGTTAATTACTATGGTTTTCAATCATTCAGAAAAGTTACAAAATTCGTGAAAATACAGTTCACATTTTCCAAAGCCATCAAGTGAACCGGACTGGTGTCTTTATTGGGCCAATTCTTGCCGCTGGGGCCATATGTTTGACACTCCCGATCTATACACAAGAAAAACTAGAAATATCTTAGTTCTTTGAAGTCACATATAAAGCAGTTTGTGTGCTGCACATCACCCTGGAGCTGACAGGTGTGTAGGTAACCCTCCAATGTAAAGACGAAGAAACATCACATTTTGGTGACGTCCGTGGTTTCTAGACTTCAGGGAGACTTTGACAGCAAGTTTTTTTTCATCTGAGTATCAAAGTCTTTACATTTAATCTTTATGTTTATATTAGCCTCTCATCAGTTTTGAGCCTGTGAAATTTGGGTTCTGCTCATTAAAAAAATGGCTGCATCTCTGAAACTGTTCATGCATTACGTTGTAAAACCCGCTTAATCAAAACTGACAGCCTGCATTTCAAACACATATTGATAGTTGATTTACAGTCCACTGTTGCTGTGGACAGAGGCAAAACTACAAAACTTGTGTCTTTGACCCAAGCATTATGGAGGGCACTGAATGTCACTCAGCAATAACCTATTGGTAGAAAAAACTGACATTGGTAGATGCTTTAGTTGTTTACTTCAAAGCTGAAAGAAAATGAACTTATTTACTTCACCGGAAGAAACTGAATTTCACTAACTGACACACTATGGGGTCTGGTTGCTACATCGGTGTTAGTCTTTTCTGTCTTTAGTGAGATCATGTGTTCCTAAGGCATAGTTAAATTATAATTTCAGCTGAATGATATAATGTCATAATACCCCATTATGAAAAAGTAATAACGTTTCCTTGAAATTCTTGTTAAAGCCCCCTAAATATAACATGTATGTAAATATTTAACCAGTTTTGAAATACGTTTGTAACATGACAAAATGTGGAACAATTGAAGTGCTGTAAAAACTGCCAAATTGCAGTCCAACCATAAGCCAACATCTAAGTGGTTCGCTGGTAACCTGGTGGATATTCAGGCAAAGCCTGGGTACCTCGCCCAGTATGAAATGCACTATGTAGGAAGGATACGAGAGTACATTTCTGTCCATTATGATCCTTTAAAAACTTTGTTTAAATACCTAAAATGTCACACAATTCTGTTTTTGCTTTAAACAATATCTCTGATGAAAGCATTCTATAAAAGCGATAGAACCCTTTTTTTTTTCTTTTGCATGTATATCATGACATCCTACATCACATACATTTGCTTTGTTTCACTTGGCTCCTGTTTCTGCCACCATGACATCTACTTCAAACGGGGGAGTACACTTCATTTGTGAGGAATCATAAAGGTGTTTTCAGCATGATCACTTAGTTTTAATTGTGCTACTACGTGTGTCTGTACCCTTACTGTCTAGGACTCTTTATTTCTGCTGACACATGGGTCATTGTCTGACAGACAGACACACCAACTATTAGCTGGAATTGCCAGAGGATCAGTCACCCCAAGTGCATCAGGTCTATGTAAAAGACAGACCCGGGGCAAAAGGCTGGAAGACCTGACCCAAATCTGTCTTTATACAAGGCCCTACATGTTGCTCAGGGAGCAACTAATAAGATTATTCAAATATCACAATGCAGTCAGCCATATTGGCACTGGTGTGTAGCTGATCCGATGCTTGATTAAAAGGATATGAAGAGAGCAGGAAGATGAGAAGAGAGAGAGATAACGTTCTACAAGATTCCCTAATTGATCTGGAAGGGAAGTGTGCTTAATTGATCTGGAGGATGCTGCACAGGGATGCAGGCACTTTCTGTGTGTGTGAAACTGGGTCGCTGGGGATGTGTAAAGTCTGGAAATTTTTAAATTCACATTGTAAACTAAAGCTAAAGCCAACTAGCACTGTTACGTACACCTGCGAGTTCAGTATACACTCACACACCTTGCCATCAACAACGAGTAAGAAGAGCCCCCCCCCAAAAAAAAAAAAAATAATACATCCAGTGATACCCAGTGTAAGGTACTTACATGCCATATTGCGAAGAAAATCAGGGACACACAGAGGACCAGAGACAGCATGTAGCAGAAGGCAGCAAACGTGAACATAATTGAAAAGGGAAACGTGGATAATTTCCCGAGGAAGCACGATCCTGCAGCCAAACATCTAAAACAAAAGAGAGGCAAGGGGGAAGAAGAAAGAGGGGGAAGGGGTGTATGAAAAGAAAGTTCTCACAGTGCCATAGAAAGCCGAGGCGGTGCTGGCACCATGACTTCGCCCCTCACAATGTTTGCAACAATTTGTTGCAGAAAGCCCCTCTCCGGCTGATCAGCTGTGCGTCCACCCAGCAGCACCAGCAGCAGCGAGGCGACTCCGAAGTCAGAGCTGCTCGCAAATCAGTGCATGATCAGTAGTCGCAGTCCCGGTGAGCATAGAAATCACAGAAAGGCGCCGAGACGAGGAGGTGTCCACGCAGAGCCACTCGGGGAAGGTGAATAAGTAGGTAATCCATTCAGCGGCGGCAGGAGGAGCCCTGCTGCTGCGGCCTCTGCGCTGAGCTGCTGTTAGAGAAGAGCCCTGCCACAGTGCACAGCACACAGGCGGCAATAAACGCTGCTCTCACCCTGACAGACCTATCAGCAGAAGCGAGCGGAGCGTGCAGGGAAGAGCTGTGAACAGGTGGATTTAAAAGAGCAGCACCCGGTGTGCGTGCACGTGCGCGCGTGTGCTTGCAGATTCCTCTCCGCACACTCACAAACACACATACAAACACATACACATCGTTTTTTGTTTGCTAAATACTTGTGACCGCTGTGAATTGTTAGCTCTTGTTTGGCTGTGTGTTTGTGAGAGTATTTTTGTCCTTCGACCAAGTCTGTAACCAGCTAAGTGCTGCAACCAGATATACATACCAGCAAACAAAAGGACAGGAGCAAAACATCTTCATGTCGTGGACGGTCTTTAGAGAAAAAGAAAATGTGCACATTATTAAAGCAAGTACTGACTCATGCACACATGTACATAAATACATGCAAACACATGTAATAGTGAAAATATAAATGTCTAAAATGATCAATTAATTTGAAATCACAAGTCATTTCTATGGTAAAGAAACTAATGAGGCCACAGCCTGCAGAACTGATAAACTGTGAGACTAACCCCACCGTCTGGCTCCTTTATAGAATGCAAGCTTTAAATCCTAATGGGGAAAAAAACCCTCAACCAGGTATTTTGCTGTCTGCTGCTCTGCAAAAATATTAATAATAATATTGAGAAAACAGACTGACTGTTAACCATTGTTGAATCCAGCTGTTTGGGTTATCCGTTATTTTTTTCTTCATTTATTAAAGCCACAGACAAATAGCCAAAAGTCCAGAGAGCAAGCAAACAACAGGTGTGTGCTCTCTGAGTTGTTTTTAGCAAAATCACATTGTAATGTTTGATAAGGTCCAATGCTGAGAGTTAGTTTTCATTTTTGTAAGTTTCAGTGTTGATTTTAATCTTTTTGAAAAATGATATCATGGTTTAATTTGTCACAGGTGTGTGTTCACATGCTGAAGAATGTGAGTGTTCACAGCTCCTTTATACGCAAGTGTTAAACTCAGTCTGGCACAGAATGGCTGTGACTGGGTGATGACTTGCATGTTATCATGGTTTGTGTCTGTACCAGTTGTACTCTCTGCTGAGTACTCACACTGACAAATTCAATCCAATTCAATGTATATAGCATCAAATCACAACAAGGCACTTGCTTCAAGGCTTAAAATATGAAGTGCCTTGAAGCAAGTGCCTAGAGACCCTACAATAATACAGAGAAAACCCCAGCAATCATTTTACCCTCCATGAGCAAGGACATGGTGGCAGTGGGAAGGAAAAACTCATTTTTAACAGGACCCAGGCTCAGGGAGGGACAGTCATCTGCCACGACTGGTTAAGACAGGCGGGAGCGCACCGAGAGAAGTCTGCACATCAGCCAGTGATACAGTGGACTGAGCCATCGGCCAATCAGCCACAACATTAAAATCGATCTCATTATAATGCAATGTACTGCTGTGAAACCTTGGGTCTTTGTGGCATCTTTCTTTGAAAGGTTCCAATCAAGCATTAAAAAAAATAACCTGAAAAATGAAGCCAAATGGGGAGTCCCAAAATCTCCAGTTCCTCTAATGGCCACTCTAGCAAAGCTCTTGCTTCTGTGTTTGTGGCTTTGATGCCTTTTGGAGCACTTGGTCACACCAGAACCTTCATTTTGGTGGTTTTGCGCCATTCACAGGTGGATTTGCTAGTGTGTTTTGGACCGTTGTCTTCTTACATAAGTGTAAGCATAAGTGTGCTTGAGCTTGAGCCTGTCAACCACTAGGCATCAGTGAGCTGGGACGAGCTTTTAATTTAAAAAAAAATCATCAGTGCAAATTCTTTGCGTTGATGCTTTGTTTAACGCATGCTCTGTGGCTCTCTGACTTTACCATTTAAATGCAAGCACTTCACCCATATGTGTGACTAAAAGTAGACCTGCAATAGAAATGTGTTTAGAAGCACACATGTTAATACAATGTACTACAATATTAAGACAATGCAGCCTCCATTTTTAACAAAAACGCTGATAACACAACATCAGCAGTGAGTATGATGCTGTCATGGTTTAGCGTGGAGGCGGTGCCTGCATGCCCTGCAAAAGAGTGAAGAGGCGGAGCTGTTGCTGAAAAGGTGAGCTCAGGTGGAGTGAAAAATGTTTTTTTCTGGCATCAAACCACATGATCAACAAATTCATGATGAAAAGTGAACTTTTTAGCTGCTGCATCCATCGTTTGTTTTATACAGCAAAAGTAAAGCTGCAGAAGCAAGGCCACATAAATAATAAGCAGATGAGGTGTTAACTTAGGCTACGTTCACACAGCAGGTCTTAATGCTCAATTCCGATTTTTGATCAAATCCAATTTTTTTGTCTGCTTGTTCACACTACAAATAAAATGCGACAGCAAACGTGCTCTAGTGTGAACGCTCAAAGCGGCCCGCATGCGCAAAAGAAGACGTCACACACAACGCGCTCTGTTTAGATCCAGAGCAAACAATATTGTTTGACTGATGGCCCTTAATATAAAGACTTCGGACTTTACGTGTCCCAATTTTTGCTTTAAGTTATTTTGTTTGTTGAGTATTGCAGCATCGACAGCGATCAACTCGAAGGAAAATGACGACGGAGGCAAAAATGTCCTTAATATTTTGGGAACTTTATTCCACATCAACACGCGGCAAAACTTTCCTCATGGGTACCATTTTCGTTGTGGTATACTTTTTTTTTCTTAGGGGCGTGATGACGCAGCATCCGTGCGCTTACAATGAAACAGTGCCTCCTTGTGGTGACAACTAAAATACTGTCTCTGTTAAACCACAGTAACCAAAATGCAGTTAAACACTGTACAACATGAGTACACACAATGAATATCTTAACATTGTTATTTACATAATAATGTAGATAACCTGATAATTATCCTTATTGCTGTTTTAGAGAGGAGCGGTGCTTCAAAGAATAGTTGCAGATATTTGTCAGAATCTGCAGATTATACAGTACAAATAAAATGTTCACGTTGTCTTCCCAATAGTTTCACTAACATCTACACTAGATGGCCAGGAAGCGTTCGCGATGTCTTCTCGGGCGCTTCTCTGGCACTGATAATTGGCGTCTGTCTTGTGTCAGTGACGTAAAAGACGGATTTAATGCGACATGGCCATTCAAACAGCAGTCGCTTTCTAAAACATCGGATATGTATCGGATTCAGTACCACATATGAAAGGCTACGTTCACACTGCAGGCAAAAGCGCATCAAATCCGATTTTTTGACCCTATGCGACCCATATCCGATCATAGTATGACAGTGTGAACGGCACAAATACGATATTTTCAAATCCGATCTGGGTCACTTTCGCATGTGGTACTGAATCCGATACATATCCGATGTTTTAGAAATCAACTGCTGTTTGAACGGTCATGTTGCATTAAATCCGTCTTTTACGTCACTGACACAAGACAGACGCCAATTATCAGCTCCAGAGAAGACATCGCGAACGCTTCCTGGCCATCCAGTGTAGATGTCAGTGAAACTGTTGGGAAGACAACGTTGGAGAAACATGAACATTTTATTTGTACTGTATAATCTGCAGATTCTGACAGAAATCTGCAACTATCCTTTGAAGCACTGCTCCTCTAAAACAGCAATAAGGATAATTATTAGGTTATCTACATTATTATGTAAATAACAAAGTAACTTAAAGCAAAAATTGGGAAACGTAAAGTCCGAAGTCTTTATATTAAGGGCCATCAGTCAAACAATATTGTTTACTCTGGGTCTAAACAGAGAGTGTTGTGTGTGACATCTTCTTTTGCGCATGCGGGCCGCTTAGAGCGTTCACACTAGAGAGCGTTTGCTGTCGCATTTTATTTGTAGTGTGAACAAGCAGACAAAAAAATCGGATTTGATCAAAAAATCGGAATTGAGCATTAACACGTGCAGTGTGAACGTAGCCAAAGTGACTCAGATCGGATTTGAAAATATCGGATTTGTGCCGTTCACACTGCCATACCATGATCGGATATGGGTCGCATATAGGGTAAAAAAAAAAATCGGATTTGATGCGCTTTCGCCTGCAGTGTGAACACAGCCTTAGGCTACGTTCACACTGCAGGCGAAAGCGCATCAAATCCGATTTTTTGACCCTATGCGACCCATATCCGATCATGGTATGACAGTGTGAACGGCACAAATCCGATCTTTTCAAATCCGATCTGGGTCACTTTCGTATGTGGTACTGAATCCGATACATATCCGATGTTTTAGAAAGCGACTGCTGTTTGAACGGTCAAGTCGCATTAAATCCGTCTTTTACGTCACTGACACAAGACAGACGCCAATTATCAGCACCGGAAAAGCGCCCGATAACACATCGCGAACGCTTCCTGGCCATCCAGTGTAGATGTCAGTGAAACTGTTGGGAAGACAACGTTGGATAAACGTGAACATTTTATTTGTACTGTATAATCTGCAGATTCTGACAGAAATCTGCAACTATCCTTTGAAGTACCGCTCTCTAAAACAGCAATAAGGATAATTATTAGGTTATTTACATTATTATGTAAATAAAAAAATAACTTAAAGCAAAAATTGGGAAACGTAAAGTCCGAATTCTTTATATTAAGGGCCATCAGTCAAACAATATTGTTTGCTCTGGGTCCAAACAGAGCGCGTTGTGTGTGACATCTTCTTTTGCGCATGCGGGCCACTTTGAGGGTTCACACTAGAGCGCGTTTGCTGTCGCATTTTATTTGTAGTGTGAACGAGCAGACAAAAAATCGGATTTGATCAAAAAATCGGAATTGAGCATTAAGACCTGCAGTGTGAACGTAGCCTAAGTCTGACACAGTGCTAAAATTAGGCAGCTTGCTGAAGGTGACAGCTTTTAATTGCAGTGATACCTGCAAGCACAATCTGGTTATTGTGCTTGCAGGTATCACTGCAATTAAAAGCTGTCACCCCCTTTAGACTCAGACCTGGTTGTCTGAGTCTAAAGGGGGGCATGGGGTGTAGTAGATCACTTTTGTAACCCTATTTTTAGATTGAAAGTAAAATAATATAAAAATACATTAAATCATATTAATTATTGAAAATCTTAAAATAAAAGCTTTTTTGCAGGCCAATAAAAATACACATAGGCCAGTAAAACCCACATGCTCTTTAAGACTTACAACGACATGCTGACACTCATTCACTAGCACGCTTATTAAACACACATTCAAATACAGATACAGATACACATTCACATGAACACACACCAAACCTACTTCACTGAGCAGATAAAACACTCTCAGAACTCGTTTAATGTAAGAAAGCATCCCAAAATAAAACTAGAGTAAAGAGCATTTTATTTTATACCTTAGTTTAAGTTGCATATTTCTATCCATCCATTCTGTTCTGCTTATCCTTATCAGGGTCACCGGGGGGCTGGAGCCCATCCCAGCTAACACAGGGTACACACCCTGTTTGTATTTAAGAAAGTGTTTAAGACATTAAATGTTAATATGGTACGAAAATACAATAAAACGGTTTTGTTTTTTGGACAGATGTATGCGGTTAATTAGCATTGCAAGTGGATAAGATGCTTTATGCTGAATTAGATTTTTCCTGGCTACCATCACAGACTTCTCACATTTTCAGTTTGAGTAATTTGTATATGAAACACAGTCTTCATTGTTATTTATTTGCTTGCTGTTTTTTTTTTTGACTGATTATTTGTAGCTGAGCCAAATTTTGACAGTTTTCTTTTCTAGTATTTCACTATCTTCAATGCCACTGTGGGCTGTAGTGGGAGATACATTGCACTCAGGAGAAACTTTATCAGCCTTACAAATTCGGAACCATATTGCATTTTTCTACTTGCATTGAGATGAATGAGATGTTTTACCAGCAGATGGAGCCAATTCTGTTCCTACTGGGGGCAAAGGCAGATTTTACATATCTCAGTATTTCAAAATCTCCACTTTTCTTTGATAACTGATAGTATTTATTCTTTATTTTTTTTAAGACAAGGACACATACCATCATTACTCTGAACCCTTCTGTGAAGGTACAGTGAGTTGAAAACTCATGTATTATATATTTTCAAATGAAGAAGTATTTCTGAATGCAGCTATTTTGTACAGAAAAGCTAAGCCACAGGAATACACCATCTCTTTTTTTTTTGTTTCCTCTGCAGTCTGTTCACTATTTAAAGGAAAAAGGAGACTGCTGGACAAAGAAGACAATATTGAGGAAGGAGTGAAACAACTGGATGAGTGCAAAACCTTTCATTAATGGTGCCCTGGTCAGAGAATAAAACCTTTACCATTGCATTGAAAAAAATGAATAATTCTAATGAGTAAATGCTTTCAATAAAAGCAAACAGTTTATAACAGCTGACATGATTGACTGATTGATTCAATTTATTTATACAGCACCAAATCACAACAACAGTCACCTCAAGGTGCTTTTTATTGTAAGGTAGACCCTACAATAATACATACAGAGAAAAACCCAACAATCCTATGAGCCCCCATGAGCAAGCACTTTGGCAGCAGTGGGAAGGAAAAACTCCCTTTTTACAGGAAGAAACCTCCGGCAAAAGCAGGCTCAGGGAGGGGCGGCCATCTGCCACGACTGGTAGGGGTAAGAGGAGGAAGACAGGATAAAAGACATGCTGTGGAAGAGAGCCAGAGATTAATAACAAGTATGATTCAGTGCAGAGAGGTCTATTAACACATAGTGAGTGAGAAAGGTGACTGAAGAAGAAATACTCAATGTATCATGGCCATTATTACAGTATAACTAAGGAAGGATACAGGGTCACCTGATCCAGCCCTAACTATATGCTTTATCAAAAAGAAAATTTTTAAGCCAATATAAGAGAAATATGCTCTTTCTTTCTAGTCCCTGTCAGTACTCTTGCTGCAGCATTTTGGATTAACTGAAGGCTTTTCAGCGAGTTTTTAGGACATCCTGATAATAATGAATTACAGTAGTCCAGCCGAGAAGTAATAAACGCATGAACTAGTTTTTCAGCATCACTCTGAGACAGGATATTTCTAATTTTAGAGATATTGAGCAAGTGTAAGAAAGGAGTCCTACATTGTTTAATATGTGCACTGAAGGACATATCCTGGACAAAAATGACTCCAAGGTTCCTCACAGTGTTACTGGAGGCCAAAGCAATGCCATTCAGAGTAAGAATGTAGCTGGTCTAGCACCTGTTGAGTTTTCCCAATTCTTTGAATCTTTGGGCTGAAGGAGGGACAATACTCGGTGTATCAATGCTCAATCAACAATCATTTATTTCCATACAATTCAACAATAAGAGCATTACAACGTCCGGACGGGAGAGATGCTACCAGAGGGTCAGGCACATGTCTCAAAATGGTGACGGGTTGCTCAGCTTTTTATAGTCTCTAGTGGCCCCCAGCTAGTCGTAAAAGCCAAAACATCACATTTTTTCTCTGTTACAGCGCCTAAGTTATGACCTCGGCAGTTGTTTCTCTGCTTTCTGTAAGGTGGGGGTGTGGAATGTGGTCTGTCTATCTCCCCTGTCTTTAGACACAGAGTCTCCTGCTTACAACCTTCTCTTCATGATTCAACAATTAAGCATGTCAAGAAAACAGTGTAACACATTCCCAGCAGATCAAGGATACAGAGTGATGCACATTTATCTAATGAACTAATATGTGAATATGTTCTGTTAACTCAAAAGTATAATGAGAACTAAACTACATACAGATCACACACTCTATTTTAAAGGGTATAATATGATCTACAGCAGTATTCTAATTCAACTACTTTGATTACATATATAAGGTAACATATAATAACAGAATAATATCACACACCTGATCTAGCACTTAACACTCACTGACTGCTTTGTTAGATGCACTTTACTGTCAGGTTTGGCACAAGCAGGACCCAAATGCATGACTTTCTGTATGAACACAATGCATTTACAGCTAAAATTACAACAAAGGTGCCAGTAATCCACAGTGCACATGTTTCTCTGTGTGTCAGTTCCCAATTCCCGTGCAGTGATTTTCCTCTGTGGTGAATGTTCCGCCTCCTTCAGTGTCTATGTACATTAGTGCCCAGCTCCCTCCACACGTTTCCGCAATCCTCCTGGAAACAAGAGACGCTACAGTAAGTACATTCCCAAGACAACCACCCGACAAACACTTTCACCTCACGAGCAGGAGACCTGACTGTGTTCATCATACAAGGACATGTAAATGGAGAGTCCTCTTCACACACCAAGGTCAGTTATGCTGTTCCACAGGGTTTGGTGCTAGGACCAATTCTGTTTACATTATACATGTTTCCCCAAGGCAGTATCATTAGAAGACATAGCATACATTTTCACTGCTATGCAGATGACACCCAGCTCTATCTATCCATGAATCCAGATAACACACACAAATTAGTTAAACTGCAGGAATGTCTTAAAGACATAAAGACCTGGATGGCCGCTAACTTTCTGCTTCTTAATTCAGATAAAACTGAGGTTATTGTACTCGGTCCTGAAAATCTTAGAAATATGGTAGCTAACCAGATTCTTAATCTGGATGGCATCACCTTGGCCTCCAGTAACGCTGTGAGGAACCTTGGAGTCATTTTTGACCAGGATATTGTTATGTTTACATACACTGCTAAGATGGTGAAGGGTTGCTTTACAAGGGGGACTGAATATGAACATATACTCAGTTACCAGTAGGGGGCTCTGTGACTAATAGTGATAGAAGGATAGAAGAAGAGAAGTGTATTGTGATATGTTTTGGATGGCTAACTACTGCTGAATACACATTCCATTATAAACCAAGTCGTCTCCGTTCTTCTGTCGAAACACCACAAATTGGCGACGAGGATGAGTATTGCAGTATTGCACTATTGCAGGCCAGGTGGAAGCAGCAGTCAAAAACGCTACTCTACTCTCCACACCCGGCTCGTTTCCGACCGCGCCTGTTCAGACAGTCAATGTGGCAAATTCCCACTCTCACCAGAGGAGAAGACCTCGCCCTGCTAAAGGCTGCACTCCAGACCAACGCAAACGGGGAGGTTCAAAGCAGCAGCAGCGGAAGTGCTTCAGGTGTGGTTCTCACAAGCACTTAGCTAATGATAAAAACTGCCCGGCTGCTTCTTCAAAATGCAACAACTGCGGGAAAAAGGGACATTTTGCCAAGGTATGTAAGTCGTCAGTCAGTGAAGTGAGAGAAGTAGTGGTTCCAGAATTGGCAGCACTGTGCGTGCAAGATGCTAAAATGATGGCAGCTATTCAAGATAAGCTTACCTGCACTGTCGACATTGAAACTGTACAAGGTGGTTCTAAGACGGTAGAGCTGATAGTAGACACTGGAGCTTCTGTGTCTATTCTGCCAGAAACTATCTACAGACAGTATTTTGCAGACTGTTCACTGGTGCGACCTAAAGTCAAACTAGTTACTTATGCTAAAGATGAGTTAGCTGTGATGGGTTGTCTGCCTGCATCAGTTGCACTGCATGCACAGAATGAAAAAGTTCCTGCTTCCTTCTACATTGTCAAAGCTGGTTCCCCGCTATTAGGCCTCGATCTCATTAGAGCACTGAACGTCTGCATCGTCGGAGGCAAAGTGGACCGCATTCAGGATGAAACTGCAGATGAGCCGGATTCTACTAACCGGAAGTCTGCTGTATACAATGTTGATCCTATTCCACCAGCTCAGCTTGGGTGTGTTAAAGGGTTCATCCATAAAGTACAGGTAAACAACAATGTGCAGCCTGTCCGTCAAAAGCTGAGACACCTGCCATTAAGTGTACGTACGGAGGTATCAGCAGAACTCTCTCGCTTACTCAAAGCTGGCATAATTGAAAGGATTGATGCAGCTGAGTGGGTGAGTCCTCTGGTCGTGGCCCGGAAGCGCAAAAGGGAGTTGAGACTGTGTGTTGACCTTCGTGAACCCAATAAAAGCATCATTACTGACTGCCATCCTCTTCCTCACATGGAGGATCTGTTTTCTGAGTTGGCGGGTGCCACTCACTACAGCCAGATTGACCTGAGCTCAGCATACCACCAATTACCTTTGCATCCGGAGAGCCGCAAGCTGATTGCTTTCATCACTCATGAGGGACTGTTCCAGTTCACACGTGTTCCATTTGGCCTAGCATCAGCACCTTCGGCTTTCCAGAAAATGATGCAAACGGTCCTGAAAGATCTGCCTGGTGTTCGCAACTACTTGGATGACATCATCGTCTACAGAACATCAAAGGAGGTGCATGATACACGCCTGCAAGCTGTTCTCCAACGTCTCAGAGACGTCGGCCTGCAGATTAATACTGGGAAAAGTTCCTTCTGCCAGTCACACATCACATTCCTGGGCCATGTAATCTCAAAGGAAGGCCTACGTCCAAGCCAGGATCACCTTACTGCTATTGCTGAGGCTCCTACTCCAAAGGATATGGCTGCATTGCGCTCATTCCTGGGTTTGTCATCCTGGTTCCGTAAATTTATTCCAGATTATGCTACACTGGTGGAGCCACTGCGACAGTTGCTGAAAACAGACATGAAAGTTGAACTCCAGTGGAACGAGGCAGCACATGAGAGCTTCAGTAACCTGAAAAAACTCCGTCTGGAAAGTCCCGCACTTGCCGTCTATGACCCTGACTTACCTGCTTTTATCACCACAGACGCATCAGACTACGGGCTAGGCGCTGTGTTGACACAGTTACATCCAGATCAAGTGGAGCGGGTTGTGGCGTTCGCCTCCCGAACACTGTCTCCTGCTGAATGAAAGTACTCCACTACAGAAAAGGAGGTGTTAGTCTGTGTCTGGGCGGTGGAAAGATGGCGTACATATGTATGGGGCCGCAGATTCACGCTTCGCACTCACCACCAAGCTCTTACTACCCTTCTCAGCACCAAAGGTATGAACAGAGCTGGCATGAGAATCGCACGATGGTCTGCAAGGTTGATGTGTTTTCAGTACGATGTGCAGTACCGTCCTGGGGCCCGTTCTTCGTACGTCGCTTACTACATCCAAGATCAAATAACACATCCAAGACCAAATCATCGCGCTAAACGTGAGCTCGCTAATCTGGTTCTCCGAACACACCTGCTGTTGACGATTAGTACAGCTGGATGAAGTAATGTGAGATCACTGGGTGTCGTAAAAAGGGCTACGCATCGATAGTAGAAACATTGATCGGCAACCCTCTGATTGGTCTGCGAAAATGTCGAAGGAGAGCGCTCAGTATTTTTCGGCAGCAGAGCAAGAACTCTTGAGTGAGGGATTTCAGGAGTTTCAGAGTTTAATCAGAACGCAAGGGAACACTGCAAAGGCTGCAAAAGCAAGGAGAGAGGGCTGGCAGAAAGTTGCTGACAATAAATGCGAGGTCCCTGCGAGAAAAGGTAATATGCCTCGCACACGAAGGTCACCAGGGCATAGTTCGCACAAAGCAGCGGCTCAGAGAGCTTTACTGGTGGCCATGCATGGATACTCAAGTCCATGCGATTATGTCATCGTGCTCTGTCTGTCAATCGTGTGAGAAAACGGCCAAAACTGCTCCTGCTCCCCTACAGCCGGTTCAGTTTCCAGATGGTCCCTTTCAGCATGTGGCCGTTGACATTGTTGGACCTTTTGACCGTGGGTCGCAGGACTGCAGGTTTGCTATCACACTGGTCGATTACTTCAGCAAATGGCCAGAAGTAGCCTTTACTTCATCAGCTACTACAGACACTGTTATTAGGTTCTTGTCTTCAGTTTTTGCACGGGAGGGAAACCCTTGTGAGCTTACGACAGATAATGGACAACAATTCACTTCATCTGCTTTTGCTGATTTCCTGAAGGAAAGGGGCATCAAGCACATTAGAACAAGTGTGTATCACCCTCAAGCAAACGGGTGTGTTGAAAGATTCAACAGAGTACTGAAGGACTGTGTTCAGGCTGCACAGGTGTCCCAGAAGCCGTGGAAGCCCGCCGTAACAGAATGCTACAGCTCATGCAACAACTGGAGCAGCTCCGTTTCAGCTTCTCAGAGGGAGACCAATGAGAACAAAGCTAAATGTCCTGCCATTTCCCAAAGACACAGGACAGTATGACCAATGCAGGGCCAGAGTCTTTCACCAGCAATGTAAGAGTAAACGCTACACTGATGCTAAGAGGGGGGCAAAACCTCCCCAGCTTGTGGTCGGTGACAGGGTGCGGATACGTAAGCCTTTCCGAGTGGGGAAGGGAGAGAGACAGTTCACTGATCCACTGTCAGTGCAGCAATAGACTGGACTGAGCACCTTCATCTTGAGTGATGGAAAGAGATGGAATGCAGCCGGTCTCTCACTCTGCCGAGCAGAGAATGCTGAGCCGTTGCAGGCTGGTGAAGAGGTTGAAAACAACACAAGAGAAACTCCTAATGTTCCTAACAGACCGAGACAGTTACCAGCTTGGACCAAGGATTATGTAATGAAATGAGTTTAAAAAAAAAGTGGGAAATAACACGCTTGAGCTGTTGGATGCTAATGTTAAGTTCCATACTGCTAGTTCTGAGGTCCAAGTATAATAGATGATTGATTTACTGTGATTTATTTGTGAAGTTTTGTGACTTAAGGTTGTTACGTTACTACAGTAACCTTAACTGTACAAGTATTCATTATAAAGGACGATTTAGGCACCATAACAAGATGGGTATAGACCACAGGTATAGTTCAAACACCCAGTAATGTTATAAGTGAAATAGGTTCAGCAAGCAGTATTGAAAATGCTGTCTGGTTGCAAAGTTTACTACTGATAATGTTATGTGCAAATAGTAATGTTACCATGCTAAGTAAGTAATACTGAGGTAGTAGAATTCTGTGAGAATGAGGAGAGATGTTATGTTTACATACACTGTTTTCTTCCATTTGCGCAACATCTCTAAAGTTAGAAATATCCTGTCTCAGAGTGACGCTGAAAAACTAGTTCATGCATTTATTCCTTCCAGGCTGGACTACTGCAATTCATTATTATCAGGATGTCCAAAAAACTCGCTGAAAAGCCTTTAGTTAATCCAAAATGCTGCAGCAAGAGTATTGACAGGGACTAGAAAGAGAGAGCATATTTCTCCTGTTTTGGCTTCCCTTCACTGGCTTCCTGTTAAATCCAGAATTGAATTCAAAATCCTGCTCCTCACATACAAGGTCTTAAATAATCAGGCCCCATCTTATCTTAATGACCTTGTAGTACCAAATCACCCTATTAGAGCACTTTGCTCTCGCACTGCAGGCCTACTTGTTGTTCCTAGGGCAAGGGTCGGCAACCTGTGGCTCTTTAGTCCTTATAGTGGTTTGGGAAAATAAATTAGAAGTATTTAGCTGAAGTGTATTTTATTTATGTTAGTTCTTTTTTAAAAAACAAACCAAACTTGTAGTTCTAAATTGGAAGATTGTGATATTGAAATATAAAAATAAAATTATATTTTATTATTTTTTCATTGCTCAAAATAAGCGTCACGCACGTGGAAGCCGGTATACCCGCCGAAACGCCGTGCATTTATTGAGTCTTTCAACCCCAGGTAGGCCAATTATGGATCTTCGGAGCCACATTATGTCCGCAGGTATTCTCCAACATGAACTATGTTAAAAACAAACACCGCTCACGCCTCACAGATGACAGCTTACAGTCCTGCATTAAGATGAAAGTGACTTCGTACAGCCCCGATTTGCAGACGATGTGTGCACATCGAGGTTCAGGAGCAGAAGTCCCATTGTAAACATATCACGGCAGACCCTACGATGTTTGCATGAACATGCTTTTCAGCATCTCTTTATTGACCACTTTTCACACACGGTTGCTGTACGCATGCAGCCGGCTGTAGCTTTTCAGCTCACAGCCAGACATATACCAACAACAGCATAGATAGCACAGACGTTAAGGCGGGGAGGCGTGATTGCGGGTGCCACTCAGGTGCGTCCGCCTCACCTGCAGCGTCACTGCAGACGACGCCCCGCTACACACATTAACCTGGTATAATACATATTTAGGCAGAATTTTGCAAATATCTGTTTTTCGTTTTTTAGCAGCATGGTGCTTTTTTCCCCAATTATTTTTAAAAGTCAGGTCAAGGCTCCAAAAGCCCAAAGGCGATATAAGGGTGGCGTTTCTGTTTGCTACATGGATCATTTTAGTTCAGGTTGGTGTCTGTCCTTTTGTTATATTTCTTTAAGAGTTCAAAATGTGTTAATTACATAAATAAAATGTAATTTTCTCTGTAGCACTTCATGGATTTTATAAGCAACACACCTTAGTTGTTCACACAAAGCATAAAGGTAAAAAACAATATATACAGTGTTGTCTTCATTTTAGATGTCAAAAAGGATTTGCAGCTCCCAGTGTTTTCTTTTGCATGGAAACCAGGTCCAAATGGCTCTTTGGGTCTTAAAGGTTGCTGACCCCTGTCTTGGGGTATTTAAAAGTAGAATGGGAGGGAGAGCCTTCAGTTTTCTGTGGAACGAGCTTCCTGTTTGGATTCGGGAGACAGACACTATCTCTACTTTCAATATTAGGCTTAAAACTTTCCTTTTTGCTAAAGCATATAGTTAGGGCTGGACCAGATGACCCTGGATCCTCCCTTAGTTATGCTGCACTAGACGTAGGCTGCCGGGGATTCCCATGACGCATTGAGTTTTTCCTTTCCAATCACCTTTCTCACTCACTATGAGTTAATAGACCTCTCTGCATTGAATCATATCTGTTATTAATCTCTGTCTCTCTTCCACACCATGTCTTTCATCCTGTTTTCCTTCTCTCACCCCAACCGGTCGCAGCAGATGGCCGCCCTTCCCTGAGGCTGGTTCAGCTGGAGGTTTCTTCCTGTTAAAAGGGATTTTTTCCATCCCACTGTCGCCAAAGTGCTTGCTCATGGGGGTCATATGATTGTTGGGTTTTTCTCTGTATCTACTGTACAATATAAAGCGCATTGAGGCGACTTTTGTTGTGATTTGGCGCTATATAAATAAAATTGAACTGAATTGAATATTCTGGAGAAATATTTTGGACCTGGCATGTAAGTAGGCTGAGGTGTTTAAATGCTACACTTCCACCAGTAGCCTTAAGTAATGATAAGGCAGAATGGATCCACACTTTTGTATTGTTTACACCAAATCTGACTCCTTAGTTCAGAGGAGTGTCACCCAGTGTGGTCTTCTGTTGCTGTACAGATGATAAATGATCTTATTCTTATATAGCGCTTTTCTACTCTCCCAGAATACTCAAAGCACTGTATACAACATGCCTCATTCACCCATCTACGTCTAAACACAAGTGCAAACTAACACTTCATACACATTCACACTCCGATGAACGCGTGGGTTAGTATGTTGCTCAAGGATATTTGACATGCAGACCGGGGAAGCCAAGGATCGAACCACCAACCTTCCAATTAGTAGGTGATCTGTAGGTGATCGGATGACCACCTGAGCCACAGATGTTCTTCTTGATGTAATCAGATTAGAAAATGGTCAAAACATCTTCCCAAAGGGCACATCCATGTTTCTTTCTCTTTTTACTCTCATAAGTGTTGTGAAAATTTGGACTGATTCCCCAGCTACTCCAGTCTTTTTAATGGAAGTATCTTTGAACAACACAATAAACCATGAGTTTTGCTCAATGACTCCACAATAGTATGAGTGTCTGTGTAAATGTTAGACAACACACAGATACAGAAAAAAGTGCTAAATGTATGTGTGGTTGGGTGAATAGGGCTTCAAAGGATAGAGCCTTTCTGAGTACTAGTCCATTTACCATATAAAAATAATCTGTAAACACAGAAATTTGAATTTTTATATTTAACAATTCAGAGTTCAATTCATATTAATAATAACGTATACTTTATTAATCCCGTAGGAAATGAGCCCTCTGCATTTAACCCATTCACTCAGTGAAGCAGTGGGCAGCCACCAATCCAGCGCTAGGGGAGCAGTGTGCAGAGACTGTAGCTTGTCCAAGGGTACCTCAACAATTTGGCTTTTTTTAAAAATATGTTTACACATTCAAGGAGTTTTTCCATATTTATTATATATAACAAATAATGTTTTTAGAACAACAGCAATAATATAAAAAATAGAAGCCACTGAGTCATTATGAAACACAAAACTCTATATGCTCTTTGAATAGATTTGACCACACAGTAGTTAATTATTTTATCTATTTGAGTTATTTACAAATATTGTTTCCCAAAACAATTAACAAAAAAAACATAATATTATGTGTATTCGAAATAACTTTAATTAAAAATGAAACACTGATATAATATAATATCATCAAATCAGTAATACACAAATGATAATATAAATATTGTGTAATTGTTCTTTTTGTATGCTTTTGTAATGTCCACCCACTGTCTCGCTACCTCCATGCACTTGTATTTTTAGTTAATTATTAGACAAAAGGAAAACATAGAAAAATAGTTATAGATACATATAGACTGATATAAATAGGGTGTTTTGTATATGTTTTTAGATACTAGAATATAAAAGTGATTACATAGCTCATTAATCGGGAAATTTGTCAGCATTATTGACCTACTTGCAGTTTCGCTTAGCCCAAAGAGGCTCTTTGTCTCTGCCTTAGCTCATTGTAATTCATTTTAAATGATCAGCTTTATATTCATTTAAGCCAGTTCAATACCATTCAAGTCTCTCCTTTAATAATATATGGTCACAGCAATAACCAGGACCGAGGCACCCTATGCTGGCTATATGCTGGCTATTTCACTGATCTGAACAGACCAATGTTGTGATAATGATTTAATCAATTTGCCCCAAGGCCCCTCAGGCCAGCAGAATAAAGCAGAATTACTGTTTCAATATCACACACCCTGCTGCTGCTGGTACATCTTCTGTATATCTTAGATGATATGTAAGCAGCTTTTTTTAAATTTATTTTTAAACTTTTGTGCTACTTTCTATGAACCAACCTTTCTTCACACAGTAAGCTATCCGGTTGTTCAGTCAGACGTCACGGATGACGTTGCAGGTATTTCCGGGTCTAAGTGCTCCTCAAGAAACAACGATGGCGGAGCCAGTGACTTTGTTCACGATTACCTCCTTCTTTAGCGAAGTACCAATTAGGGTTAAAAAGGGTCTTAATTCCTTCAACTCTAGTAAAGTGGTCAGTGTAACCGTTCTCCCAGGCGGAATTATAAAGGGAAGTGTCCAGGCATCCATGAAAAAGAAGATTTACAATGTTGAGGTGAGCTAGGAGTAAGCTAGCTAGCCGACGATTAAACATGAGATATTCTGTATTCTGATGTATTTCATAAAGCACACACACGTACAGCAATGCTATAACAGTGGAAGTAAACGAAGATGAAAATCTACATAACATGGAGGTTTTGGAGAGTTAGTAATGTTAGCCTAGTACCAGTTATATTAGCCTAGTTAACCTAGTACCAGTACACAGAGCAGCGCTGCAAGTGTTTGTTAGAATGTTTAGGGTAAGCATTAACTTTCTTTCAATGTAGGTGCATGTTGAGGGTCAGTCAGTCAGGTTCAGCTCCTGTGAGTGCCCGATTGGCAATGATAAGTGCCATCATATGGCGGCATTGTTGATTTGGGTGGAGAAGAATGTGTCTCGCACTGACGTGGAATGTGTGTGGAAGAGGGTAAAATCATGCAAAGCAGAAGAAATTACTGCCAAGAGAGTGTCTGTGATGACACCCTCAACAACACAAGGTCAGTTATTTATTTAAAATTTGTCCTTTGAATTAATTATAATAATTATTTTCTTAACTTTTTAAAAAGCATTATGTTTTATATGCTAAAATTATTATTTATACAGATTACTAAAAGTTTTTTTTTTTCAGCTGGAATCGAAAGACCTGTCTCCCAGGAGGACAAGGAATGGGCAGTGGCATCCCTATCGAAATTGCAACGTTTTACTGGGATGGGTTGGATTTTGAGTCCTGAATGCTCTCAGGTACTTTGATATTTACTTTAACATGTGGTATAAATTGTACATGTATGTAAACTCTTGTAAACTACATACAGCAGACTGTTTGCTTCCACTGTCCCCACTTTATTTTTTACATGTATTTTATATACTCTGTACCTGACTTTGTCTATTCTGTGGTCAAAATTTCTTGGTTCCATTAAAACCTTTAAAATCCTTTTGCTTTAAATCTAGGCTAAACCAGCCAAGACATTTGATGAAGTGCTGAGGAACCTGGGATTTCCCCAAGCAGAAGACAAGGCTCGTTATCTCTTGGCATCACTGGCTGTGTCTGACGAAGAGAAGAAACAGATTGAGGAAGCAACAGTTGGGCAAACGAAGAATGCATTGTGGTAAGAAAGTGCTTTGAAATTTATTCTGTTAAGTGTTAAGTAGGAAATTTTAGTTAACTGTGTCTCTTAATTTGTGTTTCTTTATAAAAGGTCAGCATATCGCAAGAAGAGAATCACAGCCAGCAACTTCGGTTTGGTCCTGAGTGCAGTCCAGCGGCGCTCATACCCCCCTTCCTTATTTAAGACTCTGCTTGGACAGTACAACCTGACAGAAGGATCTAAAGTAAGTTGTTAGTAAAAAGGGTCTGTGCATCTAAGAATTCCTTTATGACTAAGTTGTATTTTCATCCCCAAAGGCATGTGATTGGGGGATCCTTCATGAGCCAAAGGCCAAGCAGTTGTACACTGACTGTACTGGTGCAGCTATCAAGGAGAGGGGACTGTTTTTATCTAACAGTGGCCTGCTTGGTGGTTCTCCAGATGGGACTGTCTCTAATGAGTGCATCATTGAGGTGAAATGCCCATGGTCAGCCAGAGCCAAAACTGTATTGGAGGCTGCAGAAAGTAAGGACTTTTTCCTACAGCTGGATGAGGCAAGTGGTTCCCTGGTATTAAAAAAGAATCACAACTACTGGCATCAGATCCAGGGCAACCTCTATCTCACAGGGGCGAAAAGCTGTCACTTTATTGTTTGGACTCCATGTGACTTTTTCATCTTGCATGTGGATAGAGAACAAACTTGGGCTGTTAACATTGAAGCGTTGGAAACGTTCTACCGGGAAGTTTTTTTACCCCATATTTTATCGCAGCTTTGAATTCAAATCAGCATGAGTAATTTATCAGTCCAAATGTTTATAGTTAATTTTAAAACTATTTGGAAATTGTACATTTTTTGTCATTGTAACTTTGTAAATATATTCAGATAAATTCTTAAATTATATTAATTTTTGATTTGAAAAAATAAAATGTTTTGGACAAACTGTTCCTGAAAATAAAGAGTAACACATGTATCTGGTATTCTTCATTTTAATTGAAAATGCATAGCAAGAAAACTAGGCAGTAATCAGGAAGCTGGAATGGAATGAAAAATGTAACAAGCCATTGATAAAAACAGAGTAAAACATTATACGAATCACAAATGAGACCATTCTCAATTTGAAACTATGCAACTAAGTTGTTTTTATGTTGTAACATCCTGAGTATACACACGAAACAATCCAGAACACTTAGGAGTTATAAATAATAAAAGTAAACTTATTCAACAGTTGTATTTTCTGGTCCACAAGTAGTTAGAAAATGACACAATGTACTTTTGCCTCTGAACTCTCACAGGTATAATTTATTCAATTTCATGGAGAATAGGTGTTTGTAAATTTGTAAGACACACACATGCTTTCAAGATCTTATTAATTTTTTTTTTAACTGATGTGGGATGTGATGCAAAATTGAGAAAAGTTTCAGTCTTTGAATGGAACGCTCTACATGTATTCTTGCACAGGAAATCTTCCTGTTGTTGTTCACTTCCTCCTGTGTGAATTGTCCGTTGGTGAGGAAGGACGGAATGTTCAGTGAGACCCCTTCTGGTAGGATGTCCCGAATTGTGAAGCCCTTATCTGCAATGACCATGTCACCTGGTTGTAGATGTTGCAGTACTCCACAGTCAGCTGTTATGGCCTTATCTGAGGCACTTCCACCGTACAAGTTGCTTACAAAGGTTATTACACCATTAGGAGCCACACCAATTAGAGCCTTTAGTGTGGTCCGTCCTTTGTACTGGCTGTACAAATGACTTTGTGTGTCAAGTCTCTCTGTGTTACAAACAGAAACTTCCGTGCAGTCAAGCACAATCCTGCAGTTAGGAAATGGTTGGAAGCAATCTGGCAGCGATGTTTGATTCTTGGCTCTCGAGGGAATGTTGTTTTCCAGCATGCCAACATACAAAATGTCATACAGTGCACTAACAATTGTTGTAAAAATATTAGTTACTGTGCCTCTGCTGCAGTTAAACCTTATTGAAAGGTCTTCATGACCAAAATTAAGTTTGAGCTTGATCAGGGTTAGAAATAACTGGTCAATTAGGGGCATCATTTGGACAGTCCAATCAGAATGATATTTAAGATCAAATCTGGAAAGAAGCGCTTCTAAAAACAGGACAGAAGCAGCATCGGGCAATCCAGTATAGTACTGGACCCTTTCAGGATTGTCAGATATTTGACTGAAAGAGAAAGTCTGCTTCTGCTTCTCTACTTGTTTTTTAAGTTTTTCATTCTCTATTCTTAGCATGTCATTCTGAATCTCTAGCACCAGAAGACTTTGGGAAGAACTTGTGGAACTTGCAGTATCTGTCTGTGTAGCTGCATTGTTGGAATGATGTGGCTCATCTGATATTTCACTCTGATTTTCACCAATAGCTGGGACCTGCTCTTTTTTCTTCTTTTTTCTAACAGGGTTGTGGTCATCTGGGAACTGAAAAGACTTCCCGTCGTTCCATGCAAATCTTGTTGGCCCCGCAGCTTTTCCTTGAGGGAAGTGCCAACTGCAGACTCTTGAGTTGCAGTTTGGGGTGAAGTTTTCACGTCTGTGGAAGTGTTTAAAAAGACAGAGAGAAATTTCAGATCATACGCTAGCCCTCCATTAGTTATGATTAATAAAAAAAAAAAATAGAGATAAATAATAGAGAGAAGCTTCTTTCATCCAGATGAGAGAAGCTTCAAGAAACTTAAAACTTAAAGAAGTCCAGATGCTTTTCTTACACATCGTTGTACTAATTTGCTTTTAAGCTTACCAGAAAGATAAGTACTGGCAACCTTTGCTAGCTATTTGTTGGTTAGGTCTTTATTTTGGTAATTAACTGGCACATAGGCTGGGGATTGTAATGTATTTTCTTACATAGACATCGCTTTTTGGACGTAATTTTTATTCCTCTGAGCGTCGAAAGCTAACTAAGGTTCATATATATAGCGAAGTGACCCTTAGCTCTCAATCTTTGCTTGGAGAAATAAAAATGACTTCAAAAATGCAACAACGTCTTTGTATTAAAAAAAAACACAATAAAATCCATTGTCTATATAAGTACAATTACTGGTAAAAGCCAGTTTGTCTTTTAGTAGCAGGTTTTAATTGTTCATCACTAGCTATATTAGCTAACTAAAGTAAGAGCCCACTAGCTCTTATCTTACAAATTTATTCATTCACTTACGAGTTGTAACATACCTTATTAACTTCAGCCACTTCCTCTTCTCTCTCTTTTCACAAGGAAACCGGTAAAATGACAGATTAGACTGTTGTTTTGAGCCAGATTGGTTAAAACAACCAGGAACACAGCATTGTGTCATATTGAACACAGGAGCGTTTAGACCCGGAAGTAGGATTCGTCGGATTCGTCGCGTCATCACTGAACAACCGGATGATTGTGGATACCTGCTAATGAAGGAGTCTGATTACCACCAGAGGGGTGAACTGTTGTGCACACTACAGTTAAATACAGTTCAACCACAGACTGCATATAAGGTGCAAGGATAAGTGTCCGAGTGCGAAATGCGACCAAACCAAAGACATGTCCACAGTTGCCAAATGGAGAAAAAAAACCCACAAAGAGCAAGAAACAGAAAATACCCTGGCCATGACAGATACCTTGTGTACTGTTAGGGTTGAAAATGTTTGATTTCTCTTACTAAAATAAGTGGTTATAATCATTTTCATACATTTACTGCAAATGTGCTCATAATGAGTTGGCACTCAGTCTTCTGAAGGTTATAAGCTTCGTTCAGCGTGACTGTCCGGACTGATATATTGTAAGAAATGACTTAGAGTGCAGAGGGGTAATTGCAAACACGCTTACACACATAGATAATAATTAGAATAAGTCTCTGGGTCAGAGAGTTCCGAATATGATATTCTAAACCAACTTTGAATCACTAGAAGAACAATGGATAATAACATAAGATTATCAAGGCTAGGCAGAGGGGAGTTTTGCTTTTCTGTCTCTTACAGAGGAGGGAGCGAATACCAGATGAGGTCATGGAGATAGGAGGATCCTTCGGAGCAGACACCAAGACTGCCACGTCTGTGCGGGAAGAAGATAGCTGTTATAATCTGTTTTTCTCTCACTATATAATGTTGTACAGCCCACTTGAGGGTCATCCTTTTTGTGAAACATGCTGCAGGTTCACATAGAGGTCCACAGCGCTGTGTAAACTTGTAATTTCAACTGCCAAAAGCAAATACATTTTTAAAAGACAAACCTGTCTTCTGAGATTCCTTCCAAAAATTCTGAACATAACAGTATCCACAGACTCTCACAGCACTGTAAACCCAAAGAAGTTAGCAAAAGTTTGAAAAAATTTATGCAGCCAAGATCCTTAAGTTTTTGAAGTTGATGAACTTAAAAGCTAAAACCTATAAGAACGTCAATATTTTGATTAGATTACAATTTGATTACAAAGACTGGGCATGTTGAGTCACACGTCCTAGCCTCCTGGCCTTAACACAAACTATGTGAAAGTGATATGTTTTTTTTTATTTATTATTAGTTTTATTTGATTTTTTAAAAGTTTTTTTAAATAAAAATCTAGAAATGGGGAAAACAAATAGAAACGCACAATGTATCGCCAACTGCTGCCTCAACTTGACCGGTAAGAGTCAAAACAAAGCAAACACACTTAAACACCCAAAACACACACAAAAAATACAGATACTGTTGTAAAGACCCACCTTTTAGCACATCCCAGCACACCCACTCACTTCACCAGATGCACCTTGTTTAGTTCTCTCACCTTTGATTGGGTGTGGTGCTTGTCCTTAATTGCACTCACCTGTCACACATTATATAAGGACTGCATTCACTTTTGGCTCACTCTTTCTTCACTCCCACACGGGGTGGCAGCAGAGGTGAGGTTCTTTTTTGGTTTTTTAATTTTATGTATTGTTTAAGGTAATGAGTAACTTAAATCTCTGTTTTCTTTCAGCATTGGCAGTCCATGTGTGTCTTTCCTTCCTTCCTTCTTTGCTTTATTGATTTGAGAATAAAGGGAGAACCCTGTGAATGATTAGATGACTGCTTATTCTTATTCTAATCGGATGAGCCCATGATGCTGATTACTTAAACCCTGAGCCTTCCTTCCTTCCTTCCTTCATAACAGATACAAAAATCAACAATCTTCCTATAGTGTATGTGGATGGCTATTAACATCTTTGTGGTGACCAAAAATTTGAATTTACTATAGTTGTGGAGACCAGCAGCCCTTGTGGGGACCAAAATCCTGGTCCCCACGAGTTTGAAGGCATTTTTGAGTCTCAAAATGTGGTTTTAGTGTCGGGGTTGCAATCTGGTTATGGTTAGGATTAAGGTAAGGGTCAGGGTTAGGCACAAAGAGAACCAGGACAACCATGCCGTCCGCAGCTTCTATGAGTACTAAAGACGTGAGGCCACACATCTCAGTGACATGTGCGTGCCCATGCCAGCAGGACAAGAAGGGAGCCCTCATATGGGTGACCCTTTGTGTGAGTAAGGTGTTGTATGAGGGAGAGGGCAGGGACCAGTAAGACCGGAAGGTAGAGGACTACCCCCAGAAGGACAGATCCGGCCAACGACTGGCTCAGGAGCATCCCCATTCCTCACACCCTGCCATGGGGCACTCATGATACTCATGACAGATTCCCCCCTCAAGGGTTGCCTCTTGGCGACAGATCACACTGACCTGTGAGGAGATTAGCCAAGGGTCAGGAATGAAGGATTGTACACTCATCCCCCCTCCCCCTCCAAACGCCTTCTATGCTTATTCCTCTCCGATGCTGACGGTGGATCAAGGAGACCAGCGCTTATGCTGCAGGCCCGGATGCACCCTTTACCCGTCCCTGTTGCTTGTCATGTGTTTCTTTGGTGTATTAAGAGTTTTTTCATGTGCTATGTGCAGAGGTGTTTTTTTCTGTTCTTAAACTGATCTCCCTGGGGGGGAGGAGTTATTTTTTTCTCCTTATCTTTGCTCATGTTGTGATTTTTCCATGTTATACCCCTCTGACCTGTCTTTCCCATGTGATGTTTGTGTAATGAATGTATGGTCGGAAGGGTAAGACAGCGCTGGCACAGCTGGCAGCCTTAACCCAATTTCCCTCGGGATGAATAAAGTATGATCAATCAATCAACTATATGAGACTGCTGTTTGTTGATTACAATACAACGTTTAACACAATAGTGTTGAAACTTCTGCAATCCGGCAGAAGGTTCCGCACCATCCAGGCAAGGACAGAGAGACTCAAGAGGGGCTTCTATCCCCAAGCCATCCGCATGGGTGCTGGAACACGCTGGTGGGGAACGCCGGTGGGGGTTCCCCACCAGCGTGTTCCAGTGTCGGCTGGGACCAAATCTGAGTTTCCAGATTCTCAATCACCTGCATCCTGCGCTCGATCTGGTTTCTGTGCTACCTCTGTGTGACCAGCTCGGCCACCATTTGGGCCAGCTCCTTCCCTGGCTGGTCCCGTCATGGTTCCGCCATTGTGCCTCTGGGGTTTCGGCACCAATGTGGCAGTAAGGATGGAACAGACCACAATTCAATGCTTTTTAACATCTTTATTCCAGGTTGCTTGTTCGAACACTCCTGGCTGCAGCTTTCCAGCTTGCAGCCACATGTACACAACAACGACAACAACAACATTCAGGATCTTGGGTCCGTTCTTCGTACCTCGCTAAGTAAGTTAGCTGGATTTGATTGACGATTTCGCGTGATCTTGGATCGTTCGGTTCTCCGAAGCTCATCCGGGACTTGCTGTCATAGCAACAGATCCGTAAGCGTAAACCTGCTTGGGAGCAGGCTTACTTTATGTAAACAGGATTAGATCGCGGCCACTCTGGTATGTCCGCTTCATTTATACGAAAGCAACAGCGATATTCTTCTACTGTTTTTCCATAAATAAATATTATCAATGTAACTAAAGATAATGCAGTACTTGATTCTTTGATTTCATACAGATACATACAGGTCATTTCCTAAAAAAAGGGAAATGTACTATTAATCATTCTATTTCATGTATTTGATTATTTCAGATGTAATTCATATTTTAGAGTAGTAATAGTAAATTACTTCATGTAATCAAGATGAGCGACCACGGCTATAAAAGCGAAGGTGGATTTGGGAAGTCTGTCGCAGCCATGTCCTGTCCGTATACGCGAGCCACCCATTGCGGAAGGTGCAAGATTGATAAGGAGAGTTTTCAGAATTCAGCGTATATTGCGGGATAGACAGGATCCTTTAGCTCAGCGCAACAGTGTGCTCATAGAGAGATATCGATTTTCCCGTGAGGGTATTATTTACTTAACCAACTTGTTGACGAGGGGGTGCAGGACCACCACCTGTCTTTTTTTGCTCTGCCCTTTTCTTGGTTATAAACAAACAGATTATTTCAGGGTCTCTTTTCAAGAGACTAAAAGCAATATAAGTGATAAATATTACCATTCTGTAGAATATTCTTATATTTCACTTTTACTTGTTCCCATGTTCTAGTGGGTCCTGTTGTGGTTCTAATGTGAAAGAGGATATAATATAATATAATGTAATATAATAAATTTACCCTACCGCCTACTGGTGATGGCCAGTGGGGCCGATGGCAGCCTGGCTTCTGTCAGTCTGCCCCAGGGCAGCTGTGGCTACAACTGTAGCTGCCTCCACCAGTGTGTGAATGTGAGAGTGAATGAATAGTGGCATTGTAAAGCGCTTTGGGTGCCTTGAGAAGCGCTATATGCCAGCCCTCTCTCCTTGCTTTTGCAGCCTTTGCAGTGTTCCCTTGCGTTTTAATTAAACTCTGAAACTCCTGAAATCCCTCAATCAAGAGTTCTTGCTCTGCTGCCGTAAAATACTGAGCGCGCTCCTTCGACATTTTCGCCGACCAATCAAAGGGTTGCCGATCAATGTTTCTACTATCGATGCGTAGCCCCTGTTAAGCCACCCAGTGATCTCACATTACTTCATCCAGCTATACTAATCGTCAACAACAGGTGTGTTCGGAGAACCGGAATAGCGAGCTCAAAGTTAGCGCGATGATTTGATCTTGGATGTGTCATTTGATCTTGGAGGTACGAGGAACGGACCCCTTGTTTGCTCTCATAGGCAGGGAAGGCGTCACGAGCTGATGCAGCTCAGGAGTGTCAGCCGTCCCCGCAGCTGCACCACGAACCATGCCCGCCACACCCGTCTACCATGATATTTGCGGTTTTTCAAAACTGGTATGCAGAATGGTTTGCTCTGTATCGCTGATTTCTCAAAGGTAATCTTTTGAGGTTCTTTTCTGGGCATCACTTTGTTCTTAATAAATGTCAGAACATCAAATGTCTTTCATTGTCATTTTCTATGAAAATGTCAACAGGTGGACAAAGAATACACAAGACTCGTTTGAGTTTTGGACGAAATGCATTCTGGGATATTTGCCTGGGTTTGGCTACAGTAGCTAGTGAGCTGATTGGAGGCCAAAACAGCCAATCAGAATTTTTACATCCAAGTCTGTGATTGGTTGGTTTTGTGGCACAAATATTACGCTGTACAGAGAGTTGTCTGTGAAGGTTCTCAGTCATCCAGGTCATCGTAGTCAAAGGAGCTTGCAAAGAAAAGCGTCTGGACTTCTTTAAGTTGCTTGAAGACGTTTCTCCTCTCATCCGAGAAGCTTCTTCAGTTCTAAGGTCAAATGGTGGAGCCACCTCCACAGGACAAGACTCAGCAGTCCATCTGCATCTTAAGGATAAAGGACACTCTTTCGAGGATGCCAATGTTCACATTTTGGACAGAGAGGACAGATGGTTTGAAAGAGGAGTGAAAGAAGCCATCTATGTCCACTGTGAGCGACCATCTTTGAACAGAGGCGGGGGTTTACGACACCAACTCTCTGCCATCTATAATCCAGTTTTGAGATCCCTTCCCAGACGCCTTAACGCCCACTCACATCCTGGGCCATCTGACCTCAGGAATTCGCATGATAAGGTGGGGCCAGGTTTCACAATGAACACACCCGAAACTCTGGCTGATTGGGACCCACACCCAGTTTCACACCTTGGCTCAGGCGATTAGAGGATCATCAGGGGGTCCTTTTGTCCCTCTGTGGGGGGTTTCTCCCACTAGGTTTATATCTGGGACTCTCCACCATTTGACCTTAGAACTGAAGAAGCTTCTCGGATGAGAGGTGAAACGTCTTCAAGCAACTTAAAGAAGTCCAGACGCTTTTCTTTGCAAGCTCCTTTGACTGTACAGAGAGTTGAACGCGCAGGGGCCGAGATGTTGAGAGCGCGAGCAACACATTGTGAGCAGGTCCGCAGAGATCTGAGCATGAGCAAATGCAAAAACTGAGCGAGAGGCGCTGTTATTTTGTGTGTATATGGATAATATCAAACACTGAAATACATTTTTTGCATGCAGCAGTGAATTTTGTTCACTCAAATTTAGCTTCTCTTCGCTCAAAATAAATTTCTCCTCAAAATGCAACACTTGTACTTGCAAATCTTTTTATGTGCGCTCAAATTTTTTTTTTTTTACGTGTGCTCAGAAAAGTGGCACAAAAATAACAACATACATTTGAAGAAGTTCACCAACAGTTTTAATACTTGGAATTCAGGTGACCCTGAATGCTCCCTTAGTTATGCTGCAATAGGCATAGGCTGCTGGAGGATTCCCATGATGCATTGAGTTTTTCCTTTTCAGTCACCTTTCTCACTATGACCTATAGACCTCTCTGCATTGAATCGTACTTGTTATTAATCTCTGTCTCTCTTCCACAGCATGTCTTCTATCTACCAAAGTGCTTGCTCATAGGGGGTCATTTGATTGTTGGGTTTTACTTTGTATGTATTATTGTAGGGTCTATCTTACAATATAAAGCAGCTTGAGGCAACTGTTGTTGTGATTTGGTTTCTGTCACAAACCAGAAAATGGGACATATATTTTTTATATTTTTAGTCACCCATTAGCAACAGCAGGAAGACACACATTAAATGCTTGCAAATATCAAACAAATCCAAGGATTTGTATATAATTAGAGAGGGACACCAGATCAGAGGTAATCAAGTAGAGAGCCCAGGCTTTCTCGATAAGCCAAAATTCAAACACCTTGTTGCTCATCCTTTCATAGCACACCAGTGGAAATGCGAGGAAATCCAGCTGGATATTATACGTACTAATGTTGATTTCAGTGGCTTTCCAGGATCTGACACCAATTTTTGATAATATGTGATTATTCTGAGAGGGTCAATATTAAGCTGTTTAGCTTGAAAAAGAAAAAGTTTCTTTTTCATCATGAGTGTTATTATTACCCTGAAAAAAAGCCTATGTGCCACCTTTTTGGACTCAAAGAAATAGACTGCATAAATATGATTTGCATATGACCTTTTAAGTGTAAAAATCACCCACGAGAGGGTTAGACAAGGAAAAAAATCAAAGAGTAGGATCTAGGTTTTTAAAATAGGTAGTGGATGGAGGAGAAAGCTTAAACATCAGCTGAAGAAACTTTACATGGAAGAATGCATTGTAGCAGGAAGTCCACACTTACAGTATATGGGCAAGAATTTTACCCCTACATATGGCTATTGTTCCAATGCAAGAACTATTATCACAAATAATAGCATTTGTGGCCTAATGGTGGATATAAAAAGTGGTATTCACTATGAGGAAATTGATATGCAAATTATAGTGTTGTGTAGCAAATCAGCTTGCTGTCATGTTTCGGCTGTGTACAGGCAGGAGAAGGACCCAAACACAAAACTCACGACAACAAAATTAAACTCAAAAAGCTGCTTTATTGCAGAATGGCATGGAAAACTGAACTAAACTGGGACATGGATAAACTGACACGCAAGGAAACACAGCCATGAGGGAGACTACAACACTGATAAAGAGAAACACAGGGCTTGTGGAGGAACGCCCTCCCGGATCTGAACCCGAGCGGTGTTTTGTTATTGGACTTCTGCTGTGCAAACCATAGTTTGGCCAAAACGAACACCATGGTTGAACATAAGAGTGTCCATAAGTGCACGTGGCACCAGGACATTCTAGGCCACAGGTCGATGATTGATTTTGTAATCGTATCACCAGACCTGAGGCCATATGTTTTGGACACTCAGGTAAAGAGAGGGGCTGAGCTGTCAACTGAACACCACCTGGTGTTGAGTTGGATCAGGTGGTGAGGGAGGATACTGGACAGACCTGGCGCACCCAAACGTACAGTGAGGGTGTGCTGGGAACATCTAGCAGAGGCCCCGGTCCGCGAGATCTTCAACGCACATCTCCGGCAGAGCTTCAACAGCATTCCGAGGGAGACTGAGGACACTGAGTCCAAAACGACCATGATCAGAAATTGCCGAAGCCACTGCACAGAGCTGCGGCCGCACGGTAGTTGGTGCCTGTCGTGGTGGTAACCCTCGAACCAAATGGTGACTCCCGAGGCAGCTAATAGGTACCGTCAGGCCAAGCGGAATGCGGAGCAAACTCGGGTGTGGGAGGAGTAGGGATGGGTATCGTTTAGGTTTTATCCGATACAGGTGCCAAATTGGTACTTTTGAAACGGTGCTGGTGCTCAAACGGTGCTCAAACCGGTGCTTAAAGAATGGAGAACACAAAATTGGTCCAAAAACCTCTCATGTTCAGCTGTTTTTTTGTAAAAAGATAACAATGTTAGCCTTTTCTGCAGCTATGGGGCATATATGGTATCACTCTTGGCTGGAAGCAGTGCTTAAACAATGGAAAAAACACAAACTTTGTCCAAAAACCTCTCATGTTTAACTGTTTTCCACTTTTTCTTTGGTCATTTTAGCCTTTTTGGCCAGGGTGAAGGGAGTATCTGCCATCAAACAAGAAGACAGCCGCATGTAGCTATGATGATGTTTGCTAGTTCACCTTACATGCATTAATGTAATAACGTGGTTAGCCTACTCAACGTAAATCACACAAGAACAACATTAAGCTACTCACGCAGAGAAGAACGGCTGCTGCTGCCATCAAATACGGCGCATTTCTCGGCTTTTAAAAAAACGCTATGCGTCGCCAGGTGTTTCATGAGATTCGAGGTGTTACCTCCTTTGACAGTATCACAGTATCAGCTTAAAGCACTTGTTGCAGGCTGCTGAGTTTGCATATTTTGCTGTGAAGTACAGCCAGACTTTTAACCGCTTGGCCTTGGACATTTTTAATCTGTAGCTCTGCGCTAACAGAACGTACGTACCTGGCCCCGCCTACTATCCTCGGAAACGTAAAACGATTGGCTAAAAGTGTATCACAGCTCAGGAAAAAAAAGCACCGAAATAAAGCACCGAAATGTGCGCTGCTTTTCGGTCTGGTTACTACCGTTTATGTCAGAACCGGTGCCATCATGGCACCGGACACCGGTACCCATCCCTAGGGAGGAGTTCGGAGAGGCCATGGAAAAAGACTTTCGGACTGCTTCAAAGAGATTCTGGCAAACCGTCAGGTGACTCAGGAGGGGAAAGCAGTGTTCTACCTGCACTGTTTATAGTGCGGGTGGAGTGTTGCTGACTTCGACTGAGAAAATCGTCAGGCGGTGGAAGGAATACTTCGAGGACCTCCTCAATCCCACTGTCACGTCTTCCATGGCGGAAGCAGAGTCTGGGGATTGTAACTCAGCGAACAGATTAATTTGGAAAGCCCAATATGCACATTTGGTATTTATAATACAACAGGCTGTGCTTACCTTTTTATATTTGGACCGGTCCTCTGTTCGCCTCGCCTCGTGATCTCACCGCAGGCCAAATCTGCCCCTCCTCAGCACACCAAAGATCCCGGTCACGGCACCAAGTTGTTGAAATCTCCCAATTCTTTTAATCTTTGGGCTGAAGGAAGGACAATGTATAAATGCTCAATCAACAATCATTTATTTCCATACAATTCAACACTTAAGAGCATTAGAACGTCCGGACGGGAGAGATGCTGACAGAGGGTTAGCCGCATTTCTCAACATGGTGGAGGGTTACTCAAGCTTTTATAGCCTTTAGTGGCCCCCACCTAGTAATAAAAGCCTAAACATTCACATTCTTTTTCTGTCACGGCGCCTAAGTTATGACCTCGGCTCCCTGTCTTTCTGCTCTCTGTAAAGGTGGGGGTATGGAATGTGGTCTGTCTCCCCTGTCCTAGACACAGAGTCTCCTGCATACAACCTTTCTTTTCATGATTCAGCCGTAAAACATGTCAAGAACACAGTGTGAGACATTCACAGCAGATCAAGGATACAGAGTGATGCACGCTTATCTAATGAACTACAAAATGAATATGTTCTTTTAACCCAAAAGTATAATGAGAACTAAGCTACATACATCGCACACAATCTAGACTAAAGGAAATTATATGTCCTACAGCTGTTATCATAATTCAACTACTTTAACTACAGATATAAGATAACATATGATAACAGAATAATCTCACAGGATGAAGGGGATGATCTGCCAATCTCTGGGGGCGAGGTCACAGATGCAGTAAAACAACACCTTGGTGGCAGAGCCCCTGGGGTGGATGAGGTCCGCCCCGTGTTCCTGAAGGCTCCGGATGTTGTAGGGCTGTCTTGGTTGACACTCTGCAATGTTGCTTGGAGATCAGGGACAGTACCCCTGGACTGGCAGACCGGGGTGGTGGTCCCCATCTTTAAGAAAGGGGACCGAAGGGTGTGTTTCAACTACAGGGAAATCACACTCCTCAGCCTCCCTGGGAAAGTCTATGCCAGGGTTCTGGAGAGGAGAGTTCGTCCATTAGTCGAACCTCAGATACAGGAGGAACAATCCGGTTTTCGTCCTGGTAGTGGAACCCTGGACCAGCTCTTTATCCTCTCAAGGATACTCGAGGGCGCATGGGAGTTTGCCCAACCAGTCTACGTGTGTTTTGTGGACTCGGAGAAGACATTCAACCGTATCCCTCGGAGGGTCCTGTGGGGGGTGCTCTGGGAGTATGGGGTGTCTGGCCCATTGCTACGGGCCATTCAGTCCTTATACGACCGTTGCAAGAGTTTGGTCTGCATAGCCGGCAGTAAGTCAGACTCATTCCTGGTGGGTGATGGGCTGCCCTTTGTCACCGATTCTGTTCATAATTTTTATGGACAGAATTGCTAGGCATAGCCAAGTGCCAGAATGCTTTCACTTCGGTGGTCTCAGGATCTCATCTCTGCTTTTCGCAGATGATGTGGTCCTGTTGGCTTCATCCGGTGATCGCCTCCAGCTTGCCTTGGAACGGTTTGCAGCCGAGCGTGAAGCGGTGGGATTGAGAATCAGCACCTCCAAATTTGAGGCCATAGTCCTCAACCGGAAAAGGGTTGAGTGCCCACTCCGGGTCAGGGACAAGACCCTGCCCCAAGTGGAGGAGTTTGGGGGTCTTGTTCACGAGTGATGGGAGAAGGGAGCGGGAGATCGACAGACGGATTGGTGCAGCAGCTGCAGTGATGCGGATGCTGTACCAGTCTGTTGTGGTGAAGAGAGAGCGGAGTGTAAAAGCGAAGCTCTGAATTTACTGGTCAATCTACGTCCCTACCCTCACCTATGGCCAGGAGCTGTGGGTAGTGACCGAAAGAACGAGATCGCGAATACAAGCGGTGGAAATGGGTTTCCTCCGAAGGGTAGCTGGCCTCTCCCTTAGAGGTAGGGTGAGAAGCTCGGCCTTTCTGGAGGGGCTCAGTGTAGAGCCAGTTGAGGTGGTTTGAGCATCTGACAAGCATGCCCCCTGGGCGCCTCCTGGGCGAGGTTTTCCGGGCATGTTCCACCGGGAGGAGGCCCCGGGCAGACCCAGGACCTGCTGGAGAGATATCTCTCCAGCAGGTGCCTTGGTGTTCCCCCGGATAAGCTGGAGGAGGTGGCTGGGGAGAGGAGGTCTGGGCTTCTCTGCTTGGGCTGCTGCCCCCGCGAACCGTGCCCGGATAAGCGGGGAAGTAGAAAATGGATGGATAGATGGATGGATAGTCAGTGATTAGTCATAAAAGGTGATTATATACCAGCCAAAAATTTGGACACACCTTTTCATTAAGTATACAGGATCCTGAGGTCACAATGTGAGACGTCCCCTAGGGTGGTCGAGAATGACCGAGCTAAGATCCTGTGAGACTTCCAGATACAGATGGACAAAATGGTGATGGCTAACAAACAAGTAGAGGAATCGACAAGCAGAGGAAGGCGGCCGTAGTGACAGATGTAGCTATACTGAGTGACAGTAACATCAGGAAGAAGGAACACGAGCGGGAGAAGAAGAACTCGAGAAGATGTGGAGGGGCACTCTGTGCAATGACCCCCAAGCTAAAGGCATATATAGACAAGTGGCTTCAGCAGATCCCAGGAACAACATCCAACATCTCTGGCCAGAACAGTGCGGCCCTAGGAACAGCAAAGATACTGCGCAGGACCCTCAAGCTCCTAGGCCTCTGGTAGAGGACCTGAGCTTGAAGGATAAATGGAGGAGAGGTCAGAGATCAAATGTGACATGATATTTAAATCTTTATACAGTTATTTCTATATGTTGACAGTACACACACACTCGAATCATACTTTTAACTTATAAGGCTTTTTGTCAATTTTAAACCAATAAATCACTAATTTCTCTTTGAGGACCTTAAACTAAATTTTAATGCATTGTTAACATGATTCCATAGGGCTGGGTCATCACATCATAGAGTTAACATGCTAATGATAAGTTTCAGAGTAGGGTTATCCTGACACCCACCTCTTTATGCAAAGTCTGGACCCATGGGTAAAGCTAAATTGAAATTTTGATCAATATAATGGTCAAATTAACATAAGAGACTTGGTGGGAGAAAAAGTTAAAATATATCATCATTTCTAAAAAAAGAAAAAAAGACATTTTCCTGTGATTTCTTTCAGTGGGGCTCCCTCTTGATACCGGTTCTGTTTAAATCAGGAAGAATCCGGAAGCAGCTATTTATACAGTTTTATCCTAAAGACAAATTTGTGCCTAGCTGTCCAACGAAGCAAATGTTCATTATTGCTTTCAACCTTTTTCCCCAGGTTAATTTTCATCCTCACCACCAGATGGCAGTCTTTAATTTCTTTGCTTTCACAGTTGATGGATTTATCATAACATTTTTTATCTTATCAAGCTTCCTGTCAGCTATGTCCTGTGGGAACTGTCCAGCATACAAGATATAGAGACAACCTGCCAGTTGATACTAAAGATGCAGATACAGATAGTGGATAATATAATGTACTCCTGCTAGAGGCATGTATTGCAGAAAAGCCTATGAAGGATTCCACACTGCTCTGTGTTAAAGATGAATCACTGATCAAAAGAATGTCGTTTGAGCCTGGAGTTGTTCATCCTCTTTGGCTCTTTGTCTGCAAGCAGAAACTGTGGGGCTGTGACATCTGACACCCAAGATGGACTTTTGTGTTTTTTTCCCTTTCAGTTTATTCATTACTTTGCCTTTTTGGGAAAGAAATAAGCTTAGAAGCAAAAAAAAAAAAAAAGAGAGAGATATTTAGAGAGGGAAAGCACGTTGTGCAAGACAACGTACCTTCAGTGTAATTTATATAAACACAGTAATATTTTATTTTAACTGGCCCACTGTTTTCATGTGAAAACCAATTATTGCCCAGTTAGGTGGTTGTGATTAATTAAAATTTAATTTAGTACTAATTACACAGAAAACTGACACAATCATGAGTCAAAAACATCCATCAGCTACATCTCCACTGAACCAGTAGAGTCAATTCTGCATGGAATCCCCTGCAGCCTCCTTTATGGTTGAATTCTCAGTCTCTCTGTATGCACAGCCACAGAGTTATGCAAACAGACATCAATTCAGGATGAAAGTGCACTTACTTGGGCAGTACAGCTGCAGACTAAAGTCCATTGGATGAATGACTGTAGAGACAGGCAAAGGAGACACACTCATAGACATGTATAGATTCAAGATGTCTTGAGTCTGGAGTGTTGACATTACCAAGTATTTGTGTGGATCTGCTTCTCCCCTGTGCAAACAATGTGTTAAGATGGTTCGTGTTTTTTGCCAGACTTTAATGAGCACTCAAATAAATGCAGACCTCACAATTATTGTAACACAAAGCATCAGCATGCACTTAACTATCTAAGTTAAGGGAGGTGCAACAACAAAAATGGCAACACTAGGTTTTGTGTTGGAGCCATCGCTGGTAATGATTCAGACCTCAGAGGGTTAAAAAGTTCATAAATATTTCTTATGGGACAATAAAAAGAAATTTGCCAGAGTGAGTCGAACCTGCAGATGTATATCCACATGTCCCCTAACGCTACAACATCCTGTTTTTGTACCGGGTAATTCCTGTGGTTTTACTAGTGGCATCTCTGTATCGCTTCTGTATCACCTGCAGCATTGCTGTTTGTATACAATGTGACAGACTATAGAGAACCCGATTAGGGACCTGGCAAACAGAAAGCAATGATCTTGTGAAGCATCACCTGAGTGAGCAAGCAAGCCTTGCTGCAAAGTCACAGCAATGCTCCCTCCAGCAGAGAGAAATATGCAGAGACAGGCGTTGTAATTTTTTGCACTTGACCGAATATCTGTCAGTGTGGCTTTATTTGTTCAGAGTGTGTTTCTCAATGAGTGTTGACTGCAATGTTTCTGAGCCTTTGGGATTGTAGCAGCAAAGAAAAGATGTACCAGAGTGTCTTTCTCAGTGTGGCAGTTAGCATCAGGGCAAATCTGTGCAGGGCAGAGCCTTGCTGCATCAGCAGTTTGCTCAAAGAAGACACAGAGAGAAAACTCTACTGAGGTTATGTGTCTCCAGAGTAGCCATTTACAGTTACAATTACTCTCTTGTCCCCTCGATATTCTGCTCTAATTGTGCCACATCTGCTTCCAAACCTTTCACATCCCCCATGCTTACCTGTATTATTCATTATCTCAGAGTTTCCTGTCATGACATCAGAAACCTCTTACTGCCACCAAAAAAGAGAAGAAAGGCACTGAATGTAAGGTCCACTTTAGAGCAGCTTGTAATCTCTCCGAGAGTTCACCTTGATGTAAATATGCACCTAATCAATAAACGGCATTAAAGCAGTAACAATAGGCTTGGCATCCTGCCCCCTTAAAGGCACACTGGGGAATTTGGTTCATTTATTTAAGTGGTCTTTGCAGCCAGTCCTTTTTTTTAGCGAAGTACTTTTAAAAAAAGCTTATATTGTCTTTTCCTTTCCAAGTATCTTTTGCTGTTTGTCCCCCCAGCCCACCTCACCACCCCCCACCACTGCTATCCCACAGCACACAGCCTGTTTCTGACTAATTTGTTCAGGCCAGTATCTTTTCTGTAGGCGAGGGCCACTGGTGCATGTTTGACTTTGACTCACCTTTCTAATTCAACTCAGTTTCTTTGTGAAGTGCTGTCAGGGTTGTTTATTCTGCTTCTGAGACTGCAACACTGAGCTAAAGGGCAAAAGGACACCAGCCACTCAGGACCTATCTTGCTAATAAAGACAGATTAGTCAAGCAACAGTGTTCACACATAAAACACGAAAACACACAGTGTCATGGTCCATGTGCCTCCCCGGCCAGCCCAGTGTGGCCACAAGTGTTTGTTGTTTTGCTCTCTCTGCTCTCCTTGCCTTGCTCTCTCTCTCTTGCCTGTCTGCCTGGGCCAGGGGTCAGCGACCTTTAAGACCCAAAGAGCCATTTGGACCTGGTTTCCATGCAAAAGAAAACACTGGCAGCTGCAAATCCGCAGGTTGCCAACCCCTGGCCTGGGCGGAGCTCAGATTGGGCTCCCGCCTTTGGCCTACGCACCTGCAGCTGATCACCGGTGATTTGCAGTTGATCGCTGGCTGTGCTTAAGGCAGGGGCTCTGAGCTACTCGTTGCTGGAATATTAAGTAACTCTTGTTAGTACTGCCTGGCTCTATAACGATTCTGTTGTTCCCGTGCTTGCCTCGGATTAATCCTCGTCTCTGTAAATAGGTTTATCTGGATCTACCCTCTTTGTGACCCCTGGACCCCGTGAGTGAGAGTGGATCTGCTTGTGTGGAGATTGTTTGGACGAGGAGCGGAGCGAGTATGAAGGCGTGTGTTTCCCCAACTTGTTGAACCCCGAGACCCTGATGTTTCCCCCCCTTCACGTGTATATAGCGCACCAGTGTGATTGATAAAGAACTGTTTGAACCCTGCTTTCTCAGTCTGCGCCTGAGTCCGTTCCACTGCCGTGACACACAGGAAGATACCAACCTCCCCATTTAAGCAGCATGTTTTTTTTTTTTATTAATCATCTATTACTATCTATTTTTAATCTAATTATCTATAACATTTACTCATTGACCGATGTTGCAGTTAAGTGTGTCATCAAAGACTGAAAAATCTGACTACAATTATAATGCTATGGCTAACTAATTAAAAAAAGTATTTTTACATTATTAGCAAACTGAGTTCTCCATTTTGTATCATATTAAAAAAGAAAAAACATAAAAATACTGGACTTCTCTAACAATTAATCATAAGAATAAACAACTAAAACACTAAAGTATGACATTTTTTTCTGACCTTGACTTTAAAAATAATGCAGACAACAAAAAAGACGCAGGCTACTCATAGACAAAAGCTTTTTTAATGAAAATCTTTTTTGTCAAGTAAAAAAAGTTCATCATATGCATACTATTTATAGAGTCAACAGCAGGCAGTAGAAAAGGAGTTTACATTTAAAATATTCAGAGCATTCAAAAGCATATGTCTTCTAATAAATTGAAACTGAGACATTCCCGTACATTGTCCTCTTACTAACGGTTGTAGTTTTAGCTGGTCTGATCAGTGTTGTTCAGCTCCTCAGCTACAAGAGACACGTGTACAGTATGCAAGCCTGGGCTCAAAGTCTATCCAAAATCCTTCTGTTCATGTCCAGAGCATTTTAAAATCGGCTGTCAGTGCCAGAGCTGGGCTGCAAATGTGGTGTGTGCGCTCCATCAGTTAGTGTGAAAGACTTTTGGAAAAGGATTCAGGATAATATTTTGGCCCGGGTAATATCATTTTGACATACCACAAAAAAGCTAAAAAAAATTAAAAGTTTGTCTGTCTATTTTTAGTCACAGCTGACATGGCTAACTAGAGTTTTGTCGACAGCGGAACACCTATATGTCTGCATTTATGGAAGACTACTTGTTCCTTTTTCTGCTGCCGGGAAGGTTTGTGTTATTTCACATCTGAGAGGTAAGCTGCATTTAAGTCACACAAGTCACGGAAAACACGCAAGCTGATATAATGTACATAGTTTAATGCTTACTGGGTAACGTGTTCAAAGAACATTTACTTCTATCAGAGACTCGAAACATGTGTGCAAAGGTCACTGAGACTCCTTTCTAAATGTCCTAGGCAAAATTTTAGATTCATTTGGTTCAGCTCGAAACTCTGTATATAGCAGACCTCCAAATTTACCTACCAGCCACTCCAACAACCGGTCTATCAAAACTAAGTCAGCCAGATTTTTGAAAGCAGATATTTCCTTTGTAATTCCCTCTTTCATGCTAAAGAGTAACCTAGCAAAACAAGTTTTTAAACAGAAACACAGTTATTTTATCCAAACACCTTGCCTATAGCACCTGATTCATAATGTGTGCTGCTTTTTTAGAGTGGCCCTATTATGCTTTATCTTTATTTTTCTGTCACGTGCGCATTAAAGACATGGTCTGTGTGAGAATACCAGCCTGAACCAAAAACCCAGACTTATCTAAATACTCTAAATCTAAATGCTGTCAAACAGAGATGATTTGTTCACATGGTCATCTGAGGCATGAGGACAGAAGCCCTACATATATGTGTTTCAAAACTCCAATCAGATTAAGGTAAGTAATTAAGTTATCTTGTACAGAGGATGAACTGAGGACAGATTAAAGCATAAAATACATAATTATTTTGAACTGTGAATTGTGCAAATCTATTCTAGCAGAGTTCAAGAGTAAAAACCAAGGCCAGAATTTTTCCCCCAAAACTCTTTGGGATTGCAGTCATCATGGAGGGTTAAAACAGCTTTGACTTCCACTGTTGGTGTGTGTCAGCAGCGCCACAGACCAGGTTCCATAGGCACTAATGCTCGGGTAACATAACAGGACGTTTCAAGGAGCATTCATTTATGTTAAAAAAAAAACAAAACACAAAAACCTCACAGTCTTTTTCTACAAGAGAAACACTTTTATCAGTCTGTCAGTTGTTAACAACTTTGCACAGTGATAGTCACAAACTGCAGCCAACCCCAAACACACCAAAACACTAATTCATTTCACAGTGCAGTCACTTATTCCAGCAGAATTTCTGTCTCTGTTGTGTCAAACATATATTCATCTATAGGAGAAAGGAGAGAGTGAAGGGACACACTACACAGCAAACAGTGGTGTTAACAGGATTACTGATAATGTTTTTTCTTTGTATATTTGGAGTGTATAGGGACAACAGCATGTATAAAACCTAATGAATGAATTAATCATTGACACGACTGGTCAGCAGCATGGCTGAAGATATTATATTAATGATGACACAGATACATACAGAGGAAGACTGGTGGTGGTGTTAAAAGAAGACACACAGGAGGAGAGGGTGAGAAAGTGCAAAAGAGAGAGGGAGAAGAGGAGGTGAGAAAGAGAGGAGGTGGGGTGAAAGTGGAAGCGGGAGAAGGTGTGGATGGGAGAGGAAGCAGGAATAATCCGTAGGAGAATCACGACAGGATTAAAACTAGGTGTGAGCCAAAAATAACCCCAGCCAAGGCAGCTTGGCGCAACAACGCTGCAATGGAGCACAACACGACAGCAGCCACTCCTACTGCCAGCCTCTGTCAGCTCAGGAAGTAAAATGGGAGGGGATTACAAAATGCTACTGTGATGTTGCCGTATACAGTAAAAACCCCAGTATCAATTGACATAAGGCCTAGATTTTCTCTTCAGCCTGTATATAACAGACATTTAGAAGAAAAACTGTCCCTCTAACTGAAGCCTCACGTCCCAATGCAAAAAAAAAAGTAATTTAATGAGCCTTAAAAGGGCACTCCAGCAGTTTGATATATCGAGGTCAATAAGTAGCATTCTGCTGCCTTTGACATATCTTTGCAAAGATCCAACCTATTTTTGGTAGAATTTGTGAAATAACCACCTGTGAGGTCTAAGTCATCATCAATGACAGCTCTAACTGTCTTACTTAATGTAATACTTAATGACTTAGTATAAATAACTTTTGATGAACTAATTATTACATTCTTTGTCTTCTGACTGCCAAGACTGGCTTAGGGTTACCACTGATGACTAACTTAGACATCACAGTGTTAACAAATTACTATTCAATCTACTGAAAGATGTTAATGAATTGAGGTTTCCTGGGGTCCTATACCCTCAGTGGCTCCAGTGGTGGTTAGGTCCACAGAGCAAAATAAACAAGAAAATTCTGCTACTAGATTCATCAGGCAGCAACACAATGGTGTTTTGCTAATATGAGCGTGACAGCACGTGAACAGTGGTAATGGCTGATTATCTAAAGCTATCTAACCATCTAGTGTGGAGTTTGATAGATGATAATACACATATGTACTGAAACATTTGTTGATCACCTAAAGTCATTAATATAGTTTTACTGGAAATGATATGAGTCCTATGACTGAAGACCTGGTGGCATGATCCTTTGATGGTGCTAGAGAGCCACTCACGTCAGTAGGGTACATCCTTAATGGAACTGGACTGCTTCAACACAACATTAGTAATCTATTCGATAGCTAAGGTATTTCTGTTTGGCCCAAAGTGGTACTTCAAATCACTGAATGAAAAGATAATTCCTTGCAGCTCTTTGATAGTTTAACTACCCTTAATTTTGTATTAAGGGACCGAGTACAGCCAATACAGAGAAGAACCATTCAATTATAGAAAAGTTAATCTAAAACACAAAAATTGTGGGAAGTACGAAGGAACAGAGAGCCTGCACAAAACACGGAGAACATGAAAAAAATCCCAGGTTGGCCAATGGGTTTGAATCCTAAACTTTCTTGCTTCACCACCATGTCACTGAAGTAAAACCCCAATCTAATTCTGAGATAAAATTAATAAATTATTTAGTGTCATGCCATCTGAGAGTGAACATAAAGTTTTTGGTTGCAAGTTCAGAGATTTAAGTCACCTGAGTGCTTTGTCCCAGCATACCTTTTCTCCTTTCGATGAAATGGAACACTATTTATGTGACTATTCTGACGCCTTGTTGTAATACCATTTTCTTTTCAGGAAAGAGTACTTACAAAGATCTGTGTTCGCAAGATAGAATCAGTTTCCTCTGAAGCAAGAAAAATCTGCATTTGTCACCGCAGGCAGGAACTTTTGAAGCTCTGTGAGTAAACTAAGCCGGTAAGTCTCATTACACCAGCAAAGCACTCAAAGGGAACATTTTTCAAAGCACTGCAATCACCCTGGATTCATATAACATTTCCCTTCACCGGAAACCTTCCCATCATTCCTGCTGCACAAATCTTCTCAAATTCAAATAAGAGCTTACCTCCTGTTTTGCCTGCATCCGTTTTTTTTCTCTACCTCTTCCTCCCTCAAACATCTTCCTCATTCCTGCTTCTGCTCTTTTCCTCCCTTGATTTCTTTCTCTGTTGCTGCAGTCAAATGAAGTTAAATCTTCCAGCTGCTTGGCAAGAGGCATAAATTAGCAAAAGAGAATTAAAGCTCTGCCAACACCTAGCAAGGCAACAAGAAAAACAAGCAACATAAGGCTAGAGCTTGTAACTTCCTGGTCTTTTTTAAGGAATGCACCCAAAATGTAAAGCCATGCAAAGCTGTACACTGATCTAATATCTGGGTGATGTTAGCATTTACATAAAATAGAAAATGTTTAGCAGTGACTCCAGGTGGTGGCAAGGGGATTGTGCCCATTCTTACAGCCTTTTTGGGCACAAACGTGTATTTTTGTCTCTTACTTTTATTGTTGTATGTCCGATGTATGAAAGGTCAATAAGAACGAAAAGCACTTTAAAATCTACTTGACAGCATTGTCATCTCATCACAGTGTATCTTTACTACACCTGGTTCTAAAGATGTATGAAATGCAGTCACAATCTAAGAAAAATACTCCACATTAACAATATCAACATCTGCACTTGAATATTGAAAAATATATGCAAGGCAATGACACCCCCTATGTAAAAAGCACAGATTTACATCACTAACAGGCGCTTAACAACACTTAAAAGAGAACACCACCCAGTTTAAGAAAAAACATCATACTCTGATAGCATAAATTGAAAGCCATCACTGATGATAAGGAAACCATGATATTGTTATGTTACCTCACATACTATGCGTATTTCTAAAGCCAAATAACACATTCTTCTTCTTACAAATTAGTCAAGCTAATGTTTCCTGATCAAAGCTTTCTGTATAGCTGAAGTTACCAGTTTAATAACTTGAAAAATTGTTCATAAGCTACTTTTTTAGCTTTTAGCTTTTAGTTTTTACATTTATTCTGTTATTGTAACTCACAGAGTTTTGTTTAAACAGTTAGTTTGTTACTGCAAGTCTTACACAGTAGTTTAATGTAGATCTAGCTGCACACAAAAAAATCTAAAATAGTCTTTGATTTTAAGAAGATCTGATTCTGCTAACATCATGACTGCATAGCCCACATCAATCTAAAGAATATATGCCTTCTTAATCTAAGTGGTGTCAACTTTTAAGACACAGTAGTCTTAGACTTTGGTAAAAACTAACCAGAATCCTCTGCTTACACATTTATATTAACTCTAACAATCAGCCAAATGTATGCATTATTCTACTCAATATTGGTCCTTGTTCTAGACATTTTAAGCAAGTTATACACCCTCAGCTGACAGCACTGTATGGATGTGGACAGAGAAACAGTAGCAAAAAATAGCTTTCTGATAGATAGATAGATAGACAGAGAGAGAGAGAGGGAGAGAGAGATACTTCACAAAAAGAAACTTAAGGGGCCCCAATTTACCCAAATAACCTCACTTTCATTTGATTTCCTGCAAAATGTTGAAGTTTAACATAAAATATGAAACTTGTAATTACCAGGTTTGATGAACGGGGCCAACAACACCCTATTCTTATGACTTAGTTACTTGACGTACAAGATCAATGACTTGCAGTAAAATTAGAATTTTTTTCCTCTGAGGCTGTGGTTGAAACAGATTTGCCATGTAGATTATTCAGCAAGCAAAGTGGTGATTGCATAATTTTATTGCCCTGTATTGTGGAAATATTGTGCTGTCCCTGGTTATAGAAACTGAAAATGTGCTGGTGCATGGTCAAGGGATTCCATGAGACTTACAGTAGACTCATCTACCTGCCTAAATACTGACTCTTAAAATAATCAAAGATTTTTGTCAAATACTTTTTTCTTTTTGAATTGCTTTTGTGCATCATACTCCTCTAACATAAAGTGTTTGAGGTTAATTTGTCATATTAATATTTTCCTGTAATGTCACAGTATCACGTAAATGACAACATGGACAAAAGCACACATATAGCACAAGGTTATAGAAAAGCACTGATGCGAATATTAGAAAATACACAACACTCCTGCATTTTAAATAATATTACAAATTAATTATATATACGCAGGCACATGTGCTCAGATCAAAAAGTGAATAAACACATAGTGTGCACTATCTTTAAGAGCATATCCTGTGTGAGTTTATTAATAAGAGACCAAGACTAGCAAAGTTCTGTATCTTTTCTAATCAAACTCAATGCAAACCAAAATTATAAAAAGCAATCCATATATTGTATCCAAGCACTAATTCATTTATTTCTTCTGTGCCACTGAGCGCCACCAATGTCCAGAAACTATCAACAACTTGAATGAGCCACACAATAACCCTTTGAGGTTCAAGCCATCATCAACTTGTCCTCCAAGCCTGGGAGTTAGGGAACAAGCTAATATTTGAATCAGACAGTTTTTAGTTTCTTGTTGTTCCTTTGATAGCCAAGTTTGAGAGAACAATTTTTTGAAAGAACAAAAATGGCATTCTGATAGTATAGATTTAGGGTGATCACTGATGATGGCTTAGACTTCAGAATGCTGACCTTCTACATCCACAAAGCTGTTGACAATCTGTTTACAAGTAAGATTATACCTAGGTTCACATCTACCCCTTAAATGGAATATTTCAAGACCCTATCTTGGGCATATAGAGCTCTCATACCAGAATAAGGGAATTTATTTGAACTGTAACATCAACTAAAATGGAACCTAACCCCAAGTGGTCAGCCTGTGACCCATTTATGATTAGGGCTGGGGTTGGCTTTTTTTTTTCCATCTAGCATATATTTAATTTATATATATATATTTAAAATTTTGTCTATTCAGCATTTTGCTAAAGCAAAACCCAAACCCAGCCCTAAATATTTACAGGTCATTATTTTGCAATTCGTAAATGGGGCTGTATATATGAGAATGTGCCCAGATAGTGTAAGAACATCAGAGACTGTTGCTTTGGTGTTTTCAAAGGATTTTTTACATTATCAAAATAACGCAGGGCTCCTCTCAGGTTTCCTTCTTCAAAAACGAAACTATTAAGATACAGCATTCAACTGGAAAGACTCTACATGTTGTCATAGAAGATTCATTTCTATTTGTTTTAGTATCCCTTTTGAGCAGACTTTAGCTGAAACAGATGGCACTAGGTATTAAAGTCATTACAAAAAAGCCAAAAAGCGTTGAATGTGGATATGATGCAAACAACAGCTCGTCAGGCAGTGATGGCAGGTTCCATACAGTAAGAGGACACTAATATTTAGGACCAAAGTTCCAGAAGAGTTAAGCTAGATATTTATATTTTTGCTGCTAAGCTTGACTTGTCATATAGCAAACTATAATAGATGTTCATCACAACATTATTCCCAATATTCTGTAAATTTCTAATCTAGGTTTTCTGTTCAAAGTAATCATTACAAAGCTTGATAGATTGTTCAGAAGACTGACAAAGGGCTGTTTAAGGTTCAATTTCCTTAAATGTGAGTACCAAGTAAAGATTATAATGGAGTCAAGACACATAAACAATAAATGGTGGCCACAGTTTCCCATATAAAAACGTGAATCATCAACATTGACACTGCAGTTTGCAAGAAACACGATCTAGTATACTGGTAACATTCCACTGTTTATTACTGGCCTACTGTGTTCAACATTCCCCCCCCCCCCCCCTTTTTTTTTATTTTTTTATTTGCTTGTTTTAAGAAAATTTGTCATTAAAAATCTTTCTATAGTATATTTGTTTTCTTAGAAAATATAGAAAAGAGTAATTTACAGCTATATTACACAAATATCCTCTGGCTTTTGTTTTGAAACAAGTATGACACATTTTGTTCTTTTGCAGCACATGGTGTTACAGAGTATGCATCCAAACAACAAACGTAAGTCACTACAGTGTAGCAAAATAATAGAAAAAAGAAAAAAATACATAGTCTTCATAGAGAGAAATTAAATACATGCATACATACAATACAGTGCCATGCAAACACAGTCCAGTCTGGGAAGTAAATTGTTTAGGATTTGCATTTCTTTCCCATTTCATTTGCATTTCTGTCAACGTTTCATGCCTTCTTGCTATACATACACACCATGGCTTTTACATAAGACTGCAGCTGCTGCAGCAAGTAGCTTGTATAAAACTCATCATTTCTTAGTAGGGCCTGGTTGATGAAAGTGAAACTACACCAATTTTCAAATAGCAGAAACTTTAAATAATCCATTCATGGTAAATTAATACAGGCTGAAGTCTCCTTTCCACAATTGTCTATCATTCGTTCACTGATTTACACATTAAGTCATTTTAATAGTGTTTTTGAGAACGAGCCATTCATCACACAGATGTATGCACTCATTTTGCGAACATATGCACATATTTCACACTGACATTTGGTCCAAATGAACATTCTTACCTCCCCACCCCCAAGCTGCCCGATTATTTTCCCTGTGTGAGTCACTTTCTTGATGGCAGCACAAAGGGATGAAACAGCAGTGTCCCCTCAATGACAGCCCTGTAAGAAGCAGCTCGTCCCCTAAGAAGGTATTGGCCTTTAATCAGCCACATCTGCTCACATATGGGGTCTCTCTATCACATGCCACCAGCTAAGACCTGCCTGCTAGAGGTCAGAGTGTGATTGGTATCTTTGAGGGCAGCTGACCTTGGGTGTGTTTGTTTTGGGGCTGCAACAGAGATCCTTATCGGGCCTTGGCACACGTAGATAATTCTGTTTACCTTCTGGGGGAGACGGGAGCCATTTTTGCACTTCAAAAAGTGAATTTTGAAAAGGGTATTTGCAGAGGACAACTCAAGTTTTTGATGGAATTTTATTTTGAAGGATTAGATCCAAATGCACTGATACTATATTGACAAGACCAGCTTTAACCCTGCAGGTGGCAGTAATGGTCTTCACCCTCACTTTTACAGTGTTGTTGTCACTTCCCATGCTAACTGTTGCCCACTATTTTCTGTAACCTTGATGGAATAACTCATTAACGATTTCTTTAACTTGACCTCTGAATAACTCTTGCTTTCCTGATTTCTGTTTTCCTACTTGTGCAACAAAAGCTAGATTCCTTTGTCTTCTTTTCACACTGATACTATACTTTACAGCCTGTGCTATAATTCACATCACAACCTGAGCAACATCAACCAGCAATCCTTTAAATAAGCTCAAATAACTTGTGACTTCATGTAAATGTTCAATCTTGCCAATACTTTTGTTCTGTACACTGTTTGGCACCACTGCTGTACTGACTCATATTCAGACCTTCCAATTTCAGTAACAGTAAGCTTTTGGGGACAGTCACACACTTTTTTTTGGGAACATTTTCTGGTAGGAAGTTCGACGTTTCAAGCCACGGAAACACTCTTTACTTTTGGTTTTGCTGCTTGGGTTCAAAAGCAGTTTAGGATTTAGTTAAGTCATACTCTAAGAATCAGGCTTACTGCCTTCTCAAAGACTCCTGCATGACTGTCACTTATCACTTCCTCTTCATATGCTGCAGCCCACTGCAGTTCCTTCTGCTGTTGCCTAAGACCTGATACAACCTCTGAATTAAAGCAGAAATATTTGCTTCCCGCTTATATAAACCTTGACAGTTCTAATCACACACTGCAATGTGCAAGATAATTCTTCATAATGGACACAGTGTATGCCATCTGCCCAGTTCAGCTGTTCGGTTATTTATAATGATACAGAAAAGCATGCAGTGTGCTTTCAGCCCACTGTTTCTCTCTTTCCACGCAATTTGGCTTTGTTTCTTTTCACCTTTATCAAGGTGTGAGGAGTAATGTGTGTGCACAGTCATTGTTTGCACAGTTTTAATTTGTACACTCTTTATCGCTCTTGCTGCTTTTGCCAACTTGTTTGAATGTCCTTGGCTTAATAGACTGCTATGATCCTCACTCATTTTGAGAAGAGGGCTGCAGGAGACAAACACATAATTACTAATATTTAAATGGAATAACATACTGTGTGTTCAAGATTTACTTACAGATTGAGCAAGCATGTGTTCTGCTAGCTAACTTGTTTCTATATACCAAAGAGTTGGAAAAGAGCCTTAGAACCATGACCGTGTTGCAGTTTGTGCAAATGAGATACACTGTCCAGACTGAAGGACTACACAACTGACCAGTAGGGCTGTACTCGATTCTGGCCAGCTTAGCTGCTATTGGCTAGGAGTGATGACCTCTCACTCCTCAGGGGTAATGTCATATTCCCCTGCACCTCAAGAGGTACCTCAGCATCCAGCACTACTATTGACTGCTATCCTTACAAACTGTTCAGACGTTTGTCACGTGATCCGGATTCTCCCTGACTTCAATGCACTCTATCTCCTCCCTTTCCCTTTCCCTTTCTCTTTCCCGCTCCCTCTCCCGCTCTTTCCGCTTGGCCCGTTTCTTTTTCTTGTGCCTCTTTTTGGACGGCGGGAAGAAGGTCAGGAAGACAGGCAAAATGACAAAGCAGTGCAGCACAGTGCAGCCCGCAGTGAGGAGGGAGCACTTGAACAGTGTGTAGGTCAGATTGGAAGGCACAAACACCAGGGGCATGATCCCAATCACAAAGCAAGATGTGTTCTGCAGGATGGCAGCCCCGTGCTCCTCCAGTGCCAACTTGATGCACTGCGTCCTAGTGTGCTCGGTGGCCAGCACAAAAGTGTACAGGTGTGGTGCACAGTGATCCATGGCGAAGTTGAGGGTATAAATAAGGCACAGGATTGAGATGCTGTCCATGCCGACATTCCAGAGAGTCATCAAACCCAAGACACCCAGCTCCACGGATGTAACTGTGAGGATGAGCCAAAAGTTTCCCAATGGGTTGATGACCAGGAAGAAAGTGAGGATGAGGATGGTGAGTACGCTGAAGCCTGAGGTCAGAATGGGGGAGATGACAGAGGAGCTATACCGGTCCATGAACACAAACGTTGGATTGAAGGCAATGAATTTGATGCTGTTGATCAGCATCAAGGGCCGAAGCTTTTCCAAAAGCTCCACCACCTCCTCACGTTTCTTCTCAGTGGTTCGTGCTACCAAGTACATCCTTGAAGCAATGATGTCATACTCGTCAGTCTCGCTGTTCTTGGAAAATATGATATCCTCTGTGAAGTGCTGGTACTCTGGGCTACGCAAGAAGGAACCTTTAAGGATGGTGATGAAGTCGTTCTTAGTTGATGCACTCACATTCACTACCCGCAAGTAGTGGAAAAAGTTGTCCATCCAGGAGATCTTGTTGAAACCGTGACTCAAAGTCTTCAAGTGCTCCTGCACTGTGGAGTTCCAGTACTCAATGGGTTCATAAATATAAAATCCAATCACTGGACTGTAGTTACTAAAGTACTTCTGCTGAGTTAGAGCGTACGAAACACTTGGAGAGTTACTCGCCAACAGGTTCACAATATTTGATCCATCACTGATTTGTAAACATCCCATGAATGAGAAAGAAGCATAAATAAGATAGAGAATGACCACAAATGGTTTGACATAGGTGTTGGTAATCCATTCTGTGTAGTGCTCTCGCAGAAAGTGTTGGATGAAGTGATTCTGGTATGGTACACTGTCATGGTGTGTGGACAGGTCATGGCCATCACTCATCATGGTTTTAAACCATGTGGGCTGGCGGTCCAGGTACTCCACTGAGGGGATTTTACAGCAGAAAACACTGTGGTAGCGGTTCTGCTCAAGCTGTCCAGCAAACACCAGGCAGGAGCCATAGAAAGAGAAAACATAGAAGTAGTTGACCAGGATGGCCACACACATGCTCTGGCAGAAGATTTTCACTGACTCGATGTTAGTAAAAGGGCTAGCTCCCATGCCAAACGTTATGATGTAGAGTGAACTGGTCATAGTGTAGCACACCATCACGTCGGCAAACGCGTCTGCAACTCGCTCCTTGAAGGGGAGGTTTTCCCTGGTTCTCCTCCAGCCCGCCAAGAGCTCAAACACCCCTTTGGTTCCATGACCTAGAAGCAAGAAAGAGAAATGTGTAAATTCTAATATGTACATGCTACCAAAGCAGGCTACGACTACTCTACTTGCATTATATAAAGATTTTAAAAGTACCTTTTTTTTTTTTTTTTTTACCTCTAAGCAATGTGGTTAATGGTGTAATTTGTGTGATTAGACCGAATTGAAAAACAACAAACCCACAACAAAAATTTAATTTGAAGAACTAAAAATATTGCAGAAATAATACATACACCGAAATGATTACATCAGTTTATTTATTTATCTGTGTTTCTGTGAAACCTTGACAGCAAGTAAGATTTGTGACAGATTAAGAGCTTTTGAAAGTATGCATTAATATTTTTCATTCAAGTTCTGTTTGATGTGAACCAAAGAACAATCCAATCAAGGTGACCTTGAAAATTCTCACAATGTACTGGTACTTCTAGCATGGGACTTGTTGAATGTTCACGTATGTGTTTTTTCCCCAACAACCACCAATGCAAAATCCAACTTCATAGATAAAAAGATAAACAACAAAAGACAGTTATCGCAATCATTGTTAATTTTTGCACACACAAAAGCTATATATGGATGCATCTGCTTTGGATGTAATGACTTGACAGAATATTCACAAAGCTTTTATTTAAACATTTTCAGACACTAAACCAGGGGTCTAGGATGGAAGGACTTTAAATCTTTAAAATCTTTAAATATGCAATGAGGTACTTGGAACTTGGTTATATACACATGCATTGGACAGACGTCTGCAGTTGTCATCATTTTTCTGTATTTCTTCCTTAAAAATGTCAGTGTTTGAAAAAGCCAAATAAGAGCAATTGACAATAATCCCTAAACTCAGTATTAAAATAATGTACAGGCGCCAGCCTTCGAATAGATGAAGCTATGGTATCAATTTGAAAACTCTGTGTTGCCCCCTTTTTCGAAAACCTCAAACTCGATATTTTTAGTAGTACTATTGTATCAATTTCAAAATTCTACGTCACCTCATTCTGAAATGACGTAGGATTACATACACAAACTTGGGTGTCCACGCCGGCCTCGTGAAAGAGAGAGAGAGAGACCATGATTATTAGTACACTCTTATTTTGGCAAACCAGAATAAAAGTTCAAATTCAAATCTGAATATGGTAATCGCTCTTCCATCTCTCTTCATTTATGAGATAGAGTTTTACACCATCCTCTTTACCACACATCACTAAACAGCATCCACATATGTCTGCAGCAGGCCCATTCATGTGAGTCAAATCTGTGGGATTTTCACCAGTCAAAAATACAGCCATGAATGCACAACCTTCAAAGGCATGAGAAAAGCCACAGTGCAAAACCTCCCACGCTGGAACACCCGCCCACCCACGCATGCTGTTCATTTATTTGTAAGATGCTGGAGCTGGAATGCTACAAGCAAATGTGTTATGAATTTCTGAACATGAGAATCAACTTAGTGTTTTTCCAGCATGAAAATATCTCAGCATACTGCATTTAGCCTATTCGTACATTTCTGTGCCAACATTGGCATTAAAATGTCTCTCTCACATGTAGCAGGTGGATATAGAAGTAAGAAAAATTGCCACCCTTGACAGCATTATACATTTTCCCGTGTTTGACACACTGGAAAAATAAAAGTTAATTAACTATAAAGGATTAGTCCTATGTAATGAGTTGGCTAGATGGCTCTTCCTGCTTTTAGTATTATTAAGCCGTACAGCAAGTCAATTAGTTAGTGTCAGCTGGTTTAGAGGTGGAGAGAGAGAGCAAATTTACTCCCTTGGTTTTTACAGCATTAAACTGAGGGAGTCCACATACGTTACCCCTCACCAGTTACCAAATAGGATGTTAAATACTGTGTCATTTTCTAGACGTGATTGGAAAAGCTCTGGGATTCATTACGGTGACTGATTGCTGGCAGGTGGAAGTGGATAAAAATAATGAGCCCATCTGGTAAAGCGTCCCTGGTTAGTAGCAGTACTAACATTGAAAGAGAACATTTCTAACCAAGATATTTTCATGACTGCACAAATTTGCATTTTTGTTTTGAACAATCTTTGCTGGTGGATCATTTTATTTTATCAGAAAAAAAAGCAGAGAACAAAACTGTCATATGAGTAAGAGAGAGAGAGAATATGTAGAACGCATTGTAAGTACCTAACAGTAAATTTATTCTTATTTAAAATCAGGGATCCATATCTTCAGCTTTATTTGACAGATAAAGTGAAGAGAGGATAGGAAAGCAGGGGCAGACATGCAGCAAAGGGCCGCAGGTCGGACTATGAACCCAGGCCGGCCACTCTCGGCCATATGGCATGTGGTCGCATGCTCAACGCACTGAGCTGAACTGGTGCCCCAGACCTTCCTTTTAACACACTGTATATCTAGAATCATCTGTTCAATCTAATGTCAATTCCAATGTACATTACACACATATGATTAAACCTTTATTTCCAAATCAGCACAACAAGACAAAATCCATCTACAGTTTACGAGTAAACAACAATAGCATCAACACCAAAAATCTTGGTTTCAGTCCCATATTTTATCTCATGCTAAACCAACATGGTCAAACACCAGCAGCTGTCTGCTTAAAATAACTAAAAAGCATGTGGTGTTCTGATGTAGTGCACACTGGTAAGACTCTTCAAACAGTTCAGATTTAAGAAGCATTAAGAAAGTAAGTTTGGCAGTGTTATGATCAAGGCTGCTTTCTAGTAAGAGTATAATTCATTTTATCACTGACAAACACTTGGGAGGCTTCACACCTGTCTCTGTGAAAATGCCTTTGTCTTTGAAAGCTTGTGCTGCTCCAATGTGAGAAGAATCCCAATTAGAAGGTAGAAATGATGTAGCAGAGTGCATGGAAAGATCAAAAACAGTGACATGCTCGCTGAGGTAATGGGTGTTCACAGCCATGTCAAACCAAGTCAGACACTTCATGTGGCGTGAACAGGGATGTACTGGTTTCACCTGAAAACTGTCCAGTCCATTGAAATCGTACGTCTCCAAGCGTATCAATTCTTCTCATAAATGTTCTGATAACAGTTGCACAGCACAAAACTATGATGTCAAACTCATGACATTTGACTTTGAACATCTGGGTGAATGCAAGCCTTTTTATCTACTCTTTTTCTACACTGACTTTATCTCAGAGGTGATAAAACAGTTGCATTGATGAATACCTCCGAAGACCTGCTTTTTTAACACAACGAAAATTGATCAGGATTTATTGAGGAACTTGTAAAACTCCTAGCAGCTACTGGCTTAGCAGAGACTTGTATTGGGTTGAGGCCTTTGAAAAAAAGTATTTTTCTGACTCACGTTTTCTTCAGCCGTTTACACAGACACCATAATTTCACGTGACAAATTTGCAGCAATTATTTTCTCGATTTTCCTGATTTTGCAAGCAAATAAACAGGTGTGACCAATCAGACACCCTTCATTTGGCAACAAGTGCACTCATAGCTCAATACTTTACTGAATATACAATGATAGGGAAACAATAAAATAATCCTGTTTGTACCTCAGACACATCACTAAACGCTGCTCAGGGTCAATCCTTTCTCTGCCTCTTCAGATGTGGTCCCAACTCTGCCAACAAGAGCTCAAACTGCCCAACTGACAAAAAAAATGAGCTATAGATATTTCAATATCTCTAAAGGCAGCTACAGCTCCCTTTCCCCCCCGTAGTTTATGTTTTGGGAATATATTTTCGCAAAATACTTCTGATGTGTATATACTTTAAACGACAAGTTTTCATTTGAAAAATTCAAAATTTCATGTCATTTTTTCTGCCGTGTGTTCAGTGTGTAAAGGCATTTAGAGTTAAAGTTGTTTTTTGTTAAAGCCACATGCTAGCAAGACTCATTTACAAAGTAAAAGATGTTACATTTCAAATCTGTTTTTTTGCATGCATGTGTCCTGTTGCTTCTTTTGGTTTGTTTCTGAAAGTAAAACTACAATAAGGGGGGGGGAAACTGTATTTTAATGGTTTTTTAATGGTTCTTTAATTGTGAGTCCTCTGTAACTACGACTTGTCACCATGTCAAACCATATTATGCCTCCATTCACTCAATAAATTCTATCTATTCCAAAATTTTCCCATTTGCTTTCTCAAAAACATCAGTTTAGAGTTTGGACCTAAGTGGTCATCACCACTGATGACTTAGACTTAGACCTCAGAGAGTTAAAAACAAAAAAAAGCAAAAAAGTCTTGAGGATCAGTGGGGAAAAAATAATTAATCTAACTGATTTGTATGAAGCAATATTCACACTATCACTACATTCCCTTTTGCTTCTCTCTCTTTTTGTTTAGGGTTTGGAGGTATAGCTATAGGATTGGGTTAGTCATTACTCATTCCAATTTCATGAACAACGAGCCCATGTCTTCGGACTGTGAGAGAAAATCCAAGATGCCATTCAGAAAACTTCCCCAGCCAGCCACTGTTTTCAAACTCCAAACTTTCTTTTTTGTGGTTAGAGATTTTCTATGAGCAGGCAGCGGGGGGAATTTATTCAATGAGTGTAGAAGCAGGAGGGAGAATAGCACATGGCTGGAAGCATGACTGTCGCTCAATGCTAATCATCTTTGAAGGAAACTGACAATTCTCTCACTGTCTCGATGGTGAATTATGCAAAATTGAATGTCCAAATTTTAATGTGTGCATCCCTGCTAATACAAATGGATGACAAAGGCTGATTGGTGAGAGGTAACACATCAGCAGAGGAACTCTGACGGCCCGGTACCAAACGACTCACGGACCGGTATTGGTCCATGTCCCGGGGGTGGGGGACCGCTGCTCTACACAATAACACTGTGACTCCCATCTTTTTAGAGCTATGACTGCAAGTCTGCAGAAAAGACCACACTCTCATTTGCTGTTTGCTCTCGCCATCTTCACCCACACACAAACACACCTACACACAGAAGAACTACAGAACAAGCACGCCAAATAGAAATGGCAAAAAAAAGTGACTCTGGCTTTTTTCATCTCCCTCTTTTCTCAGAGTCTGCAGGTGGTTTAACATACATTTGGTAACTACAGTGAGGAACTTCAGTACTTGGTTCTTATGCAGTATCTGAACAGCTAAGTATACTGACTGAAAGTGGAGAATAACAGCTTCTTAGAACCAATTTCAACCAGCAAAGGCAATTAACTTTCGGAGTTCTAAATGATTATAGGTGGTAACCCTAACCCCAACTGTTCCCTATACAACCCTATATTATGAAATAGAGCATAATGGACGTCTTTGGAAAAAAATTAGAATTTTTTTTTTAGTCAGTTAGCACAGCAGTCCCCAACCTTTTTTGCGCCACAGACCGGTTTATGCCCGACAATATTTTCACGGACCGGCCTTTAAGGTGTCGTGGATAAATACAACAGAATAAAACTAGTACCGGTACCGAAAAAAAGAAGATTTATTCATAACACATGTGAAAAGACCCAGGAAAACCGAGTTAACGATAAAAACGATAACAAAATAACGCTGAAAACCGATAAAAACCCTGAAAACCATACATTTCACACCTGAGCCTCAACTCTCGCGGCCCAAACAATTCACAGACCGGTACCGGTCCGAGGCCCGGGGGTTGGGGACCGCTGAGTTAGCATGATTATTTTCCTGTTCCTAATTGGAATGACTTGGAAAAACAGTGTATCAAAATCTAAATTTAAATATTTGGATTGCCTGGGGTTAGATTAAAGGAAGGGATGGTCACTGATGACAACTTAGACCTTTGGGATAGTGGGGTTACCAATGAGGTTAATCCTAGATCCCTTGTTAGTTTATATCTACCTAGATGCAATTTTTTTTAATGGGGAAACAGACAGCAACAAGAAGTACTCATAAAGGCACCCCACTCAGGCAGTTTTAAAGGAATAGTATTGTGTTTTGTATATATTCATTTTGTTTTCTTAGATTTCAAATATGACATGATGTGTGGACGCAAACTATAATCTAATATTTAGAATCCTCCATATACCAATATAATTACCTAAATGGCAGCAGAATTTTAATCATAGTTTTTAAAATAGCACATTTTATGAAAATGTGACCTTATGTGACCTTAAAGAAAAGGTCAGCAGTTTAAAGTAATGTCCATCCATCTATCTATTCTCTTCCGCTTAACCTTATCAGGGTCGTGGGAGGGCCAGAGCCTATCCAAGCTACCACAGGGTGAAAGGCATGGTACATCCTGGACAGATCACCAGTCCATCGCAGGGCTAACACGGACAACCATTCCACATTTATCATTCCCTATTAGTCTATATGATGTCAATACAAACACTGGTAGTAAGTTTGAAAATTCCTCTATATAGTACTGTCACTTTGACCTTCAGATCAACCTATGAAGTGCGCATGCGCCAACCAGCGTGCAGCCTGTTACAGTCGCTCCTGCTTTTCTCTTAGTTTAGCTCTTTTTTCTTACGTATTCTTTTTTTTTCTGACTTGTATTTTCCTCCGTTTTCTATCTCTTACTCAATCATGTGGATTGAGAGAGTTTTTGTTCTTCTGGTGGCCGTGGAACTGTTACTTTATCATGGAACGGGACCGCGGCACATCTCCTACACGCACGGACTGTTTACTCCAGAGATCAGCTGATCGCCCTGATGCCGGCCGGCTCGCTGGCCAGGCCCGCAGAAGTGCCCGCAGAAGTACCAGCTGAAATTTGGAGGAAAACACATCGGGGATGCAGAGGTCAAGGACAGAAGAGAAGAAAAAAGGTGACGGTGAGACAGCGGAGGCTCGAAGCGAGGAGGAGGTTTAAACCGTGTCTGCCGTCTATCGTGATGGGAAATGTGCGATCGTTGGCAAGTAAAATCGACGAGCTCTCAGCACTGGTACGGAGTCAGAGGGAATACCGAGAGTGTAGCCTGATGTGTTTCACCGAATCATGGATGCACCAGGACATTCCCGATGAGAATGCTTCCGTGGAAGGCTTCCACACTGTTCGGGCGGACAGGGACAGCATCGCTAGCGGTAAGCGTAAAGGAGGTGGGCTTGCTGTTTTAGTTAACAACCGGTGGTGTAACCCTGCCAACATAACAATCAAAGAAAGGATTTGTTGCCCGGACACTGAACTGTGTGCTGTTGGACTCAGGCCGTATTATTTACCCAGGGAATTCTCTCACGTCATCTTGGTGGCTGTTTATGTTCCCCCCTCTGCTAACCCCACAGCTGCATGTGACACTATCCACTCTGCCATAGCTCGGCTACAGACTCAGCACCCGAGTGCCTTTATTGTGATCTCGGGTGACTTCAACCATGTATCACTGGACAATACACTACCAACATTCAAACAATATGTGGACTGTCCCACCAGGGGAGAGAAAACTTTAGACTTACTGTATGCTAACGTCAAGGATGCATACAGCTCCTCCTCCCTCCCCCCACTTGGTAGGTCAGATCATAACCTGATTCACCTCACCCCCCCGCTATGTGCCAATTGTGAGGAGGGAACCTGTGACCACCAGGACTGTTAGGAGGTGGTCAGAGGAGGCAATAGCGGAACTACAGGGCTGTTTCGAGGTGACCGACTGGGAAACACTCTGTGAGCCTCACGCCGAGGACATCAATGGGCTTACTGAGTGTATCACAGACTACATAACTTTCTGCACCGACTCCATTGTTCCAGCTCAGACTGTTCATTGTTACCCAAATAACAAGCCGTGGGTGACTAAGGACATCAAAGCCCTCCTCAACAACAAGAAGAGGGCTTTCAGAGGGGGCAACAAAGAGGAGGTGAGGAAGGTCCAGGTGTTACTAAAGGACAAGATCAGAGAGGCTAAGGACAATTACAGGAGGAAGCTGGAGTGGAAACTCCAGCAGAACAGCATGAGAGAGGTGTGGAGGGGCATGAAGACCATCACTGGATTCAGGCCAACCAACAGCAGGGGAGCTGAGGGAGGTGAGAATAGAGCCGACGAGTTGAATCTGTTTTTCAATAGATTCGACACCACAGTGTCTGCTCCCACCCCCACAACCTCACCTGCAGTCAGCCTGGAATCCAGAGCCACACCACTGTGCCAGCCTCTCTCTTCACATGTTGCCTCCTGTGAGATTCCTGACACCCTTCCCCCACCCATCACCTTCACTCAATACCAGGTTGAGATGCAAATGAGGAGACTTCACTCAGGCAAGTCTGCTGGACCAGACGGAGTGAGTCCCCTTGTCCTCAAGACCTGTGCCCCCCAGCTGTGTGGAGTCTTTCATAAACTGTTTATGCTGAGTCTGAGTCTGCAGAGGGTCCCGGTGATGTGGAAGACATCATGCCTCGTCCCTGTACCAAAGACGCCTCGTCCCAGTGGCCCCCAGGATTACAGGCCCGTGGCACTGACCTCCCACATCATGAAGACCCTGGAAAGGCTCATCCTGGACCAGCTGCGACCCATAGTAAGACCACATCTGGATCCCCTTCAGTTCGCTTATCAGCCTCGTCTTGGAACAGAGGACGCCATCATCTACCTGCTCAATCGTGTCTACACCCATCTGGACCAGCCGGCGAGCACTGTGAGGGTCATGTTTTTTGACTTTTCCAGTGCTTTCAACACCATCAGGCCGACCCTCCTGGGTGATAAGTTAGCAGCGATGCAGGTGGATGCTTCTCTGGTGTCCTGGATTGTTGATTACCTGACAGGAAGACCACAATATGTACGTCTCCCACAGTGTGTGTCTGACAAGGTGATTAGCAACACAGGGGCACCACAGGGGACTGTCCTCTCCCCCTTCCTCTTCACCCTCTACACCACAGACTTCAGCCACTGCACAGAGACCTGCCATCTTCAGAAGTTTTCTGATGACTCTGCGGTGGTTGGATGCATCAGCAGGGATGATGAGACAGAGTACCGGGCTGTGGTCGACTCCTTTGTCACGTGGTGTGAGCAGAATCATCTGCAGCTCAACGTGGCAAAGACCAAGGAACTGATCGTGGACTTCAGGAAGACCAGGAAACACTTGACCCCTGTTTCAATCCAGGGGGTCAGTGTTGACATTGTGGAGGACTATAAATACCTTGGAGTACACATTGACAATAAACTGGACTGGGCTAAAAACACCACAGCACTTTACAGGAAGGGCCAGAGTCGTCTCTATTTTTTGAGGCGACTGAGGTCCTTCAACATCTGCCAGAAAATGCTGAGGATTTTCTATGAGTCTGTTGTGGCCAGTGCGATCCTCTATGCTGTTGCATGCTGGGGGAGCAGGCTGAGGGTCGCAGATGCCAACAGACTTAATAAACTGATCCGTAAGGCCAGCAATGTTGTGGGGATGGAGCTGGACTCCCTCAAGGTGGTGTCGGAGAGGCGGATGCTGTCCAAGATAAAGACAATGTTGGATAACACCTCCCACCCACTCCATGACATGTTGGTCAGTCACAGGAGCTCGTTCAGTGAGAGACTGAGATTACCGAAAAGCACCACTGAACGACACAGGAAATCATTCCTGCCTGTGGCCATCTCCCTGTACAACGCATCCACTTAACACACTGTTTGCTGCTACAACTACACATGTTTCTTTTCCAAATATTTATTTATAAGTGACTTATGTATGTATGTATGTATATATATGTATATATTGTACTATTCTTAGTTAGCGTATTGTCTGTCTTGTCTTAATGTTGGTTTAAAATGGAGCACTGTAACAAAAAATAATTTCCCCCAGGGATCAATAAAGTATTCTGATTCTGATTCTGATTCTGAACCTGTTGACCTTGAAGAGTGAAAGTCAAGAGTGAAATCATATTTTAATTCTTCACACAATACTTTCTATATGATCACAGTACACACCAAACTTGTAAGAATCACAGTTTCTAAGTTATAAGGCTTTATGTTGATTCTATAAAAAATAATTAAGTTGACCTTGAAGATCTTGGTGGATATAAACCAAAATTTAATGAATGATTAAAATACTACAGTCCACACTCCTATAAAGTGTTATCATAATTCATTGTGTTCATAGACAGAAAACATGACATGCATACACGAACGCAAATCCTACAAAAAACATAATTCCCTTGGCCGGCATAACTAAAGGTGGGTGTGTATTTGTCCTCAGTCATTGCACAGATGTACTGGTGTGCAGTACCTGCAATATTTTCTAATGTCTAGTCTATTTAAAAGAGAAGCATGTTATATTGTAGATTTTTGATTCTGAGCACTAGTGTGACATTCAGATCACTAAAGCATTGCAGTCTTCTTTTGTTTCAACTAAGGCAAATCACGAAAATCAGGTCATAATCTTATTTTTTGTAGAACCAAAAGAGGTCAGGCAAGCTTTTATCTGCTGTAAGCTGGTACTTACACTCATGACCTTCCTGTCTCTAGCACTGGCTGTTTCGTTCAGGCCGGTTTCTGGTCACAATTACTAATTTGTGATGTGATCATCTTTAATAATTTGTTTTGACAACAGTGATCAACTTTTGCACTGAGACAGCAGCTTCGACACATCTATACACCCTCTGAACACTTGCATGTACTCACCTTTTACCTTTCTGTCTAATGTGGTACAGCCTGTGCTGCCTGCCAACCACTACAGCAGTTAGTCAGGAATCAGAGAGGGATAAAGAGAGGGCAACAGATGAGAAGCTGTAGCTCAGAATAAAAGGATGAAGAGGTGAGTGGTGTTGTATCTCAAGCCTCTCCCAGGCTCCAGGTACAATCCTTAATGGATTGTAAGAGGGCAGTTTGTCACCAGCTGTCCAGCAGGCTATTTTCTGCTGAAAAGGGAGGCGTAAGGGTAAAAAATAACAGTCCTATTGTCCCACAGTCTGACCATTGGTCTCCTATAATGAAGGTCTCGGCTGCATTTGCCCTCTCCTCCTCTGGCCCATACCAAAAAGCTATCGAGTAATTACACCAAATTACTGCTCTAAAACTTCTGGGGCACACACACTTCCAAAACACATCCATCACATACTGAGAGAGCATGCCAGCTGCTCCCGCCCACCGTGGATTCTCCCAATCAGGATGACTGTTAAACGTACTGGCTTATCACGCAGGTGGAGATGACAGAGGAGCCAATATCACAAGGAGGAGGTCTCAGACAAGAAAAGTGACGCAAACTCAATAAAAACGGATGAGCGAAATGAAAGTGAGGACGAACACTGGGGAACCCAGGGGCAATCTTCACATCCAAATCAATATCTAGGTGATGACAATAGCAATAAACACCACTTTGCTTTTTTTGCAAGCAACAGGTAAATTTCTCCCAAGTTTAACCTCTATAGTACCTGCTTGGCTAATTGCAACTGGTTGCCCATGCTGTGTTTTACTTAGATGTGTTCAAATGAAAAAAGTGAAAATATTCCTGGAGCGTTCTGCAAATCTTTGATGTGGTAAAAAAAAATAAAAATCCTGTAAATGCTTATTGTTGGGTGGCATCTTAGGGCTTTAAGAACAACAAAACCAAAAACACAAAAACACTCGAGATAGGTACACGCAGTAAACTGTTATGATGTGGGAATGCTGGACTGCATCTGCCGGGTGTCAGGAGTAGTGTCATGGACGAGAGAAGGAGGACCCAATCGCTGGACTCACAGGCAGGTAGGTGAAGGTGGATGTTTATTGCCGAAGGAGTGAGCAAACAGTACAGAGGGAGGAAATGGCTGGCTGGCTGGCTGAATGAATGAATGAATGAATGAACAAAGGACTGGCTGGCTAACTGAACATACAGACGACACTAACATCAGACGTACATCAATGACACGGCAAGGATCGGATGGAACTGAGGACTTAAATACACGCTGGGTGATGAATGATTAGAAACCGGTGAGTACGCAGCTGAACTTAGTCTGACTAATGATACATGGAAATAACTGGAACACAATACGCAGGCGGTATGCTGGCACAGAAAACACAGATGTGAAAATAAACTGAACATGACAAAACAGAAAACACTGGGTCAACGACCCAGGAACCCTGACAGTACCCCCCCCCCCCTCCAAAGGCCGGCACCCGACGGCCAAAAGAAAAAAAAACAGAACAGGGCGGGCGGAGGGGGCCCAGGACGGAGGGACGGAGTCCACACAGAGCCAGTTCAGGTGGGCGGCCACGCGGCCAGTGGCTGAGCCCATACAGTTCAGGTGGGCGGCCACGCGGCCAGTGGCTGAGCCCATACAGTTCAGGTGGGCGGCCACGCGGCCAGTGGCTGAGCCCATACAGTTCAGGTGGGCGGCCACGCGGCCGGCAGAGACGCTGAAGTCAATCCGGTGGGCGGCAGCGAGGAAGACGGCGGCGGCCACTGAGCCGGTGCGGTGGTCGACCACGCCGGTGACGAGGAGAAGGCGGCCAAGGAGCAGCTGCAGAAGGCGGCGCGGGAGCCGGCGGAGACTGAGGAGCAGCTGTAGGGCCAGGCAAAGCAGAAGCCGAAGCTGAATCTGAGGCCGGACCAGGCGAAGCAGAGGCCGAGGCAGAGTCTGAGGCCGGACCAGGCGAAGCAGAAGCAGAGGCAGAGTCTGAGGCCGGACCAGGCGAAGCAGAGGCTGAGGCAGAGTCTGAGGCTGGACCAGGCGAAGCAGAAGCAGAGGCAGAGTCTGAGGCCGGACCAGGCGAAGCAGAAGCAGAGGCTGGACCAGGCGTAGCAGAAGCAGAGGCTGGACCAGGCGAGGCAGAAGCAGAGGCTGGACCAGGCGAGGCACAGGCTGAAGCTGGACCAGGCGAAGCAGAAGCAGAGCTAGGTGACAGCGAGGCAGCCGCAGGTGGTGGCTGGACGGGCTCCTCGGGCCCTCCAGCTGACGTGGTAGGAGGCTGGACGGGCCCCTCGGACCCTCCAGCTGACGTGGCGGGAGGCTGAGCGGGCCCCTCGGACCCTCCAGCGGAGATGGGAGGCTGAACGGGCCCCTCGGACCCTCCAGCGGAGACGGGAGGCTGAACGTGCCCCTCGGACCCTCCAGCGGAGACGGGAGGCTGAACGTGCCCCTCGGACCCTCCAGCGGAGACAGGAGGCTGAACGGGCTCCTCGGGCCCTCCAGCTGACGAGGCATGAGGCTGGTGCGGTTCTCCTGAACACCCAGCTGACGAGGAAGGTTGCTGGACGGGCTCCTCGGGCCCTCCAGCTGACGAGGCATGAGGCTGGACGGGCTCCTCGGGCCCTCCAGCGAAAACGATCTCAGAACCAGTGGGCACTGGAGCCCCTGGCACACACAGGACAGAACCAGCAGGTGCGGGGACCTCTGGCAGGGAAGTGGCCGGGCCAGCGGGTGCGGAAACCCCTGGCTGAGGAGCGGCCGGGCCAGCGGGTGCGGAAACCCCTGGCTGAGAAGCAGGGTAGCTCACAGCTGGCTCTGGGTGCTGTGGCTGCAGGTCCGGGAACTGAACAGGATGGTGGACGGGCGACTGGACTACTGACTGGAGGACAGGAGGCGACTGGACTACTGACTGGAGGACAGGAGCAGACTGGACTACAGGGGACTGGAGGACAGGAGCGGACTGGACTACAGGGGACTGGAGGGCAGGAGCGGACTGGACTACAGGGGACTGAAGGGCAGGAGACTGGACTACAGGGGACTGGAGTGGAAGCTGAACAGCAGGTGAGGGAACTGACTGGAGTGGAGATGCTAAGGGATGAACAGAGGTAGGCGAGGCTGACGACGGAGCTGAGGTTGGCGTGGCTAATGGTTGAGCTACAGACTGAGCTAGTGATGGAGATAGGCTACAGCTTGGGCTAGTAAGGCTGGTGCCTGGGCAGGGGACAGTTCAGCTAATCTAACTAGGGATAGTGCGAGGGCGTGAAAGGCTGGGTCAGGAGGTGGATGAAGTGGTGAGGTAGCAGGTGAACTGGTTAGCTCTTCCAAGCCGCTAGGGAGTTCTGGCTGGGTTCTGGCTGCCCTCAGCCTGGGCGCTGGGACAGGCACGGGAGGTGGCTGGACACCAGTCAGAGCTACCAGAGCTACCGTCCTGCAGCTTTTAGACGCATCCTTCTTCTGACACACCTGAATCAACTGAATGGCTTGTTATCAGGCCTTTGCCAAACTTGATGGCATGCTGAAGAGGTAATCACACCATTTGATTCAGCTGTGTTGGAGTAGGGATGCATCTAAAAGCTGCAGGATAGTAGATCTCGAGGACTGGGATTGGGCACCCCTGCTCTAAGCTATCAACGTGAGTAATGAGAAGAACAATTACATTCTTTTCCACTAGAGGGCAGTACAATTACCCACTCTAATTAAATGGGTTGCCAACTGGCAGTAAAACAGAAGAAGACGAAGAAGAATTTACATAATAGTCATGCTGTGAGACGAGGCAGCACTTAATAGCAATAGATAAATATCTGAAAAGAACAAGCAGTCAGTGTGATTTGCGTCCTGGAGAAAATTCCAACCCAGATAAAGGCCCTAGCATGAGTAGTGGTGAGCAAAAAGCTAAAAAGGTATACTGGGGACTAGGGATGGGTACCGGTGTCCGGTGCCATCATGGCACCAGTTCTGACATAAACGGCAGTAACCAGACCGAAAAGCAGCGCACATTTCGGTGCTTTATTTCGGTGCTTTTTTTTCCTGAGCTGTGATACACTTCTAGCCAATCATTTTACGTTTCCGAGGATAGTAGGCGGGTCCAGGTACGTACGTTCTTTTAGAGCAGAGCTACAGATTAAAAATGCCCATGGCGAAGCGGTCAAAAGTCTGGCTGTACTTCACAGCAAAAGATGCAAACTCAGCAGCCTGCAACAAGTGCTTTAAGCTGATACTGTCAAAGGAGGTAACACCTCAAATCTGATGAAACACCTGGCGACGCATAGCGTTTTTTTAAAAAGCCGAAAAATGCGCCGTATTTGATAGCTTGCTGTGAGACCTCACACCGAGCACATCTGCTGCGGGTGTGGTGCCTGTTATCGGACCCGGAGTTAGCAACATCCCCTAAGGTCAACTAGCAAACATCATCATAGTTACATGCGGCTGTCTTCTTGTTTGATGGCAGATACTCCCTTCACCCTGGCCAAAAAGGCTAAAATGACCAAAGAAAAAGAGGGAAACAGCTGAACATGAGAGGTTTTTGGACAAAGTTTGTGTTTTTTCCATTGTTTAAGCACTGCTTCCAGCCAAGAGTGATACCATATATGCCCCATAGCTGCAGAAAAGGCTAACATTGTTATATTTTTACAAAAAAACAGCTGAACATGAGAGGTTGTTGGACCAATTTTGTGTTCTCCATTCTTTAAGCACCGGTTTGAGCACCGTTTGAGCACCGGCACCGTTTCAAAAGTACCGATTTGGCACCGGTATCGGATAAAACCTAAACGATACCCATCCCTACTGGGGACAAACCGAACCAACCTATGCCTGGTGCGCAGGGGGAAATTATCAATATGCTTTTTTGTGACATTTTTGTTTGGTGGTATTTTTCAAATGTGAAAATCGGTGCTCCAAAAGTTGGGCAAACAGTGCTATAACATATCCCAGCACTTATCAAGGTGAGATGCAGGGTATATTGTATGTGGTTTTTCTTATATTTGTACCTATATTTCCAATCCTGTAGTGTATAATTGGGACACAACATTACCATCTTTATTCAACTCTCTCATTTGTGTGACTGTGAATAGTGAGGACGGTTGGGGGTTGAGAGCCACGTTTAAAGATACAAGTCAATAAGCAGGTGTGTTTAAAGGTAGGGGGTAATTTTTAATTGCAATATTCAGCAGGAAGTGGAGTCTTGAAAGGACCCCGCATAACTGTTCTAAATATAGCATCAAAGAGCCATAAGATTGTTGATCTATTAAAAATGCACAGAGGGAAAAAAGTCTAATTTTTTCACATCAAAGATGAACGAGTGATGGGATTTGTTTTTTCTTGTGTTATTTTAGGAATGGTACTCAAACATGGGTGTTTCTGACAAATAATCACTTCAGACATTTTCAGAAACATTAAAGCACTTTCTTCAATTTATGAATCCCAAAAGTTCATTTTCACTTTGCCAGATTAACAATTCAGCACAACACCAACAAAAACATACACTTGCTGTGATTACATCACAAACCTTTCTGAAAGAGTCAACGTGAAGCAAAATTCAAAGGATTTCTTCTTGCAAGCAGTGACTGCATCACTCAGACTGGTTATAATGATATACAGTCATCTCATTAAATTTTTTAGAATCTAATAACAATCCAACAGCACAGTCGTCTTCTTAGGAAAACATGCTGACATCAGGTAAGTGGTGATCAATCTAGGGTTAGAGCTTTACAGAATTTTTACCTGGTGTAACACTGAAATGACAACGACTTCCAACCCTGGATGAGAGGTTTTTTTACCCAACTGTATTTATTTTCATGCAAACACAACATAAAAGAAATGGTCAGATGCAGATATTCATGCACATAGATGCAAGGAGCTCACTCACACACAGTGAAGTGCCTATTCTCATTGGCTTCAACAAATACATGCTGTCAAACACATATACATATAAAATATACATGCACAGATGCATTTTGCAGCAGTCAAGCAGCAGGAACACACTGAGAAGGAGAGGGCTTTGAAAATGCAAAAGACCAAATTTGCCATTTCACACCTCAGGGCAGCTCAGGAGGATGTGTTTAAAGCAGTGCCATACTCCTACTATGATTTCAGGACACTGATTGTCCTGAACTGTAGTAACGTAGCTATTTAAACACTCAGTTCTACATAACAGGAAAACGAGGTGAGAAACTGTGTAAACTTTCTCATTACACGGGACAGTGTCATCCTAAGTTCAGAATGGGCTGGGTATTTTTTAAAATACAGCTTCATATTTTTTATTTATTTTATTATTTCCATATTAAGGCCTGTCAATGTTCAAGGATTAAGTCTCTGCCATATTTGTAATGTCATAAACTTGAACAAGTCAATTTACATTGGCTTGGCTTTACCTAATGGCAGAGTCTGACTGATTTTTTGGTCCATCGCAGGAGGGACCAGGGCTGGACTGGGACAAAAAAATCAGCCCGGGCATTTTGACTAGAGACCAGCCAACCAGGTATTATAGGAAAAACCATAAAGCCTTTGAATGAAAACAAATGTCGTTGTGACAGTGATGTACACTGTCTTGTTGGTATATATGTATCAATCTAATAAACTTAAACCTACACCATCCTCCCTATTCTGGTATTCTAAACAGTACTTAGCCGAAACCCAAAGACTGCTTGGTTGAGTTAACTTCCTGAACTATCTACAACATATGGTGGAAACCTGAAATTAAGACAGAGAAGACTAGAGGTGAGACATGATCATTACTGAATATTAAAAATAATAAATGACAGATTTAGTGGTATTTTCATAAACTATTTATTTACCACATCAATAAACAGCATGGCAGGGCAAAATATTTTTTCTAACATGGCAACCTTTTAAAAGTGAAAGGAGACAGAAAGACGGGTGAGAAAGAATAAAACTTAACTGACTTTTTGATGGCATTTTACACAAAGTACTAGTACAGTATCTAGAAAATGTGGGAAAATACTGGCATCATGTACAGTACTTTCTTCTGAAGAAATTATGTTGGGACCCTGAAAAAAACTTACTATGTACAATAATGGATTTCTATAAATTTGACATCAGATGAAAACTTTGGTTGTAAGATTCGGATAATTATTTGTTAAAAGCTAGAAATTTTAAATGAGAATAAGAAAGAAAAGTATTTATTTGTGCTCGGTAAACTGTGTTTTGCTGTTTTTGTCTCGCTAACCCTGTCTAATTACCTCTGCAGCTTCACAGTGGATTGGATCTTGCTGCCTGTAACCACTCAACTCGCTCAACCCGTCGCTGGCCTGCTACTATTCTCGGCGCTATTCACCTGCCTGCCTCCCTGCCCTACACTTCACAGTGAGTGTACACGAACTGGTTTTAGCCTCTAGTGATGGGATTTCCGGCTCTTTTTAGAGATCTGGCTCTTTCGGTTCAGCTCACTAAAAAGAGCCGCTGCTTGTTGAGAGTAAAAGCGATACGCGCTTTCATGTCTTTTTTCTAAAACAAAAAGTCGCTAAATATAGCGACTAAGTCGCTAAATTGGCAACACTGTGTTGTTGTCCCTGGCTCTCTTTCTCTCCCTCTGGCTCTGTTCCTGTGCTACTGAGTGTAACTCCCCCCCCCCCTCTGCCCAGCGTAAAGCACAATGCTGCGTGCTGAGTGAAGCAGAAAAAAGTGCGAGAGAGAGAGGCTGAGAGAAAGAGAAAAAAATATATAACCCACGCAACAGCTCGCAATAAGGAGCCGGCTCGCGTCGTTCACGTCAAAGACCCGGCTCTAAGAGCCATTTCGTTCGCGAACGACCCATCACTATTAGCCTCACTCGGACCATTAATCCCCTCCTGTCATGTTCGGAGGCAATAAGACGCAGGGTTCTCAAGCACGAACCACTTTTTATTCAATTGTAGCAGCAGTGTCCGTCGCTACATCAATTTCTGGAAAAACACATATACCACCGGTCTCCTGGCGACCTCTAGTGGCTGCCCTCATGGTAGCCTTACTAGGACAACATAAACAGATTTCACAACATCTCCCCTTTTAACAAAGGTACTTTAAACATAAAACAGTGTTGTCAGAACGCAGGACATCACGGGGATAGACTACCCTCAGTCCTGATAAGGGATTATTCTGCCCTTAGAACATAGAAAGGAGATAGTCCTCAGTCTCTGAATCTGAGAGGTACTTTAATTTCCCGCCCCCTGGAAGTCACTCTCACAGGTATGGTAGGGCGGAGAGGAGACCCCGGGACAGGGATTGGCGACGTCTGCCTTACTGGTGGTTCTTGGGAAGCAGCCGCCCCTTTAGTGGGGGCGGCACACCCACCAGTGTGTGAATGTGTGTGTGAATGGGTGGATGACAGGTTGTGTAAAGCGCTTTGGGGTCCTTAGGGACTAGAAAAGCGCTATACAAATACAGGCCATTTACCATTTTTACCATTTAGTTGGAGTAGTCGGTGTAGCTGGAACAGTGCTCTGCTGCTGCTCCTCAGGATCAGCGGTGCCTGGGACAGGCTGAAGGTGTCGTCTGTTGCGGCGAGTCACGTTCCCATTCGCCATCTCCACTAAGTAGGATCTCGGCTCCTTAGACTTACTGATGACCTTGGCTGGAGTCGTCCACCCCTTTTCCCCGTCAAGCTTCACTACAACATCCTGGCCTGGGAGAAGCTCAGGAAGTGGACGAGCTGAATGTCTGCGGTTGTAGAATCTGTAAGAGTCCTTAGCTGCAGCATCTCTTTGGCACACTGTGTCCCTATTGACTGGACTGGGCAGCAATGTCTTTTCGAGTACTGGGACGGTGGTGCGGATTTGACGTCCTGTCATAAGTTGAGCTGGGCTTGCACCGGTTGCTGCAATTGGTGTAGAGCGGTAACTCATTAAGGCTAAGCAGGGGTCAGGCTGTTTGAGAATGTACTTGGCCGTTTGGACGGCTCTTTCAGCAGCTCCATTTGACTGGGGGTAATGAGGGCTCGACGTAGTGTGGGTGAAGCCATAACTCAGTTTGAAGTCTTGGAACTCTGATGATGTGAACTGCGTCCCATTATCACTGACCAGTTCTAACGGGATGCCCCATCTAACGAACATGTGTTTAAGCTTGTTAATGACCTGTCTGCTGGTTGTTGTAGTGAGGGAAGCAATCTCAATGTCTCTTGAAAAATAGTCAACAACGACAAGAAAGTTCTTACCTTCAAGCTCGCAAAGATCAGCTGCAATCTTTTGCCAGGGGCCATTGGGCAGAGGAGTAGTCACGAGAGGTTCCCGTCGCTGTGTAGGCTTGTGCTTTCTGCAAAAGTTGCATGACCTCACCTTATGTGTTATTTGAAGTCCAATGTTGGGCCACCACACTGTTGATCTTGCGCACTCTCTACATTTAGTTAGTCCTTGGTGGCCTTCATGTAATTGGTCAAGGACACTGGGTCTAAGTGCCGTGGGAATTACGATGCGATCGTGGTAGAGCACTAGACCATCTGATTCTGAAAGGTGGCTTCTGGCTGCATAAAAGCCTTGGAGTGGTGAGCTCTTTGCCATTCTCCGAGGCCACCCTTGTCTGATGAAGATGATTGCTTTTTGAAGCTCTGGGTCCCTCTGTGTAGCTCTACGAATTTCCTCCAACTTATGTGACTTGATAGGTTTGCTTGTCACTACGTTGCTCACATATGCCTTGACATGGCTGTCTGTCTCGGACGGGTAGCATCCGTGCAGTGGATGTCTGGAGAGTGCGTCCGCCACCACTAACTGTTTACCGGGAACATGCTCAGCAGTGACATTGAATCGCATCAGTCGCATCAGCAATCTCTGACATCTCAGTGGCGTTTTATCAAGGTCGTATGAGTTGATCAAAGGCACCAAGGGCTTATGGTCAGTTTGTAGACGTACATGACCCATGCCTTGGATGTAGCGGGTAAAACGTTCGCAGGCCCAGACAGATGCTAAACACTCTTTTTCGATCTGCGAATATCTTTTCTCTGCGTCTGTGAGCGTGCGAGAACAAAAGGCAACAGGCCGTAACTCCCCGTCATTGTCCTGTAACAGTGCAGCACCCAGGCCATAGCTGCTGGCATCCGCACTGACAACTGTTGGTCGGCCTGCATCATAATAACAAAGTGCTGGTGCAGCCACGAGCATTGCTTTTGCTTTGTTGAATGCTTGCTCCTGAGGCTCACCCCACACCCATACAGTCTCTTTTTTGAGTAGATTGGAGAGGGGGTGCAGCACTGTGGACAGGCCTGGCAGGAATTTTCCAACATAGTTTATTAATCCAAGTACCTGCCTGAGTTGTTCTACATTGGTGGGGCTGGGCATCCTGGCAATAGCCTCCACCTTGCCACCATCAGGTTTCACACCATCCGCACTGATGATGTGACCGAAGAACTGTAGTTCATTCTTTCCAAAGTGGCACTTGGACCTGTTGAGCTTAAGTCCTGATGCTTTGATTGTCTGTAATACTGCACCTAAGCGTTGGTCATGTTCCTCTTTGTTAGCCCCGAAAACCAATATGTCGTCCATCACGACGACAGTCCCCTCTAGGCCCTTGAGCAAGGTGCTCATGAGCCACTGGAAGATCTCGGGTGCTGAAGTTATGCCAAATGGCAGGCGTCTGAAGCAAAACCTGCCCATGGGAGTTATGAACGTGGTTAGTTTTTGGCAGCTGGGATCCAGTGGTATTTGCCAGAACCCACTGGAGGCATCCAAAGTGGAGAAAACTTTAGCCCTTGCTAACTTAGGAGTTATGTCATCCAATGTGGGCAAGATGTACCGTTCACGCTTTACTCCCTTATTCAGACGTTTTAAGTCCACACACACCCTGACCTCATCCTTGTTGCGCTTTGGAGCAGGCACCATTGGTGCACACCAGTCTGTTGGCTCGGTGACTTCCTCAATGATGCCAAGTTTGAGCATGCGCTTTATTTCCTTTTCCACTTTTGGGAGGAGAGGAAAAGGCACCCGGCGTGGGGTGGTTACACTGTACGGCACTGCATCTTCGGTCAGCTCGATTTTTACAGGTTCACAGTTCAGCAGGCCAATTTCTCCGAACACATCCTCTGTTAAGTCACTACTGATTTTGTTAACTCTAGTGACTAATCCCATGCGCTTTGCCACTGTCTTCCCCAGTAGGTTACTTGCATATTGCCCTTTTATAACTGTAATCCAGTACTGGTACTTTTGGCCTTTGTACTCTGTAGTAGCAAGGAATTTACCCATGCACTTGACTTTTCCACCAGGGCTGTACACAGTTGGCTTACACTGGATAAGTTTGGGTCTCTGCTGTAGCTTATTAAGGGTCGTTTCTGTCATAACAGTGGTGTCTGCGCCTGTATCAATTTTGAAATCAACTGGACTGCCATTTACCAATAGCTCAATGTCCCAGTTGCCATCTGAGCCTGACTCCTCAATGACTGTTGTTTTTGGCTCAATTACTGCTCCCAGGAAAAGCTCCCCTATGAAGAATGAATCCTCATCTGAGTCCTCTACAGCCTCAGCCCTGACCTCTTTTAGCATTTTGGTTTTGCATACAACTTCAAAGTGTCCCAACTTATTGCACTTTCTGCATCTTTTATTGCGGGCTGGGCAGTTTTCTCTTTTGTCATGCACCCTGTTGCATCTTTGGCATTTTGGTTTACTCTCACCATGTTGTTGCTCACGTACCTGATGAGGTTGGTAGTAACTCCTTCTCATGCTGTTATAATGCCTCTGTTTCACCTCATTCACCGTGTTTTCCACTCGGTCTGCACTTTGCTGTTTGACTTGTTCGCTCTGGCGTGCTAGTTGAATGGCTCTATCCAAAGTTAAGTCCGCCTCGAGCTGGAGTTTTTGTGAAACATCTTTGTCAATTAATCCAATGACGATACGATCCCGGATCTGCTCGTCTTTACTGCCGCCGAACTCGCAGTGCTGCGCGAGCTCGTACAGGCTCCGCACGAAAGCCTCGACCGTCTCCCCGGCCCTCTGGCTCCGTTTGTGAAAACAGGTGCGGTCGTGGATAACGTTTCTCTTTGGGACAAAGTGCTCATCGAACTTTTGTATAACCAGATCATACTCAAACTGCGGACTTGGCCTGGCCTCCGTAGCAGCAGGAAACACAAACGAGCCATATATTGGTTCGGCATCTCTCCCCATGGAGTAAAGAAGTGAGTTCACCTGCACTTCGCCGCTCTCCATCCCTAGCTTGGACGCCACTCGAAAACGGGAGAATCTCTGCCACCATATCGGCCACTCTGCCGGCTGTGTAAAGTCGAACGGCTCCGGAGGTCCAAATTTAGCCATTTCTTTGTGTAACTCGGCGTGAAGTCCTCAATTCTGACACCATGTCATGTTCGGAGGCAATAAGACGCAGGGTTCTCGAGCACGAACCACTTTTTATTCAATTGTAGCAGCAGTGTCCGTCGCTACATCAATTTCTGGAAAAACACATATACCACCGGTCTCCTAGCGACCTCTAGTGGCTGCCCTCATGGTAGCCTTACTAGGACAACATAAACAGATTTCACAACACCTCCTAGCCTCGCCGTCAACCCAGACAAGTAAGACTATGTATTTTGTTGCCACCAATTCTTGCACTGCTGCGTGGGGCACGCATTGACTCTACACTCCTTTCATTACAGTGACTCAGAGAAACCCTGTGACCCTGTACCTTGTATGCCTGCTCCGGAAAATCCCAAATAACGTGCCCAGCCCGATAAAGAGACTATTTCCTTTTGGCTTTGCTGCTGCACACGCAGTGTGATTCCTGTTTATTTGGTTAAACAATTATTTTGGAGATGGTCTAGCCTAGACTTGTTTACTTTCTCAGCATTCCTGGTAAAAGCTTATCTGCTAGCCCTTGCTAATCACAGTGTGTTTATAGCTTCTTAGTACCATAATCAGAAACTTTATGTTAGTAGGTAGCCAATGTTCAGAGGTTTGTTTTCCCTCTCGCACTTAGTTCACGATTAACATTTTGGTTTCTTGTGCCATTTTTGAGTGCCAAATAAATTGCTAGTTTGCACTATACCTCCATGTGGTGTCTGCATTTGAGTCCACTTACCTGTGTCTGGCCGCCCGGTCGTGACATTAGCACAACGAAAATAAATTCCACCTAAACTTGGTTTATATCTGACCCAGAGACTGCAGGTCATAACTTCTTACCTGAAGCTCATTTCATCTCTCTCTCTCTCTCTCTCTCTATATATATATATATATATATATATATATATATATATATAAAAAACACCCAGCACGCCCCTGCGGGCGGTTTATCCTTCAAGCTCGGGTCCTCTACCAGAGGCCTGGGAGCTTGAGGGTCCTGCGCAGTATCTTAGCTGTTCCCAGGACTGCGCTCTTCTGGACAGAGATCTCCGATGTTGTTCCCGGGATCTGCTGGAGCCACTCGCCTAGCTTGGGAGTCACCGCACCTAGTGCTCCGATTACCACGGGGACCACCGTTACCTTCACCCTCCACATCCTCTCGAGCTCTTCTCTGAGCCCTTGGTATTTCTCCAGCTTCTCGTGTTCCTTCTTCCTGATATTGCTGTCATTCGGAACCGCTACATCGATCACTACGGCCGTCTTCTTCTGTTTGTCTACCACCACTATGTCCGGTTGGTTAGCCACCACCATTTTGTCCGTTTGTATCTGGAAGTCCCACAGGATCTTAGCTCGGTCATTCTCCACCACCCTTGGGGGCATCTCCCATTTTGACCTCGGGACTTCCAGGTTATACTCCGCACAGATGTTCCTGTACACTATGCCGGCCACTTGGTTATGGCGTTCCATGTATGCCTTGCCTGCTAGCATCTTGCACCCTGCTGTTATGTGCTGGATTGTCTCTGGGGCATCTTTACACAGCCTGCACCTGGGGTCTTGCCTGGTGTGATAGACCCCAGCCTCTATGGATCTTGTACTCAGAGCTTGTTCTTGTGCTGCCATGATTAGTGCCTCTGTGCTGTCTTTCAGTCCAGCTTTGTCCAGCCACTGGTAGGATTTCTGGATATCAGCCACCTCCTCTATCTGCCGGTGGTACATACCGTGCAGGGGCCTGTCCTTCCATGATGGTTCCTCGTCTCCCTCCTCTTTCTTGGGTTTCTGCTGCCTGAGGTATTCACTGAGCACTCGGTCAGTTGGGGCCATCTTCCCAATGTATTCTTGGATGTTCGTTGTCTCATCCTGGACTGTGGTGCTGACACTCACCAGTCCCCGGCCCCCTTCCTTCCGCTTAGCGTACAGCCTCAGGGTGCTGGACTTGGGGTGAAACCCTCCATGCATGGTAAGGAGCTTTCTTGTCTTTATGTCAGTGGCTTCTATCTCCTCCTTTGGCCAGCCTATTACCCCAGCAGGGTACCTGATCACGGGCAGGGCGTACGTGTTGATGGCCCCGGATCTTGTTCTTACCATTCAGCTGACTCCTCAGGACTTGCCTGACCCTCTGCAGGTACTTGGTGGTTGCAGCTTTTCTAGCGGCCTCTTCATGGTTCCCATTCGCCTGCGGGATCCCCAGGTACTTGTAACTGTCCTCTATGTCTGCAATGTTGCCTTCTGGTAGTTCAATCCCCTCAGTTCTGACTACCTTCCCTCTCTTTGTTACCATCCGGCTACACTTCTCCAGTCCGAACGACATTCCAATGTCATTGCTGTATAGCCTGGTAGTGTGGATCAGTTAATCGATGTCTCGTTCACTCTTGGCATACAGCTTGATGTCATCCATGTACAGGAGGTGGCTGACAACTGCTCCGTTCCGTAGTCGGTATCCGTAGCCAGTCTTGTTAATGATCTCACTGAGGGGGTTCAGGCCTATGCAGAACAGCAGTGGGGACAGAGCATCTCCTTGGTAGATCCCGCACTTGATGGTGACTTGTGCTATGGGCTTGGAGTTGGCCTCTAGTGTTGTACGCCACATCCCCATTGAGTTCCTGATGAAGGCTCTTAGGGTCCCATTGATCTTGTACAATTCTAGGCATTCCAGTATCCAGCTGTGGGGCACTGACTCATAGGCCTTCTTGTAATCAATCCAGGCAGTGCACAGGTTGGTCAGTCTGGTCTTGCAGTCTCGGCTGATTGTTCTGTCTACCAGTAGCTGGTGTTTTGCGCCTCTGGTATTCTTGCCAATTCCTTTCTGTGTCCCGCTCATGTATTGACCCATGTGCCTGTTCATCTTAGCCGATATGATGCCTGACAGGAGCTTCCATGTAGTACTGAGGCAGGTTATTGGTCGGTAGTTGGAGGGGACCGGTCCCTTCTTGGGGTCCTTGGGGATCAGGACCGTCCGGCCTTCGGTTAGCCATTCCGGGTGTCTCTCGTTAACTAGCAGCTGGTTTATTTGTGCTGCCAGACGCTCGTGGAGTGCAGTCAGCTTCTTCAGCCAGTAGGCGTGAACCATGTCGGGTCCTGGTGCTGTCCAACTCTTCATACTGGAGACCCTTTCTTGGATATCTGCCACTGTGATGGTTACTGGACCCTGTTCAGGGAGGTCGCTGTGGTCTGCCCTCAGATCCTCTAGCCACTGAGCATTGCCGTTATGGGTTGCATCCTTCTCCCATATGCTCTTCCAGTATTGCTCCGTCTCCAGCCTTGGTGGTGCTGTTCTCTTATTGTTCCCTTGCCACTGAGAGTACACCTTTGCTGTATTTCTTAGGCACCTTATTTGTCGCACCTTTCTGCAACTCCGTTAGTTGGCTAACCTCCCTCCATGCTACTTTGATCTTGCCCTCTAGCCTCCTTCTCCATGAAGGGTACTGCCCCTTGTCGCTGTTCAACTTGTAGCCAAGCATCTCACTGATCATCCAAGCTGTATTGTAGATCAGCTTGTTAGTGTGGGTAATCGTGGTTGTAGGTATTGCCCGTAGTGCTGCATTAACATCATCTAGCAGACCTTCTGAGGGTACTTTACGTAATCTTGGTAACCGGCTACGGGGGATCCAGGTTTCAAGCTTGGCCATGATCCTATTTTTCAGGTCAGTTCCTCTCGCACTCAACGATCCTTCTCCTATCGCACTTGGGGCTATGTACCCAATCTCGGGTGGGGGTGATGATATCGCCCCCCTGACCTGGCGTCCTGACTCCTCCTTGCCGTAGCATTTGTGTTGTACCTCGTCAATCTCTAGCTGTGAGAGCAGTCCCTTCTTTCGAATGTTTGAACACTGAGCTACTAGTTGTTTCGCCGTCATTGTGGATGTTGGGTATCGAAGAATCCATAGGTCCCTCATGTAGCCCCTTCCGCCGGGGTTACTTGCGTAGTAGCATTCCAACAACGCCCTGTTTTCGTCTCTTGCCCACCGATGCCTTCTTGTTCCAGTAGCCCACTTTTCGTCAGGGTGCCCTGGTTCCTCAACACCTGACGCGGACCTTGTTGATCCGGGCGACATCCGAGCTGGCATGCCTTCATATTTATCTGTCTCGCTCATGTCTGCGGTAGGCTTGCTTAGCATAGGGGGTCTAGCCTTAGGACCCTTACTGGATACAGACGCCCCAGGCAGGAATCGAACTTGCGATCCTCTGTTCCAAAGGCGTGTAGTCTAACCACTACGCTATATATATACTATATAAGACACACAAACAAGACCAGGAACACAACCGGGTGGACTATACAAAGCTTTCTATGTACAGAAAGATGGTAATACTCTGAGAAACCAGGGATAACGGACATAAACAGAAGACTGAAGCTCAACCCCAAACCTCAGAAAATAACATATTAAGGAACCAGAAATCATCATCCTACACTAAAATAAAATAAGTCCAGAACCAAAACTCAAAATCATAGGTCACCAACCCCAGACCATGTCACCGATCCAGGTAGGAGTTCACATTCCTCATCACATTTTGCTGCACGCTGGTAAATCAATAAATGAAACCTATCTTTTATGCCCAATTCTGAATTCTAACACGTTAGCATGAGCAGCATCCAATCTGTTTGAAGAGCACGCATGTTTATAAAAGGATATTCCACATGCACATATCACTTCACATGACAAGTGTTGTTTGTGTGTTTCTAGGTCTGCTATTTCCTAAACGACATTACCCTGACAGTGATGTGAAGATCAATACTATTTGACGTCAAAAGGAGCAGCTGCACCATAACATCTCTCTTTAAATCTGCACAAACACGCTGTTACACATATTCAGCTCCCTTTAGTCATTCAGACCCCTGGAAATCTGTTCCAACCGAATTTTAACTTACTTACAACAAATGTCTCTGAAAACATCTCAAGCTGTTTTGCATAGTGACAGAATTTACAAAATTCAACATATTGAAGAACTTGTCATTTTATTTAAGAAGAAAAACTGCTTGATATATAGTTTTTTCTTTTTTCGTGTGTCTTGTCCATAACCTATTTCACAGTTGGCCTGTTTTGTGTATACAAAGCATTTTTTCAAAGAAGCCGAGTAGATATGATGTATTCTATAGAGGGAGAGAAACGCTGCAGTCACGAACTGTAATATTCTTTTTGCTGTCTACTTCAACTTAACACTCACTGCTACCATTGCAGTCAGTTTTAGCTGCAGGAAACATGGAGGCTTCTTACACTGTAAATGCAGTAAGGTGTAAAATTTCACACAGCCAATTAGAGGCACACCAAGAGGCTCGTGGTTCTGAATACTGAGAGATGATGTTATGAGAACGGGAAGCAATCAGTTGAAAACCTAAAGATAAGTATTAAAGATAAATCCAAGGAAAAGACAAGGAATATACACAACTCCAAGTAGAAATTTCTTTTCCCCAAAGCAAGATCCAATTATGCTAGAAACATATAAAGAAGTATATTATATACACTCCAAATGGCTCGCTCTCCCAGAAACAGTGTATTTTTCCATTAAGTCATATCATCATGGAGGAGTATTAATTGATGTGCAGAAGTGGTTTATGACTCCTTTGTGCAGGCTTTAATAACGACCTTGAAGCTGTCATGCTACCACCATTCCAGAGGTACTCATGGCAATAACATCCACAGATCGATCATCAGTCATCCAGCCCTACTTATAGAAACAGGCAAGAATTCCTAGAAGGCTTTTCACCATCAGCAGAGACGGCCATAGCGCGTGACTGGCTGCGAATGTTAAGTGTCACTATCCATCTTGCCCTCACAGGATAAGAAAATATCAGTCCATAAAAGCATCAAGGTCCAGAAAGAGAAAGCTCCAACCACCTTGTAAATCATGCAGCGGCGCTGACAGGAACATCACTGCCTGGATTGATGAGGATTGAGAGCATGGTTAAGAACTTTTCATGAAAAAAATTTAATAACCAGTATTTCTGTATTTCCTGTAAAATAGTCAGATGTCTATTCTTATTAATGTACAGAATTCACCTGCTTGCAGCTACTACTGCACATTCACCCAATGTACATACTATGTATACAGTGGGGCAAAAAAGTATTTAGTCAGCCACCGATTGTGCAAGTTCCCCCACCTAAAATGATGACAGAGGTCAGTAATTTGCACCAGAGGTACACTTCAACTGTGAGAGACAGAATGTGAAAAAAAAATCCATGAATTCACATGGTAGGATTTGTAAAGAATTTATTCGTAAATCAGGGTGGAAAATAAGTATTTGGTCAATAACAAAACAACAACAACAACAACTCAATACTTTGTAACATAACCTTTGTTGGCAATAACAGAGGTCAAACGTTTACTATAGGTCTTTACCAGGTTTGCACACACAGTAGCTGGTATTTTGGCCCATTCCTCCATGCAGATCTTCTCGAGAGCAGTGATGTTTTGGGGCTGTCGCCGAGCAACACGGACTTTCAACTCCCGCCACAGATTTTCTATGGGGTTGAGGTCTGGAGACTGGCTAGGCCACTCCAGGACTTTCAAATGCTTCTTACGGAGCCACTCCTTTGTTGCCCGGGCGGTGTGTTTTGGATCATTGTCATGTTGGAAGACCCAGCCTCGTTTCATCTTCAAAGTTCTCACTGATGGAAGGAGGTTTTGGCTCAAAATCTCACGATACATGGCCCCATTCATTCTGTCCTTAACACGGATCAGTCGTCCTGTCCCCTTGGCAGAAAAACAGCCCCATAGCATGATGTTTCCACCCCCATGCTTCACAGTAGGTATGGTGTTCTTGGGATGCAACTCAGTATTCTTCTTCCTCCAAACATGACGAGTTGAGTTTATACCAAAAAGTTCTACTTTGGTTTCATCTGACCACATGACATTCTCCCAATCCTCTGCTGTATCATCCATGTGCTCTCTGGCAAACGTCAGACGGGCCTGGACATGCACTGGCTTCAGCAGCGGGACACGTCTGGCACTGCGGGATTTGATTCCCTGCCGTTGTAGTGTGTTACTGATGGTGACCTTTGTTACTTTGGTCCCAGCTCTCTGCAGGTCATTCATCAGGTCCCCCCGTGTGGTTCTGGGATCTTTGCTCACCATTCTCATGATCATTTTGACCCCACGGGATGAAATCTTGCTTGGAGCCCCAGATCGAGGGAGATTATCAGTGGTCTTGTATGTCTTCCATTTTCTGATGATTGCTCCCACAGTTGATTTTTTCACACCAAGCTGCTTGCCTATTGTAGATTCACTCTTCCCAGTCTGGTGCAGGTCTACAATACTTTTCCTGGTGTCCTTCGAAAGCTCTTTGGTCTTGGCCATGGCGGAGTTTGGAGTCTGACTGTTTGAGGCTGTGGACAGGTGTCTTTTATTCAGATGATGGGTTCAAACAGGTGCCATTCATACAGGTAACGAGTGGGGGACAGAAAAGCTTCTTACAGAAGACGTTACAGGTCTGTGAGAGCCAGAGATTTTCCTTGTTTGAGGTGACCAAATACTTATTTTCCACCCTAATTTACGAATAAATTCTTTACAAATCCTACCATGTGAATTCATGGATTTTTTTTTCACATTCTGTCTCTCACAGTTGAAGTGTACCTCTGGTGCAAATTACTGACCTCTGTCATCATTTTAAGTGGGGGAACTTGCACAATCGGTGGCTGACTAAATACTTTTTTGCCCCACTGTAATATATATATATATATATATATATATATATATATATATATATATATATATATATATATATATATACATATATATAATGATAATAATGATAATGGATTGGATTTATATAGCGCTTTTCAAGGCACCCAAAGCGCTTTACAATGCCACTATTCATTCACTCTCACATTCATACACTGGTGGAGGCAAGCTACAGTTGTATATATATATATATATTCCTCTACAGACCCCCCCCCCCCCCCCCCCCTATTTTTGCACATGTCGTGGAGCGTGTCAGGCTACATTTCACTGTGTGTTATACTTGTATAACTATGCATGTGACAAATAAAGAACCTTGAACCTTGAACCTTGAACTTCACCCACTCATGTGCTCTGGACGAGCTTGCAAAAGCAGCTCACCAGTTTGGCAACCAGATAACTTTCAGGTAAACGCATTATATCCATTATTGTATACATATTCTGAGAGGAAGCAGATGGACAATCAACAATATTCAACATTTGGACACCACGGCTCCAGCTGCTAGGCCCAAGGCTGGAGCTCACCAAAACAACTCCCTGATAACGACTGTGTGATGACTATTCTTCCCGTCCCATGAAGGCCACCTGGGTTGGCTGGCAGACTGTTTACTTAGCCTGATAGAGCGAAGGACACTGTCTCCGCTGAACTATGGACACGCACACACATACACTTACACTGATAGGCACTCACTCATCCCCCCTCCCTTTCCAACGCCTTCGATGCTTGTTTCCGGCGAGGGAACACGGCGGGTCTGTGTGCCGCGCTGGAATGATAGCGCTGTGCAGGGTGGCTGCTGTGTTTCTTCGGATTACTCCTCACCCCCCACCCACCCCTGTGGCTTGTCATGTCTTCACAATGTTGTGCTGTGGACATTTATGTGCTTTTTTGTGCAAAGGAGTGTTTTTGTTTCCTGTTCTCATGCTGTCCTACCATGGAAGCACAGCATGAGTAGGGGTCTCTTTTTTCCTCTTGTACTTCCCCACTGTAATGTACATTTCAATGTTTTTCTCTGATTCTACCAATCTCCGACCTGTGCTATATGTGTAAGGTGGGGGGGGGGGGGTCCCATTTCACTGCAGGGCAACCTGCATGTGACGAATAAAGCTTTGATTGACATATTGGCAGATGGAAAGACCACAGGCTAGACATGACATGACAGTTCCCCATAGGCGAAGCCAGAATATACTGATATTCCTTACATGGGACCTTATAGGTCAGAAACTAGAATTTCTTTATTGTCAGTTTAAGATCACAAAATAAGAACCTCAGCAGCAAACTTTAAAATTATAATCTGATGGATTTGTGGACACTTTTTAAAACTTATTTATCAGGTTAAAATAATGTAATTAGCAAGGTAATCCTAATACTATACCCATAAACAAAACTGGAAATAGATACGAGGTAGTGAAGCCATTACTGAACTGCCTTAGATCTGTATTTCTGTGCCCAGTAGGGGAAGACTACTCTGATTGTATAAAGGTCGAGGGAAAACATGACCCTTCAGCTTCTTTGCTCTATGACCTTAGTAAACACTTGTTGGGATTATGAGATCAGTTGCTACTTTAAAGTCAGAATGAAAAGAACATGATGTTAAATTTGTAAATTTTGTACAAATTAGAGGAAAAAAGTAGATAAAACATGGTAGACTTTATAGTATCAGTCTATAGCTTTTGAGCACATGAATTATCGCTCAGTTTCTAAGTCAAAAACTTCAGTCAAGACAGCAACGGTGAAAACAGCTGGCAAGCAGCCAACCTTGTTCTGTTGAAGGTAATAACACCAGCCCATTAGCACTGAAGCTCACCAATCAATACTTTCCATTTAATTCAGGCAACTATCTTTAATTGCTGAATTTTAAAGAGTCATCTCAGCTGTTTGGAGTGTAAAATCTGAATCTACACGAGCTTCAGGAAATCAGGACGCTACCAGCACAGCTTTTGTGCTGATGTTAATGCCAGAAGAGGTTTAAAAGTCTATAATTACTGAGTAACACCTTATGATTCCTAAACTGGAACTGTATCATTATGTTATTTTAAATGCTAACACCATTAACCAGTTATGTTGTTTGAGCAGTAGCAGAGGTAGCACCGCTCACCCTACAGACAATTAAAAGCATAAATATTAAAAAAAAAAAGCTACACTTCAAGGCTCAAGGTTCAAGGTTCTTTATTTGTCACATGTATAGTTATACAAGTGTAACACACAGTGAAATGTAGCCTGACACGCTCCTCGACATGTGCAAAAATTGGGGGAGGAACATTTTATATATATAAAAAAACACCCAGCACGCCCCTGCGGGCGGTTTATCCTTCAAGCTCGGGTCCTCTACCAGAGGCCTGGGAGCTTGAGGGTCCTGCGCAGTATCTTAGCTGTTCCCAGGACTGCGCTCTTCTGGACAGAGATCTCCGATGTTGTTCCCGGGATCTGCTGGAGCCACTCGCCTATCTTGGGAGTCACCGCACCTAGTGCTCCGATTACCACGGGGACCACCGTTACCTTCACCCTCCACATCCTCTCGAGCTCTTCTCTGAGCCCTTGGTATTTCTCCAGCTTCTCGTGTTCCTTCTTCCTGATATTGCTGTCATTCGGAACCGCTACATCGATCACTACGGCCGTCTTCTTCTGTTTGTCTACCACCACTATGTCCGGTTGGTTAGCCACCACCATTTTGTCCGTCTGTATCTGGAAGTCCCACAGGATCTTAGCTCGGTCATTCTCCACCACCCTTGGGGGCATCTCCCATTTTGACCTCGGGACTTCCAGGTTATACTCCGCACAGATGTTCCTGTACACTATGCCGGCCACTTGGTTATGGCGTTCCATGTATGCCTTGCCTGCTAGCATCTTGCACCCTGCTGTTATGTGCTGGATTGTCTCTGGGGCATCTTTACACAGCCTGCACCTGGGGTCTTGCCTGGTGTGATAGACCCCAGCCTCTATGGATCTTGTGCTCAGAGCTTGTTCTTGTGCTGCCATGATTAGTGCCTCTGTGCTGTCTTTCAGTCCAGCTTTGTCCAGCTACTGGTAGGATTTCTGGATATCAGCCACCTCCTCTATCTGCCGGTGGTACATACCGTGCAGGGCTCTGTCCTTCCATGATGGTTCCTCGTCTCCCTCCTCTTTCTTGGGTTTCTGCTGCCTGAGGTATTCACTGAGCACTCGGTCAGTTGGGGCCATCTTCCCAATGTATTCTTGGATGTTCGTTGTCTCATCCTGGACTGTGGTGCTGACACTCACCAGTCCCCGGCCCCCTTCCTTCCGCTTAGCGTACAGCCTCAGGGTGCTGGACTTGGGGTGAAACCCTCCATGCATGGTAAGGAGCTTTCTTGTCTTTATGTCAGTGGCTTCTATCTCCTCCTTTGGCCAGCCTATTACCCCAGCAGGGTACCTGATCACGGGCAGGGCGTACGTGTTGATGGCCCGGATCTTGTTCTTACCATTCAGCTGACTCCTCAGGACTTGCCTGACCCTCTGCAGGTACTTGGTGGTTGCAGCTTTTCTAGCGGCCTCTTCATGGTTCCCATTCGCCTGCGGGATCCCCAAGTACTTGTAACTGTCCTCTATGTCTGCAATGTTGCCTTCTGGTAGTTCAATCCCCTCAGTTCTGACTACCTTCCCTCTCTTTGTTACCATCCGACTACACTTCTCCAGTCCGAACGACATTCCAATGTCATTGCTGTATAGCCTGGTAGTGTGGATCAGTGAATCGATGTCTCGTTCACTCTTGGCATACAGCTTGATGTCATCCATGTACAGGAGGTGGCTGACAACTGCTCCGTTCCGTAGTCGGTATCCGTAGCCAGTCTTGTTAATGATCTCACTGAGGGGGTTCAGGCCTATGCAGAACAGCAGTGGGGACAGAGCATCTCCTTGGTAGATCCCGCACTTGATGGTGACTTGTGCTATGGGCTTGGAGTTGGCCTCTAGTGTTGTACGCCACATCCCCATTGAGTTCCTGATGAAGGCTCTTAGGGTCCCATTGATCTTGTACAATTCTAGGCATTCCAGTATCCAGCTGTGGGGCATTGAGTCATAGGCCTTCTTGTAATCAATCCAGGCAGTGCACAGGTTGGTCAGTCTGGTCTTGCAGTCTCGGCTGATTGTTCTGTCTACCAGTAGCTGGTGTTTTGCGCCTCTGGTATTCTTGCCAATTCCTTTCTGTGTCCCGCTCATGTATTGACCCATGTGCCTGTTCATCTTAGCCGATATGATGCCTGACAGGAGCCTCCATGTAGTACTGAGGCAGGTTATTGGTCGGTAGTTGGAGGGGACCGGTCCCTTCTTGGGGTCCTTGGGGATCAGGACCGTCCGGCCTTCAGTTAGCCATTCCGGGTGTCTCTCGTTAACTAGCAGCTGGTTCATTTGTGCTGCCAGACGCTCGTGGAGTGCAGTCAGCTTCTTCAGCCAGTAGGCGTGAACCATGTCGGGCCCTGGTGCTGTCCAACTCTTCATACTGGAGACCCTTTCTTGGATATCTGCCACTGTGATGGTTACTGGACCCTGTTCAGGGAAGTCGCTGTGGTCAGCCCTCAGATCCTCTAGCCACTGAGCATTGCCGTTATGGGTTGCATCCTTCTCCCATATGCTCTTCCAGTATTGCTCCGTCTCCAGCCTTGGTGGTGCTGTTCTCTTATTGTTCCCTTGCCACTGAGAGTACACCTTTGCTGGTTCTGTGGAGAACAGCTGGTTTATTCTCCTGCCTTCTATCTCTCTGGTGTACCTCCTCAAGCGGCTGGCCAAGGCTGTGAGTCTTTGCTTGGCAGTTTCCAAGGCCTCAGGTATGGACAGCTTGCTGTATTTCTTAGGCACCTTATTCGTCGCACCTTTCTGCAACTCCGTTAGTTGGCTAACCTCTCTCCGTGCTACTTTGATCTTGCCCTCTAGCCTCCTTCTCCATGGAGGGTACTGCCCTTGTGGCTGTTCAACTTGTAGCCAAGCATCTCACTGATCACTGCTGCCGTATTGTAGATCAGCTTGTTAGTGTCGGTAATGTACATATATATATATATATATATATATATATATATATATATATATATATATATATATATATATATATATATATATATATATATGTGTGTGTGTGTGTATATATATATATATATATATATATATATATATATATATATATATATATATATATATATATATATATATATATGTGTGTGTGTGTGTATATATATATATATATATATACACATTGGGTGAATGTGCAGTAGTAGCAGCAAGCAGGTGAATTCTGTACATTAATATGAATAGACATCTGACTATTTTACAGGATAGACAATATAAACATATTTAAAATTAAAGGAATTTGGAATGTACATTGTGCCTTGGTTTAAAGTGTCTGGAAGAGTCCTGTCTCAGACAATTATAGATGATGTGAGCAGGCGGGTGTGTGTGTTTAGGGCCCGGATGGCTTGGGGATAGAGGCTCCTCTCTCTGTCCTTGCCTGGATGATGCGGAACCTTCTACCAGATTGCAGAAGTTGGAACAGTTTGTTGCCAGGATGGGACGGGTCCTTCAGTATCTGCGCTGCTCTAGTCCGGCATCTCGTGGTGTAGGTGTCCTGAAGCGGGGGGAGAGCAATCCTGCAGCAGCGTTCTGCTGTACGGATCACTCTCTGGAGAGCTTTTTGGTCTTTCACACAGCTGGTCCCGAATCACGATGTCATGTTCTGTGTGAGGATGCTCTCCACAGCGCCTGTATAGAAAATCCTGAGGATCTTTGGAGAGACCCTGAACTTCCTCAGTTGTTGTAGGTGATACAGGCGCTGCCTAGCCTTTTTGGTCTGGACCTGAATGTGGGCAGCCCATGTCAGGTCTGAGGAGATGTGGACACCAAGATACTTGAAGGACTGCACCCTCTCCACTGGAGCTCCATTGATGATAATGGGCTTGTAGTCTCTGTGCTGACCCCTTCTGAAGTCCACCACCAGCTCCTTGGTCTTGCCGACGTTCAGCTGGAGGTGGTTGTCCTGGCACCATGATGCCAGATTCTTCACTTCATCCATGTAAGCCATCTCATCGTTGTTGGAGATGGCACCCAACACCATTGTGTCGTCAGCAAACTTCACAATGTTGTTGGAGCCATGGGTGGCCACACAGTCTGAAGTGTAGAGGGAGTAGAGCAGGGGCGAGAGGACACATCCCTGAGGTGCTCCTGTGTTGATGGTGATGCTGTTTAAGACGCATCTACCCACCCTCACCACCTGAGTTCTGCCAGTGAGGAAGTCCAACACCCATGCACACAGATGGCTGTTAAGTCCCAGATCCCTCAGCTTTGTGAACAGTCTGCAGGGCACTATTGTGTTAAACGCTGAACTGTAATCAACAAACAGCATTCGCACATAGTTACCCTGTTTCTTGTCCACGTGGCTGAGAGTGGTGTGTAGTGGTGTGTACACGGTTGTAATATTCCTCTTACCTTCTTGGACAGCCATGGCTTATGTTGTTGTGCCTACAAAAGAACCACTTGCTTGTTTAACATTCTAAATGTAAGGTCTCCTTTCACTCCCACTATTTTCTATTCCATTCTATGATGCCTCTTACCAGAGGTGGGACCAAGTCATTGTTTTGCAAGTCTCAAGTAAGTCTCAAGTCTTTATCCTCAAGTCTCAAGTCAAGTCTCAAGTAATGTCAGGCAAGTCAGAGTCGAGTCTCAAGTCACTGGTGTAAAAGTCCGAGTCAAGTCACAAGTCTGAAACTTTGAATTTCAAGTCCTTTCGAGTCTTTAAAAAAAACAAACGAAAAAATAATGTTGCAGTTATGCTAAATGTAAATATTAGACCATGTAATTTTAAAATCTGTGTTTTTCTCAACACATACAAAATAGTGAACTTAGAAAATATACACAAATTGTGAAATTGCACCTCTTTAAAATGCAGCTCAATTAAACCTAGCTCCAAGAATAATTTTCACCGACAGTTCTGAGATACGCTGCATGTTATTCTTGGATGCGGTTGTAGGACCAGCTTTAAAATCGCATGACAAAAATATCATACACATTAAAAAAAACTGTATCACCAACGTAGCCTGGACAACATTTGCTAGTTAGATGAAGTCAGCTATCTCATCTTAGCATATTTATATGCATATTTATAATTATACGGTTCTTGGAGTGAGTGCATACACTCATGAAGTTTAGTAACTTCCGGTCACTGCAACAAGCCCAGGTACAGTTTACCGACGGATGGGTGCAGGACCTTGAAATGCACCGTGTAGAACGAAAGACCATCGTACGTATCATAAGTTTACCAGTCTCACAAATCGTCTTCATAAATACACATTCGTTAACCGTTTATTAATATAACCTTTGAGCTCAACGGTAATTAATTAGTAGTGGAAATAATTTCTGGTAGCATCACAGAAATGTAGCAGTGACAATAATATTGTATGCTGTAATCGTACTGGGCAATTAGTGATACAAAAAACCTGTTTTATCCTGTGAATAAAAGTATGTGTTTTTGTCAGTGTACCATAATAACAGAAGCGAAACGCAATATTGTGTCAGGACAATTCACTATTTATGCACAATAAATAAAGGAGCAGAGCGCGACAATTTCTGTTCAGCGCCAGACTTGCTTGTAACCTATATCACCAATTATGTTAAGAAAAATGACGCATTAACTACAACAGCAGACTGACCTTTGTGTAAATGCTTGGAGCAGACTAACCTGTGAGCTGGAGGGTTCTGGGACGTTATATTTGATCTTTGAATGGCTGCAATCCAGGCCATCCGTCGCGTCTTTGTTACTTCGGAAACATGGCTCGAACAATTTCTCTTCCACCCCTAACCCCGTCGGCTTCCCGTGGCTGTCATGCGACCGGCTATTGCAGTTAATAACACAACAGCTTCTTGACATTTTTGTGTTTCTTTTTATCGCTGTGTGACTGATTTTAATTGAAAGCCTGCGTGCGCTAGTACCGCTTGCCACGAGTTCCCAGAATCCTTTGCGGTTCTACCCGTGAATGACGTCACATTTTCAATCTCTATATAATATGCATGTTAAATTTTATATTTGGGGTGAAATATCAAGTCTTTTCAAGTAAACCGGTTCAAGTCCAATTCAAGTCCCAAGTCATTGGTGTAAAAGTCCAAGTCAAGTCACAAGTCTTAGAACATTTTTTCAAGTCAAGTCTAAAGTCATAAAATTAATGACTCGAGTCTGACTCGAGTCCAAGTCATGTGACTCGAGTCCACACCTCTGCCTCTTACGCTGACTGAACTTACGCAGGAACTGTTAAACAAGTAGATCCCACATAAACACTGTGTCCATGAGAGGAAAAACAAAGATCTCACAGCTGAAGTTAGTACCGACTCCAACCTCACAGTTGGTCTCCATAGTATACAGAGTAAGACCTCATTGCTATCTGGATTTTAGTATTAGAGTTTAGTATTGTGACTGGTCTCGCTGGTTTTGAGATTTCTCGGTTGACCTAAAAGGAACACATTCTTCCAACATACTTCCATTATGACTCATACAAGGCTGATGAATACAGACTGGCATTGTGGAGCTTCATCATGCACCAGAGAAACAAACAATAGCAGCCTGTTGTATTAACTAAATAAAATGCAGGTCTGGATGGTCGATATCCTGAATTTATATAAACCTGTCAGCAAGAGAAAGGAAAAAAGTGCCAGCACTACCTCTGCAACGTCCCAGCATGTATGTTTCATGAGTGCTGTTCTGCTTTCTTTTCTCTCCTCCTGCCTGTTTTTACACTTCTAACAGCCATCACATATCCAGAGAGAGAAGAAAGTGACAAGCTCAACTCAGCAGTAATTGGCCAGCTCGCATATGACACGGCAGGTAGGCACAAGGGAGACAGACAAGAGGAGAGGGTGCTCCATATTAAACAAAGGTCCAAAGACATCTGACGGTACCTGCCCTGTGCAAATCTGCTTCCACTACATGATTCAAAGGCCACAGATGACATTAGTTAGACATTTGAGAGAGAATAATGGATTAATTTTACTACAGTGTGAAGGGAGGCTTTGATGAAACAGATAAAGAGAAACCATGACACAGCTTTACACTTAACAAGCCAATACAACTTTAGAGAGGAGCGACATCTCTTTTGTATTATTTGGATAGGATGGGACTTTTTTGAAACTATTTCAAAAATCATTTACTTTGTTCTCTGCTACATTTATGTGAAATTCAGCTGTTGTCTTCATAGTCTTGTGTTATAATCATTGGGCCTTTTGTGCTAATTTTATACCATGTTATTTTACCAGTGTTACAGTACTACATTTCCAAAGAAAGTGCTGCCCTTGTTACACGCGTCTTGTACTACAAATTATGTCACCTTAAATTCCTTTATGTAGTTTTTAGTTGACCTTAACCATCATTCTCTCAAACCTTAGCGTTTTCTAGCCCTGATAAGTTTCCAAATTGCATTACTATGTGTAACTGCTACGTTTCACAATGAAGATTGGTGCCTCATCATGCATAGCATTCTGCCTTTATAGTAGGTCAGAGATCAATTTCCATCCCATCAGACAGACGAAGAGATTTTTGGCTTTTATGCAGGAATGGCTTTCATCTGGCCACTCTACCAGCACAAAGAGAGAGAAGTTTTGGTCATTCGCAGACAATTAGAGAGTTTTCTGGGAGCTCTATTACCACATGGACCACACACTGTTTCTCTGTAGATGCATGTGTAACCACATGTGTAAATCCTGTATGTAAATCATATATGCTTTCTGGTTCTTCAAAAGTTTTTGACTGCAAAAGGGGATATCTCATTTTGATTTCAGTTGGGCCCTCATATTAAGCCCCTAATGTGCCTAGCGATTTTCCTTACTGAGGAGTTGGCAACACTGATTCCTCTCTGCATTTAACCTATTCACTCTGTGAAGCAGTGGGCAGCCATTGGACGCCACGGGAGCAGTGTGTAGATGGCTGTCCCTCCATGAGCCTGGTTCTACTGGAGGTTTTTTCCTGTGAAAACAGAGTTTTTCCTTCCCACTGTCGCCAGAGTGCTTACACACAGGGCTCACTTGATTGTTGGGTTTTTCTCTGTATGTATTATTGTAGGGTCTACCTTACAATATAAGATACTCTTGTTTTGATTTGACGCTGTATAAATAAAATTGAATTAACTAAAATATGTCCACAGGGGGTGCTACACTGGCATGACACATTTGGTATCAGTTTCTATTACAGTTCTCAGTGTCTGTCCTGATGTGGCACTGATATAGTGATAGGGGTGTGCCTCAGTCAGAACCTCCCAAAAGGAGGGTGGACATCTGCTACCTCTGAGGTCCTGTCACATGAAATTACAGACTTCATCAACTCCTCTCCATCTCCTTCTTCTGTCTCCACCTCCTGCCTCTTCCTCTTCATCTTCCATTCTCCTCTTCCCCTCTCTCCTCCCTCCTAAAATTCAGTCTCTGTCCTACCTTTCTGCAGAGTAAAAGAGGAAAAGGAAAGAGACAAAAATAGAATGTGATTTATTGGAAAGAAAAAAGGGAGCTTTTTCTTTCCAATAAATCAGTCTTTTTTTTTCTCTTTGATTTTTTTTAGCTTCTTTCACACCTCTAGCCCTTCATCTCCTCTCCTCTCCTTCTCCTCTGCCTCTAGGTCATAAGGAGGGAGCTGAGCCAGTCTCTTGTTCCTGAGTCTTACTTAAACTTAAGTTATGTCAGCTGGCATGCAGCCAAGCTCTACCAAAGCTCTGGGGATCTGGTGACCTTAGTAATACATAGAGAAGAAAGATATACTGTAGAGTAAATAGACAAGGTATATTTAAAGAACGAAAGGGAGACAGATAAGGAAAGAGAGGATATGATGGAGGAAAATGTGGAAAATGTACATTTAATGTATGTTTGAATGTGACACATGTTATTAAGCTTGTAATCCTGAAAACTACCTTAAATAAGTTCTCAGTCAGTTCTTATTTTGCCAGCCTTCATTTTAACCTCCCACCTAGGGGTGGGCGGTATAAACGGTATACGGTAGAAACTATATAAATTTGGCCAACGGTAGAGATTTTGACTATATTGTTCTACCGCAATAGTGCATGTTGATAGCGCATATCATCAGGCTGCGCCTGTTTTGGTCGAAAGCATTGCAGCGTATGTAAACAACATCATCTGCAAATTATGCCGGGCGACAGTAATAGCAAAGAGACAAAGCATTTTTGGAATATGGGGAAATCCAAAAACTGCACTTCCTCCACTTCTGTACCATTGATTCTTTAATGCTGAATTCTCTTGCAGCTGCTTTATTCCCATGTTGTTGCAGCATATTAACGACTAACCTCATATTGTGGATGGATTATCTCAGTTGTTCTCCTAACTGAAGTTTGGTCCATTTATAGCATCCTGCCATGCAAGTGCATTTGTCCCTAACCACCAGAAACCCTCACGTTAACTTTTATTGAGTAGAAAAAAGTTAGCGTCCATCCTTCAGCTTCAATGCGCTAATGTTATGCTAACATAGCTGTTTTTCTAGCGATCACGTAGGACATCATTACATACCAGCTAGTCCAACTTCAGTAACCCTACAAAAGTCACTGCTGTTTAGTTTTCTGTCGTCATTTATGTTTGAAGTGATAGCAGAGCTGTATGGTTTAATTTTTTCAGAAATCTCTCAGTCAGAACATGGCATATCATGTTTAGGTGGAAACTAGCAAGCTAACTTCCTGCTAACTTCTAACAAAGTTGAATTTACAGGGAGTGCAGAATTATTAGGCAAGTTGTATTTTTGAGGAATAATCTTATTATTGAACAACAACCATGTTCTCAATGAACCCAAAAAACTCATTAATATCAAAGCTGAATGTTTTTGGAAGTAGTTTTTAGTTTGTTTTTACTTTTAGCTATTTTAGGGGGATATCTGTGTGTGCAGGTGACTATTACTGTGCATAATTATTAGGCAACTTAACAAAAAACAAATATATACCCATTTCAATTATTTATTTTTACCAGTGAAACCAATATAACATCTCCACTAGGGCTGGGATTCAATTCCGATTCACAAGGTCCCGAATCGATTCGATCCACGATTCAATTTAATTCGATTCGATTCGATTTGAATCTGGGAAATTTTGACAGTCAGAAATATTATGATTCAGATCAGTACATTTACATATTTTTGTATCTATTAAAAGGAAGCTGACACACGCAAGACTTTATCAGAGGTGTGAGCAGCAGAGGCCTTTGTGTCAAAGTAGCTGAAGATAAAACACAGAAAAACATGAAGGTGATTTTCCTGGCCTGGGATTTTATAAAAATAATCTGCAGTACATCAAAAACGAAAGAAAACCATTAATCAACACATGAACATTACCTCTGAAGTTACAGCGGTTTTATTAGAGACACGGCTAAGCGTTTTGCATTTTGCTTAATTTTAAAAAATTAAAATTTGTTCAATATTGAACGGCAGAAATTAGGTTTACTTTTCGGAAGTAAGTAAAAGGGAAAAAAAAACGTCGGCCGACAGCGCTGTAAACAACGGTAGACTTGTGCGTAACAAGCAAGCGAATAATGCAGAAAAGAGAGAGAGAGAGAGCTGTCCATGAAGTGTGATTTGTTTTTTGTTTTTTATCCTGAAAAGTCAGCAAAAGTCAGAGGGAATTCATGACGATGTTTATGTGAAGCGTAGTTTGGATCTTCTTTTGCTGCTGGTTCGGTCAATATTGTTTGGAGAGAGATAAAACTAACAGCCATATGATTAGTGCAAAAAGGGCATAAACAAAAAGCGCGGACCCGCGGATCAGAATCAGCGAGCTGTCGGCTTTCAGCCCCGACCGTCAGCTGAGAAAGGCGACATCTCACTGATTCTGATCCGCGGGTCCGCGCTGTGTGTTTACGTCTTTGTGCAGAAGCCGTGTACCTGCTCTCATTTACTGTGTTAGCTGTTTGGTGGTTGTTGAAATTTTGTGATCTTTCACCTGAGATTCTGGCATTTCGGGCAAAATAAATTAATATTAAAAAATCGATTCAGGATTTTAATGAATCGATTTTACGTTATCCAAGCCAGAATCTATTTTAATCGATAAATCGATTATAAAAACCCACCCCTAATCTCCACATTCACAAATATACATTTCTGACATTCACAAACAAAACAAAAACAAATCAGCAACCAATATAGCCACCTTTCTTTGCAAGGACACTCAAAAGCCTGCCATCCATGGATTCTGTCAGTGTTTGGATCTGTTCACCATCAACATTGCATGCAGCAGCAACCACAGCCTCCCAGACACTGTTCTGGGAGGCTGTGTTAAATGTGTACTGTTTTCCCTCCTTGTAAATCTCACATTTGTTGATGGACCACAGGTTCTCAATGGGGTTCAGATCAGGTGAACAAGGTGGGCATGTCATTAGTTTTTCTTCTTTTATACCCTTTCTTGCCAGCCACGCTGTGGAGTACTTGGACGCGTGTGATGGAGCATTGTTTCTGCATGAAAATCGTGTTTTTCTTGAAGGATGCTGTTAGGTTTTGTATTGTTGATTGTCATTTATGCTTAGAAATATCTACTTATATATGCTTAGAGTTTTATAATTAGTTGTAGATTGGTAGAGGTTTGATCCTTAATAGTCTGCAAACTTTGTGTGCATTAGAGAGCACTCTGGGAGCACGAGAGAGGTCGTACCTTGTCTTATTGTTTTACAGTAGGATTAACGTAGCTACGTCTGTTCTAGTCTAAGTACTTTTTGTTTAGATGAACTGCTGGACTTCCTCACCATGTTATCTAGGGTGAACAATCTAGGGTGAGGGGGAGACTACCCTCTTCCTGACCAAGGATGTTTGCTTTTGTGCTTTCATGTTATATGACCCTTTGATCAGCAGTACCCCACACACACACACACACACACACACACACAAACACAGTATTCTTTGTTCACATGTATACCTATGTAAGATGCTATATGTTAATGACCCTATGCATATTCATGTAACCACAATAAAAGGAGTGCTATGGGGAACCTGGCTGAGAGTCTGATGGAGGTCAAGTGGTGGAACAACACTTGGCTCCAGGCAGGTCTCCCTCATGCATGAGTAACAAGAAGAACTTTGCCTACTTCGTGTCTTGCTTGCTGTGTAATTATATTGCCTTCAACGTTCCAGCGAATAGGTTCAAGCTACAAACCTATCAGATGCAGACTTCTTCCTGTACCACTGCTTGAAGAAGGTGTCTTCCAGAAACTGGCAGTAGGACTGGGAGTTGAGCTTGACTCCATCCTCAACCCGAAAAGGCCCCACAAGCTCATCTTTGATGATACCAGCCCAAACCAGTACTCCACCTCCACCTTGCTGGCGTCTGAGTCGGACTGGAGCTCTCTGCCCTTTACCAATCCAGCCACGGGCCCATCCATCTGGCCCATCAAGACTCACTCTCATTTCATCAGTCCATAAAACCTTAGAAAAATCAGTCTTGAGATATTTCTTGGCCCAGTCTTGACGTTTCAGCTTGTGTGTCTTGTTCAGTGGTGGTCGTCTTTCAGCCTTTCTTGCCTTGGCCATGTCTCTGAGTATTGCACACCTTGTGCTTTTGGGCACTCCAGTGATGTTGCAGCTCTGAAATATGGCCAAACTGGTGGCAAGTGGCATCTTGGCAGCTGCACGCTTGACTTTTCTCAGTTCATGGGCAGTTATTTTGTGCCTTGGTTTTTCCACACGCTTCTTGCGACCCTGTTGAGTATTTTGAATGAAATGCTTGATTGTTCGATGATCACGCTTCAGAAGCTTTGCAATTTTGAGACTGCTGCATCCCTCTGCAAGGTATCTCACTATTTTTGACTTTTCTGAGCCTGTCAAGTCCTTCTTTTGACCCATTTTGCCAAAGGAAAGGACGTTGCCTAATAATTATGCACACCTGATATAGGGTGTTGATGTCATTAGACCCCTTCTCATTACAGAGATGCACATCACCTAATATGCTTAATTGGTAGTAGGCTTTCGAGCCTATGCAGCTTGGAGTAAGACAACATGCATGAAGAGGATGATGTGGACAAAATACTCATTTGCCTAATAATTCTGCACTCCCTGTAATAAATTCTGTTTTCATGGATGCCTGGATGTTAAACTTAATTGTTACACCTGGTAAAGCAGCAATGCTTATTATTTTAATAGAGATGAAAGAATTTAGACAGTTTATAACTCTCAGTGATGCCGCAGTGTTCGTTTGATTTTGGGGCCTGAAGCAGACGGAGTTTTGGACCCAGATTACTCTGCAAGGCTTCTGACTACGGCAGCCGTAATGCTCTGGCAATCCATCCTTCACAGTGTTGCCAACTTAGCGACTTTGTCGCTATATTTAGCGAGTTTTCAGACCCCTTAGCGACTTTTTTTCTAAAAAGTGACTAGTGACAAATCTGGCGACTTTTTCTGGTATTATTGGAGACTTATTTATGACAACTTTTTGAGGGCAGGAGACGTTCACACCCATGCGTCCAAACTGCAAATGAATCGCGTATAAGCGAAGCCGCTGCTTCCGCACTGACTGTAACGCAGTCAGTTTTTGTTTTACTGTGATTCTGTTTTGTGGATCACAATGTTTAAAACTACTGGGGTGATCGTGGCTCAAGAGTTGGGAGTTCGCCTTGTAATCGGAAGGTTGCCGGTTCGAGCCCCAGCTTGGACAGTCTCGGTCGTTGTGTCCTTGGGCAAGACACTTCACCCGTTGCCTACTGGTGGTGGTCAGAGGGCCCGGTGGCGCCAGTGTCCGGCAGCCTCGCCTCTGTCAGTGCGCCCCAGGGTGGCTGTGGCTACATTGTAGCTTGCCATCACCAGTGTGTGAATGTGTGTGTGAATGGGTGGATGACAGGTTGTGTAAAGCGCTTTGGGGTCCTTAGGGACTAGAAAAGTGCTATACAAATACAGGCCATTTACCATTTACTTATAAACACACACACACAAAGTAACTCCACCAGAGCGTCTATTTTGGGTCACTTATGCCGGTCCAAGCCCGGGTAAAGGAGCAGGGTTGGAATTGTGACATTAAAAAACAATAATTGCGAAAAGAAATTAAATTTATAGTTCTAAATAAATTCTAAATGCATTTACAATGTTTTTTACTCACTTCTTGTCTCTTCCACTATTTTATTTCTCTCTCCAACAACATAGGTTGCAATTACATTAGCATGACCAATTATGCAAATTAGGCAATGACGTCATTTAGCGAATTCTAGCGACTTTTAGGACAACCAATAGCGATTTTCCTTACTGAGGAGTTGGCAACACTGATCCTTCATAGCTTACTAAAGTTGTACTAAAACATTTTTTGACAGATTTCTGCGCGCCTTGTACTACATAAAATCGGTTCGAGGTCAGAATTCATACATAAGTATGCTGATGACCCTGATACATGCTTCAAATTATACAGTGATATGGATTTTAGGCCATATTGCCCAGCCCTACTCCTACCTTTACAAACCAAAAAGAATCTTTCTTCTTTGCCACATCATCCAAAACTGATAACCAATTTGGCATCAAGAATACCTGAAAATGCACATCTCACTGCTAGCATGTTGCTGATTCAGCAGGTTTTCTACTGGCAAACACTGTTGAGTTATTGTAATCACACTACATTTTTCAATAACACAGCAACCCATTACTGAACTAAATTCATTACTAAAATTACACTTACATTTCTATCATTAATCATGTTACAAAGTTTCTTTAGTTATCTGCACACCAACGCAAAGCTAGCCAAAAATGAGTGATGATAAAGCTAAGTGTATACCCAACAGCCAGCAGCCAGAGTGAACTTCAACAGGTAACAGACTGATTAGAAGTCAGGCCACAGCCTCCAATTCTACCTGTTCATATTTCTAAAGTAGAGTCAGTGTGGCAATCGCTTTGAAGTCTCTTTGTGCTGGTTTTCATCTTTGCTTGGTGTTGTCGACTTTGTGTTCATAGGTAAGTTTGAAAACAAAGATCATATGTGTGTCTTCATAAGGATAGGGATTTGTGTTGGTGTGTGGGACTGTAGCTTAAGGTTTATACTGATAACTGGTTATTAAGAAACAATGTGATTCAGGTCATTTTTTGAAGTAATATTTATGTTAATTTGCAATGTTCAGTACCTGCATTTTTAGTTGTCAATGTCAAGGATTAAAATACTGATATTGTATTGTACTGCTTTCTATTTTTCTAATAAAATTGAAAGGATTGAACAGGGGGAAAAAAAATCTTATGACACTTTATGCAATCGAGGCATATTCTGTAATTTTCTAAAAAACAAAAAATAACAAACAAATAAAAAATACAAAACAAAAACAAGCCTGCTGGAGGGGAAAATTCTCCTCTACAACATGTAACTTACGATACCATGAAATACTGAGTAAATGTTTTTCTTAGATTAGATCTTAGATTTACATTGCATTAACATTTTACTGCATTGGCATCCTATACTATAGTTTGTTATTTGAAAGATGTATATGGCCTTAGCTAACAGGAACAGCAAGCTAGTATGTTAGCAAACTGTTTGATTTTTGTAGGGTTTTTTTGTAAAAAAAAATAAAAATAAAAGGAAATACATTTTTGATTTTCAGTTAGAATGTTAGAATGTTTTTTGTCTCATTGCTAAGACTCTGGAACACAATTTTTAAAATAAAGACATAATCCCATAGGATAGAGTCATCACCAAGGATGACTTGGACCTCATGGGCATAACTTATTGGTAGTGAGTCTCATCACACAAAAGCTTTAAGGCGTTAATTAGTCTTGTGCTACCAGATAAGGATGCACCTTCACAGTATTTCAGTGAACTTGCTTTGCCCTCTAGTTTGGATGGGACTTCAGTGTGATCTCTACAGAGAAAAGAGTAAATGTCTTTTTTTTTTTTTTTTTTTACTGTACACGGTGGTATGTATACATTTGCAAACAATAACTCATTCACTTAAAAATAAAAACCCACAACATCACTGCAGTAGAAACTCGTGAATTTTGATGACTTGGGCATTCATGATTCAGACAAAAATTTTTTAAAAAACACAAAAAGGAGTTCCTGCAGTGAATCAAGACTATCAAATGACTGAAATGTGCCATGAGTTAAACATAACTTTGAATTCAAATTTAGATTTTAATTATATTGGACGTGACTTCATGGTAAATTCTGGTTTGGATTTTGATGGAGTTCAACCTGAAATTCTGTTCAGTAAGGATAGGATTGCCTTGAGAAAGGTTGTGGTGATAAAGATCAGCCAAACAAACACATATCATGCTTATTACTTTGCAGCAGTGTTGCCCATCACAATTTGCAAACCACAATCAACTCACTATCAGTGTGAACCTAAGATAAGCATTTTTACCCAAACAACTGTATACACACACACACATGAACACACATTTTCTGTTATGACCCATATTGCCACTCACCCATTGCAAAGAATGGTATCCCCAGTAGTGTAGAGTTGAACTTCCCATCTGATATGAAGAAGATCCCTGCAGCCGTCACATTGGCAATGCAGATGGTCAGCACACCCAGGAGTCCCAGGAAAGGTTTCCCCCTTAGGCAGTCCCGCATAGAGCTGGAGATGGTGGCGGCCAGGAGCACCAGCACCAGACTGACCAACACCTCACCCTTGGCCAGCAGGCCCGTCTGGTGGAAGTCCCGCCACAGACTGAAGGATGTGAGTGACTGGATGTGGAGCTGGTCTGCTGCATGGGGGACCTCGGCTGTGGACAGTCGACTGGCCAGGGCACAGAACTCATTCTCCCAGCGCTCTGCAATAGCATCCTGCACCACGGGTCCATGATTTCGGAGGTAGTATGTGATTTGGACAGCACGAGCAAACTTGACCTGCTGGTCACGGCTGTTGGGTGAGAAGGACACACCGCCCAGCTGGTGCCCGATGAAGGCCACACGGCCATCCTGCACAGAATTCAGAGGTATTAGATATTAGCTGCAATTAAAGTAGCATACCATGGAAGGCACAGGAGTCCAGTAACTTCAAAGCAAATGTCCTGCTTCTCACTATACGTTCTTTGATACCAGCTTTCATTTTTGTTCTATTTGCTTTACTTTTTAATATGAACCCACCTCACCGCTGCGGACAGGACTGATGCTGCTCTGTACTAATTTTTTCATTAATCAGATTGTACAGCACAAACAAGACGTCACAGTGACAAGAGCATGGAGATAAGTCCAAGAAGTAAGTAAGCATTAGTCTATCACACAGAAGTCAGATTATAATAGAAGCCTGTTGGTTGTTGTTACACAACCATTCATTATTAAGTTGAAAGTATTGGCAGAACTACTGATGTATAAGGTGCCAAATGATACAGCAGTGCAGCCCAGCAAAGGCAAGGGATGACCAAATAATGCTACATGCTATAAGGGTCTGATGCAAACAGAAGCATGAAAAATATGCATCAATCTCTTGGCTTCACCCAGGTAAAAGGTGACTCGTTGAGAAAAATTTAACTGTTCCAAATGAGAAATAAAAAGATGTGTCACTGGGTAATGGGGTTTCCACAATTACCTTAAACCTGTTCCTGTTATATTAGCCATTACTGCGCCACAGACTACATCAAAAAAAAGTTATAATGCCACTGGTACATTATAACTTTTTTTCTTTTCAGGAATGGCTGCTGAAGGCATCCTGAGGTAGGTCAAAGTTATCACACCAGTGATGATGTCAAGCAAACTAAAAACGAAATTAAAAGCAATTCTGAAAAAAAAGGCAATGACAACAAAATTCATTAATAGAACATTAAGATTAATTATTTTAATTATTTAATTATTCATAAGTGGAAAACATTTAACACAGCTATTAATCTTCCCAGAAGAGGGTGTTCTGGCATTTTCACCCCAAGGTAAGATTGTGCAATGATCAAAGAAAAAGCACAAAAATAAATAGAATAAAGGAAATGAATCAAAAGTTACTTTTCAGATGTTAAACTTCACTGTTAACCTCCTAAGACCCAAACTCTTTCATGGCATGCATTTTTAATTTCTCTTTGCTATTTGGGCTGATTGGGACCTGATGAATGTAAAAACAAAGAATTGCGTGATTTTATTTTTTTTACCTGATTTTATTTTTGAGAAAAAACGAGATCCACATAAGAGGACATTCACTGTAAATTTTGACAGAACAGTGGCAGTATAACATCCTCGTAAATGGATATCAGGCCCTCCCATATGGAAAAGATATATATAAAACTTATAAAGTTTGTATCTGTCTTGTGTGAAACCTGTATGAAAAGCATACAAAAGTGAAAACAGATATAAGATCCCTTGAAAAATTATATAAATGAAACTTGTATGTTTTGGATACTTACTAAAACAATATATGAAAGTAATGAGAAAGTGGCCACTTTCATGAGTAAATCATATAAGCCTTGTATGATTCACTATATGAAGTAGGCCACATCTTATGCAAGTCTTTTATAAGTTTTTACTATTTCTTTTCCATATGGGCTTGTAGAGCAAAATTGACTATTTTGGTCTAGACAACCCAAAATGTGATATCCACATATGTGGACGCCAGGTCCTAGGAGATTAAAGAACAGTTAGAAAAAGACTGAACAAGTAGAGTCTGTTTGGAAGGGTCTGAAAGGTCCTTTCTTTAAACAGAGCACGGCAGCACAACTTAGCTAACATGTTTCATTACTTGAGGCAAAAACATACTGCTGCATAGAACCAGGCTGTGAAAGACAAAAAACTAGCAGCCTCACTGGTTACACGTGCTACTGACACTCTAGATGACACGAAGAAAAAATGCTGGATGGACAATAATAATGCAGTTAAATGGTGGAAAAGCAGAAAATAGAAAATATTTTTCAGTTGTATTCTGTCATAATATTGTCAGCTCAGAGTTACTAGATACAGTATTTACTTTAGTTATAATTAAACCAAAGTTTTACACACACTCATGTTATCCATCTACATTTTTTATTTAAAACTAATATTGCGACTAATATTGCACTACAATGGGACCTTATTTCAATGGAAATTCAAATTCAAATGAGGAAATCTGTCCTCAGTGACAGTAGATGTTTGGGAAAGATGGATCGAAAATAGTCTTCATTTACTTGCACTTATAAAGGCTATAAACTCGAGTCCATGAAATGTTCACAATTTTTTTCTCTATATCATCAGAAATATTGTTATTGCAGATTTTCTTGAAATATCTTCCTCCAATTTTGAGACTATACTGCCCACCCTGTTTCTGGATTTTGGTTTAGTTTTTGAAAAACAACACAACAATTACATAGTAAAATATTTCATGTTATTCTTCAGCTGATGTTCTCTTTAAATTGTTTTAGAACCAGATAATTTCTCATTTTACCCTGATACATAAAAGAGGGTGGGCTTTCTTTTTTATATGAGGATCCTGCATTGAAAGTATATATGAAAGACATAAAAAAAATAGTATAGTTTTTGTTGTTCATCATTTATTTCCCTTGCCTGGTTTAGATTTTTAGGTAATGTGTCCAAATATGTGTATTTATTGTGACTGTATGGTAAAGTCATTAAACTAATAATGCACACATTATAGCTATAAGCTTATGCCTCAAAAGTAATTATACAATTATTTAAAGCTGCAGCGCAAATATTGTATTGGTCTATTTAATCACTAAATCAAGACACGCACTAGTGAAACTGTGAAACTCCTGCCTGGTTTCCGCAACCAGAACAGTTTCAGTTTTAATTTGCAGTTTATTGTAGATGTGCTTTATCTTGTCACAAACACAATAATCCAGCACAATCAAATAGTCGCAATGTACTGTTTCACAGCAGGGAGCTTGATAAAAATCTGAGGCTTCTAGATAAATAAATCCCTGCAATTGTTTGCTTCATTTTCAGTAAACAATTTACTTCAGTGTGAGGAGAAAGGAGTTATTCCACTCTGGGATTATGTGAACAGCAGAATAAACTGGTGGTGGACACTGCATTTTGAAGTCACATGATTGAGCTCATCCATAACTCAAAAATCAGGTTTTCTGTCAGAGTCTGAGACTTTTATTACTGTCTGCTTCAAATCGATCCATTTATAAGAGCGAGATCTGCATGTTATTTTTGAGCTTTATCATTCTTCGAAAACAATCCCAACTCGGTGCTTCAGATTTGTCATTTCGTGACAGTGTACGAACATGTTTATGTAATGTAATCACATTACATTGCTGAGGGAGCTCAAAAAGCTTTTGCTCCAATTTCACTTGTGTAATTTCGCAAAGCTCAAATTACTCTATCACACTCACTTCTTGGTTTCACTAAAGCATTTCAAATGAATCTCAACAGTCACAGCACACTTATGTATAAATATCTGCACTGAGCCAATACATGCTCAGAGTGTGTGCAGTCTTAAACATGCGTGCCTTTGAAGCTTTAAAGAAAGTGAGTAATGAGACATAATCGGGGCAACAATTTCTGTGCCTGCAGAATTGTCAGCTTTGTTCTCTATTCTTTTTTGTGGCAGTCCTTATAAGACAAAATATACTTGCGTATGAGAGTGAGGCCAGGTGAGCACAGAGAGACAAAAAAGGAACTGTGTGTGATAAATGTGCTGAGTGATGTGTGAAAGAGGGAGGTGACACCTCACTGCTGTCTGAGGTGAGATGGAGGTGGTGATGGTGGAAGAGGTGGAGAAAGAGCTTTCCTGGTCCAACCCCTACTAGTATTTGAGTTTTCTTTAAAATACCTAATTTTTCACTATGTTCAATAAGTCCACATTAGGTTCAAACCAACACATTATTAAATAAGCAAAAGGTAAAAAAAAAATGGGTAAGAAGACCTACAGTAAGAATCAGGAAGGTTTGAATTTTCAAACATATGCTACAACCATTATGCTAGCCCAGGTTTGTTATTAGCCACCTGTTACGTTGGGATAGTTTTACATAAATGATAAATACAGCCTAAAGGAGTTAATAGAACTAAAGACTTGTATTCTAAAAGACTCAGACAGATGAGATTTCTGAAAACCATCTACCTTCAGTTGTTCTGCTTACATCAGCTTATAGCTTATGTCTCTCACAGCTTATGTGTTAGGTGATATAGTAATCACTCACCACTCTCTCGCTTTTCCCTCTTACTGGTGCAGTGAGAGCTACACCTTGTCCTACACCACACACCTATTCTGGTATTAAAAGTAAAGGTGGCTAGTACTCTGTTAGCTCCCCAGCAGCACAGTCTCTAACAACGTTTGTTGTGAAAATCCAGCTTTGCATTATGTTCTGCCAAGGGTATAACCCCCACACCCCACTCACAAATTTTGTGATCGAGCGAATGTTTTAAATATTTGATTGCAGAATAAAATGCAGAATATTTGTTGGCAAACCTAATTGTAGCTGGTTTGGCACTGACCGGGTGGATTTTAAGATAGTAACCTAAACCAAATCCTACACCTAAGACAGGTAGTTGATAGGTTTGTTTAGCACAAACCCCTCGCTGGAACAATATTTGGGTTGCGGTCACGTGGTTCTGATGACGTGCGGAGGCAGCGCGATTTTTGAGTGGAGGGCGGAAGTAAACATGGAGGACACTGTGGAGAGTCAGGAGAGCAGCTACTGTGCAACTTTAGACCCCGTTTCTCGGGAGAGATATAAACAGATAGTTAAAAAATATATCGGACGTGATCCGTATTCTTTGAAAATGTCCGAATACACCACAGAAGTAAAGGATTTGCCTACTATCGAGGCTGTGGATATCACCAACTACTTGGTCCTCCAGACTTCTTACTACACTAGGCAGCAAATGAAAGCTTTCAAGAGTCTGGAGGCGTACAATTTTTTTGTCAGCAGGTGGGTCCACAACCTTGGAACAAAACGTCTCCGTGATGGATACAGTTTGGTGTTTGCAAGGGTGAGTGTTTGTTCTTATATTGCTTTATCTTAAACACGCTAACAGTTAGCGGTAGCGGCTTTAACGTCAACAAACATGCCACATCCTTAGGTCTTCATTAGAGTGACAGTTGTTTGTTTCAAGGTAAACCATTCTCAGCCGTCTGTTGCATATCCAAAATCGCCTCTGCACATCGATGCTGTTCTGCCTTAAGCTTCATTCTTTTCTCTCGTTTGAGAACTGATTCCGATCTGGGTTTTCGTTCGTAGCCGAGATTGACCGTCGGAGCCCAGTCCTCCGACTCTTCGTCATCCAAAGCACTTGGGCAGCCTATAGTCCCAATCAAGTCAATATTAGACTACTAACTTAAAAGCACTAAGTAAACGAGAATTTAACGACAACCTAATGCTAATAAGTTCGTTTGCGAACATAACATTACCTCTGACGAAGTGGTCGCTGCAGACACGGGCATTGGCAGACTCTGCTCCTCCCGACTGTAAACGTAAATTTAAAATCCATTTTTCCTACGTTTTTCGGTTAGAATTTTCCATTTTTCTCCTCTTCGTTGGGCTATTTTTGGTACCCTAAAATACCGTTTATCAGTTTCTCTGGTCGACCTACTGGAGCATCCGTAAACACAACAGGACATAGGCATTTTGCGTACTGTCTGTCTGTGATTTTGCGCTTATCTTTTTCACTTCCGACCGCCAGTCAAATTTCGCGCTTTACGTCGACGTCACGTCTACGTCAAATGAAACCTAGCTATTAGAGACAATTCTACTACAATGGCAAAAAGCACTGGACACCAGGCAGAGCTCTTTGTGTGATCTCGTGCACGAGGGAGAGAACTGTGACGAGCGCTGCTCCTGACGCTCGAACCCCAGTCACTCTCAGTTAGCTCCCCCGTAGCACTGCTCTTTGTTGTGGTTACATGAATATGCATAGGTTCATTAACATATGACATCTTACATAGGCATACACGTGAACAAAGAGTACCATCTGTGTGTATGTGTAGGTATGCGTGTGTGTTTTTGTGTGTGTGTCAAGATGTGACCCTGTGAACGACTCCCCAGAGCTGGTGCCAGGAGTCTAGCGGTCCACCTAAACAAAGGGCTCTTATAATTAAACAGATACAGAGTAGGTGTCCTCCTATACCATAAATCAGTAAGAGAAGGTACGACCTCTCTCATGACCTTAGGGTGTGTGTGCATGCCAGAACCCTCTGGAAGGCACACTACTAAGGATCAGACAGCCTATCAATATGCAATCGATTATATATACTCATATAAGCATATATGAGTATATATTTCTAAACATACATCACAATCCAACAATATAAACCTAACAGTAGTCATTATTGAAATTAAAGTGATTGGACGTGCAAAAAGATGTCCAAGTCAAAATTACTGAGGAGTAGAAAGTAAAACCTGACCCAAACATGTTTTCACTCATAGTGACCTTCTGAGGTGAAACATACGACTGGATTTAGACTTCTGTGGGAACTCTGAATTCTAACTTACGATGTAACCAGAAAACCTTCTTAACCCTACACCACAACCTTCCACGCCATTCAAGTTGTTGCAGACTGCATCAACCTGACGTGTAGTTCCATAAACAAACCAAACCATATTCCTGGATCCTAAACCTGTGTTTTGGAGGTCCTACGGTATATTTCTTGTCATGGTTTGCTTTTGTCTGTTGAAAAGCTCATCTTGCTAGTTTGGGGTTTCTTTAACTCTTGCTCTTTACTGTGTCTTTGCAATAAGAGTTAAAGAAACTTTTGCCATTTTAGCTAAGAACAGCTAAGATGGCTGTTCTTAGCTAAGAACAGCTAAGATGGCAAAAGTCTTCATTTCTGTACAGAAGTTGACTGCTGAAACACTTTTAACCCCATTCAGCTCAACCCCCACAACCACCAATGGGGTTCCCATTGGTGCAAATGAACACTTAAAACTCAGGGATGCTACAGTTATTCATAATAAAATTTAACAGTCATATAAATTACAAGAGTTTTCTGGTAGAAAACAGCAAAACAGGAATGTTTGCAGATATGGTAAAAGGCTATCAGGGAAAGCAGACTGCTTATAATTATGTACAAGACTTTTCAGATTTCATCACTATACAATACTGAGCTTAATATTATATCCCCAGCCTGTAATGTGCTAGCTCCTACGTTAATGTCACCCAATGTAATGTGGCTATCACGAAAACTAACAGTTAAATGGTAAATGTCTAAGCTGAAAGGTTAACATTAATTATATTTTTATTACTTAAATGTTGCTCAAACTTAGGTTAGTATAGTTTCTAAAACAAAACTAGAACTAGAGGTTAAGTCAAATTAAAATAAAAACTATACTTCTACAATATTTTTGAAACTAACTGAAACAATTTTGTCCACTTCTAAAACTAACCAAAATGAAATACAAATGTAGAGGAAGTATCCCTAGTTTTGGTATCTGTTAGCTATGTAAAAATAAATAAACATTACAACTTCTCTATTAGTGAGTCACTGATAGACTTTTTTGAGTCTGAATGCTTATAAGACTGCGAGTCCACTGTTTCCAAAAAGTTGTGTTTTTATTGTAACACATGCACTAATTTTCATAAATCTTGCCTGTCACTAAAAAAGAAATGTACACTGAAAAAAACTTAAACTAAATTAAAACTAAACATTTTCAAATGATAAAAAATAATAATCTGAAATAAAAAAAATCTACTGTGGAAACTAAAGTGACATAAAAACAGAATGTCAAGACAAATTAAAAGCTAATTAGAAAATAAAAAATTATAATAACTGTGGTTTAAATGGGAGCTCTGCTGACCTTCATATGATACCGTCATCATAATAATCATTATGAACATTAACTACTTCAGTGAGAGGAGGAGCTGTGTTTCCGTCTGTCCACAGTAGTGCTGTGTTAAGTTGTGTATAAGCTCAAGGAGGCAAAAACAGACCTGTCTGTAATTATATTCTTTGAAATGAGTGCCTAAATCAATATTATTTATTCATGGCTCAAGAGTTGGGTGTTCGTCTCGTAACCGGAAGGTTGCCAGTTCGAGCCCTGGCTCGGACAGTCTCAGTCGTTGTGTCCTTGGGCAAGACACTTGACCTACCGCCTACTGGTGATGGCCAGAGGGGCCGATGGCGCAATATGGCAGCCTCGCTTCTGTCAGTCTGTCCCAGGGCAGCTGTGGCTACTACTGTAGCTTGCCTCCACCAGTGTGTGAATGTGAGAGTGAATGAATAGTAGAATTGTAAAGCGCTTTGAGGGCCCCGAAAAGTGCTATATAAATGCAATCCATTATTATTATTTTAATCTTAATTAATAGCTTAGTATCAGTTTTCTAGGCAACCCTATACTGATATATGTATATGTAATGCAGTGGTTTATACATTCAAGGTTCAAGGTTCAAGGTTCAGGATTGCTCTCCCCCCGCTTCAGGACACCTACACCAGGAGATGCCGGACTAGAGCAGCGCAGATACTGAAGGACCCGTCCCATCCAGGCAACAAACTGTTCCAACTTCTGCAATCTGGTAGAAGGTTCCGCATCTTCCGGGCAAGGACAGAGAGACTCAAGAGGAGCTTCTATCCCCAAGCCATCCGTGCCCTAAACACACACACCCGCCCTCTCACATCATCTATAATTGACTGAGACAGGACTCTCTTCCAGACACTCTAAACCAAGGCACAATGTACATTTCAATTCCTTTAATTTTAAATATGTTTATATTGTCTATCCTGTAAAACAGTCAGATGTCTATTCATATTAATGTACAGAATTCACCTGCTTGCTGCTACTACTGCACATTCACCCAGTGTATATACTATATGTATGTATATATATATATAGTGTTCTTCCTCTACACCCCCCCCCCCCCCCCCCCAATTTTTGCACATGTCGAGGAGCGTGTCAGGCTACATTTCACTGTGTGTTATACTTGTATAACTATGCATGTGACAAATAAAGAACCTTGAACCTTGAACCTTTATTTATACTATTTTTTACATGTTCCTATGATATAATGAAAAATCATAAGGATTTCATAAGTTAGTTATTTTTCACATAATTTTAAAAAGGTCCATCCATTCATTCATTCACTTCCGCTTATCCTTTTCAGGGTCGCGGGGGGCGCTGGAGCCTATCCCAGCTGTCATAGGGCGAGAGGCGGGGTACACCCTGGACAGGTCGCCAGTCTGTCGCAGGGCCAACACACAGGGACAGACAACCATTCACACCTAGTTATCCAATTAACCTATCCCCACAAGTTGCATGTCTTTGGACAGTGGAAGGAAGCCGGAGAACATGCAAACTCCACACAGAAAGACCCCGGCCTGATGGTGGAATTGAACTCAGGACCTTCTTGCTGTGCGGCAACAGTGCTAACCGCCGTGCTGCTAGGAAGAAGTCAGTATTTGCTCAAACATTACAAGCTAATATTCATTTTATAAAATGTATTCTTCATTTTATACATAAGCTGTTATAACAACAGATTGCATTATTGAAAAGGCCCATTAAAGATAATGGGCCTTTTCAATAATGGCCCATTATTGAAAAGGCCATTATTATTATTTCTTATCTATTATTTATTTATTTTGATAATGAATTTGGGGAAATATTGTATGGGAATTGACAGTTTTATAATTAAATACCAAGGTCATTTTTCAAGTACAAAATACTGATTTATTGAGGCAGTGATTTTATTGTGTGCATAATTCAAAAACATTAACCATGTAAACCCTTGAGCAAAAGATAATTTCTCTAAGAGTTGTGAAATCTGTTACTGTCATTACTGCTCCATGCTTCTTATCCAATAAACAAGTGTTAACCTATAATTACTAATGAGCTGGAGAGCAGCAGTTAATATCTGTATGACCTTGGACAAAATTTAGTTTTAGGTACACCCAAGTATTTGGGTAATGGTGTATTGCTTAAGGTTAGGGGTTAAATAGAAAAGTATGTATTTCAAGGGATGTCACTGGAACTAATACTTACAATACTTGTCAAACTTTTTTTTTTCTTTACCACAGGCACATAGGAAGCATATATGCCAAGGCTACAATATGCTGACAGGTGTTCTAGTTTAGGCTAAAAAAGAAGAATGATGCCCACAAGCACAGCAAACATGAAAGATGGCATCTAGTGCGGCTGTTCTGAAGCAGATTAACAATTCAAACTGAACTACCAGGATTCGGTTCTCTCCAAAAACCCGTTCTCAATTCCCATCCCTAGTTCCTTCTAGCCTTCCCAACATCTTAATCTGTCCTGTCAACAAAATAGAATTTTAACATTTTAAATTAGTAGAATGTTATGTACAAGTTTCTAATCAAGCAGTTTATGTTTAACTACATGGGAAAATCATTTTTTTAAATATTAGAATAAGTACTGAGAGTGTAATTCTACTGACATTATTATAGACAACTTAAGTATCATGAACATTTCTCCTGTTGTTTCAGTGGCTACATTTCTACATTTTTTTCATAATATTTTGTGTTTTTATTTAGAAAATTCAAATATAGCAGACAGATTAAAATAGCAACATCTATTTTAAGCTTTTTCTCCTGGGAATAAAACTTGGCAAAAAGTTTTTTCATAGGTTATTTCTGTATACAAGTATGTACAGAAATAACCCTGGTTGTAACATCAAAGAGTAGGATAAGGCATTAGAAGTCCGAAAAATTAATTAGCCCAGACAGCTCGTCACACTGGCAAACAGCAAGGGGGAGGATTCAGGAACACGGAGAGTGCAGAGTGACTGACACAGTGCAAGGAGAGCTGTAGGTCACATAAACCTTCAAGACGGTAATATTGTAGTTCGATATTTTAGTTCGAGAGAGTGATGGGAGTAAGACTGAAAATATATTACATTAAATTCATTATATTATAAGAAATTATAAGAAAACTTGGAAACTTGTATGTAATTTACATATTCTTTTCACCTAAAAACAAGACTGAAGACAAGGCTGGACGATGGTATGGTGAATTTTCAAGATGAGAAAATTTGATAATTGACACTGAATTTGGTTTTTTTTTGTTGTTCCTATCAAAAGTCAAATAGTTGAAGACGCTCTCTAAAGAAAGTATTTTATGATACTGAAGAAAGCTGAAATCTTTCAAATGCTGTGTACTTTCTAGTGTTAGCACAAAGTGAAAAAATTCAGCACAGTTCAGGAGGGCATGAAGTCAAGTTCAACCACAATCCCAGCAGATTATCTTATCTCAGTGCCCAGCCCACATAGTAGAGTAAGCCAACATTCTGCAGATCCAATTGGCCATATAGAGCACACTATCTATTTGAGCTGTTTTAACTTGCTCAAAGTTGTTGTGTAGTTGTTGTTCTGCAAACTGCTTTGCAACCCATCTCAGTTCGTAAAATTTCTTCCCTCCAAGATATTCCACACTCAGTGGTTGTAAGTGATGTTAAGGCAAAGTAGAAATGTTTAGGAGCCACGGTAATTCCACCAAAGTCAAAGTCAAACTAAACTTTAATGTCATCTCTGCTATATCCATTGCAGCATACAGAGAGATGAGGCGACAAGTCTCCGGTTACATCAGTTTAAAAAAAAGCTAATAAATAGATATAAAAAGAGAGGAAAATAAATATACACTTAAGTCTTAGGGGATCAAGAGAAGTTACAATTAGAATTTACAATTTACAGTTTGGGGTGGTTTAAAGTGACCAGTGTAGCAGCTTATAAAATGGAGTAAAACAAAATTGTCCATAGAGCAGCATGTCTTACAGAGGCAGTGGTATGTAAAGTGCAAAAGAGTTGGTTAACAGTTTGTGTGGGTGTGTGTGGTGGGGGGGAGGTCTGGTAGTGAGTTCAGGAGTCTGATGGCTTGTGGGAAAAACATATTCCACAGTCTGGAGGATCGGGCCCCAATGCTGCAATAGCGTCTGCTGGATGGAAGGAGAGAAAAGAGTCCATGTGAGGGGTGTGAGGGGTCAAGCATGATGCCAGAGGCCTTATTATTATATCAGCGGTTGTGGTAGATGTCCTTTAGCAAACGGAGAGATTTCCGATGATCTTGGCAGCTACTTTAACAATTCGTTGTAGTTTGCTGAGATCGCCAAAATTGCAGTTGCCGAACCACACGGAGATGCAGCTGGTCAGAACGCTCTCTATGGTGCCCCTGTAGAATGTGGTGAGAATGGGAGGAGAGAGGTTGGCCCGTTTCAGGCGTCTCAGGAAGTGGAGGCGCTGCTGGGCCTTTTTGATGATGGTGGAGGTGTTGGTGGTCCAGGTGAGGTCGTCTGAGATGTGAACTCTCAGGAACTTGATGCTGTTAATGGTCTCTACCATGGAACCGCGCATGCTGAGTGGTGGTGTGTGGGTGGACCGAGTCAACGATCATCTCCTTGGTTTTTCTCCACATTCAGTGACACGTTGTTCTTGCAGCACCTGGACGCCAGCTGTTGAATCTCATCTCTGTATGGTGACTTGTCGTTGCTGCTGATGAGTCCAACCACAGTTGTGTTTTCAGCGAACTTGATGATGTGGTTAGAGCTGTGTAGTGTGGTGCAGTCGTGTGTCAGGAGGGTGAATAAAAGTGGGCTGAGAACACAGCCCTGAGGAGCTCCTGTGCTAAGCCTGATGGTGCTGGTGATGTTGTCGCAGATTCGGACGGACCGAGGCCTCTCTGACAGGAAATCTAGTATCCAGTTTCAAACAGAGGTGCTGAGTCCCAACTTGCTGAGTTTGTCAAACAGTTTTTGGGGTACTGAGGATTTCTTTGGCACCATGATGATGGTGGTGAACTTGAAGCACGCTGGGACGATCATCTGGCTCAGTGAAGACTTGAAGATGTCTGTGAAGACATCAACCAGCTGATCAGCGTAGTCTCGCAGCACACGACCTGGGATGTTGTCTGGTCCAGCAGCTTTCCGTGGGTTGACCTTGGTGAAAATTCTCCTCACGTCGGCTGCAGGCAGAGAGATGGTCTGGTCAGTGGTGGGGGGCATGGCTTTCTTCACTTGCGTGTTGTTCAGTGCATCAAACCGTGTGTAGAACTTGTTCAGCTCCCCAGGAAGTGTGGTATCTCCATCACAGCACAACACTCCAACACACCAAACAGTAGGGTGGCAGAGTGCTGAGATTGGTAGTGTATAAAAGTTGCCAGAGCTCAGTTCAGTTATTAACAGTTCCAAACCTCTTCTGTCATTAACAGCAGCACAAAAACTGTGTGCCAGAAGCTTCACAGCATGGGACTTTAATGGCTGAGGATCTCCTTGAGGTGTAATGTGTAGGTGCCCCAGTACTTTTGTCCATATAAGGTATAAACTTGCAGCTATAGGAATGTACAAAAACATTAAATTACTGTTTTACTGAAGCTGTACCCCACGTTAACACGTTCACATGTTTATATTAAGTGGCACAGCACGATGGCAAGGTAGGAAATGGCACTGAAAAAAAATGTATGTAATAAAGAATGTAATAAACTACCTCACTCTGAAGTGGCAAATGACAGTGAAATGACTCATTCTAATTTAGTGGCTCTTCAGTACTACCATTTATTTTCTTTTAGCATTACATTGATCATTTATGTAGAGCAGTAGCTGTCATTCAGAAAACAGCCTCAAAAGATCTTTTTTTTCTATTTACTTTTGTGCAACAGCAGATTCTTGTGGCTGTAGGAACTATAATAGGAAAAAGATGAAGGCCAGCAAAGGGAAAAACATGGGGTAGAGGGATTGAACATCCAAAAATCAGCCTCCAGGGCTAAAAACTGAAGCCAGTGCAGTTCCTAAAGTGTCCTCTTGAGTCTAACTGAAAAAGACAGTCAACCCCCATAGACTGCCAAATTTTAAGTTCATGGGGATTGGAAAACTTTAAAGCAGAAAACAAACAGCCTGATACTAAAATTTGTTATAGCTTGTTTTTCTCTTCCATTTTTTTAGACTTAAAACAACTTGTATTAATCGTATTAAGACTTGAAGAATTATGGATTATTAGAAACATGGTTACTTTGAATCTGTGGTGGGTTCTGAAACATCTGGCTGCAGCTGTTTGCTTATGTGTCACCCCTGCTAATTGAAGTGAACCTTGACTTTTTGACTGTGTGCCTCTTGTTGGTGCCTTTTGAATCATTTTGGATGCAGTTATCTGAAGAATTGCTTCATGTATTATTATTTGTTGTAACAGCCTGTCAACGAAGTCTGTGTTTCAGTTTTTGGTGAATGAAATTCCAACTATTTTATTTGTATATGACAAAACAATAGTTAGCAGGAATCAGTGTCTGCATGAGGTTTATGGTGACATATTGCTAATATGACGTGTTGCTTTATGTGATATTTAGCACTTGCCTATGTCAATCTACAACACAAATTCTAATACAGCAAAGCAATGAGATCAAATTATGATGATCTTCAATGCCAAAATGATGTCTTTTTTAAAGTACCACATCGGCAGGTACATGGTTTTCCACCTTCTAAAAGAGTGCTTTATCATTCTTTTTGGGAAATGACATGACACTGAATAAAACGGCTCAATGAAGAGAAAACACAAATTCTAAAACCACGCTGGGCTACAACTTGACATCCAAAAGAAGAATACACTGTCTGTCTATCTAACTGAATATTAGGAGCCAAACAGTCTGTAACAGCGCGATGGATGGCCTCATCACTGTGCTCAGACACTGATGCTGCTCGGATGGCTCTGCTGTGGCAGCTCTTGGAGGAAGTTACAACCCACCATCCTGGAATCCAAGCATGTGATACTCTGAATTTGTGTTCATGTCAGTCTGAGCCCACTGTACATTTGCTGCAGATAGAGAAAGTGTAAAGTGGCCTGTACATCACAATGAAATTAACTAGTGGTGTATAAAATGGATATTAGAGTGACTATTTCTGTGTGCCAAAAAGTGATCATCTGCCAGAAAGTGATTCCCGTCCGCTGGAGCGTGCGCAGCTGCTTAAAGCTGTAGTGCCCAGATTACTTATGTAGACAGCTACTTCCGTGCAACTGATATAAGATGTGGTAAGCTGAACACAGCTTCAACCGTCTGTTTGTTGAAAAATATTAACGCAACCGCACTACATTTTCTTGTTAGTAATGGTAACGGCGTTGTAATGATAGAAAGAGTAATTAGTTAGATTACTTGCCGTTAGTAAAGCCGTTACTTGTAACGCCGTTATTCCCATCACTGGTTAACGGTAGTTGACAAAGACCTGTGGTTCTATGGGAAACTGATCCTCAACTTCTTTGCTGTCCTACCTCTGTAAATACTCTTCTGGTTAGATTTCAGGCCTAGTCACTTTTTCAAGCCACGCTGAACACAATAGTAAGTACATTTTGTAAATTATGGATAACATTAGTGTCCAGCAGGACAGTAAAGCAGCATATGCTTTACCTACTGTAAGCAACAAACTTTGGAGCTGACACGAAACACGAAACTCTAGTTCTTCTACTAGCTACTTGGCTGGCTCCAACAGGAAGTCAATCCTCATAGACTCTGGTATATACTCGTAGCACTTCAAGTTAGGTAGTCAAAGCAGTCTATGCCCACTGCGCAAAGTGACTTGGAGTGACATCTTTTATAAATTGTTTTTGGATGTACAATTTTGGTCCACTGAAGGAATTGTTTATGAATGTTATGTTGCCGTCTGTCTGACCTCTGTGTTACAGGCTACCTATAATCCAAACGTGGCCATTGTGGATGTCTTATTAATATCAAACAACTTAGACATCATTTTTATACTGCTTCTATAGTATCTGCAGTCTAATGTTTCCAGAGGGTGGAGGGCATGTTTTCTGTACAGAGATCAGCAGACATCTTGGAGATGTCTGCTGATCTAATCTTTAGAGAAAGTAGGGTATTTTGTCAACACCATCAGATGTCAACACCATCAGGATTTTTGTCTGACGGTGTTGACCCTTTTTCTAATGATGTTGACAAATGTCACAAAAGTGTGCTATTCACCATTTATATTAAGTTATTTTTTACTAATATTTCAGTCATATTACTTCTTGTGTATTTTACTGATATTTCTGCTTCACGGATGTGTCAAATATTATCAAATTTGCCTTATCTTGAATCTCATTGTGTATGTATACATTATTAATCCTGTAGGAAAATACTTAGTCCTCTGCATTTAACTCATTCACTCAGTGATGCAGTGGGCAGCTACCAATCCAGGATAGCCTCTGTTTGTTGGATTTGAACGCCCAACCTTTCGATCATGTGGCATCTACTGAGCTAGCTGTCCCCCGAGAGCTATTCTTTAAGTGATGATGTATGAATCCTGCTTCCAGGCCCAAACTACTCTGTGTTTGTTAAGCCTGTTGTGCTGTTAAAATGTTTTAAGGCTTTTTATCTTGTTCTATTACATCTGAACAAGCCCCTAAAAACAGCCAGTGATCACTGTCAGCCTAACCATCGGAAACCCTCACATTAACTTTTATCAAGTGGAAAAAAGTTAGCATTCATCCTCCAGCTTCACTGTGTTTATGTTATGCTAACACAGCTGTGTCGCTAGCGATCACGTAGCACATCACTATATACCAGCTAGCCCAACTTCAGTAACCTGACAATAGTCACTGCTGTTTAGTTTTCTGTCTCCATTTATGTTGGAAGTGGTAGCAGAGCTGGTATATCATGTTCAGGTGGAAACAAGCAATCTAACTTTAACTTTAAATTTCATATATTCTGTTTTCATGGATGCCTGGATGTTACACCTGCTAGTGCAGCCACACTGATCATTTTATTAAAGATGAAAGAATTTAGACAGTTTGTGACTCTCAGTGATGCCGCAGAGTTCCTTTGCTTTGGGATCTGCAGCAGAGTTTGGACCTGGAAATGGCTAATGACATCAAACTTAATGGCTGGATAGCATTTCTATTGCTTAATGCATAATTGTGTTGTGAATATTCATCCTTAATCTGTGAAAAAGCACAAGGTTCAGAAGAATTATAGTAATTAAAAAAATGGTACATTTCAGGCTAGAATAGCAAAGGGGAACCTGTCAGCAGAGGAACGAAAGAGAAGGAACAGGGATGATCAAAAAAGAAAGAGAGAAAAAAATAACAGCCAGCCTGAGTTGAAGAAAGAGTTTCTCATAAAGGAAAGGGAAAGATGGAGAAATAGAGTGAAAGAGGGAAAAATAAAGAACACCAGTGATCTGAAAGGAAGAGAAAAAAGTCAGAAGAGAAGGTTTTGGAAACAAGCACAGAGAGTCTAAAGGAGAGAAAGTCCAGCAAGGTCTAAACACACAACCACAGAGAACTTTAGGAATCAAGGAGTAGTAGGTAGCTGGTGAACTATTAAGATGTAGAACTTGACATGTGCAAAAACAGAATTGTTATGATGTGTCTTGTGATATTACAAAGGTTGTTAAGGTTTAATTGTCATTTTGAAAGAAATAATATCTTGTTTTCTACTAGTGTGTCACCACCGTCAGATTTGTGTCACCACCGTCAGCACCTTGTCAACTCCATAATATGGAGTTTTTGTTTATTTTTCTCTTTTGGAGAACCATATAGTTTCCTCCCTCATGATCTTCCAATAAAAATACGTAATTTTCTCAATAAATGTGTAATTTGCATGTTGCTTAATATGATTGTTTCTTATACAGATTAAATACAAGCTTCTGAAAATATGTATGACTGTAACTCTAATAATAAAAAGCCAAAACAATCTTACTTTTAAATGTGGTATAATTACTTTGAAAACATATGTGCATAAACAATAGAACAGAGAAGCTGCTAATAGTCAAAATAGCTGAAACAACTTAATTTAAAATATATATTTTTGCATTTCTTTGTGTCTGACGGTGTTGACAAAAACCTTGCACTTCTCCAGCAAAAACATAAATTATTAAAAAATGTTACACCTGGGAGATTGTACCAAAACATGGTGAGACAGCCAAAACTTTGTGTAACAATTATATGTAAATATGTTTTTGAAAAATCAAAAATTATATTTTAGAAAATTAAAACCTGTTTTGTCCCTAATCTCAGGAATCACAGATATGACAGATTTAACCTGGTTACAAACAATTAAATTGTTTAATTGAAGCAGATAAACCAGTTAAAAAAACAGGAATATGTAAAATAACAAAAAAAGGTACTGAATAAATCAATAGACTAACACATAATAGATTAATAGATTGTGTTTGTTTATAAATAATTTGTATTCATGCATATCATGTTGATAACACAATACTGATATTTGTAAATAAAAAAATATAACATTTACTAACAATGTAAATTTCTTGCACCTGCCATAGACATCCCCATGACCTCCAAAAGAATTGCCCAGTTGTAAAGTTCAAATGCTGAACGTCTTATTCACGTCCAAGATAGGCCATGGTTGGACGTCCAAATTGTGAACCTAGTTTGGACGCCATATAGATGTCCAGAATTGATCATGGACCAACAGATCCAATATGCACATCTATTCGAAGTCCAATATTTAGGGAGATAGACCTCTCCACCATGTTTGTGCTGTTATAGAGATTTTTATTGGAAATACCTGACAAATACTCAAAGCCAAAGTCTGCAGTTTTAATGAGTGAAATTTCAGAATTAGTCTATTATTTAGTGTTAATTAGCATTTTCTATGTCTGTGCATCGCGGTAGTTATGTTTATTGATATGGCTTGCTAACAAAGCTAGCATTAGCTGATTAGCATGGTTGTGGCCATAATACTAATGCTGACTTGACATTACCAGTTTCAAAACACTAAGATGTCACTAATGTTGACAACCAAAACGCTCAGCTTGAATGTTTACAACAAGTCATTTGCTAACTAATAGATGATGTCAGAGTGATCTGTCCATTTTTTATATCCAGTCTATACTTTGAACCCACAATGCACTCCACTGCCTGCCTTGTGGAGTGACAATACTGCAAAGTGTGCTAATCTCTATCAACAACAAATGGAAATGAATATTCCTTATTGAAAATCATGCAAGAGTGCAGCAGATTTACAGCTCATATATATGTGAGCCTTCTGAGCTCCAATATACCTTAATGTCTACATGTTGCATCTAGAATTCTTTTTTTATGTTGTGGTGGGTGGCCTGTAATAAATACAGCTGCAGATCCAGTACAGGTGAAGCTACAGGCAACCAAGATGGGATACCTGTAAGGCCATAGCTACTGTGGCCAATGATTGTGCAGCCAGGAGGGAGACACTGCATCAAAAAAAAAAGTCATATAGTCAGGATATCCCTGTGTGTGTGTGTGTGTGTGTGTGTGTGTGTGTGTGTGTGTGTGTGTGTGTGTGTGTGTGTGTGTGTGTGTGTGTGTGATGTGAGTGAGTGAAGGTGGAGGAGCAGATCAGGGCAAGCGGCATGCAGCCAATCAATTCACCTGCACCAAAAAGGGAGGGTGAAAACTGGAAAGCCGGCTGTGTGTGTGTTATGGAGAGGCTTCCCCTTCGCTGGCTGATATATGAGGCACTGTGCAGCCCCAAATTACAGTCTGGTATACAAGTGTTTTCTGTTCATTCAGAAATTATAGCAAGCTCCGAGGGCCAGCCTCAGAGCTTCACATGCTGACTGCTGGGGCTGCTGCTCTGATGGAGATGGGTTTGGGGAGCGTGTATGCGCACGTGAAGGGCCTGGCTGAGAGGGAGAAAGAGAGAAAAAAAAACCCTCACCTTTAATGTTGTGTTCGGATAACTAATGGGCACCTTGTGGAAAGTGCTGTTGGAAAGCACAGCCTGCCTGATGTCTTCGAAGATGGTGATGATATCATCCAGTAGGCAGCGCTTGTCCCTGTGGCTCAAGACGCAGAGGTGCGCGAACGTGAAATTGAATCCCTTGTAATTGACGCGCAGATCCAACACCTGCTTGTGGACCTGCAGGACCTGATCGGCCAGCTCCAGGATGTTCCCCCCGGACTTGGCGAGCAGGATCAGCCTGCCATATCTGCCCGGGGTGTGCAAATCCGAGTACAGCTTGTGCTTTGACTGGTCGATTTGAAACAAGCTGTTAGCGAGACTCCGCTCGATCTTGGCGAGGCTGTGAGTCGGGGCGACCAGTACCTCCAGGTCCGTCTCCGGCTTGAATCGGCTCAGCACTGTAGATCCGAAAATGATGGTGAGCACCGCAGGGACGGTGAGGAAGAAAACGGGATGTCTGCTAACGAATAAGCCCAGCCAGTAGAACGAAGCCTTGAGCCCTCTGTGTATCACTTGCCGCAGCATCCTCCACAAAATCCAGCTTGCAGATGCCCCGTCTCCTCCGATGAAGCACATGTGACATCAGACTCCGTTCCCCGGCTTAGTACAATTCGTAAGAGAATTACACCAGGCTACAACACCATGCACACACTCTTACATGCACACACGCTTACACACTCTCACACACACGCACTCGCACACCTGGAAAACAGCACTGCAGCAATTCGCGGCAAGGCGGGCTAACGCGCGCGCGCGCGCGCACGCACATACACGCACGCACATACACGCACGCATACTCAGACAGTCACAAAATCATAGTGCGTGAGCCGAACGAGACGAGTCCACGATGTCTGATCTCAAGCCATTCCGCCTGCGTGTGATGGAGAGAATGCTGCGAGTCTCCTGCTCTGCACCGGCTGCAGTAGCAGCGACGAGCCGCGGCAGTGGGATGTGCATGTGTGTGTGAGTATGTGTGTGTATGCCTTCTGTCTGCCTCTACAGCTCTCACACCAGCGGTGGCGCCTGATTTATGTACTTAACTGTAACCATGTGGCGGGGTTGAAGAGGAAGGATGGATGTGGAGGGAGGGAGGAGAGGGGTGACCCGTGGTTATTTTTGGGAACCGGGGAGGCAACATGATAGTTGTAAAATGCTCCCGCAGGTGGCTGAATGACCAGCAGCACTTGGAGAAATGAGTCAGTGTTAGCTTCATGAATGGGGAAAACCCAACTTGTGCAGTGCTTCACGCTGAGTGGTTTGTGCAGGCCAGGCATGGTGGTGTAAATGGATCATTCAGCACAGACCTCCCTGATGTTTTTTTTTTTAAAGTATGTCTTTGTAAGTTGTCCAGTTATTCACATTCATATTGCCAAAATCCTCGACAATTTAAATGGACATTTGAGAAGTGCATAAAGATATTTCTTGATATATCTTTATATTTGGATGGACACTAACATGGACTGCAGTTCTCAGAAATGACCTTGATTCATCCTTTTCTTAGAATTGGTATAGACATGCTAAAGGGAGCAAAGGTCCAACAAGACCAAATGGCAGGTTGTCTTGGTAAATTAATTGGTTCCTGTGTAGGGCTTTTCTACTCCACTGAAGCACTCTTTAAACAACATGCCTCATTCACAAAAGCACTTTTTTCTATGCCTAAGTGCTTTATATTTAACATTCACACACAGTTACAATCGATGGTTTAGTATCTTGCCAAAGGATGCTTTGGCATGCATCCTGGAGCAACAGCCAGGAATTAAACCACCAACCTTCCAACCAGCCAATAACCTGCGCTAGTTCCTGCCATCTCAGATCTTAGGGCGACAGTTATCTCTCAAGGACTTAATATTGTAGATGCTGGTGCATCAAGACATCTGTGCCAAAGGAAACCATGTGTATAATCATGAGACGCAGGTGCCATGGCATTATTTTTTTTTGGCGCAGTATTAGAACTCGTCACAGCAAATTTCAATGAATGCACCTGCTCTTCAGTGGCGCAATCCCAATCTGCAAACTCACAGAATCTGAGGTTCATTCCTGCCAAATGTATGGGGCCTGTCCTACTCTCAAGTCTTCAAGTGCATATGGGCACTCATGAGTCAGCATATACTGCAAACCTTCCCTTAGTACTTGTCCAGAGATCTTAGTGACATTAGTTATTTTTCAATATATCCTGCCCCCCACAAAATGTACACAAACCAGAAAAGGATTATATAGTTTACCAGCACCAACTGGCACTTAGACTACAAAAATGGGAAAATTAATATGAAGTGGTTTTTTTTTTATTCAAACAAACATGAATCTTTGAGATCTAGTAACAGGAACCTGAGTAGAGTTGTGATCGTGGATGTGATCGTTGCTATTCTCTCCATATAAAACACAGTCACACAAAAGGCTGTTTATTAACAAAAGAATATATATACTAATAGGAGGCTGTTGATTATGACTCTTAGCATATGATGTCTACTTCTGTAACAGCAAACCCATAGCATAGAGTTCATGTGCATGGTGGTGTGGTGGTTAGTGCAGTTGCCTTATTTCAAGAAGGTCCTGGGTTTGAATCCGCATCTGACTGGGGCTTTTCTGTGTGATATTCACATGTTCTCCACATCTCCACATATAGCGTAGTAGCGTAGGCTCCACTTCCCCCTCCCCCACCTAGTATTCCTGAATTGGAGAAGATTAATTAACTGATTGATGGACAGTGTGAAGAATAGTAACACTATGTCTGTGGAGCAGATGACATCTGTGGTAATTTAGAACACCTTTTACTTAAGCTTATGTCCATAGACACACTGGAACAATTCCAAATTGGGTTCTATACCCCCCACTCAATGACAAGTGTGACTTTGTGTGGAGTCTGACTTGCTGGTAAAGGAGTCTCTTAATGTAGATGTACAGTAGTAAGCTTTAAGACACCCATTAATATAGCAGAAAGAGGAACTTCTGATCAGCATATGTAACATGCTACAATAGGTGTAGACCTGTTTGTGAGAGTACTTTGTAATCCAGTTCTAATCAGGACGTTTGTTTCAGAGAAGGCTGGATAATTTCTGTCCATTTGTGGGAACAGCACTAGCTAGTGGTGTTCTGTCAGGACAAGAAAGGCTTGACAAATCTAAAAATAGATATTAATAAAAGGTACCAAAGCAAATCAATCGCTCCCTCATCTTGGACAGTGTTGTCATAAAACGTCTCGCCTGTTTGCATCTATCCTTTACATTACTGCCATCTTGTAGCCACAGTTGGCTATTGCGCTGAAAGCTGCACTTGTTTTGTGTTCATAGGAAACTGCAGCTGTCTCAATTCTGGACAATCTGAGTCCAGGAGCATTTTCTGGTGATTGCACTTGTACATTGTGGATAAACCTCTGATCTTTCACGGTTAATTGATGGGAGATCAGTCTGCAAGACAAGCTGCTGCTGGCTCAGCTTTCATTGCTCTGAGGTCAGTTACGTTATGCCCTTTGTGTGGAAACACAGCTAGCATTAGCAAGTGAAAGAGCTTTAGCGATTTATCACTGTAACACAGGAGCTTCATCTTCGTGAACAGCTTGTACAACATGTGTGATGTAGAGAATGGAGTCTGAAAAAGTTGTTATTAAATAAGATAATACATTAGCAATAAAATCTGTGACAATAATAGAAAGATGATTGCAGCTCTGACCATTCTATCTAAGTAGGCAAGTTGATCAGGTCAAAGCTTTTTTCAGATTAGGATCTATTAAAAAATTGTCCTAATGTAATACGTTTAACCAACAATTTTTCCAACACTCCGCCTTTATTTTTCATTCATATTTTAATCCCCACTGTAGATATGGACAATTTCCCATGTCATAGACTGGCCAAGCTTTTTAATTCAGGTGATTTTTTAATTATATTATCAATCAAAAACTGTAGAATCAAAAGTGTTAAGGTTTTTGCAGAAGAGTTTACCCCACTGGATTACACTGGACAATTTTTTTTTCCTTTTGTTTTGCAATTTGAGTAAATCCTAGCCAAAGTCTACTTTAGTGTCTGCTGTTAGTGCCATGCTTAAAATGTTTTTTCATTGAAGTTATGCCACACCTGGATTCATCTCAATGAGAAACGATGGAACTAAGGCACTTTGAGCACACTAGACAACCCCTGAAACAAAGGTATAGAAATACATTTCTATAGAGTCTATCTAGTATTTCTCCACTTACAGTTTTTTCTGATTGCTTAAGCACATTTATTGTAACTATTGCTAATTTTGCAAAACTCTTCACACAAATAAGAAAACCTGTCACCCAATAATCAAAACATTGTAGTTCTCTTGCAAAAGCAAACACAGCTAGATTAACTCTTCACACCTTCGTAAAAATGGTGTTTCCGTATCAAACAGTACACACAAGCCAACATCTACTAAGCACACAATGCGCCAACTGCACACTGATGGTATGAATACAAAACACATCTGGCTTTTGCTTTCTCTGTGCACAAGGTAGGCTATGTCAGTTTGAGCTCATACTTCTGTCATAGATCCATAAGCATAGAGGGATCCAAACTTCAAGTACTGGTGTTTATTCAAACACATCAAAACAAACACAAGTGTTCATTTCCAAGAATAGGATTATTTGCAATCGCCATAATGACTATATGGGTTACTTGGTCTGCAGTGAACATGCTTCCTCTGCCCCAGCATCTGGTCATCTAGCAATTCTGTAAAGTAACAATTTCAGTATTTTTACATCAATGGTATTGGTGTGTTTCTCATTGGCATATGGCAGTGCTACAAATCTTTGTGCGAAGTGACTGTACTAACCGATTCTCATTTCAAGATGTCCTTATGGTACTTGCTACAGTGTAGCGGCTCGAGTTAGGCTGGACCCGTTGGCCAGCTACCCTCAGGGTCATTCCACGGTTGATTACATGGTCCACTATTGTAGCTCTGATGTCATCAGCAATTCTATTTCTTACTCTTCCTACCCTTCCTCTCCCCCCTCCTCATCTTCCTCTCCCCCCTCCTCGTCTTCCTCTTGCTCCTCCTTGTCCTTGTCGTCCTCTTCATCCTACTTCTTCACCTCCACGTCCTCTTCCTCGGCCTCCTCTACTTCTCACTCTTTCTGCTCCCTCCATTGTACTCCGCACACACAGCTTACCTGTATTATAGTGCTTAGGCTGATTGCAAAGTGAACTAATTATCTAGAAAAGTTTTCACATGTGAAAGTGTGCCAGACAGTTGGCAAGTTAGTGTTAATGATAGCCATACATGTGTATACTTTTGCTAGGAGTGTGTTGGAAATTTGGTAATTGAGTGTTGTGCAGTGAATTGTGCCTACAGTTTTGCAAAGTGTGTGTTACAAAATTGCAAACTGAGTGCAAAGCAGTTTTTGTGCTTTTAGTTTTGCAAACTCAGTGAGTGGTTTTGCTATAAGTCTGAATAGTTTTCGAGATTGTGCTACAGGAATCACAGTTAGGGTTTAAGCATTCAGAAAAAACTGTAATTGCTACTCTGCTACTGGCATGCTGATCATCAGTTTGGGATAATTAAATGTTTCCGTTATTCACTGATGGCTGATGGACCATCATGAAACAAGGGGACAAATTTGAAGAATATGGTTGTAATCGTGGAAGCAGAAAATAATGTAATTCAGCAAATCCTGGATCCAAGGGCTCAACTGATAGATTTTACAGTTTTTGCTCGTTGCTTGAACACTATAAACCCATGCTTAGACTAAAGTAACACAACTTGAAGCTTTTGTTACCATACCCCAAACACATGTACCCATACCTTAAACAAAAGTGCTGCTTTGCACTCTGGTTGCAATTATGCAACACACATGGTCCTGCATACTACACTCTATTTCATACATAAGACACTTCGTTCAAAAATGAAATTTCAGGGTGCCATTTGGAAAACACATGTATCCAAAATACAAAACACATCGGGTAATTGCAACCACTCAAATATACACCTGAAGGCACTTACTTGCAAAACTGAACACCAATTAGCCAACCACAAAAAGCCCTCAGTTTAGCCATTTCAAGAACTTTGCAAGCATGGATGGAGGGAGAGCAAGAGGAAGAGGAGGAGGGGGTCAAAGAGGCCATGCACGGACCCATATTTCTGATGATATAAGAGCAACTTTGGTGGACCATGTCATCAACCACGGCCTGACTATGAGGGAAGCTGGGCAGAGAGTCCACCCACATCTAAGCCGCTTCACAGTGGCATCTGTAATAAGAAAATTCCGACTAGAAAACAGGTCTGTCTTCATCTCACTGCCTTCTACTCAACTCAGATGGTTTTCATAGTACTGTTCTACAGTTACCATATCAAGTGTACAGGGTATTGCAGGGTGCTAATGCTCCTTTTGCAGCCAAAGTGGTAGTTTCTGTGAAACATACCATGATTACTTATATTGAAGTACAGTGTTGTACAGTGGATGATACAGTATATACAGTGAAGTACTGTAAGAAAAATAAGCAAACCGATGACAATATGTGGTTGTATTTCTCTAGAATGACTCGAAGACCTTCTGGGGGAGGACGGCAACGCCTGTTCACGCAACGGCAGGAACTTGCCGTTGTGGACCTAGTGAGGGCAGACAATGCCATCCGTCTCCACCAGCTACGACGGAAAATACTTGCAGACAGGCGAGTGTTCAGCAACATAGACCATGTGAGCATCACCACCATCAGACGCATCTTGGGTAAACACAGCATCACCATGAAGCAGCTCTACAGAGTCCCATTCGAGAGGAACAGTGACAGGGTCAAAGGACTTCGAGCTGAATATGTACGGGTACGTGTAACTGTCCCTTACATTTACAATAGAGTATTGGTGAAGTCCAGTAGCAGCTGAATATGTACCATATCAGTACCACTTGGATCTATTCTGAGAGCTACACAGGTACCTGTGTGATGGGGTGAGGGTGCTGTATGTGTAGCACTGTAGTACAGTGATATGTTCCCCTTTTTTTCAGAGAATCTTGGCCATGGATGGAGCTGCACAGCCTCATGAATACATTTTCATTGATGAAGCTGGATTCGACCTGAGCAAAACAAGACGACGGGGTCGTAATGTAATTGGCCAAAGGGCAATTGTGCACGTCCCAGGGCAGCGCGGGGGAAACATCACATTATGTGCCGCCATATGCCTTCGAGGGCTTCTGCACCATCATGCAATACTAGGTCCATACAATAGCCAGCACATACTCACATTTCTAGATGCTCTCCATGATATAGTTGTACAGAACAGACCAGATCAGCCCAGGTTTGTGGTGATATGGGATAATGTCAGTTTCCATCGGGCTGCTCTGGTCCAGGCCTGGTTCTCCAACCACAGTCAACTTGAAGTGGTATGCTTGCCCCCTTACTCACCATTTTTAAACCCTATAGAGGAATTTTTTTCGGCTTGGAGATGGCGTGTATATGACCGCCAACTACATGCCTGCATGCCTCTTCTGCAGGCAATGGAACAGGCCTGCGGCGACATTCAGGTGACAGCAATCCATGGATGGTTTTGACATGGAAGAGGATATTTTCCCCGGTGCCTAGCGGGAGAAGACATTGCTTGCGATGTTGATGAGGTCCTGTGGCCAGACCCCAACAGACGGCGGGATCCATGAGCCCACGTATGCACAATTGTCATGATTTTTTGTTTACAGTATAGTGTTTTTTCTATTACTGTATTATGGGGTTTTTTTTGTTTTTGTTTTTTTTTGCTTTATCTGAATTCATAGTACTGCAATGTACAATATTGAGTAGGTCTATTTGCTTTTTTGGTTGTTTGCAAATGTGTCTCCTGAAAATATGCCTTCTGAATGAACAATGGAAATCAAAGACTGCAGTGCTTTATATAAAGTAGACTAGTGTGTTCCTCCTGCTCTGTAAGTGTTTGCATATGATGCAAGTATGTGTCATTTTGTCAACAGAGTTACATTTTGACAAAGGAATGTTAGGTTTTGATAGCAGAGTTTAGGTTTTGAGAGTAGAGTTTCAATTTGGTGCAGATGTGAATGGTATATTTCCCAGTGTTGTGTCATGTTTACTTGTGTTTAGGGTTTTGGCACAATGAGCAAAGTCTTGCAAAATGTGTTCAGGCAACGGGCAAAAACTGTAAAACATAGACAAATATAAAACAGACAAAAATGTGTCAAAATTACTACCAAGTGCTTGACTGGCCAGCCAATCCGCCTCTATGACCTGAAGCCCATAGAGAATCTGTGGGGCATTGTCCAGAGGAAGGACATCTGAGCCAAAAATCAAAAGTGACCTGGGCTTCAATAACATCTTAGCAATATGAGATAAACAACCTATCCTATTTTGACACACTCAGCTCAGATATACAAAATTGGGGCTAGTAATGGTTGCTAGTAGCATAATTTAAATAATAAATTCCAGAATGTAATAACACTAGCAAAGAGTATAAATAATGCTAAAACATCCCAAAAGATCTATAAATGGACTGGAATTCACACCACTTCCTCTAATTAGGAAAAAAATACCACTACTTCTACTAAAATATTAATAACTATAATTATCTTTGTCACGGCGGGGTGCATCGGTGTGTTTGTTGGAGCGGACCCAAAAGCAGACACTGGAGGCAAGGAGCTGGTTTGCAAACTGAAGGTGAGCCTTTATTTCGGCTGAAAACATGAAACTATGAAACACCAAGCATAACTATGATAAACTATGACGAACCTATGACTGACCATGATAACAAAAGGTAAAACTATAACTGTGACTAGATGACATGAGGGAAATTCGCAGACATCCTGACAATGAACAGTAAGAGACAAAGGACTTAAATACACACATGAGGTGATCAGGGGAAGTGGAGACACATGAGGAAACAGCTGACTAGGATGAACATAACGATGCACAGGAAATGTAAACTAAAACACAACGACATGAAAACTGGACTTTCAAAATAAACAGGAAAACATGACAAGACACATCTCCAAAAGTTGATTCTGTTCATCTGGACGTAGCGTTTTGTGGGAGAAATGTAGTTGGCGGTCATATACACGCCATCTCCAAGCCGAAAAAAATTCCTCTATAGGGTTTAAAAATGGTGAGTAAGGGGGCAAGTATACCACTTCAAATTGATTGTGGTTGGAGAACCAGGCCTGGACCAGAGCAGCCCGATGGAAACTGACATTATCCCATATCACCACAAACCTGGGCTGATCTGGTCTGTTCTGTACAACTATATCATGGAGAGCATCTAGAAATGTGAGTATGTGCTGGCTATTGTATGGACCTAGTATTGCATGATGGTGCAGAAGCCCTCGAAGGCATATGGCGGCATATAATGTGATGTTTCCCCCGCGCTGCCCTGGGACGTGCACAATTGCCCTTTGGCCAATTACATTACGACCCCGTCGTCTTGTTTTGCTCAGGTCGAATCCAGCTTCATCAATGAAAATGTATTCATGAGGCTGTGCAGCTCCATCCATGGCCAAGATTCTCTGAAAAAAAGGGGAACATATCACTGTACTACAGTGCTACACATACAGCACCCTCACCCCATCACACAGGTACCTGTGTAGCTCTCAGAATAGATCCAAGTGGTACTGATATGGTACATATTCAGCTGCTACTGGACTTCACCAATACTCTATTGTAAATGTAAGGGACAGTTACACGTACCCGTACATATTCAGCTCGAAGTCCTTTGACCCTGTCACTGTTCCTCTCGAATGGGACTCTGTAGAGCTGCTTCATGGTGATGCTGTGTTTACCCAAGATGCGTCTGATGGTGGTGATGCTCACATGGTCTATGTTGCTGAACACTCGCCTGTCTGCAAGTATTTTCCGTCGTAGCTGGTGGAGACGGATGGCATTGTCTGCCCTCACTAGGTCCACAACGGCAAGTTCCTGCTGTTGTGTGAACAGGCGTTGCCGTCCTCCCCCAGAAGGTCTTCGAGTCATTCTGGAGAAATACAACGACATATTGTCATCGGTTTGCTTATTTTTCTTACAGTACTTTACTGTATGTACTGTGTCATCCACTGTACAACACTGTACTTCAATATAAGGAATCAGCCACTTTGGCTGCAAAAGGAGCATTAGCACCCCGTACACTTGATATGGTAATGTGATATACTGTAGAACAGTGCTATAAAACCATCTGAGTAGAGCAGAAGGTATGGAGGTGAAGACATACCTGTTTTCTAGTCGGAATGTTCGTATTACAGATGCCACTGTGAAGCGGCTTAGATGTGGGTGGACTCTCTGCCCAGCTTCCCTCATAGTCAGGCCATGGTTGATGACATGGTCCACCAAAGTTGCTCTTATTTCATCAGAAATATGGGTCCGTGCATGGCCTCTTCGGCCTCCTCCTCCTCTTCCTCCTCCTCCTCTACCTCTTCCTCTTCCTCTTCCTCTTGCTCTCCCTCCATCCATGCTTGCAAAGTTCTTGAAATGGCTATGCTGAGGGCTTTTTGTAGTTGGCTAATTGGTGTTCGGTTTTGCAAGTAAGTGCCTTCAGGTGTGTATTTGAGTGGTTGCAATTACCCGATGTGTTTTGTATTTTGGATACATGTGTTTTCCGAATGGCACCCTGAAATTTCATTTTGTGAGCGAAGTGTCTTATGTATGAAATGGAGTGTAGCATGCAGGACCATGTGTGTTGCATAAAGGAGTAGGTGTGTTGCATAATTGGAACTGGGGTGCAAAGCAGCGCTTTTGTTTAAGGTAGGGGTACATGTGTTTGAGGTATGGTAACAAAAGCTTCAACTTGTGTTACTTTAGTCTAGGCATGGGTTCATGGTGTTCAAGCAACGGGCAAAAACTGTAAATGATACACGGCGGTCCCTGCCCGTTAGACCAGCACGAATCTCTGCAAACGTTTGAAGAAAAATATCTCCTTAGAATTTTGGGGCATTTCAAAAATATTTTCATAGTAGAAACTATTGTTGAGGACTTGAGAAGAACAACCTAGCCTATTGTGACACACTATCAGCTCATCCATAGTAGCCCTCAGAAAAGACCTTCATCTAATCACAAAAAGAGCTCATAGCTGAGTCAGAAAGAAATGGGGCACAAGACATATTTGTATCATATCATATGTGTTGCCCTTTGAGGCAAGGTCTTTTCAAATTTAGCCACTCTGTGTCATCCCATTGGAGATATAGTGCATTATGTTAATGCTGTTGTATGCATCAGTAAAGCAGGAATTCCCTTGTGTACCCACAGCATACATGCTTTATGACTTACTGGCCTAAGTGGGTGGGGAAAATACCATGTACGTATTCTTTTCTCCTTCCAAAGCAGTAAATTCTCCCCTGTGGAAGGGCTTAATTAAAGGCCACACATTGACCACATTCCATTTAGCCTGTGACTGGATGCCAAGCAATTACCATTTAAAAACAAAGTCTCTGGTTATTTGGGAGAGCATCGGTACTGGTAAATCTTTGTTATGTGTTGCAGAGTGGGTTACAGTGAGTTTTATTAATCTATTGACACATCAGGGATTATATCTCTCTTTTTTCTATTTCCAAGATTGCAAAAAAAATCTTTTCTTCTGAAGAGTACCTTCATTTACATATTCGGCATTTGGTTAGGGCTCCTTTACAGTGAATAACTGCATCTATATTGTATTAAAATGATGAGCTTCTGGCACTGCTGAGCTGTTATTGAAGCCCAGGTTGTTTCTGATCTTCCTCTAAAAAAAGTCCTGGTTGATGCTATGCTGACTTGATAAAACACTGTGGGCCAACAAATAATCATCATAGTCATCACAGACTACAGAACCTTCACACTGAACTTCAAAGCCTCTCCATTCTTCCTCCAGACAAAAGGAGCCGAGTTACAAAAGAAATGTAAAATTCACTTTCATGTGAAACCAGGACTTTGGACCCCGGTACAACAATCCAATCCTTTTTCTCCATAGCCTATGTAAGATGCTTCTGTCGTTATCTATGCTTCCAGAGTGGTTTGATATCAGGAATGTGACAGTTCTACCCCACTTCCTGAAGATGTGTGTAGGTGCATGATATGATATTGTCGTGTTGGAGTTGTTCCCAGATCATCATACTAAATGTTGTTCCAGGATCAACATTGCAAGTGACCAATCAGAATGTTGTGACGTCATACTTTTGCGACTTCAGGAAAAAACGCCGTAAAACCAAAGACTGTACTTAACACTTAGAGTCCCCCGAGAGCAGCAGTGCCCTGCCTTCTACCTTTCTACCTTTAAAACCCGCCTTCCAGCCAAATAGCTGGTAGGCTTTTAGCTAGGCTTTAGATTCAGCCAAGTGGAAGCTAAATTGTCTAGTCATTCATATGTAAATTAGGTTGTTATCTGGGAATTCTGGAGGGGAGTGGGGGTGTGTGAATGAGCGGGTGGGGGAGCTGCTAAAAGCTGTGAACTTCCTTTTGTGTTCGTCTTGATGCATTCTCAATCATCCAGGGAAATAAATCTCCAAAAGTCACCAACTTGGAGTGTTTCAGTTTGCCATCTTAGGGAGAAATCAACACACATGGGTGTATTTCCTTTGTTGCTGAGATTTATTGATAAAAACAGTACAAAAAACCAACCATTTGTACACATATTTACAAATAATAATAAAAAGTGAGTGAGTACATTTCAACTACATGAGAGTGAGCCAACTCTCTTGCAAGCTCCACCAGGAAGTCCACCCGTCTTTCCTTCGTCCCGGTGCATGCTTGATACAGCACATGTGCATTCAGTGCTGCCATGTCAATCATGTTGTAAAACACGGCAACTGGCCAGCGCCGTGTTCCTCTGCGGACAGTGTACTCCCGAAGCATCTGGTCCATCACATCCACGCCACACTTTGTTTTGTTGTAAAGGGTGACAGTGTTTGGCTTCCTTTTGGTAGTGTTGGGAAGCTGGGAAGAAGGCAAGAAAAGAACAGTTGCTTCGGACACAACCCTCCACACCTAGCCCTGGAAAAAGAGCCATGTGTCAGGTCAAACACAAATGCAAGAACAATCATGCCACTGTGCGATGTGTTCACTGCTACAGATACACATGTGGTAAATGCAGACTACAGATACCATGGCAGTGCCAGGATTGTGAGTGATTGCTGAAAATGTTGAAATGTACTCACTCACTTTTTATTATTATTTGTAAATATGTGTACAAATGGTTGGTTTTTTGTACTGTTTTTAGCAATAAATCTCAGCAACAAAGGAAATACACCCATGTGTGTTGATTTCTCCCTAAGATGGCAAACTGAAACACTCCAAGTTGGTGACTTTTGAAGATTTATTTCCCTGAATGATTGAGAATGCATCAAGACAAACACAAAAGGAAGTTCACAGCTTTTAGCAGCTCCCCCACCCCCTCATTCACACACCCCCACTCCCCTCCAGAATTCTCAGGTAACAACCTAATTTACATATGAATGACTAGCCAATTTAGCTTCCACTTGGCTGAAGCTAAAGCCTAGCTAAACACCTACCAGCCATTTGGTTGGAAGGCGGGTTTTAAAGGTAGAAAAGCCAAATGGCTGCTCTCGGGGGACTCTAAGTTTAAGCTGCGAGAAACCGCTTCTGTCTGCCGATCAACGGACCCTAACCCTAAACCTAACCATAACCCTTTAATAAACGGTAAGCAGAATTGATATTGTCCTTGCAACATTGGAATTTCATAAATGCACGAATGGCTTGGCGCGCAAAAGAATAACGTCACAACAATGTGATTGGTCACTTGCGATGTTGAACCTGGAACAACATTTTCATGATGATCTGGTAACAACACCAACACGACGATATCAGATCATCTACGGGCGATCGTGGCTCAAGAGTTGGGAGTTCGCCTTGTAATCGGAAGGTTGCCGGTTCGAGCTTCGGCTTGGACAGTCTCGGTCGTTGTGTCCTTGGGCAAGACACTTCACCCGTTGCCTACTGGTGGTGGTCAGAGGGCCCGGTGGCGCCAGTGTCCGGCAGCCTCGCCTCTGTCAGTGCGCCCCAGGGTGGCTGTGGCTACAATGTAGCTTGCCATCACCAGTGTGTGAATGCGTGTGTGAATGGGTGGATGACTGGATATGTAAAGCGCTTTGGGGTCCTTAGGTACTAGTAAAGCGCTATATAAATACAGGCCATTTACCATTCGTGTGTAGGTAGTCACTCTTAAAGCACTGACACTAGTCACTAAAGCCCTTGTAAAGCTCTCCCAAGTTCTTGAACCAACTTTTCCAAACAAACATCCAAAAATTTCAAAAACAAAGTAAGCAGCAATGATCAAAGTAAGCAGAAAGGTCAAGTGGATAAAAACCTTTATTAAATTAATCAGGGATTTTCCCTTTACATAAAAACATCATACAAAAGCGCTTTACGTACATGTTAAAAAAGTTCCATATTTTTCATCAGCCATCCAATGCACAAATGAGAGGCAGTAGTAGCTACAGTCATTTATAACCTTGTCTAGCAGTAACTGAGACATAACATGAGGTTCGAGTCCTCCACGCCAGCCACTCCTAGGGAAAGCCCAGCAGCACTGAACAAAACTACTGAGCAGCAGTTTTTTTTGGCTTCAAAGGGGAGCAATGCCAAAAGAACAAAACAATTTCTAATGATCCCTGTTTTCCCTAACAGAAAATAAAAGGCAAAGAAATGACAGTTCTTTAAACTAGGCTTCTAACCAACAAACAAAAAAGGCTTCTCACTACTACCGAACTGCTACAAGGTGTTCCATATGTAGAGTGGTATTTACGGATCACTATTTACAAAGACTATCTACAAAATGCTTTCATGTAATAAGAAATATATCTGGAGTACAACTCAGCTTTCAAAATTCCCTTCTATTCAGGCTTTACACACAAACACTGAATGCTACTAACAAATGTCTGGCTCTGTGTTGGCTGCTTTGTTGGGTGTTGCATGTATTTTGTCCTGTCTCAGAGCGTTCTCACTCCCGAGGCGTAACATGTCGACGTTTTGTCACGTCCCGCGGCGTTCCTGAGGAATGTGAAAGGACCTTCGGCGTTCTTATGGTACGTGGCGGGTTATGGCTGGAATCCAGTGCAATGACGCTCCCGCGGTAATAGGCGTTCCAGCCCTGTATTCCAGCCCTAAACCTAACCTTATCCCTAGCCCTGACCATAACCTTATTCCTGACCTTAACCAGGACTTTAATGATGTTAAATAGCGTGTTTCTAAGCTCTCATTTAGGAACGTGGTGGGTAGCCGAAAACGTAATATGGTGACGATTTGTCACCTAGCGTAAAATGTTACGCTTTGGGAGTGAGAACGGGTTGCCTGTCTCCCTCTCCCTACCCCAAAGATGGCGGTAGGAGTTCTTCCTGTTAAAATTGAGTTTTTCCTTCCCATTGTCACAAAGTATTTTCTAATAGGGGGTCATCTGATTGTTGGGGTTTTCTCTCTATTATTGTAGGGTCTTTACCGTACAATAAATATAAGGTGACTGTTGATGTGATTTGGTGCTATATAAATAAAACTGAATTGAATTGAAGACGAGGCAAGGAGAGGGCGAGGTGGATGTCTTGAGGCTAAAAGACTGCTATCCATCCAACCAATCAATCCACATTCAGGAACTTTTTCAAACCAGCCAATCAGCAGTCCCACTTGTCTCAATCAGTGTTGCCAACTCCTCAGTAAGGAAAATCACTATTGGCTGTCCTAAAAGTCTCTAGAAGTCGCTAAATGACGTCATCGCCTAATTTGCGTAATTAGTCATGCCTATGTAATTGTAACAGATGCTGTAGGAGAGAGAAATAACATCATGGAAGAGACATAAAGTGAGTAAAAACACCCTAAAAGCATTTAGAATACACTTAGAACTACAAATAAAATTTCTTTTAGCAATTATTGCTTTTGTAATGTCACAATTCCAACCCTCCTCCTTTATCCGGACTTGCGACCAGCAAAAGTGACCAGAAATAGGCACTCTAGTGGAGTTTTGTGTGTGTGTGTGTGTGTGTGTGTGTGCGTAGTTTTATACCTTGTGATCCATAAAAAGTAATAGTAAAAGAGCAGTAAAAGCAGCGGCTTCGCTCATGCGTGATTCATTTGCAGTTTGTATGCATAGGGGTGAATATCTCCTGCTCAGACATCAGCTGGGGGCGACTGCTGCATGAGGACTACCTGCCGCCTGTGAGCGCTTTGGCACGACTGACCCACATTTATTAGGGTGTGACACGAACTTGTGGACAGGTAACAAAACCAATTCAGTTGAGGAATATTCCTGTGTTTTACTGTCCAGCTAAGTGATCTCCTGCCTTTTATTCACAGAGTACCGAGCTGCTGCTTTGCCAGGTGGATTTCTGGCTGCGGGCAAAGGACCCGACACATCAGTGTGTTTTAATTTGTTTTAAACTGGTATTTATATGTGTAAAAACCACAACCAATACAACCTTCGTTCGAACAAAATCATTCAATTGATTGTCCCAAAAATCAGAACAGAATTGGGGAAAAGGGCTTTTAAATACGCTGCCCCTGCTTCCTGGAATAATCTGCAGAAGGAACTGAAATGATCAGAATTGGTTACCTTGGGAGAGTTTTAGTCTGTCTTAAAGGAACGAGAGAACAGCTCTTTTACTCAGTGTGATTGTTTTTAATGTACTCTTAAATTGACCTGTTATTGTATATTTTACACATGTTTGTATGGGATATTGTATTTGTTTTAAATGTTATATACCTATGTGGTATGTGACTTTTGTTGCTATGATGCCAGGTCTCTCTTGTAAATGAGATTTTTAATCTCAATGAGATTTTTACCTGGATAAATAAAGGATTAATAAAAGTAAGTCGACAGACTGACTGCTGCAGCTGTCGATTGTTTTGTTTTTTTGTTTTAATTTTTTCTGTATCAGTAGGCACCACAGATATTGATTCTTTTAGTATTTTAACCCCTTTTTTATATATATATTGTCGCGAACGGTGAAGGCGCTGCAGGGAAAACAAATCCTTTTTTTGTCTTGCCGCTTTTGCATGCACAGCGGTGGGCCTGAGTGAAGACGGCACTGAAGATTTTGGGGTTTTTTTTCTATAGTGTTTTGCCCATTTGGGGTCATGTGTGAGTTGCCCTCCCTTTTTAACCTGTGTGCTATGTCGATTTGTTCTTAAACGGTTCCCCGCAGCGCTTGTCCTGTCTCACGGGCAATCATACAGTTTTATCATTTTTAATAAGGTAAAGCTTTTTAATTGTTTTTAGGTGCCGCTGTTACACTGTTACTTTTATTTTGTATTAAAGATTAAACTCTTCTTAACTGACTGTGCGCCTACGGCTTTGTCCTATTTTAAATAGGTACCTACCACGGGTCACAAATAGAGTAAGAGCGATACATGTGTTCATGTCAAAAAGTCATCATTAGTCTCCAACAACACCAGAAAAAGTCGCCAGATTTGTCACTAGTTGCTTTTTAGAAAAGAAGGCGCTAAGGGGGTCTGAAAACTTGCTAAATATAGTAACAAAGTTGCTAAATTGGCAACACTGGTCACAACAGCCAACACATACACAAGAGTTTTTGAAGTGAGGAGAAAGAGCTACACACACTCACAAACATTCTAAAGGGAGGAGCCAGAAAATATAAAGAAACATGGCACATGACAAATGTGTCTTTCATCTCCCCCAATTTGTAGGATGGGTCGGGTGTATCCTTCGTGGCCCAACCTATCCCAGAATTCATAGTGCAGCCCAGCCAATTCCAGTTTCCAGCAATGGCGGCAGCTACTTAGTTTAATATTCCTCATACTACTCTTTCTGGGTCACCAGATATTTTCAGGCGAGACTGTAGATGTGTAAATTTCAAATATCTGCTCGGTTTATCAAGAGATCACATATTTGCAAAAGTGTTTCGTAGACGTCTGTTACCCACCAGTTTGAAGCTGACCAGGAGGTCGAGGCTCACTAGAGCCGGCGAGAACACTGGACACCCAGCACATCGTTTCCAGATCCCCGCGGTTTTTCGCTACTCAGGTTAAACATGATATATAAGTCACTTAGATAACTTAAAAATTTTCTTTTTTGGCTTTTGTCAGTGTTTTATTTGTTCCTGAGTAAATTGGTTTGGCTGAGAGTACAGCTGAATAAACATCAAACGGAAAACTGATTAAACAGAAGTCTGAGATGATTGAGAATTTACGCCAGTGTCCTGTTATATTTTAGATAGCAAAGAGCAGACGGCTGAGTTTATTAAACTCAGTGTACATCTGGCTGAGGATCTTACGTGGTCAGGACACATAAACAAGACAGCGAAGAAGTCGCAACAGCACCTCTTCTTTCTCAGGAGACTGAAAAGATTCGGCATGAGCCCCCGCATCCTCAGGACCTTCTATCGCTGTGCCATTGAGAGCATCCTCAAGGGATGCATCACCACCTGGTATGGCAACAGCACCGCTTACAAACGCAAAGCTCTCCAGAGAGTAGTGCAGTGTTCTGAACGGATAATTGGAGATGAGCTTCCCTCCCTCCAGGACATCTACAGGAAGTGGTGCCTGAGGAAAGCGGGGAGGATCAAGGAATCCAGTCACCCCAGCCATAAACTGTTCAGACTAGTGGTGTGCGATATTGCATATTTTGGTATCGATCTGATACCAAGTAAATTCGGGCCAGTATCACCGATACCAATACCGATACTTTTCAATAAATAAGGCGGATGCCTAATTGAATTGCTAAATCGCAATTAATTTTCATAACCTTAAGTGTTTTTTGTGATGTTTCCTTTGGTATTATTAATTAGTTAAAACCCAGGACATAATTAGGAGAAATAATTTATTTATAATTAAATAAAAAATGTTTTATTAATGTGGCATCTCGTGGTCTGCCATGCCGCTGCAGGTGAGATGGACTCACCTTCACTGCATCTACAATGATGGCTCGCCGGCTTAAAACTGTGCGCTGCTTGTGCTGTTGTTGTTTTTGGTGTTGTTGTTGCAGCAGGAGGGCTGCAGCCATTGAATGTAGGCTACTGTTACAGCAACCGTGTGGACAGCGCGCAGCTCGGGGTGAGCCGGAGGCTGGCGCGCCAGCAGGACCTGCCAAGCTGGAGACGGAGGTCGAGGTGCACGGGGGTTCTGCCACAGGGCGGCGTGCTGTCCACTTCCGCACGCAGGCTGCATAGTCCTGCGTGCCGGCCGTCTGCCCAGTTGCCCGTGAGCCCCAGCTCACTTCCACGCCTGCTGCGCCCCGCTGTTTCCCATATGGGTGGCCATCAGGCCAGCTCCGGGGCTTCCGCTGGAGGTGCGGGCGTCCACTCTGGCGGGGGCATGGGGCGCCGATGGTCCGGGCCGATTCCCTCGCCTGCTCTCGGGGTGAGGTGAAGCGGGCGAGGGAGGCATGTTCTGCAATGCTGCTGCAGGTTTGGTGGTTGTTATGCCCCTAGTCTAGGCGTGTAGAGACGGACATAAGGTTGACTGTCAAACTTGCTACAGGCATGAAACTTTTGCCGATACGCCCCGGGGTCTAATTCATAAGCCCGCAAAATAGTGGATTTGACAATCTCATAATCCAGACTGTCAGCAATGGAAAAACTCGCACAAACCTCCTGCGCTCTTCTTACTAAGTTGCAGTGCAACAACAGACTCCAGACATCCTTTGGCTGTTTTAAAGTGGTTGCGATGCGCTCAAAAGCAGTGAAATAAGAATCAACCTCTCCCTCCCTAAAAGGAGGTACCAAAACAATCTGCTTGCTAGCGTTAAACTGGTCTACGATGGAAGTGTCGGGGAGTGTACTTACAGGGACGGGAACAGCGTCTTTCGCTCAAGAAGGATCCAGCTCCATAGCTCGTATGCGGAGATGCATGAGCTCGACTTCCTTAGCCTTAGCCTCCAGCTCCACCTCCTTCAAGTGAAGGGCAAGCTTGAGATCTTCCGTCACCAAACCCGCCGCAACCTGGCCAGTCGGGTCAAATTTAGGAGGTTGAACAGCAACGGGAGCTTTCACCCCCGACGTCATCCACCCCTTGGATGGTTTCGGGACGGCCGCAGCAGCTTCCGCCCCCACTGCCGTCTCCAAACTCCCAGACCCACTCGGCGAAGTTTTCTGCCTGCCAAACACTCCCCTGTCCACTAGTTTCTCTATCAAACATTGCTTAATTTCCGCCTTCTTAGAATGCAAGGGAACATCCACATTGAATAAATTAGACACTACTAACAAATCTGCTTTTATGCACCACTGCTTTTGTGCAGCTCTGCCTCCTTTTCGACTACCGGGACATTAGTCGAAAAGGAGCTAACCGGGGCTGTTGCGCAAAATCATCCATGTCAAACGACATCACGAGCAAAGCAAAAAAGAAAAACACAACTCTGCAGACAACTAACCGCATCCGCGCACTCCAGAGCCGCAAAACTCGCGCCTATCGCATAGACGAATGAAACTCTCTGTCTTCCCACACCCTCCACGACGTTTCCCCCCCACCGCAAATGCAAAAAGGAAACGAACCAATCACACGAACGAAAAGAGACGAGCCCCCATTTATGTTACACCTCGAGTCTAGGCGTGTAGAGACGCACATAAGGTTGGAGGAGAGAGAGACAAATACCCGCCCTGGTTCCCAAGCCAAACATCCAAAACCAGTTGTTGAGTAAAAAAGGTGATTTTATTGAAGGTAATGAGGCATAGCTCCAGGATGAACCCAGGCGAAAATAATAAACAAAACCAACTAAGTCCCACCAGAGAAAACTAACTAAACCCTAAGAAAGACACAGAACAAACAAATGACAGTACTAACCCTCGCTCCCTAACCCGGAAAACAGGAGAAAACTGTTCCAAAGAAAAAGGCGGCTCGCCCCTTTCGCTTCAGCTTAAGGGTGCCTAAGCACTAAGTCAGCTGTCAAACTGCTCGCTCACTCGCTCCTCTCTCTCTCTCTCCGGTGGGAGCTGTCAGAGCGGCTTTTTGAACACGGTCACGTGTTCCACGGTCCAATCAGCTGCTCACTACTCTTCATTAGGGGAGGGACCTGCAAAGAGTCCTGTCACTACCCGATCCGTACCGGAAACCCGATCGGTACCCCGCATGCACGAGAGGTGTCTACTTCCGGTCGAAGCATTTTACGATAGTTACAGGTCAGAGTATCTGTTAAGATGTTAAGAATAACAAGTATCTCTTAAAATGTTTCCGATAATGAAACATTTAATATAATGTAGACAAAAACAAAAAAAATAAAAAGATAGCGAAAGATCGGGACTCCCGATCCTAACTGCACATGTGCAAAGTCGGACTGTACAAATCGGGTCTACCCGATCCGTACCGCGCATGTGCAGGGGTTTTCATCTTCTTCTGTTCATTTAATGGCAGTGTACTCCACAGTGTACGAGGATACCGCCACCTGCTGACTGAGCGAATGAACCCTATTGTAAACTGAATTAGCGTCATTACAAACGTGTGTTAAATTTGATTTAGTGATAATCGAGTGTGTTTATGCTTGTCTGTGTGGAGAGGATTGTTGGAATAGTGATGATGATGTCCGCTATCACTGTCAATTGCCAGTAAACACTTCATCTGGCTGCTGAATCTTCACGTGACATATTATAAAGTCTGTATTATTAACTCTGTCATTAGGCACCATTCTTCTTATTTTACGGCACTGTTGTTCAATCGGGGGACGCTCTCTGTTGAGGAGAAAAGCAAAAATTTGTTGCGGATACGGATTATTCATTGTTTAAATGTCCCGGTAGTCAAAAAGGAGGCAGAGCTGCTGAGAAATACTAGGAGCTAACTGGGCGCTAACCGTATCATTCAAATATAATGAATGTCGCAATGTTGGCAAAGAGAGGAAGTGACGTAAGATTTGCGCATGCGGGGTACCGATCGGGTTTCCGGTACGGATCGGGTAGTGACAGGTCCTAAGCACAGTAAAGAGACACAGAACAAAACACCCCACACAGTGTTCTTATGGCCACAGCCGTAACAGTGGTGGTGATGTGTATGGCTGCCAGCAGGAGAGCTGAAGCCGTTGAATGTACTGTTACAACAACCGTGTGATTATTGTAAGAATAAATGATGCTGCGAAGCATGAAAATGCCATCGGGTCTGCTGTGGTGGCGATCTTTTTTTTTTTAATCTTAAGTGCACGCAAACCAGTAAACAAATTAAAACAAATACTGTTGATGAACTAATACAAAAATTACAATTAAAATTCTCAACAACAAAAAAACCTCAAAAAAATATAATTAATATGTAAACAACTTAACGACCCCCAAAGTGTCTAAGTCACGTGACGTGTCAGTGCAACACCGAAACATAAGAGTGGGTGAGAGGGAGCAAAGTGTGCCTGCTCTCAGCTGACACAGGAGCGGTGAGTCCAGCAACCTGGTTGTTTCGTTTTTGCCGAAAGCACAGCGTTGTAAATGAGCAGAACTCAAAGTAAAGAATTGATATCACCAGGCCGATCGATCCGCCCACCGCTAGTTCAGACTACTTCCATCAGGAAGGGGGTTCTGCAGTATCCGGTCCCGAACCAGCAGACTGAGGCTGTATCCCAATTCAGGGTCTGCAGCCTTAAGGCCGATTACGTCACATCGACATGACGAAGGCTGTCCCAATTCAAAGGCTGCTCAAAATGCGGCCCTCAAATGCGTCCTTCATTTCCCTGAATTTTAAGGACGTGGCGGTGGGTGTGGATAATTTTGCCAAAAAATAACAGCGGATGAGGGGCGCCCGAAGAGTAAACTTTAAGTAAGTACTGAAAATTATGTCACTTATTTATGTGCAAATGTTTAATAACGAAGAACATTAAAACATTACTGTTGGCCACTTGTCGGCAAAGTTATGTGACATTAGTGACGTTTGTACTAACTTGGTTTTAAAGCCTTTACTTTAAAATATACGCCGTTCAATAGCTGAGCTTAATCTTACAAAGAATGATCAAAGCTCATGTAGAAACAAACAAACAAATGAACAAATGATTTTCTCCTTCATTTCTGTCAAACAAAGCTGTATGAAACGTTTCTAGCTGTTAGTATCATGGTTGCTAGGCAACCTGGGCAGCGCAACGGAGGCTAGACCGTCCCATTTCACAAGCCTCGCACTTCCGGCCTTAGCGGTCTTTGAGTACGCGGCCCTCAAGGATCGTTGAGACTGAGAGCCTGAGAGACAGCTTTTTCCATCAGACCATCAGACTGCTGAACACTTCATAGACACCTCACCTTCACTTACCAGAACTTCAACATTATGCACTCCATACTGTATATAAATGCCACTTGTTTTGCACATGTCCAATTGCCAACCTCTGTATATTTTATTTTATTGTTTATTCTATTTAATTAAAATATATATATATATATGTATATATATATATATATATATATATATATATATATCCTATTCATGTAGCCCCTTCCGCCGGGGTTACTTGCGTAGTAGCATTCCAACAACGCCCTGTTTTCGTCTCTTGCCCACCGATGCCTTCTTGTTCCAGTAGCCCACTTTTCGTCAGGGTGCCCTGGTTCCTCAACACCTGACGCGGACCTTGTTGATCCGGGCGACGTCCGAGCCGGCATGCCTTCATATTTATCTATCTCGCTCATGTCTGCGGTAGGCTTGCTTAGCATAGGGGGTCTGGCCTTAGGACCCTTACTGGATACAGACGCCCCAGGCAGGAATCGAACTTGCGATCCTGGGTGTTTATATATATATATATATATATATATATATATATATATATATATATATACACATGTATTGTTGCATTAGGGGTGCAACAATACATGTATCGGTTTTGAACCGTTCGAGACAGTGCTTTCGGTTCGGTACGCATATGTATCGAACAATACAAAATTTATTTCATCAACTTTTCTTCTGACGATGCTGTCTGTGTTGAGAGCTCAGTGGATCAGCGTTCGACTACTCTGCCTAGGCTACACTGTCAAGCGCAGATCCACTGAGCGCAGTGCAAGCTAGCGAGACAGAAGTTAAGCTCGTTGCAACATGGCAATTGCCTCAACGCTACCCGAAATTGAACCTCCCCCACCCTCATTCAGATCTGGCATTTGGAACTATTTTGGTTTTCATGTGAAGTATGACCCTGATGGTAAGCGTGTCATGGCCAAATGTAAAACAGTATGTCGGATGTGCCACGCAATGCTCAATTACATTGGTGGGAACTAGTGCATTAGTGCAGTTAGCTCGTTAATGTGTTGACGCTGTCCAGTCCCACGCACGGGGGGATCCACGGTAACTCATTAACGGAGATTTGCCACGTTATGGTGTTAACGTCATTTTAACAAGATTAACGCTGACAGCAGCAGTGGGAACACAACGAATATGACTGCACATTTACGCCGACATTATCCTAGTGCAAAGACAAGTGGAAGCAGACAAAAACAACAAGCACGAATGCTACAAACTTTATCCGAGTCATTTAGACAGCTATTAGCACATGATTCTCCTTATGGGGACCTGATATGT